>NC_141762.1:19528180-21928180 GCF_982258835.1 Parasteatoda tepidariorum
TTTTTTTTATCAAGTTCAGATGATTGTTGTTTAAATCTAGGTAATCGTCTATTTTGTTACTGTTAGCAAAATGTCTTTGTACAAATTTAAAGTAACTATATTTTGAAATTATTAACATTTAAGCAGAAATATGATGCTTGAGAATGAATTACGGGGTTAGCCAGCGGAACGAGCAGGGGATGGAGCCTCTCATTAAAATGAAAAAAAAAATGTATTAGGCTTCAGAAGTATGAGACATTTTATTATGCAAGATAAGTAATCGAAAAATTAAAATAAGCATGATATCAACCCTGTAAAAAATATTTTTTAAAATAAAAAAAAACCAAATAATAAGAAGAAAATGCATTTAAATCACTAGCATGAGAATTTAGTACTTCAGTATCAGTCATGGAGGAATTAAAAGAAGCACGATTTCAACTCGATAAACAATATTGTTTAAAGGCATGAGATATCAGTTATATTAATTTTCTTTTTGCCCTTAAATTTTTGCAACCTATTGTATCACAACATTCTTAAATTGCATGTATGTTTTTTCTTTCTATTCTAGACTAGTTATAAATGTTTGCTCAAATACATTTCGAATCTTCTGTCTAGGACGTGATTATAGTATTGAAATGTCTGGTAAATATAGAAACTATGCTTAATTGAAAACAGGTGCAGATTTTATTTCTAATGCATATCGAATCAAGAATATTTTCGATCTAGGTCGTGATTATCATATTGAAATGTCTGATGAATACATAAACTATGCTCAGCTGAAAATAGTTTTGCTAAGCTGAAAAAATATAATATGACTCTATATAGGATCTTGCAAATTTTAGATTTCATATTTGAAGTCTTTTAAGGTTGCAAGAAACATACTATAATTAAATAATGTCCGCCTATACTTTGTTAGCGTTATCATTTATGCTATATGTTGGATGCTTGGTAAGTTATTATTTTTCTTAGCACGACAGAACTTGTATTTTTTACATTAGCATTTGTAAAAATTCGGGATCTGGTTTAGTTAAACGACAATAACTTCACCAACAGACCATTTCATACAGTAGGTCATTTCGTTGACAGGATCGTTTTGTTGACAGGGTCATGCGTAATTTTGAAACTATTTTTAGAGATTGCTTGTATTTCCTCGTAATTTAGTGTATTTTTTCGCTAAATATTTTTATTTAAAAAATACTATTATATAATTTTTATACTAAAGTAAAAGTTTTATTATGTTACAATTGCAATAAAAAAACAGGTTTTTTTTTCTTTTAAAAATTTGATATCGCTCTATTCTTTAGCTATACATCCAGTTAAAAAAAAGAAACTTTTGCGTGCTCTAATTATATTTTTCAAGTATTTATTTCTCAGATAAATTGTCTAATTTTTAAAGTGATTATGATTAGCATCGCAAAGGCAATTGCTATAACTACAGAAAATGATTCTTGATATAGCAAGTGAATAAGAAAAAAGAACAAGGAGCAAAATGAATTAATGAATCAGAAAAATATTGAATCCTAAATTTCAGAATAATGATATAATTTTGGAACTGAAAATTATATTTTTATTTCGTTTTTCAAGTAAATTGATAAGTGTTTAACCGAGAACAGTTGATGTATCAAAATCTACTCTTTTATATCTAAATTGTAATCGAACTACAATTGTTTTCATGATAGGTAAGAATTGTCAAAGAGTATTACTAAGTATGATATCCAGACCGTTGCCAACAGCCCTTTTTGGATCCAGTGTGGCGTTAACTGTCAAATTATTTTTAACATCAAATCAAATAATTAAAATATGATAACGTGAAAATTAAAGGTAATAAAAATATATTACAGCGAAAATTTGGAAACTATTTCAAAGGGGAAAACTCAATTCTTCGCTGTAAAACTTTTAAACACTTTTTAATTATACTTTGGTAAAACAATGAACTTATGTGTAGTTCCCACAGCAATGAAAATAACCGTAGGCCTTAAATAAATTCCATGCATAAGTAAACCGATTCACATGGTATCTTGCGATTAAATTTTTAAAAAAAAATGTAGTTTCAAAATATATAATAGAGTGTTTAAATGGGGTTAGAGTTGACAAATGGAATATTTCTGATATTTTACTAATAAAAAATTTTCTGTTTTGGCAAGAAGGAAAAACTGTACCATAAGCACAAAATTGTTAAATAACAACAAAAACAAACAAACTAAGTTTTGATGGTAGAAATTTTTTTTAATACTTACTTTAATTGCAATTTTAAATTTTTTATTCAGCTTCTTTAACAATAAGACAGGTTGAATGAGTATGCTTAATTGAACATTCGATCTAAATAATAGAACTTTGCTTTAGTTTCGTTACCACTATTAGAGTTTTCTACTATAGGAACGCAAATACGATGTTTAGGTAGTTACCGAGGTGAAAGTTGTAGATTCCTACAAGTGCGACTAACTGGACCAAAAATGTTGCGAAACACTATCATAAAATCATTATAGCGTAACAAGGGTGTTTCTGCTTTCTATTCAAAAACGTTTTTTCTTCTTCTATGGATGCTGGAATTTAAAAAAAATAAATAAATAGTGAATTAATTCCTTTTTATTTGCTGGATTTATATTAGACACATCTTTTTTAACATAAAATCAAACCTGGAATTTAAACGTAAGAATAAGTAATTATTATTCAACAAAATTTTTGAAATTATAATTACGACCATGACGAAATGACCCTGTCGACAAAATAACCCTGTCTATGAAAGGACCATGTCGACGAAATGACCCTGTCGATTAAATAACCCTGTGATAGCCTAGTCGATGACGAAATGACCTAGTCGATTAAACGATACGTCGATGAAACAGCATATCGATGAAATGATTGTCCCTGAAACGAAAGCTATCCAAACATTTGATACTGGAAAGTTTTGAGCTTAATGATATTATAGAAATTATTAATTCTCTGAAATCTATTATAGTTTGTTAGAAACCATTAAATTCGCCGAAAAAAAATTCAGTATTTAATTTATTTTTTAATGATAACTTAAGTCCGCTAATTTATTTATTAAATTTAACGCAATTCAGTAGTTTTGATAACGTAGTTTTAAAAATATTTTTATTGAGATATTTAGTTGATCTTATAAATGTCAAGTTTAGAAATAATCAAAGGTCAATTCTACGAGTAACTGACTGACATCCACAAAACAAAATAATAATTATTTAATAAAAATTTTATAGTATAATTTTAAAAGATTTTTTTCTGTGATTTGTTATCTTATTTTTCAAGCTCAATATACTTGTATAATTTGAATTTCAAAATAATTAATGAAAATTTAAAAAAAAAAATTAAACACTTGATAATTGACTGATATTAATGCAATCAGCATGACAAGTTATATTGATTCAATAAGATATTTCTCTAGAACTAAAATTAATTTTAAATTAAGTTACATTAGATCTTATAAAGCAACACTATTAAAAACTTCACCGAAAAAATGGTGAAATAGCAATTTATTTAGTTGCTATTTTACCCTATCCAATTAAAACAGTCTAATGATCGTAAATAAGTTAACAGTCCAACTGTTAGCTGTGAGAAAAACCGTTTATTAACTGCCTTCACCTAATACGGTTAAACAGTGTAGCGTATCAAGCTATATTAAAGAACTGTTCAGTTTTTTTTTATAAAACTTTTATTCACAAACAACACAAACAGTAACAAGTAAGAATTACCCGTAACGGGATAGTGAAAAGATCATAAAACAACAAGAAAAAGTGCCCGTAACGGGATATATTAAAACTCACCCGTAGCGGGATAGATAAAATTTTATAAAACAAACTATATAAAGTGCCCGTAACGGGATAAATGGAAACTCAAATTCCACAACAACTCTCTGTTGTTCTAAAATGGTCTTCTAATTTTATCGTCTGCTTTTATTGAGTATTGAGTATAGTTAAGTACGGCGAGCTCTCTGCTTATCGCTTATAGCTCTGCGTCTGCTTTTATTTTATTGTTTATCTCTTTATCTGTTTATTTTATTTTATTTATGCCTTTGCAAGCCTGTTATATTTTAATATTTTTATTCATGTTTTTGCTAGCCAATTGGGTATAATATGAAAAAAACACAACTACTTCGATTTAGTAGGAACAACATATGGCGCAATGCTAAACGAATGGAATTTAGTTGTTGTTTATTTAGTTATTGTTATTAGTAGTTGTTGTTATATGTTTTAGTTGCTGTTGTTCATTTAGTTGCATTTAGTTTCAATAACTTTGCTTTATAATGCAATGAAATCTGGCGAGCAGCTATTTAAACGATTGAACACTTCGTTTGTTTATTTGTGGCTTGAAGTTACGCTCGCAGAAAATGCCGTTCATGGGTTAAATTTAGTAGGAACAACACAACCCGTGACGTAGGCTATATTATACCCAATTATCTTTTTTATATTTTTAGACTTTATAACAGCCTGAATTTTATCTCTCCAACTAGGCTCACCTAATGAAGCCGCTTAGTAACTTAAGTTACTTAGTAACTAAGTAACTTAGTTTTTCTAAAAATTATATCAGAAATTTCTGTATAATTTTTCAATTCCTGAAATGTGTTTATCATGGTTTAAATTTAATACGTGGCTAAGAACTGTAATTTGTTTTAACAATTGTTTATTACTAAGATGCAATATGTTTATTTAGTTCATGTTCGTAATCAATAAAAGTATAATATTTGATGTATAGGTAGAGGCACGAAAGAGTTGTTATCAGCAATTGGATTGCAAAGAGACGGAATGTTGCTGTAAAGAAGCTTTCAGCTCGAAAGCTTATTGCAAGAATAAATTACGATTTAGTAAGTTCATTCCGTATCAATCTAATTTCGTAACAAATGCATAATTTAGATAGCTATACTCTTTGAATACTGTTGTCTTTTCTTAAAGATCGTCCTTTAAAACTATATTTAGAATTCTTATAAGAAATGAAGACACAGAAAAATTAATACACGTGAGGGGTGAGAATTAAATATTTGAGTAAGGAAAAACAAAAGTACTATTGAAATCGGACGAATCACAGTCAAAGAAGGCGGGTGAATGAAACATCAAAACCTCTTTGATTACAGTCATAAAAAGGGAGCCATGATGACTCAGGGGATAGAGCTTTCGACTTCCAATGAGGTGAACCGAGTTCGAATCCGAGCCATGGCTGGTAGATACGAATTCCGCATCCGGCTTGCATCGACCACAGGGCTGACGTAAGATATTTTCAGTGGTAGACGGATCATGGATAAGAGTACCCTTGCCGTTAGGCTACCCTTGGGAGGTTTTCGTGGTTTTCCTCTCTATGTAACGCAAATGTGGGTTAGTTCCCTCAAAAAGTCCTCCGCGAAAGCAAATTGCCCCCAATACTTGATCCAAGAGTTCCCTTGTCTTCTGAATTGGGTTTAAAATTACAAGGCTATGGAGTTGAACATTAGTAGTAGTAAACCCAAAAAATTGGGTCGGCTGTTCAACAATGGCTACAAAATATAAAATAAAAAGTAAGAAGAAGGAGTTGTAAAATGATTGTTGGAAACATCTCCAAGTTTAAATCGGTCAATTGTTCTTCTGACCCTTCTCCCTTCATTGAACTGTGTTAGATTTCTATGCATTTTTGTTTCTTCCTCGTTTATAATATGCGACCTCCAATGTGTATAAATTTCAGTCTAGAGTTTTAGTAAGGATTCAGAAAACGCATTGAAGAGATGTCTTTACGTAACATGCTGTTAAAAGTGGGGATGGCAATTTGGTTTACTTGCACACTAAAACAAATTAATCGTGATAACTAAATTTAAATAAAATAAAATTAAAAGAAGGCATTTAAAAGTTGTGATCATCTTATTACGATCACTGGTTGCCCATTGGTGAAATGCTTTTTCTTTCTGGATTGACTCCGTTAAACAATTCAAATCATGGGTTGCAAAAACTGTCTCAATTGATGCTTGTCGTCAGATTGGTTTTCAAATCCTATTTATGTACGTGTTTCAAGACATCACAAAATACTTTTCCTTCCCTAGCATTCATATTTATACTGAAATCACCGTCAAGCCAGTAAATATACGTTAATAATAAAAAGAATATGAAAATACTTAAAATTATTATTATGTAAATGCATAAAAAATGCCTGATAGTGAATATAAAAAGAAAAACATCAGCGGTCGCCATAGCAATGCATGCTATGACGACGCATGCTCACTGTTTACTATTACTCTTGAACACAGTTGAAAAGTGTGTGAACGCCATCAAATCCAAACCAAGACCCATTTTGTCAATGGGTAATAACAAATCAAAGCAGTTAGCAATTTTTGTTTTTAAGTGGTTCGTTTTTATACCGCGCATGCACAAGAAACAGTAAAAAAAATCTTTTTTATATACACTCTGTAACAAAAAACTCGACCCTCCAAGAAGAAGTTATCCGATTGAAACGAAAATTGGTGGAAAGGAAGACAATGTACAGAATAGTAAATGATTAAAATTTCAGAACAATTGAATAATTTATTGCAGAGTAACAGTAAATAGTTCAATAAGGTGTTGACCCGCCTCTAGCCTGGATACAAGCTGCCACACGGCGTGGCATAGACCGATAAAGCTCCCGGATGATCTCTTGCGGTATTTCCTGCCAAATTCGATCCAATTGTCGAACGAGGTCATCATCATTCGGTGCCAGATGCAATCGCCTTCCCATCATAGAGAGAGATCTGGTGATCTGACAGGCCAAGGAAGAGTTTGACAAGCTTTCAGACAGTTCATAGCAACACGTGCCGTATGTGGTCTGGCATTGTCCTGCTGAAAAACCAGGCCATGGCGCTGCAAAAGAAACGGTAGCAAAACAAGTCTTAGGATATCGTCGACGTACCGCTGTGTAGTAAGTGTACCTCTAATGACGACCAAAGGGGTCCAGCTGTCAAGGGAAACGGCACCCCAGACCATAATGCCTTGTTGAGGGCTGGTGTGGCGTGCAATAGTGAAGGCAGGATCCCCCCTCTGCCCTGTGTGTCTTCAAACGCGTCTTCGATGATCGTCAGGATACAGTTGGAAGCGGGATTCGTCGCTAAAGACTATACGTCCCCAGTCGGCATCATTCCAGCCTGATCGAGCGTCGATTTTGCTCGTCTCAGTGCATTCTTGGTGCGTCGATTTTTTTGTTATCGAGCGTAATTTTGCTGTGTTAAAATTTAAAATCTGTTAAAATTTTGTTTAATTTTATTGAATAGTTTTAGAGTAATAGGAAAACACAAGGCAAAAAAAGTAATTTATTATAAAAATGCCCGTATCCACATTAATATTTAAGCCAGGCTTACGAAATTTTGAATTATTGTATATAATAACTAAAGTAATTGATACAAGTTACATGCTTATTGCTGTATTTTTTTGGCATAGGGTATTCCAAAACATTCTTTCTCTTTGTAACAAACTGCCGGTCCCTTAAACATTTTAAAGCTTAAAGTTTATTGTTATACATGAGTAATCGCATGACCTAAACACTTCTAAAGTTATAAAATGATTCTCTAAGTATTTCCTGTGAGCTTAAAAAAAATTCCAAAACTTGAAAGTGTCTCATTTATTGTTGTTGGGCAATGTATCTACTTTTTATCTGATGCTTGTATTCTTAAATTTGACGAGGGCTTTAAAAGATCTTGTCAAATCGTGACGAGCCTTGTAATTGTAACAAGAACTCAAATTTGAATATTATGTGAAACAATAACTAAATAGGTCTATCCAAAGTTACTGTGAGATTCGAACCAGATACCTTAACGTTTTAGGAAGTTGGTACAGCCCGTTATTCAGCAGTTAAGTTATGAAATAGTTCAGACTCGTTCTGCCATTCCAAAAACTAATTGATTAAAAGTAAAACTAACAAGCGTTTACTAAAAAACATACTAGATATTTTTGTGAAAAGTAACCACTTTTTTGAATAGTGAACTCTTTTTCGCTACCTCAAATTATTCTAGAATTGTTGAAATTACCAACATTTTTGGTAGAATTTTTTTTCACATAAAAAATTCACCAAATTTACTACCAAATACCGTTTTGTGTTCCCATGGAGCCAAAATGCACGTTAAAATTTATTATGTTGTGATAGTTAGTTTTGCTCTAACTTTTTTGTGGTAATTGTAATTATAGTACTATTTGACATATTTTATATTTTCAAGAGTATATGAAATTTTATTGTTATCAAACTAGCACGAAATTTCTTTTTTAGTATTAATTTTCCTATATATATTTCTTAAAACGCATTTTTTATTGTTCATTGCTGTTCAGCTGAAATGGTTTGAATTGATTTTTTTTCAAATTATTAATTAATTATAATGAATGAAATAATTAATTTTTTCATGATAATTTCTAGGGGAGAAGTGTATAGAGGTAGAATACATTAATGGGATCTATGAATTCATATGTCCTTGCTTCGGTGATTTAAAATGTACTAAAGAAACATCCATCGATTCATCTGGTGTAAGAATGTTTTATCAATGTCAAAGATTTTTGTATAATTTATTTTGTTCATTTATTTCAGTTTATACAGTAATTGCTTACGGGCCATTGACGCATCAAAATTGTTTATTGGTTAGGTTTAAATTTTATTAAGCATTTTGATAATTTAGATGTCGTTTAAGTCTGTGCTGTATTGTTTTACTTCATTTAAAAGAAACATTATTTTCAATTGAGAACACTAACCATTAACGTTGCTTTTCGGACTGTCTGTTCTGTTTTTCGGAAAATTCTGTCACCAAGGAAAATATAATAAGCCGTGGTTTAAATGCCCTACACTTGCATCAATGTGATGATTTTTAACTATATGCATCACCTTCCGTAAAGTAATATGTGGGTTTTAGAACAGATAAATATTTTAAAAGTTATTGTACTTAATTAAAAATCTCCAATTTGGCGACGTTTTTCCACCTAGATGAAAATCACAAAATTTGTGCAGTCACTTTGACATCTATGATTTGTTTTTCAAACATCAAGAAAGTGATTAATGTTTGAAGTGCATCGTCACTAAGAACCAAAAAATGAGTTGTCTATAACATTTATTCCGACAAAATTATTTAGATGATAAAATGTTTTATTTGTAATGTATAGAGGTCAAAAATCACCTGGAGCAGTTTTCTGCCAGAAAAGAACAAAACTTTTATAAGAATGGGATCAAACTAAACTCTACATAATTAAATAAAATATTTACTCACTATAAGAAAATCGCTTTTTATTTTCATTAAAAGAAAAAACGAAATTACTTCTTGAGCAACTCAATTTGTTCAAAAATTAAAATCCATGACACGAAATGCTACTCAAAAAACTTTGTTTATATTTAGAAAAAATAAACATAAAAGGTTTTCAAACTTTGTTCTTATAACTACAAAATCTAAATTTTATTTCTTAAAAATTTTATAAATTTCCTTTTTAGAAAACTCATCTAAGTTATAAATTAGATCAAAATACTAATTTAAAAAAAATTTTTTTTCATAAATTTCCTTTTCAAAAAACTCATTTGAGTTATTAAAATAGATTCCATTAAAATATCAATTTAATATTTTTTAAAAATTTTATAATTTTTTCTTTTTTAGAAAACTTATTTAAGTTTTAAAATTAAAATTCGAACAAAATGCTAAATTTATAAATTTTAGAAATTTTATAATTTCCTTTTCAGAAAACTGATTTGAGTTATATAAATTTGATCAAAATACTAAATTTTCATTTTTTTGACACTTCTATAAATTTACTTTAAAAGTGATTAAAACAAATTGTAGAAACCTAACTGATATTTCTTTTTGGTAAATTACAAACTTCTGATTTCTACCTCTTACATTGTTTAAATTTTCTCCACTTATTTACATCAATGATCTTAGAAAGATCTTCGAGATGTATCTTTCAACTTCAGTACCTTTCAACTTCAGTATCTTTCAACTTAGAAACCTTACTGATATTTCGTTTAGGTAAATTACAAACTTCTGATTTCTACCTCTCACATTGTTTAAATTTTTTCCACTTATTTACATCAATGATCTTAGAAAGATCTTCGAGATGTATCTTTCAACTTTAGTAGATGAAAGCATGTATGCCATTGTTTTGGCAATATTTCTCATTGAAAAATTTACAAAACTTCAGATAAATATTGGTTGAAGTAACATACGATAATATGCATTGCTAAAAATATATTTTCTAAGATATTTTTCACATTTAATTGAGCTTTATTATTTAAATTATATTTTTTAGTGCTAATGGTGTTAAAATAATTAACTAATCTAAATGATTACATTTACTACAGGCAAATTGCAGTTGTTTATTAAAAATTTGTTTTCAAAAAATTAAACTACCTGAATAATTTTAGAAACATTTTCTTTGCAATTATACAAAAAATTAAGCTTGCGAATTTTTATCTGAAATTTAAAAAATTTCATTCGAATTTCTATGTTGCTAAGTTGATACGAAAAATCTATTTATCTAGTTGATGTGAAAATTTTCGGTAAATAAAACATTGTATTTTGCATATATTTTATAACATTAGTTAATCCATTTCTTATTCATTACCTTTTTATTATTTGCTTTTTAATATAATTTGTTTTTCTCTTCTCCTTTTTTGTTTTCGTTTCAGAAAGAATTTATTGGTGGAAATACCATTTGTTTGCCAACGGATTATCGACCTGAAGAGATGAATGAGCAAAAGAGCTATAATAATGAAAAAGCTGTATTTTAAGTTGTTAAAAACTATTTTCATCTTTACGAAGTTTGTTTTAGTTTACACGAAAAAAAATTTGCAAAGACGTTGGATTAAGGTTACAGTGAATATTCAGAATGGAAAAACGATATCTTTAATATTGTAAAAACTGTAAATTAAATTGTTTATTACTGTTTTCATGTTTACGAAGTTTGTTTTAGTTTACACGAAAAACAATTTGTACAGATGTTGAATTAAGGCAACAGTGAACGTTCAGAATGGGAAAAAAGATATCTTTAATAATGCAAAAGCTGCAAATAAAATTTTTAATTAATATTATCATGTTTACGAAGATTGTTTTAGTTTACACGACATTCCGATTTTTTTGCGTTGAATCGAGTGACTAAAACTTTTGAAGTTATTTAGGTTTTATGTATAAAAGTTTTTTTACTTATATTTACGCATCTAACATTGTTATCTAGGTAAAAGAGGTATCGTTACCTATGATTATCATTACGCTAAATTGAATGAGAATGAAACCAAATTGTTTAATTTAATAGTTCAGCAGTTATAAAAAGATTTCATCAAATATTTTGTGTGTAAAAAGTGAAAAATATTTTGCTAATACCAACTTACGCAACTGTCATTGCTATTTAAACAATTGAGGCATTACTCTTTAAATTTAATTTTTTACGCTGATACCAATTAAATTAAAATTAATCCTTTGAACTAATAGTTAAGAAGAAATGAGGGTTTTTATGTATGAAATATGCAATTTTTTCAAATGCAGTACAGCAGTACAAGTACAGTTATCTGGAGTGCAGTAGTTCAATTATCTGGATCATTCATGGATCATATGTTCTTTTCATCATCTTCAAAGATAAATAAATGAAATTTAAATAAATAAAAAAAAATCGCGAAATTTTTATTTTCAGAATGTCTGAAAGGGATCTAAAATTGTTCCTGAAATTGATTTAAAATTGTTCCCTCGGTTCCTTTGAAACGAAACTCACATTCTTACCGTAAAAATCGTGCGAAATTCCGATAAGTAAATTCTCCAGGCGCATATTTTGAAAAATAGTTTTATTGATTTAGAAACACATAAAATCACGTTTCTGAAGTATGAAATTAAAAACCATTCGATTGACTTTAATCGACAAGCATTCCAAAACAAAAGCGTAAAATCGTATTTGAGTAACATTTAAAAGCTTTTGAAGAAAATTCTTTTAGGTATTCTTCGACCTAAAATGCAATTAAATTCAATTTAAGAAGTATTTTAGTGAAAGGTAATGTCCATTATACCCAAAGTCATTGTTCCATGCTTTGACACAACATTCATCACTTTACTCAAAGTTTTATTTTAGTCAACAACAATAATTGATAAAAATAAAACACTTTTCTGAGCGAGCATAATTTGCTTTTGTTTCAAATTAAACTGATAATAACAAAATGTTCTTATAAAGTTTTTCCTCATCAAGAAACAATAAAAGAATATTTAATATTTAAATATTTAACCATTTAAAGCAATGAACTCAGTTAAAAAGAATAACATAACTACATATAATGATATAATTGAAGTGAAAGCACTTGGTGCCCGAAATCGGACTATTAGTTTTTAAAAACTATTTCGCAGGAAAATAGTCAGAGTTTTTTTTTTTAAATAAATAAATAAATTGTGTTAACTCTCCTCCCAGATTTCTTATTTTTAATACAAACATATTTTAACAGATGGCACTGCGAATAGCAAACCTGTAAATCGAAGAAAACTTTGAAACCACATCACATTTTTTCGAGATTTCTAAACAAATGAAAACAACGTTATGACTTTTCACATGTCTTACAAAAATTAAATGCCACAAAATTCAATTTAAAAAGGACTTGCAGCCCGATTGCTAAGAAAGCATTTGATGTAAATACAGAAATTCTGTAAATACAGAATACTTATGCTCTGTTATAAAAATTTGGTGCAAGAACTTTTTTTTACAGTTTTAACTGTTAAATTATTGAAAACTGTCAGTCTAATTAAGGAAGTTAAACCGATCTAGTTAGTGCAATAATTTCAATCTTTAAGTAGAGATGCAAAATATAAACCAATTTTATGATCTGAGGAGAAAAAATATTTCGGTTATAGTTGTCAGGCTAAATATAAAAATTGTTGAAGGAAGAAAATCATTATGAATACGAACACACTTTTATTAGTGCACTCCAAAAGATATAAATCACTAAAATTTTTATACTTGGTCAACGCTAATTATTATTTATCTTAAAGACTTCAGTGTTAATAATCTACAAAAAAGGACAACTATTTTGAAAACAGTTTAGTTACAATAAGTTTTCACTATAATACTTATTGGTTTTTAAATGACACGCAGTTTTCTTGTTTTTTAAAATTCCCTGATTGTATAATTTATACCACGAAAATTTAAAAACTGTTTAAAATGCTCTAGTAAGAACATTTTTAGTTTTCAGATACGTGTAAAAACAAACTGTTTTTTTTTAATTCGTTTTACTTGCTACTTGATTTAGGAGCATTCACTTTTAATAAATATACAAAAAAAGTTCTCGATTTATCTACGTTCTATGTAGTCGTCCTCTAAATGACCATCTAAAATAATTTCCTGGTAATTTTGAGACAAACTTATTCATATACGTATTAAAAATTCTGATAGCAACAATATCCCCTCCCAGTAAAGACCTGATAACTGCTTCTGAATTCGAACTTTTTTCGAACTCTTTGGTCAAGTTGTATAACATACTACCAGTTAATGACTCGTAAACCTTGAGTGGTTCAAAAGGAAGATTTGTCAAACGGTTTAAAGCAACAATCTCTAAAACACACGTCTGAAATTGACTGTAATAATGAACCACGCGTACATCAAATGGACTATCCCGACTAGTGACAGGTTTTGGTACGTAGTGCTTTAAATTTTCAACTATTTTAATAGCTATAGGTTGTGATATGTTTTTAATTGATCCTGCTCTGTTTTTATTTGCATTTGCTTGTAAAACTATTTCTTTCAACTGATAGTACAAGATACAGAGTAAAAGCGCAGATACGAATTCTTTTGTTGGTTTGGGTTCGCTGTTTATAAGCCAGAATTTTATGCAACCAAATAACAAATGTAAATGGTTCGGAATATTCAAAAAAAAGTTTTTATCTACTCCTAACACACTAGCAATAAAATCTCGCAAGTGTTCTTTTCGCATGTGATATATTTCCGTCATTTTTGGTACAGGTTCGCCGCTTTTCAGCGCGGTGAGAAATTCCACACGTGCTGGGAGCACACTGTCATTTTTACGATCATACTCTTCTATTTGTTGGAGACAGTTTTTAGCATGGCGTTTAGAATTATTCGGATCATGTGACAAAAGTATTCCATAAATTACTTGGCGTATATATCGAGAGCAAGAGTAAGAGCTGTCATTCGAAAAGTTATCAACTTGTGGAGATAGAAAATTCCTATGTACACTAATGATATTTAACAATGTAGATGGAATGAAACCCTTATGGAAAGCGATAACAAACTCTTTTGGCAACGGTTTGCCACAAGGAGTAGATAGTTTCGTTTCGTACACAATATTCTTCTCTAAATTTGAACTTATTCCGTCTACAATGTTCACCATGTTAGTGTGTTTCACTTCATAATCCTCAAGGGAATTTTCAATCATAATTTCAATGTCATTCTTTTTTCCGCCAGTAGTAAACCGTAATACTTGTTTTATAGCCTGTTCTAAAGTTTGGCGACGTAGCCAAGCAAATAGACCGTAGAATTTCCTTTTGGATCGAACATTTATTTTATAATAAAAATGTTTGAAATCTTCGTAAGTCGAATAATCGTTTCCCGCCAAAACCGTCATTAATGACAAAACGTTTCTTTCCCTTAGAGGAAAGTTAGCAAGCAGAGAGTCAACATAATATATCTGACAGTTCAAATAGTTTCTTGTGGCGCCATTTTTTCCTTTTTCAGTTAAAATTCTAGTGGAGATGTTTGAGAACCTTATGAAACCAAAAGGCAAATCATAAATGTAGAAGTCACTATCGTCGCTAAAAATGGGACATTCATAACATTTTGCAAGGGCTGCTATTTGCTTATCACCGTCGTAATCACACTGGGCGGACGTAATACCCAATTCTTGAAGAATGTCTTTAAAAACTTCGTAAGCATTGATAGGCAAAATGGTGGACCAGCATTCTCCCTTCTCTATAAGATCAGCGATATTCTGCAGACGAGTTTCTTGCCTATTTATACACTTCCTAAGGGCACGTTCTGATTGCTCGAACCCTCCATCGAAGATAACAATGGGCGAGATATTGCATTCTCTGAAAGTGGCAAAATACTTTCTGACTACATTGGCATACCTGGAAGAAAAAAAAGAAAAATTTAGATATTTTAAGGCTAGTTATTTTTTAATAAGGTATTTCAAAAGTTAGGTAAATTTATAATCGATGTAAGCAATCAGACGTAGTAAAAATCAGCAAATCGAATCGAATAAGTTAACTTGGGCACCTATTTAGATCTAAAGATAGCAACCACACCTGAATCTGCTACTCTTCGACGAGTCAGGTGGCATTAGGAAACGGGGAAGATGTCTATTCAGATGGCTTGATGATACTGAGAAAGATCTGAAAGTATTGTAGGTTACTAATTGGAAACAATATGCATCTAACAGACGCCAATGGAAAAAAAACACGTTGTGACGGCCCTGGCTTGCTTTAGGCTGTAGTGCCAAGAAGAAGAAGAAAATTTATTTTAAAAGCAAAAATTAATTTTGTTATGTTCTTCTAACGGAAATAGGCAATGACGTACTTTGCATTTTATCCACTTCCGGCTCAATTACCTTTAACAGACATTTTCAGATTGTTGGATCGTTAGTGAGTCATCATAGATTTAGTTGTGGAAAGAAACCGTTACGTACTCTACATTTTGCCCGCATCCTAATTGTTCTCTTTTTTAATAATTGTTAACAATAAATGAAAACGTGTGGAAGGAATTTAAAAAAAAATATTAAGGCCTTATTTATGGAGAATAAAAAAAAAAATTTAGATTTAAATTTTATATTTCGGTTAATTAAATAAAATTTTCCCACCGTTTAAATATTTTATTACATTAAATTTCAGTAGAGTGAAAAAATTTCCCAATCTAGCGATAAATTAAGCAACATAATCGAATTTTAAAGAAGGTTTCAGTCCATATTAAAAATCGAAAATTGTAGTTGTAATACTAAATCATACGCTCAACGGAAACTATTACATGTTAGCTTTTTTTCCTTTTTCTGGTTTACCAGACTTTTACTCATTGAAGAAAAATTTTTCTTTCATTGTTCTTTTTTTTTTTTTTTTTTTTAATTTCTTTCCTTATCAATATTATATAAAACGCTAATACGTATGTATCAATAAAACCGATTATATTTCTTTTCTCGCGTTGGCAACAGTTTTCATTTTTAATTGATAGGCTTCCGCGCGCAAGAGCACGTAGTGAGCATCATATGGCTGATCTATATTATATAAAACGCTAATACGTTTTAATTGATAGGCTTCGGCGCGCAAAAGCAGTAGTGAGCATATCATATGTCTAATCGGGTGAATTCTCACCGAATTATCAAAAAAATTCTCACAAAATTATCTTCATCGAAGCCGATGCTTTACATCCGGCTTTCAGTACTATTTCATATTGTTTTACAACACATGGTTTTAGCCCTCTGGTGGGAAAGACTTTAAAACAAAACTTACAAAAGTTACTTTTCTCAACAACTGAAATTTAGAATAGTGTGATTAAGAAAAATATGTGAACTGTTTGCAATTTCAAATTAATATTGAAATGCACATGTTTAGAATTTTCTACAGTGAAAAGTTTTCGGAACTTCAGTGTTCAAAAAAGTATACAAAAGCTAGACGTTAAGAACGTATCCAATGAGCGAGTAAAGCGAGCATCCGAAATGAACTGCGAAAGCAGTTCCGGAGGTTGGCGAGCGCCAGCGAGAAGGGGGCGAAGCCTCCTAGTTTTGTTTATTTCTTTATGTTAACGCTGGAAATGTTTTTTACAGAAAAATGCTTGAACTTAAATTTGTTTTAATAAGCCTTGTTATTTCCACTTTGAGGACAAATACATAATATTTATAAAATAAGAATCCTTTTCAATTTTTATAATTCATGCTGATAGATCCGCACCTTGCTATGCAATAGCTCTAAGAATCCTTGTCAAAATTGAATCACCATTATCGTCGCAAATTATGAAGGAAAGCTAAGATCTGTGAAAAATAATGTTGAAGCCAGGATCAAAAACATTAAAACCAGGTGGATTGCCTAGTGAAACTTGAAGAAGGTGTTTTTTAATAATTGTCTTGTTCTCTTAATGCGCATTGGATAAAAATTTTTTTTTTTTTTTTTCAAATTTCTAAAGTTATTTTTTGAGATTTATGAGTATTGTCAAAGAAAAAATTGATGCTCGTGTTTTAGATTGAACTCCGTACTGTAAAAAATTATAAAAGATCTGAAAAATATCCAGTCTATCATGATAATAATTTCCATACTCTGAGCATGGTGTGCAATTGAATTTTTTTTAATATATTTTCATTTTTGTTTCAATTTTTTTAAACATAAATGGGTGTTATGAAATGATATCCGACTGGGGGAAAATCGACAATTCCGACGAAAATTTTGATTCTTTTTTAATTTTTATCTATATTTGAATTTTAGTTCAATTGTTTTCTTGAAACGTTTTAAAATTTTAATCTCTGAGTTTTAGAAATGAAGTTATAGTTACTTTTCCGTATGTCGTCGTACGAAACTAAAAGCTAAGTCCCGAAAACAAAATTAATTTTTGCGATTTTTTTGAACTTAAGGCCACAGTCTAAAAGTGAATTTGTTATCTTTATCAGGTTTAATAAAAGTAGTTTAAAATATATTTTGCACTGAAAAATTATAAAAAATTTACTTTTTCCTCCTTTATAGTAATGATTTTCATTCTCTGAATATCTAACGTGCATTGGACAAAACGAGATCTTTTTTCAAATTTACTGCAAATATTTCTGGATATCTAAGGTTATTTTGAAGCAAATTGATGCTTATTTTTCAATATGAACTACAAGAGTTTCAAATAAATTTCGATCCACAGAAAAATATAAAAAATCATTGCGTCCTCTTTTTAAGTTAGTGATTTTAATTCGCTGAATATTTCGTGTACTGGACAAAAACTGCTTTTTTTTTAAATTTCAAATTTCCTATAAATATATTTTGATATCTACGAGTGTTTTCAAACAAATTAACGCTCAGATTTTCATATGAGCTAGTTTTAAATATATTTCGCTAAGGAAAAATTATTAAAAATTCACAGTGCCCTCAATCTTAATGGTTAGATGGGTTGACTTCAAATATGCTAATTAATTACTGCAGACGATATTTTAAGCTACGAAATCAGACACAAAAAGTACTCTTTTTTTGATAGATTCAAATTTCTGACCCCCAAAATGTGTGTGTGGGGGGGGGGAGCCAAAATTTGGGCGATATGCTCCTAATAGTTTGATCTGGAGAGTTTGTTTAAATTTTTAATTCCTTAATGCTAATTTTACTTTTTTGGAATATTTTCGCACATAAGAAAATCGTTTATCCAAAGGTAATGCCATGCAAAATATAAATTTCATTAAACATTTATTTTTTACTTATTATTGTATATAAAAACAGAGGAAAAATTTTGAGCTGTGCGCATAAAATTTTTTAACTTATTTTTAAAGTATCTAATTTTACATGGCAAAATATAAAATCTGGCTAAATTGGTGGAATAGTTTCTGATAAATCGAATTTTAAAAAAGTGGGTTATTTAAAATTCGATATTTTAGAAACTGTTTTCGCTCAAATTTTGTATTTTCCATTCAAAATTAGATACTTTAAAAAGATGCAAAAATTGTATACCTTACAATTGTAAATTCTTTCGACTATTATTAAATAAAATAATCAAAACAATAAATATTTACTAAAGTTTATTGTTTGGATGGAATTATCCTTGGATAAACAAATTTTATAATTGTATGCAAAAATTTTTCAATTCTTTAAAATTTCTCGAAATATGGCGAAATATACTGAATATTAAATTAATATTAAGGGGCTCAAATTTTGGACAGCTCTCCTGACCAAACTATTTTGATCATAACTTCCAGATCACCACTAACCCCTATATTTTGGCTGTAAGAAATCTAAAACCATTGATAAAAAGGTATGTTTATTCAGCGAAAGAACATTTTGTGTACTTCCTCTGAATAAAATAAAAACATGGTCTTAAGTAATTTTGTAACTTAAAACATTGTCTACACTATTTAATTAGCATATTTGAAGTCTTTCCCTCGAACCATTAAGATGGAGTCCTAGAACGTGAAGATCCGATAATTAGATCAAAAGTTATTCATGGTGGTCCGTTTTTTTTCTCTTTTTATTCGCCCTTTACAAAATGGATAGTTTTGTATAATACTTGTATGAAACTGGCGAAAAAACTGAATCCCTTTGATACTTTGGCGTGTGTTCACGGACAAATTAGAAAAACACTTTAAGTATTTTATTTCTGTTGATGCGTTCAGTGGAAAAACGTGGCAAGTAAATTTTACAAAATTACAAAAAATCAACCTCAGAATGTTTCAAAACATTTTTTAATATAGGATACCCAAAGAATGAATTGAATTAATTAATGACTTATGTTTGCATCCCACTGTAAAATCTTTTTAAATCTAGAAAATGGTACGTTTTAGAAGTACCTATCAACACGTTTTCCTCCTAAAAACTTTTCACTTGTAGTGGAAGGACATGTTACACTTATAGTGGAATAACATTTTAATATATGTTTATTTACACATTATAGTGACTATGTATATTATTGGAAGAACATGTTTAAAAAAAAGTAAAAATTTAAAAAAATATCACTGTAGAATTTATGAGATCATCGGAAAGCTATTTATATGACATTTTGCCATTAAAACTACCAATTTAAAGATTTGATAACATAAATTAAGATTCTTCACTGATAGTCGGTAAAATATCATTTTTTAAAACCATGGAATATTTTAATTTTAACATGCTCTTCCACTATAAGCTTTATATGTGTAGTTAACATGTACTTACTCGTTATAATCGCCTCCGAACCTGTAATCAACTCCACTATAGGTATACAAATAATGAATCAAGTTGCATCCGTCGATGATGATGCGAGTATCATGGAGTTTAAATGGCTTGAAAATATGGGGATTTTCTTCCATAAATCTGTGCAACCCTCTCACGCCCATCTTTAAAGATAGTTTCACAGAAATTAAACTGTAGTTACTCGAGCATCGATTTTGCTCATTGTTTTCGCGGAAATCAATCATAAAATAGATTAGATTTGAGGTAAAGTTATTCGCACTTATCTTGTGATGACCTTCTCATTGAAACAATAACTTCGATATCTTTGTTTATTTCCATGGTGTTAGTTTCGATTTTAAGTTATTTTTAAAGCTTATCTGAATAAATTCATATTGTGATATTTTTTTTTTATCTATACCCTTTTCAATTTACTTCTCGTAACAGCGTAGGATTAGAATAAAGTTACTACATTTGTTAAATATAATTGTGGTTTCATTTTGATTCGTTTTTAAACTAAGGACCGTTTAGTGAATTTTCCTAATTTGAGGCAGCTGTAACTAGGATTTAAGCTGTGGAGTCTGAAGTTGAAATGTTTGACTCTGACTCCAGACATTTATAAGAATCCAACTCCGATTTATATTAAATTCCCCCAGTTTTTGGCAAGCAATTAATGTTATTTCTAACCAATTGTTAGTTGTATAATTTTTAAGTACGAATTGAATTGTTAATTGAAATTGTTGTTAATGTCCAAATTGTTGTTTGAATGTTAACTTAATTCAAATTATTTTTCATATACATATATTTCTCTTCTGTGGCACCCTGAACTCGAATATTTCTCTATCTATTGGCAACGCTATAGTTTTTATTCATTCTGCTAGATTGTCTCAAATAATAATTTAAGTATTGTTAAGAAATTAGTTATACGTTAAGGGTCTGTTTAGATTAATTTTGATAGTTTGTCTTGAGTAATTATTTAAGTAGTGATGAATAATTAGTTACACGTAAACATCAATTTACAATAAATCTGTATTCTTATGGAAATAAAAACTTAGTTAAGTAATTATTTAGATTTTTTTTATCCTTTCTAAAATGGCTGTTGAAATTTTAAACAAAAAACGGTGCTGTGGTGCTGCATACCAATTATTGGTTACGGAGGTTGTTCTTTTTCAGCAAAAGATAAATATTTTAAATGATGCTCAAGCTATGGGTCGAGAGGTTATCATCACGTAATTGGGATGAGTTTTTTGTTAAATTTTATTTCGCGACTGAGATGGAAATAATTTTAATACTTCTGGTGCGAACTATGATGAAATGCCTGGAACTCATACTTTCGGTGCAGGACAGGTTTTGAATTATTACTAAATTCAATACATAAAGAACGAATTTTGCGAACATCGCTTGAAAATGAGTTGAATTTAAATCAAAGTACCGTCAAGCGGAAAAAGACGCGACCAACAGCTAGACGTAGAGGACTGCTGTGCTGTGCATTCGTCTCCGTTACCATTAAAGTTTTTTTTATGTCTTACAAGACAATTTTGAAAGGTTTTCAAGCTGGCCGCCAAAAGCTGCTAGTACTGTTACATTTACTGTTTAAAGAAATAACCTTTAACAAATATGTTTTCACAATATATTAAAATCATGGAAAATTATTATAAAGAAAGGACTTTTATGCCAATATCTCACTCATACTTACACTAATATCTTATGACAATATGATACTTAAGTGAATATTCATGAACTAGGAAACTATAATCAATTGCATATTCAATTAATTTGTATTAGCGTTTTGATTAACTTAGCAACTTAGCTCTGATATTAAGAAACAAAGATTTGAAATTTATGAATTATTGATTTCAAATAATTCATTTATTAACACCGATTTTTCTATACTTTAAAATCTCTCCATGTTCTTTTTCAAGAGTTGAACCAAACAAGGGCTCCAAATACTCAAACGCAACAAATAAGTTTTGTGATACACTGTAAAGATAATCCCGTAAATTTACGGTTTTAAACCAGTAGCCATGCAAGAAAAAGTTTTACCATATAAGTAAACGTTTTTTCCGTAAAAATCACGAAGAAAATCCGTAATCAAACTGGTTTTGTAACCGTAACAAAGCAAAGTTTTGCAACGAAAATAAATCTGTGTTTCTGTTGATTTTTTCCATGTGAGAAAAAGCTATTTTCACGAAAGTTGCGAAGCAAATCTGTATTCGTACAGATTTGAATATTTTATGACGACAGAATTTGTATCGAACAGTAATCACTGGGTTTTGAACCTGGGCTAACTTCGTTGATAGGAGAGCGCTTTGTGCTAGAGCCACTGTGACTCAAATGTTTGATTATGAAGAAATTGTTACACTGAGAATTTTGCGCAAATATTATGTAATTTTGACAATAAAGTTGAAGTGCAATTTTATTTGTACGATGTTCAAAAACATAAAGTGATTGCTTAATAATAAGTAATTGTTGTAATAATAATAAGTAATAAGCAAGAATAATAAGTAAAAATAAGTAAGAGCAATTATAGAAAATTATCTTATATTGGTGAAAAGGCTTGGAGAAAAGTTACAGTATTCCAATGCGAGAATTAGAATTTCAACTAACTGATTTTATCCGTCTGTGATTAGGGTCATAAATCGGAAAAAACCGTTTTGTCAATAAGTGTTTTAAACCGTTAAATATACAGAGAAATTCCGAAAAAAACGACGGATATTTTTTACAACATAAGCTGTAATTTAAATAATTGTCACGTTATTCATTTTAGTATCATGCTTTTTTTTCATAGTAATAAATATTTGCTTTATTAAATTTCATTAGATTAAATTCAATCTACAGGATCTAACTTTTATCTAGCCGGAGTCGGGCAAATTTCTTCCGACTCTAACAAAATTATCTTTGGCTTCGACTCTTCGACTTAAACTGCATAATTAATAGACCTAATGGGAATTATTCCTTTTAAGATTATGAAGGATGGTTTCTTTCAATAAAATAATTGATATGCATTCTTTCCAATCAAATGATTTTTTTTCTTTATGAGTACAATAATTGAGCAAAGTGACTGTTTAATCTTTTCTTCTATCATTTTATACTAAAGTAAATGAACATAAAAATGAAAATGCACTTACAAGCAGCTTTGTGCAGGGAATAAAAACATTCTGGTAAAATTACTACACTATAGTAATTTCATTTCTGGGGGGGAAACACAATTCTGGTTAATATATTCAAAATATGGGGTATTTAAACCATTCATTCGGTAATTTTTCCGTTCAGATGGTAACGGTTAACCAGTAATTATGGTTTTTAAAATTATAGTTCCTATTACCACACATTTAGTAAAAAATACAAAAATGGAAAAGCAAATTTAACCGAATAAATTGTTTTTATGCCATACTCTAATGTATCGTGATAAAATTACCAAGTTTTACCACCTTTACCCAATTATTTCTCATATTTTTAAATCATATTTTCCTGTTAACTTTACCAAAACCATTACCAAAGCGCTTCGATAAAAATTACTGAGCTTTATGGTGTACCCGTAGAGCCAGAAACACTGTAAATTTCACCATATTTTGGTAGTTTTGACCATACGTTTTCCTCAATTTTTAATTTTATGTTCTTCCGCTTTTAGAAATAAAAATGTAGAAAAATAGGTGCATGAATGAATTGTAAAAAAAAAGTTTAATAATTTTAGCAATAATATAAATAAATATAATATGCAATAATATGTTAACTAATGTAAGTAGGCATTTAAAAAAACAATAATACAGAAGGATTTATTTAAAGTTTATGGAAAAGAACATTTAACATTTTCTATTCTTTCTACTGTGTATCTCCTTATAATAGTATTAACATAAATAATGTATCAAGTAACAATAGTCTCTCGGGGTTTATATTTGCATTAAGCTAAAATTATTAACAGAAATCATAAAGTGTTTCATTTTAACAAAATTTAGTTAGATAATTATTTATATCCGATTATTATATCACAATAAATGAAATTACATTTGAATAAATATTTAATTACCTTAAATTATCGCAAAAATTATTTTATTAAATATTTATGTTTTATGAAAGCAAAAACAGTACTCAAATGAATATTTATGACATTTAATTATGACTTACAACTGTTTTAATTACATTTAAGCTAATTAACTTACTAAATTTTTAAGTTTTTACGAATTTAATAAAGCTATCGCAAATAAACAAAAATTTAATTGTTTTATCTTAAAATTAATTATGCTAATAATCAAAAATGTTTCCATTCTTCTTTTAGCTTCTGGTATCAAGATAAAAATATCAAAAAGAAATAAATGCAGCAACCTTAAAAGGTTTTAAGGAATGCAAGACATTAAAAGTAAATCATTTTATCTTGCTTCCAGGACGTCAATTCCAATTCGCGTGACAGTTGTCACATGCTTTCAGATTATGCTATAAAATTAATGATGGCTTAATGAAAATTTTATACAAAACATCTAAACCCATGTTGACCTACTGTGGCATATACGTCACACGAATTACGAGAATTCTTCTTATATGAAACAGGAGTGTTTTTATATCAAGCAAATGTTTATTTATTCTTTTCAGAGATCAAAAAGTAGTTAAAGAATTAATTATTTATTTAGTTAAAAAAAAGTATCTTTTCAATAGGAGTTTTTTTTTGCATCACGGCATACAAAAAATTCAGTCATTAATGCGTTTACATGCTTTAACGCTTAATTTTTATTAAACATATTTTTCATACTTTTTTTTATTATTTAGTATTACTTTAGATCAAAAATAGTGTAAAGTATCGTATTTAGCATTTAAAAAATTTATGGCTATGAAATATAACCTGAAACACCGGTTTCTTTTTCTGAGTTAAATGTAAAATCTTCCAAATTTGCACTTATCTAAGAGAAACAGTTATTCATCATTGAAATTTCTTCAGTTTACAAAATCAATTATTGATAAATTTTTGAATAAGAATAAAAATACATTTTTTCAATCTACTTTTCTTTTTTTTTTTTTTTTGAATTTATATTTTACCACAAGTATAATTCCGAAAATCTAACAGATTTCTTTTAGTAACTATTAGACTTTTTTATAATTAAAAAACATCAAAATATATTTTTTCTCGTAATTAAAGGTTTGGAAAAAAATTTATATAAAAGTGACACCGATGTCCCATCCGCCTCAAAGAGTTAAGGCTCTGAGTGAAGCAGAAGGAAACAAAAATACCTAAAACTGCATTACCATGGTATCGTAGAAAAAATGGACAAAAATCAATTCTCAATGAAACATTTTATTTGTTCATTTATTTGGCTTAAAAAATAAAAACTATACAATTGATCAAACAGCGTTTTTATTCTTACAAAGAAAATCTAGCCTCTATAAACATAAGCGTTAGCTCTTGAAACAGGCATTGGATCATTGGATGCATATGGTCTGCCCCCATATCTGTCAGAAGTGACAATTATTGGATTGCCGCCAAAATTTCTACCATCATCGTAAACATCGTTATATCCACCAAATCCATTCAAATAATATTCCAAAGGAGCTTGGTCTGTTCCTTGTGGTACGCATGAAGGATTTCTTTGATACATGAGTCTCTGAAAAACAAAAACAAGTGGCTATAGCCTTTGAAACTGCCGACATTTTGTTATATTTTAAAATGGGGTTGCACAACCGACCAATTCTGAGTTTACGACTATCATTGTTTAACTCCGTAGCCTTGTACGTTTGAATCCAACCCAGAAGACGTTTTAAATCCTGGATAAAGCATCGGGGTAACCAGCTATCAGGAGGACTTTTTGTTAGAACTAACTAATGTTTGCGTTGCATGGAGAGGAAAATCGCGAAACCCTCCAGCGGTTAGCCAGCCAGACGGCAAGGGAACTCTAACCCATGATCCGTCTACCACTGAGGATATTTTATATTATCGCTGTGGTCGGTGCAAGCTGCAAGCCACCAATGAAAGTCGAGCCTGGGTCACGTCATTGGATTGCGAACGCTATATTCCTTGAGCAAGCACGCCTCCTTCTACCTTTTTTTGTGAAAAATTGTGATAGTGCAGTGTGTGCATTTGCAATTTTTGTTTTGAGGCAATTATTACTGATGAATCCCAGAATGTTGCCAAGGGATCATTTGTGAACCTGTATTGGATTGCTAGCACTATTCAATCATAAACAAATTATATTGTTTATGATTTAAATTATTTTAATATTAATACTTTGATACAAGGGTCTTTAATGCTGTATATAAATCTTGCAAAATAAATGTATTTAATGTTCTCATTTAAATTTATTTTAAGCTACCCCTATAGAGAATAGTTATTTATATATAATGCATGCTTTTCGTTGTCTTTTGTGCTGCAGCTGCTGGGAAAGGATTAATGAAACTACTCTATTACTGCATGAGCTGCGTAGCATGGAGCCAATGGAGCACGTCTCGAGCTGTTAAAAATTTGAAAACAGTATTAAGCAGTTGAATTCAATCGGGCTTTTTTTTAAGACGGGAAAGTGAAAATACTTCCATCTTCTTATGCATGCGACTTTTTCTTAGAAATCATGGGATAAATACTAAAAAAAATCCTGTAAATATAAAAAGTTCCCAAAATAACGAAAAATAAATGAGACTACAGCTTTCGTTACAGTGAACTTGCCAGCAGGCGAGACAATAACAAACCTACTCTGCTGTATTGTAAACAATCAACCACTATTATCTAATGATATCCAACATATGTCATATGTGATGTTTTCAGTTGCAAAAATAGTTCATAAATAGTGTGAATGTGTGTGAGCTTGTTGTAAGCATTTTTCATTATTGGTATTTCAAATTAAATACAGCCATTATAGTGTCCATGAATTTAAGTGTCCTTAAGAGAAATCACGCGAGAAAGTTTTAACATTGATAAAACATTGCTTACTCCATATTCATCATAATATTTTGGCTTCCTACATTCTAATCCGACGATGCAGGGACACGTGATGTCATACGTGCCATTAATCATCGTAGTATACAGATCTCCATCTAGGCACATTTCCCCTATAAAAATATAAATATTCTTTAACATTTTGAAAATTTTTATGGAAGTTATATAATTTACATTTCTTTCGACAGTAATTTTAAGGAAATTATAAATAATTAACAACATTCGAAAAATGCAAATTATGTCTTTTTGCAATTAACCAATTAAAAATTTAAAATAATAAAAGCGTATATGTTTATTAATTACGATTACGCTTGTTGAAAATGAAGTTTCACGTAATCTTAAAAAAACTTATTATTTTCAAATAAAATTGGAATTACTATCACTCCCACAGGATTATACATTGCAATAAGTTATAATAAGAATTATCCACGCAACCGTGGGTTCGTAAAATTGTTCGTAACTTGGGGAACACTTACGAAATATGTTAAAAACCTTAATTATAAATTTCAGAACTTAAAGCTATCACTCAAAACTATTATTATTATTAAAATTTTTGTTATTGTACCTTCACAAGTTTGCGCTTTTGAAGAGTGATTTGAGAACATTATATAGAACACTTTGTTTGTACATAAATTTCGTTTGTATAAAATATTCACTTTCTTAACCTCAAAATTCTTCCAAATTTATACATTAATTATTTCCGATCAGTTTGTTTCAGCTTTTCGTTGTCAAAGGGTGAAAAGAATTTTTCTTCAAAAATCTGCAAACACGCACGTTTTCGCTTTCCTGTGTGTGTATGTCGTTTATAAACTCCTAAACCAACCGATCAAAAGCTATGAAACTTGGCATACAGAGAGTTCAAAGCATGAGAAAGGTCACTGTCGACATTAGAACATTATACGAGAAACCGTTCGAGTGGGATGAACGAAAAACGAAATGGAATTTTCTGATTGGTTAAGCGTTAGCCATTGTTTTAAAATTAGCTATTAAATTTTCACATTTTTTAAAGAAAATATTAGTGATAATTGCTAGCTTATAGCTCTATTTGAACAAAAAATAGTTTATTGCGCGTATTTAAATATTTAATCACTTAATATTCGCTATGTGAGATAAATTCAATGAACATTACGTGGTAGAGAAGAACAGTAAAAAATCGTCCTATTATCAATGACAACAATGATGCTTAATTAATGTTGGTAAGCTTCCTATATCTATAATTCAGGGGCTCTAAATGTTGGTAATTTGTTAATTGATAGAAGAAACTGATCAAAATTATAGCAAAAATATTGGAGAAAAGATACTTATTCATTTTGAATAGACATATAATTACTGACACTAATGCTTTATTAATATTGATAATATCTATTAATTGAAATAAAATAAACTAAGCTATGTGCTAAAAAACAAAGTTAAAGGAGAAAAGGTTAATAAAAGAATTGCTTGGGAAAACAGTAGAAAATCACCATTCACAGATGACGCTTAATTCATATGTATCCCTGACGATAATATAAACTACCGGTATTATATTAGTACAATTTTGGTAAGTATTCTACAACGGATTTTCCGTAGTTTCAGAAAATATTTTTCCAGATCGTTTATTATTATTTTAATGGTTGAGAACTAACGAACTTTGTTCTTCCACTATTAAATATTTTAATAGTAAATTAAAGGTTAGATAGAGGAATGGCCATTCTCCAAAATTAAAAAAACATTTTGCGAGAAAGTTTTTCTAGAATAGCTTGCTTCCGCTTTGGTAGTATTAAACATTCTCTTACCTCTTTTATTTAGCTATTTTAGTCTGTATGGAGTTTTTGGCATCTGGCGCATAATGTGGACTAATTGAAAAATCCGGCTCTTTTCAAAACGTCTCCGTTATTTTGGAGTCTGGTATTTGATAGGATTAATCCAATGAGTTCACCCTTTTCAAGCTATTTAAAGAATTTATCCTTCATTGCTCAAATTTACAAAGCGCCTAAATTATATTTCTTTTATTTTTTTAATAATAAATCATGAAATAGTTCACTATACGCTTCAGACCTTGAACAAACCCATGCTGTTTGAGGAATCAATGCATATTCTTTAATAAGCCAAAAGTCTTGTAATATGCCTAAATAACAGCAAGCTGGCTAAATAATGCTTTTTCCATTAGAAAAATGTGTAGACGATTGCAGAGTCTATCAATTAACCTAAATGACTACGACAGAAAAAGTGTAAGGCCAATGTCCTTCAATGGTCAAACGAAATATAAAGTCAATGTCCTTCAATGGTCAAACGAAATATCGTTCTGTCCATTTTACTGACTTTCTGTCAATTCTATGCCAACACGCCGAATGCAATTTTCTGATTGTTAACTTTGTCATGGCTTTGGCTGCGAAAATTTCATATCCTTGCTGACATTAGGGCGGAATTCAGCTAAATTTTTGCAATTATGATAGCTCAATTAAGCCAATCAGAAGCCTGTATTTTTGTAAACATACCGCATTTTGCGGTATGTAAAAATACAAGCTTTTGATTGTCTGAATTTGTAAATCGTAATTACGTAAATTTAGCTGAATTCCTTACTAGAAAGTCATGGATTTACAAATTGTAGATTTTTTGTATTCATACGTTAGATTAATGAAGAAGCTAACATAAAACTGGCGAATTTTACACTGTACTGATATTTTGCTTAAAAAAAAGTTGATTAAAGAAAGAAACTTAAAATAAACTCTCCATTCGATTTGAGGGCCCCTTCTAATGTGGGGTCTGGGGCAACTGCCCGTATGTCCTTGCCTTAGACAGGCGCTGACAATACATGCAAAAATGTGACACCTAGTTGAATTAATGTAGAATGAGCTTACCAAGTAGTCGCCTTTTCACGCAGTAAGCTTCTGGGATCATAAAATGTTTAGAACAACATTCTGTCATCCGATCGCAATCCGATTGCTCATAACATCTCTTCCATGCCTCTACCTATAAAATAAAGAAATATTAAACTTTCATTAAATACGAAGTTAATGAAAAAATTCAGCAAAATTTTTTAAAATATATTTTATTATACCACATTTTTATAGTGTGCAGGGATAGTGTTTTTCATATTGTTTCTTACAATTGTTTGAAAAGTATAGTTATTAAATCTCCCTCCTGTTTCAAGTAAACTAACGATACCATAAGAAAAATTTGAGCTAATCAATGTTAACCTATAAATATGTAGACAAGGCAATTGTTTATCTACTACATTTTGATTGATGAAAAAAATTGAAACTAATTTAGAATAGAAATTTCACTTATCTCGTATATAGTTGCTCTACCAAGAATTCGTCAGATAGATCAGCTACATTTTGTAAAAAAGCTGAGTACTTTTACTTCAAGACAAATATTTATAACAAGCGATTTTTTTAACCCCTAAAACCACAACTTTTATAACAGAAACTTTTAAAATCCATTAACTTATGTAAACTTCTAATGTTTGTTACTTTTGAAACAGACATTCAAATAGAATTATTATGTGTCCTAAAAGCGACATAAATTACTTTGAAGCAAAAAATAGAAATAAATATTTTTTATTTTCTCACATCTATAACATGCTTCTCAAACGTAATTGTTAAAACAGGCATTGCTTTTAACATTTATTGGAATGTTAAAGTCTGTCAGTTTTTTACAGTTATTCGTAACAGACGATTTATATATCAGACACAACAAGTTTACAGTAAGTAATTTATAAGAGCTATTAGTTTTTATGAAACTCTAAATTTAGTTACTGCGAAGCAAAAGTTTATATTTTGCAATTTCTTATCCCTTTAACCATGATATGTTTGTTAAAATTAACAACATTATTTCATACGGAAAAAAAATTGCGGCAAGTTTACTGAGTTTTAAAATGATAGTTCGTAATACCACACATTTTGTAAAAATACAGAACTAAAAAGTAAATTTAATTGAATAAATAATTTTCACGGTATGCTGTTGTACTGTGAAAGTATACTGGATTAAATTACCAAATTTTACCATATTTACTAAATTTTAACGCATATTGTAAAATAATATTTTAGTGTAAGGTTTACCAAAATCATTACTGAAGTGCTTTGGCAAAAATTATCGGGCTTTTTGGTGTTCCCATCGAGCCAGAAAAATGGTAAATTTTATGATATTTTCGTAGTTTTGACCATACTTTTTTATCCCAGTGTAGTTTCTATTGCTGTTTTAAAATGCCAAAGTCTGTAATTATAACAGAAAAATTTGTTAGTTCCATGGTAAGATTCATTTTCCGAAAATATTGTGGCGGTATTTATTTCATGGAGTTTACTTACTTTAATTTTTGATTAGTTCATTCCAATATTAGTGACCACAAAAGATATTTGCTTATAAACCGTAAATACCATCGTATTCTTAATGACATTTTAAAACTTGAATGTGGCAAATTTAATTTGGTGATTCTACATCATGTTATTGATTTAAATTGCGTTAAATTCAGGATCTAAATTAGCATCCTTTGTTTCTGTCTTGTAAAATAAACTAAACGTTGGAATTTTTTGGAAAATTAATGATTTCCAAAATATTCTATTGTCTAGGCCAGGGATGGCGAACCAATGGCACCCGTGCCATTTATGGCACGCGACACAATATTTTGGGCACTCCACCGATCACAATTGTTGTTACACTATGAATTTTTATTACACAAATGTTATTACGCTATGAAGCATATGTAACAATTAAATTAAAATTCACAAAAAACAAACAAAATAATAAACAATTATTAATTAAAAAATTAAAAATTAATTCTAAAAAAACATATTAATAACCATAAAATACAAGCTAACATTAAATAACTAGCAAAAAAAATCAACAGTCCTGCTTAAACTAACATCCAACAATAAGTTATTGGTCATCTAATCTGCAACAACAGAAGTCACACTGATGTTACTTTAAAAGTTGAATTACGTGAATAATTGAGACATTGCAAAATGAATTTTTTTTTTAAAGAGTAAATAAAGAGTTTTGAGTTGATAGCATTTAGTATTATTATTTTCCCAATAATCACGAAGTCAAAATTATTTGACGGCACGTCTATGACCTCATTAAGCAATTTTTTAGAGAAAATGGCACGTTGGTGTATAAATGTTCGCCACCCCTGGTCTAGGCGGTTCCCAATCATTTTTGGCTATGGAACCCTAACTGATTGGTCTTCGTATGGAAGATTACTTAGACTTTACTGATAAATATCATCAGAAATTTTGAGCATAATTATTAACGAAAACCTATTAATTGTTACGAAAATATTAAATCAGAAAAATGAAATTTTCACTGGAGCGGCATCTAGTCTATTTTCGAGTTTGATTATTTTGTATGAATGAACTGAAAACGAATAAGATGAATTACGGTTTTCATTGAAATGAAAACGAAGAATCAAATAAATAAATAAATAATGTCACGGATGATTTATTATTAGAGAAACATACTTCTTTATTATTGAATTTGGTTATTTTAATTTGGAATGTTCGACACGAGATATTAGTGCCATATTATAAGCTTTTGATTAATTATTCGTTCAATATGTATTGTTATTAAAAACCAGTGGTCCAAAAAACTGCATTATTTCTGTAGTTTGTTCCAACTACAACAATTTTGTTACAAATGCAGTTAGCTACAACTACTTTTTTAAATGTAGTGAATACCAACTACTTTGGAATTATAGTACTACTACTTCACAACTTAAATAAAACGAACTTTGCGGGCGAACTTAATTTACATCTGTGATAATATTCTTTTCTAAAGGTTTCTACTCTCTTATGTTTGTTTTTTTAAATTGCTTTTACTTTTACCTTTAAATTCTAATTTGTTTTGAATGGGTTTCTGTCGTAACCTTATTAACTTTCATTTTTTAAACTATTAAGCTTGTTCTTAATTTGTATAATTTACCATGTATATGTTCAACTTAAGCCTATTTTGCTATTAATTATCTATAACATTTACAGATTAACTTTTTCCAAACTTTTAATCTTGCTTTTTATTTGTATAATTTACCATGAATTTGTTCAACTGTTGCATATTTTAATATTGATTATTTAAAACATTTATAGATTATTATTATGCTTTATTTATGTTATCATTAACTTTCACTTTTTCCAAACTTGTAATCTTGTTTCTAATTTGTGTAATTAATCATGAATATATTCAACTGTTGCATATTTTAATATTAATTATTTAAAACATTTATAGATTATTATGTTTTATTTATATGCCCTTGCTGTATTTTTATCAACCTATTATTCAACTTATATATAAATTATTATCACCACATAACTGAGGTTTAATTTATTAATTTTTCTAAATCATGACATTATGACCTTCATTTCCTATAACTCCCAGTGCATTAACAATAATATTCAAAGCTTCCAGAACACCTATGCTCAAAATGGTTTTGAATGAGAAATTGGCTTACATTAAATATAATAGAATAATTGAGAAATATTTATTCCTGTTTACAGCAGCCAGTTTGTTATTCGAAATTTTTTTTCTTCTCGAATTTGTTCATTTAAGCTTCAACTTTTTATGCCTTTTTCAACAGCGAATATTCAGTTTAAGAAATGCGAAATTACCGAATAATTGCAATTTTTCATTGTTTAATGCTCTTTTATTTCCTCTAAGAAATTAAATACATCAAAAATACGTTCCATTTATTTGAAATAACATCACTGTTTTCCGAATGTGAATTTGCGTTTGAAAATGTGACCAAAGAGAATTATTATCTACTTATCATAATGGCTAGTTTAAATATCAGTTCAACGTGATTTTAAATACGTAATTTCTGTTAAAGCTCAGTTGCAGCCGCAGATTTTCGATTTTCCCTGTAATCCTTCTATTAAACCGTAGGATTCCACACAACACCTTTCAAAAACCGCTGTTCTAGATATTGAAAATTTTAAGAATGACTCAATAAGCTAAACAGTTTCCGATGACAAAATTTCACAAATATACATATTACAAATATAAATATTATGTAGTACACAGATAAGAATACTAATTTGAAAAATAATATCTTACCAAGCCTCCAACAGACATTATCAATGTTAAAGCTAACAAAGTATAAGCAGACATCATGTGTTTTAAGTGTACTTTCTGTACTTTAAAAGAGACTTTATTTTTCAAAACTAAACATATTTTGAGTACGCGAGTTTTTATATACGATATAAACGATTTGTTTGCAGTAATTTCCTGCGATTATTCTAGAGCTCGTGATGAAAAAAAAGCAACAGTATTGCTAATAGTGAGAGTAACCTACTCATAAAGTCATGAAATCGGAACATAAATAACATAGTTTGCTTTGCAGAATAGTATAATTTCGTTCAGTATTACAATTGAATGAAAAAAATTCGAACCGTGGTAAGTGACGTCACACGTGTCGCAGAATAAATACATTTTTTTATGTGGTTTTTTGAAATATTCATTATATGATGGTGACAATGGACATTACGACGACACTTGGAAGTTTATTTGTAAATTATAACAAGCAACAAGAAAGTGAAACTGCGTAAAAACTGTATAAGTCGGAGGAATTCTTAGAAGTGTTTTTTGTATAAAAAGTTGTTTCGCCATTTTACTCATCTTTTCAATGCTAATCGTCTGCAACCGAGACCGGATGCTCTCTCGGTTCAAGAGTACGACAATTCTCGACTCTTTTTTATTTTAATTTTAAGTGAGTCGCAGTTACTCTAGTAGTTTATAATCTCATTCGTCTTAATGAAATGAATGCAATAACTTAAATTTTGGGGTGAATGGTGGCATATATGAAACAAATTGAAAAAGATGCAGAGTATTTTTTCTGTATGTTTACCTTCATCCGTAAAATTGTAAAAATTAAAAATATAAGAAAAAAAAGACACATTAACCAATTTTAAAAATTCAAATATATTTTATAAAACTAATAAGCCTGCATTTATGACTGTTCCTTTCAGTCTGAATGTTTCCTCCTTTAATATATTAATTTCATCATACTCTATTTACTTATTTAGCTTTCCGCTTCTATTAAATTTGTCAAAATCGAGAGCTTTTGCGTTAAGTTACTGTTTCCCGTTAACGACAACGCAAACGCTAATTAAGCTTCACAGCGCATGCGCGAAGCAGCGTATGTGTTTAAATACAGCTTTTGCATTATGTTTGGCAAACTTTTAACGTAAACGCTGTTTGTCAAAAGCCGCACATTTTAATGCATGTTGGTTTGATAGCGCTGTTTGCCGTTTGTTTGCGTTGCCGAAAGTTATTCCCCCCCCTTTACTTTCATTTATTCTTTATTTTAATTATTTTTTTATTTTCATTTTACTTTTTTAAAATAGGAATAATTTGATGGAATGGCGATATACGAAGTTATGACAGATGGGTAAATAGAGGAAGTACTTGTGCTATAATAGTCGCAGTTTTGCCACGAAAAATACTTCAGATTGAGAAAATAGGCCAGTGTGGTTTTTTTTAGAATCGGAAGAAAATCTTTTAAGATTATACAATTTTACTACAAATACAGTTCTTTTTTATTTTGATATTTTACTATTTCTTACATGATATGAGAATAATATTGGAATGAAAAGTAAGAAACGTACAGTTGTATAGAAAAATTGCTTCATGTATAGTGTGTCATGTGTAGTGTGTTATGTAGCAATAGACTTTATGTTAAACATGAATATGGATTGCTAAAATATATATTTGTTCACTACGTTTGTACAGCACATTCTGTAACTTTTTAAACTCAAGCAAATAGATGCTAAAATTGGTTAGTCTTGGAGTATAACTTGCTCCAAGCGGAGGTACAAATAATAGGTTTTAGAAAAATATAAAAAGCAAAACTAATGAATGAATTCGTCTGTTTTCATTCATCAAGTTTTATTTCAAGTGAATCCAGTAAATCAAATAATTGAATCCGTATTGTTAGGCTGTTGTTGTTGTAGCTTATTACTTCGCACTAGAGCCGCACAATGGGCTATTGGCGACGGTCTGGGAAACATCCCTGAGGATGATCCGAAGACATGACATCACAATTTTGATCCTCTGCAGAGGGGATGGCACCCCCACTTCGGTAGCCCGACGACCTGCACGCGAATTCGAGCACTTTACGGTGGAAAAGTTTAACGAGGACCCATACCGCACACCCTCGGTTCCTAAGCAGACTAATCCAAGTGGTCACCCACCCACACACTGACCGCAGCCAGTGATGCTTGACTTCGGTGATTTGCTGGGAACCATGTCTTAACGATCAGTCCACTGCGGAACCCTTTTTGTTAGGACTTCGAAATTTAAGATTTAGCGAAGCAAAGTAAATAATGAAGGAAAAAAAAAATAACCTGCATCGCCAATATTGCACGTGCATCGCCAATATTACTTTTTAAACAGAACGAGGCTGACTTTTGTTTGAAGAGGTTGTAATTTGTTTTGGGTGTACTTAAAAATCTGGTTGAATACATGAATATATTTTTTTAATTGTTTTTTCTATTTTCCCATAGCAATAAATCATATTTTTAAATAATTCAGTGGTAATACTGCTGCACTTGTGTAAGAAATTAAGAGAATTTGCAGACTTGGTTGATTATCTCAAGAACTACTGGACTGATTTTAATGAAATTTGAAATGTACTTACATTGATAGAATACAAAACAAATAACCATTCAACAATTGTAATGCCCACGTATGATTTTGCGTAACACTCGTTGGAGTCGGAAGGTATGAAACAACTGTTTCAGAATAATCAAAATAATGGGTTAATGGGGGGTAGGGTCCCCTCTTTTAGATTTACAGGTTGATTTCTTACTTGAAATAAGGCAGTTTATCATTACCTGTAGCCTGAATTGTCTTGTGGCAATTTCATACCTTCCGACTCAACGAAGCCATTCAGAACGTAAACAAACTAATTATGCATCGAAGTTGCCAGGTACACAAGACAAAATATATCACGGTTGCAATAAAATACTTAAACAAATAATAAATTTAAAGTAAGTAGACGTAGACGAAAAGAATTATATTTCAACACATTCGAAAAGCGATATGTCACTGTATTTAATTAATTTAATTTTAATTGACCTTCTATCTTATGTGCAGAAACTCTAACATGCCATTTTACTTATAGCTATCAGCGGGCGTTGACGTCATGGGTCACATGTGTGGGGTATCCGAGATCTCCTTCTGCTTGAAGTGCAAGTATCCGATCGAAGTCCCGATTGGAAATACAGAGTTGAGATTTGATTCTCTAAAAGAGCCATTTTATTCATAAACTTAACACGAGTTTTTCTTTCCAAAATTTCACTTGTTCAAATTATTTCTCTCTTTTTTGCGTTAAATAATGGCTATTTATCCATTGCTGTTGGCATAAGTTTTAATTGGATTGGGATTTTAACTATAACTCTTTGGGATTTTAACTATCGTTTTTATCCCATTTCAGTTGTTGAGTGTAAATATTAATTACAACAACCGCAAATGTTTTGCATCTAGTTTAATTTGAAGCGGGTAAGTAGTATAATTTATTTCACCATTTTTTCGGCAACAGTTACAAACGGATACTCATACAATGGAGTATCAGTTACAAACGGATACTCATACAATGGAGTATCAGTTACCAACGTATACTCATACAATGGAGTATCAGTTACAATAACTTTATATTTTTGTATCTAAAACATATAAATATAGACCTTAGAAAACAGGAGGTAAAAATGATCAAGTTCCATTTTTTTTTAAAAATTAGAATGCAGATTTAAGAATAATTTTGATCTGAAAACGAAACGGTAGTTGGTTTAAATGGAATACAAAACTAAAAACGCTTCGTTAAAAAAAAATAACACAGTTAACATCTGTTTATTATCATTACTTTTAATGAAGTGATAGAAATATAATAAGTCTTCAGATTCAAACAGGATATGTAACCATCACAAATTCTTATATTATAGTATACGACGTCTCTTAAAAACTAAATGCAACACTGATCGATAAAAAATTTAACTTCTGATAATGCTGATAGTTCTTAAATTAGCTGCTGAAGGAAACAAAAAGATTATTTTAAAAATTTGTATAAAATTGAGCAGGTCGAACTGGAAAATGTGAATCAGATAATTTAAACTTAGCGTGAAAACGTGATGTGACTTACTTAACAAGATTGCCTGTTACGAGGTGAAAAAACAGCTTCAAGCGTCAATCGTAGAACTAATCCTTAGAACTAGTCATGAAAATTTAAATTTAATGTATTTTTTTCTCATAATTCTGAAAGTATTTAACTTTATTTGCCTTTAACATTAATAGGAAGAGAAATTTAAAACGACAATTTGCATCAGTTCATTTTAACTTAGTTTTTCTTATTATTGTTGTTGTACACTCTAGTTTCCTAATAACATGCAAGCAAAGTTTGAAAGTATAAACTATTTATGTTTTGTTTATAAATTAAAAGTTTGTGAGTTTAAATTTTGACATATATATATATATATATATATATATATATATATATATATATATATATATATATATATATATATATATATATATATATATATATATATATATATATATATATATATATATATATATATATATATATATATATATATATATATTTATTTGTACTATAGAATTTCTCATACGAATCATTCTATATTAATTGATAAGCTTAAAACATATGTTTCTTATCAAGTTTAAGGTGTAGTAGTCAGTCTCTCACAAAGAGCCATAAAAAGTCAAGATGAACCAGATAAGAATAGATAAAAGATTATTTTCTGAAGTTAATGGGCAATAATTCGTGGATGAAGATAGTTGCAGAAAGTTCCCACCATCAGAGTGGCGAGATACTTTTAGCGAATCAAAACCTTTAAATTTTATAAATTGAATGACGTTTCATTAAATAAGAAGATCCTTACAACCACGCCCTCTCAGAATCTCACTTTAAAAGCTCGGGACAGGCAAAATTGCGTGTCTTTTTCATATTTTCAATGGCTAGATAAAGCTGGGCCAAATCCAAACAATCCCTGCAAAGGGGGAGACCTGATGTAAACATTCCACGCATAATGTTTGCAATACTCCATTTAACGGAATAAAATGCCTTTTTAACAGAAGTCGCCTAAGTCTCTTCAATTATCTAGCCTTTAAAGACATAACATTACAAGCCGGCAGTGGCAAGTAATTTGTTTGGAAATAATGATCCCAGAAATATCCATCGAACATATCCATCGTTTCTCTTCAACGAGAAGATTAGAGAATGATTATGTTTTACCTTCCGAAAAAGAAGATGAAAAGAAACAACAAATATCAAGTTCCGATGCATGAAGTGAAAAAGCTGAATTCCGTATAGTTCCTTCCCAAAAGAAGTAAATGGAAAAATATTCAAGCGGATCGTCAAATCAACAAAAAAAGAAACTTAATCGTCTGCTAAAGTCGAAATACAACCACAGAAAAAGATTATGTCACAATAAATATTCATTCTAAAGTTCACCACCGCACCTGAACCAGTCAAAGAATCATCAAAAGCCATATGGAGAATTTGAACTCCTTAGAATCCCCAACCCCCCAAGAGAAGACATGATATTACATCTTTTTACAGTTCAAAGTAAAGCGGCGTTCTTCATCTAGGTGTCAACATCTGATAGAACACCTGCATCGAAATCATGGAAAACATCTGGATAGAGGGTCTAAAGTTCCAACTGCTCAAAATCAGAAATGAACACTTTCTTAATAACTCTAAAAGTAGTAAAAGTATTCCGCGTATCTTCACGCAGAATTTTTAACTTAAATTTTTAAGGTTTAAATTGTTATTTTCCAAAATGCTTGAATACACAGTGTTCTTCTAAATGGGTAAGTTACTTTTATAAAAAATATTCAATTTCTATAAGAATTTTCATTTAGTTTTAAAAAGAAGTACAATTGTTTCTTATTATTTAATTGAACATTATGTATAAGTATTTCTTGAAATTATGCTCTTCATTAAAGTTAATTTTAATAGAAAGAGAAAAAAAATGTTGATAAATTGTAAGAAATGAAAATTCTGAAACATAATGAGCTAAAATGGTTCAAAATATCGAGATATATTATATTAATATTCTTTTATTGTTTGCAATATTTATTTTGTCATTATTATTACTTGTATTATTGTTAACAAAATTTTTGAAAAATTTTACATATGAAAATAAGAAAGAAGAAAAAATTAATGAGTGTAATATCAATGAAAATCATGAAAATATTAAAAGTAATTGCGGAATATATAGGGAGCCGAATTCGGTTAAGTCTAAAAGTATACAAACTTCTAATAATTTTAAAAATACTGAAATTTGTGCCAACGTAGAAAAAAATAATTCAAAGGTAACGCAAAATGTAAATACAATTGAATTTAGAATAGATTTTTCAGATTTTGAAACTGTTGTTCCACCTTCTAAAGGCAAAAAACAAGAAAATGTTAAGTGGTGGTTTGAAGTATTTGAAGATCAGGCTAAATTTTTTAATTTATCTCCTTTACATAAGTTTGTATATGCAAAATGGTGTTTACGCGAAAATGCGTTAATACTTCTTCGTAGCCATCCTAATATTAATTCGTTTGCTCAATTGAAAGAATTATTAATCGATGAACTTCTTGTTACTTATAACTCAGACGAAATTCATGAAATTTTAAGAAATAGGAAAAAGCGTACTCATGAATCAGTGCAAGAATATTTTTTAAAATTAAAAGAAATTGCAATTCAAAATAAAATTGTTGAACAATCTTTAATGAAATATTGTATTAATGGCATACCCGATACCGTAGATAATAAAGTTATATTACATGTGGGTCAACTAATTTAAATGATTTTAAAAATAAACTAAGGATTTATGACCAAATGAGCACAGATAGAGAAAAAAATAAAGTACATAATAATGACGAACGTTACAATACTCCTAAATTACAAAAGCAAAAGGCGGTTAAACTGCATTTAAGTGATTATAAAGATGATGAAAATCAGGCGACACATGAGATGCGAGATTTGCCGCCCAGACCGTGTAAATTTTGCGAAGAAATAGGCATACGAAAAGCATATCACTGGGAGCAATTCTGTTCAAATAATCCGGCTATAACTAAAAATAAAGCTGGAACATCAAAGACTAATAAGTATCAATTACTTGTGTCAGGATACATAGAAAGTGAACAATCCGTACAAAAGGATGAAATAAAAAAGAAAGATAACTCGAGTTGCATGCAAAAATTATTGCTAAACTTGGATACGGGATCAACGATAAATTTGATACCCGAGCATATTGTATTGAAATTGAATGTTCCTGTTAGAAGTTGTAAAGGGATAAATGTTATCGAAACAAAAGGAAAATTAACACTTGCAAAAAAGTGTACTCTTAATTTAAAAATTGGTAATATGGTTAGGTCGACTGAGTTTCTAGTACTAAACAACGATCTAAACTATGCCATATTAGGGGTACAATCTTTATGTGATTTTCACATCGTTATAAATTGTGTAAAGCAAATTGTTACCCAGAGAAACAGAAAACTGATCACTTTCTCACCTCTGGAAAATCGCGACTTGACTTTACAAATGATAACTGAAAATCCAATGCAAATAAGTGTTAGTAACAGTAAACATAAAGAGGATGAAATTGAGAAAGGGAACATTAAACAATTTCAGAAATAAATATGACAAATAACGTAAACGAAAATAATCGTTGTACGGAAAAAAGAAAAGAAAAAGTTAAAAAAGATCTAAAGATTTCGAATGTTTCTGAGATAAATTCTGGTAATGGAAACGAAATTTATCAGAACGTCATCCACGAAAAAACGGAATCGATAGAAAGTGTGAAAAATTCTGATTTACTAAGAATTCTAAGGGAATATGAGGACATATTTGCGAAGAATAAATATGATGTAGGCAAAGTTAGAATAGAACCACAACGGGTGTGGTTGACTTCGGATTTACCGATCTCTTTAAGGCCATACAAAGCATCTCCAAAACAACAGGAAGAAATCGATGACCAAATTCAGGTGTTATTAAAACATAATATAATAAAAGAAAGTTCTTCTCCGTATTCTGCGCCAGTAACATTAGTATTTAAAAAGGAGGGAAATAAAAAAACGCTTTTATGTGTAGATTTTAGAAAATTAAATCAGGTGACGAAGTCGGATGCTGAACCGTTACCTCTCATGTAATCTCTAATTGGTAAATTAGCTCAAAGTTCTTATTATTCTTCTATAGACCTCATTAGTGGTTATTGGCATTTACAAATCCACCCAGAAGACACAGAAAAATTAGCATTTGCAACACACAATGGGTTATATGAATGGTTACGTTTACCTTTTGGTTGGAAAAATGCCCCAAGCATTTTTCAAAGAATTATTCGTAGAATCCTTACTAAACATAAAATTAAATTCGCTGCAAACTATTTTGACGATATAATTATTTTTTCAAACAGCTATTCTGAACATTTAGATCATATGAAACAAATTTTTGATATATGTAGACAAGAAAATATTAAATTAAAACTTTCTAAATGTTCCTTTCTAAAACGAAAATTTGATTTTTTGGGGTATGAGATAACAAACGGCGCTGTTACACCAAATAATAGTAATATTGAAGCTATTAAAAAATTAAAACCTCCTACAAATGTAAAATCCTTGCAAAGATTTCTGGGATCCATTAATGTTTATAATAAATTTATAGATAAATATGCATCTATTAGAACTCCACTAAATAATATGTTAAAAAAGGATACTAAATGGATATGGACAGATGAATGTCAGAAATCTTTTGAATCTCTTAACTCAGCTTTAACTAGTAAACCAATATTAAAAATATTTAATCCTTCTCATGATTGTCATATTTTTGTTGATGCCAGTACAAATGGTATTGGAGCTGTACTTAAACAATGTGATGAATCTGGTGTTCTGTATCCCGTAGCGTTCCACTCCAGCTCATTAAAAGATTATGAAAAGAACTATTTTATCACTGATCTGGAATGTCTCGCTATTGTGGACACATTAAATAAATTTCATCATTACTTTTTTGGAAAGAAATTTACTATACATACGGACCATGCAGCCCTCCTTTGGCTTAAAAGTGTTAAAAATCTTAAAGGGAGGTTATTTCGCTGGTCTATACACCTTAGTATGCATGATTACGTTGTAAAATATACAAAAGGTAACACAAATATAGAAGCAGATATGCTTTCGAGAGAAACACCAGATTCAAATGTAAATGTAAACAATCATGGAAGTCAAGTATCACATCGTTTGCAATTAAATGAAATTATAGAGGCTCAAAAATTTGACAATTTAACTGGAAAATTTGTAGAAATTAATGATGTACTATGCCTTCGTAAAAAAGGATTTACTAAAATTGAAGTATCTTTTTCATTACGGTTAAAATTACTCAAAATTGCTCATGAAGAATTTGGACATCCTGGTATTCAAAAAACGATTAATTTATTAACTCCGGTATATTATTGGCAAAACATTATTTCTGATATCACTAAATTTATTAAGCATTGTCACACATGTCAATTAAATAAGAAGCCCCGACAAAAAAGATTTGGGCTTTTGCAATCAATGCCTCCTGTTGATAAACCATTTGATTTACTTGCAATTGATAGTGTTGGTGGTCTTAATCATTATAATTCAACAAAAAAATATTTGACCTTAATTATTGATTATATGACGCGATATATATGGGCATTCGCTTCAAAATCTGTTACAACAGAAACTTATACCACTTTTCTTCATCAAATCTTTCAAAATAAAATACCTACAAATCTCTTAAGTGATAGAAATGCAGCTTTTACATCTTCGTATTTAAAAAATTTCTTAAGCATCATAAAGTTAAACAACTTTTAACTACAACGCATAGGCCTGAAACTAATGGCAAAGTAGAGAGATTAGGACAAACAATCATCACGCGGTTGAAATGCAAAATTAATGAAAATTCTTCCAGGATACCGTGGCCTAAATTATTAAAAGAAGTGGTTCAGGAATATAATTTAACTCCTCACTCAGTTACGGAATCCCCCCCGGCATATTTATTAAATGGCATAGTTTCATATGAAAATCCTTTAAAAGAGGATATTTATCCTCCACTTGAAGAAGCTAGGAAAATAGCTATCGAAAACACAAAAAGATACCATGAGAAAAATAAAGTTCATTACGATTCTAGATTTGTAGATATAAGCTTTTCACCAGGTGACACAGTCATGTATGAAGAGTTTAAATATCCTAACACTAGAAAACTCTCTCCAACTTTTAGTGGTCCTTATAGCATCATTCAAAAGATGTCTGATGTAAATTACGAAATAAATAAAAAGAATAGTCATACTAAGGAAAAATTTGAAATTGTACATGTTTCTAAACTAAGAAAATATTACGAACCAGATAAATTAAAGCTTAATCATGAAAACATTTGAGTAATTTAGGCTTATAACATCAACAAAAAAAATCATGCATTAGAGTGTTAGAAAGTATGAGAATAAGTCATTTATAAATGCGAATAAAGTGAATATTTTGCTTGTTTTCAATTAAATAATATAAAAAGTCATCCTTTTCTTGCAATTGCATCTTTCTATAATTAGTATTATGGATTAGTTTTATACTTTAAAACAGAAATAAAAAGTCTATAGATTTCTCGTTTAACCATATATCCATCCATGTTTTTACTTGAATAAAAAAGTGTATTAACTGTTCAACTACCAATACTCTTTCAAAAATACCATTCTCTTCCCCACTTTTTAATATTTTTTATTTTTAGTATTATTTCACTGTTTATATATAAAGGTGTTAAAGCATTCCTTCTCATCGAATATCATATATATATATATATATATATATATATATATATATATATATATATATATATATATATATATATATATATATATATATATATATATATATATATATATATATATATATATATATATATATATATATATATATATATATATATATATATATATATATATATATATATATATATATATATATATATATATTTATATATAAATTAAAGAATAATATTTAAATCTGAAATTACCAGAAAGTATTTTTTTATATTTTAAATGGAAAAAAATAGAACACGTCAACTTAAACTAAATAGAAATATGTTATCACTTTTCATAGATGTAGTTTTCCTATTACTACATTGTCCTGCAGTGGACTGATCGTTAAGACACGGTTCCCAGCAGATCACCGAAGTCAAGCATCACTGGCTGCGGTCAGTGTGTGGGTGGGTGACCACTTGGATCAGTCTCCGTAGGGACCGAGCGTGTGCGGTATTGGTCCTCGTTAAACTGTTCTACCGTAAAGTGCTCGACTTCACGTGCAGGTCGTTGGGCTACCGAAGCAGGGGTGCCATCCCCTCTGCAGAGGATCAAAATTGTGATGGCTTGTCTTCGGATCATCCTCGGGGATGTTTCCCAGACCGTCGCCAATAGCCCATTGTGCAGCTCTAGTGCGACGTAAATTAACTACAACAACTATTACTACATTAAAATTAATAATGTAAATTGCATATTACATTATCAATAATATTATAATAAACAAATTATTATTATTATATAATAATAAACAGCTTTTTTGATTAGAGCTATAAGCTAACTAGCACTGCTGGTGTTATCGTTAAAATATTTGACGAAATTGAATCGTCTGTGGCTTTTTTTTTAAACAATGACTTTCTCTTAGCCAATGAGAAAATTCCATTTCTTAAATGTCCCCTGATTAAAACCTGATTAAAAAGGGAAAATCGGGTTTCGCAAAAAGTTTGCGATTGTACTCATACAGCATCATGTTGAGTTTCGTATTCTCGAGGCTACTGTTTATCCGCAATCTGGTATACAGACGCACAAACATACACATACAATTTTTTTTAAATTTTATTATATGTAAAGATATATATCCATAAAGATTTCCCAGTAACTTTAAATAATCTTTTTCAGTTAAAAACACAAGAAGTGTGTTTTTTTTTTCACTTTCAAGACTAGCTAGCATCGTTACAAATTCTTTGCTTGTAATTTAAAACATATAGAATAAACACGTTGAATATAGAATAGTCATTAACAGTTTATGTATTATTCAGGTTTTTCTTTAAGATGGCAAGTCGCAGGAATATGTTTCTGAGGCGATCTTGAGACAACCGTTGGCACTCTAGAAAAACGAGCTTCCTGACGCGGGAGAACCTTCTGTGCTTCCTGAAATAAAGTTTTTAAAAAAAGAATAATTTGAATTAAAACCCCATAATAATAAAATGAAACATACTATGAAAAAGTAATTAAATCATATTGATGTATGCGTTAATAAGAAAAATGATTGGTATTTACATATTTATGAAATCTGGCAAAAGATCTGTACTACTTCAACTTTTACTTATGAAGCCCGTTCTCTTTATTACTTTTTTTATATATGATCATCGTTCTAATTTGTTTATTTTTATAGTATACTAAATAAAAAGCTAATTTAATTTTAAGATGCTAGATTCAGTTATTACTTGCATTACTCAATAATTTCTACAAACCAATATTATTATGAAAATTGCAAACTTAAAATATCCTGAAAATTTGTAAACTATAAAATCAAATATTGTCTCAGTAGGTAATCTTTTAAAAGCTTTGGGTCATTGTTTTAAGTAATGGTTTGTAAAAAGTATGATATGGAAAAGTTTATATGAATTTCAGCTAATAATATTCAGTGGCTTAAAAGTATATATCTTTCAATTTAAATTTAAATAAAAGAAATCGTAATATTTTTTTCTGCAGAGCTTTCCGTGTTCCTTTGAGGGTTGTTTTAGTTTCCAATTTTGTTGTGATTTAGGGGATATTTCCGTATCGTGATCTATCGCGCCAACTACTATCGCCAAGATATCAAACAGAATTAAAACTTGCAAGTCATTTTTTAACAATAAATAAATAAAACACGTAGATACTAAACTGTTATAAAATGCATGTATGTTTTTAGTCGTATGATAAGGATGATTTACATTACATAACAATATCTATGCTAAAATCTATGTTTTTAATCATTTCTCAAATCTAAAAACAAATAACTTTTCTATTTATAAACAAACGTAAGAAATTTCTAGAGAGAATTAACTAGAAACTTTTTCTAACTGATATTTCTGTTTGTTGTCATCTCCAACATTCCGGTTTTATGTGCTGAATGCTTATTCAGCGCATAAAACCGGAAGATATCAAGATGATAGAATTAGCTTACAGTTTGCATAGAGAAATAAGCATTGGGAATTATAAAGAAACTTGACAAAGTAAAAGTGTTTAAGTAAGTAAGGGTATAATAAAAGTAGTAGAAAGATCGAATAATAAACAACATCGCAGTTCCCAACTAAAACTCAAAGCACACGGTAATGTTTTAAATGAATTTAAACGTTAATGAAAATAATCAAATATTCAACTATAATCAATACGCCTTTAATACATCTACCTATTTTTGCTTCAAATTTTGAATGAAGAAAGTAATTTTAAAAGTAGTATAGTGGAAAAAATATTTAGCTATTATTTTTTTTTTAAAGAAACAGTTTTCTTTTCCATTTTCTGCGCAATTCAAACATCACATCCATACTACACAAATTGTATCGGACTAAAATTTAAATCAAGATAAATAAAATCAAACAAAAAGGTTATCCTCAGTGGTAGATGGATCATGGGTTAGCGTCCCCTTACAGTCAGGCTAGCCATGGGAGGTTTTCCTCTCTATGTAACGCAAATGCAGATTTGTTCCATCAAGAAGTCCTCCATGAAGGCACATTTCCCCCAAAATTTGATCTAGGAGTTCCCTTGTATTCTGGATTGGGTTCGGATTTGAACATTAGTAGTCGTAAATCCAAAATTGGGTCAGCTGTTCAATGACGGTTACGAAAAAAAGCAAATAAATCATGCCTTACCTCAGATATAGTTGGTTTCCTGCATTCCAATCCATCCATACAAGGGCATAGCATATCATAAACACCATTATATGGAGTTTGGGCTTCTAAACAAAGTTCCCCTACAAAAATCACATATTCATAAAAGAACAATAATCCAGTCTTAATTTATATGATTATCAAAGTTGTGATACTTGTTTTAAAGAAATTATAGCTGATAAGAGTTTGAGGAAAGCCAAATTTAGAAAGATTTTGAAACCAAATTGTATTTCAAAAATATATTTATGTAATAATTACATTACTTATAAAGTATTCAAAGAAACTATCAGTATCAAGTACAATTGTAATAACATTTACTGAACTCGAATACAAAAGATTTTTCCAATCATTTTACTCTAAGTTGAAGATATAATTAAAAACAAATTCTGATACGGATACCGCACGAGAGAAAAATACTCAAACTCTCACGATTTGAACGAGTTCATTTGAGTTTTTTTTTTCTTTTTAAATGTAAATTCACCTCCTAAATCCGAATTCAATCCTCTTTTTCTCTCTTAACCCACCAATGTTTATTGTCCAGAAAATGGTTCTCTATATTTCTTAACCCACCTATGTGTGTAGGGCTCTAATTTTATGTAAATTTTGGTTACTATAAAAACTTGTTCAATGTTTTAATCAGAGAGTGCCAAGTATAATTTCCAATAATACATTACAATTTTATATCCATAATTTTATTGCAGACGTGAACTTTAATGCTTTATTGCTGTAAAATCACCTCCAGAATCTTACAATGCTGTTAACTTACCACTTGAATCCGAATTCGATCCTCTTTTTCTCTCTTTACCCACCAATGTTTATTGTCCAGAAAATGGTTCTCTATATTTCTTAACCCACCTATGTGTGTAGGGCTCTAATTTTATGTAAATTTTGGTTACTATAAAAACTTGTTCAATGTTTTAATCAGAGAGTGCCAAGTATAATTTCCAATAATACATTACAATTTTATATCCATAATTTTATTGCAGACGTGAACTTTAATGCTTTATTGCTGTAAAATCACCTCCAGAATCTTACAATGCTGTTAACTTACCACTTGAATCCGAATTCGATCCTCTTTTTCTCTCTTTACCCACCAATGTTTATTGTCCAGAAAATGGTTCTCTATATTTCTTAACCCACCTATGTGTGTAGGGCTCTAATTTTATGTAAATTTTGGTTACTATATAAAATTGTTCAATGTTTTAATCAGAGAGTGCCAAGTATAATTTCCAATAATACATTACAATTTTATATCCATAATTTTATTGCAGACGTGAACTTTAATGCTTTATTGCTGTAAAATCACCTTCAGAATCTTACAATGCTGTTAACTTACCACTTGAATCCGAATTCGATCCTCTTTTTCTCTCTTTACCCACCAATGTTTATTGTCCAGAAAATGGTTCTCTATATTTCTTAACCCACCTATGTCTGTAGGGCTCTAATTTTATGTAAATTTTGGTTACTATAAAAACTTGTTCAATGTTTTAATCAGAGAGTGCCAAGTATAATTTCCAATAATACATTACAATTTTATATCCATAATTTTATTGCAGACGTGAACTTTAATGCTTTATTGCTGTAAAATCACCTCCAGAATCTTACAATGCTGTTAACTTACCACTTGAATCCGAATTCGATCCTCTTTTTCTCTCTTTACCCACCAATGTTTATTGTCCAGAAAATGGTTCTCTATATTTCTTAACCCACCTATGTGTGTAGGGCTCTAATTTTATGTAAATTTTGGTTACTATAAAAACTTGTTCAATGTTTTAATCAGAGAGTGCCAAGTATAATTTCCAATAATACATTACAATTTTATATCCATAATTTTATTGCAGACGTGAACTTTAATGCTTTATTGCTGTAAAATCACCTCCAGAATCTTACAATGCTGTTAACTTACCACTTGAATCCGAATTCGATCCTCTTTTTCTCTCTTTACCCACCAATGTTTATTGTCCAGAAAATGGTTCTCTATATTTCTTAACCCACCTATGTGTGTAGGGCTCTAATTTTATGTAAATTTTGGTTACTATAAAAACTTGTTCAATGTTTTAATCAGAGAGTGCCAAGTATAATTTCCAATAATACATTACAATTTTATATCCATAATTTTATTGCAGACGTGAACTTTAATGCTTTATTGCTGTAAAATCACCTCCAGAATCTTACAATGCTGTTAACTTACCACTTGAATCCGAATTCGATCCTCTTTTTCTCTCTTTACCCACCAATGTTTATTGTCCAGAAAATGGTTCTCTATATTTCTTAACCCACCTATGTGTGTAGGGCTCTAATTTTATGTAAATTTTGGTTACTATAAAAACTTTTTCAATGTTTTAATCAGAGAGTGCCAAGTATAATTTCCAATAATACATTACAATTTTATATCCATAATTTTATTGCAGACGTGAACTTTAATACTTTATTGCTGTAAAATCACCTCCAGAATCTTACAATGCTGTTAACTTACCACTTGAATCCGAATTCGATCCTCTTTTTCTCTCTTTACCCACCAATGTTTATTGTCCAGAAAATGGTTCTCTATATTTCTTAACCCACCTATGTCTGTAGGGCTCTAATTTTATGTAAATTTTGGTTACTATAAAAACTTGTTCAATGTTTTAATCAGAGAGTGCCAAGTATAATTTCCAATAATACATTACAATTTTATATCCATAATTTTATTGCAGACGTGAGCTTCAATGCTTTATTGCTTTAAAATCACCTCCAGAATCTTACAATGCTCTTAACTTACCACTTGAATCCGAATTCGATCCTCTTTTTCTCTCTTTACCCACCAATGTTTATTGTCCAGAAAATGGTTCTCTATATTTCTTAACCCACCTATGTCTGTAGGGCTCTAATTTTATGTAAATTTTGGTTACTATAAAAACTTGTTCAATGTTCAAAACTTGTTCAATACTCCGTTGCTAAGCAACCAAGATGAAAGAATAAAAAGGAATAAAATAAAATCTGAAGTTATTCTTCGTTTTTGTATTAGTACTGGCCGAAAAGGCTATTTTTTAATAGTAATAGAAAAATATCTTGGCAACAGATTTATTTTTAGATGATTACTACCCAAAAGCAAAGATTACTTTCGTTTTTTCATCTCCTTTAAATATAAAATTTAAATCGATTTAGAATTATTTATAATTTTCCAAGATTTTAGTGTTTGAACACATGAATTTTTTATAAGGCATTACTTGTATTGAAGTTGTTTCTAACTTCGTTAAATATAAAGATTTTACGCTAAAACCAAATTATCTTTTTTTCGATATTTCTTTTATTTCTTTACTTCGACATTTTTGTTTTTTTAATAATTAAAAAAATTAGTGAATGTTACGTGATATTTTGAAAATATTGAAAGATGTATGTTTAAGAATATTGTACGAGTCATCTTTTAAAAAATCATTTCATTCTTCTAAATACTATGTGAGTTATGAAGCTTTTATTAGAGAAAAATAATTTGCGAATAGCATCCTGATGTTTTTATACATTCTGAAACGGGGTTTCGTAAATACACCATAAAATGTCACTCAACATGTTCAACAGTTCCTGATGGAATTACTTGGATACTATCTGACAACCGTAGTTCAATTCAACACCTCAAAAATTGGGCCCTCATTGGAGATAAAACCAGTTTTTCGATCTTACAGAAAGTAAAGCTAATTTCCTAGCAGCATGAGATCCACTTTCAAAGGATACCGTCCCACGTCGATATCCACGGAAACGAGTTGGCTGACACTCTCGCAAAGAAGAGACTAGACCATCCAGTCCCCTCCACCTCAGAGCTTACATAACTTGAACTTTTCGCAAGGCAAAAGGCCCAGAACAAACAAAAGTGGCTGCTTCCACCTACTCACTACTGGTATAAAGCAAAAAGACCAGGACTCTCTCTATCTCTTCCTGGTGACAGGCAGACCAAACTTGCTTATCCCGATTGGCCAGTGGACACCTGAAAAGTCTCACATTTTCTGCTAATCGAAAGATCTTTCCGCTTTGCCCTAAATGCCAACAAAACCAGGCATCACCTGAGCACATCTTGATCTGTTTAGGTCTGGACTGGAACGATATTCATTCCTCTCCCCTTTTGCTTTCGGACTCTCTAAATGGATTTATTGATCTGGTCTGACCCCGTCAGACCAGATGGGAATTAACAACAACAACAATAGTTACGATCACCAAATATTGTTACTATAATTTCGTTGCTTAATTCCGTTTATTACAAACGTATTTTTAGGATTCTTACCACCATTACATACATGTATCTCATACGATAGCCTCTTTTTAAACAGAATTCGTAAGGTCCTTAAGAAACTGTAATAGTGGCAGCAAAACTAAGAAGATAAATGTATTTTATTACGGTTATATTCACCACATATTAAATAATCATTTTCAATATATATCAATATCTGGTAAGAAAATTTTAAATTTTGATTTTAAAGTTAAAAATAACTTCTGTATTTCAACATAGGTGACACGGTTTTTTTTAAATTTTTTAAGAACCGTATGTACTTTGTTTAAATAATAATTTGCAGATTTTTGCTTCTTTCAGCGTAAGATTCTGATCAAAATAATGATCAAGTAAAATCCATCATTCTCGATGGTAAAAACCTCATTGGCTTCAAAAATTTAGGAAGAAACTAGATACTTATTCTTAAGACGTAAATGAAGAAAAAAAAGTGATATAAAACAGAAATGTGAAGCTGCTACGAGAAAACATACGAAAAAGTGGAAAATAAAGCTGGAAAAACCCCAGTACACCAAGAGTGAAATAGAAAATAAGATAATAAAGAAAAATAAAACAAAACTAGAAAACCGCAATAGCCGGGAAAGACAAATCAGGGCAAAATGCATTTCCCCGTTCAATGGAGAGATGGTGCGAAACTAATATCGTTATCAAGAGAATCGTCATTCATATGAACAAAACAAAATTACTGCATATCAAGATGAGCTGATTTGGTAGGGGTGGTCAAATTTTTTTGCATTATTGAGATTAAATTTATTCCCATGATGCAAAGAATGTGTAGCAATAGATTTATCGTATTCTTCAAAATGGACTTATCCACCGTGTTTCTTTAGTCTAAATGAGTCCTTTAGTCTTTTGATCACGCTTAGCATTTGCTTCAAACGTTGCCATTCTCAAGGCTAGCTAGACGTTAATGACCCTTGACGTGAATTTTTAAGTGCTCAAAACATGTCGACTTTTATTTACATTTTCATATTTTTTGAAGATAATGTATTGGTGCCACGGCCATTAAATTTTTATCTTCCCGCCTCAGTTTCTGGGGATTATTCATTTAATTACACAGTATATTAAATTAAAATATAAGTGCCCGCCGCTAATAAAATCACTGGATAATAAAATCAGCCGCTTTATAAAATCGAATTGGCAGGAACCGAATCGTTACAATATTAATACATGTTAAAAACATCATTTAATAAAATCAATGCCGCCGTTTTTTAAAATCAAAATTTTGACTAGATAATAAATCAAAAGTGCAATATTTCAGCTTTTTTTGTTCTTATTTATAAAATTCTACTTTTTCGAAGTTTAAAGAATTTTTAGAAGAAGCAGCAGTTACTCACAAACTTGTGAAACAGGTGTGGTTAACACTTTCCTGTGATATACATAGTTTGCAGAAACCTATCTCACTCAAAAGGGGGTCGAATTCTTATCTTACTTTTTATTGACTGAACCATAGAAGGGAGAGAAGTTTCTTTTGTTATCTATCGTGACAGAAAACATGAATAGATTCCCAAAAACTGTCTGTGCCCATGTTCCATAAAGCCGTTTGAGTAAATTATAGATAGAGTTAGAGCACATATCATTTTTAAGATCATTTGGTGTTAAATTTTATCAGCCTGTCGAAAAGGAAGGATTTGAGTCTTAAAGATAAAACTCGAAGTGCTGCAAAACTATGATAAGCTTCCTAACTGGTGACCCGGATTTTTGACATGGCTACAAAAAACAGTGAAAAGATCGAAGCAACGATCGCCATGGACGCCGAAGCTAATAAAGTAAGCATTAAAATTCCACCTTTTTGGAGAGAGAAACCCGACATTTGGTTTTACCAAGTAGAACAGTTTCAAATAAATAAGATCACAACTGAAGAAACCAAATTTAATTATTTGATATCCCAACTGGAACCGAAGTATGTAGAAAATATTTGGGACATTATTAAAGACACTAAGCCTAACAAATATACCTTGGCGAAAGAAAGACTTTTAAATACGTTTAATGAAAGCGAAAACAAGAGAATTCAGCGCTTAGTTACAGGATTAGAACTTGGAGATTACAAGCCAAGCCAACTTTTGCAAAAAATGAAAAATTTAGGAGCAGACGATTTTTCAGAAAAAGTGTTAAAATCTTTATGGCTTGATAAAATGCCGAATTTTATACGAAATATTCTGCTTGTCAGTGAAGAAAGTTTAGATAAACTGTCTACGATGGCGGATAAAATTCACGAAATGAAAACTGGGGAAGAAATATGTGCTGTTTCACCAAATGTTACCAACAATGATGCTTTAATTGCACGAATAGCAGCATTAGAACAGAAGATTGATTCACTGCAAATAAATGACCGTAGTAGATCTAAATTTAGAAATAATTACCGAAATACATCTCGAAGTCGCAGTCATTCAATAAAAGCATTCAATAGGAAAGGTAAATATTGTTACTATCATTTTAAATTTGGTAATCGTTGCCGACCTGAGAAATGTTATTCACCATGTGCTTGGCGAGAAAAGTCGGAAAACTCCATGATGCAACAGGATTAGCGGCTACAACTGTTGCTGATGTTAATGAAAGCCGCCAGTTCCGATTATTTGTAAAGGATAAGAAGTCAGGTTTACGATTTTTAATTGATTCAGGAGCTGATGTTAGTCTCATACCTGCAACTCTCACTCGAAATAAAACAATAGAAGATTTTAAACTATATGCAGCAAATGGATCCGAGATTACAACCTATGGAATCAAAATATTAACTGTTGATTTAGGACTTCGCCGCTCATTTAATTTCCCATTTATTATCGCCAAAATTAATAAAGGAATAATAGGGGCCGATTTCCTTAATAAGTTTAATTTATTAATTGACATTAAAGAAAAAAGATTAATTGATGGAGTAACCAATTTAATAGTTAAAGGAGAAATTTCTCCAATATGCATGACGGAAAGAATTTCCACTATGGATAAAAATTCTAAGTTTTCTGAATTATTCTCTTCATATCCAAATTTAACTAAGCCAAACTTATTAATTAGTGATGCTAAACATGAAATTCGACATTTTATCGCCACAACGGGAAAACCTGTGTTTTCTAAGGCACGACAATTAGATCCAAAAAAATTGAAAATAGCCAAAGAAGAATTTCAATTCATGCTAGACAACGGGATTATTAGACCTTCAAAATCGCCCTGGGCAAGTCCCTTACATATGGTTAAAAAGAAGGATGGGTCTTACAGACCATGTGGAGATTATAGAAGACTAAACGACCAAACAATACCAGACCGATATCCAATACCAAGAATCGAAGATTTCCATCATATTTTAAAAGACACCAAAGTATTTTCTAAATTCGATTTATTTAAAGCTTATTATCAACTTCCTATAAATGAAGAGGACAAACAAAAAACCGCAATAATTACCCCTTTCGGACTCTTTGAATTCAACGTTATGAGTTTCGGCCTCAGAAATGCACCTTCAACGTTTCAACGCTTCATAAATGAAGTTCTGTGTGGACTTGATTTCGTTTTTCCTTATCTAGACGATATATTAGTGGCATCTCGAAACAAAGAAGAGCATCAATCTCATTTAAAACAACTTTTTGATAAATTAGATAAATATGGCCTCAGAATCAATATCTCCAAGTCAGTCATTGCTGTGGAGAAATTGGAGTTTTTGGGATATGAAATCAGTTCGGAAGGATCCAAGCCCCTTTCCCAAAAAGTAGAAGCAATCCATAATTACAAGTTGCCAGAAACCATACGTGAACTGAGAACCTTTCTTGGTCTAATAAACTATTATAGACGATACATCAAAGACGCTGCTAAAACACAAGCAATTCTCCACGAATATTTGAAAGGAGCTCATAAAAATGACAAAAGAAAAATAATGTGGACTGAACAAGCTATTAACATGTTTGAAAAATGCAAACAAGACTTATCCAATGTAGCCTTGCTAACATATCCGAAGTTTGAATTACCTCTATGCCTTTGCTCAGATGCTTCAGATTTCGCAATCGGATCTGTATTGGAACAATACGAAAATGGTGCTTGGAAACCGATAGCTTTCTATTCAAAAAAATTGAATGATGCACAGAAATCATATAGTACCTACGACAGAGAATTATTAGGGATATATCTTTCTGTAAAGCATTTCAAACATCTATTAGAAGGTCGAGAATTTACTATATTTACAGACCATAAGCCACTGGTTTTTGCCTTCAAACAAAAAAATGAAAAAGCATCTCCAAGACAAAATAGACATCTCCAGTACATATCCCAGTTTTCGACTAACCTTCAACACATTATTGGCAAAAATAATATCGTCGCAGATGCGTTATCTCGAATTCAAGAAGTAACTAGTGTAGATTATGAGAAAATTGCTGATGATCAAAGTAGTGATGAAGAATTAAAACAACTAATGCAATCAGACACAACCTTAAAATTTAAACAACAACCACTACAGTCTGGTAAATTTCTATGGTGTGATATCTCTGCTAATAAAATTAGACCATATATACCTAAAAATTCAAGAATGATTGTTTTCAAACTGATACATGGTTTATCTCATCCAGGAATCAGATCAACTATCAAACAGATAGTGTCAAGATTTATTTGGCCTGGAATTCGAAAAGATGTTCGAATTTGGGCACAATCCTGTATTGATTGCCAAAAAAACAAAATTTCAAAACATACTAAATCCCAGTTTGGAGAATATCAACAACCCGATGAAAGATTTAACGAGATACATATTGACCTAATTGGACCGTTACCCCCATCCAATGGAAACAGATACTGTTTGACTTGTATTGACCGTTTTACAAGCTGGATAGAAGTAGTTCCTATACCTGATATCAAAGCTGAAACAGTCGCCAGATGTTTCTATGAAAATTGGATAGTTAGATTTGGAGTGCCATACAGAGTAATTACCGATAGAGGATCACAGTTTGATTCTGAAACGTTTAAATCTCTTACCAACTTATGTGGAGTAAAAATCAACAGAACAACTGCATATCATCCTCAGTGCAATGGCAAAATTGAGCGTCAACATCGCACATTGAAAACTGCAATAAAGGCACACAACTCTATTAAATGGTCTGAAACCCTTCCTACTATCTTACTTGGTCTCAGAGCTGCTCTACGCGATGACACCAACTATTCAATATCTCAGATGGTTTATGGTAAATGCATTAAACTTCCTGGTGAATTTTTTGATAACTCAAAAGTGACAACATCCACGGAAAACTTTATTAGCAATCTTCAAAATCAAATGGAAACATTAAAACCTTTAGAGTCAAAATATTTCAAAAGGAACAAAGTATTTGTGCACAAAGATTTAAGTTCATGTTCACATGTTTTTATGCGGATTGATAGAGTCAAGAAGCCATTAGAGTCTCCTTATCAAGGACCCTATAAAGTGATGGATAAGTCAGAAAAGTATTTTGTAATTAGTTATAAAGGAAAAAACGTAAGCATTTCAATAGACAGGCTTAAACCAGCTTATCTACTGAATTCTGAAAATGAGAATCCAGATTACGATGAAAACCTAAAAGCTGCAAAACCTAACGAATGTTTAACATCAAATAAATTGCAAGAAAATGCAGCCAATTCCGAGCAAAATGTTAAAATGTCTAGATTTGGCAGAAAAATAAAAAAGCCTGTTCGCTTTTTAGAACAAAACTGTATTAATTAGATACATATACATTTATTTTATATATATATATTTTATTGCATTGAAACTAGAATAGTATAATTTGTATATATGTTATATTAATATCTTGTATATATGTTTTCGTATTATGATGAGTCATTATGTAGTATAATTTTTGAACTGTATATATGCTGTTATATTATCATTATATGACAAATTTGACATACTTGCCAAGCATCGTAACTTAGTTACTGGTGAGGGAGTATTGTAGGAACATCATATGTCACATGACTATTCATATTACTTTTATGAGAGTTGCGAATGGCAACAGATCAAAAAATAATAATAAAAAATGAGTGTTCTAAAAAATGTCTGCTGATCATTTTTTATCCTGTAACTCTGTTGCGTACAAATGTAGTCAACGTGAAGCTTCAATTAAATTAGGGATTTCCAAAGCTGCTCTTTTCAACATTCTGAAACAAAGGATAAATATTTCCGAGGAAATAAAAAAGAATGGAAATCTGTCAAAAAAGCGTAAGCGTGAAGGAAAATCGGAGGAAATTGAAATGGCTCTGTTAGAATGGTTCAAAAATGCACGCGAACGAAGAATTCCAATTTCCAGTGGAATTTTATTTCACAAAGTACAGGACTTTGCTAACTTATTTGGTGATTCTGATTTTTAAGCTACAGATGGGTGGCTAACCCGATGGAAAGATCGGAACAACATTGTCTATCGTAAATTGCATGGTGTAAAGCAAGATGCTGATTTTAGCTCTGCCGCCGATTGGGTAAACGACGTGTGGCCAACACTCATCAAAGACCACAAACCAGAGCAAATTTTCAACACAGATAAAACAGGATTATTTTTTCGAGCACTTCCTGAACACACACTGCTGTTTAAAAATTAATCGACGTGTGGATGTAAAAAAATAAATGAAAGACTAACCGTGCTGCTAACATGCAACATGACAGGAACTGTGAAGAAAAAAAGCCTTTAGTGATAGGAAAGAGTTTAAAACCTCGATGTTTTAAAGGAGTAAAACATCTGCCCACCAGTTATGCCAACAGCTCTAATGCATGGATGACATCCAGCATCTTCACAAAATTTCTTCTTGAATGGGATAAGGAGCTGAAAAATGAAAAGGCCGTCTTACTTTTAGACAATTGTTCTGAGCACCCTGCTGATGAGGACTTGTGTTTGAAAAACATTAAATTAGTGTTTTTGCCACCCAACACTACAGCTATTATTCAACCCCTTGATCAGGGAATCATAAGATCATTCAAGTTTCATTACAGAAAAATGGTTGTTCAAAAAATCATTAGTGACATAGATTATGACTGCTCTTCGGAACTCTTAACTGCAAACAAACTATCGAAATCCCTTACTGTTTTGGAATCAATGTATTTGATTCGTAACTCATGGGACATTGTTTCAACCCAAACAATATCAAATTGCTTTAAAAAGTGTGGATTAAGCACTGTCGATGGAGCTGATAACTCCATCGACAGAAATGCTCAGCAATGAAGAAAATTAAATGGACGAGAATTTTTCACGCTACGTAGCTATTGACGATAACCTGCAAACATCAGGAGAAAAATCTGATTCTGAAATTGTTACAGACATCAAAAATTGCAAAGTTATTTCCAATCAAGAAATGGAAGAATTAGACGCAGAAGATGAAATAAATTCATCAGTGCCATCTGCAATGGAAGTCAGAAAAGCACTAAATGTATTGCGGCAAGCTTTAGAACAAAGAGAAGGATATATCGGAAACTATAAAAACTTCTATAAACTCTCAAATGAAGTTAAAAAGTTAATTTTAAATACTGCAACTCAGGCGACCATTGATCGGTTTTTTGCAAACATTTTGTAAATTTAATCTTATGCAGGGTTTTACTTTATTAAAATAATTAAATTAGTTAAAATAAAGCATTAATGTTGTCATTATTTCAGTTTTTAAAGTGTGCGCATTTAGAATATATCGTAAAAATGTGATTTTTTTTCTTCAAATGCTGAATCGCCTCTTAATAAAATCAGCCGCTTAATAAAATCAAAAGAGCATAAAACGAAAGTGATTTTATATTAAAATTAGTTATTCACGTATATTAAAATTAGTTTTACATAAGATAATAGTTATGGCTCTTAGATTGAAAGAAAACATAATAATGCATAATTCATCAAACTTTCTAAAATATTCAAAGCAGTACATTTTTATTCATTAATTTATTTTATTTTATTATTTTTTTTATTACTGCTCTGAAAATGATTTTATAGGATGTTAAACATTTCCGTCTGCAAGTGAAATTTCATAAGTCGAATAAAACAATCGAAAGACTCCTCTCCCCTGGAATCAAAGTTAAGTAGTTACAGGTCAATTATTTCGAACAAGTTAACGTCTCCCCCCTATTCTAAATTTTGGAAAAATATATTTCTTATTTATCGATTCAAAATCAATTCTAGATATGTTTTAGCGTACACTTAAGGGCATATTTCAGTAGAATTTATATTTTACTCTTTATTTTTTTTCTTAACTAACACAAGTGATATGATAAAATGTATGAATAGTAAGTATGATGGTAGACGAAGCTTTTCATTACTTTTCCTCATTTTTCCTGCCATTCTTACCAAAATAACAAAAAGGATTTAATTTCTATCTTATTATATAAAACGCTAACACGTACGTATGTATCAATAAAACCGATGATATTTCTTTTCTCGCGCTGGCAACAGCTTTCATTTTTAATTGATTGGATTCGGCGCGCAAGAGCACGTAGTGAGCATCATATGGCTAATCCATGTTATATAAAACGCTAATACGTTTTAATTGATAGGCTTCGGCGCGCAAGAGCAAGTAGTGAGCATCATATGTCTATCTATCTCCGATTGTCACCGAGAAAAAAACGGTTGGTTGGTTATGAGTACTGAAATAGTTCCTTTTCATTGGCAGAAATGAGAAGTGTTATGCTATTGCTATTTTATTTTGAATTGAGCGCTTTACTATTCCACGTTTTGTTATATTATTAGTTATGAGTTGAATACACCTTTAATATTTCATATTTATTTTAAGTTAAATTTCATGAATCTTAATAACCTACGTACGGATTAGGGTGGCGCCATTCAGAGAATTAAAAATACAAAATTATCTTTAGCGAAGCCGATGCTTTACATCCGGCGTTCAGTGGCAGACTACTATTTCATATTGTTTTACAACACATGGCTTTAGCCTTTTTGTGGGAAAGACTTTAAAACAAAACTTACAACAGTTACTTTTCTCAACAACTGAAATTTAGAATAGTGTGATTAAGAAAAATATGCGAACTTTTTTCAATTTGAAATTAATATTGAAATGCACAGGCTTAGAATTTTCTACAGTGAAAAGTTTTCGAAACTTCAGTGTTCAAAAAAGTATACAAAAGCTAGACGTTAAGAACGTATCCAATGAGCGAGCATCGGATTGCGAAGCAATCCGAAATGAACTGCGAAAGCAGTTCCGGGGGTTGGCGAGCGCCAGCGAACAGGGGGCGAAGCCTCCTAGTTTCTAATAATTTTAATAAGTTTAATTGTTTCCAACTGCTTCAAGCAATTAAATTTTACGTCCAACTGTTGGGTTAATTAAACCATTGTCATGTTTCAATTGAGTATAAGAGAACATTAACATTCTTGTCTTTTTACGGTGAAGTGAAAGAACAATTTCTATTAATAATTTCTAAAAAAGTATATTAAATTTATTTGTCAAACATATCTATAAATCCATATATATCTTATTTTAGCATTAAGGAAATGCTAAAGTTAGAAAAAGAACGATATTTTGAGATGCTGGTTCTAGAAGCAACACGGTTTTGGAAATTTTTTTATAATTTCCTTTTAGTATTTGCTAATTAACAAAATAAGGTACATCGAGTACTTTCCTGATATAACAATATATTTTGAATAGTGCTAAGGTTGAGAAATAATATCAACAATTTTTTAAGCAATTTTTTTCAATATTATCCTTTTTAAAGGCAACTTTCTTAAAATTAGCGAGCGATGATAAGTTTGAACGTCAAAATAAAATTGTATGTCCATAACTTTTTTTTCATTTAAGAAACAAGGAAAACTGCTGTAATTTTTGCTGTGGCAATCATTGCAAATGACAATTTTATCTTCATTTTCGAAAAAATAGCATTCAGAGAAAATAGTCAATTGTTTTGCATCAAATAATTTTGATCAGCAGAATATTTTTAATTTCGTAACAAAATTTAATTCTCAGCTAGCTAGCAACAATTCTAAGTTTTCTTTTAATAAAAACTTGACAATAATTTAACTTTGTTTTTCTAGAAAGAAACCTAGATTTAGTAAATCTTCTCAGCCCATAGACAGCCCTATTTGCCTGATGGAGTCGGATTTTTATTTCATTGGACATTCTGTTATCAATAGTAATAATTGATCCTAAGTAAGTAAAACTCCTTACTGTTTCAAATCAATAAGAATCTATTTCAAGATACGGTTCTGTTCATAAAGGGGTCTCTATTGTTCATGACATATAGCTCTGCGAAAATGTGATTTAGTACTCACAAATGCATAATTAAATCAAAATGAAATAAACTTACCAACGTCTCGCCTGTACAGGCAGTACGCATCATTAGTAAAGATACGGAGAGCGCAACATTCCTCCACAATATCGCAATCCGATGCTTCAAAACAACGCTTTAGGCTCCGTTCCTAAATATGTCAAATATTAAACTTTCACTAATTACGAAGATAAAGTAAAAATATATTAATTAATTTTTATTTATTTTCGTATTGAGATATTTCATTATTTTTTATTTATTTATTTTTTAGTGTAGTAAGAGGTTACAGAAAATTTAGTGTCTTATCAATAAAAAATGTCTAAATCAAATTACAAAGTTCTAACTAATACAGACCATGACGAATATAGTTCTGAAAGTCAATATGGACAGATTTATAAAAAATATTTTCATAAAAAAGTCTAAACGAAGTAATATTTTTTTAAAAATAAGTTTGATTAAAATTTAATGGTATAAATAATTTTTGCTTTTAAATCTGACTATAAATTCAATTTGAATTAAATTCTATTGGACAGTTTTGGATTAGAGAGTTTTAGAAAAAAATATTTTTTTTGAAAAAGTATAAGAGAAGTAATATTGTTTTTCTTCTAAAAAAAATATTTGTGTAAAATTTAATGGCATAAATTATTTTTGAGAAAAAAAATCTGTCTATAAATTCTATTTAAATTAAATTCCATTGGAAAGTCTTGAATTTTAGCGCAAATTTCCAAAATCTATTCTAATCTTTTAAATATTGAATAAAAAATGTATTATTCTTTGAATATAATTTTAATTACAGGTTTCGAGAATCACAACTGGTTACAAAATTTCCTAACTCTTGAAGTCTCTCTGACCCTTCCACGAAACCTTAAGGCTCCGTGGAACACCATTGGGGAACTACTGTTTTAATACCTTGTGCATTTCATTCGTTATCTGGCATATTTTTTTATTTTACAAACTGTTTTTCATAGAGTAATAATGCTTATTTTATTTCTTCCTTTAGTGTTAAGTAATCGAAACATAAAACATCATAAAAGATGAATAGTGTCAAATTCATTTCATTCTTCATCGTGCACTTTTTCTTAAAAAAAAATTACTTTTTTTTTAGTCAAAATAATACTTGTTTCAGTTTTTCCCATGCTAATTTTAAGTATTAAATAGTGTGTCTCATACTTTTGATCCATTTCATTCTACACCATGCCTTTTTCTATTTTAAACATTATTGTTAACAGAAACGAGAGAATACTTTTGAAAAAATTATTTTGATTTTTCTATTATTAATTATATTAAAGTAATTTTTGTTCAATGTAAGTGATTTAGAGTAATTTAATTTAACTTTTTGCTTGTCATGATAATACAAGTTGTATGCCATCTAGATAAGAAATAAGGAATAAATAAGGAGAAAATTAGGAATAACATGACTAAGAAAACCATTGCATTACCCTTACCATTGTAGTAACCTCTTGATTGGTTGATTTAGCTGGGTTTTCCATCTTGGTAGATTTGTATTCGTGATTTAAATTGCGTTAAATTTGGTAACTAAATTAGCAGTCTGAGTTCTTTTTAAGAAATTTATTGAAGAATGACATTGTTTTTGGTAAATTGATGATTCCCAAAATGTTTCTTAATGTAGATACGTCTAATAAGTAAATAAATAATAGATAAAAATAAGTAAAATAACGATAAATAAATAAAAAATAAGAGATTTTACAACGTCTAAATAATCTCAAAAGTTTTGAATGACAAGTATTTACAAACGTAAGGTAATCGATAATAATAGTAATTCTATAATTAAAAGGGTAACAACATCTGAACAAGCATCCAATAGATATTATTATTGATAAGCCTAACAGTCCAGAACCAGACATCGAATGTTTTTTTTTCCTCCTACAAAAACTTTATTTTTCGAAGTTAAAGATATTTATAATCTGCAAACTTTAATATATGATAAATTTTCAGACAGCTAACTGTTTGCAGCGATTCTGACCATGAAACAAGATTTCAGGATGAAAAAATTATAACGATTATGATAAAAGGACGAGTAACTTTCCATTAAAGTCATAAAATAAAAACATTCCATAGGCTACATTCGAATATAGTATAATTTCGTTCTGTATTACAAGTGAATATAAAAATTATTACAAAAACCTTCACAAATTATGAAGTACTCACAAATTGCTTATTCACACTGCGTACTCTTGTCAGTCAATTTTTTTTTCGTTTACAAATTACCTTTACAAATTTCAAACTACTTACATATCCAAATTCAAACTACTTACAAATGCATGGCGTACTCTTGCCAAGGATATTGCAATAACCAGAAACAAAAGAAAAGCAAACTTGTTCATAATTGAAAACTTAAGTTAAATCTAGTTCCTGTAACTAAGCTGGAATTTATATTTATATCCTCTCAATCAGAAAGTTGCTTACTTTAAAATTCATTTTTGCGCAGTTATTATTCTTTCTTTTTTCATCGCTTCAATTAACTCATCATATTATTTCCTTCAGGTTTAGACGAATACTTTTCTATCTGGCGAAGTTTGTATGTTCACCTGGCAGAGCATTCTCCTAGTCTCACGATATCGTAGATTATGCTAAGCTCACGATATTATAGATTTAATAAAAGATTCGTAACCTATCTAAAATACGGTATTGCTCAAATTCATCGTGCGCCAATTCATCGTTCATTTTTATAGAAAGAAATTATTCCTAGGAATAAAATTTCTTGACGCATTTTTGTTTTATTATAAACTCTTACACAAGATCATGCTCCAAACCTGCGGTTCCCAAACGATGTTCCGTCGATCCCGGAGGTTCCGTGAGTTAGGCTTTTTTTTATGTTTTAACCAATAGTTATTTTTGAAACCTTTAATGGACCAAATCAGTTTGATTAACGTTTCGTTTACTTTTATGAAATTATTCTATGTAAAAAGAAATGACAAAATTTAAAGCAAAAAGTTCCATAATTATTTCTCATCTTATTCATGCAAAAGTATTTCTCATCGAAAGTTGAAATTCACAATAAAATAACCAAATGCAAGAATAAAGAATTATTTTTTTTCCCCGATAACTATTTTTACAGTTCAAAAGAAATATTTTTCAAGAACCATAATTCTGCTTATTTTATTTAATTTGGCCTACGCATGCGCTAAAAACTACTGGACCAAAAAACCTCTGCAAACCTATGGATTCAACGCCTAATACAAAACTTAATTTTAAGACTGTATTTATGAAGCAATTAATAAATTTCATACTTCACTATAAATATTTCCAAATAATTTATTTTTCTTTTTTTCTAGCATATTCACAGCTGTTAATAAACTTTTCTTTAAAGTCAAGGTTCCGTTTAAAAAATAAAAAAAAATCTTGGCAATTTAGAGATCCGTAAACGAAAAAAATTGAGAACCGCTGGTCTAAATTAAATTACAATTGGTTTATGTTTATTTCAATTCCACAGAAAAGAAAGAATATTGTGTATTGTTGGTATTCCATCAAAAAAATGACCAATGTTTTTTCTTAAGGGACCAACAACATTGTCAATAGCATATAAGAACTGTCGTAGGATAGCTGATTACTCAAGCAAAAAATTGCAACCGAAGCCTTGTGTAAGCAAGTCGTACAAATTGATTTAATATACAGACCCCTAAAGCATCTTTCTCATCTCTGAGACAGCTTGGGGAACCCTAATTTTTCTCTTATACTTGAAATTCCTAAAATTGCCCTTCGCAGTTAGAATTTTTATTATAAAATTTCCTTAAGGAAACAATTTCCTTCAAAATTTACTTAATTCGAGGAATCTATAAATATATTTCTCTTACACGGTGACAAAAAATGCCTCATTACAACTCCCCGAATGGCAAAGCTAGAAAATCGACGAATGATTGCCGCTAAAAATGTCGCATGCCAAATCTAGCTGAGGTGGCTCAACATATAGCGCTTTCAGAAACGGAAACGGAAATAACCAGAGAGAGCATTCTCATCAAATGTGATCTCTTCCAAAATTCACCCTATCGGCTGCGGCAATCTTATACTATTTAGCTAGGCAGAAGTGAGTAGTCTTCATCGATAGATCTCTATTTTAGTATTTTGTCGAAAGCGCTTTTTTTCACAAATTTATATATCATGAATTTATTAGACGATTTTTGATTTATATCACGAATTTATTTGTTTTATTATTGTTATTAGTTATTCATTGAAAAATGAGTCTCAGTCGTGCTGTTACGCTTTAAGATTTCATACTATAGCACATTTCTAATAGGTTTAACGAATTTCATGTCATTTATTTGAATTCAAATTTATTTTAATCACTTAGTATTTACTAAAAAGATGTACTTTTTTTTAAAAAAAAAAAAAGTTATTATATGGATTTGAATGATTGTTTTGAATTCTTAGAATTTTGTGCATCTGCAATGTACCTAAGTTAGTAGCGAGCGAAGCGAGCTTGGTTTACGAAGCACACCATATAAGATTGCGTAGCAATTTTCGGGGGTTGGCGAACGTTAGTGATCAGGGGGCACAGCCCACTATTAGTTTAAGATATTTTTATTGTTATGAATAATAATAGGAGAAATTCTTGCATAAGGTATTTTCCATTTTTTCCAATTTTATTATTGCAAAAAAAATGTAGCGAAACATTTGGAAAAATCTCAGATTTGGAAAGTTTCATATTTTTAAATATAATTAAATTTGGGAAAATGAAAGATTGGAGAAAAAAAAATTCTTAAATGAGTTTTAAGAGTCAATGTTTTCAACCACCGAAAGAAAACATAAATAAATTGCTTATTCCATTTAAACTTTTATAAAATAAATTGAATCCTAAATTTTGTTTTAGGCAAAATTGCATTTTTTGTTTAAATATTTCTCTAAAATTAGATTACAAAGAAAACGTCAAAGTAAAAAAAAAAAAAAAAATAAGGAAAGTGTATTGTTTTCTTTGAGAGGGAAGGGGTAATTTTCTTATTTTGCTTAGAAAGAGAAAGTGTTCGAAATTGCCGAAAAAATATCAACGTAATATTTGAACAACCCTTCTATGGATTTCTCTTTAACTTAAGAACAGAACCGAACTAAATAATTAGAACAGTTAATTTTTATTAGGATTGTTTATTTGGATAACATGTCGTGATGATAGTTAAAGTATCACATTTCATCTAAAAATCGTCAAAAATTATCATTAGCTCTTTTACCACTATTTCATAATTTTCTATGACGCTGCAGCCAATGGGCTTAGAAAATTAAATGAATATCATGAAACAGTTTTTACTAATAATAGTTAATTGCTATGCAAAATTAAAAAGAAATAATAATAAATTGTTGAAGATTTGCAAGTTATTAGTATTTGAAATAGTAGTTTTAAGCAGTTTAGTTGAGGAAGTTTTCCCCACAAGTTTTTATAAAGTTTGATTTGAATGCGGAAAAAATTTCGAACGCCTTTGGCAGTTCGTAAAATACTTTTCAGGAATTTTCGAAAGAGTTTAAATAATGAAGAAATTCTTTTGTTATGTAAAACGCCTTATAAAAATTTCAATGAAATTTTTTTTTACTTTACGAGTCAAAAATTTTTAAATTAATATAATAAACAATTAAATTAAATAACCATTAAAAATTACTTTTTGCAAATAATTTTTTTTAATATTTGCAAAGAGTTTCTGATTCGCTAATGTAATTCTAAAGGTTGATCTGTGCAAACACCAAAATTTATTATAGTACAAGGCTCGAACGTTTCATATCTAAACTGTTTTGACCATATCTTCTAATTTGCTGCTGCTGCTCCTTCTTATAATTTTATAACAGTCGTTGAACAGCCGACCCAATTTTTAGTTTACGACAATCAATGTTCAACTCCGCAGCCTTATAATTTTGAACCTAATCCAGAAGACAATGCAACTGCTGGATCAAGTATTGCGACAGTACTTTTTTGATGGAGATAACCAGCATTTGCGTTACGTGAAGAGGAAAACCAATAAAACCTCCCAACAGTAAGTCTGATGGCAAAGAGACTCTAATCCATGATCCGTCTGGTCGGTACGAGCCGGGAGCAGAATTCGAATCCCATCCATTGGTGGGATTCGAACTCGGGTCACCTCATTAAGGCGAGTGCTCTATCCTCTGAGCCACCACGACTAATTGGAGTCGAAAATCGAAATACTTCGTTAAAAAAAGATTTATTTCTGTAGAGAAAGTGTGATTTCATAATTTATGTCACCTATAGAGTTTAATTAGCTGAGAGACTAATGCAAATATTTTGCTTCGGCAAGCTAAATGCTAATTAAAAATCAATGTATATTAACAATCATTCAATTTATGTACAATCAATCAATATATAATTACAACCATTGTACAATTACAATCAATGTACAATTACAATCAATGTACAATTACAATCAATGTACAATTACAATCAATGTACAATTTCAATCTGAATAGTCGAAAATTAGATAGATTTAGTTAGCTCTCTCTCTCTCTCCGTCTTTCAGACAATACAAGAGTTTTGTCTTCGTAATTAGGTGTATTTCATCGAAACTGCAAAAACTGATATCACGGCAAATTGAGCAAAATAACTGTGATTGCGTGGAATCGTGCTCACGACAAATAGTACCTGCAACGAATTTATATTTTAAGCTATAACCTGAAAAAATAAACCCTTATTGTTTACTTTCCAGGTTTTGGAAAATTTTTGAAAATTATTTGTGCACATCAAAAGCATTCTTGCACGTTATTAAAAGAAAAACTTACTTGACCCAAATAGAGTTTCAAGTTCTAATGTAATTTTTTTCCGAATTGAAATAACTTAATTCGCAAGGACTGAAAATGTTTTAATGTCAAATTCTTAAATTTTATCGAAATTGGTCGAAAAGTTCTCTATTATACAAAAAAAAAATTGAAATCAAAGTTTCAACTTTTATTTCTAACCTTGAAATTTTATTAATAATTTCTAACAATTATTATCATCCATCGAACGGTTTAAAATTGAGTCATAGAACGTAAAGATCATATCACTTCATCAAAAGTTATTCTGGATGGTCTGCTTATATTTTTGCTCACTGTGTAGAAATGCTAGTAACTGGCTACTTGCCATTCAAGAAGAAGAAGATCATGGATACCCACACTTGTGATCTATGATTTCAGCTCCAGCTGATCGTTTATAAACAAAATATCATGTTAAAATTGAGCGAAGTTTCACCACATAAGTTAGAATGTTAATTAACTAAAGTTAACGTGAGGTTATTAACCTAATTACCTAATAACCTTCGGTTAGGTTAGCTGTATTTAAGTTAACGTTAAGTTAGGTTAACATCGAATTTATTGGAATGAAATTCTTTCTCGTCTACGTTTTTTACTTAACTTAAATTTGTTTTTTGTTTACGCATTTTATTGCAACCGTGATTTATTTTTGTTTTATGTACCTGGCAACTTCGATGCACAATTAGTTTGTTTATGTTCTGCATGGTTTCATGCCTGTCTTTGTGTTAAGTAAGAAATATATAGTGAAAGAATTGAAATCTTTGTGTAAAAATCTTTGTGTAAGAATATAGAACGTGTAATTTAAGAGAATTGATACTTGAAGGGCTTGCCTTATTCGAAATAGAATGGATGGAACAGTTGCTAACGCAAACATAAGCCACGTTTTAACAACTAATCAGGATCATGTGACCCCCACTACGTCACTTGCACTATTTTATTTTTAATCTCAAGTATTTTCGACTTTTTTTAAAAAAAAAAAAAAAAAAACGTTATTTAAAATTTAAAAAAAAAAAAAAAAAGAAAAAAAAGAAAGAAAGAAAGAACGAAACAGTTAAATTGCACTGAGTAAATTTTCATAAACGACGTTATCAACTGCCCCGGAGAAATGGAAAAGCTAGATAATAAGCTAGGTACTAAAAGGAAAAATTAATGAAGAAATCGTAAGAGAAACGTAAAAAATCAAACTATCATAGATGGCAATGATGTTTAATTTTCCTAATAAGTATTAAATAAAATAAAGGAAATATATACTCTAAAGCAAAATTAATAAACAAAATGTATTAAATCATTTTGGAAAAACATAAAAAATTGTAATATTATTAATTATTGATGCTTAATTAATTTTGATAAAAAATACTAATTGAAATTTAAAAAAGGCTATGTTAAAAAGCAATATTCATGGAGAAATGATACTAATTCTATTAAAAGAAGCATTAAAAACTATTGTTTAAGTTAATGATGTTTAATTTTGGTTATAAGTACTAACTGAAATAAAAGAAAATGTTAAGCTTTATACTTTAAAAACTATAAAAACAAAACTAATGGAGAAATGGAATTCATACGAAAAGAAAAAAAAACAAATTTTCTGCTTTGCCAAACGCAAGCGAAAAGTATTAATTTAATTTAATTTCATTAACATAAAATTAAATAAAAAAAATTAAATAAAGTTAAAAAAAACGATAAAGTTTTCTTGCGTTTCGCAAACCGATAAAAATTACCCTATTTATTTTAATGATGATGCTATATAAATGTAGTAGTCACTTCTGGTATTATGGTAATTAATGTAGTTTTAATAGGTACTAAATGTACGAATATGGGTACATTATTATAACAGTACATTTGATATTTATTAAAAGTGCATTAACTGGGTAGCATTTATACAGACACTCAGAAAAGAGTTTTTTTTTTGCAATAGTATAAAGGTATAATAGTATATAATAGAAAATATAATAGTACATTTGCAATAGTATATTTTTTTTAATCTAATAATGTAAAGTCACAGAGAGGGACGAAATATAGTAATATATTTTTTAAAAGCTTACTTAATTATGCATGTTATTCTAGCTTAATTAATTGTGATCATATATGTCTATCAGTTTCGTGCAGAATTTTGTTGTGTTGTTCAGTACTCATATATTGACTGCTTACTTTTTCCACCACTTGCAAGGAAAGGGTATTAAGCTATCATTCAATGAAATAAGGTCAATTACATCTTTCAAAAACAAACAAAAGTAGTGAGTGCGAATAAAGATTGCCTGAAACATATTCCTCCAATTAAGGGAAGCACTATTTACCATACCAAGCGGTTATCCATATTTCGCCCAACGCGTTCTAAAGTATATAATTGCACAAATTAGAAATAACAGTCGACATGTTTCAAACACTCAAAAACAGATGTCTATTTCCAAGATTTGATATACATAAACGAGAAGAAAAAGTTATTCGAATTATAAAATGTGAAGTTTCCAATGAAAAATGGAACCATTTCCATTTTTGTTGGTAGCTTTACGTTTTATATTTCAAATAAGTTTTGTTTCTCTTCATTCAACCTGTCAAGTCTGGAAAATGGGCACCTGTTTCAGAGCACTTGAAACATGTCGAATTTAATTTTCAATATGTATATTTTTAAATCGAAATAAGCTTTTAATCAACTAATATTTTACCACTTCAGCTTCTTTCGATTATTTATTTAATGTACAGTTTGTAGTCATACTTCCCGGTTATATGTAACCAATCCTTCACAGTTGTAGATTCCTGGTAATCTTTGATCCATTCACAAAGCTGTGAAAAGTATGTTTCTTCATCATTAGACATGCAGGTAAGTTAAGAAAGTTTTTTTTTATGATGGTTGCGGTTTTCAATTTGAAAATTAAAGTTAACTCCATTTTGATTTTTAAATGATAGATTTGCTTTTGATTATTTTTGCATTCAAAGTGTTTCCAAAATATAAGTAATAAAATGCAGTAACAGAGTAACACAATATTTAGTAACATTTAAATTTTACAATACTTGATAATATCATTACTATATTCTTTAATGCTACAATTTAGGCTTCTTCTATCAAGCAATAATGAACAACTTTTAAAGGCATAATCTAAACAACAATTATGCAATTTTTCCCTTACATGAATAACCTTAAATAATACTTCTCTTTTAAAAATGCAAAACATTTCTACTTAAAATTCTAGCTTACATCGTTACAAATTCATTACATGCAATTTAAAATAAAAATCTTGGCAATAGAATAGTCAACAATTTAATTTGTCAAAGTTACAGTTAGCAGTTACAGTTTTATTAATTATTAAGGTTCCTTCTATTGGAGCATCTCGGCAAATTTCCTGTCTGAAATAAAGTAAACAAAAAAAGTAATTCGAATTAAAAATTGCATATTAAGAAAAAAGAAACATTCAAAGAAAAACTAATTAAGCTTAAACTAATTATGAATCGAATATTATGTTTTAATCCTATAATTTTTTTCATAGCAATTTGTGCTGCAATTTTCCTAAATAATTTAATGAAAGTATAATTAACATTCTGTGGTTTCTGCAATAAAGTTAAAAAAAAGAAGAAGAATTCGAATTAATCGCATAATAAGAAAAAAAGACATACTAATAAAAACTAATTAAGCCAATATTATAAAATCGATACAATATGCTATGTTTTTATCTTCGATCGCAATATTATATCGCTTGTTTTTATCTTATGTTTTTATCATGTCAACTTGTGCAGTAAATTTTCTGAATCATTTAATAAAAAATAAATAACTTTCTGTTGTTTCTAAAAAAAAAAAAAAAAAAAAAAAAAAAAAGAATAATTCGAATTATCAAAATCAATCAATTAGTTCCAAAAAAGTTATCTTGAAAACAACTTGTAAACAATAAAATCAAACATTGTCTTTAGTGAGTCTTTCAGAAACTTGGCATTGATTAAGATACAGTGCAAGGAAAAAAAGAATCACTCGTAATAACACTTGTTCCAATGACCAGATCTTCATGTTCTAGGTCTCCATCTTAATGGTTCGCGGGGGTGACCTCAAATATGCTAATTTAGCTAATTAATTGGAGCAGGCTATATTTTAAGTTATGAAAGCAGACACAAAAACGAACTTTCTCTGAATAAACATGTCTATTTTCTGTTTTGTTTTTTGCTTCTGGATTTCTGACCCTCAAAATACACTCTATAACAAAAAAAAAATCGACGCACCAAGAACGCACTAAGACGCGCAAATTCGACGCTCGATCAGGCTGGAATGATGCCGACTGGGGATGAATAGTCTTTAGCGACGAATCCCGCTTCCAACTGTGTCCTGACGATCATCGAAGACGTGTTTGGAGACGCACAAGGCAGAGGGGGGATCCTGCCTTCACTATTGCACTCCACACCGGCCCTCAACAAGGCATTATGGTCTGGGGTGCCATTTCCTTTGACAGCCGGACCCCTTTGGTCGTCATTAGAGGTACACTTACTGCACAGCGGTACGTCGACGACATCCTAAGACCTGTTTTACTACCGTTCCTTTTGCAGCGCCCTGGGCTGGTTTTTCAGCAGGACAATGCCAGACCACATACAGCACGTGTTGCTATGAACTGTCTGCAAGCTTGTCAAACTCTTCCTTGGCCTGCCAGATCACCAGATCTCTCTCCCATCGAGCATGTCTAGGATATGATGGGAAGGCGATTGCATCTGGCACGGAATTTTGATGACCTCGTTCGACAATTGTATCGAATTTGGCAGGAAATACAGCAAGAGACCATCCGGGAGCTTTATCGGTCTATGCCACGCCGTGTGGTAAAATTGAAAGAGTTTGATGTCTTCAATCTTGCTTTCCTGGCTGGTATATTAAATTTTTATAATGTTTTTTTCTTTTTGATTCTATATTAATTTCTTACAATTAGGTAAAAATTCTAAACATATATATTGATGACGGAAATAGCGTACACTATCTATATTCATAATAGTTGAAATTCATAAAATACACTGGTTATCATAAATTAAGGAAAAATCACAAAAATAGCGATAACTCTTTCAAAAGTAAGCCAAACCGTGCAAAATTTGCATATGTTGTCCACTAAGAGTAGCTGAGTAAAATTGCAATATGCAAATTAGTGGCGCTGCACTCGGCTTACGTCATCTGCCTGGAGCATAAAAGTCCAAGTTTGAGAGAAAGCACACAAATTTTACTGTGATTGCGACATTGAAAATCTGAGATAGCCAATTCGTAATAATGACCTCTAGGCATCATTTGCCTGAAGAACTACGATGGAGAGCCATCGGGAGACTAGAGGCAGGGCAGAGTCAATCAGAAGTGGCCAGATGGCTAAATGTGAGTCCATCTGTGGTTCATAGACTTTGGAGGCAATTTCAAACCACAGATTCGGCATCTAGGAGGTTCAGTCAAGGACGGCCAACTGTTACGACCAGTGCCGATGACCGATATTTGACATTAAGTGCACGCAGGAATAGAACCGCTACTCCGACACATCTTAGATCCTCTCTTGCTGCAGCCACCGGAAGGTTGGTGTCAACGTCAACTGTGCGCAGAAGGCTCCACGAAGGTGGTCTGTATGCGAGACGACCAGCCATTTGCGTGCCGCTCACATCACGCCATAGGAGAGACCGTTTGCAGTGGGCCCGACAACATGTCCACTGGACGTCAGATCAATGGAGGCCTGTTCTCTTTACGGATGAGTCCAGGTTTAGTCTAGAAAGTGACAGTAGACGTTATTTGATATGGAGAGAACCTGGGACCCGTTATCATCCATCAAACATCCGTGAAAGAGATGCATACGGAAGAGGCAGTGTCTGTGTTTGGGGAGGCATATCCTTAGGAGGGCGCACATACCTCCATGTCTTTCCAAGGGGAACCGTGAATGCTCAGGTTTATCGAGACAACATCCTTGATGCTTATGTGCGCCCATATGCCCGGGCAATTGGTGATTGCTTCCTGTTACAGGACGATAATGCAAGACCACACAGAGCTCGCATTGTTGATGATTATCTTCAACAGGAAACAATTACTCGCATGGAGTGGCCAGCTCGATCCCCGGACTTGAATCCTATCGAGCACGTTTGGGATGCTCTAGGGAGGCGTGTATCTGCCATCAATCCGCCCCCTCAGACCCTTGCCACGCTTGCAACTGCTTTACAAGAGCAATGGCTCTCACTTCCTATTGAACTGATAGACCGCATAATTGAAAGCATCACACATCGCTGTTTGTGCTGTATTGCTTCTAGAGGCAATCATATTCCATATTAAAGGTACTTTTTCTATTGCAAACCGATACTTCCAATTTGTTTATTTTATACATGTGCTAATTTCTATACTACTATTAATGTCTGATAATTTCTTTTTATGTTGTTTAATACCTTACTATGTGTTGTATATTGTGGGTAAGTTTCATAAAATTCCATGTGTAATTTCTTGAGTTATCGCGATTTTTGTGAATTTTCCTTAATTTATGATAACCAGTGTACATACTTGGTTTAATTGTAATTGAAGCGATACAATTTAATTAATTTAAAATATGCCTAAAATTAGGTATTTAAATATTTCTGTATTTTAGTAATTTTATTATACTTATTTTTTTCTAATCAAAACAAATATATAGTTTGGATTTTAAACAAATTTATATCAAAAGAGTTTGCAAAATTGAGTTGGAAAAAGGGTATTTAATCCAGATTTTTTAACTTCTAACGTCTTCTTCAAAAATTTATTATTCTTACTCAGTTTCAGAAATTTGTCTTAAAAAAATTTAGGCAATTTAAAACAATATACCTTTTTTATTGCTTGAAAATAAAGCTTTATAAATTAAACGAATAAATTTGTTCGAAAAAAAAATGACTCATAGTATTTTCAATTGAACCTAAATGAGCATAATATTTATTAAACTGCTTACTTTAAAAATTCGTTTAGAGCTCCTTACTTTTAAAAATTAAACTTCAAAGAAAAATGACTTAACTTAGGGGAAAGAAAAAAAAACTCAAATCTACAGTGGTTAGGAATTTTTCATAAAAAAAACCTCTGAAGTAATAATTCATTTAATTGTTGCTTTACCGTATACAATCAAAATAATTGGATAACCACAAAATGCTGCTATTCAAACAGTTAACTCTGAAAAAAAATTTAACTGTGTTTTCACCTTATTTGATTTAACAAATAAAAACTTTATCCTCGCCAACAAGACCCAGCTCATGAAACTAATTAGTTCTTTGTAGCCGTCTTGACACAGGACTGTAGCCGAGATGGTTAATCGGTCAATCTCACGACAGACGGGAAGCCGGTTCGAATCCCAGGATACACAGTGTCGATATGCTCACAGCGAAAACTTTCACAAGTACTATATTATCTAATTCGATATTTAAATTCATCAAACGTTATGATAAAAAAAAATCCTATCTAAGGCTTTCTCTATCAAAAGGAATTTTTTTGAAACGAAAACTATAGTATTTTCTATCGCTTACGATAGATGGCACCACTAAATACAAAAATTTCGAATATTAACAGTAAAAATTTTGACTGCAATTTACAAACTGAAATACTGAAAATCGCTCAAACACGAGTTAAATTCACTCAAGTTTGAGTGAAAACGATTCACTCAGGTAATACTGAAAATCACTCAAACTCGAGTGAAAATAACTCAAGTTTGAGTGAAATTTTTTTCACTCAAATTGAGCTATTTCCATATAACTCTTTCACTTGAGTGATTTTAACTCAAGGCCGGTTTTATCTAGATGAAAGAGTTAAATAGCACTCAAGTTGAGTTATTTTCACTCGTTCATTTTAAGAGAGTATATTAGTATACTTTTGGATGAAGGAAACAGTTTCCTTTTTAATTTTCTGCTCAATTAATATGTTGTATCTGACTACCTACACACATTGTAGCTCAAACTACACACATTGTATCTGACTAAAATGCAAATCAAAGTAAATAAAATAACACTAAAAGGTTTTAAATTGATAAAACATGCCTTACCATAGATGAATTTCCTTTCGGACATTCCAATCCATCGATGCAAGGGCATACTTTCACATATATTATATCATTAAGTGGATATAGGTCCTCTGTACAAGATTCTCCTACACAAATCACATATTCATAAAAGAATACTAATCCTGTCTTAATTTATATAATTGACAAATTTGAGATAATTGTTTTAAAAAAAAGTTAAAGCGACACTGTCAGAATTTTCTTTTTTAAATTAATATAAAAGAACCGTAAGCAGTCTACGTTTAAGATCATATTCTACTTTTAAGTTTTTTAAACCGTTTATAACAAATATGGTTAAAAAACCATGACTACAAAACTATGCTGTTTTCAACCATTTTAAACCAGCTTGAAAATCATAGGAAATGAATTTAAATTGACAATGGAGTTAGACCTTTTGTTAGGTAATGGACATTGGATACAGGGTGTGGTTGAGTTGTTTCATTATGAAATGAAACGTGGAATGTGGTTCAACTAGTTAATTTGGTTATTTCACCTGAAGTGGAAAATGCTGTACTTTGAATAGCTTTATGGTTCTACCATCTATGTGTTAATGAGAGTACTGTATTCGAATAGTTCATGGTCACAAATTGGGGAGAGTGGGATACTGTAAACACTTCTTGCGTTGCACGGAATGAAGGAAATATTACGGTGTCGACGCTCGCTGGGACTTCCGTACTGTCGGTCAAGAAATTGACAGATTAGCCCTATCCTCTTTAATATGCTACAGGGAACTAAGTGGCTTCATTAGATGGGATTAGTTGATGCGATAAAATTCTGGTTGTTTAACCGTATTCGTTTAAAGCAGTTAATAAACGGTTTTTCTCACAGTTAACAGTTTGAATACCATCTTATTTATGGATTCTAAATGTTTTGCTTGAATATGGTTATTACATTAACTAAAATAAAATAATTAAATAATTTAAACATTTAAATACATTATTATCTAACCACTTTGACCTATAAATTTTTTACAGTGTAATAAGAATTTGAGAAACGCTAAATTAAGGTTGATTTTGCAACCAAACAATTAAATCTATTTCAAAAAATATATTTATGTAATAACTGCAAAGCGTCATAAAGTCTTGAAAGAAACTATTACTGTCAGGTATAAATGTAATTACAACTACCGGACTCGTTGAAACGGAATACAAAATATTTTTCCCATCACTTTATCTAACTCAAATTTTTTTATTTAAATCGAAGATCTAATTTAACAACAAATTTCTTATTAAACGTGAGAAAATATATTTTGTAGTAAATGCTTGCTTTGCTTACTATCACGAGCCACAGGTTGCCGACCACTGGTCCAGAGAAATTCTGAAGAACCGCACCCAGCTGATGACCACCCATACTCCAGGAGTTTCACCAGGAATCCGGGAGTGTTGTTTCAATTAATACCATCCGTAAGGAAGCACATCTGCTTGGTTTTCACGGTCGTACTGCTGCTCATATGCCTTTGATCACGAAATCCAATGGCACTGCTCGGTTAATGTGGAGCAAAGCACATCAAAATTGGATCGTAGATCAGTGGAAAGCGTTTCTTTGAAGCGACGAATCAAGGTTCACCCTCTACCATTCTGATGGCAGGGTCTGGGCCTGGCGTATGCCTGGAGAACGTCTCCTGGCAGATAGCATTGTGCCAACAGTTAAGTTCGGCGGAAGTGGAATTATGGTCCTGGGGATGTTTCTCCTGATATGGATTGGGAACATTTCATGGTAAGCTCAACGCCGATGCCTACTGCACTATTTTGGATGACAATGTCCTTCCTACGTTGTGGCACTTTTACGGGGCAGACCCCTGTTACTTCTAAGACGACAATGCCAGCTGTCATGTTGCGAGGGTCACGAAGGTTTGGTGTGGTGCCAATGGAGTTAATCGAGTGGACTGGCCTGCCCAGAGCCCAGACCTGAACCCTATCGAGAACCTCTGGGAAGAGTTGGATTGCCGAATTAAGGGGTGTACTACCCGACCAAAATCGGTAAAGGAACTTACATGTCTTTTCCAAGCCGAGAGGAAGAAAATACCACTAGCAGTCACACAAGAACTTGTGGAAAGTATGCCCCAAAGGGTTCACGCTGTAATTGCCTCTAGTGGAGGCTCTACCAACTATAGATTATGAATAAAGTTTGTTTTTCTTTTCAATCACACGTGTCTGAATACTTGTTGGTAGATAGTGTTGTAGGAATTAGATTTTTGATTTGGCAATTTTCGATTTTTTGAATTTCGATTTTTTTTAATCTTTTTTTTTTCAACTCCTCTCTTATTCTTCTCGCATTTAAACAGATTTCGGTGTTTCGCACATGCACCTTCCACAATGATCGCGATTATCAAGATTTTGTTTCGCTCGTTTAAATATTTATTTGCATTTCCGAATGTGCGTATTTGTCTTCGTTTTTATAAGGATTCTAATTATATATATTAAGGAAGGTTCTTACAGTAAATCAGTATATGAATAAGTTAGCGATATAGTAAAGCTACCTAAATAGGAGTTAGGTGGCACAGCATGAGTGCAAAGAAAAACTTGTAGTATATAATTAAATAAAAATGAAATGAGCTTACCAAGTTTTTGCCTTTTCTGGCAGTAAATTCCATTTTTACTTAAAGCGCAACATTCCTCCTTAACCCTTTCGGGCCGACTGTCACAAATATGTGCCACCATAAAACTGTATCAATCAGGGTAAAAAGATAAAACTGGTAATCAAAGTAATTCTTTACCCGTTTATTTGTGGGCGGAGTTATAATTGTTTGATTTATTTAATTCACCATTACTTTGTTCAAAATAAAACTATTTAGTTATACTTTGAATTAACATTGATTATATATATGATCAATCTAACAATAATTAAAGTAAAAGCAAAGTAAGTCTGTCAAATAAGAAACGACTACATTTAAGTTACCGTTTTTTATTTAATTACAACTTGATTCTGATTTTGTACGAATGCTTTTCAGAATCAACCGTCCCCAAGGGGTTAATATTACAATCTGATTGTTGTTTACAAAACCTTGATGATGTCTGTACCTATGTATATCAAATATTAAATTTTCACTAATTACGAAAATAAAGTAAAAATAATAATTAATTTTTATTAATTTTCACTTTTATGCATTTAATTAGTTTTTAAGTTATTTTTTAATTGTTTATTTTTTAGGCCAGTGTTAAGTCACAGAAAAGCCAGTGTCTTGTGAATAAAAAATTTTTAAATCCAATTACAAAGTTCAAACTAATTTAGACTACAACAAATATAGTTTTCGAATTCAAATTTAATATAGAGAGTTTTGTAAAAAAATATTTTTAAAAAATGTATGAAGGAAGTAATATTATTTTTAAAAAAAATTTTTTTTGAATTTAATTGCGTAAAAAATGTTTGAACAGTTTTGAATTAGGGAGTTTTGGAAAAAATATTTTTAAGAAATTTATAAAACAAGTAACATTTTTTAAAAATAATTTTTCTCAAAAAAACTTTAATGAAATAAATAATTTTGGCCATCAAATCTGACTGTAAATTCAATTTAAATTAAATTCTATTAGACAGTTTTAAATTACAGCAAAATTTTGAAAAATCGACATACCATTTGAGAACAAATCTTCTAATACCTTGTGCATTTTATTCTTTACATGACACATTTTTTATTTTAAAAACTGTTTTTTTATGGAGTTGAAATAATAATTATCTTATTTCTTCCATAAGTAATCAATTCATAACAGATAATAAGAGATAGTGTCTCATGCTCCTGATTTTCTCAAATTCATTTCATTCTTCATCATGCTTTTTTTTTTAATTTTGAAAATTAATTTTCTTAGAGTTGAAACAATTTGTGTTTCAGTTTTTTTAATACATAAGTTATAAATAGTGAGTTTTATGCTTTTAACGCCTTATCTATTTCATTTTACACATTTTATTTTATCTTTCTATAGATTTGAAATCATGCTCATTTTAATTCTTTCGATTCATATCATCCTCATGCTTCTAATTCATTTCATTCTTCATCATTCATTGATTTGCATTGTGCATTTACAGTTACTTTTCATTAAATTAAAATTCTACAAATTTTATTTTTTCCAATGCTGGTCATAAGTAATAAATGGAGAATCTTAAGCTTATGATGCCTTATTCATTTCATTCTACATCAAAAGATTTTTTAAAAAAAATAATATACTTTGTAGAATTGAAATCGTTCTTATCTTAATTTCTCATTAGTAACGAATAGTATGTTATACTTTTGAGGTGTTATGCATTTCATTCCTAACTTTAGAATTTCTTTTTATTTTAAAAATTATTTTTTATAGAGTTAAGGTCATGCTCGTTTTAATTCTTCCTTGACTGATCATAAGTATGTAATAGAATGTTTTAAGCTTCTGATGCATTGTGTATTTTATTCTACATCATGCATTTTTGTTTATTTCAATCATTATTGTTAATAGAAACGAGAGAAAACTTTTGAAAAATTATTTTAATTTTCCTATTATTAATTATATTACGGTTATTTTTATGCAATGTTAATGATTTAAAGTATTTCAATTTAATTTTGCTTGTCATGAAAATACAAGTTGTATGCCATCTAGATTAGAAATAAGGAATAAATTTGGAGAAAATTAGGAATAACATGACTAAAAAAACCATTGCATTACCCTTACCATTGTAGTAACCTCTTGATTGATGGATTTAGCTGGGTTTTCCAATTTGGTAGACTTGTATTCTTGATTCAAATTGCGTTCAATTTAGTAACTAAATTAGCTGTTTGATGAAAGTTATTTAAAAATGTCGTTCTTTTAGTAAATTGATGATTGCCAAAGCGCTTCTTAATTTAGATATTTGAAATTTTTACAACATCTAAATAATTTCAAAAGTTTTGAATAGCAAGTATTTACAAGTATAAGGTAATCGACAATAATAGTGATTCTATAATTAAAGGGTAAAAACATCTGAAGAAGCATCCAATCGATATTACAAAAGATAAAGCTAACAAAGTAGAACCAGACATCGAATGGTTTACGTTTACTTTTTTTAACAACAGTCTGTTTGCAGTGATCAGTGATTCTGGTGATGAAATTAGAATTCGTGACGAAAAAATGATAACGGTTTAGATAAAAAGAAGAGCAACTTACCTTTAAAGTCGTAAAATCGAAACTTACCATAGATTGCAATCTAATTGTCTGCCGTCCGAACAACTTCAAACTGAGGCTGTTAAGCTTTCTAAGGTAGAATTTTAAATTTGTACGGTTAAAATTATGTGTAAGTTACATGTGGATGTTACTTATCAATGAAGTTTATGACTATTATGAATTTTCTTTTGTTATATAATATCGTTGGGTTCTCCAAGTGAACGTAAAAAAATAGTGCAAAATCGTTACAAAGTACTTACCGATACACTTGTCACCAAGGTTGCAAAAATCAGAAACAAAAGAAAAGCACACTTGTTCATAATTGAAGATTTAAGTTAAATCTAGGTCCTATAGATCATGAGCCGAATTTTATATTTATATTCTCTCAATCAGAAAGTTGCTTACTTTAAAAATTCATTTTTGCACAGCTAGTATTCTTTCTGTTTTCATCGCTTCAATTAAATCATCATATTATTTCCTTCAGGTTTTGACAAATACTTTTCTTTCTGGCGAAGTTTGTATGTTCACCTGGCAGAGCAATCTTCTAGTCTCACGATATCGTAGATTATGCAAAGCTCACGATATTGTAGATTTAATAAAAGATTCGTAACCTATCTAAAATACGGTATTGCGCAAATTCATCGAACACAATTTGTTGTGGGACATTTTTATAGAAAGAAATGATTCCTGGGAAAAAAACTTCGTGACACACTTTCATTTTTTATAAACTCTTACTCAAGATCGTGGTCTAAACCAGCGATCCCTGAAAGATGTTCCTCCGAACCCGAGGGTTTGGTGAATTCGGCTTTTTTTTAAAATATTTTAACCAACAATTATTTTTGAAACCTTTAATAGACCAAATAGACCAAACCAATTTGCTTAACATTTTGCTTACTTTTATGAAATTATTTTATGAAGAAAGAAATGACAAAATTTAAAATAAAAAGTTCCCTAATTATTTCTCATCTTATTCATGTAAAAGTATTTCTCATCGAAAGTTAAAGTTCACAATAAAATAGCCAAATACAAGAATAAGGAATTATTTTTTCCCCGATAACTATTCATACAGTTAAAAAGAAATCTTTTTTAAGAACCATAATTCTGCTTATTTTATTCTATTTGGGTTGCACATGCGCCAAAATCTACTGGACGAAGAACCGCTGCAAACCTATGAATTCAACTGCCTAATATCAAACTTAATTTTAAGACTGTATTGATGAAGCAATTAATAAATTTCAAACCTCACTATAAATATTTCCCAATTATTATTTTTTCTTTTTTTCTAGCATATACGCAGCTGCTAATCTACTTTTTTTCCCTCAAAAAAAATCCGATTCAAACAGTCGAGATTCCGTCAAAAAATAAAAAATAAAAAAATTAAGAAAAGAAGCTCGGCCGTTTAGGAATCCGTAGACAAAAAAAAAATCGAGAACCGCTGGTCCAAACTAAATTGCTATTGATTTATTTTTGCACCTGGCAAAAAAAACGAAAGAAAGTTTTGCATTGTTTTTATTCCATCACGTAATGACCAATGCTTTTTCTTAAGGGACCACCAACCTTGTCAATAGTATATAAGAAATATCGTTGGATAGCTGAGTTCTCAAATACAAAACTAGATCAGAAGCTTTATATAAACAATTGTAATAACTTGATTTAAGACACTGACGTATCAAAGCATCATTTTCATCTCTGAGACATCTTGGGGACCACTCATTGCTCCCCTAAACTTGAAACTTTTAAAATGGCCCTTTACTGCTAGAATTTTCAATTCGGCGCCAGTCTGTCCTTCCAACAAACTGTAAAATTTACAGTAAAGAACATTTTTATCTGAACGATTTTGAAACTGTTTTACAACTAGTATGATTAAAAAACCATGAATTCCAAACTATACGTTTTTTTAACCATTTACGACTAGCAGGGTTTCAAACCTGTAAAAAAGAAATTTAACCGGACATGGTGCTGTCATCGATGTGTAAATAAGAGTATCGTATTCTAATAGTCCAAGGTCACAAATTGGGGAGCGCAGAACACTTGTAACCTTTCCTGTGTTGAGGAATAAATGGAGGATGCAGTGACAACGTTGGGACTCGAACCCCTGTTCTGCCGATCATGAGATTGACAGGTTAGCCCTCTCTGCCATAATAAGTACCCGGATTGAAGGAAATATGACTTCATTCGATGAAGCTAGTTGGTATGATAAAATTATGGTTGCTTAACCGTATTGGGTGAAAGCTGTTAATAAATGGTTTTTCTCATAATTAACAGTTTGAATATCATCTTATTTATGGTTATCTGACTGTTTTGTTTGAATGTGGTAAAATAACAATTAAATAATTTGTTATTTAACCATTTTTTCAGAGAAATTTTTAACAGTTTTCTTGGTGGTGGCTTTTGTTACCGAAAAGTGGGAGGGCTTATAAAATGAGTCTCCTCTATATTTTTTTAAGCTAATTACATAATGAAAACCTACACATCATCGGCGAACATTTGAAGATTTGAGATTTAGAACTTAAATACATTTCTGAGTGTGACTTGACTTGGTGCGTGTGCGTATTTTTATTTTTTTAATTTTTTTTATTTTTCTTAAATTCCTGATCGAGTATGATTTTAAAAGGATTCATATTTATCAATAATGGCTTGAAATAGGAATTCATAGATTCTTTGTAGACATTGCAGCTAATGCAATAATTCATTTTTCTTAAGGGTATTCCCCTTCCTATTTATAGATTATTGAAAATGTTGTTATAATATTATGGGACTCTTAATCATCATAGCGTAAGTCACTTTAATTAATTGAGTATTTTATTCTAAATAGAGTACTTTAAATGCAAATTACTTGTACTTTCCAATGCAAGCAATTTATACTTTCGAAATTAAGGTGAAAAGTCAAAATATTTCATAATGTAATTTGAGTTTAATTTTATTTTAAAGAAATGAATATCTTATGAGCTAGAGTGGCCATATACGATGTGCAAAATAAAAAGTAAATAACTAAAATTACTTTTGATCTGACTTAATGATCGGAATTTCACGTAATTAATCTTAATATTTCGTAGACTTAACCTTAAAATGCTAATCAATTAAGTTTTATGATATTTTAAGTTATAAAATTAGGCACAAAAAGTAATTTCTCATAATAAGCATATATTTCCCCCCCCCCCGACAGATTAAGAATTTTTAACCTGGAAATATGGGGGGTGACGGGGGGGGGGAGGATTGCTGCAATCTGGAAAATATGGTCCCAATACTTTAAATTGAAAAGCGTCTGACAGTTTGTACCCCTACGTGCTAATTTCACTTTTTGCGTATTTCGCTATATTTCGAGAACTTTATTAACAAGTAAAAAGAAATTTCACACTCAATTATAAAATTCATTTAAACGGGTATATTTCCATGTAAAATAATGATTATTATTGTTTACTATTTTATCTAATAATAGTCAAAGATAATTTGTATTTTAAGGTAGTACATTTTAAAGTATGTAATTTCAAATGGCAAAATGCAAAATTTTAACGAAATTGGTGGAATAGTTCTAAAGAAATTAAGTTCCCAATATACGACTTTTTAAAATTTGTTAACTCAGAAACTATTAGGCCGATTTCGTTCAAATTTTGTATTTTGTAATTTTAAATTGCGTACCATAAACCGGGGCGAGTCTACCCATCCAAGGGCGAGTCTACCCATTTTAGTTTTATTAATTTTCACTATTTTAAATTGCAAATAAAAAAAATTTTACCGACAGAGGACTTAGTTCAGACTCTAAGGAAGATGGCGCTGTAATAGTGTGATCCGTTTTTATTTATTTGGTGTCTTTTTAACCGACCTGTTCAAACGTCTTTTGAGAGATTTGTATTGAAAATCAGAAAACTTTTAGTTGGTGCTCCGTAAGTATATTATTATTATTACTATTTTCACTTTGGTTAAGTGATAAACTTATCTAAGACTAAGATTACATTAATTTTATATGAAGAAAAAAAACAGAACGTAAGTTTTGCTGTTGTAAACAAAAAGCCAGAATTCGCGGGGCGAGTCTACCCATTCGAATTTAGTTTTAATAAAGCATAATAATATAATTTAGAACTTCGTTTATATTAAAATTAAGTCATTTTAAATGAATTTGAGTATATTATTTTAATTCTGCATTGACAAATTTATAATTAATAAGAAAATTTATAGGTTAAATATAAATGTAAATATAAAATATGTTTATTTTAACTATTTTTTCAATTTTTATATTACAAAATTAACTTTTTTTATTTAATGCAAGTTAAATAAATTATTATTTATAAATTATTTTTACCTCCCAAAAGAATGGGAAAAGGATTTTTTATGATTCCCAATGTTTGAATTTCGATTTTGTTAATAATCTTTAATTATTATTATTTATTAATTATTTAATTGTAAATTTATATTAATTTTAATTTATTTTTATCAACAATAATCAGAAAAAAATGTTATTTTATAATGTTAATGATTATAAAAGCAAAACTGTGATCAAAATGTGATAATCGATCAAATACTCAATTTGTGCTATTTTATGAATAAAAAAATGGAATATATAATAAAGTTATGAATTTTACTTCATAAATATCCTATATAGTAACTAAAATAACAATTTAATAGTAAAATTTGATTATTTACAATGTTAACATTCATTTTAGTAGAATGGGTAGACTCGCCCCATACGAGATTTGTCAGCAGTTCTATAAAAATATACAGTAACAGCGTAACTGTTAATATTTTCTAAAATCGATTTCACAGCTTTAAAGAGGGATAAATAGCGATTCCGAAACACCTATTAAAAGCCTTTTTACTTTAATATTTACAAAAGTTTGACCACTTGAAAGTTGACAAGCTGAAAAAATGGGTTGACTCGCCCCGGTTTACGGTACTCTAAAATGGTTCAAAAATTCGTGTACACTACACAATTTAAAAAAGTTTCGATTATTATTAAATAAAATAAAATATAGTGGAATTTGAATGGATTTATCTTAGAGGAATAATGAATTTTATATTTGCCGATAAAAAATATTTTGATTCGTTTAAAAATTTCTCGAGATTAAGTGAACTGCTCACAAAAGTGAAATTAACATTAAGGGGTCCAATTTTTAGGCTAAACTATTACTACAATATTTTCAGTATTGCGGCTTGCATCTATATTTTGAGGGTCAGGTTTGTTGATTCATAGAAAATACTTTTTTGTGTCTGATTTCGTAATTTATTACATACTTAAAACTAATTAGCAAAATTAAAATAAGCTTAAAATCCAATAAGCTTAAGTCCTAGTACGTGAAAATCCGATCACTTAATAAAAAATTATTCAAAGTGTTTATTTTTTGATTTCGCGCTAACCCCTTCTTCTTTATGATTAAATTTCTAATTACAATCCTTTGACAAAAAAAAATTTAAAAAATTCTCTTAAAGAATTCTCTCATTAAAAGTTAAAATATGAATAAAAAAACATTTTGAATATAATAAAAATAAATTTATTGTTAACTGAAAATAAGTTGCTCAAAGTTACTAATTTAAATAGCTGATGGTTAATATATTACTAACATTGATAACTTTAATTTAATAATTTTTATTCCATAACTTTAACTTTATATTTTGATAACTTTTTTAAATTGCTTCAATGAAGATGTTTTTTTTTTAAAAATACCTCTGCATTTTTTAAATACAAACCATAGGAAACAGGTAAAAGAATAATTGTAATAAAAATATTAATAAATAATGCTAATTAATCAATAGCGGTTTTGACGGTGTCATGTTTTATGTTATGTCTATAAATAACTGATAGATGTATGACAAAAAAATGATAAGTACAGTGAGCAAAATACGAAACGGACCACCCTGAATAGCTTTTGATCTAATGATCAAATCCTCACGTTCTAGATCTCAATCATAAAGGTTTGAAGGGATGACCTCAAATATGCTAATTAATTAGTGAAGACGAAATCAGGCACAAAAATACATTCCTTCTCTGAGTAAACATACCTACGACTAGCTGTGATTGCGAGGAATTGTGTACACGACGAAATGTGCCTGCAACGAATTTATATTTTAAGCAGTAACCTGGAAGAAAATTAGATTCCTTAATGTTAACTTTTCTCGTTTTCGCTGTTTTTGAAAATTACTTTTGCGTATCAAAAGCGTTCTTTCGCTAAATTAAAAAAAAAACTTTTGTAACCCAAATATAATTTCAAGTTCTAAATTAACTTTTGTTTTGATTAAAATAATTTTACTTTCAAGACCATGATATGCTTTAATGGCAAATTCTTAAGTATGATTAAAGTTCTCTAGAAATGAAATATTTAAATCAAAGTTTTACCTTTTATTTTTTAACTTTCAATTATGTTAATAATCTTTAACATTTATTACTACTACCTCGAACTTCTATTATTACACCTACGAACTGAAATTAAAACAGAAATAAGCTACGTATTCTAAGAACTAAACAGCAAAACAATATTAAAGTAGCATTTACTCGTTTAGGAAAAATAAAAAATACAACCAACCAACCAAAAACGTACCAACTTTTGATTTTTTTTAAAAATGTTATTTATTTTTTAATGCTTAAAATTAAAATAAAATATAATAATAGATAAAATGTTAAAAAATTAAAAATAATTAAATTTCCTTGCACGGCTGAACGAAAAATACTGAAGAAAACTACCATATTATTATTGATGCTTAATTAAATTTAGTTCTAGTCACTCCTAGTAAGATGATAATAGGTGCAGTTTCAACACGTACCAACTGTTCAAATATAGGTATATCAGCTATATTTGATATATATTAAAAATGTATCAATAATGGAAGGCTTTAATACAGGTACTATGAAAAAATATATTTTACCATAGTGTGAAGAGATAAGCACCGATTTAAATCACGTTATTGAGATAAAATTTGACTATCATCAGATGACCTCGAGCAACAGCATCATGACAAATGGTTCTGAATACAATTAATCTTAATTTTAGTGAAAAAAGATACATAAAACATGGTTTGTTAATCTAATAACGTAAAAATACGTAAAATATAATTATAAAATCTAAAAAAAATAATGAAATTATTTTAGCTTTAATGTGTTGATATCTGTTTCGTACAGGATTTCGTAGTGTTGTTCAGCACTCAAAGAACTGATATTCCTCTAGAATTTAATAAAACAAGGTCAGCCAGATGTTTCAAAAAAACAAACAAAAACCATGAGTGAGAATAAAGGTTTCCGGAAACATATTTATCGAAATGAGGAACACACTGTTTCGCACAGTAAGTGGTTATCCATCTTTCGCCACGTGCGTCTAATAAATTATACAGTTTGTACAAATGGGAAATAACAAGCATTCAAAAACATTCATCTGTTTAGAGCGCTTTCAAGCGCTCAAAAACAGATGCCTATTTTCAAGATTTCCCAAACATGGATGAGAAGAAACAGAAATGATTTAAAATCTATAAAACGTGAAGTTGCTAATGTAAAATTGTAAAATAAAAGGTAGAAACAAACCTTTTTCATTTGTATGGTTTTGATGCGAAAGTAATAATCAAGTAATATCTATTAGTAATATCAAATATATTTGTCAGTTTTTAATCAAGTAATATCTTACAGTTACAGTTTTTTGGGATTATTCAGTTAATATACAGTTTGCAGTTACGCTTTACGGATAACGTTTATGGAACAGTAAATAAACATTACATTGAACCAAGCCAAGCCTTCCCAGTTTTAGTTTCTAAGTTACTTCTGCTCCATTTCCGGAGTTGTGAAAAGTTTGTTTCCTCATCATTAGACATGCAGGCAAGCTTAGAAGCACAGTGTGGCTTATTTATTTATTTATTTGGTGATTGAAGGTTTCAATTTTAAAAATAAAGCTGTATTAACGCCATTCTGATTTTTATATAATATATCCACGTTTTATTAGAGCAGCACATTATTTATTATCATTTAGATTTTACATTACTAGATAAAATCAAATGCTATTTTGTTTAACATTTACAACTAAGTTTCTTTCATCAAGCAATAAAGAACAACTTTTAAAAACATAATCGAAATAACAATTATGCAATTTTCCCGGACATGAATAACTTTAAGTAATATTTTTCACTTAAAAATGCAAGAAGTGATGATTTTTTTTCCTACTTATAAGCTAACATCGTTACAAATTTATTACATCTTGACAAAAGAATAGTCAACAACAGATTCATTTGCAATTTATGTATTAAGGTTTCTTCTTTGGGAGACGAAGTGGAAATAGAGAAAGTTTTTCCTGAAAATAAAGTAAACAAAAAGAATAATTCGAATTAAAATACGCATAATAAGTAAATAGAGATATACTAAAAAAAGCAATTAATGTTATGAAACCGATGCTAAATATTATATTTTAAGCTAACTTTTTCATGTCATTTTGTCCAGTGAGCTTCACTACAATTCTGATAAAAACGACCAGTTTTTCTGAAAAAATTACTGACTTATTTATCCTTTAAATTTGTAAACTATAAAGTAAAATAGTATCTCAGTAAGGAATCTTTTAAAAATTAGGCATTGGTTAAAATAATAGTTTACACGCAGATGGGATATTTATAAAAGTCACATCCGCAATTATCATGCTAAATTTACTTTTAATAACATAATGTATAACATGTTTATTAAAAATGTGTAATTTTGTTATTTTATGGTATTTTCAAGTTTTTTAAAACAAATGTAAGATTAAGAGCAGATAACTTTTCCCTTTTTAATTAAAATGAGTAAAAAAAAGGAATTTGAAAAGAAAAAAAAGATTGATATTATTACGTAAGTTAGCGCAAAAGTTAGCTACTTAAGTTAGTCACTAAAGTTAGCACAAAATGAATGTATTGTTAAATATGTTTATTTGGACTTTCAATGCTAGGTTTCTACAATTTATACATTCATTTCTTTTTCAGGAAAGTAATAGCACAGAAGAGTTACGAATTCCACAAATAAAGAGTAAAGAAAACCCATAAAACATGCAGAATAGCTACAAAAAGGGGGAGAAGAGACAAATCAAAAAAAGAAACTTATAAGCGAACATCAGTTTAAAAGGAAACGGAATGCAGCAACGGAAAATAAATAAGAGAATATTAATAAAATTAAAAGAAAATTAATATTATTACCCTTTGATATTAATACTGTATAATTCATTAATTAGTTAATTAAAAAATCTGCTTCGTAAATATTTATGTGCGTCATTATTCCATTGGTCATACAATTCACAACAGCAACGGAAAATTTAAATATTTTCTACATAAGCTACAATTAAGTAGGTAATTTAATTTTTCATATAATACTTCGTTAAGCAGTATTGTCAAACATAAAAACACAATTAACACGGTTTTCATAATTCACAGACTTTTACTCTACACTGTTAGAGTTTTCCATTCTGAAAATACCGTAAAATGACCGACAGCATTCTGTTCATCCGATTTACCATAAAGATTATGGTTAGGAACATTTTTTTTACCTTTATGCTTTTGACACCATTTACAGCTAGAAAGGTTAAGAAACCTTGAATACAATTACGGTTTTGCAACCATTTACAAGTAACATAGTTTCTAAACCATAAAAAAAAATTACACGGAAGTCTAATATTCCAAAATCACCGATTGGACAGTGCAGAACACAGGAGACTCTTCATGTATTTAATGAATCGAATAAATATTGTAGTATCACAGCTGCGATTCAAATCCCTGTTCATCCGCTCATGAGATTGACAAGTACTATATGCACTCGGAAAAAAAACAGTTTTATGAGGTAAGCCAAATTGACGCATATAGAATTCTTGCAGTTTAACCGTATTAAGAAGGAAAAAAACAATGAAAAAATGTCTTTCTCAGATTGAATATTATCTTTATTATGGTTATTTGACTGTTCTTATAGAATATGGAGAAATAGCAATGAAATAAATTGAACCACTATTTAACCACTTCTACTGAAAAATGCTCAACAGTGCAATGAAAATGCATTTTCTTTCTTTTTCACATCCGCAACGGTTGGAAATTATTTAAAAATAATAACACATAAATAAAATAGAACACAGGGGAACTTGCCGATTTCTATTAATATGTTTGTAAGTGATCAGCGTTGAGATCCATAGAAATTTAATTATTGCTTTAAAATACTTTAAAATATCGTAAATTTATTTGTGTAAATGTCAACCAGCAATTTTGAATTGAACGAGCAGTATAGTTTTGTTTTGAACGAAAAATAATAAAATACTCTACTTAATAATCAATGTAAGATGCAAAAAAACGGACTACCCAGAATAATTATTGATCTAATGACCGGATCTTCACGTTCTAGGACTCAATCCTAATGGCTCGAAAGGGTGATCTCAAATTTGCTATTAATAAGGGCAGGTAGATATTTCAAGTCACAACAACGTACTTTCCCTGAATAAACATACCTTATTTAAAATGGACCCTCAAAAATGGACATTTTTCTGACCCCCAAAATATAGGGAGAAGCCACAATATGGGAAATATGGTTCCAATAGGTTAGTCAGAAGAGAGCTCCTACGTTCGAACCCTTTAATGCTAATTTTACTGTTTGCATATTTCATTATATCTCGAGAGCTTTCTAAGCGCATTGAAAATAAATTTCACACAAATATAAAATTTGATTATCCAAAAATAATTCCATGCAAAAATGACATTCATTAAATATATTATACTAGCTGTACCCTGCGTGCGTTGCAAAGCTTTCAGTTTGAATTTAAATTTTTTATTTAAGTGTGTAAATGAGATTTGTGATTATGATTTGAATAGAGAATTTTATTTAATACTGAAAAAACCAGTGATAGTCTCAACAGTTAATTCTCTAGGATATCGTTAGTGCATTTTCAAACAGACATGTATGGTGATGCACACCGACCATGAAACATATTTTGGATGATGATCTGAAATAATTCTGAATTAATGGCGTCATGAATATTTCTGCTGATATGAGCTGACCAATTTGTCCTGGTGTGAGTTTTTCAATAAGCCAAATCATGTGGCAATTCTCTTTTTCTGCCGTTCAATAGAATGCATCAAACACCGTGTCTCTCTAAAAACATGACTTTTCGCAATAAAACCAAGTTTAGAGCTTAATATTTGTTTTAACTCACGTGTGATAATGCATCATGAAGATCCGATGATGTTTGCCTAAGTTACTAAAGCTCTTTAATTTTAGCTCAAGCAGGATTGCATGTGAATGTAATAAATAACTCTAGCTGTCCATATGCGCACCGATACTTGTAGCAGCACCTAATGAAGTCATTTGGAAACACGAATGTACTGACCTATATTCGCCAAGAAAAGTTTCTATTGATTTGCTTGACCCGATAACAACGTTGATAATGGCTCGGCTGGCGACGTTAAATCTGGTAGTTACACTTTGCCTCCAGAACAGCAAATTCCAGCTGTTTCATTCTTAAATTTGAGAGCACTACAAAACATACATAATTGATCCATTTTTCCGATGATGACGCTTGGGTGAAAGACTGTAGTTGGTTGTCGGATCATAGTGAAATGCACTGAGATTCGAATCAGAGTATTGGCAGCGTCTGAATAGCGAAGTGCGTTCTTGATTGATTTTTATTCTTGCATCCCGTTGCTCTGATGTTTCCGACGAACGGGCTTGAGTAGTGCGTAGTTGATTTGTTAACAGTCTTCTTTCCTGTTTCTCAGACGTTTCTAAGGAACGGGCTAAAGCATTGTGTTCTCGATTAGTTTCAAGTCTTTCTTCCCGTTGCTCCGATTTTTCTGAAACACGGTTAGTTCTCTTCTTGCGTGCTTGAGATGTTGATCGACTAAGAGCGATTCGTTTAGGCGGCATATTTTTGCAAATATTCTCTTTCAAACAAAAAGAAATGTAGAAGTTGACAGTGGTCGCAAATTTGCTAATTCGAAAATTCACGTATTTATTTTAAATAATAAAAAAACAATAAAAATGAAATAAATTAAATAAGAAATATAATAATGATAAAATTTAAAACAAAAATTTATTTTTGGTAAAAAAATACTTGTGGGTGCCCCTTGACGAAATTAGTAACTTATGTTTATCACCATTGCTGTTTGCGCGGAACACCGCGGTAACAGGAATGGCTGCCAAAACATAATGATATTTTAATAATACATTGGAAAATTCCAGCAAGACATCGGCCAAAACTTTATAAAATTGCAATGAACCCAATGTAAGCAAAATTAATAAGCCCAATAAAATGCATTTTGAATCGAAATAAAAATTAATGGAGTAAGCACAGAAAGAAAAGGAGAAAAAAAACATCTCACTTATTCATTAAGCTTGAATTTCCTCAGTTTTAGGTGCACTGAATTCTCTAATAGCAGTTAGATACTGTCTAAATTTATCATGAATAGAATCTGTGTTCCCCCATCGCCACGTAAATTCGGCGAAATACGAATTGAAAACGGCGTCTGTGGTATCGGAATGGCGGTGACATTTTTTTCTAAAGTCCTTTTTTTATGACTGCCCACATACCTTCGATCCTATTGATCAGAAGCAAAAGTAACCTAACCAGCCGGTATCCAACATAGAACTAACGGACTTCTGAAATTACATATACCGTTGAACATTTAAAAATAACGCTGAAATTTAAACGAATCAGAATCACGATTGGGATTCAACATCGGCCAGCTTGGAGATCAACCGCTATCACAACTTGGTGAGAATCAAGGGGGACCCTCAAATATAGTCTACTCCTATTTTTTAAATGAAATAATTAAAATGAATGTGAATTCGCAAACTTTGTAATAATAAACAATCTAATAGTTTTCAAATGACAACTGTCAGCAATGAAAAATTGCATACTAAATATAAATAATTATTAAAAGCGTGCAAGATGAATAAAATTTGCTTTTGCCTTGATTTTTATTAAACAGTTTTCACAATACTAAATCCGTGATACGACAAATAATAACGAAACTTATTCTCGTTGATTTTACGTGCTTGTGCTCACCTGAAATAAAGAACCGAATTATGATTAAATATTAAAGTATATGTAATTTACTTTTCTAAAAGAATAGAGCTATAAGATAGAAAATAACACTGTTGTTATCTTCAAGATATTTGAAAACTGATTCGTGTACAGCAAAATTTAAAACAATGGCTAACTTTTAACCAATCAGAAAATTCCATTTCGATTTTCGCTGATACCGCTGGAACCGTTTGTGGCAGAATGTTCTATTGTGAATCTAAACCATTCTCGAATCCTTCTGAAGGTACACAGAAAATTTCATTTAAATCAGTCCAGCCGTTTAGGAGGAGTTCAGTGACATACACACGAACAGACGAAATATATATATAAAGATTAAATATATAATGTATAAAATAAAAATAAATATTTTATTTATATTTAATTTAATATATTTTATTTATATTTAATTTAAAATATTTTATACATTATATATTTAATTTAATATATTTTATACATTATATATTTAATTTATTACATTTAATTTTACTTATTAATTACTTATTCAAATGAAAATATTTTGAATTATGAAGTATACCATTTTTTGCATTACTTTAAAGATTATAAGTTTACTTGGCAAAATACAAATTTTGAGTCTTCGGTCGAATAGTTTCTGGAAAAATAAATTTTGAACATCTAATATTTTTGAAATTCAATTTCCTTAAACTGATCAACCTTTTTTTCTCAGATTTTGTATTTTGCTAAGCAAAATTATATTCCTTAAAATGATGCAAAAAATTATATTCCTTAAAATTCAAAATTTTTCCGACCCACGATAAATAAAATAATAATAAAACTAATAAAGATTTACTAAAAGTTATTTTTTGCATGGAATGTTCGTTGTACAACCAAATTTTATAAATATGTGCAAAAGTTTTTCAATTCGCTCAAAATGTTCTCGTAACATAACGAAATATGTAAAATGCAAAATTAGCAATAAGGGGTCCAAACTTTGAACCGCTCTCCCGACCAAGCCATGAGGACCATAGTTTCAAGATTACTTTGGGGGATCAGAAATCCGAATCCGTCTAAAAAAAGACATGTAAGAAAAGAACGTACGTTTTTGTGACTGGTTTCGTAACTGAAAATATCGTCTGCGCTTATTATTTAGCATATTTGAGCCATTAAGATTGAGTTCTAGAACGTGAAGATCCGATCATTAGATCAAAAGTTATTCAGGTTGGTCCATTTTTTTGCGCACTGTATATCTATAAGTCTACCTAATTTCTCCTTTTAATTTTGAATTTCGGGAGTAATTTCAAAAAAAATATAGTGTAAAGAATTTTGAAGCTCTTCTTTTTCAAGAAAAAGTTTGTTTTCTTCATTTCTACGCCATTCTTACATCAATTACATATATTGTATCTAACTAACATATAAGCCAAGACAATAAAATCACCGGAAAACGTTTTAAATTCATAAAACCTTACCTCAGATGTATCAGATGGCGTTGGATCCCGACATTCCAACTCGTCGATGCAAGGACACGTCCGGTCAAGAAAAGTAGGATTTAAATAGCCTCTTGTTAAACAGACCTCCCCTACTCAAACATAATTATTCAAATTAGATTTTCATTAAATAATGATAATAATTTCTTGACTTATATAGTATCAAATTTGTGATAATTGTTTTAAAGAAGTTACGGATAATAAACGGTTTGGGAATAATTTGACGAGGCTCGTTGTTGCAGATCCATGCAACTGGTAGGGAAAATCTTGCAAAAAATCCTAAAATGTCTCTATTTAGGGAAAAGAGGGAAATCTCAGAAATTACTATTGGTTAATGAACTTGCTAGAGTGATTCCCACGGCTTAAAAGGGAAAAAAGATCTTTATTTAAATTCATGCATAGTTGGGCCAAAAATAGATTTAGAAACAGGATGTAGCTTTTAAAAGTGAGAGACAGTATTTCGATTTGAATAATTAATTAGTAATAAAGTAGGAGGGTTAAGAAGATCAAATTTAGAACTCTATCGATCATATAATGAACCAGACATCATAAGATTCATTAAGGTCCAAAAGATAAAATGGGCAGGCCACTTAGTAAGAATGGAAGAAGACCGTATTGTGAAAAAGATTTTTGATGCCCGGCCGACAGGAACACGTAGAAGGGGCAGGCCAAATCTCAGATGGCTAGATACCCTGGAGAAAGATTTATCTATATTAAAAATAAAGAATTGGAAGTCCATTGCCAAAAGAAGGACAGCTTGGAAAAAACTACTGGAGAAGGCCAAGGCCCATCCTGGGCTGTCGAGCCAGTGAGGGAGGAAGGAAGGAATAAAGTAGGAGTTGTTTTATAGCAAAGAAACTAACATAAAAAGATTAATAAAAGCTTTTTATGTTACATCCCCCCTCGCCGAAAATGTTTAGTTACAAACCAGAAATTTTAAAAATTATCTATTTGCAAAATCTTCCCTATGGTGGAAGTACAATTAAAATGAAAAAAAAATCAAATTTGTAATTTAAACAATACATAAAAGTAAAATGAATTATAAAAAATACGCATTTGTGCACATGGTAAATTTTAGCACAATTAAAAATCTGCAGTAGCATCATCAGCAAATTTAAAATTTTCATTTTCAACTGTTTTTTTTTTTTTTTTTTTTTTTTTTTTTTACTTTAAGAAGTATTCTTCATAATAACACAATTTAAGTTAACTCTTCAATCATGATTTGACCTGAACCAGAGAACGATCATTCCCAATTCAGCATTGATTTGTTATCGGAACTTAGAGGACTTTGGGACCCTATAGATTTAACGTTCACCAGTCACCTTTTACTACACTTCCTCGGCCGACTGAGATAGAACTTACTACTTCTTGGATATGGGTATAACGCCCTACTAACAGACTATTTCTGCCCTAATAGCTTTGATAATTCCTTTTTATTCACGTCTGACAAGTCCTGAAAATGAGCGCCTGTTTTTATGCACTGAAGACATGTCGATTGTTATTTTCAGTTATTATATTTTTAGAGCGAAGGAAGTTTTTAATCAAGTAATGCCCGATTGCTTTATAATAATACACACACAAATGTAATAAGTAATTAAATGAAAAAGAAATGAGTTTACCAAGTTGTAGCTTAAGTATGCAGTAACCCTCGCGCGGGTCCAGAGTGAAGCTGCAACATTCTGTCTTTATATTGCATTCAGAATCTTTTTGACAAGTCCTTATTGCCTTTTCCTATGTATTTCAATTACTAAATTTTTACTAATTACCAAAATGATGTAAAAATAATAATTATTTTTTACTTGTTTTCTGATTACGTTAATTAATTAACTTTGAAATTAATTTTTTATTTAGTATTTATCTTTCAGTGTAAGCGTCATGAAAGATTGAGTGTACTATTAAAAAGAAATTTGAAATCAAATTATAAAGTTATAATTTAGAGCATGACAAATATAGTTCTGAAATTCTAAGACAATATTAAGAGTTTGAAAAAAAAAATTCTAAAAATGTGTAAAACCAGAGATATTTTTTTGATATTTGTTTTAAATTTAATGCTATACATAATGTTTGCTACTAAATCTCACTATAAATTTAATTGAATTGAATTCTATTGGATAGTTTTGAATAAAAGCAAAAATTTATAAAATCTGCTTTAAAATCAATAAAATTATACAAAACATTCTGAAATTATAAGAAAATAGCTTTCAAATGAAGTATAACATAGAAAGTTAGTAGTTTATTTTTAGAAATTATTTACTCTTGCTATTAAATTATTCTTCGAAATTATAATTATGATGATTAAAGTGTAGTTAAGAGGATTAGTGTAAATGATTAACATATTTTCAAAAACCGAATTAAATTAGTAGCAAATATTTGAAGCATATTCCCCTGCTTCAAAGTTTTTTTTTTCTTTAGCTCTTGCAGACAATGCAAGTTTACGTAATTAGATGTATTTCATAGCAACTGCAAAAATCTGTGCTACCGACGAATTGTCGCTACAATTAACTGTGCTTGCAACAAATTATGCACTTGACGAATTGTAAAAAATGACGAATATATATTTTAGGCAGATACCTATATAATAGTCGAATCCCTTAAGACATATTTTTCTCGTTTTTGCCATGTTTCGAAAATTAATTTTGCATATCAAAAGCATTTTTGCATAGAACTAAAAATAAACATGTTTAACACAAATACACATGTTGTAATGTAACGTTTTTTATGATAAAAATAAATTAATTTTCAAGGACAAAAAATGCTTTAAGGATCAAATTCTCAAGTTTAATCGAAATTAGTTAAAAAGTTAAAGATATAAAAATCAAAATCTGGTTTCAGCTTTTATTTCTCAACTTTTAATTTTAATAAAAAAAATTAGCTCTTATTATGACCTCCACGAACCATTTATATTGAGTCCTAGAACGTGAAGATCCTATAATTATATCAAAAGTTATTCTGGATGGTCTGCTTAATTTTTGAAAACTGTAATAAGTCCAGTAATGACCATAAGTAATAAAGGACCGTAAATTCAGTGTCTCATGCTTCAATTTCCTTAAGCATTTCACTTTCCGTCATGGAAATTTTTATTTAAAAAATTACTTCTAATAAATTTGAAATCGTGCTTATTTTAATTCTTTCATAACTGATCATATTTAATAAATAAATTTTTTCACGCTTCCGATTCATTCTATTCTTCATCATGCATTTTCATATTCAAAATCATGCTAATTTTAATTCTTTCATTACTGATCATATCTAATAAATGAAATTTCTCTCGCTTCTGATTCATTCCATTCTTCATTATGCATTTACAGATGTGAAATCTTGCTTATTTTAGTTCTTTCATTACTGATCATATCTAATAAATAAAATGTCTCATTCTTCTGATTCATTCCATTCTTCATTATGCATTTACAGGTTTGAAATCATGCTTATTTTAATTCTTTCATTACTGATCATATGTAATAAATAAAATGTCTCATGCTTCTGATTCATTCCATTCTTCATTATGCATTTACAGATTTGAAATCATGCTTATTTTAATTCCTTCATTACTGATCATATCTAATAAATGTAATTTCTCTCGCTTCTGATTCATTATGCATTTGCAGATTTGAAATCATGCTTATTTTAGTTCTTTTATTACTGATCTTATCTAATAAATTAAAGTAGTTATTTTTCATGAAATGTAAATTGGGCAAATTTTAATTTTTCCAATACTGGTCATACGTAATTAATAGAGTGTCTCATGCTTTTGATGCCTTATTCATTCCATTTTGCATCACGTGATTTTTTTAATTTTAAATATCATATTATGTAATTTTGAAATCATGCTTATTTTAATTCCTCCATTAGTGATCATTCGTAATGAAAAAAATGGCTAATTTTTTCATGTGTTATGCATTTTACTCACAATTTTGGATTTTTATTTTAAACATTATCTTTTGTAGGGTTAAAGGCATGATTTTTATAACTCTTCCATTTCTGATCATAAGTAATTAAAAGAAGTTTTAAGCTTCTGATGCATTTGTGCATTTTATTCCGCACCATGCATTTATTTATTTTTTAAGTTATCGTTAATAGAAACGAGAGAATACTTTTGAAACAACTATAATGATTTTTCCACTATTAATTATGTTACGATTATTTTTATTCAACGTAAGTGATTTAAAGTAATTTAATTTGAACTTTCTGTATGCCATGAAAATACCAGTTATATATCCTCTAGTAGCTTGTCATAGGCTCGTCAACTCTCTAATAGATTAAGTTTACACTATTTCCAACATTTTAGTAGAAAATTGGAAGTAACAATCTCAGGAAAACCATTGCATTACATTTGCCATAGTAATAACCCCTTAATTGACTTATTTAGTTTGGTTAACCGTCTTGGTAAATTTGTATTCTTGATTTAAATCGCGTTAAATTTAGCAATTAAATTAACATTCTGAGTCCTTAATAAGAAGTTGGTTATAAGGTGACATGTTTTGCAGCATTGAGTGTAGCGTATCTACCACTACAAAATTACAACTACTATATGCAATGCACTACTGAATGTGTACTACTGAATGTACTACTGAATAATTATTGGCATCATGCAATGCAAAGTCCTTTGAACCACGCAACACTCATGTTTTGGAGTATTACTTGAGACATAACCAAAACTCTCGGTAAAGTATGGAGTATAAGGCATTGGCTCTCCAAGCTTATGAATGTGCTGGAACTCAAAATATAAGAATCAACGACAGTATTGTGTTCGAAAATCGAAGATTTTTAATCAGTCAGCAATATCCTGATGGTAGTTTTGGAAATGTATATACTACAGCTCTTATTGTCCAGGCCTTAGCGTCCGACTCCTCTCCCCACATTGGTGACCTTCGGACGTGATGTGAACACGCCTACCTTGACAATAAAGCCCGACATTGGTGACCTTCAAACGTGATGTGAACACGCCTAACTTGGCAGTAACGCCCACTTCGATATGAACACGCCTACCTAGACAGTAACACCTACTTCGTTGGATGGTCCACGTTGTATAGTTGACTTGCTACTTGTGACTGCAACATTATCCACCACCTCGCACTGTTGCTACTCACTCTCGAGCACACAACGTCGGCCTGCATACACTCGACTGCTAAAAGGCAACACAGGAGCGACTACGACCGTGAAGTTAATGCACCTCTCACATTCAGCACTCAAAAAGTACGGTGATCTTAATACAGCTCTCCCGGCTCAACCGCACAAAAAAAAACGGCAATGATTCAACTAGTGGTATTCATTCATCGAATTCTATCACAGATATAATTCTGGTGGGGGAGTACTGTAGCGTATCTACCACTACAAAATTACAACTACAATTCACTAGTATATAAGACATGTTAACTCGACTCCATGTTGGGGTACCTTTTCATAGATGACGGTTGACATGGTCGAATACTACTTTCCCCACATTGAGGATTTCCAAAATGCTCTATAATCTAGATATTTCAAATTTTTCGAATAACGAGTACTTGCAAATGTAAGGTAATATATATTAAAAGTAATTCCATAATTTTAAGGAAAACTGTATCTTACCGAGCATCCAACAGATAATATGATTGATAAGGCTAGCAAAGTGGTGTAAGACATCGCGTGGTTTATGTTTACTTTTTTTTCTCCAACAAAGACTTTATTTTTGAAAGCTTAAATTATATTTCAAAGCTTTTAAAGCGGATTACGCAAATGATGTAATTTTTATTCAACTGTTTGCAGTGATTCTGACTAACGTTTTATAATTCGTGACCAAAAAAAACGAAGGATTTTGATAAAAAGGAAAATTATCTTTCTCTTTAAGTTATAAAATCGAAACATACCATAAAGTTGCATTCTTGAATTGTATAATTTCGTTCGGTACTACAATCGAATGCAAATATTCTTACAGTAGTAGGAGGAATCTTTCACTACGTGGAACGTGAATTTTTTGTGGTCTTCTTGAAAATTACGCTATCACGACAATGGTTAGTGCGACGGAACGTGAAAGTTAATTTGTAAATTTTTATATATATATATATATATATATATATATATATATATATATATATATATATATATATATATATATATATATATATATATATATATATATATATATATATATATATATATATATATATATATATATATATATATATATATATATATATATATGGGTCATTCTCACAAAAACAGTCATTTTCATGTCCCCAGTATATTTTATGTTTGTTTTACAGCTTACGAAAAAAAAAAATTTCAGGGAAAATGTCCTTCAGAATGCAAGCTAACAAAAGAATAAAAATAAAATTATCAATTTTTATTTTTTATTTATTTTAGGTAATTAAAATATACCAATATGCCATTCCCTCACTTGTCCCCACTGTTGATTTAAAAAAAGAAAAAAATTGTTGCTGAAATAATTTTTTTTTTTTTACAATTTCGTGTTTTTTATTTCAGAATACTGATATATAGAATTCAGAAAATCAATTTTAAATTTAATTTCTGGTAAAAATATTAACACAGCACTATTTAAAACTTTGTCCCCAGTGTTTCGCGTCATTCCCTCACAACAATGTTCTTATCACCCGCAATCTTCTTAGAATAAAAATATTTTAATAAAAACTTCAGAAGTTAACAACTGGCATCATAGAACAAAATTGCAGTATGTTTCCATCTTCAACTTAAAGAAGCTTTGCTGTGGAATAAATTTGAATGAATCAAACCAGGTAAAATTTTTTACATTTGTCATTCCCTCATGTCATTTTTTAGAGTAAAATAAAATACAACTTCATCGAGAAAGTGGATAATTATATGTTGCTTTCTTGTATGAACATAATTGTATGTGATTGACTTCACAGATTAATTAGGCCTAACTGTTATTTTTAAATTTCATTGAATTCGTCATTCCCTCACTAGTGTATAAAGTGAGGGAATGACGCTGAAGTGAGGGAATGGTTCAAGATGAGTATATTATCAAATTTTTTTTTGTTCAATCGTGCCAGCCAATTTTATTTCCCAAACCTGTAAAAACTATTAAATATATAAGACTAAATTATAATAAATATTAGATATACTTAGTATGTTATCATTTTCAAACTTTAGGTAGATGTAACTTAGATAAAAACATGTATTAAAATAAAATATCATTCCCTCACTATTAGTGTCATTCCCTCACTTTTTCAATAGTGAAAATAATTAATTTACTTATTAATTAATTTGAAAAATAAATTAAAAAATTAATAAATTAATTTATTAAATTAATTTATTTATTTATTAAATTAATTTATTTATTTATTAAATTAATTTATTTATTTATTAAATTAATTTATTTATTTATTAAATTAATTAATTAATTATTAATTATTATAAATTAATTATGAATTAATTATTTTAAAAATTAATTAATTTAAATATTAAGTATAATTTATAGGATATTCACTTTCTTTATAATGCCATTACATATTTCTATTAATATAAAAAGTTTCAGAGCTTTTTATTCACTTTACTTTTTTGGGATTTTATGAACTGAAAAATGACAGTTTTCGTGAGAATGACCCATATATATAGTCAATTCGCTATAACTTGAAGTACGATAACTCGAATATTACTATAACTCGATTTTTTTATGAGGTCCCGACCCTTTTATCTTCAATTTCATGTTAATTATTCTCGATTACTCGAATTTTACTCCCTTTAACTCGATTTTTTTTGGATCTTTTAAAGCAAGAAAAAAAGCCTAGGACCTGATATCTTGCCCCTTCCTTTGCAACACACACACAATGTCTTTCGCACTCTTCATGGAGAAGCTAAAGCTGTCTCTCTTGAAGTATGTGAACAGTGGTTAAATGAAACGTTACCAAATTTACTTCAAGGATGCAGATAAAATAATGGGCTTATTTTTTACATGTCTTCCAAATAAGACTATGTTAAGGATAAAAACTGCTCGGGGGGTAAAATGAGCAAGGAACGTTTGACTGTCCTAGTTGGAGGAAATGCGTCTGGGACGGAGAAATTGCCTTTACTTATTATCGGAAAATACCGAAATCCCCGATGTTTCAAGAATGTTAAAACGTATCCTTTGGATTACAAGTCTAACAAAAAGTTTCGGATGACATCAGTTTTATTTGAAGACTATGTAAGAAAATTGGATCGGAAATTCTTCGCTAAAAAAGAAAAGTGATACTCTTTATGGATAAATGCACAACGCATAGAATTTGATAGCCCTACCTTATTTGAAAGCAGTAAACTTGCAGTTTCTCCCGCCAAACACAACAGCAAAGTTGCAGCTGATGGACCAGGGTATCATAACGTGCTTCAAACAGTCTTATCGTAAATGGCTTGTCAGAAAAATGATCTTAAATATTGTAAGCATTTAGAAGATTTGTAATTAATAAGCATTAATTAAATAATCCGACAATATTTGAGAAGTCCAAAACCGAAACTAACGGTAAGTCGAACTTCCGATATATCGAAGTTTTTCGTCAGTCCTATCAGATTCGAGTTATCGCGAATTCACTGTGTATATATATATATATATAATAACTGAAAATATATTTTGGTATTCCTTAATAATAAAAAACAGCCTAAGCATCTAAACAATCTATTATATTATCTGAATTATATTTGTAAAAATACCAACAAAAAAAAAGTGGTTTGAAAAACAAATGTTTCATTTATCAGTAATTGATTTTGAAAATGAAAGAAATTCAAATAATGCGTAACTGTTTTTCTTTTGTCTAAATAGCTACAAACAAGTGCAAGTTTGAAAAATTATTGTTTGGAAGTGAACCGTATTTGGAAGATTTTACCTCTAACGCAGGAAAGGACACCGGTGTCTCATTCTGTGCTTCATAACCATAAATTATTAAAATGCTAAAGATAATACTTTAAATTCGCTCGGATAGAATACGAAGTAATGGAGAAAAAAATATGAAAAATATATTTAATAAAAATTCTGCGTAACTCAAGGTCATTTATAATGCCACTTATAGTGTCTTATAATCTTATTCAACTTAATAAAGGTATATGAAACATGTCTATAAAATTCTAAATATTTGGTTATGTATTTTTTTCTATGCACCTTTACACATTACAAACTACTTCCAAATCCAAATAAATGGCGTACTCTTGTCACCGATATTACAGAAACCGGAAACGAAAAGCACACTTAGCTCATAGTTGAAGATTTAAGTTAAATCTAGTTACTAAAATTCATATGTCGAAATTTATATCTGCATCCTTTCAATAAGAAAGTTTCACACTTTTAACATACTTTCCTTCCTAATCAGTTTCTTTCCTCATTTTTTCATCGTTTCAACTAATCATGATATTTTTTCGGCCTTAGATAAACACTTTCTAATCTGGAAAAATGTGTACGTTCACCTGACACTGAAATCTCTTCATTATGTCTTAGGCTATATATTCAACAAAACATCTGTAACTGATCTAAAATACGGTTCTGCGTCGATTTCTCACGCACAGTTTGCTGTGCGACAATTCGTAGTATGAACAATTCGTCCCAACGACAGTTCGTAATGGATATAATTCATCGCACAAGCTATTCGTCTTAGGCATAGTTTCCGTGAGCATAGTTTCGTGAGGTTTCCATGAAATATACACTGCCCTACAATAATGGAAGCAACACATTCAGCTTTTAAATTTTTTTAAATTTCTCAAGAAATACTTGCAGGATTATCATGTAAATTTAGAGGCAATTATTCCATGCAATTTTTCATACTTAGCAATAAGTAATAAAGCGTATAAAAAAAAAGCATAACTAATGAAAGAAAAAAGTATTTTTGGACACCCTATGCAACAAAATCAAGCAATAAGCTTGTAACTTATATAAATTATTTTAGTTGTTATTTGCAATAACTGAAAAAAATTTCATAAACCTGTATGAAATATTAATGGAAATATGGAAATTTAAAAAAAAAACTAATTCTTTTGTCTTACGTTTTTCTTTTAGCTATAATTTTAAGAATATTCAATAAAAATAAATAAAATTTTTGGAGCAATAAGAAAGTAATGCTAAAATTATTGTTTTAAGAATTGAAAAAAAAAATCGTTAAAAATTGCACAAAATGTCATAATTTAAATTTGTTCTTTTATATTGCGCATGAGCAGAAAAAATTTAGAATTTTCAACCTATTTTGAACGATTAGTCCTCTTAGTTACAATATATTTCCAGCTGCACGAAACAAAATTGCTTTTCATAAGGTAGGCCTAGATGGTACGGATAGAATTCTGGTTGCTGAACCCTATTTGGTAAAAATAATCAATAAACTTTTTTCTGACACTTAACAGTTTGAATATCATATTTTATATGGTTATTTAACTGTTTTGGTTGAAAATGGTTAAATATCAATTAAATCAACTGCTATTTAATCATTTTTACCGGGAAATTTCTAACAACGTAAGTTGGAAAAAATTACTGATGTGGCTTAGCAATATTTAAATTATGATGTAATTGGGTTATAGAATGTTAAAATATCAATTAGTCTTTCTTTTGATTTTACTATTTAAAGAACTTCATGTGCATAAGATAATATAGAAGTATTATGCAATTTCAATTAGAACTACGATAGCATACCTGCAGAGATAGGAGTTTTGAAAAACGCTTTATGAATTCAATTCGGATTTTTAAATACTATATTTATGTTTATACATTGTGTTTGATTGTTTTTATTCAAAAGAGTTTTGAAAATTTAAGAATATAAAAGTAACAAAATAACACAATATTTATTAACATTTAAAAATTACAATACTTTATAGAATAAAATGAAATTTTATGTGAAGTTTCTTCTAAGAAGCAATAATAAACAACTTTTAATAACACAATCAAAATAACAATTATACAATTTTCTGGAAACATTAGTAACTTTGAATAATATTTTTTCATCGAGTAAATACGAGATGTGTATTTTCTATCTTAAAGGAAAACCCATCTTCTTTACAAATTCTTTTTGCGTTAACTAAAAGAATCTTTTTAACGCGAGAACAGTAAAAAACAATTAAAATTACATTTTATACATTATTGAGGTTTCTTCCTCGGTTGACATGTCGAAACTGCAAGAAATGGTTTCTGAAAATAAAATAAACAAGGAAAATAATTTATATTAAAAACATATTATAAAAAATAAAGACATAATAAGAAATAAATAAATAAAGTAATATTATAAAATCTATGTAATATATTATGTTTTAAGTACAGAAAACTTTTCTTGTCAACTGGTACAGTGGTCTCTTCTACATTATGTTCATTATAATATGCTACGAGAAAAAAGTATGGTCTAAACTACCAGAATAGGCGAAAATTTACCGTGTTTTAGGCTTTATGGAGAGACAAAACAGATGGGTATTTTTTTACCGAAAAGTGTTAGTAATGAGTTTGGTAAAATTAGTAACAAAATATGATTTTATATTAGTAATAAAATATCGTTTTATGGTAAAGTGATAAAACTTAGTAATTCTATTAGGATACCTTAGAGCATGACATAAAAATCACTATTTGGTTAAATTTATTTTCCAGTTTTTTTTTAATTTTTCACTAAACGTGTGGTAATAAGAACTATAATTTTGATATATATATATATATATATATATATATATATATATATATATGTAATATAGAATTTCTCATACGAGTCATTCTATATTAACTGGTAAGCTTAAAACATATGTTTCTTATCAAGTTTAAGATGTAGAAGTCGGTCTCTCACAAAGAGCCATAAAAAGTCAAGATGAACCAGATAAGGCCAGATAAAAGATTATGTTCTGAAGTTAATGGGCAATAATTCATCAATGAAGATAGTCCCAGAAAGTTCCCACCGTCAGAGTGGCGAGATACTTTTAGCGAATCAAAACCTTTAAATTTTATAAATTGAATGACGTTTCATTGAGATAAGAAGATGCTTGCAACCACGCCCTCTCAGAATCTCACTTTAAAAACTCAGGACAGGCAAAATTGCGTGTCTTTTTCATATTTTCAATGGCTACATAAAGCTGGGCCAAACCCAAACAATCCCTACAAAGGGGGAAACCTGATGTAAATATCCAACGCATAATGTTTGCAATACTCTATCTAACAAAATAAAATGCCTTTTTAACAGAAGTAGCCTAAGTCTCTTCAATTATCTAGCCTTTAAAGACATAACATTACATATATATATATGTATATATATAATAGAACTAAATCAGAATACTTACCAGCACAAAAGTTGAATCAGCATTAAATCTACAGACATTTTCTCTGACGCAAGGGCAAACGATTCTAAATCTGTCCCATTTCATTGTTGCATTGTGGAGTTGACTCCAACAAATTTTACCTTAAAGAAAAACTTGAAATCATCCATTGAGTGCTTTCAAAACACCACCCTGATATTACAAAATGTCCCGAAAAATATGAATACATTAAAATAAATCAAGAAGCACACATCGGTTAAGAAATCAAAATAAATGCGAGTAAATTAGTTTCTTAGATTGCGTTCAACGATTCTAAACTCTACCCTTAACCTCATTTCGAAAGCTATAATTTAAACAGGTATACATAATTTTTATAGCAGTTTCGTATATTTAAAAAAAGTTCCCTAATTTGACATGCAGTCATTCGCATTTTGTTTCACAGAGTGCAGTGTAATCGAGAAATTTTTCGTGTATTTTTAAATTTTTGATTCGTTGCGTGTTTCTGTGGAGAAATTTGACCATTGCTATGCATTTTTACCACCCTATGTATGTTTCAGATGTTTATCTAATTCTGATATAGTAGGAACTAATAGCTCGTGGTCACAAAACATTCATTTACTAAAAAAAAATGGTTACCCATATTTTGACTCTGTAATTTTTGCCATTTTTTAATATATTCCTGTCAATTAAAATATTTAAAAAGCTCTAAAGAAATAATCTTCTGTGCAAAGCTGTTCCCAATATAACAATACACTATTAGAATTTTAACTCTGAAATTACGATAAATGACAGCAGCGGTCCTTCCTTCTGATTAACCATAAATTTTATGGTTAGGAACATTTTTTTTACCTGCAAGGTTTTGAAACCGTTTACAACTGGTAAGATTAAGGAACCGTGAATGCAAAACTATACGGTTGTGTGACTATTTACAATTAACATAGTTTCTACACCATAAAAATGGAGCTTAAACAGACTTTAGAGCTCTGTTGGGGCTTATGAAGCCTACTGAAAGATAATTTCGTATTCTAATAGTCTTCAGTAGTGCTTTAAAGACAGCAGGAAACTGAAAACTATTCATGTATTGAAGGAGAATCAAAGAAATATAGTGGAATCAAAGCTGGGATTCGAACCCATGTTCAGCGGGCCATAAGAATGGCTAATTAACCATCACGGCTACAGAGTGTACCCAGCTGCAAAAAAACAAAAAAGCTTTATTAGGTGGGTCTAGTTGGCACAGATAGAATTTTGGCTGTTTAACCGTATTAGGGGAAAAAACAAGCAATAAACGTTTTTTCTCACTCTTAAGAGTTTGAATATTATCTTTTTATAGTTATTTGACTGTTTTAGTTGGATATGGTAATATATATCAATTAAATAAATTACTGTTTAACCATTTTTGGCAAGGAATTTCTAAAATTTTATTGAAGTTAGAATATGGAAAACCAAATAATCTTTAAGTTTTTTATGTTTTTATTTCTTGAAAAAAATAAACATTATGAAAGCACGTATGAAACGTATTCAAGTGCAAAATTTGAGAATTATCTTTCTTCTATTTCATATTTCAGAGAGAATTGCGACTTAAAATCTACTGAGAAAGCTCATTAATCATAAATATGATACGAGATTGAGATATTTCAAAAATAAATTATTCTTACCAGAGAAAATGTAGTCGCCATTGTTTACAATAAATTCAAAACTCGTGCCAAAAGAACAAAATAATGACTTTATAATAAGTTTTGGATCTCAATTTCTTTAAAATGAGGAAATAAATAATGTATAATAAATTCTATGATGAAAATTGAAAAGTATCACATATATTTCAACACCATAAGAAATAACATTATTTTCAATATATTTATTTTCTCTATGTTGCCTTAAAGAATTCTCTTAAGGCTACAGTGGACGTTCAAAAAATTTTTTTTTAGTTTTTATGCTACACTAAAATTTTTTTTATAACTTATGTATTCTATCAAGATATGCCCTTGCAAAAATTTTTGTAAAAAATATTTGAACCATTTTTGAGAAATTTAAAATTTTTTAAGAAATATTTCATCAATTTTAAAATGCTCCCAGCGGCTTAAATTAAAATTTTTATTTATTTTTTTTAATATTGTTTTTTTAGAGATAAATGTTAAAAGCTTTATGCATTATATAGGAATTTTCCTAAATTTATTTTAAATTTATGACCAAAAAACAAATTTTATGTAGATTTTTGTTTCAAAATAAAGGTCGTTAGGTACATGAAACCCGATAACTCTTTTATTACTTGTTATAAAACAGAAACAAATGCATGAACTTAATCTAATATACATATAAATAACTAGAAAAAAATTTCATCTCAATAGGATGAAAACAAAGTCGACTGGAACATTTTGAATACGTGAAACATAACAAAATTTCAATTTTGAGAAAAACAGCTTTTTGTGTAAGAAAAAGGGCGTGGCTTCATAATGTGAAAACGAAACTACCCTACAACTTCTCAAAAAATGACGAAATTTAAAAAAAAAAAAAATTCAGTTGAAAAAGCAATGAAACAAGTGTCTAAATATGTCCAAAACAAAAAAACGAAATTTTTATCAATTTTTGGCAATATAAAGGTCCACTGTAGCCTTAATTACATGTATATTACACAAACCTAATCTTTGCCACTTGTATAAGGTCATAATATATCAAGGTCAGTAAAATTATTTTTTTATTATAATTTTATTTTTGATTAACACACTGCGGTGGAGTTAAGCCTGTCAAATTGATCACCCTTATAAGATGATCACCTGTCAAAGTTGCCCTCTACAATAAAGAGCGGAATTCATCTTAAAATATAAAATAAAAAAAATAAAAAATGATAGATCTCTGAGGCCTGACAACTTGTATTGTTAATATTTGAAATAAGACAAATTTGTCAAGAAATATTATTGAACACTGTTTTAAACTCTTCATACGTTTATCAGAGATAAAAAGAAGAAACGCTTTTCCAAAGTTTCTAAAAAGAAAAAAAAAATTCCTAAAGTTTCTCTGATATAGTAAAATAGTAACGAAAATTAACGTTAACCTCTCCTTATTAGAAATTACTGAGTGCTTTTACAATAAATAGGATTGTAATTTATGACAAAATAAATTTCAAATGTAATTTTGTTAGTAGTTCTTGAGAAATTAAGTTTTAAACAAACTTGTTTTTAAATTTGTTTATATATCTTACTACACATAATTTACAAGATATAATCGAACATAATAATAAACTATACTAGAAAATTATTTTAAAAGATTTTAATGAAATTTTCTCTTAAATAAACAAATTTTATAATTGTTTGCTAAAAATGCTCGATTTGTTTAAAAAATTTTCGAGATATGGTGAACTACACAAAAAGTAAAATTAACATTAAATGGACCATACTTTTGAACGCTCTCCTCACCAAACTTTGGGACCATATTTTCCATATCGTGGCGTGGCCTCTTATTTTGATGTTTAAGAAACACGACGAAAAAAATTATTCAGAGAATGTTTAAGGGTAACCCAAATGAAAAGAGAACAACTTGAATGAAAAGAATATCGTTAAGGTAGCAGGTCTGCGCCTTTTTCCTGTACAGATTCCTCCACTTCATCTTCCGAATGGAAATGTACTTCTTGTAATGCTCTCTTAAGTGACCCAAAGATGTGTAAGTCACAGGGTGACAAATCTGTACAGTACGGCGGGTGTTCAAACACTTCCCAACAAAAATTTTGTTAGGGCGGGCATTCTCATGGAGAAAAGTCATTTGCTGTGTAAGACGACCTGACCGTTTGCTTTTGATTCCCTTTCGTAGTTTCGTCAGACCACATCCGGTGCACACTTTCTTATACCCTTTTATTCCTTGCTCTTTTACTCTGCTATTACTGCCGTCATTCTGACACAATCACGCGTCTTTACTTTTCTTTTTGGCAACCATTATACGTTTTGGTGTCTAATTTCGTAACATATTTAAATTTAGGTCCACGAACTATTAAGATTGAGTCTTAGTACTTGAAAACCTACTCATTAAATAAGTTATTTAAGGTTTTCCCTTTTTGTTACAATGTACTTTTCTGACTTTTATGCCTATAATTAACTTTTATGTCGTGTATAAATGATAATGTGTTTTAGGCAAACTCAAAATTCGAGAAAACTCGTAAAATTGTAAGCACCTTACCTTCTCTAATTCTCGGGGCACAGAAAAATCTATCAGACCAGGGCTGTTGAAGACAACATTCGTCACGCATGCAGTCTCTGTTTTTGTTGCAAGCTCTCACCAACTAAAAAAGAATTAAAGTTCATTTTTAACACCATAATGCATTTCCTAAATTATTCCCCTGAAAAGGGAATTACTTACACAGAGGTTAACATAGTGTTAAGACTTTAAACGAGTTTCTTAACGTCATTTTTTCTCCACTTCAATAAAATTGTTATCTCATTGAATGTAAAATATTTCTTCAGAAATGCTTTTTAATGAAATTTTCTAACCATTTATTAAATTTCGGATACACTGTTTTTTTTAAATAAAACATAAATTAGAAAATTGAAATTTTTATCTTCACAATTATAATTTTTTGTAATAGTTGCAAAATCAAATATATCATATCCAAAGTTTTCTTTTTAAGCAAAAAAAGAGTGTCAAAGAGTGTGACTATTGTACTTTTCTTCGTTTTTACAACAAAAAAAGCAATTTTTGGAACAGATATATAATTATGTTTTAGTGATATTGAAAAAATAATGAATCTGCTATTTTTACATAAGTTAATATTATTTCCAAGAATTATCAAAAATGGGTAATTCATTCCTAAAATATTAACATCTTACCGGAAAGTTCTTGAAATGTGCTTAATTTTAATGCGCAAAAATGTATTAAATACCCTCTTAACCGCCAAAAACATTTCAACTTTCAATGTATAAATTCTGAGAACTGAAAATAAGAGGAGTAAAAGATTAACACGTAACGCTAATAAGTAAAACATAAAGACATAACATCACATTAAGTAAAATAAAAAGAAATCGTTACTTTGAATTTGCAAGTCAAAGATTTGTCTGTAACATACAATGTAAGTGCTGATACATATAAAGTAATAATCTATGTCAATGTGAATAGTTGGTTATTATTAATATTAGACGATCTATATTAATAGCAACCAAATAACTAGTTATAGCGAATTATTTAAGCCAATTTATCACATTAACCGGTTATTATTAATAATAAATAATGAAGTGTGGTTAATGTCATTCTTTCGCGTTCTTATTGGGGATATTTCCGTATCGTGATCAGCCACGGCAATTACAATCGCCAAGTCGCCAAACTAATTCTGAACTACATATATATATATATATAATATTTGGTCAATCCGGTCATTCGATTCGGTCAGCTTTTGTGATGTTTATTTTGTTGCTAGGACTCGGTGATTGTTATGCCATCGATCACAATGCGGAAATCTCCCTTTTTTTTCACTTTGACCAAAAGAAGGGGTAATTATTAATGTTGACCGGTTAGTATTAGTAATAGCTTGATTTTTCACTTTAACCGTAGTACTTATTCAAGGAGGCACACCCATGTCCCACTGCAATGTAAACCGTTCAATCACATTGACCGGTTAAAGTGAATAATAACCGGTTAAAGTAAATAATTAGCGAGAAGTCTCTTTTCGACCAAAAGAAAGGATTATTATTAATATTAACCAGTTAGTATTAATAATAACAGGACTTATTACTTTAACTGTAACATATAATAAAAAACACCTGACTCATAAACGAAGTTTTCTGCCAATCAAAACTGAACTGGAAATAGTAAGGATAATCGCTGTTTTGCCATAACCAAGTTTTAATAAAAACGAGTATAATGTAGTCGAGCTTTCTTTTAATTCCATTGAAAAGGAAGATGACTTGGCTTATTGCAATTTTTTTTTCGTAGTTATTAATACCACTAATAATTGGCTAAAATTTGATAACAGTTTGACAAATTTTCTTCACTTAATTAATCTACGTTTTAAATTATAGAAGTAAATAAACCTTACGTTAAGTAAGTTTTACTCGAATAATGTTTACTTACTCTTGTTTCATTGTGTCCCTAAATTTTTTTGTTGATCAGAATGAATAGCGTTGCAAAGTTATAAACCATACTTTTCCGAAGTTGAGATGCAATACTTAAATGCAAATATATTTCAACTGTACAAGCTTATATAATAATTTTCAATTTAAGCTTATTAACTGCGTTCAGAAGGCCATATGTGTAAAAAAGAACCCTTATTTAAAAATACTGTACAAATAGCATAAAATGTCACAACATTTATGTATGCTTTTTCTTTATTTCTTAATTATCATCAAAAACTATACTGCTGATAGTATCACTAATATGTAAAAATTAAATGAGCAAACATTTTTAGTAAAAAAACGATAAGATAGTTTATAGATAAATGAAAAACATTAATAAGATAATTCAAATCAAATTTAAAACATTTTGCACGACAGAAAAAATTTTATGAAATATTTTCAAATTTGCAGAAAAGGGCGATAAAGTAAGTACAGATGGAAAGTGAGAAATTTATATCAGTTTTGTGCTTCATATATAAAAATATTAGGTAAAAATATATGGTTCTTAAAGTTTGTTTGGTTTTACGATTTTAGTAGTTTTTAACAACTCCAAAGAATATGTGGGTTAGTTTTAATACCAAAGTTCCTGAAACGGTGTACAGAGGCTTTAGAGATTCTTTAGAAAACAGTTTTTAGAAAAATCTAGTATTAAAAATTCTTTATTAATATACAAGATGTACTATATCGGTATCACAAATTGATTCCACAAATTTAGAATCGGTTTCACAAATTTATAACAAAAAAAACTGTTAATGTTAAGAATACAATTCTTGAGGGAAAATAATGCAATAGGGCATACATTTTTCTGCCAATGTTTATGATTTTAGTTCAAAATATCTTGAGATGGCGTCGAGGACGTAAACTGTTAAATCAACGAATGTTGTATTATGTGGTTAATTTTTTATGATGATTTCAGATGAGGATTGAAATATCTATAAACATTGTAATGGAAATAATTCATTAAATTATTTCAAAATATCAAGATTTGAATTTCAATTATTTTTCTTTGACTTACACGTCTACTACGTGCAACGATAAAATTTTGAACTAAAATCAGAAACTCTAGAAAAAAAAACACATGTTCTATCACATTCATTTGCTGAAAGTTAAGAAGTTTGTAACATAATTTATAGTTGTTTTCTAGTCTGAAGTCGAAATCTGCATATATTTTTCATGATTTTCACATCCACAATGAGATTTACGACCCCATATCAAAGAATATACATTGGGAAAGAAGGCTAACTTCTGTAGGCATAAAAGCCAGTTCTCCAAGGTTCGGTGTGATCCCTTTGTGTAAAAGAAAAAAAAACAGTATTTTGGGGCACGCAGCAGCAGTACTTGAAAATGGTTTCCACCCTCCTCTCCTCCCGATCACCACTGGGGTTAGGGAGAGGAAATTATTGGTTTATTTATTATTGGTTTGTTCCGCATTTTGCGCTATTGATAAATGGTACTGTATTATTATTAAAGATATTCCTTTTAAAATACATTAATACAGAATACATGTTGAACAAATCCGCTAACACATTTTGACAAAGAAAAAAAGAATAAAATGGCGGCGCGAGTGGTGATTTAACCAACTATGCATGTAGAGTTGCCAAACAATCGGTTCACAGGTGACGTATAATTTGTATAAAGTAAGAACTCCCCTAGCCATTTGTCTGGACCATCGGCGGTGGCTATGGTAACGAGATATGACTTTTTCAAATAGGGGTGTGGGGTCATTGTTTGGGACAGGTTTTGGCTCTTATTGGCAAGAGAAAGGAACTGTTTTTCTTCGTTCTATTGTGTTAGCCTTAATGTGAAGAGAAGCTACCCTCCCTGAAATGCGCTATTCTTGTTTCCATAGCAGCAGACGGTCTCAGACTTTGTGGCGAGGGGAGTTCTTACCGTTGACAAACTACACCTCCTGACAGCCACTTTGTTTCGTATGCGCATGCGCTGGATCTTAGTACATATGATGCTCTGTTAAATCTGAATATGTTGCTCACCCTGTAAGTTGTTTTTCTGGTATAGCATACTGAACCAAGCTGTTCCCCGCGTTAGTTACGTATTCTAAGAGCTGAACTTCACCGTTCTATATTCTTTACCTATATGTTCTATGAATCCCATATGTTCTATATGATCCTCGAAATTCAGCGTTCGAAGTTTGAAACAACCTGTTTACATTCTTGCATGTAAGATTCTGTACATAAGTTCGAAGACTAGAGCAAAAAAGAAAGATTTTATCTTCATACTGTTTTTCAGAATAAAATAGAAAAACTAATGAAGAATTTATAAATAATATAATGAAGAAACTGGAACGAAACAGCGAATACCGTGTGATTAGTAGTATATAAGTCGGGATGCTTGAGTTTGCGAAGTCTCCGACGTTCTTCTTTAAGTATTGCATGCATTAGTTCCTCATCAGTTAGGGTTGAATTTTCCAGATCCTAAACGAAAAATAATCTCGAGTTACTGTTGTATAACTTTCGTGCATATGAGTAAGTATATGCGCATACTTTTGAAAAGTTATTTATATTCTTAAAATAAATCTTAGTTTTAAGGAAGAAAAAAATGTAACTTTTATCGTGAAAGAAATGCCTAATTATATGATTTAATAATGTTAAAATAAAATCAATAATATTTATGAACTTTGGTTTTATGTGGTTTTCGAAATATTTGAAATTTAGGGATATGTTCTAGAATTATTTGTTGAATTTCTTAAAAGAAAATCCCTTATTCTATTAATCCTTTGACACTGAATTTTTATTAAACCTATTTTTTATACTCTTATCATTATTTTGTATTAATTTAGGTAAAAATAAGAGAAAATATTACAGTTTGCATTTTAATAAGTGAGTGTTACGTAATACGGCATTAAAAGTAAAATCTTTCAAACACGCTCTCTTATTCGAAACAGTAATTTTTCGAATTTGCATTTATATGAATTTATTTAGATCTAAACGAAAGAGCTATTTATCATTGAAATTCCTTTAATTTGCAAAATCAATTATTGATAAATTTTGAATATGAATGAAGAAATAAATTTAAACTATTTGTGGGGGATTTTATATTAGTGCAAATATAACTTCTATAACTAACCAAGTAACTATCAGATTGTTTTTTAGAATTAAGAAACGCCAAAATACATTTTTGCTTTTAATAAAAACGTCAGAAAAAATGTATAAAATGTAAAAATGAGTATCTGCGTAAAAGGCCTTTTCCGAGTAAATAAATAAATAATTTTTTTTCTAAGATTTATCCAAATAATTCTAATTAAGCTAAGACACTAACTTGAAATCAAATACCTTTCTAGTTTTTATTATTATAATTTTTTTAAATTTTTTAAATTCTCTCAATACAACTTTTTTTTCTTCACTTAACTTTCAGGAATTTCTAAGATCAGGATTCTCGGAAAATCATGAAAGTTTATCTACCTCTTAATATCTTACCATAAAAAAATAAATTTCGTGATAAAAACTTCGATATTATTGTTATGGGACAAACAAATCACGACTAAGGCATCACGATTCACACAAGAACTGACAAACAAAAGAAAAACGAATTTACTCACATGTCCTCACGGCACGAATATAACAACAGGTAAATATGTCCATCTGTTACTGGCACATTTATGATTTTGTTTAGGTGTTAAGATAAGAAGTTAAGATTCTTATATGTCGCCCATACCGTCACAAAAATGCCGAACGTAAGATGGTAACGTATGAACGATGCATAGAGAAGGGGTTAAGGCATATACTGCTAAAGAAACTTTTTTCCAATTTTGCGATTCATACAGAAAAACCTACTTTTAATAAATGTCACGTTCTTTAAAGGCTATAACTGCAGCTCACAAATCCCTGTCTTTGGATTTTCCTCTTGTAGATATCAATATAGATTTTATCTCTCAATATAGGTATTTTTCTCCAAAACAAATGTAATTTAATTTAATTCACATTGTTTCTGTTGATAAACATCATATCCTAAGAGTAGATAAAATCATATCCTAAGAGTTGTTAAGCATCATATCCTAAGAGTTGATAAACATCATCTCCTGACAGTTATTAAACAGCATATCCTAAGAGTAGATAAAATCAAATCCTAAGAGTTGTTAAACATCATATCCTAAGAGTTGATAAGCATCATCTCCTGAGAGTTATTAAGCAGCATATCCTAAGAGTTTATAAACATTATCTCCTGAGAGTTGTTAAACATTATATCATGAAAGTTTGTTAAACACCATATTCTAAGAGTGAAATATGAGGCAGTATCACCCCCACGCAGTTTTATTCCTTCTTGAAACTAATTTATATTTGCGCTCCACAAGAAGGAGTGAGAGGATAAAATGATTGATGACCTTACTCCTCTTGAATGAAGATTAAAGTAGTTTTAATGAAATAGGCGGATGAACTACTGGGTGAATCTTCTGTCAAATCACCCTCTTTCTTTCCTTCCTCTTAAAACTAATTTACATTTGCATTCCACAAAAAAGAACGAATGAATGAAATGATTGATGCCCAGAATCTTCTTGAATGAATATTAATGTAGTTTTAAAGAGGTAGGAGGAAGAACTACTGGGTGAATCTACGCCTAAATCGTCTACTTTTAGCTGTTATCTACTTTTGCCAACTACTTTTACGTCTACTTAAAAATCATAGTCATTAAAAATATGTTAGGATCTGACAAAAGCAAAGTAGCTTAATTAATTGGTAGTTTTGAACGACTGCTTTCCTTCACTGTTTACATGATTACTGCCATCTCAGCGATCACTGCGCTACCTTGCGTTACAGTTTGATGATACATAAATATTTAATATTAAGCAAGGGGGTTACATTTAAACAAGGGAGAACAATCCTTGTATAAGATAAAAGTTCTCGGAAGAAATAAATTTTCATACTTTACCAGCAATAAAGGTCAAAGTATAGAGTTAATAGTAAAAGAAATTTAGAGAAAAAAAAGCAATTGAAACTGCAATAATTTTTGAACAATATTGATTTCAACTAACAAAACGGCCATTTCAGCACATCGAATATCGATTTTTTTTCCTTGAACTGTACTACTGGCTGGTGGTATTTTTCGCTGCAAATTGATCACTTAATAATTATAGAACTAATTTTCGAATGCTTAAACTTTCTATTTTGTCGTATTTCCTGTAGAGTATTCTGTATAGAGTTTCATAATTTCAGCGGCAAAACTTGTACTAATTCTTTATTATTTTAGAATGTATTTATAAACATTATTAACATTATTTTTTTCTATAATACGCTACATTATGTTCATATAAGCCTATTATTTTTTAAATAACTTTAGAAGCCATATTTTAAACTTATTAAACAATGATAAACTTTAAATATGGAAATAGAAACCAGAAAAATTAGACACAATAGTTCCATAAATAAATCACTTATATTTTAACAAATTAAGTTAAATTAAAAAATTAAGTTAAAAAAAATTAAGTTAAAAAAAATTAAGTTAAAAAAAGAAATTAAGTTAAGAAATTAGTTAAGAAATTAAGTTAAAAAAATATTAGGGAATTATGATCAGTTTATCATATAAGCTTATTATTTGCAGAAACAATCATATGGGTCTGTTGAACGGCTACGAACTTGCGGTCCTCTACCTATTTTTGTTATGAAACTATCCATATATATCTTTCAGTAAATGTTAAAATGGCAGCACTTTTTGAAAAACGCTTAAATTGATTTAAGTTTGCGAATTTAAAGTTTAAGATAGAAGACTTGTCTAAAGCAAAAATTTGAACTATACCCATGGTACAAATTCAGTAGAAGTTGGATGTAATTGATATAGTTTTTGACTTTCATTGGCGAGGATCATATTAAATAATTCTTCCTCTTCTAACTCAGATAATGTGACTGGTTCCTAAATGGAAAGAAATCTGCTTAAGTTCCTTAAAGTGTGCAATGGTACAGAATGTTAAATGATATTTAGCTTAGTTGAAATCGTCTTTAAAATTTACTGAAACAAAATATCTTTTAAATGACTTATTTATAAACTTTGTGGATTAAATAAAATTATTTCATGTAACAATTTATGTAAGTGATTAAGATCTTCTGTATTTCTAGACTTCGTAATCTTAAAAAATAATGTTGTCCATAACAACTTTATTAAGACAAAGTTGATAATATTTCAACAGCAAGCATTTGCTGAAGACTTTAATAATTTTATGGGTCACTTTTTGGGGCCTTTTTGCAAAGATTCTGATTACAATTGCTAAATATATTTACCCACTTTTAGAAAAATAACATATTTAAATTCTAATTTAATTATAAAAATTTTTAATAAAGGAAATTTATATGCCAAAAAGCAACGTTAAAATAGCCCCTGTATTTTTTCCTGCATTTACGTAAGCTATCAAAAGCATGCTTTTTTACAATTTAAAAATAATTGGCATTTTTTTTGGAGAAAAAAAATTTGTGACAGGCATTGCATTAAAAATTTTCTCAATAAAAAGTCATCCGTTAGCAAACTAAAAGAAAATGTAAAACATGTAAAAAAAAAGAAATATTTTTGTATATTTTACGTACTTTATTTGCCTACCAGAAAAACCCAACCTAAAAACTCAATTGAAAAATCATGAACTTTGAAGTCGTTATGTTACATTCTGTCGTACTTAGGAGAAGTTAAACTTATTTAATTTGTTTAGTTCACTAAAATTGCTTTCATATAATCATACACAGTGAAGAAAATTCTGATTAAATCACCGTACTGTATGATAAAGACATTTCTTTTCTTTTTTTTAAATAATAACTTTAAAAAAAACATAATTTTGACATAAATAACCTAAATGTATGGTATTTAAACATTTCAGAAATTTTTTCGTTCATACGGTAATGGTTTATCAGAAATTCTAGTTTCCAAAATTATAATTTCTACTACCACGCATTTAGTAAAAAACACAAAAGTGAAAAGGAACTTTAACCGAATAAATGCTGTTTATGTCTCTCTCCAAATATATATTTATATATGTATAAATCTCTTTTATGTCTCTCTTGCTCTTAGGTATCATGATAAAATTATCAAGTTTTATCCATATTATAAAACCATGTTTTATTGTTAATTTTACTTAAAATCTTACCACAGCTTTCGGTAATAATTTCCGATCTTTTTGGTGTTTCCATAAAGCCAGAAACATGGTAAATTTTAATATGTTCTGGCAATTTTGACCGTACTTTTTTCTCTTAGTTAGTTATTTCTCTTTCATTATATATCACTAACAATATATATTTTGGTATATTTGCTTATGAATTAAGTATCAATATTAAAAACAATTTTGATTTAATTGGTACATATATTTTTTAAAAAGTGATATACTATTGGAATTCAATTCATATAATTTATTTTACTCTTGTTCATTAGGAATTATTTTCTTAGGTCGAATTTTCACTCTAGCTTAAAGTGACCATTTTAAATTTGATATTTATTTATTATGTATCGTCAATAAAATTCTTTTTACCATTAATCGCTAAATAAAAGGAAAGCAAATAATGAATCATCGGTATGTAGTAGGGAAGTTCGATGCGATTTGGTCGATTTTTTACTATTGGTCACTAACATTATTTTTATTTAATCAGACTTCAGTTCTTTAACATATCACCAACATATAAAATTTAATATTTGTTTATTAATTGTGAATATAAGAGAAAATAATTTTATCTAAAAGAAATAAATAACTCTCTATAACTCTAAAATGAGCATAAAAAGTAATAATAGACCAATGAAATACAATTCGTACAGCGATATAAAGAGAAAGATTCAAACTAATAGTGTTAACTACTAATTTATAGTGTTTTGTCTCTATGAGAACACCAAAAATTTCTGTAATTTTTACCTAAATGCTTTGGTAATGATTTCGGTAAAATTACAATAAAATATAGATTCATAATTGGTAATAAAATTTGGTTAATGTGGAAAAATTTGTAAATTTTTATCATGATACCTTAGAGCAGGGGTCCCCAACCCTATGCCCGCGGGCACCATGGCGCTCGTCGATCGGTCTAGGTGCGCCCGCTGCTTGTGCCCAACGATAAAATATTTCAGTTTTCCATTTCCCCATAAAATGCTATGCAAATACATACATAAGTATGCTAGCTCAGTAAAGGTAAAGTACTTGATAGATTTCTACATTTAATTGAAGAAATAAAAAATTATCTTGCAGCCGAAAATCAAATATTTTTAGATCTAAAAGATCCTCTTTGGATAACAGATTTGTCTTTCATAAAGGACAAAACGGAAAAATTAAATAATTAAAACTTGGAGCTGAAGGGAATGGACAAACATATAGCAAGAATGATAGGGCCTGTAAACTCGTTCAGAGCTAAGCTAGTTTTGTGGATATCACATTTGAAAATGAAGTCTCTTGTGCATTTTCCACGCATGATCAATTTGAAAAGCGCTTTCAACAGTTTAATATCATCGAAATAGTTGATCACATATTTTGTAAATCCTTTTACCAACTAAATAAACGTAACCGTAATAGCAACACACATTTCAGAATTTCTTCGGGTAAGGCGAGAAGTGGAGATAGAAATTTTGGGTCTTCAGAATGACATTATCCTCAAAACTATTATATTAGATGAGAAATTCTGGAATATAGTTGTCAGAAATGAATTTCATTCTTAAAAAGAGCAGCAACTAAAATAAAGTCATTTTTCGGTTCCACATACTTGTGTGAATCACTGCTTTCGACAATAAATATCATAAAATCAAAATATAGATCCCGACTTTCAGATGAACACCTTGATGATTGCTTGCGAGCAGGAATTTCACCGTATTCTCCCAATTATTAAGCGCTGGCCAGTGAAATGCAATGCCAAAGTTCACATTGACTGCATTTTATATATTTTATAAATAATTTTTATACTTCGTATGGTTTGAAAAAGCAATTCAGTAATAATTTATTTTACACAAGAATATTAATACTAATTATATTCCTAAGTTAAATTAATTTTTAACTTTAAATTTTTTGTGCATTATATGTAGTGTGTATTATTACCTATGTCTATCAACTATAAATTTATCTTAAAAAAATAAATGGTGCCAGCCATTCGACCGATATTCTGGTATTTGCTCTTAGGTACAAAAAGATTGGGGATCCCTGCCTTAGAGCATGTCATAAAAACCATTTATTCGGTTAAATTTATTTTCCAGTTTTATATTTTTTTTACTATGTGTGTGGTAATAAGGACTGTAATTTTAAAAACTGGAATTTCCAGTAAATCGTTATCATACTAACTTAATTGTCATATGAAACCTTTAAACAGTGATTGTTTTGTTTACCAGAATTATGATGTTTATTTATTTTTACCATAACTATCATAACCATACCGTACGGTGCTTTTACTCGAATATTTTCCCCTTGTATAGTGTCTTACTTCATCATCAGTTCAGTTCATTTTTTTTAATTGAGTATCTAAATGTAATACAAAGCGGGAATTTAAAAATTGATATTTCATATTTATTAAACATCTACCCAAAATAAATTTTAATTTAGTAACTAAAGGAAAAAGATAATAAATAATATACCGTTGGTATAAGTTCAGTGGAAGTTGGGTGTGTTTCATTTAATTTTTTACTCTCGTTTTCCAGAATTATTTCCTTAAGTTCTTCGTCAGATAAAGTGCTGTTTTCTAAAACCTAAATAAAATATAAAACTTTCGTCGGTGAAATAAGATACCTACTTTTCTTAAATAGTTTTAAAAAAGAGATGAAGTAACTTTAATGTGACATTAAGTATCTAAACAATAAAAAAAATATTATTTTCTTAGATATTTAAATAATGACTCGGAACTTCTAAATATTAGTTCCCCATAGATCTTTAAGTTACATACAATTAAAATTAACATGAAAGTAAATTTCCTAAAATATGTTTAAATTTTAGAAGTTTCAGCAGCTTAAGAAATTTGTACATAAATAAACTCATTAGGAAACAATAGATATGTGTTTTTAGATATGTGTTTAAAAAATTGTATAATTTGAAATTTTCAATTATATATATATATATATATATATATATATATATATATATATATATATATATATATAGTTTTTATTTGCAAAAATGATTTTTTCAGATCAGAATAATGACTATATTTCTGGCAGCATGATTCCATACTTTTGTTCCTTGCTGACAAAACAAACTTGATTAAGGTGATTTTTGACCTCCTCTTTTGAAGTAAAAGTTTTACCATCCGAACAAATTTAGTAGAGATCGGCACATTGTTTTTCACAACCCATTTCTTATCTCCTTCATGATGCGCTTCAAAATTTGATAATTTTCTTGACATTTGATAAGCAAATCTCACAGACGTCAACACGACGGCACAAAATTCTTTCTTTAAGATCATGTGGAACCCATATGTCGAGCTTTGTGTTTAAACCTGGGCGTCTCAAATCATCATGAACGGGCGAATGTGATAAATTTAATCCCTTACAGATCTTATAAGTAATTAGCCAGAGTGCATCAATTAATGCTTTTATTGGGCCTTCATCAACTGTAATTGCCCTTTCAGTACTTCTAAAAGAACGTTTTACAGAACAATATTATACGTTATAAGCTGATGGACATCAATTAATGCCTTTATTGCGTTTTCATCAACAGTAACTGGCCTTTCAGAACGTTTTACAGAACATTTTACAGAATGGCGATATTATAAGTTGTTAGCCGAAGTGCATCAAATAATGCCTTTATTGTTCCTTCATCAACTGTAACATGTCTTCTAGAATGTTTTACAGAACGGCGATTTTGTAATTTGTTAACTGATGGGCATCAATTAATGCCTTTATTGAGCCTTCATCAACTGTAATTGGACTTTCAGAGCGTTCTTAAAACATTTTACAGAACAGTGATCTTATAAGTTGATAGTTGATGGGCATCAATTAATGCCTTTATAGTGCCTTTATCAACTGTAACTGGTCTTCCAGGATGTTTTACAGAACGATCTTATAAGCTGTTAACCGATGTGCATCAATTAAAGCATTTATCGCTCTTTCATCAGCTGTAACAGGCCTTTCATAACGTCGGGCATCTTCATCAAAATTGACAGATCTATTATTAGTTTTGGCAGTGGCATATTGTCAATGCATCTTCTCTAAACGCATCGCATGCACTTTTTTTTCTTACTGAAAAGTATTTCACCTTTGCGATGACAAAGAAGTAAAATGTGTCGAAAGTTTTCTCTTCACTTTTCATATTTGAACGGGATATAATTATTTACAAATGGTCACCAGCTGTTAGTATTATTTTATCAGTTGTCAAAATACATAATGATTGTATGGCTTAAGTATGAAGTTGGCCGTGAAGAGATACAAGCCCTCTGTTGAAAAAAAATAATATTACTTTCTGAACAAGCCGGGAATTCCAAAACTTTTGCATAAAACATTTACACTCATACCTTTTCTTATAATCTTCCGATCCTTAGTGTACCAACGTCTGGAAAAACTTTAATCGTGTTACCGCACCTTCCTTTGATCATGATTAGATCGAGATTTTTATTTTCATAATTGTTAAAAACAAACAACCATTCCTCCCACTGCATTTAAGGAAAGCTCTGTAACTTTAATTATTTAAAAAAAAAACTAAAAAATCAAAAGTCAAATCAAATTTTGAGGAAATTTTTTTATGAATTACTTTTTGACTGACAATAACAACATTTTTGTTACAATTAGAGCAAAATCTCGTAAATGCCACAACAAACAACAGAATGAATATTACTCCAAACCAGTGATTATATACTCTTTCGCGTTTAAGGATGACTAAATACCATACGAAATCCTGCCCGGACAAAATACTTTATTATAAAGGTCTCTATTCAGTTCCGTAGGCTTATTAATATAGTTTTGAAAGTAGCAAATTATAATAAAATAAAAATAAATATGGAACATGAAATATTGCTGTCGCACTTCCAGCCATAGATAATTAGGAAAAAATAGCCTTGTTACAGTTTTAATATACAATATGTAAAATCTTCTCATATTCCTTTGAAGTATGTTTAATAAGTAGCTTCACATTTAATTATCAATAAAGCATATTTTTATATATTGCAACGCCGTGTTTTATTATTATTTTTTTATTTTATACTCCTTCCAGCTACCACTGGATGACACTATTTGGTGGTGAAGAAATAATTTAATGCTGTAATCTTAAGCCCTGACCCTGATATCATTATCAGAATCAGGGTCAAGCTCTTGTTTCAATCAGTTGCTCACAGAGCCGGATTATACCTTTCGTAGGCCCTAGGCATAGCCAATTTTCGTAGGCCCTAGGCAATTAAAGATAAACTTGTGAATACTTTTCCTCACATTGCATTAAGAATATATTTGTTGATTCTTGGATCAAATGCAGAAGGAGAAAGATCTTTCTCCAGATTAAAATTGATAAAAAATTATTTGCGTCCAGCAATGAATCAAGATCGTTTGGCATCGCTCGCACTTATGTCTATTGAATACGACATTTTGTGTAGTTTGGAATTCGACAGCATAATACAAGATTTCGTTGAATCCAAAAATCGCAAAAAAAGTAATACATTAGATCATAAGATTCGGCAAAATAATTTATTACCGAAAAATATTATATTTTTTTTGTATCTTCATAATTTTGTGCAAAATACACTTGTTGTTTTTAAAGCTAAATTATTTTTGTCAACAAATTCTTTTCTCCGAAGTTTTTCGTAGGCCCCTAAATTTCGTAGGCCCTAGGCACGTGCCTAGTGTGCCTATAGGTTAATCTGGCCCTGGTTGCTTAGTTTCCGATGAGAAATGTCAGTTGTGTTTCTCTTTTGATCTCTGGAATTCACCATTATTCCGTAATCTCTAGCATTATGATCGACTTACCATAATTCAGAATTTAAAGAGACATTATTTTACCATTTTCGAAAGAGATTTTAACTAGTTATTATTTATTTTTTTGCTAATAATCGCCACCTTCTCAGTTTGGATACCTATACCTAAAACTTCGTTCTTTTTAATTATTTATGCAATCATAATTATTTTTTATTTAACTAAATTAAGATAAATCACTTAATTTATTTAAGATTTTACTTTTTAAAATTTAACATGATTGTTTTTTTAGAGTTATATAGATTAAATAACTAAATTTGTTTCTGAGGAAAATAAAATTTGCCTAGGCTATAATATGATTTTACAGTTAAATCCTTTGGAGTAATTTTTTTTAAATTTTCTATATCTAGGTAAATTTTCTATTTCTCAAAAAAAATCAATTAGAATAATCCAAACATAAGTGTACCATTATCGCGATATTGCCGTTCCCTGGATCCGTGATGTTGAGTAATTTTTGCCTTTCAGAAATAGAACTTGCATTCAGTAATTCTTCAGCTAGTAAGTTTGTGTCATTTAATACCTACATAAGAAAAATTAATGGAAAATGTTTGAATGAATAAAATTTCTTGACAATCCTTATAAGTTATTCAAGAGTTTATAAAACTTAGTCAGAATTTATTTTTACTTGATTAAAACTAAATTATTTTATTTAAATGGGAGCTTTATTTTACAGAAATTTCCTTTAATTACATAAGATGTATGATGTTTTAGATTTCTCATTCAGATTTAATTGGCCTTTCCTAGCAAGTAAAGCTAAACATTATGCAGGAGTACATGGTGTTTAGTGAATCTGAATTAATAGCATACGACAACTGAAATTGCGTGTTTTTATTTTTTAGCTTCATACTTCTACCCTATAAGGGTTCGATGTTATTTAGAATTAGGAAACTTTATGTAAATTTTTCTTCTTTTTCTGCTCAATTCATTATCTTTTTTTCGACTATTTTTATAAAATAAAATGAACGCATAAAAACTCATTACAAATCGAACGATATGAATTCAACTACGTAAACAAGTAATATAATAAAAAAAATTTAAAGTTAATTCAATTCCTACCATGGTCAATAACGAAAAATTTTATTTTAGTTACTTTTTATTAAATAATTACAATTTTTCTCACACATAAAAATGAATTAATTAATTAAATTTAATTCATGAATTAATATTTGAAACAACTGTATTAACATCAAGTGTGATCCATTTCAAGTTTAAATAACGCATTTAAACTTTAATGAATGAATAAAAAGTATTTTATTAACGATTGAAAATTTAAACAAGATATATAAATATACTAGGAGGCTTCGCCCCCTGCTCGCTGGCGCTCGCCAACCCCCGGAACTGCTTTCGCAGTTCATTTCGGATTGCTTCGCAATCCGATGCTCGCCTTGCTCGCTCATTGGATACGTTCTTAACGTCTAGCTTTTGTATACTTTTTTGAACACTGAAGTTCCGAAAACTTTTCACTGTAGAAAATTCTAAACCTGTGCATTTCAATATTAATTTGAAATTGAAAACAGTTCGCATATTTTTCTTAATCACACTATTCTAAATTTCAGTTGTTGAGAAAAGTAACTGTTGCAAGTTTTGTTTGAAAGTCTTTCCCACCAGAGGGCTAAAACCATGTGTTGTAAAACAATATGTAATAGTACTGAAAGCCGGATGTAAAGCATCGGCTTCGATGAAGATAATTTTGTGAGCATTTTTTTAATAATTCGGTGAGAATTCACCCGATTAGACATATGATGCTCACTACGTGCTCTTGCGCGCCGAAGCCTATCAATTAAAACATATTAGCGCTTTATATAACATAGATTAGACATATGATGCTCACTACGTGCTCTTGCGCGCCGAAGACTATCAATTAAAAATGAAAACTGTTGCCAACGCGAGAAAAGAAATATCATCGGTTTCATTGTTACATACATACGTATTAGCGTTTTATATAATATAGATAGATATAGGGAGAGTGTGAACTAATAGTTGGAATTGAAGAAAAAAAGGCGCGTGGTATCAGACAACTATAAAAGTATAAATTTGATGACGTGGACCACACGTGATACCACGTAATGCTCTTTCTTGAATTTATCTGACACAGCGAATATAAAATAATTAAATATTTAAATGCGCGCAATAAACTATTTTTTTTGTTCAAATAGAGCTATAAGTTAGAAATTATCACTGATGTTATCTTTAAAACATGTGAAAAACTGAATCGCTTATAGTAAAATTTAAAACAACTAGTGGGCTGCGCCCCCAGCTCGCTAACGCTCGCCGACCCCCGAAAATTGCTACGCAATGTTATATGGTTTGCTTCGCAAACCAAGCTCGCTTCGCTCGCTACTAACTTAGGTGCATTGCAAATGCACAAAATTCTAAGAATTCAAAACAATCATTCAAATCCATATAACAACTTTTTTTTAAAAAATTACATCTTTTCAGTAAATACTAAGTAATTAAAATAAATTTGAATTCAAATAAATAACATATAATTCGTTAAACCTTTTAGAAATGTGCTATAGTATAAAATCTTAAGATAAAATTTCTAAAACTGATATCTCTTTAAAAAGGTTAAAATTTTGGCTATAATTAAGTCTATTAAAAATTGAAATAAGTGAATTGCAATGGAAAAACCTGCATAAACAAATAAATTCTAGTAAAGCAAATAAATTCGTGATATAAATCAAAAATCGTCAAATAAATTCGTAATACATAAATTCGTGAAAAAAAGCGCTTTCAACAAAATACTAAAATAGAGATCTATCGACGAAGACTGCTCACTTCTGCCTAGCTTATGCTCTCTCTGGTTATTTCAGTTTCCGTATGTCAAATTTAAATTGAAAATAGCAAAAATATTACATAACATGTAATATGAAAACGTAAAATTTATGCAGGTTGATCAGTAATGACCATTCTTTAAGAATCCTTCATAAAAAGGAAGTTAAAAGGGGGATTTAATCACATAAGTGGTTACAAACTAATATTTAAATGAGAAATAGCAAATACGTTTTAAGCCTCTGACCAATTAACTATTGTAGTAAAGAATGTGGATCATCAACCATTTTAATCATGTTTTGACTCATTAGTCTTATGTGAAAAATCGCTTTTAATTTTTATCTTCAAATACATCATTTTTTAATTGTTTTTTTTTTATGCTTTCTTCCCTTTTTTTCTATTTAGGTAATGTTTGGTCGAAGTTAGAAGACGTTGTTGAATTTTTTTCCCACTTAAATATTTACTTGCAGTTCTTACGAGGATTTTAAAAACAAATATTTAAAGCTTTAATAAAAAAGCACAACCAGTATTCGAAACTAATTTACACAGAACGTTGATTTTATGAAGGGCTAGAAAGTATATTTCGATCATTTTCACAAAATGAGACTCAAATAGGTCTTTTCTAAATTTTTTTTTGAATATTTATTTAGTTTCTTTAATTTCTGTTCTTTTTTAATCTTTGGTATGTAAAATGTATATTATCATCAATTAGTTTTCACTCGTTTTTTAAGAATAAATAAATAAATGAATGAATTCGAGAAATTTTCGACAGTATCATACGACACATGTAAAATGCAATACTGTCAGATAATCTCAGTTAAAGGCATGTGCAGTTTTATGTCCTGTATTCATTTCTTTTTCTAATAATATTATATCAATACAATTTTGCACTCAGAAGGTTTCGAAAAGTAGTTTAGTACTACGCATTTGTCACCTTTTAAATTTTTTTATAAATGTTTTTAATTGTGTGTAAAGTAACTTTTTAAAAAAACATAAGCCTCATCCAAATCAGTTTTTATTAATTTAAAATGTGCAATAAAATTAAATTAAGTAAAATATAAAAACTGACAAGTGTGTAATTTTTAATGACTTACTCAATACTACAAATCGCATAGTGCAGAATTCTACAGAGACTCTTAAAACTGCCTAGCATTATTTCTCTCATAAGGCAACCTCTTCATTTTCAACCTATTTTGTAAGGTAAAAAGTTTTCGAAGGATACTCCGTCGGGAAAAGTTTGTTAAGCATAAAAGAGAAGGAAAAAAAACATCTAAAAAAATGGAAATAAAAAATAAAAAATTCTGCAAAAATGCAAAATGGCGACGATAAAAAGACACTTAAGCCTTAATATACTTTTCTCCTTGCTACGTACAAACACGCTTCAAATGTAATTTATATTTATGAGTTGTCCTTTCAGAAAAAAACTTTAACAATATTATATCTTTCATAAATGTGCATTACACTATTTAGTTTTGTATTTGTAATTATAATTGCAAATATAATATAAGTCTTGGCCATAAATGGCACTACGGAAAAAAAAGAAATGCACCCTCTACCTTAAATTCATTTGGTTCTACCAAGCAGTCTTGTTGGTATAATAGCAAGTAGCATTGGAAACAACAACAACATAATTATTAGTAATACGGAATAAATGAGAGATTTTTTGCAGGTTTCTTTAAATAATTTGAAAGGTAGCAGGGAATATTTTTTTTTCTTGGATGACGAGATTTAATTAAAAATGCTATTACACAGCTGTAAGTATTTTCAATAAAAAAAGTCTGTTTTAGAAGATATCTCAGGCATCTAATTGCTTAAAACATAATAAGAGCTTCATATTTTACACGTTTATGTTTTGTTAAAAGAATCATTCTTTTCTCTAAAAATTATTACAATAAGTGCAGTATTAAATCAGTATTTTGCTTGTTTAGATTATTTGTGCAAAAAAAGCAATTACACATCTTTTTTAATGTTGCTTTCAATTCAATGATATTCAGCTGTGTTATCTCAAACTTCAAATCCACGTTAAAGCTCATCTGGTATTTTTTACATGATTTTCCAACAGGTTTATTTTTTAATGTGTTTCCATTTTCAAATCTTTTCTATTTAACGTGAAACACTTGTTTTGAGTCATCTGTAAATGAAATAACAACAAACTTAATGTTTTCTGCAGTTGTTGCAGTTCTCTCCATATTAGAATGTTTTAAAGAATGATTCTAAACTTTCCGTTGTATGCGAGAGTCATTGTGTTGTATGACCTTCCTTGTTGATGCCACCAGTCATGTCATTGAAGTTACGAACATTTTCTACAAGTCATTGACGTTAAGGGTTCTTAAACTATGAGCTTAGCTAAAACCATGAGTCATGAACTTTCGCAACTGAAGCTTCTTAAGGGGGTTCAGTACCTAAAAACCTTCAAAAAAATCGAATTTGAGATTTTGATCAATAATTAAACTAGAAACTATTAGCTTTCTAACGTTATATTGCTTTTGTTTGAAATCCACGTAGAAGTGCACTTAAATTTAATTTAAAAAATGTAAACAAACCGAAAGCACCCATGCCACGCCCACTTTTGACAGACAATTTCGTAAACATTATAATGTCCATTATTTTTTGCATGTGCTATTACCAAGTCATTAAAAAAAAATTTATAATTTCAACTTTACAATATCTTTAGTTGAATGTAACTTTAACTGAATTATTTGTTTGTTCTTTATTTCCATGCGATTTTCGAGAATTTTGAATATAAAACTGAGATTTACATTAGTTTGATTTGTTAAGTCTATTTTTGTTTTGTTCTTTTATTGTACTGTTATTAAGTCATTATTTTTACGTTTTTTTTTATTCTTCATTACGTTTTTGTTTACTTACGTAAAAGAGAAGAAAATAAAGTCCTGAAATGCAAAAAAAAACATTGCTTATGGACCAGGATTGTTTTGAAGCTGTCATTACCGGCATAAATTAGGAATTTCGTTTACATTATTCGAATTTACCTTGGACTGAATTTTTTTTTTCCCTAATTTCTAGTTACATCATTTTGATTTTTTGTTTAAATGTTCTTTACATAATATTTCTAATTTTGAAGTAAATTCTTATTTACAGTTCTTTGATAATTATTTCTGTGTTTAGAATGTTTATCTTGAAATATGCATTTTCTTAGATTTTTTTTGTAATATAGTTATTTTTTTTAACAAAAATACTTTTAACTCATTTAAATTTAAACAAAACATCTTGGTAAAGACTTGAATATTCAATTTTCATGAATAAAATTTATGGGTGATTTATGAATTATACAATTTTATAATTATCGCATTCAGTTTGATCATTTTAAGGGCTTTTTATTCGCTCGAAAAGTGAGGAGAGTATAGTATAAAAACCTATTTTTCAATCAAATAAAAGAAACATTTAAGAGTAATTTGTTTGAAATGTAAGCAGTACGAGATTTATAACTTAGAAACAATTTGATTTCTGAATTAAAATTTTAAATATTGTTGGTAGTCTAATATTTACGCTTTAAATGCAAATAACTCAAAACTATGTTTTTTTTTGCTTCGATGTACCTTTTCTTGAAAACTGTTGATCACAACACTTTGATATTTGATTTAAAAAGTTCCTTTAGTACTGTAGTTTGTGCTGAAGTGAGCAGTTTTTTAAGAAAAACTTAATATTTTTTTTAATTCAAAATTTTCGGATGAAAATGTGAAGCTTTTAAAATTTTCTGACATGCTGAGTAATTTAATTTTTTTAAATTTCTTTTGATTCACTAAATTAAAAAAAGCTCACTTCAGTATAATCTAGAATACCTATTACATACACAAAAAAAAATTTCAAAGCTCTAACTACGATACTTTTTTTAAAAAGGTACATCGAAATATGCCATTTTAACATTGTCAACATAGGAGGTACCGAACCACCTTAAAAAACCTAAGTATTAAATCTTATTTTTATGGTTTTAATAATAAGTAATAAATCTTTTTAATTTAAAGACCGTTCCAACAAATAGTGAAAGGTTAAGAGTCTTTCTGACTATTTATTCATTGAATGTTTTCTTAAAAATAAATAAATTAATTTAATTTTTATAGTATTTACTGTTTTTAAAATTGAGGCGAAGTGTGCTGTCCTGTACTTTAGAAACATGCTTTAGCTTTTTCAAAATCAATGTTTTTTTTTTCTTTTTTTTTTTTTTTTGAGTATCCAAATTAAACATTTTCAATGTCTGAACATTTTTTTGACTCACTACTAAGTTAGAACTAATGCAATGCTGTTAATGCTGTACTTTTAAGGCTCAAATATTGCTCGATATATAATACTTTGTCTGTAAACAATAGTTTGAAATTAATTATAAAACAACTTAATAAATGTATAGGGGAGAGGGGGGCACATGTGAACATGGTATGTTTTACCAATATGATTTGAAATAAAAAATCTCGAAAAATTTTCAATTGATGGCAGTACTAGTCCTACCTCTCTGAAAAACTTTCAGAGAAATGAGACATTTTGTTGGTCTATTCTGACAATTTCTTTGTATCAGCTGGTGTTGCATATATTATAATCGCTCGCTTCTCCAAGTGAAATCATAATATAAATCAACTAATAAACTAAAATTAACTATTGCAGATCATTATATGAACATTCAGGTAAGTTTATGACAATTATTCTTTTTTTTACTCAATTAAAAGTTCATTATTTTTCAAGTTAGGTTTAAGAAGGATGATGGGGGCACTTGTGAACAAAACATCTGGGGCAGATGTGAACAGTTCACAAGTGCCCCTACATAGTATTAAGATTATTATCCTCATGATATTATAAGTTTAAAAAATATGTATGCATTTAAAATTATCATTATTTAATTTTCCATAATTAATTTATTAATTTTTCCTTTAAAAAAAAATTTTTTTATTAAATGGTTGATCGCGCATCACGCATATTAACTGATACACCTGAGAAAATAGAATTGTTAAAGCTACAAATGAAAAGATAGAAAAAATGAAAAAAAAGCATGAAAGAGTATTAGAGAAGAAAGAAAAAGGCCCATTACAACACCCGTGGAACATGAAGTTGCGAAAAACCCAATTACGGATAAATTATTGTACAGCTGAAAAATTATTTTCTTATTGACAGGACTGTTGTACAATTTAAATTCACATAGTAAGCTACAACCCCCTCAGTATAATGCGTATCTATATCTGTTATATTAAAGATTTTTTTCTTTGAAACATGATGATTGCCTTGTGTTTTTAATCTTGTTCATATGTGCCCCCAATAGGGGCACATGTGAACAATTGAAGTCATTTTTCTAAAATATTATAAAGTAAAGAAATATTTTATTGAAAAATCTCAAAAAATTCCACAAGACAAAGAAAATACTATTTAAACATATGGAATTTTTTACTGTGAAAAATTGATGATATTTTTCGAAAAGTGAAGAAATAAAAAAATTTGCTCACATGTGCCCCCCTCTCCCCTACATCATTTAGCACATCCAAGTGAATCTCCAGAACCGTCAAAAATTTAAATTCGCTTAAAAAAATCGAAATCCGGATGAATAGCCTCCATTTAATTAATAAGCTTAACAATTATTTTTTCTTACTTTTCGTTGATAATTTATTAGAAAGGATGCCTGATCACACGACTTATATCAGAAAAACTACAAATCTCTAAAAGAAAATAACAATCAACGACGATGCATGATTCAAATCTCAATCTGTGTTGACAAAAATTGATTCAGAGTTGCTAACAAACACAAAACACCTAACGTCGATACCGAGAAGTCTCTCAACGTTCTGACACTGTCGACTCTAAAAATTCGTCATACTCTAAAAATTCGTGCTTAGTTCACATTTTTCTCACTAAGACTTTAAAAAAAATTGTACTTACCATAAATAGTTTAGTCTCTGCCTCTTGAAAACGCCATCTGTTGATCATTCAATGGCAAAAGAGCATGGTTTATAAAATGCTACTTTTTAAGAAAATTGTGGGATAGTGGAAGGAATGCAAGATTTTAATTAGTCACAGGTGTTTCATAAGCAAACTAGTTATGTGATTACGCAATATATGAGCAATTCTACAAATAAACGCCAGTTAGGCGGCCAAAAAATAATGAAAAATTTTTTGGGAGGCAGACTATTTCTACATGAATTTTCTTCTTCCTTACACCCTAAAAAGGCGAGAAAAAATCGTGAACATGAAATTTTTTCTTTGTGACATACTTTAAATGTGACATACTCTTTCTGACATACTCAGATAAATCTGAGCCGTTTATTCAGATAAAACGATTTTTACATAAATATAATATTATTATAATGTCTCTCTAATATGTATTTATAGAGATTTCATACAATAAGATTATATTTTAGTATAAAAAAAAAAACTAAAAAAATTTAATCAAAGTTCGTAAATTGAAAAAATCGAGAATAATTCAAAATTGGTATTTTGTCATTTAAAGTATGTCACAAAGAAAAAATTTCATGTTTAATATTTTTTCTTGCTTTTTCAGGGTGTAAAAAAGAAGAAAATTCATGTAGAAATAGCGTGCCCCCCCCCAAAAAAAATTATTTTTGTTGTTTGCCTAATTTGCGTTGATTTCTAGAATTGCTCATATCGTCGCTTTTATCGCCGTAAAACTCAAAAAAATCGAAAAATGAGATATTTGGGTCATTTTGTGAAAAAAAAATCCCCCCTTTAGAGAAAAAAAGTATTATCTTCATAGTTCAATAAAATTAATTTAGAGAGCAGATAAATCGTTATCGCATTGGCGTGATTAGCATTAGATAGAAATTGCTCTCCTGAAAAATTTGCTTTTTTGAGTTACCACGGTTTAGTTTCAAAGCGACGATATGAGAAATTCTACAAATAAACGCCAATTTTTATACTAAAATATAATCTTATATTATGAAATCTCTATAAATACATTTTAGAAAAAACATTATAATAATATTATATTTATGTAAAAATCGTTTTATCTGAATAAAAGGCTCAGATTTATCTGAGTGTGTCAGAAAGAGTATGTCACATTTAAAGTATGTCACAAAGAAAAAATTTCATGTTCACGATTTTTTCTCGCCTTTTTAGGGTGTAAGGAAGAAGAAAATTCATGTAGAAATAGTGTGCCTCCCCAAAAAGTTTTTATTATTTTTTGGCCGCCTAACTGGCGTTTATTTGTAGAATTGCTCATATATCTGTACACTATGCGAAAGCAAGTATGATCAAAACTACCAAAATGTGATAAAAATTTACCGTATTTCTGGCTTGATAGATACTCTGTAAATTTCGGTGATTTTTACCGAAGTGCTTTGTTAATTATTTTGTAAAATTGCCAATAAAATATGGTTTAATATTACGTGATAAAATTTGATAAATGAGGTAAAATTTGATGATTTTATTGTTAATACCGAATATGCAATAAATTCCATTTATTCGATTAAATTTACGTTTCACTTTTGAATTTTTACTAAATTTGGGATAATAAGAAGTATTACCATATGAAACTGCTACCATATGAACGAAAAAATTACCAAACGAGCGGTTTAAATACCGTATATTTTAGTTTTATTATCCAGAATTATATTAGCAATCTTATTAATGATCAATATGAATTAGCAATCATACAAAATTTTATATGAATTAGCGATCATAAAAATCTTCGAAACTTTTAAATAAAACTTCAAAATTAACTTTAAAGTAAAACTTCCAAAAAATATTTAATTATTAATTTCTTTTCTTATTTTTAGTTTCCGAAGATAAAGAAATGTGCTTTGTCTTATTCAGACTATAGATTTTCGCTTGTAAAGTTTAGAAAAACTTTTTATGTATCTTACCAAAACAAATTCGTCAACTAATCTAATATTCGAAGATATCAGTTGCACTTTTTCTGACAATGGAGTTTTTCTTCAAATCGCTCTTTAGTATATCATATTTACTCTATGCGAAGATTTTCACGATATAATAGAACAATACGCAAAAACACCTTAGAGTTTACATGGATTTTTTTACCGGAAATATATGAACAATTTAAACAGTGGTTTATCATAAGATTATCTCAAATCCTTCTTCATTTATAAATGACACAAAAAAACAATGTGATTTATGCAACAAAAAAAAAGTACCTTGTATCTTATTTATGCTTTATTCTCGTTGTATTTTGTTTGGAATTTTACAAAAAATTATATTTAATTTAAATAAGAGATTTTATATATTCTTTAGATTTTATAAATTCATTATATTTTATATTATTTTATACATTTATTGAAAATCGTTTTATATATTCACTGAAGGATTAGTTGTTTAGAATTTTTTTTAAAGAATTAGTTTTACAGGAAATCAAATATTAGTTTAATATTAATTTTATAAAATCAAATATGGATATTGACAGTTAGTGCACTCGTCCAATAATTTTTTTTAATAATTAACAATTAAGGCTTCATTTCTAATAATATTAATTGTCACTTAACATTATTATTTCAGTTAATTAATGTCAATAATTAAATCATCTTAATATTAACTGCAGGGAAGAGTTCAAGTTTGCTATAAATATCGTTTACTATTTATTCGGCAATTTAGGAGTCGATGATTTTGAAAGTTAATTGACATATTGTTGCAAAACAAAATTCATGATAATGATATCGAAAGCAGTAATCATCATTGATAATGATAGAAATATTTTTAAATCAACGCATGATGAGTAACGTTTATGATATTCCGATTGTGAGAAAGTAAGATTTTATGTGATGTTTACTATTTGTTACAAAAAATAGAAACAGATGATTTTGAAAGTTAAGTGATATATTGCTGTAAAACAAAATTTCATTACAATGATACCGATAATAATCTTTGATAGTGATAGACATATTCTTGAAGTAACGTTTAGTTACGCTAAGTTAACATAAGTAAGTTAGTTACGTTAAGTTAACCTAAGTACGTTAGTTACGCTAAGTTAACATAAGTACGTTAGTTGCGTTGAGTCAACGTTAAGTTAACATAAGTAAGTTAGTTACGTTAAGTTAACATAAGTAAGTTAGTTACGTTAAGTTAACATAAGTAAGTTAGTTACGTTAAGTCAACGTTAAGTTAACACAAGTAAGGTTTAAGATAGTAAGATTGTGAGTAAGTAAGATTATAAGGGGTGTTTAATACTATTTGTTACAAAATTTAGAAACATGATTTTGAAAGTTAATTGACGTATTCCTATAATACAAATTTCCTGATAGTTATATTGACAATGACAGACACATTAAGCAGCGTTTAAGTTACTGATATTTTATAAGTAAGTAAGAATATAAGTGGCCTTTAATGCCATTTGTTACAAAATATGGTTTTAAAAGTTAATTGATATATAGCTGTAAAAGAAATTTCATGATAACGTTTCGATCATTGATATGTATCGAAATATTTTAGAATCAATGTATGATTAATTAGCATATGATACTTACAATAAGTTTGGTACATCCTTTATCCAACAAAAAAGCAATCGTGATGAAAATTACGAAAATTCTCTCGAGACGAAGCATTCTTGTGATTTTCTAAATGTCAACATATCCAGCTCAGTCTTCATATCTTTAATGAATGAGAATAACTAAACAATACATTTTTTTCGTTCCGTTCTTTGTCAGAATTCTAACGAAAAAGAAAGAATAACCGACCAATTTACATAGTTTTTACCTTAGGAAAGTGTCAAAAGTAAAGGTTATTGGGTACCACACACAACCAGAGCCGCAATCCCTCTTCATCGCAAGTACAGTTTGCTCAATAAATCTCAACAAAAGTTGAAAAATATTCGCGAAATATAATATATAAATAAATAAATCTAGACATTTTGGGATCATTCTACTTAACTATGGTTTATCACGTTCCTGTATTTTTCGTTTTCTTCTTTTTGTAATTTACATATAAATTTTATCTAAACAACTTCAATTGTCCGTAATATACTCTACTTAGCTTTTGAAATATTTCAGGGGAAAACGTCGGAAACAAAAGCTTGATTCGCAAATAGAAAGAATTGAATATTCGAAAAATCGGAATCCGTACCAGTTCTGCCAGTCCTTTATTTTTTAATTGCATTGTTTGAAGGTACTACTTCTAATGCTTATTCAAAATATAGGGAAACTCTTCATTAATATTTTCTATCTGATTGACTTTCAAGTCTTGCGCAACCTTCGATCGATTTCCCAAAAAGTTAATTTGAGTCAGTTCCTCGACAAGAAGGGCCAGCTCAAAACTTTTCTGACGATGCCATTCGGAAACAACTAAAACTTTTAATTGGTTTTCATCTTAAGAGAAGAGCAAAGATTTTTTCCTTTTCTTCTTTTTATAATTAAATGATTTTATCTTGAATTCAAATGTATTGAAAGCAAATTTTTTATTTTAATACCAAATATTTCCAATACTGCATTGACAATATTTTTTTGTCACTTTTCTGTTCAAATAAAAATTCATAAAAAATATACGTTTAGAAATTAAGAATTTGATTAGTGCATTTCAAGTTAGTGCGTTTTAAAACGATTAAACCACATTTCCAACTTTCCCTAAAAGGAATGTTTTCCAAATTCGTAAAAATCTTGAATTGTATTTAATTATTCTTTATGATTTTGACTTCGTCATAGTAGTTTAATTTTCTGCAAGAAATTCTTAAAATATTGATAAAAGAATTATTATCAAATGTAGACTAATGAGATCAACAATCAATCAATTAACAACTGTTAATCTTTAAACAATAAATTTCTCATAAGTTGCAGAATTTTGGAGCGGGCTTCAACAGTTCCAGGTCGTGGGTAAGTTTCTTGATCTACCATCTACTATATTTAAAACAAAAAATATATTACTTTAAAACGAGAAAACGATTCCACACTCACTCAACTTCACTTCACATCAAGTTCTCTTTAGCAAATCTTCAATATCGTTTTCTATTTTTCTATTTTTACCTCCTATTGTATATATATTTATATATATATAGCATAGTTACCAACAGTTGTTCTGCATCGGATGTTTATTTCTGCAACTATGTAAATTAATTAATATAATATTAGACAAAGCACTTAGTTTTCATTCGTAAACTAAATTGTTTTCATTCACAAACAAATTTCGTTCACAACTGGAATGATATTCAACTGTTGTTCACCATATTGTTTGCATCTTGTGATTCCGTGAAGAGAAAATTTAGTTGTTGAGTATTGAGTAATCGTTGAGTATCGCTGATAGTTGAGTACACTGTTAATCGTTGATTACAGATGTCTCACAACTTTTTCATGCAAACAATAATAGTCACTTTACTAAATTCTTTGTTAAACTCCAATTTTTGCATAACTGCTTATCAAAAGTGCAGATAGCAAAAAAAATTAAATATGTTTTTAACAGCCAGAAAAGATTTTACTTCTTATTTAGTGGTCAAAGGAGGATTACTATTATCCTATAAATGTAACAAATGTAACATTCATACACATATACATGTAACAAATGTGAACAGAAATTAAGAAGGAAAAAATTTATTCAAATTATCTTTGTAAAATTTATGAATAAAAATGTAATCGTTAAATAAAAATAAAATCGTATTCTAAACCTAAATTACCGTTCTATATTTGCTAACTGACTCACCCATTTCGCAACAGGCTGAATGACTGATTTGGTTATTCACTGATACGATAATAGTTACATGAATTCTGGAAAGAAAAACACTATTGGCTAATTTTGGAAAAAAAATCAAAATCGTCGATTGCCGTACCTTAAATAACTGGGTTTTGTTTGATAACTGATTCACTCATTCATAAACGCGCAAATTCACTGATTTACCAAACTGATTCGTTCCTACGCGGAAAAAATTGAATAAAAGTACTGTACTGTATATTAATTACATTTCTTAGAGAAAAAAAAAGAAAACATAATTTTGATAATAAATCCAAAACAGATGAGATTCATAAAACATTCTTTTCGTAGCTTTTATGTTCATATGGTAACGGTTTACCGGAAATTCTAGTTTTCAAAATTGTAGTTCTTATAATTTTGAAAACTAGACATTTAGTAAAAAATACAAAAGTGAAAAGTCTATTTAACTGAATAAATGGTTTTCATGCCAGGCTCTAAGGTATGATGATAAAATTACCAAATTTAAACGCATTTACGAAATTTAACCACATATTTCAACACTATATTTTATGAATAATAGAACCAAAATCATCATCCCCAGAGCTTTTCTTTAAAAATTTCCGAGCTTTTGGGTGTTCCTATAGAGACAGAAATAGGTAAACTTAACCATATTCTGGTAATTTTTACCATTCTTTTTCTCATTGTCGTTCTTATTTATTCTCTATGACAGGTATGATTCATAGTAACAATTTTCAAGGCCATGCTCGAGAAGGGAGACAGAAGCAATCTTTCTAGGGCCCGGGGCTACCGAGGATCCATTCAAAACCTCATGTTTTATCATTTAATCAATTTTTTAAAAGAAAGTTAAAATGAATTTCCTAATATAAATACGGTAAAAAATATAAAAACCAAAATTTTGGATAATTTTTTTTTAAATTCTACTAAATGCAAAAATAAATTTTTGTGGAAAGGAGCTGCAATAAATTTTGTCAGTAACCCGTTAAATCTATGTCCACTATTGATGGCTGTCATAACAACCCATATAAATGAAAACCCATATAAACCTTTAAAATAAGTAAAATAATTAAGGAGATATAGTATTAAACATTTTGAAATTGCAGTTTTATTTCAGCTTCGAAATGTATTTTATTGCAAAAAAAAATATACAAATTTTTGTTTTTATAAAGATATTCTAACACGACTAAAATTAAAAACAAAATCTTTACTTACTGTTACACAAACAAGTCCAAAAAATATAAGACAAGTAGTTAGATGTCCCACAATTTATTCTTTATTATTATTTACTAGTGATAAGCAGTTTACATCTTATACATTTCCCGCGAAAATTGTGTCACTAGGAAACTATATTTTGAAAATCCAATAGCTGTTTATTTGAATTTGATGAAATAAAATTTAAAAAAAAAATTCTTTAATTGAAATAACGAAAAAAAATCGATATTTTTTTAGAATCGAATAATGGCTATTAAATTTAGTTTTCTCAGAGCGTTTTTTTTTTATCTGAAAAACACTTTCTTTCATATTTGAAACTTCATAATAAAAATTTAAAACATTTTAAATTTAGCGGTACATAATTACGATGAGCATTGAAAATCTCGCATATTTTCAGACCTTCATTTTTCAAAAAGAACATTTACGTGTTAATGGATACTTGGTTTTATTAACACTATTCAAACTGTTAACCAATGTTAATTACTTACTGTTACGATAATTTATAAATACTTAATTTTTTTCTTAAAGCTGTCGTGCCACAGGGCCCTGGTTCGATCCTCGGGCAAGGCGGATTCAGCCTTTCATCCCTTCAGTGGGTCGATAAATGAGTACCAAGCACGCTTGGGAACTAAACACTGGGGGTTCCGCGTTCAGCTGACCACCTGACCGGAACATCTGCTCCTGCACCTCAGAGCCCAAGGTCAAGGAAACTGAGATGGGCACAGTAGGTCTTGGCACGCAAAGGCTGTCGCGCCGCTGAATTTAGTTTTTAGTCATGACTATTTAGGCTATACATGGCAGTGTAAATAATCTTTTATAGCACAAGTAAATTCAAGTTCTTAACCTGATTGAAAATTCCCAGTACAAAATTTTTGGAGTTACTGAGATTGGAAATTTTTCAGCGTATCTTTCAATGTCCGGTATACCATTATACATTAAAAGAAGTATTGCGAAAAATATGCAATTGTTATAAATGAACCTTAACCAATCTTAGGCAGTGAACCAAGCTGAAATATGAAATACTAAGAATAACTAAAAACTACAATAGGAAAATCACAATCATTTTTTTAAAGTATTTATTAGATCATCGATCACATGTACTTAGAACCAGCTTTGATCACGCATTTATTTATGGTCAAAACGAAATTAGATACAATGATCAATTCCTTAACCAATTATGGGTGGAATTTTTTTCAGGGAGTTTTTAGAAATATTAAGGCTGATAGCTTTGCAATTTTCATACTCTAATTCATCTTTTAAGAAACCACGTGTATTTTCCTCAACCAACTATTTTGAATAAGAACTGTTATGTTAATAATATACCGCAATAAAAGCTAATGAACAGTGAATATATAATTTCTATTAATGTGGGGGGTATTCATTTTTATCTTAAAAATTGCATGCCTGAATTCTGAATAGGCAGTTTGTTTAAAAATAATCTAAAGATCTTGCTAAATATCTCCATGTCATGACACATTTATTATTAAAACATATTTTCATACATTCGTCGTATGAAACCCAAAAACAATATGAATAATGATTTGTAAAATCAATTACATAAAAGCAGGAGGCATGAATGAGTAGTTTGCTAAGTTATTGAAAACCAATCTCTGTTTTCCGCAAGTTTCAAAATTAGTTACAAAGATTGTTAACTGATGGGGCTGCTCTTTGGAAAAACAGTATTTGCTGCTGCATTACAGGTCATATCTCATTCCAACTATAATATTTGCTAAAGCATATAGTTAATTTTGTTCTAACACTACACCATGTGTTTGCAGCAAATGGTGATTATTTTGAAAATATTGTTTTATAGTTGTTTCAGTTATTAGCACTATGCTATGATGAGCTGTGTTACGATTTTAAAATTTGGTGAGAAGGAACTGGGTTTTCAAAGCAAAACACGCACTCTCAGAAATAAAACTCTCACTTTTGATGATTCGGCACTCCTTGATCTGTATTTAGTTAACTTTGGAGAATCATTTTGTCACGAAATCTCGTGATTTGTGACAAAGCGTGAACTCTCAAATATGCGACGAAAATGTTTCCTAAACTAAGAACCTCACCGCAATGCATTGTGGGAGATTGTTAACTAGAATGGAGACAAAACGATCGAATTGTAACGACGAAATATTTTCTTCCACTTATGATGAACTTCGTTTCCTCTAAGAAGTGACTATAGTTATTTCGTCACTTTGACGAAAGATTTACTCGAAGCATACACTAGGAAACGGTTTCGTCAAAAACGAAGAAAGAAAGTCTCATAAAACTTGAGCATCCATTTTTTACAGTGCTGCTAACATTTCTATTTTGAATATTCTTTTAAAATGATTTTAAACCTCGGGCATTTTTGGAACTTCCTGTATTTAATAATTGGTTGTTAGGAAATAATTTTACATAAAATGCAGCATATTTATTTCCTTTACAAGACAAATACAGAGCATTGTAATCACATTTTTATCTTTTATCGGAAAAGAATTCAGTACCAAGATTCTTTCGGCACACATCTAACATTTTTGAACGTAGTAACCTAAAACAAAAACAAAAAAGACAATAAGTAAATAAAATAATTACTGATAAAACTTTCCTTGCAATGAAGTATTTATAGAAAAAAGAAAAAAAGAATTATGATTACGAAAGTTGATCGGAACACAACGGGGGACCTGAAAGCTGGAGGAAATTACTTTAGTGCCCTAATTGCTGGTAACTTATAACCAAGCGTGTCATACAAAGAAGAATGTACTATTCTAACACTTTTAATTTCTTTCCGAGTAACTTAGTCCGAGTAACTTAGACCCCCTGGAACTGGAATTCATAACAAACTCAACACTACTTGAACTCAAAACGATGTCGGTCCTGTAGCTGATTTAGTTAAGTTGTCGACATAATTCTAAGTTCAAACGCAAGGACATGACACAATTCAGGGACTGACTAAATCCACGTGGTTTCACAAAATACCACCAAAGTTCAGGGAACGTTATATTAACGTCTTGTAACTTAGAAAGTATTTGATATGTTTTACAAGCAAAGAATTCTTTTTCGAACCAAGTAATATATTTTAAACAAAACTTCATATCATTTTAATGTTAAGTCAAAGTTATGAATTATCTTTTAAAGAGATTTTCAACAAAATGCATGCTGATAGTCTAATAGAAAGGCTACTGGGACTAACCGTTGACTTACAACTTTTACTTACATTTATTTACATTCTCCATTTTTTTTGTATATATTATTATCGTCTCTAAATTATAGTGAAATGTAATGAGAGGATTTGAATATTTGTAACCGAATCCACACACAAGTGCTACTACTAACAATATTATTTTTATGTTTTAGTATACAAAATATCAGACAGGTTTTCAGAACTTGTCATAATAAAAGCGAAAACAATTTCATTTCGTATTTCTAATTTTGCTAAATTGCAACGGTTATTTGCAAATGAGATATAGATTTAGAAGGGATCTTCAGCTGCTAGACTAATATTATTACATTTCAATATAATGCAATTAAGACCAGGTATGATAAAGTTAAATTTTTTTACCGCGAAAAAATATATGGCGATAAAAAAATCTTATGATTCGATAATAGTTATCGTGATATAGGCGCTTACGTGGCAGGATAATACAATTTAATCCACTTTTTAATGATGTTTGTAATAATTTCAAAATTTGATTCATTTTAAATTTTAAATATGTTTTTACGTTAATCAGGAGCTAAGTTGGTCTACAATTTCATTCAAATTTTCCTTTCTCATTCATGCATAGCTCTTACAAAATAGTATAGTTTAGCTAAAGTGAGAAAAAAAATCTTCTGGCACTTGAAAAACAGGACAAAAACACTTACACCCTCTTCAGCATTTTAAACACAGAAATTACTTTTACTTACCAAACAGGGAAAGGAAATTTATATTCCTTTTCTGCTTTTCAAACGCAAAATCTTCTAATATTTGTTTACTAGGACAAACAAAACCTAGATCTCTTTTCAGTATTTTAAACACAAAATCTACTTAGATTTTCCTAACATGGCAAAACATTTATATCCCTTTTCAGTGTTTCAAACACTGAATCAAAGATTTTGTATAACAGGACAAAACAATACCATTAAAAATGCATTTAGACATTAATTCATGAAACTTACATCCCCTTCGGTGACTGTTTCTTCTGCTTGGCATTCCAATCCCTCTGCGCAAGGACACATATAACGGTACAAACCATCCTCTGTCAAATTCCAATCGGGATTTGGAAAACACGAATCATCTGAAAATAACGTGAAAGAATAACTTGCGAAAATAAAAACGAAGATGTATTTTGAACAACAAATCATATTTGAAAAATATATGATATAAATTCAGTAAATTTATTTTTAAAAAAAAAGTAATGTTAGAATTCATTTTAAAACGAAAAAGAAAAATATACAAGCTGTCTCATGGAAGCAAAGTTATCATTTAACGTTTTGAGTAATTATTTTGGTTTTGTTTGATTTTTGTTATTCTTGTAGAAAAGTATGTTAAATACCATTTTAAAGAATGGGAAAAAACTAGCTTTAAAATACACATAAACATCAAAAAGAGAATTTTTAAATTTTTTTTCTGTTAATGTTTTTGTTGGTTTAAAAGGAGAGGTTCGTTTAAAAGGAAAACGTATTTTATGGAACCGAAGTCATTACTTAACATTCTGGATGAATACTTTGGTTATATTGGGTCTATTTCAGTCTTACAGAAGAACATGTTAAGTGTCATTTCAGAGTATTTGAGAAAATAAGCTTTAGAATACATATCAGCACTGAAAAATATTTACACAACATTAGTATATAGTCGGTCTCTTTCAGTCTTACAGAAGAACATGTTAAGTGTCATTTCAGAGTTTCTGAGAAAATAAGCTTTAGAATACATATCAGCATTGAAAAATATTTACACAACATTAGTATATAGTCGGTCTCTTTTAGTCTTACAGAAGAACATGTTAAGTGTCATTTCAGAGTATTTGAGAAAATAAGCTTTAGAATACATATCAGCACTGAAAAATATTTACACAACATTAGTATATAGTCGGTCTCTTTCAGTCTTACAGAAGAACATGTTAAGTGTCATTTCAGAGTATTTGAGAAAATAAGCTTTAGAATACATATCAGCACTGAAAAATATTTACACAACATTAGTATATAGTCGGTCTCTTTCAGTCTTACAGAAGAACATGTTAAGTGTCATTTCAGAGTTTCTGAGAAAATAAGCTTTAGAATACATATCAGCATTGAAAAATATTTACACAACATTAGTATATAGTCGGTCTCTTTTAGTCTTACAGAAGAACATGTTAAGTGTCATTTCAGAGTATTTGAGAAAATAAGCTTTAGAATACATATCAGCACTGAAAAATATTTACACAACATTAGTATATAGTCGGTCTCTTTCAGTCTTACAGAAGAACATGTTAAGTGTCATTTCAGAGTATTTGAGAAAATAAGCTTTAGAATACATATCAGCACTGAAAAATATTTACACAACATTAGTATATAGTCGGTCTCTTTCAGTCTTACAGAAGAACATGTTAAGTGTCATTTCAGAGTATTTGAGAAAATAAGCTTTAGAATACATATCAGCACTGAAAAATATTTACACAACATTAGTATATAGTCGGTCTCTTTCAGTCTTACAGAAGAACATGTTAAGTGTCATTTCAGAGTTTCTGAGAAAATAAGCTTTAGAATACATATCAGCATTGAAAAATATTTACACAACATTAGTATATAGTCGGTCTCTTTTAGTCTTACAGAAGAACATGTTAAGTGTCATTTCAGAGTATTTGAGAAAATAAGCTTTAGAATACATATCAGCACTGAAAAATATTTACACAACATTAGTATATAGTCGGTCTCTTTCAGTCTTACAGAAGAACATGTTAAGTGTCATTTCAGAGTATTTGAGAAAATAAGCTTTAGAATACATATCAGCACTGAAAAATATTTACACAACATTAGTATATAGTCGGTCTCTTTCAGTCTTACAGAAGAACATGTTAAGTGTCATTTCAGAGTTTCTGAGAAAATAAGCTTTAGAATACATATCAGCATTGAAAAATATTTACACAACATTATTTACCATTGAAAGTTGACTTATTTAAGGACTTTACAGAAAACATTAATATTCTGTTGCTATTGTAAGGGCCATCAAAAACAAAACCTAACCTAAACAGTAACAAAGTGCAGAGCACAGATATATAAATTTAGAAAAGTTAATCTTCAGTTCAATAACAATATTCCTTAAGAAAAAAATATTTCAGGTTTAAATAATAATAATAGTTTCAAAATTTACTTTCAACGTTAAGTTTGAAAGTTTTTAAATAATAAACTTTAAAGATTTTGATAAATTTCTGTAATCCACAATGAAAGTTTCGAATAGGATTCTTCTTTATACAGGATGACCCCAAAATATAAAAACTGCTAAATATCTTGATAAAAATCAGATCACAAATCTTAAAATACACACGTAAAATATTTTAAAAAATATATTCATTGACATCAAACTCGGAATACCAACTTCAAACTATGGAATTGGTTGAGGGAAATTTTATGATCATAAACCGGAACCATCATTTCTAATTGCAGATTTGAATTTTCCAGAAAAAAAAGTATCCCAACTTTGCTACAGTTTTTTTCATTTTGGTTAACAGGTGGCGCTGTGATAACAAAACGGAAAATAAGGTGCATACTGTTAAAAATGCAGATGTCTCGAGCAATACACGTCATACTGAAAAAAATACGAATAAGAGCGTTTCATATTTTGAGCAACCTATATCATGACACCAAACTTAATCCCCACTCTCAAAGCTTGGATAATTAGCAAGTGGCAAGTCCGTTTTGGTGTCATTAAATTCATCTTTTGAATATTTTTCACGTGTTTGTTTTTAAATGTTTGAACCGATGAGGTATCGAGATATTTTTGGACACTCTGTGTAAAGTATACTATAGCTAATATATATAATGGCCCCCAACTACTTAGAAGTTTTATGTGGTGACAAAAACAAATGCCCAATTTTTTGAAAACAAGAGTCAATAAAACGAACCTAGTTGTTTTAGTTTTTTGCACTTGTACGCAGTCAAACTATGGATGCGAACACAGCATTCACCTTCATCGCAATCTGATGTTTTTTTGCAAGTCGTCCCCTCTTCGGACACCTAAAATGAAATAATAATCCATTTATTAAAATTGTGATTTATATAGTTACTACAAAACTATCTTTTATTGTTGTGAAACCGGCCTGTGTAGGGGTTAGGGAACTGGCCTTGCATCAGAAAAGTTCTGAGTTCGTGTCCCGGGTCTCTTTCAGACTGTGTACTATCTGTCCTTGCTGTGGGGGTGGCGTTGGCACACCTAATATGGTGCCTCTGAAAGAGTGGTCGATAAATCTGCCCTTCACATGCCTGTATGACGAAAGGTCATTCTTCAGATGGACATTGGAAAAAAAAATTTGTGACGCATAAATTGGGTCATAAAACGATGGACTGGGTGGCGCAGTTGGTTTGTCGTCGGCCTTCTGAGCCCAAGTCTGCGGGTTCGATCCCCGGCCCAGACACCGGATTTTCGGGATGCAAAAAATCCTCAGCGGCCATGTCGTCTGATTATGCGGCATGTAAAAGATCCCTGGAGTGCCTTATTGGCTCTTGGCGATTCCGGCAAACTTAAAATTCCTAGTGCACTCCGGCATCCAAATAGAGTCTTGGTGCTGCCATCTAGTGTGGCAGAAACGAGACGTCCAAATTAACATGGCCAACGGTATCTCACCCATTGTGGTGGTCCTGAAAGAGTAGATACCACTTCTGGAGAACGTACTAGGTCTGCTCATCGGGAAGACTGATTGTGCAGCTCATAGGAAATTAAAAAAAAACGATGGGGGGGACAAAACAAAAAGGTCTTCTCTCTCTACCATCGAATGAGTGAAATATGTGTGTGGGTGAGCTTTTAATCCCATTTTTCTTAATTTTCCCAAATAAATTGATAGTGATTTACATTATTCAGCAATAAATTCTAATTCAAAATATAAGGTTTTTGAAGTTCGCTCTAGAATTTGAGATAGTGTGCAGAATTTTAAATTCTCCGTTAATTTTTTTCTGACAAAATTATACCAATACAATTCTGCAATCAGCAGTTTTCGAGAAGTAGTTAAATAGTATACAGTTGTCTGATTTTAAACTTTTGATAAAAATGTATTTGTTTTGCTGTAATTAACACTAAAAGAGTTTTTTAGCATCATCCAAATCGGTTTTTAACAGCTTGAACTGCAGTAAAATTGAATTTTAAAAAATTTAAAAACTGAAAAATGTGCAGCATTAAATGACTTACTTAAAACCACAAATCGCATAACTTTATTGCTTTAAAGTTTTCAGGAAAAATTCATAGACAATTTAAACATTTTCAAGCCCTATTTCTCCTAATATAATAATAATAAATAAATAAATAAATAAATGAAACGCAGTAGCGAAACAGCTCATGGTGGGTTAAGGACTATTATGCCCCTCCCAATTTTCTTGACCTTGGGATCTGCGGGAGTGCGGGAACAAACGTTCCAATCGGGTGGACAGCTGAAAGTAGAACCCCCTCAGAAGTAGACCCTTTAGTAGATTCAACAATATAAGTTGATCCAACAATATACATATAATATGCGCAATAAATAAGTAAATAAACAAAACGTAGTAAATGACTTTTGATATATCACATCTTCATGCACTAGGACTTAATAGTTGAAAGGGCTGGCCGCAAATATATAGTAAAAGTCATATATTTAAAATACAATTTTTCAGGAACTATCCGACCGATTTCGTTCAAATTTTGTATTTTCCTATAGAAAATAAAAATTCCTTAACATGATGTAAAAATTTGTATTTTTCAATAATTCAAAATAATGTTATCTACTGTTTTTAAATAAAATAATAAAAAATAAATATTAAAAATTATTTTTTGCATGGAATGACCTTTGGATAAACGAACTTTAAAATTGCGTGCAAATTTTTTTTAGTTCACTTAAGTTCTCGAGTTATAGAGAAGTACGCAAAAAGTTAAACTAACATTAAGGGGTCTAAACTTTACCTATCGCTTGACCAAACTATTGGGGCCATATTTTCCTCTGAAAAGTAGTTAAGATATTCATAATTGAAGTGATAAAAAAATTGTTGCATTGGTGGATCCAATGCATTAATGTTTTCCCATAATGCATAATGCGTTCTAATCTGAAAAACAATGTATTCAAAAATCCATCATTTTCCAATTAAATTTTTATTTATTAGCTTCGTCTAAGTTAATTGTTTATAACAGAAAATTTTATCCTTAAAAATAATAATTTTGTCGTTGTTATGAAATTACGAACATAATATGAGACTTACCACGCAGTATGCAAAAAAGGAAAGCAAAGCGAAAGTTACAATCACCTTCATGGTTCTTATTCAGTTAGAAAAACAATTTGAAGAAACATTTGTGTTCAATTATATGCAAACGTGGGAATTTTATCACAACGTAAATTCAAGATTATATCTTCATGTCTTAAGTTATTAGATAAACATCTGTTCCTTAAATCTAAGAACAGATAAGATATTTCACTAAATTTAAATATTATCAGTGCTTATTTAAATGAATCTGTAAGTTTTTTTCAAAATTTATTCTAAATAATTTGATAGATTTTTTAGACTAAAACGAATGAAGTACATAGAATTCTCTTTACTATTTTAATTTTTATGGAGACTGTTACGCAACCATTACTCAATGTACAGTTTTAGAATTATTTCAACTATCTCAAATCATTACAAAAACCATATTCAAATATATCGAATCAATAATAAAGACAAAGGGGTGAAAATATTAAAACTAACTTGAATTCTTAATGAAACTTGGGGGTTATTCGTATAAATCCTCCATATTTTGAATGCGTTGCATCTCCTATCTTCTTCCTCCGGCAATTAAACAGGATTGGATGCTTCTCTTCTCGCCTTCTTTGGTAATGATTCGTTTCCATTTTTGCTTCTCTTATATATTAATTGGAGACCTCTAATGTATATACTTTTCTGGTTACAATGTTAACAGGATTTTAAAAATATGTGTTAAAGGCAGTTGTTACGGAACACCCTGAGTAATTTCACACTAATCCAGTAATTGCTTTGTAGATAATTTTGTTTGACGTCACACAAAAATTTCCTTAAAAAAATATTATTCTATTTACTCTATTTACTTTACTCAGAAGACAATGTAACTTCTGCATCAAGTATTAAGACAAATACAGCAGGTTTTCGGAAAGGATACTTTAATAAAACTTACTTGCGTTTAGAAGAAAATGTAGAGCAAAAACAAAACACCTCTGACACTGAATCTGACTTCATTGGGATAGATTTTCTACACTTTTGAATACCAGGAATGGTACAGGTAATTTTTTGGTAAAGTTTACTACTGAAAAATTAATAGATGAAATTACATTCTTTGCACTTATTTTTTACTTTCTCAAAAATTTTGAGCCTACAATGTCTTTTCGTTTTGTTCGAATATTTTTTTATCATTCCTTCATTTTGGTATAATATTAAATTACTTGTTTTTAGCATAATCAATAAAAATTCATGGCCATTTTCTTGCCTATAATATCGTCTATATTTTATGAGTGGCATTAGAAACAACAAAAAAAATGTTCGTGTGACAAAAAAATTCAAGTGTTTATTATTGAATGAAATAACTGGTTATTTAGTATCTTGATATGATTAATTTAAAAAATTTTTGCAAAAGATTATGGTTTCTTTTAAATTATTCGATTTTATAATTTTCGAATAGCAGTAATGTTTTCTAAAAAAAAAAAAAATTCTTTGTTATGTTTTTCGGGGTTATGTTTTATTACTGTTATAAATAAAAATAATCGTAATTAGAAAAACAAAGGCAAAACTAGTTTTTTTTATCTTTGGCATAAATAATTTCGCATTTTCCTCGATATAGAAAAAAAGTATTCCGGAAATTTTTTTTCTTCTAGATACTATATAAATTTTTATAGCAAAAATGTAATTCGTTTTCTCATATCTATGACAAAAGTTGCAGCTTTTAAGATATATTTCCTTAAAAGGCTTTAATTATTATAATTTCTCTATATCAAGAAATCGTAAGGGCTGCTGGTGGTGTTTTGGGTGTTCAACTTAACCTTACATTTTACTTTAATGCGCAAAAACCATAAAACTTAATATCTTAAAATTACTAAGTGTATAGAAAAATGTACAAGGATTACGATAGAATGAAAAAATAACATTCGATAACTTGTTCGAGAATTATTAAATGTTAAACTGGATAGAAAAATTCCATACGAGCATCAGGATTGCAACTACAGAGTTGAAATTTAGCATACTGAAAGGGCCGCAATAATTTATTATGAACTTAAAAAAGAGATTTTTTAAAAAATAACAAAAAATCTTATTTGTTCGAAATTTATTGCTAATTTAAGTGCCTTCGTGGAGGACTTTTTGATGGATCTAATCCACATTTGCGTTACATGGAGAAGAAGACCACGAGAACCTCTCACGGTTAGCCTAACGGCAAGGAGACTCTAACCCATGATCCGTCTAACACTGAGAATATTTCACGTCAGCAGTGCGGTCGGTGCAAGCCGGATGCGGAATTCGTATCGACTGGTATTCGAACCCGGATGCCACATTGGAAGGCGAGCGATTTTCCAATTTCCTTTCTATATATATATATGATGTTGGGCCATTATTTTTTTTGTTACTATTTCTTATGTATGCACCATTATGTTTTTGTTACTTGGTCGTTGGTCCGGTAGATACGTAGTGCGTTTTCAATTGAGAAATGTATTCATAAATTTTTATCTTGCTATAAATATCTTATAAAAGAGAATTTTTTTCTCCCTTATAAAACTGAAATTAATTAATTAAATTTAATTAATAAATTAATATTTGAAAAAAATGCATTAACGTCAAGTGTAACCCACTACAAGTTTTAAAAAAATGTACTTGAACTTGAGTATATGAATAAAAAGTATTTTATTAACGATTAATAAATTTGAACAAGATATATAAATAGATATAGAGAGAAAGTGTGAACTAATAGTAGGATTTGAAAAAATCGTTTCCCTTTTAAGGGGACCCGGAAAGTGAAAAATGTCAAAATTTTCGAAAATATTTTTTTACTTCATTGAATAATTTGAACTTTCTTCTTTACAATGATACCAAATTTATTTTTCTCCGATTAGTAGAAGTATTTTAATTTATTTTTCAAAACACTCAGGTATGTCAAAAAATTCGAGCAGACGAAATGGTTTCGGTTTGAATGCAGACGACATTTGACATCGCTTCGATTTAATTTCGCTTCAAATTGTGTAATAAGAATGCAGCTAATTATTTTTACTTATTTTAGCTTTTAGCTTTATTAGATTTTCATTTATTTAAGTTTGAGAATTCTCTACTTTAACTTTCACTTCATAAACTCTGTTTATCTTTTAGAAATATTGCGAAGCGAACGTGCTGTTTTGATATTTTTAGAATCATTTGTTAAGTGTTTTAAGTCTCTTTAACGAGTAAAATTACTTCGCATTTATTTCTTTTAATTGTGTCTCACAATTATATCCACGAATAAACCTTATAATCTGTATTCCTTTATTTAATTTTTTTTTCAAGTACAAATGGTTCTTTAGTACGTTTTTGCAAGTAAGGATAGGAATAGGTCCTTTGGAAATTTTAAAGGCATTTAAAGTTTCGATTTTTGTTTCGAACTTGGAACCTGTTCGCTCATTTAATTTGGTACTTATTGGTTATTTTGACAATGGCGACTGCTTTTCTAAGTTTTCGCCAACAAGACCATTGATCACTATGTCCGATAGCTATGAATTTCAATATCGCAATGTATTATCGAAAAATATCGATAGTTATTGATATTTCGCGATAATTTGCAATTTTATTTATTACATTTTTACATTGTTCAATAATTTCGCTGACCAAATAAAATTTATCTACACTTAGAGAAATTATTATTATTGATTTCAACTTTATATAAAAAAAAATCCTCTCTATATTAAAAAATCGAAAGGTCTTTCGCCAATGCTGACTCTGTTTTGGATATTTAATCTAACGTTGCTTTGTTTTGTTGGGCAAGAACAACAAGATTTAGAATAAAAATCTGCATCAATAAGATGTGTAGAAAATTGTACGTGAACTACAATGGAATAATAAACTTAATATTCGATAATTTGTAGGAGAATTAACTTGTTGGAAGAAACACCATACGAGCAGCTCTACAGACCTCAGAAATGCAACTACAGAGTTGCAATTTGGCATGCTGAAAGGGCTTGTTTATGAACTTAACGCCGAGTTTTCATTTTTTTCAAAAATCCAATTTGCTCGAAAATTATTGCTAGTTTAGGTGCTTTTTTGCGAATTTTTTCACACTGTTGTTATACGTTACATATTGCTATGCTGCTAAAATTTTATAAAACTTCGAAACTTGAAGTCGCGATATAGTGTAGAAAATTGTACATGGTTTCGATGGAATAAAAATCGTATTATTCGAGAATTATTAACTGTAAAACTTGTAGTGAAAAAACGATGCTGCTCGATCTACTGACAGCTGAAATGCAACTATAGAGTTGAAATTTCATATGCTCGTTACAATTTTAGCGAAAGTTTTGCTTTTATGCTTCGATTTTCTTTAAAAAAATGATTTTAAAAAAAACGAAGTCACATTTGTTCGAAAGTTATTGCAAATTCAAAAAAAAAAATTTTTTTTAATTTTTTCAAATTTTTTTTAAAAATATATGTAAGTCTCTTCAACGAGTTGAATTACTTCACATATATTTCTTCTAATATAATCACGCAATCTGTTTTCCTTAGATTAGTTTTTTTTCCAATTAGAATGAAGAATTTTCAAATCTAAGGAATCGTCTAGCTCGTTAAGATTAATAAAATGTTCTTTGATAAAGCTACAATCGCTGTATATTTTGTAACAAAAATGTTTAGTGTTTTTATGAGAGATCTGTCGAGTTACAAAGCCCTCCATGTTCCCATAACAAACTCTGAACTCTGGGGTACTGAATTGGTTATCAATCATTCTCTGGTTCAGGTCAAAGTTAAGATCGGTGGATTAATAAATGGATATAGAATGGGTCCGCCCTGTAAATGGGTGTGACGTATGGATGGGGCAGATATCGAATTCTTGGCCATAGATGGCGCCACTGAAGAGCAGGAACAATCTCGCATCTCTTGCCTTGATAGCCTATGACAACAACAAAAACAATAAATATTATAAATCTTGGCAAATTTAAAATAATCTTTCTTTACCTACCGCGTGATTATGCATAATTCTTCACGTAGAAAAAATATCACCCCTACTCTCAAATATTTTCTCTATAGATAATAAAAATTTGATCTGCTGGAAAATAGTGCTTTTCAAGAAACATATTACAACAAAATTTTAAATAATAATTATTATAAAAATTATCAATGAAAGTAATAGTTGCTATAACCCTAGCAAAGGCAAAATAATCTTCGTTTAACTTCGGCATCACCAGTAAAAATTATGCATTTCTCCCTCCATAGAAAGGAAATTGTTAATGGGAAAACATTCTTTCTAAATATAATAAAATCTGGCTCTGAAATTTTTTAATACCACTTCGTTAAAAGTAGTGATTTTTACAAACATTTTATTCCTTAATTTCGTGTATTCCTAAATTGTATAATGTTCAAAATTGGGTAATAAAAAAAAGTATGGTATGAAAAACTACGAATTTTACTGCATCGAAAATGTAAAAATCTCCATCTCAGTTTATTTGTCACGAACAGATGTTTCATGAAATGCTACATATGCTAACATATTTATTAAAAGTAAATAAATTAAGGGAAAGAAGATAAATTAACATGTTACATCATGCTTAGAATTATTCATAAATAAAAAATGTGCATTATGTCTTGTCCTTCAATGCAAATTCCTTGCTTTCTGAAAACAATGAAACATTGAAACTATAACTACAAGTTTCGTCTTTTCAGCTGTTGTTGCAAATACGAAAGAGAGACCTTGATTAGGTTAAAGACCCAAATGTTCGAAAGTGTATGTACAAAAAAAAAAAAAATTAAAAGTAAATGTTGAAAAAAAAAAATTTAGTTTTATTTACTGCGCATAAGCTTCTGGTATATAGAACTCATAAAATAAGTTTGAAATATAGAAAAAACATGGAAAATAATAAAAATTAATGAAAAGAAAAGATGAAAAATTATTAAAATAAAATATTTTTGAAAAAAAATGTTTAAGAAAAAATTTTAAAAATCCGGAAAGCAAAATAATGAAAAGATATAATCTCTTCACTAGCTCACACGATTATATATATATATATATATATATATATATATATATATATATATATATATATATATATATATATATATATATATATATATATATATATATATATATAAAATTATCAATTTTTATTTTTTATTAATTTTAGGTAATAAAAATATACCAATATGTCATTCCCTCACTTGTCCCCACTGCTGATTTAAAAAAAGAAAAAAATTGTTTCTGAAATAAAAAATTTTTTTTAACAAATTTGTGTTTTTTATTTGAGAATATTGAAATATAGAATTCAGAAAATAAATTTTAAATTTAATTTCTGACAAAAATATTAACACAGCACTATTTTAAACTTTGTCCCCAGTGTTTCGCGTCATTCCCTCACAAAAATGTTCTCATCACCTGCAATCATCTTAGAATAAAAATATTTTAATAAAAGCTTCAGAAGTTAACAACTGGCATCATAGGACAAAATTGCAGTATGTTTCCATCTTCAACTTAAAGAAGCTTTGCTGTGGAATAAATTTGAATGAATCAAACCAGGTAACATTTATCATTCCCTCATGTCGTTTTTTAGAGTAAAATAAAATACAACTTCATCGAGAAAGTGGGTAATTATATGTTGCTTTCTTGTATGAATATAATTGTATGTGATTGACTTCAGAAATTAATAAAGCCTAGCTGTTATTTTTAAATTTTATTGAATTCGTCATTCCCTCACTAGTGTATAAAGTGAGGGAATGACGCTGAAGTGAGGGAATGATTCAAGATGAGTATATTATTAAATTTTTTTTTGTTCAATGCCAGCCAATTTTATTTTCCAAACCTGTAAAAACTATTAAATATATAAGACTAGATTATAATAAATATTAGATATACTTAGTATGCTATCATTTTCAAACTTTAGGTAGATGTAACTTAGACAAAAACATGTATTAAAATAAAATATCATTCCCTCACTATTAGTGTCAGTCCCTCACTTTTTAAATAGTGAAAATAATTAATTTACTTATTAATTAATTTGAAAAATAAATTAAAAAATTAATAACTTGATTTATTAAACTAATTAATTAATTTATTAAATTAATTAATTAATTATTAATTATTATAAATTAACCCTCCTGGCGTCAAGCCCGTTATATTACGGGCTTCATTTCCTTGCTAAAAGCGGCTTGCCCGTGTTTTCACGGGTTCACGATCTGGCTCTGGAGCGGCGAACCCGTCTTTTTCTCCTCTAGAATATTTCCTTCCCCCTCAACCTCCTACTGCTCACAAATTGAGAGGCGTATAAGCTGTCATCGTAAATCACTCACTGTGCTATAGTATTTCTGTTTGAATAGATGTGAATATTTTGCATTCTTTTTGATTTTTGAACCCCCACTCAAACTAAAAGTTTACCTTTAATAAACAGGTTATTTTTTTTTGTTCAACTTATTCGATAGATTTAATTTTATTCAATATTTATTGCTTAATTTATTATACTAAATCTTTAAATGTTTTAAATCGTTTTGTATTTTTAAATTTCAAATAATTTTCGAAAATTCATTTAATTTTAGTGTAAATTGCAGCAAATTATTTCTTCTCTAAATAATAATGTAATATTCAATGAACTAATTTATGAATTTTTAATCTTACCAATTTTCTATAATATTTAACTAATTTAGTTAAAGTAATTAATTGTTTTTTAAAAAAAAATTTTTTTTTTGCTTACAAAATATATTTCAAAACAATTCTTGCAATTGAAGTTAACTCTAAAAACATTCTCTCCTCTTCATGTAATGTTCTGGACTTTCTCAGCGTTTGTCTAAAATCCCATCACCTATGACACTAGTTTTATTTGTACTTTAGTTTAATGATATTGAAACATTTTCATGGATAGAGAGGAAATCGAAATTCTTTTCATTTGGAAATACGTTTTATTAAATTAGTAAAATTACAAGCTGTTAAAACTCCAAATAACTAAGTGAGTTTCAATATACCAAATATTTTTTTTTCATCCAAGCAAATAATCAAATTAATTGTAAATTTTTATGTCACTCACATTACGATATACATTTTAAAGAAAACGATTTATAGCTTGTTTTAGTAAAACCAAATAAGTTTAATAATAAATTTAAATTTTCTTAATAAATTATATTAAAAAAAATTACAAGCTGTTAAAACTCCAAATAACTAAGTGAGCTTTAATATACCAAATATTTTTTTTCCATCCCCACAAATAATCAAATGAATTGTAAATTTTTTGGTCACTCACATTACGATATACATTTTAAAGAAAACGATTTATAGCTTGTTTTAGTAAAAACAAATAAGTTTAATATTAAATTTTCTTAATAAATTATATAAAAAAAAATTACAAGTTGTTAAAACTCCAAATAACTAAGTGAGTTTTAATATACCAAATATTTTTTTTTTCATCCAAGCAAATAATCAAATGAATTGTAAATTTTTATGTCACTCACATTACGATATACATTTTAAAGAAAACGATTTATAGCTTGTTTCAGTAAAAACAACTAAGTTTAATAATAAATTTAAATTTTCTTAATAAATTATGTAAAAAAAAATTACAAGTTGTTAAAACTTCAAATAACTAAGTGAGTTTTAATATACCAAACATTTTTTTCCATCCTTGCAAATAATCAAATAAATTTTAAATTTTTTATGTCACTCACATTACGATATACATTTTAAACAATCCGGAATTTGAAAGTTGTTGATAACGAGGGTGAATACAGTGTTGATTAAGTATAAAATCTTGGTAACAAATACCAACTGCACCGAAATGACCTTACTTTCCACTCCCCCTAATATTCCATTAATTTAACACAATCAAATTAAGTATTACAGTACTGTCATTCGTACTAGAATATTCATCTATTGACGGTCTAAATACAAAAGTAAATGATACTTCTAGTTACGTGATGATCTTGTTAAGTTATTGAAATCGTTTTTAGAAGTTTCATTTGAAATGAGCAATAAACAAGCTTTATTGTGATGTAAATATAATCTAGACTCCGCTTATAAGTGTTCGGATGAAGTGAGTTTCGCCTATCGCTTTCTTTTCTATTTATGATCAAAAATACTATGAAAGATGATCTAAAAGAAATGGACGTACTGTAATAAGCAGAACGTGTTGCATTAAGTTAGCGAAATGTGAAATGCAGAGAAGATTTGTCACTGTATTTTCTGCGATTCTTTTCGAGAAATTCTCGACTGCAAGAAAATAATAAAACTTAAAATAAGAGCTTCAATAAATTTAGGATGAATAATAATAATATTTGGGAATAAATATGAAAGACATGATGTTTTTTTTTTTTCATTCTTAGGAATTGTATATCTTTGAATTCATAAATGACGGTGTAATTTATTTTATAAGGCATAATGCAACCTCTTATATGTTTTTTTTTAAGTGATAACAAGTTCTTGCGCCCTACCATAATCTCAAGTATATCCATAACCCACAAGCTCCTTAAATACGTTGCTAATTACTATAAATAAAATATTCTTAAAGTGTTACTCTTATAAATAGTAAATATAGTGGACAGGGAGGCAAGTTTTATTACACGAAATATTTCTTAGCTCATATAATTTGAAACCATAGAGTAATACGTATAATACTTTTTTCTTTAAAAAATGTAATTTAAAAAAAAAAATGTTATTGCAACTTTTCATTAGTTGATATGTTACAAAAGTAGTGCAATAAGTTTTTATTTTTTTGCAAATTTGAAGCTAAAGATCCCGAAAACTTTATTCCTAAATTTGATCTGCTTAAATGTATTAGTAATAATTTAAAAATAAAAAAGAAAATTAGATGAAAGATAAAATTATACTGATAACCTCGTTAGAAATACAAAATATAGCAACTTCATTAAAATTCATTTATATATAGCTTACTTTATTCAATTAAATAGTATTTATAAAATACAAACGAAGTTATGCAATAAAATATTTATTTAAATGAGAAAATGTTAAACAGGTTAATGTTAATTAAAATATCAGTTGTATTATGTTTTAAACATGTGTAAAAATTACAAATTCTCAATTGTATGATATACTTCAAAACAAGGTACAACACACAAAGTGACATTGCACTGTTTACATTGAAATCGAGATTCTTTCCTAACTCGTTGTCCTTTTGAGTCAAAATTTTTACTCCGCCACCCCCCTAGAAAAGAAATCCTACCCTTATCTATTCTGAATAGAAGGAGTGACTAGTTCGATGACGTTCGACTTAAAAACCTGAATTTGCAATCCCATAGCTCATTTCCTATTATACGTCACCTATCTCTTGACTTTGAAGAGGGATGAAAGAATGGAATTCGGGGGAAAGCAATATTTATATTGTAATAGATTTTTATACTTATACACATAAGTTTTTTTCAATTTTTTTTCCAGCTAAGTTAGGTTCTATAAAGAAATAAAAAAAGCAAACATATCCTACTTATAAAAATTAAATATAGACTAATGAATATAAGAATATAAAGTAATGAATATATAAACTAACGAATAAAAATATAAAATCCCATATTCATTCTATTTACCATTTCCAATTTTGAAAATATCTTCCTTTTTTTTTTGTGTAATTCTTTTCTATGTCATTTAATTGCCATACAAAAGGTGTGCACCTTGAATAATGCATAATCGAAGTACTTTTTTATGACAAAGTATTTTTATGTCATGTTTACAGGTTGTAATTATTGTCAGTTTTTTTCACAGAAAAAGAAAAGCAGAGCAACGATTTTTTTCCGATTTTGCATGCACTGTATTCTATTCTATAGGCGGAAAAAATTAGTGTTGTCAGCTAGAAGTATAGTTATTTACCTTTGAGTCTGAGACAATATTTCTAAATGGTGTCTCAGAAACATATTTGGAATAACTGATTCTATAGGTCATCATGGTGCAAAGAGTTAATTTTTTTCATGAAAAAAATTTAATTGATATTTATTATACTAAATCAATACAACCAAAAATCTTTAAAAATATGTTTATTTTTGTATATTTAAATTCTGTTACTGTGACGTACTTTTTTTACAATATATATTGTTTGATTTATATTGTAAAAATCATTCACACGAAATTAAAGCAGTAGACAAAATAGCAAAGAATCAATGTATTAATTCTTGAAATCAAGGATGGCGCCAGACTCTGCCCGACAAGGGGTCAAGTCTCCCCCGACTGTGGGGCTCAAACAAATTCAAAATATTTAAATTAATTATACTTTACATTTTTTTCACGTGTGTTTCTAAGAATCTAAAATCAGTAATATTGATACCCATAATGTGCAGATTCCTTTTAATGTAAATTTAAATCTAATTTTTTTTTCTGTTATCGATATATTTTGTACTGTATGGTGCAATTTACCATACATTGTAATCGTAAAAATTACTTCTGTAATGAAGAATAGTTGTAGCAGTAACCGCTGTTTCAAAAAAATTCGACACTTCTTACTCTCATAAAGCAAAAATTATTCGATAATAAAAATCAGAAATTTCATGCACATTTAACAAAACATTTAAAGAATATTTTAATATAAAATGTTATTTTTATATGCATCGATTGACTTTTGACTCATTTAAATGTTTTGTAAATAAAGTTTTAAGTACATTTTTTGCATCCACGTATTCTATCTAAATATATCATGCCCCGTTTCGAAGGAACTTCGAAATGGTTATGCCCATAAAATTGCAAAATTTCTATTTTTTTTAATTGTTACACTGTATAATTTTACGGACAAAAAAAGGGCTATTTTAATCAGGGGACTCGATGCTAATATATATTGTAAATAAATACAAAGATACTTCGAAAATTTCTCCTTGCGATTCCCTTTTCTTTTCAAAGATGCTTTTAAAGTGAACATCTATGTCCGGCAAAATGCTAATTTCTCTATTTGAGAAAAAGAGTAAGTCCATCGGCTGAAAATATAAGATTCAAACAATATAGCTGAAATTTGTAATTATTTTTAAATTTACAAATTTTAAGTTTGCTTCCGAGAAACGAATATTAACTAACTTACATTTTTAAAAAAAAATTGCAACACATGGCTGCTGTTTGTCTGCCTATGTTTTCGTTTCACTGCAAAGCTGAAAGCACACTTTCTACCAAGATTTCTGTTTCGCCCTGCAAAAGCGTTTTACATATTGGCATATGCCTGCAACGAATAACCTTTCACACAGTTAATTGATTATTGTTTACCACATGTCAACGCGAAACATTCTTTCCTCTACGATTTAAATTTGTTTTTGCTTTCATAGTTACGAATTTTAAGTCACAAGAAATGGACACTAAAAATTAAGAAGTTAGGGGACCAAATTTCGAAAAAAAAAATTATTTTTATTTTTCAGGACTTATTTGACCGATTTTGCTTTTTGATTGAATCGAAAAAATTTTCATACAATTGTTAAAATTCGTTTTTCCAAAGGTAATTCCATGCAAAAAATATAGTTTTAAATAGTTATAAAATATTTAATATATTTATAATATGCGTTGAAAAATTCTGAATCACGATTTTTGAAATTCCCGTGCAGTAAATGGCGACTGATGCACGTTAAATCTATCGAGTCGCAAAGCCCCCCATGTTCCCATAACAAATAAACAACACTGGGGGTACTTATCCAGGAGTTTCCTGGTCTTCTGGATTGGTTCAAAATTACAAGGCTACGGAGTTGAAATTGGGTCGGTTGTTCAACGACGGATAAAATAAAATAGCAAGATCTACAAACCTGAAACTATAGACAAACTTGTATGTTTATCCAGATCAGAATGCGTTTTTCTGTTTATTTTCGTAACTTAAAATATGGTATTGATTCTTTGTACGTGAAAATATGATTAAATCAAAAGTTAATCAAGGTGTTCCCTTTTTCCATTTCATGCACTGTACATAAAATAAGTCAATGAGAATCTGTTAGGTTGATTAATATATATTTTAGGATATTGAATATGAACAGTTTAATTGTTTTTCTGACTCAATCAACAATCTTTTTACTACTAAGAAAATTATAAAAAAGATAATAAATAAAAAATATTTTGTTATTGTTTTTTTTCCGACTGCATATTTATTGCGTTGATTAAAATATAAACCTTGAATCCGAATAAGTAAATGATTTTCCTCAATTAATAGTATTTTTAAAAAAAAAAGATTAAAAAATTAAATTTTTTTTATTTTGTTCATATACTTTAATTTTGCTTGAAAATTTCAAAAAGAAATTATGTGATCACATAAACCATTGATAAACACATTACATAAAAAAGAATTCGCAAAGAAGAGGACCTGTGTATCCCCTTCTTAGTTCTCCAGAAGAAAGAATAGCAGTTTGAAAGATAAGTTTCCAAGAAAATGAAGATGTGTCTGTGGGAAAGGATTTCTATGGGACTTCGAAAAGTCTTCAATTTCACCTATGTCTAATCGCATCCAGTCTCTAGTTTGACAATGTTCAGGTAAAGTTATGGGTAGTGCAGTGAAACTATAATTACATAGAATTTACAATATATTTTACTAATTTTTGTTACTAATTAAGAACAAATAGATAAAAAGTCAACTACAAAATTTTTTTATTAGGCATTTGTAAAAGAATTTTTGACATAATTTAGAAAAAAATGTGACCAGACTATTTTCCGGACGAGACTTTAAAATTTTCCCGTGGGAGGGGGGGGGGGCATGCCCGACAGGGGAGCAATTCCCCCTCCCCTGATCCCGCCTTTGCTTGAAAAAATATTCTTGCAATGATTCTTGTACTGATATTTATTCCTTGCATGCGAAATTTAATAAGATTTTGATATGTTTTCATTCTTAATATTATTTTTACTATGAAAAAATGTAATGAAAAATGCAGTTTTGCTTAATAACTACTAGTGTAAATAGAAATTCATATTTTTTGAAGTTTTATAAATCTCTATTAGAATACCTAACGATTTTTACTCAATCGCGTAAACGATGAATTAAAAATGGATATTTCTTTTTGAAACAGTAGCGCTTAACAAAAGCTTTTTCTCCCTCTCAAAGAAAAAGAGCCATTATACATGAAAATATAATATCCACTGAACTGACGTTATATTTCGCATCTATAGTACTATTATATAAGTACTATATAAGTACTATAAATTATTTTTTAAATTCAAAGAAATCATTAATGTGGATTAAAAAGGTAAATATGATTTGTTATTAACACGTATATCAACGAATTTGTTCTCATCCTACATGAACTTAGAACTGAAGTAAATTAAAAAGGATGCACATTTTTTTTTTTAAAACTTGGCAATTGTATCTGGGAAATAACAGAAGTCAAAAGAGCTAGGAAGGAAAAAATATCAGTAGAAAGAACCTATTCAGTACCATCACAGGGGATATTGATAACAACCTTTGATGTTATATATCAACGTTATCATTGTCAAAGTTCAAAGGACAAGAAAAAGTGTAATTTAACCTAAAAGCAATAATCTTATCAGTAAAAATGTCTTCTTCATTGCTTGATATTTCAGAGGAAAGTGCAATGTTGACCACAGTTCAAAAATGACTTTCGGAAAAGTGAATCACATACGCGATTCATCCATCAAACTGTCATGACCCACCTGGAACTCCTAGACCGATAATCACCCCTTTTAACCACAAATTGAAGTGGAAAGGGGAAAGCATACCTTTTGTCCGACCCTCGACACTTTTCGTGGCATCTTTCTAAAATGTGTCTGCCGCTTGTAGTAAGAAACTAAGAGAGAGGGGAAACGCCAGGAGGGTTAATAATTATAAATTAATTATTTAAAAAATTAATTAATTTAAATATTAAGTATAATTTATAGGATATATACTTTCTTTATAATGCCATTGCATATTTCTATTAATATAGAAAGTTTCAGAGCATTTTATTCACTTTACTTTTTTGGGATTTTATGAACTGAAAAATGACAGTTTTCGTGAGAATGACCCATATATATATATATATATATATAGCTGGTGAGTGGGAGAGAGACTCACGAGTAATAACACGCCATAAGTTCTTGCAAAAAGCATTCGCTTCTTGTTTTTTAGTGTCGTCTTCTACCGCCGAGAATATGATTTTGCTACACATATACATCACAACCCGTTTCACAGGGAGGACTCATTCCCATGCTTTGTTATGGGAACTTGGAGAACTTTGGCAAATATAACGTACACCAGTCACCATTTAATACACGAAGATTCTTCCGTCGGCTGGATTCAAACATTCTTTCTTACGAACATGTGTCCAACGTCCTACCAACCAGGCTCTCCCCACCCATTCTTTAGAATTAGGTCCACTGGTTGCGTACCTCCTGACTGTCACTTGCATCTTACGCACGTCCGTTGGATCTTAGTACTGTAGCGTATCAAGCTATATAAATAACAGTTCTGTTTCTTATTAAAAAAAAAACTTTTGTTCACAAACAACACAAACAGTAACAAAAATGAAATACCCATAACGGGATAGTTATGATCTTGTAAAACAAACTAGAGAAACCCGTAACGGGTTATAAGAAAACTCAAATTCTAAAACAAAACTGATGTCTAAAAAAACCAACAACTCTGCTGTTCAAAAAATCGCGGTCGTAACGAACTATAGGGGGCGTTGTTGTATAAGACGCATACCTGCAATTTCTATATGAACAGTCATTCAGTTACTCTGGAGACGTCTTTAATGTAGCGTGTAGCTTTGTAACGTTCCTTCTTTATTGTGACTTATTAAATTTAAAAAAGAAAAAGGTTTGATATTCTTTCTTATGCAAACGAAAGCAAAATGGTATCTCTTTTTTTAAGAGAAGGAACATCCAAAACCATCGGTAAAATATTTGTCAATAAACAGAAAACAAAATATGTATTTTCTTATTAGAGTTAAAACCTATGCCTGAGAAATAGTTTTGCTAAATTTAATGATATAATATGAAAGGCCTATTTAAACTTTATATTCCATAATTTAAAGAATCATATTACTTCGAACATTAAAATAAGCAAAAAGTATACATAAGCCTCATAATTTTATATAATTTAATTTTGCAAAAAAAGTTTTTATTTTTTCAGGAGCGAAATATTTTACCGAAAAAACGAAAATGTATCAATTCCCATGACATGAATTTTTATTTTGGTAAACGTATGATCTGGAAATGTTATTTCATTTGGAATCTTATTTATTAGAGTTCATATGGCAACAGCATCAGGTGAAAGAAAATAGAGATTGTTTTGAATCTATGTTAAATTCTATATCGGCCCATTTTCCACCGAAATCCGATTGACTACTTTGATTTTAAATAAAGTGTTTTGATTTTAAATAAAGTGTTTTATTTTATGATTTATAGCTGAAATTTTAATTGTAGATTGGCTGCACTTAAAAACCGCCAAATCTGTAGCTGTGGTAGCGTTAACACGTAAGTACCGAATTTTTATTCCATACTTTTCTGAATCATATTACTTCATACACTAGAATATGCAAGAAGTATACATAAACACATAATGTTATACCATTTAATTTTTCAAAAAAAGTATTTTGGCAACAATTTTTATAAAAGAATTATAAACAAAAAAACGTAAAATAAAGAATTCTTAGAAAAATGATTTTAAAAATTCCTCATATTGAAATAAAAAACTTTCATATTGTTCCTTTTTTTTATTCTTACAGTTCTTAATCAGACGTAAAAAACCATTCGGTAGAGAACTATCATCAAAGAAAAATTTATTTGCAAGCTAATTTTTTATTATAAAAATCATAACACTCTCCAGCTTTATAAATCCGGAAAATTCCAAATGAAATGTTCTTCGTTTGAAAACTTTATTTTCAAATAATATATACTTAGATCATCCCTTCATTACTTTCAGATAACATACCAGACAGCAAAATTTTATAATGGCAAGATGTCGATATGAATTTTAATATGTAGCTTAAAAACAGAATAGCTGAATTCTAGTTAAAATTATTCTTTCGAAACTAAAAAATAATTACCAAGAAAACGATAAAAATTTATTAATAATCGGCACAAATGATACTATTTCAAGTAATTCGGATGATTCTTTATTGTTGTTTTCAGAATTATATAGACACAGAAATATATACTATTCTATAAAGAAGAAGAATATTCCCTAGCTATAACAGTTCTGCTCGTTCTGAATTCACATTTATTCATTGGAATGAAGAAAGCAATGTTGACTTCACTATAATTTGTAATGAATTGAAGACAAAAAAAATGTATTTTACCGTAATACACACATCTGTAACAGTATGAGATTCCGAAATCGAAAGTTATTAGTTGCAAGTTTGTTGATAATAGAAGTTAAAATTTATTAAGGAATTTTTCTTCAAATGTTTGGCATGTTCTATTTCTGCAAGATTTATCAATGTTCTGGAGAGTTTTTTCAAGTTCTTCTGCCTTTTCCTTAGGGAAACTTTGCTTCTTATTTACTGTTTAGAAAATGGGGCCTGACTTTGCTAATGATTCTGATGGAACTAATTGAAAACTTGATAAATAAATGCCTAATATTTTCAGGCTCCCGATAGAGAGCGTACTCAAGCGTTGCGATTGCGAAATATTTGTTCATATTTGTTCTCAGTAATTTGAAAGACATTTTGAAACACATACGGAACGATAATAATTTTTTTAAATATAATAGCACAAATATGAAAAGGGAACTCGGGTACATTTATCGAGAGCCACAAATAATCCTTCAAAGAGCCGCATATGGCTCGCGAGCGGCAGGTTGGCCACCCCTGACATAGAGTTTCATTTCGTGTCCATTCACGTATACTCTATAATCGAGGTAGTACCACTTTTTCCTGTAAAAACGAAATGACTTCTTCCTCGCTCATCGATAAATTAAAAATCGTCAAAAAAAATTTTCAGTGTTTAAAATTTAATTATTATATCATGCGGTTTGAAGGCAAAGCCTAAATGGAACCGAGAGTGAAAGTGTGCATAGTTACTCTTATTTGTGCAACTTTTTGCTTTTTTTTTACATGATTATCACGGTTGCCATGAAAATAGAGTAGTACCCATCATTTAAATTCCAAAACTCTTTGAACCCTCACTTTCCCCCATAATTGGCGCTAACAGTTACCAAAATGGAAATATTCTTTCTGACTGTAAAAATGTGCTAAAAACCAAAATAAATGAAATGACCAGACTTTATATTTTCAAGAATTTGCAGAAAAAATCAAATATAATATGATTTTGATCGTAATTTCGTTCTATGAATACTCTTGTACCATGAAAATCATGACATTCATATCCTAACTTTCTGAGTTACCGTAAACCGGGGCGAATCTACCCATCCAGGGGCGAGTCTACCCATTTTAGTTTTATTTAATTTTCACTATTTTAAATTGCAAATAAAAAAATTTTTACCGACGGAGGACTTAGTTCAGAGTCTAAGGAAGATGGCGCTGTAGTAGTTTGGTCCGTTTTTATTTATTTGGTGTCCTTTTAACCGACCTGTTCAAACGTCTTTTGAGAGATTTGTATTGAAAATCATCAAACTTTTAGTTGGTGCTCCGTAAGTATATTATTATTATTACTATTTTCACTTTGGTTAAGTGAAAAACTTATCTAAGACTAAGATTACATTAATTTTATATGAAAAAAACCAGAAAGAATGTAAGTTTTGCTGTTGTAAACAAAAAGCCAGAATTCGCTGGGCGAGTCTACCCATTCGTATTTAGATTTCATAAAGCGTAATAATATAATTTAGAACTTTGTTTACATTAAAATTAAGTCATTTTAAATGAATTTGAGTATATTATTTTAATTCTGCATTGATAAATTTATCATTAATAAGAAAATTTATAGGTTAAATATAAATGTAAATATAAAATATGTTTATTTTATCTATTTTTTCAATTTTTATATTGCAAAATTAACTTTCTTTATTTAATGCAAGTTAAATAAATTAATATTTATAAATTATTATTATCTCCCAAAAGAATGGGAAAAGGATTTTTCATGATTCCCAATGCTTGAATTTCGATTTTGTTAATAATCTTTAATTATTATTATTTATTAATTATTTAATTATAAATTTATATTAATTTTAATTTATTTTTATCAACAATAATCAGAAAAAAATGTTATTTTATAATGTTAATGATTATAAAAACAAAACTGTGATCAAAATGTGATAAGCGATCAAATACTCAATTCGTGTTATTTTATGAATAAAAAAATGGAATATTTAATAAAGTTATGAATTTTACTTCATAAATATCCTATATAGTAACTAAAATAACAATTTAATAGTAAAATTTGATTATTTACAATGTTAACATTCATTTTAGTAGAATGGGTAGACTCGCCCCATACGAGAGATTTGTCAGCAGTTCTATAAAAATATACAGTAACAGCGTAACTGTTAATATTTTCTAAAATCGATTTCACAGCTTTAAAGAGGGATAAATAGCAATTCCGAAACACCTATTAAAAGCCTTTTTTCTTTGATATTTACAAAAGTTTGACCACTTGAAAGTTGACAAACTGAAAAAATGGACTCGCCCCGGTTTACGGTACTTTAAGAACTGAAGAGCCATCGTTATTATTGGATATTTTCTTAACTATAACAATGATATCCTAACTTTCGAAGTCACTTTAAAAACTGAAGAGCCATTTTTATTATAGATAGTTTCTAACCATAAAATTGATTTCCTAACTTTGAAAGTCACTTTAAGAATTGAAGAGCAATTGTTATCAGGGATAGTTTCTCTTTTCCTCAACGACCATCTCTAAATTGCATCAATTAAAATTGATTCAGACTTTTTAGCAAAGCAAACCGTCTGTATTTTTAAATCTCTTCATTACTTTAAAACTATATGTACTATCACGGCCAATTACTGATAAAATGAAAAAATTACAATTAAATTCGAAAAGTAATATGTGCATTTAAACCTAATCTCATAGACCGCAAGCATTATCTTAATTAAATTTTTCATTCGAAACTTTCTACAATCTCTAACAATAAGATATTGAAAACATATTGTATTATTCATAAAGATCTTTATTGTATTATTTATAAAGATAGTATTATGTATTATTTATAAAGAAACTTTTTAAATTAATAAGTTTAATTGAAAAAGTTTTTTATTTACCCACAGTGATTGTGTATAATCTTAGAAATGGTTTAAAAAACATAAATGCTGAAATTAAAGAATATTATGTATTTCATATTAATTTATACTTTCAGTATTAGGACATTTTAATGAATTAGTACTGAAACATTTCGACATTTTTTTGCAGCCTCATCATAGTTTCAAGATAGCTTGCGTTCGACCATGGTAAAGCTGGTGTAGTTTTTGTTACCATTCAATGGATTAAAGCTGAAGGCAAAGAGTACAAAATTTATTTAAACAGAAAGTTTAAATCCATCATTCCACCTGGGTAAAACTGAAGTAGTTTTTATTAACATTCCATACCTTAAAGCTGAAGGCAAGGAATACAAAGGACACAAAAATTATTTAAATTGTAAGTTTAAAACCATCTAGTAGAGCTACATAGGTGGTAATAGCACCTACAGTACCTAAAATAAAGCTTCTTTTAATCGGTGTTATTTTCCAAACCGTTAAATTAATTTCTTTCGGGATGGAAAAGAGAAGAACCTGTTTGCCTGAGGAAACTGAGAAAGCATTGCAAGGTAAGGCTTGGACAGCTTCGTATATTTTAGCTGAAGTTTCCGTTACTGAAACAGCTGAAATTGACATAAACATGAAAGATAAAAAATAGTAGATAAGAAATAACGAATTTAAGATAATTTCAAGTCTACCTGGAGCAAGTAAATCATTATAGTTAAGATAGATGGATAAAGTAACATACATTAATCCAGCGTTGACTATTACTTCAATGAAAATTAACACAGAAAGATCATCATCGGCAGAGATTATTTTCGATTTAATAATATGATATTCCCTGCACAACATCTCTGCATTCAAAGCTTCTGCACGCAAAAATCGAGTTTCAAACAGCTGCAACAAAGATTTTAATTGCTGGCAAACTACTATATAATATGCCACAAAAATGTTCATTGGCAACATTACCGAAAAAGTAAAAACAAATGATGCTGTTGTGCCTAACGAAGCATAGAAGAATTTTGCGTCTAATTTGCTGTTATATAAATTAATCCTAGAATGAAAGGAATTGGATAGTATGATTGCAGTAAAGATGAAGTGTGTAATATGCATTAATATACCTGAAGTTATCCATGCATATGTGTACTTTACGTTTAGTGAACTAATACTTGTATTTGTTTTATGTAAATCAGCAAATATTTCTTTGAGCTTTTGAAATTTATACAGGAGAACGCTGCGAAAGATAACCATCATGACGCTTAATAATATGCTTCCTAACTTAAAAAAAGAAGCTTTTTCATAGACAAAAGTCAACATAATTACAAACATGTATGAAAGCGTGAGAATTACATGGAATAAGGCAGGAGCTAATCTTAACAATGTCCTCCTTTTAGATTTATTCTTCGTGGTTCCACTTATAGGCAATATTCCACTAAGCCTGAACAACGTAAAGACAAATTTGCGTAGTTGTTTTGTTTGTTTCTTTTGTCTGTCCGACGTCTCAGTAAGACTTACCAAATGAGTCACCTGAGATTGAAGAATAGCATCCATGATTTATAAATTGATGTAGTTTAAAGGATTAAGTGAAAGGATTAAATGGAACTTCCATTTTACAGTTGGCTTTCCTTTTCTCAGTTAAAGATCATATTCTGTTTGTGATGTTCTCAGTTTGGCAGTACTCGAGTTTTAAAATTAGTAAAATTTGTCTAGCGTGAACATGAAAGTGATGTTATATTAAAGAGTAGATTTAGACATTAATATCTCTCAAATATACTCGTATATTAAAAGCACGATTTTTTTTAAAAATATCAAAAGTTAACTTCTATGCGTATATCGGCAAAATAACATAATGGGACATGAAATAAAAATCTTTCTCATTAATTTCAAATATCTAACAGTTTCCGATGACAAATGTGGTTTGTAAATTGAGTTCCTATTAGATAAGTTCTTTATTTCCCATTTGTATTCAAATTCTCACAAGACTGTAGTTGAAATATCGGAAGATTTCTTTTATTTTTATTGGTCGAGACAAAATATCACGGTATTTTATGCATTTCTAATTCAATCTACAGCAACGTTTATAATTATCATATGACTGCTCTTCTCACGCGTTAGTTTTGCGTAAAGCTCAAGGAATTTCGCTGATAAATCATATCAATAAATTTAAAACCAACTACAATAGATTCTGTAAGGATTCTATAGCATTTCTATTTCAGTTTCAAATAGGTTTTTATTTCTGGTATAGCAAAAACTCAAATATCAATTGAACTCTAAATTATGATATAATATTTTTTTGTTGCTTTCTTTGATTAATGTTTTTCTTTTCTTACTTTGGTTTGCTTATTTTTTGCCTAAAATGGCTATACCACATCTAGCACTTATTATGAATAGCACGGTTTAATTTAAGAGTAAATATCCATTATCTTTAAAATATAATTTAAAACTCTGTTTTCTGAATGGAATGACACCAAACACTATCTTATTAATTTAACGAAATGTTTTTGTGTTTTAATATTCTTTTTCTGGTATTAGCACAAATGCAATCAATACAATTAACAGATGATAGAAAACAAACTGAATTAAATTAAGTTGGTGGTTCTCGTAGTCACATTCGCAGTAAAATTTAAAATAACTTCGTTTAAATACATAGAACACTAAATGTACTCAGTGATTAGTGGTTCTCCAGGCGCCACTCTTTTTCGTTTAAGGAACAGTTCTTATGTTTAATATTCTTTTTCTTTAATCAGCACAAAATGTAATCAATAAAATTAACAAATGATAGAAGGCAAATTAAATTGAATTATGTAGGTTGTTTTCGAAAGTAAACTTCGTCGTAAATTTAAAATAAATTCTTTTAAATACATGGAAACTAGATAATATTTGTAATAAATGTTTCTCCAGAAGCAACATGTGATTTGTGCTAAATGGTTCTCCAGGAGCTAACATGCTCTTTCTTCACTTAATGAAGATTCTTTGGGTTTGGAATCAGCGCAAATGTAGTCAATATAATAAATACATGGTAGAAAACAAATTAAATTGTACTATGTAGGTGGTTTTTGTAGAAAAGTTCGTAGCAAAATTTAAAATAACTTCTTACAAGTACATAGAACACTAGATGTGCTTTGTAGTTAACGGTTGTACTGTCCCAAACATGGTGTTATTCGTTTAATGAAAAGTTTTTGTGTTTTAATAATCTTTATCGGGAATCAGCACAAGTACAGTCAAATTGTAGAAAGAAATATAAATTGAATTATGAAGTTGTTTTTATTAGTAAACTTTCCAAAGATTATTTTTATTTAAAAGAGATGTGATCAGAGTAGATGTTTTTTGTTAGCTCTCTTTTAATAATGGTAACAAAAACAACTTTCATTTCTCATCTGAATATATTAACTATATATTCACTCAAATAGAACAAAAACTATTTATTCTTTCACTGCGAAAGAAGAAAAATCCCTACAAACAATCAATTTATATTAAATTGATTTTAGACATTTTATCTTGCATGACTTATTATTCAGTCCCGTGAAATTAGTTCCGAAAAAAATTAATTCAGGCAATATCTATCACGGCAATTAAATTAATACAATGGGAAAAAGATTTCCCATTAAACATAGCTCCCTTTATACAATATAATTTAATGAATTAAATAAAACTATTGATTTAAAAAATAATAATAATTTCTTAAACATGTTACTTGCAAACAAACAATTTATTTTGGTATGAAATAAAAAATCCAATATCATGTAATCATATTTATTGAATATTTCATTACATTGGATACATGTTTGATGAAAAAGTTTAAATAGCTTTTAAGGTAATCAAATCATTCAGATACTTTAATAGGTTTCGGGAGTATTGATTTCTATTACGTACTATTTAATGATTTTTAATGCTTAATTTGGATTGAAAAATCATTATTTAAGGAAAATAAATAAGTTGCCGACCCTCGAGTTCACCATATAAAAATTCGATAATGTAAACAAAATTGTGGGTTTTCTGAGAATTCATTAAATTATTAAATTTCATTACATGAATTCATTAAAATAATATGATACTGAATAATTGTAAAATTAAAATCTTGTTCACTGGAGACTAAGTAAACAATACTGGAATAATTTAATCATTTATGGGTGTGGTGCCCTTTCGAATTTTTTCCCTTCCAAGAAACGGGATGGGCAATATACATGATTAACAAAGCATATATATTTTTAATCACATTATAAAAAGTTAAAATATTATGCATGAAACAACATATTGGAAAAAATATTTTTCATGCAATTATCTATAAATTTCTGACATAGAAGTAAAATAAGATCAAAAATAACACCAAGTTGCATTTTTTAATTCTTTGCTACATTTTAGCTACATCATTTCAATTCTAAAACTCTTTGGACCCTCAATAAGCACTTCACTACCATGGAAATCGTGTCATTGATATCCTAACTTTCTGCGTCACTTTAAGAACTGAAGAGCCATTGTTAATATAGTTTCTCGTTACCTGAAAGATCACTTTAAAATTGCTTCAATTAAAAATGCTTTATACTGTCTGACGAAGTATTCCATTTGTATTTTTATTAAATCTCTTTATTGTTTTAAAAGATAAGTACTACTACAGACAAATACTACTAAAATAAAATAAAAAATAAAAAAATTTGAAAAATTAAAATGCCTCTAAATATAATTTCCGTCGCTCACAACCATTATCCTAATTAAATTCTACATTCGAAAATTGTTACAAACTCTAACAATAAGATATTGAAAATTTATTGTATTTGTATTGAATTATTGTATTTGCATTGTATTGCATTTATTAAAATTTATTGTACGAAGATGTTAAATTAGTTTAATTCAAAAAGTTTTTCAATTCTTTTGCAAATTCAATAAATTAAACACTTAATTAAAAAAAAAACTTTTCTTTTTGTTTTTATGTAGCCTCATTGATTGCGTATAATCTTAAAAATAGTTTGATGAACATAAATGTTGAAATGAAAGAATACTATGTATTTCTTATTAATTTATACTTTCAGTACTAATTAAAGTTAATTTAAAAAGTTTTGGACATTTCTTAAACCTTATTATAGTTTCTGAATACTTCGAATTCCACCTGGGTAAAACTGAAGTAGTTTTTATTAACATTTCATACCTTAAAGCTGAAGGCAAGGAATACAAAGGACACAAAAATTATTTAAATTGTAAGTTTAAAACCATCTAGTAGAGCTACATAGGTAGTAACAGCACCTACAGTACCTAAAATAAAGCTTCTTTTAATCGGTGTTATTTTCCAAACCGTTAAATTAATTTCTTTCGGGATGGAAAAGAGAAGAACTTGTTTCCCTGATTTAACTGAGAAAGCATTGCAAGGTAAGGCTTGGACAACTTCGTATATTTTAGCTGATGTTTCGGATACTGAAACAGCTGAAATCGACATGAACATGAAAGATAAAAAATAGTAGACAAGGAGTAACAAATTTATGATTATTTCAAGTCTGCCTGAAGCAAGAAAAGCATTATAGTTAAGATAGAGGGATAAAGTATCATACATTAATGCAGCGTCGGCTATTACTGCAATGAAAATTAGCACAGAAAGATCATCATCAACAGAAAGTATTTTCGATTTTATGATATGATATTCCCGGCATAACATCTCTGCATTCAAAACTTCTACACTCAAAAACCGAGTTTCAAAATTTTGCAGCAAAGATTTCAATTGCTGACAAACTATTACATAATATACCGCAAAATTGTTCATTGGCAACATCAACGGAAAAGTTAAAACAAATGATGATGTTGTGCCTAACGTCGCATAGAAGAATTTTGTGTCTAATTTGCTGTTATATACATTAATTCTAGAAGGAAAAGAATTGGATAGTATAATTGCTGCGATGATAAAGTGTGTAATATGAATTAATATACCTGAAATTATCCATGCATATATGCACTTTATATTTCGTGAACTAATACTTGTATTTGTTTTAAGTAAATCAGAAAATATTTCTTTGAGCTTTTGAAATTTATACAAGAGAACGCTGCGAAAGATAACCATCATAACGCTTATTAATATGCTTCCTAACTTAAAATACGAAGCTTTTTCAAAGATAAAAGTCAACATAATTACTGAAATGTATGAAAGCGTGAGAATTACATGGAATAAGGCAGGAGCTAATCTTAATAATGTCCTCTTTTTAAATTTATTCTTCGTGGTTCCACTTATAGGCAATATTCCACTAAGCCTGAACAACGTAAAGACAAATTTGCGTAGTTGTTTTGTTTGTTTCTTTTGTCTGTGCTTCGTCTCAGTAAGACTTGTGAAATGAGTCACCTGAGATTGAAGAATAGCATCCATGATTTATAAAATGGAATAGTTTAAAGGATTAACTGAAATCCGATATTAAATGGAACTTCCATTTTACAGTTGGCTTTCCTTTTTTCAGTTAGAGATCATATTCGATTTGCGATGTTCTTAGTTTGGACTCGAGTCGATAAACTGGAGTACTCGAGTTTTAACATGAGTATAAATTGACTCGTATGAACATGAAAGTGATGTTTTTTCTATTTTAGCAAAGAATGGATTTTTAGACAGAAATGTCGTTCAAAAATTCCCGTATCTAAACAATATATTTTTTTACGAAATGTTAAAAATTAGCTTAAAAATAAAAATCTTGCTCATTAATTTAAGATCTCTAGCAATTTCGTACATTGAATTACTATTAGATTAAGTTCTTTATTTCATATTTGTATTCCAACTCTCACGAGTCTGGAGTTGAAATATTTGTATTCCAACTCTCGACATTTCTCTTATTTTTACTGGTAGTGACACAATATCGTGATATTTTATGCACTTCTACTTCAATCTACAGCAACGTTTATAATTATCATATGACTGCTGTTTCGCACGTTAGTTTTGCGCAAAGCTCAAGAAATTCCGCTCATGAATAATATCAATAAATTTAAAACCAACTAGATAAGATTCGGCAACATTTCTATCTCATTTCTATTTTAATATAGAATGAGGGTGTGGCATAACTACCACTACGAAAATTAAACATCAATTTACTGGTATATAACGCATGCTAACTTGATTCAATCCCGAGGTACTTTTTGATAGATAAAGGTTGGCATGTTTGATAACTCCGCCCACCACAAGGGTTTTATTTTTAGTATCGTAAGAAATCAAGTCTCAATCGAATTCTAAATTATGATTTTCGGTAAATCAGCTACACCACGTCTAGCACTTAATATGAATAGCACGGTTTAATTCAAGAGTATAAATAATTATTATCTTCAAAATATAATTAAAAACTGATATTTCTTAACGGAGTGATACCACATAAAGTAGATAACTTTGAAAAATTTAAATAAAATAACTTCTTTTAAGTTCATAGAACAATATATGTGGTTAGTGGTCTCCAGGTGCATACATACTCTTATTTGCTTCATAAAAAGTTTTTGTGTTTTATTATTTTTTTACTAGAGTCAGCTCAAATGTAGTCAATGCAGTTAACAGATGATAGAAAGCAAATTAAATTGAATTATATGTAGGTGGTTTCCGTTGTAAAACTTAAAATAACTTCATTTAATTACATAGAAACTAGGTATGGTTCTCCAGTCGCAAACATGCTCTTATTCGTTTAATGAAGAGTCTTTGAGTTTGGAATCAGCACAAATATAGTCAATATAATTAATAGATAGTAGGAAAAAAAACTAAGTCGTACTATGTAGGTGGTTTTTGCAGTAAAATTTGTAATGAAATTTAAAAGAACTTCTTCTAAGTAAATAGAACACTAGATGTGCTTTGCGGTTATCGGTTCTCCATTCCCAAACATGGTGTTATTCGTTTAATGAAGAGTTTTTGTGTTTTAATAATCTTTTATCTGCAATCAGCATAAATATAATCAAATGGTAGAAAGCAATATAAATTGAATTATGTAAGTAGTTTTCGTAGTAAGCTTTCCTAAGATTATTTTCATTTGAAAGATATATGATCAGAATAGATATTTTTTCTAAGATATCTTTTAGTGATAGCAACAAAAACTACTTAATATTTCGTCGTAATATCCAAACTATATTCACTCAAAACTGTTTATTTCTTCACTATGAAAGAAAAGTCACTCCGTGCAATCGTTACAGCTTAAATTGATTTTAGACTTTTTATCTCGCTGAACTTATTATTCTGTCTCATGAAATTAGTTTTAAAAGAAAATTAATTGAGGCAATATCTATCACACCAATTAAATTAATGGAATGGGGAAAAGCTTTCACAATAAACATAGCTCCTTTCATACAATGTAATATGAGAAAAAATTCATAATATGTAATGAAGAAAAAAAAAAGTATTGATTTTAAAAAATAACAATAATTTCTTAAACATGTTAGTTTGCAGTCAAACAATATGTTTTCTTATGGAGAATAAAAAACGATATCATGAAAGTATATTTATTGAACCTCTCTTTACATTGAATAATATTTGATTAAAAAGTTTAAATAGCTTTTATTTCAATCAAATCATTCAGATACTCTAATAGATTGCGGGAGTATTGATTTCAATTTACTTACTATTTAATGATTTTTAATGTATTTTTTGGATTAAAAAAATCATTAAGCAATGATTTTTCTCTGTATTTTTAAATTCATATTTCAAATACTAAGACTGAAAATCATAATGTCTCGATCTACTGGTTAAAATTTCCTAATTTTAATCGAATTCTTTTATTTATACCCAGAATACGCTATCATAGGCTTCGAAAGTCAATTCTTTTTTTTTTAACTAGGTATATTGAATTTCATACTTATTCGTATGATTTTAAACCTCTAGCGTTTTAAATCTCAACGCATTGTGACTGGACAAGCAACAATCGTTTAGGCAGGTCACACACAAAAGAGACAAGCGGAGCAGACTGAAGGCGAATTCCTATACTTTTGAGTGAGAATGCGCAGTCATAATGTGAGCATGCTAATGCTAGTATGTATCAGTCTTTACGCTTGTCTTCGCGGTCTGTGGCCCTCCTATAGTTTGTCTAAGCTAAAAACTCCTTCCGCCACAAAGTCTGAGGCCGCATGATGCTATGGAAACAAGAATGGCGCATTTTAGGGAGGGTAGCTTCACTCTAGGACTAACACAATAGACCGAAAAAAGAGATTCCTGTTCTCTCGCCGAAACTACTCCGAAACAGTGACCTTGAACTCCTACATGAAATAGTCATACCTCGTTACCATAGTCACCGCCACATGTCCAGCCGAATGTCTGGGGGAGTTCTTATTTTAGACAAACTGTACTCAAAGTGTAAGAGCGATATGTTTGTTGTTCATCCTATTTATTCTAGACAATAGACAAAACGATCTCCATGAGTCATTAAATGTCCTCCGCTCTAATCGAATAGAATAATCTGGCTCTTTCCAACGAGATTTCGCAACGAGACACGCTAATTCAAAAAGCTTTATGAATTTTCTGATCAACATACAAACTAGATTTATTACAATCAGCTTATATGCGTTTAGGCTAATAAGAGAATGGGCGAAAAATTACATAATCAGACAGAATCTGCTTAGGTTTATAGTAATAAACCCTGTACAGTAAGTTTTCATTATTCTGTTTTTATTGCGCTGATCTCATCAGGCAAATCTAATAATAACTGATACATTTTCTAATTAGCCTACCCCCTCAATATCTTCCAGAAACCTAGTTTGGCGAGATTTAAAAAAATTCTAGGGCTATTCTAGGATCCACCCGTCTACCTATAAATCCAGTAGAGTTGGCAGCTATGCAAGTGTTGCAGTGAAGAAAAAAAAAGAGTCAATGCAAAAAGAATGTATCTCCAGAAATGGTGAGTAAGCCTGAAAATTTAAATTTTCAGTTCGTAGCCAGCGTCAGGAAAACTCGAATGATTTAGTAGTAACTGTTCCTGAAACCTAATGAGCCTGTGACCGATATCAATAGCCATTTTTCATTTAGTAACCACTTTTGAAAACTCTTTTCTACTTGGATTAACTTACATTTAAAAAAAAAAACTCATATTAAAAAATAATCTACTGTCATAAAAACTTAACTCAACTATAAAAATAATATAAATATATAACAAAATTTAGTTAAACATACTGACTTTAAAAAATTTTTATGTTAAAAATATTTAGGGAGGCAAAATACATTTAATGTATATGTTACTTAGAATAATCGAAATCAAGAGAATGTTGACTTTCACAGTGAATGTCAACACTCTCATAATCGCTTTGGTAAATATTCGAAATATTTGTTGTATCCGATTTGATATTAATTTATTCGTTGATACTATTATATTTATTCGACATTTTAATATCTGCGGAAGAAAGATTAAGAGAAAAATCAATGTTCGGAGTACCAGCTAAATGCATACCGGGCAGTGATCACCTTAAAAAAACATTGATACAGAGTATACCTGGGCAGTGGAACTGAACCTTAAAAAAACATCAGTGCAGGGTATACGTGGCAGAGGCACTAAACTAGACCTAGTATATATTTCGGACATATTCACTGGCGAAAATTAACAACCACCAGTTTTGGTCATTCACAGTAACATATACATTACAACATTTAAATAAGCGAATTATTAAAGAACTCGCCTTTTACTTGAATTTTTTCACCACAAATTGATGGATTCTGAAGAGTTAAAATTTTGAAAGGAGACATTAGGGCATTTTATTGAAAATTCTGCTTTCTGTTGTATCTTTCTACATTGATTTTCTTTTATCAATAAACGATTTTTCAAAATATATATCTATATGTGGGGAAAAGTGGTCGGTAGTTTATTTAAGTCACCACGTGGCGAGTGGTTACTTTCAGGTCTAGTAGAAAGCGTCTTAAGATATGAAGAACTGCAAGATGATACCTTGTCTTGCAGTCTTGTTATATATCAAGCTGTACAAGATCGTCAATTTAAATTTTGTTCATCAGACTTTCTCATTATACTTAAATAGACAGCCACAAGAACAATGTCGCTTCTGTTGGGTGGGCAATGCCCTCTATGTAAAACAATGGTTGAAGCTATCAGCTGCGCTTACTCAACATTTCTGGTAAGTTCAGACAAAGCTAAAAAATTTTAAATTAGATACTTGCTCTAAAATAAAAATTGTGATTTATCTCGTTCAAAAATCATTAGTGTCTTTCATTTTAACTTTCTGAAATCACAGAACTTAAAACTTAAAATGTATACATTTTCATGAAATAGGAATGCTCTTACTTATCACTTCTGCGTCTTTATTTCTCTATCACCGTAATAAAATCAATGAATACATTTGAAGTGATAAAAAAAAATTAAAACAAATAGTATTATTTTATTTGAAAATAATAATCGTTGTGTATTGAAGAATTTCAAGTCTATGATACCGCTCTATAGAATATAAAATGCAATTAGCTATTCTAAGCCTGGCAAAAAAGCTTAATACATATCCTGAATATGCTATAACAGGGATGGGCAAACTACGGCCCGCGGTTCAACTGTGGCCCGGCGGAAGATATTATCCGGTCCGCAGATAGAATTTTAACTTGCCGATCCGTGGCGAATATAAACAAGATACATTATACATCCATTATTTCGTCTACTTTGTTTAAAGCTATTTTTGTACTTTTTTTTAACAAAGTACTGATGACGTTTTAACTTTCCCTATTGGTGGAATTGATGAAAATAGCTAGCACAGACAGCTTCAATTGGTAAAATGTTGAAAGCAGAAGTTCTTTATAGAATAGCCGCAGATTAGCTCCAACAAGCGTTTGTCTTTCTCGAAGATCAGACATACGGAATCTAACATAGGTGAATTGTGGTTCACATTTGGCACACAGCGCATTTTAAGCTCCAACGAGCAGATTTTTATGCCGATGCGAGTTCTAACATTATTTATTGAGTACGGAAAGATTGCACACTATTGTTGTTTCTAAACATGCCAAAGTTTGAATTTTGCAAATCATTACCAAAAGCTAGTTTCCAAAATTTAATATCTCATGCCCAGAAAATCAGTGCTATGTTTGCTTCATCTTATATATGTGAATAAGTGTTTTCAACTAAGAACCTTTGAAAAAATCATTTCAGAACTATACTGACAAGAATTTAGTCTCGTTCCTTAAAATAAGCACATCTCACTTCGAACCTCAATACAAGGAATATTTAAAAATGAAATCGCAATTTCATTCATCTCATTAAATATTTCAATTAAAACTTGTATATCGTTTTTTTTTTTTTTTTTTTTTTTTTTATTTCAGAAGTTTTTACTCGGCCCACCAAACTTCTTTTTCTCGATTTTTTGCCCTCGACCAAAAAAGTGTGTGTAACCTGTGTTATAACATGTCATACGTACAAATCATTTGACTGATCTTTATTCCAAAAGAAAATAACCCAAGCATATGCTAAAAATAACGCTCTACACAATATTTAAATATCATTTAAGTTAAATTCATAAACATTATTTCTCTTATTCTTCTGTTGCCAAGGCAATTAGAGCACGTTTCCTTAATGTCGAAATTCAATGTGCTATATAACATAAGCGATTATGTATGTAGAGCCCTCTGAATCATTTGAGTTAAGACATTGCAACACATTAAATTTAGGTAATAAGCAAAGCTTGTATAAAGACGAGTACAATCAATCCTCAGCGGCCATGTCGTATGATTATGCGGCATATAAAAGATCCCTGGAGTGCCTTATTGGCTCTTGGCATTTCCAGCAAAATTAAAAATTCCTAGTGCACTTTAGCATCCAAATAGAGTCTCGGTGCTGCCATCTAGTGTGGCAGAAACTAGACGTCCAAATTAACATGACCAACGGTATCTCACCCATTGTGGTAGTCCTGAAGGAGTGGATACCATCTCTAGAGAACGCACTAGGTCTGCTCATCGGGAAAAACTGATTGTGCAGATCTTTGGAAATAAAAAAAAAGTTTTTGTTTAAATGGTACAGAAATCGAATTTCTTTTTTAAAAAAAAAAGTAAAAATGGAAAATTTAAATTTTTATTACAAAAAGTTGCCATTTTGTCGTTTAAAATTTTCTGTGGAAAACTTTCTAAAAAACTATCCATTTTAAAATTTTTTTCTTTGCCACATCACTATGTATAAGCCGTTTTTTTTTTGTTTTTTTTTTACCTAAAAAAAAAACTGCTGAATTCCCAAAAAGTTTGAAACAGTAAATACTATTGATAAATTTGTGAGACTTATTATGTACCATATAATAAGTAGACGTCTTCAAGTTTAAACTATCAATTCTTGCAATCTTAACTAGCATTATTAACTAAAATAACAAAATGCTGAATTAAAAATCAAAAACTTTCCAGTCTTCAAATCCATAATTTAAAATCCGCATTTGTATTCCTAGGAAATGAGAGCTTCTGAACACGCACAAGAATCAGGAATGTCAGGACAAAATATTTTTCCTCTAAGAAAATCAGTACAGCGAATACTGTCATATACATTGCGTGAATAATCAGCTTAATTCACTTATTTTCTTTTTAAAAGAAATGACAACTTTTACGTTAATACTAATTTTTCTCTTTTTATTTTAAAATGAATACATATTCAGCAAATTTTTGCATCTAAACAGAGGGCTGATAAACAATAGACTTTATTGCTCTGTATTACAAAATGAACAAAAGGGGATTTGGCTAAATATGGTTTTTATATATAGGCATATCAATCTCATAGTCAAGATTTTTATTTTTAGGACACTTGTGCTGAATACTTAATAATGATTATAAATGTACTCAGCACTTTAATAATAAACATATGGTAGTAATATTTGTTCAATAAAACAGAATTTTAAAAAAATGCTGCAAAAATTGAGATTAAAAAATTGGTGTTCTTGGTTTAAATGTTTTTTTTTTTTAATGTCAATACTTGCAAGCTATAGTATTATTTAAACATCAACATACATCTTTCTAAATATAATTCACAGATTAATATATTTTAGTTATAGAATATTTTAATAGATTAATCCAACCCTCCTGATGTCTTCCTTAACTCTAAGTTTCTTACCTCAAGCTGCAGGGCACATTTAGAAAGATGTTACTTAAAATGTTGAGGGTCAGACAAAAGGTATGCTTTCCCCTTCAATTTGTGGTTAAAAGGGGTGATTATGGATCTAGGTGGTCCAGGTGGGTCAAGAGAGTTTGATGGATGAATCGTGTATGTGTAAGTCATTTTTGAACTGTTGTCAACATTACACTTTCTTCTGAAATATCAAGCAATAAAGAAGACATTCTTTCTGATAAGATGATTGCTTTCAGCTTATATTACACTTTTTCTTGTCCTTTGATCTTTGACAACGATAAAGTTGATATATAATAACTTCAAATGGTTTTTATCAAAATTCCCTGTGATGGTACTAAATAGGTTCTTGCTATTGATATTTTTTCATTCCTAGCTCAAGTGATTTCTGTTATTTCCCAGATGCATTTACCAAGGGAGGTTATTATTAAAAATGCACTGTTAAAAATCAAAATTATACTTCATTTAATATCCTAATGCTAACAATATTGAGAAACATTAAACACAAAAGCCAAGAAAAATATGAGACATTTATTTAATTACAATGAACACAATATTATGATAAATAATAATAAAATTTAATGAGCATGTGTTACATACCCAAAAGAAATTAAGATCTGACGAATAAAATTTTTTTAAAATCAAACTTTCTCTCAGTTTTGTTTAAAAAAGCAGGAACAATTTTTTATTATACAAACATATTAAAAGTTGAATTACTTTGAAATTTTAAATACTTAATATTATAAAAACATTTCGAAATATCAGTTTTACAAAACATTGTTTGCAATTAGAAGATTTCATTTGAAAGATTTAATCCTCTAAAAATAAACAATCACAAGCCTTTCATCATTTTAAATTTCGACATTTAACTATTGTATCCTGCCATGACAATGTGGAATTTAAATTTGTATAATAAATTAATGAAGTAATGTATGTCATGTAAATAATATTATATAGATAATACTATATAAATTACATATTTATTTATATAATAATATATATAATTCAAATATCATAAGCTTTTAGATATGATTTTATTAACAGTTTCTTGCAAATACCATAAATGATAGTTGTCTATAAGTGTCATAGAGGTTAACACTTCACAATTTCCAGACCAACAATTGGTGATGGCTATTTTAGCATAGGCATTGCACACCAGCTGCCATTACTTTGTGTTAATTTGGGGGTAAAAATAGGCAATAAATTATATAATTTAAGTTATAAGTGAACTCCACAATATGCTTATTATTCAAAAATAATTAGAACAACAGACAAATAATGAAAATAACTAAAAAATTGAACAAATTTAGCATGAATTGGTTCATTATATATAATGATAGCCAAGCTTAAAATCATGGTTTAGAATTACCTAATTCAAATCTCTATGAGGTTATCAATATTGAACATGTTAGAGGTGAGTCCATTGTAGAAAATGTTAGAGCATACTCTAAAATTTAAGAATGCTGTTAACATTTACATCATACAATAAAAGAATAATCATTTCTTTTTAACAATGTTATGCTAGGAAAGCCACTTTAGTGTTAAAAATGTGAAGTTACCAATATAGAACATGTTAGAGGTCAGTTCATCATAGAAAATGCTAGAGCATATTCCAACAATGCAATTAACATTTACATCATCCACTAAAAGAATAATCACCCTTTTTTTTAACAATGTTATATGAGGAAAGTCACTTTAGCGTTAAAAAATGGCACATTAATCTAAGAAGCAAAAGTTAGGAAACTAAAAATTTAACTAAATTAACTGTTCATAAATTCGCATTTCAGGATTTAAAAATGAGCTGATTGATGTTTGTTAACACCTTAAATAGAATCAGCGTAAGCAAAGTTTCATCAACAAATAAAAATCTGTCATCAAATTCAGTTTTAAATCATCCAGACTTTTGAAAATCATTTGTTCTCCCTATTGTATCAAAATTATTTATTTTTGATTATGACTAATTTGCTTACATACAGACAAACCTCTATTAAACGAACTCCACAAAAAAAAAGTTGGTTATAAGAAAAATTTATTAAAAATAAAACAGCACAAAACAGATTTAAAATTCATAAACATAATTAATAAAGTACACTTTTAATTTGTAAATTAATATATATTACTTCTGTATATTACAACCACCAAGAAACTCTTTATAAATAGAATAAAGTTAGCACTTTCTGGATAAAATACAAAGAATGACAGAGATTTTACTGCTCTCAATTAGTTAAGTTTCTGGTAAAATCAATTAAAGATTTACCATAAAATGTGTTAAATGTCAAGCAATCAGAAATATTTCGCTTAAAATAAATAATGGATGACAAAGGAAAGTTCATTTAATAACGAATTCATTTCTCTATTTAGAAATTATTTTACGAAGAAATTCTCAAAATGTGCTTGATTCCTAACAAAAGTTAAAAGTTACTTTTAGTTTAATAACCATTCAACTCTTTTTTAAAAAAGCAGAAGCATGTCAAAAGAGTAAAAGCATTGAAAAGTCAAAGCCTTTTCTGATATAAATTATTCAAAGATAAGTAGATGTAATACATCATTTAACAACAAAGGAAGGAAAATATAATTAAAACAACAATAATATATACCTTGTGTAAAGAAGAACATAACAGATAAAAAAAAACTAATTTTTAATATTTTACTACTGAAGTTGAGGAATTAATGCAGAGACTTTAAATACTTTTTTTTATTGATCAGCTGAGCTGAGATATTTGGGCACAAAACACTCTTATTATCGTTGTAATTTTAAATTATATTTAGAACAAATAAATAATTGTGAAATGAGTATATGATATTAACAGACAAGCAGATGCTTGTAAAATTGCCTAGTAATCAATAAGACATAAAAAAATAATCAAAGTGAAAGTTTTACTTTCTTTATAATATCAATCCAAATATCAAAATATTAATACATCTATTAATATTTTGATATTTAGATTAATATTTAGATTGATATTATAAAAAAAAGCATAACTTTCACTTTGATTATTTTTTATATCTAAACATCATGCTTAATGTTTTTTCTCACAAATTATAAATGGAAAGCTTCAGGCATAATAATAATAAGCCATATTTTCAAAAGAGAGAGAGTAAGTGAAAAAAAAAATTTTCATGACTATAATTTGATAGGATTCCTTCTTTGAGACAAAGGCACTGATTGTGTATCAGTGTCTCGGTATGTGAGAATATATTTTTGAGCTTCTATATAGCGCAAATTTAGAAAATTTATGAAGTACTAACCTCAAAACAATGGTAAGAAACAATTTGATGTAAAAATGTCACCTTTGGAAAAATGTGGCTTATCCCTATCTTGCCCCAAGACATTCATATACAGAATGAAAATATTATGTGTACAGGTAATAATAAATAAGTTTGCAATCGTTTTAAACAGATAATTTTTTTAGATAAAATCCATTGATCTATGAAATGACATTTGTACTGAACTTGATTTTTTTTATAAAATAAAATGTTATCTAAAAGTTAAAAATTTCATTATAATGGTGCATTTAAGAAAAATGTACATTTTACTTTGAGTAGCCAATTTGTAGATAAAACAAATTCTTTAAATTTCAAACATTTCTTTCTTAATTTCTTAAATGAATAAAGTAATATGGTTAAATTAATTTAATGACATAAAATGATAAATTTATCACAAGAATTAAAAGTATAAATAGTAAGTATAAAACAGATTTTCAAGAATCAACCTGTTCACGTATCAGATGTTGAGGGTGATGAGATGGAACAAGGTGAACTACCCCTACTACCAGAACTGCTGACATTTATAGTGCCACATTCTTTAACTGTACTTGTACCTGTTTCTGTTTCTTTTTCATCCTGTTCTTCTTCTTCATCAAGAACATTGATACTAGATGCTATAAATAAAAGATAAAAATTATATTTTGAATGATAGTAACTATTTTGAAAAAGCAACCATCAAAAATCAGTTCAAGAAAATTAGTTTCAGTGAATTGGAGCATCTGATTAGATTGAATACAAAAAATTTATACATACCCAAACAATTAAAATAAATTATCCATCTTGTCAATTAAAGGTCACAGAAAAAAATTCTATTAAAATCTAGCTTTCTATTTACTGATTTATAATAACACCCTCATACTTGGCTAGTATGACTCAGACGAATAAAACTCAGACGAAATTTGTGTTCATTTAGGATCCACTGGTAACTAACAGGTTGCACCACAAAAAGGTATGGACTGAACTTCAAAGTCCTAGTAGAATCAAGTTCCACAACAGTGATTGAAGGGTCTTGTCATTTTTAAGAAATGGGCTCTATTACCCAATCTATAAATACCAGTAATGCAACTAGATTTCAATAAATTTGGAAATTACAAATTCCTAGGAACAAAAAAAGCTGGTCTTTTTTTAAAAAATAATAAACACAAATCCCTATTTTTTTACTTTATAAATATGCGTTAAAAACAACAATTATGATAAGAAAAAATTAACAAAACTAGAGTTAGTAAATGATTTTCTTATTTAATAAAATTAAATCCAAAACTACATATCATCAGCTTCCATTAATATTTTTCTAAGAAAATTAAGTACATTTGTAAGCATTTTCCTATATACACAGTTATATTACTGATTAGGTAATTTAAAATAACACTTATCAAAGAGTAGAATGCAACACACATCACTGAAAACTGACTATCATGTACTAAAAGAAAATGTTTAAAAAAAACAATGCAACAAAAAAAATGAGAAAATTCTTTCAAAAAAAATTAGATGATTTAAAAATATATTTGTTGGTAGTTAACTACGGAAAAAAAATTCTAAAAATAAATAAAAGGAAATTTAGTAATAAGTCTAAAATAAAAAGTCCTGTAGTATAAAACTAGTCAAGAACCGTAATTATTAAAACACAAATATTCAATTCAAAAAACTAGGAATTTAGTAATTAAACCTGAATTTATGTGAAGATGCACTGTTCTCCCTAAGTGTTTTTTAAAGGGTAGTCCACCCTACTTGCCCTTTGATTCCAATAAATGTGTTCTCTTTGCCATTTCTGTAAAAATAAGCCACCATCCCGTTAAAACAATGTTTTTTTATTCAGATTCCATTTTGAAACAATTTAGTCATTGTTTTCAAATAATAACACACTAGTAAAAGTATCTGAGTTTATAGGTTTAATTCTGATTATGATTACAAATTAACTTTCTTAGGATTATTCTCAACTGGTTATATTTTCATAAGTATCTTTTATCGGAGGGTATTTTCATAAGTATCTTTTATTTATTAATTTTTTAAGTGATTTTAAAACTAATATTTGAAATAAGTACCTTTAATTTTTTAAAAAGAAAGCATCTTTAAAGTTAATTTTCTAACAGTTTTCAGTTTAAATTATAGAAAAGAGCTTTCAAGTTGTTTATCAATTAATCATTTTTTGCTAGTTTACTTTTTTTTGGAAGAAAAAAAATACAGCACTTAATTATTTTTATAAACTACGAATTTTTCTCTCAATTTGATAATGAAAAAGAATTACCATTTGAAATATACTCATAAAATAGTATGAGAGGATAATTTAAAAATTGTTCAGTATAAAATTCAGTTATTATATAATATTACACATTTTGATAAATATTTACAGTGTTAAGCGAATGCCCTTTCAAAACTCAAAGTACCCTTTTCAGAAAGGAAGAGCCCTACCCATTTTAATTCCTAGGGAGAACTCTGGAAGATGCATAGGATAGAAGTATTTTTAAACAAAATACTGCATAAAAAGTAAATTATATATCTTGTTTTTTCTCAATACTAAATTTCTATGTTACCAGAGAAGGCTTCTGTATATTGTTGTGATAACTTCATCTTTAGAAACCTAAAAGGAAAGAGTTCAATTTTAAGTTCAAAAAATATTGTATGTTATACACACAAATAAATTAGTAACTAGGCATTATATTATTTTAAGTAAAAATAAACTCTTTAAAATAAGCTCTTCTTAACTCTTTATTTTATATAACATTTAATTTTCGATTTAATAACATTAACTTTTAAAACACATGTGGAAAAATTTTGCAGTGATAATTAAATGGCAAATATTTTTAGTTTCACCAGAAATGAAATACTTTATAACATCTTGATAAACAATCTTTTTGAATTATACATGTTCAAAATCTTTTTAAATCACATTAAGTAAGAAGCAAATAATGAAGTAGAAACAATTTTAACTACCAGAAATAATTTTCTGGAAAAAGCATGGATGCTGTCAGCTTTGTTATTTTGTCTTCAATCTATATGGTCAATCGAACATAATTGGAAGTTATTTTCAGCAAAATTATATGACATTAGTTCTTCTAAAAATAGCAAATAAAATGTATAAAAACAATAATCTACAGTTAATATCATTTTAAGTTGTTACAAAAAAAAATTAAGTAAATTTTCATACAAAAAGAATACTACTCAATAGAAAAATAAAAATGATTAAAATCATTCGTATACAGAATAAAATTATTTATATACTGAACAAAAAATATAACTGTTTACATAATACAGTCCTTTTCGTAAGCGTTTTTAGAAGGGCATTATGCCCTGCCTGCCCTTTGATGGCCCTCTTTGCAAAAATAATCCACAATGACTTAAAAACACTACCTTTTTATTCATATTACATTTTTTAAAAATTAATTCACTGTTTAGATTATAATTACACACTGATAAAATTATCTGAGTTTATAGGATTAATTCTGATTATTATTACTAATATTTATTTTGTTACAAAAATTTAATCAGTTAAAAATATTATTCGAAACTGGTTAAAATTTTATGAGTATCTTTTTCGGGGGCTATTAATGATTTCTTTAAGCGATATTAATTTTTAAAACTAATTTTTTAAATAAATAACTTTTTTTAAAAAAAATGCATCTTTAAATGTTCATTTTCAATAGTTTTCAATTTAAATTATAGAAAATAGCTCTCAAGTTGTTTACCAATTGATCATATTTTGCTAGTTTAGTTCGGGAAGGTGGAGTATATTAATAAACTTTTTATGTAATTTTAAAATTTTCTAAATAAATACCTTTTTTTAAAAAAAAATTAACTCTTAAATGTTTATTGTCTCATAATTTTCAGATAAAATTATAGAAAAAAGTTTTAAAGTTATTTATCATTTAATAATTTTTTTAGTTCACTTTTTTCGAAAAAATTTGCGCACAAGGTGCATAGGTTGTCTTTAATTATTTTTTGTAAACTACAAATTTTTCTCTTATTTTAATAATGAGTGAGTATCACTCTTTAAAATACATATATAAAATAATATAAGAGTGTCATTTAAAAAATGTTGAGGATGAAAATAAAGTTTTACATAATAGACTATCTACCAAGTATTTGGACACCTATGCCAATTACTATATCTGCAGTCCTGAGATGCGTCACGCCCTCCTGGCCCCGTGGCAGAAACACGGCGACACAGCGACATTGTCGCAGAAAGCGACTGAGTTCTTGCAGAAAGATTTTTTTTATTTGGGAAATAAAAATTTTTGGTTTGCCACAAACAAAAGTTCTCAAAATAAATTCTGCAGAAACAGAAGCTGTTTTACCAACAAAAAAAAACATTTTCTTCAGAAACAAAAAATTTCTGCAGAAGCAATAATGGTTCTGCAAAATTTTTTTCTTACAGAATTGTTTTAAATATTTTTTTTTCTAGCGTACCGCGGAAGGAGAAAGCGCTCGTAATTCTCCGTCAATCTCCAACACAAACAGTTACTGGATAAAAAGGGGAGAATTCCCCCCCCCCTTTATTAAGCTATTTTTGGAAATTTGCCAACTTCGGCCTCTATCGCTGGCGCAGTAATTTGCTTTGTGTTTTTTTATGAGAACAGAGCATTTTATATTTTTTGCACTTATGTGGAAAATTTCATGCGTAAAAAAATTCTTTTTTTTAAAAAAATCATGTCTAGCGAAAAGGTTATTTGTTGCAATTGTGAAGCCACAATAGTTAAAACAAATTTGAAAACTGATTTATCAAGGCGGCATTCCGAAAAAGAAATAAGATGGAAGTCGACAACATCTAAAAATGCCTATATGCTTTGAATTAAATCGTCGATAAAAAAAATTTTAAAAAAAACAAAAAACGCAATCTAACGATAAATGAAATAAAGCCTGAAAGATATCTCACTATCTACGATTTTTTAGCATGCGAATGAAACCCAGATTGGTGAAAAATATTTACTGGTCACTTTCAAACAGGTTTCCATACGCATGCGAAAAAAATCGCATCCAATGAATATGGCTCTAATACCGATGTTTCAGTACTGATAAAGACTATTTCGTTTCGAGATGTTGAATAGACTTGAGCATATTGAGTCGGAAACTGCTTCTGCATACTTCGTGTGGAATCAGTGCTATATATTTACACAATACAGTGCGAAATCACAAGCGCTGTGTACTTTTTTCGTACTGAACTTAATCTGATAACGAAAAAAGTTTTATTTACCTCCTTTCTTTTTAAAAAAAATCTTTCAATAAGTCAGTACAATATTAATCGAATCTAATTAATTAGATAAAATTAATTAGATGTAGAAAAAATTGAAACAAACATTGCTTTAATTTTTCTGCTTTTAGAATTCGGTTATAGTCAATACTATTTTATTATTTTGATTACTCAACTTCAATATTAATTTTTTCACCTGATTTGTTTCTGTACCTGATATAACTACTATAGTGAAACACTAAATCATACTGTTTTAAACTGATACTTCAAATTCAGTTATCTTGTTTTATAAATGTAATCTTTTTGTCCATTCTTAGCTATTTCTATAAGTTCTATCTTATTACAGGTTCTGGGTAATCTTTATTTATGCTCTAGTAAGCATTTTTGTCTGCAGATCTATACATTAATAACTTTTCGTTATTATCGAAGATTATGCAAATTTATACTTAAACAATTTAAACTTATTAAGAAATGTAAACTTATATTATGAAATTAAGAAAAAAACTACACAGTTTTATTCTATGCATGTAGACTTATTTTATAAACACGAATTTCATCTATTATTATAAATTCATTACACATACATTTATAACGATAAAAATATCTTGCAGAAAGATATTGGTTCTAATTAGGTTTGTCGCAGAAAGTCAGAAAAAATTCTGCCACAGGGCCTCCTGGTGTGGATTGGGACCCTTGGTCCCCATTCATGGTAAGCTCAACGCCGATGCCTACTGCACTATTTTGGATGACGATGTGCTTCCTACATTATGGCAGTTTTACGAGGTGAACCCCTGTTACTTCCAGGACGACAATGCCAGCTGTCATGTTGCGAGGGTCACCAAGGCTTGGTATGGAGCCAATGGGGTTAATCGAATGGACTGGCCTGCCCAGAGCCCAGACCTGAACCCTATCAAGAACCTCTGGAATGAGATGGATCGCCGAATTAAGGGGTGTACTACCCGTCCAAAATCGGTGAAGGAACTTACATGTCTTCTCCAAGCCGAGAGGAAGAAAATATTTCTCCAGCCATCATACAAGGACTTGTGGAAAGTATGCCCCGGAGGGTTCACGCTTAAATTGCCTCTCGTGGAGGTTCTACCAGGTATTGATTATGAATGAAGTTTGTTTTTCTTTTCAATCACACATGTCAAAATACTTATTGGTAGATAGTGTATTACACATTTTGATAAATTTTTACGATGTTACGTGAGTGCCCTTTCCTGTAATGAAGCACCCTGACCTTTTTTATTCTTAGGGATAACTCTACATAATAATCACTAAGATAACTAAAAAAATGTCAACACTATTATCAGTTTCTTCTCAAGGATTAACATACCTTATCCTTCTGAAAACAGACTCTAAATCTTTTTTTAAATCAATCAGAAAGGTTTTTTGTTTCTTTAATTCTTTACTAGCACCAAGGTAACGACTAGTTAGAAGGGAATTGCAGTTTACAAGCATCTCATTTGTTTTTTCAAACCGAGATAACCTTAAAGGGAAAAAAAACAATTACACAAAAATCAGCAAGCAATTTCAATCTTAAAATGAACAATTATAAATTAAAAAGCATTATTAAATTTTTACCGAGTCATTAGCATTATCCATTAAAATATGCAGCAAAACAAAAGGAACTTATAAAAAAATTCTTGAAAATCAAGAAAATACATCACGAGCATTAGTGTAACTACAAAAATTTTATAGGGTAGATAGATTGTGATCGTGAAATATATAATAGGGTTTCAACGGAAGGGAAAATTTCTTAAAGTAGTAGCAAAAGTGAGATAAATCTAAATGTTTTAAATATATTTTTAAATTTAAGAAAATATATCTGCATGCAAAAAAAATACCTCGGATAGTTTCTTATTTCTCAAATGAAAGCTAAATTTAAGTATTTTTCAGTAGTCTTGAAAAATCTTAGATACCACTAATTTTTTTTTTCAGGTTGTGAGAACCCTGAATAAATTAAAACCCGTATAAAATTTTATTAAAAATAAATAAAATTTAAAAAAAAAATCTGTGTAAACCCTGCATAAAATTTTTAAAAAGTTTTTTTTAAGAAAATAGATTTGACTGCAAAAAAATGCCTCAGATTATTTTCGTAATTTTAAAATAAAAGCTAAATTTAGGATTTTTCAGTAGCTTGGAAAAATTTTAGATACCACTCATTTATTTGCTTCATGTTGTGGAAACCCTTTATAATTATTTTTTTAATATTAGTAACTTAAAATTAATATTGATAAATTCTTATTTTTTTAGGATGATCAATTAAATTTCTAAATTCAATCAGGAACACCCCGGCAACTATGGTGCTATGCCAATCATCACGAGAAAAGTGATCTTTAACATCGACAAAAAAAGAAAGAAAAATTCAATTACTCACAAAGCAGTTAAAATTTCTAGTGTTTGTAACCCTGTATGCACAAAAATTATTTTTATGACTAAACAACCAATCAGAATTTTAAATAAACTGCTCTTAAATTAACTAATGAAAGACTGTAGAATAAAAATATGATAAGCACTGTTTACATATTTTTCTGAAGTCTGATAATCAACTTATGAATCAAAAATATATAACTGAAATTTAAATTAGAAATTCATTGTAAAAATAATAATTCCATAAGGCAATATAATAGATAATAGAATAAGGATCATAACATATAATAGTTAAGGTAATAGAATAGCTATAATATTATTTATTTGAAAAACAATAGAGGTAGTAGTAATTAAAATTGAAAAATAAACATTTGTTACAAAAGGGAAAAACAAATAAGCCTTTAATTCACATTTTAATGGTACACAAATATATAGGTACAGTTCTTTCCTAACAAGTAGACATTTAAGTTAAAAAATCTTTGAGGAAAAAAATTACTTCTTTAACCTATTTATTTTAGAATTTCTTACATTTTTGCTAAATATTTATGCACTTAGAAGAGAAAGACAAAAAATGGAACATAACTGATAATTGATGTTTTTTTAATGCATGAGCGAGCAACATAACTATTAACATTGCATAGTTTAATAAAGAACTGAAAGTGCAATTAGAAACTTATTTTAACAGAGCTTTTACTGTATTTTAGCAGTTTGTAAAATTAGGATTTTTTTCCTTATTAATGAAAGAGAAGTATCAGTATTAGTATTTGCCACAAAAAAATATATTTTGCTTACTTCCAAGCTGTGGCATTTAAGAAATTAAAAAACAAAACTAATTATAGATCTTTCTTTTTAATTTATTCTAAATTAAATAACCAGACAATTTCACTACATACATTTCTTGTTTCATAACAAAACAAGATTCTTTAACACTATTTTTACAGTGTTTTAGTCTTTCATTACAATACCAATTAATTTATTAAACTGAAATTCAATACAAAAGAATTTCAAAAACAAATAGCTATACTGAATTGTTTTAAAAACTAACTAACTAAGCTCATTATTTAGCAATCTAGATCAATTATAATTAAGTTTCATACCAGTAGGGCGACATGACAAAAAGTGTCACCAAATGTTCTTCAAGTGAGGCTAAAATCATATGTAAGGGCGACAAATTTGTCATCCTGAAATATGTTTGGAATTAACAAAATAGTAATGAAAAATAGTTTTTTTTAATCGAATTCCATGCACCCCAAAAAAAATTTTTAATTAATTTTATTGTTCTATGCATGGAATAGAATTTAAATGTATGGTATTCAAATGGATTAACAGAAAGTGTCTAATACAAAATTTCTTAAATTTAAATGTTTAAATTTCAAATTTTTTGCATTCATGAACTGGCAGTTAATCAGTAAAATATAATATTTTTCTTTTAAAATTGACTTTAATTGAAATTTAATAATGTTTAGATAATTAATTTTTAGTGTCATATTTTGTCAGTTCTTACTTTCTCTGCTTTTTGTTCATTTATTTTGTTTAAGCATTTTAATCTTTATGTTGAATATTTACCAACATTCCAGTTTTTTTGCCCTTAATTTTAATAACTAGGTACTAATCTTCAATTATTATGGGCTAATGAACGTAATTAGTTTCAGGGTATTATAGATATCAATTAACAATTTTTGATGCGTACTGTAACATGAATTATAATTATAAAGTTCAATTTTTCTCAAGTTTTTCAACCATATATATTTTTTGGACAGACAAATGAATACCTAAGTGGTCCTATTAGACCACTAAATTTCATTGCTGGCGTAAATCCTAATTATAAATAAATTAGGGAGCACGACAATAAAAGAAAAATACAAGCATTCACAATGAGAATATAACTTGAACCATTAGGCTTACATGTGTTTTTGAGATTGTATAATAGCACAAATATCATCCTCATTAACTTGATGCTGCAAAGACTGAGTGAAAGCAACAGGAGCTGATAATTTATTAATGTGACTGGAATTTTCCGCAGCACTACTTTCTTTCAAATTGTTTGAACTCATTCTGAGTTGCAAAAATTTATACAAAATTTTCCACAGAATATCTACGCCAACATTATCTTAGATTTAAAAAAAGTTTAGTTTCTTTTTCCGCTAACTTAGCAGATAATATGAAAAGACTCCAAGATATAACTTATCGTATTTTTATCCTGTCAAGTTCTGTTTGTATTTATGTATATCTTGGTAAGCTTCTGTCTACCTATTTTTGTCCGCGCAAGATTTCAGAAATAAGCCAAAAATCAAATTTGAAGTCTCAACCCCGTTTTTTCACACTGCGTGCGAAATTAGAGATGCGGAGGAGTAGGAGCAGAAACGTAACGTCAAAATGACGTCATTTTTCTCTTCCTAGCTCGTTCGCTTAATTTCGCTTCCTAGCTCGCTTAATTTCACTAATGATATTCTCAATAGCGCCTCCAAATTTGTATACGTGATTCTTTCGCTTCTAAAGGAGAAAAATTTTCTTATCTTTTGAAGATGGAGAAGATAGATAGGCTACGATCTGGAAAACATCCGTGGAGGATAGTCCGACGACGTGCCGTAGCAGTTTTGATCCTCTGCAGAGGGGATGACTCCCCTGCTGTGGTTCCCCCAACGACCTACGGGCGAAGTCGAGCACTTTACGCTAGAACAGTGTCCGATTCCACGCACCTTCGGTCCCTGCACAAGTTGATCAAAGTGGTCAACCCCCAGCTTACTGGTCGCAGCCAGTGATGCTTGACTACAGTGTTTAACTGGGAATCGTGTCTTTAATTGTTGTTGTTGTTGTTGTTGTTGTCTTTACTATATCGTGTCTTTACTATCAGTCCACTGAGGTTGCGGGGCAAGATGGAGAAGGATAAAGACAAATACACGAGGACAGAAAAAACGCATCTGAAAGTAGTCTTCTGATGAAGCCTAAAAAAAGACTTGTCAAATTTACACCACATGATTGACATTTATTTGAAATTATTTTTGTTTTCCTCTTTACAAAGAAAATAAACAAAAATTACAAAATTTCCTTTGCAATGTTATTATTATTGTTTTAAATGTAATTTTACATTAGTCATCGATTGAATACCCCTTACCACACCCGTCTACACGTTACTGCAACGACAACTGTAGGACAGGGTGTCCCGAAATTAACGCAAGATTAAAATTTTGTGACACAAAAAGCTAATCATATCACGTATTATTTCCATTCATATAATCAATATTTTATAAATTGCATTAAGAAAAGTGATGACTTATTTATGCGATTTTACTACATTTAGAATACTTATTCCTGATTTTCTCTCTCTACCAATTTATATTGTTTTTTATGTAATGTAGGTAAGCTCGTTTTATATTTTTTACAGATGTGTACAAATGGATGAAAAAGAAGCTCATTAATTGGAAAAATTGAGATAGTGTGAGTTGAAATTCCATTAGGTCCAAACACACATGAATATATAAATTATACAAATAGAATTACAAATATTAAAATATTGCAATTGTGAATAATATTCTAAATTATCTTTAAATTACGATCACATGAAACAGTAGATATCGAAAATACCCAGATTTGTACATATATATGTAGTGATTTATAAATAAATAAATAAATGAAAAATAATAATAACGATGAAGATAAGAATTCTTTTGTAGAACTCAATCAAAAACAAAAAAAAGCCAAAGTAGGAAATTGTGAACTAGTCACTTTGGTGTGATGAAAAGAAATGTACTGTCCCATTTTCTATCTCTTACTTTTAACAATTTTACTTACTTATTATTACATAAAGAATTAATAGCAATTGGTGGACTCTTAACAATTTTTTGCACCGTTGAAACTAAAATTGGATAAATGAATAGGTGTCGAAACTTCCAGGGTTCTAAAGGTACTTACTAGGATTCTAAAACTAATGCAAATGGAATACAGAATACGTGCTTACATCATGATTTGCAGTCTGGAAGAGCAATAATTCTTCTAATCAGTAACTTTTTTAAGCATTTTATCCCAAATTTGACTGTGGAGGAAGAATCCTCAGCTTTACAAGAGTCATTTAACAATGCGACTTATTTACAGTTTTCCGTTGCTTTGACGAGTAATGTCACAAATACTTAGGGGAGAGTCCGGTAAGACCGGGTACCTCGATTGTATGGAAACTCTGAATTGCATTTTACTAGTCAAGAAGAAGGACCTACTATATTGACAGGCCATGTAGATACGTTTGTTTTACTATGTCAACTCTTTAATGTTCTCTTGTTTTTAAGCTATCCCTATTTATTGGTAATTAAAGTTATAAAAATTATGTTTAGTCTAGCGTATTATATGTTTATTACATATCCATACCCTAACAAACAATAAGGATTTAGTCCACTTGTAGCACTGTTCTGTTTCGTTTTGATGATCTCTGCTCGCGGGTTAAGATCGGGTACTACCCGGTCTTGCCCTTCCTCTTGATGTATATTTATGCAAGGCCCACGAAAGCTGCAATGCAGCGAAGGCGAGATTTAAATACATTAAAGGCCTAACAAAGGCTTTACGGGTCCAGGACACAAGAAACAAAATGCCTTATTTTCATATTTTGTAGAATTTATGAAGACCCTTTATAGAAAATTGGAAAATTGTAGATTTTCTATAGATATTAAGAATTTTCTTTAATTTTCTTTAAAAAAAAATTAATGAAGACTTTATTTTTGCAAGAAATTTTGGTCGGACTCTTAGCAATCCCGGGGCAATTACCCTCCCCTGAAGACAGTTGACAGAATTCTAGTACTTCTAAATTTCCAATTGTCCCGTGAAAAGGCTGTGGCAGAATTTAGACCTGCGGTGGGTCATGACTGTCTTGCGGAACACCTCCACCGCATTGGTATTTTTACGAGTCCGAATTGCCCACTCTGTAGGAAATTCGAAGTAATGGATAGGAAGCACTTGATGGAATGTTCTGCTGTACACGGAGACTCCGAAGTGAGCAGATATTGGAGTGCTAGGCATCTGCTAATAAGTCATTGACTTTTTTCTCTTATCTATGATTATTCTTCTTGTTAAGAGTTTGTCAATCTCTGCCATTGGAAATAAGAAATTAAAAAAAAAATTTTAAAAATATAATATTAATAATTTCCAATAGAGTTAAAGTGTGTTACCCAGTGGAGTATTTTGACATTTTTTTTAGAAAAATCTAATTATTAAAAAAAATGTACATAATGATTGAATCAATACATTGTAAACAGTTGATATCTTTGTAAATTTTGACCCTTATCACATTGATCAGTTTTCGAACAGACGTTCAAATCTTAGTTTCCTCTTAACCTACCTTCCCATATTTACCAAAATTAATGTTCAAATAGATCACTTAATAATGTTTTTTACGCCTGTTATAGCTGTTAGTGTTATGTAAAACTAATTGTTGCAAGAAAAATTTTATAATGGCATCTAATATAACGATCAAGCAGATTGTTAAAAACATTGTTTAAACTATTTACATCTGATAATTGTTGCCGTTTATTCTTAGTTTCTAAATTACGTAAAATTCATTATTACTAGAAAGCAGTCTATTTATAATAAAAAATTGCAGTCAGATTTTTGTTGTTTTATAATCAAGTCATACAATTAAAATTTTAATTACAGTTAGACCGTAAAATTTTTATTGCTCTATATTTCTTTGATTAATTAGACTTTTCTTGATTGTTCTGAAATGTCCGGGTTACCAGGTATATTTTAATTTATTCTATATTTTTAGATGTATACATAAATTAACTAATTACCTTTAGGAACTGGAAGTTTTGATTATTAGATTTTTTTCTCATCAAAAGGGCTGAAAAAAAGATTATCTTTGATAAATAATTGGAGTTGCAATTTCCATAATACTGAAATATCTTGAATAATTAGTAAAATTGTATGTAGTTTTTTATATATTTTTTTATTATTTCTCATTAGCTTTTGTTCTGGTTTTTTCCGAACTTTCAGAAGCAGGAGTTCCTGCCTGCATCAAAACACCGTTTTTCCCTTGTTATTGTGCATAGTAGGAAACTTTTGGTACAATTTTCCCCAGGCGGGGTTCAATACCGGGAATGCTAAATCATAGTATGGAATGATAGAACAAGTCGATGTAATGAACAATTAGTCATATCTTTATTTTGTGACAGCGACATAACTTTTAACAGAGCTTATAGCCAAAACTTAAATATTTTCTACAACTTTGGTAAGAATCTAAACAAACACTGATTTCAAAACGAGTTTTTCGCTCCCACACAAAGAAGCAAACAAAGTTTCTTACGTAACAGAACCGACTGAACATAAAATAGAACCGACTGAACAAGTAATAAAAGTTGAGAAAGATATTCACAGAGAAAATGAAATGACGAACGCGTGGTGTCATCAAACTATTACTTACTGTGAGGAGGGTATTTCACTGTTTGGTCAATATTTGAGCAATCTTTGCAGTATTGCATATAGTCTGTCTAACTAAAGAACCCCCATAGAGTCTGTGGTTGTTTGTCGCTATGGGAACAGAAAGATAAGCTTTTGATACTTTTTTGCCAACCTCGGTCAAAACTTGTCCTAAACGCTTACCCTACATCCTTACTAGAAATAGATCAACTTTGTAACTATTGTCATGGACTCAACTCCAGCAGATAACTGGCAAAGGAAATTCGTTAGATAGAGAGACCATACACAACAATTAGCGAATTGAAATATTCCCTTCGTGTTTCTTCCATTCTTTTAACAGCTTGTTGTTGTTACACATCCCCTGGAGAAGGAAAGCCTAGACCAGGTCCAGAAGGCCCCGTCGCGTCAGTTCCCCATATATCTGCAGAAAGTCCCGATCAACCAGCAGCTGCTTATAGGAAGCACCAAGGCAAAAAAGGTGATAAGGAGTAGCAGGTTGTGAGCAGGAACAAGGTTAAAAAGTCTTCTCCCCATCTTGAAACCTTAAACACTTAAGATGGCCACTACGAAATCTGTCCATGGCCGATTGGAAAGGCCGGGAGCCGCTGCATGTTAATGATTGACCAGGGCGGTTGCCAGCATACCACTGATGGGATGGAGTACAGCGCCACACTGGAATCAAACGATGTTTTCCCAGGGAGTGTATCTCAGTGGGAGTAAGACGGTTCAAACAGTCCATAGGAAGATCGCAGCCATTCTTGGCGAGCACATCGGCTGTCTCATTTCCATGTACCCCGACGTGCGATGGGATCCATGGAGGCTTATTGGTGTCTTCAGGCCGATCTCAGATAGAAGCTTCATAATCTCCTGGCCAGGAATATCCAATATTTACGGCCAGTTCTTGAAATACTGAATAGCACTCCTACTATCGGTCAATATCCAAATGCAATTATTATCAGTTGTCTGGGCATAATTAAGGGCAGTTCCAATAGCCATGATCTCAGTTCAAAAGACTGAGCAATTATCAGGGTTTCGGATACTGACCCTGACTTAAAACTAACTGACGAACTGACTTAACAGCTTAGCTTTTATGAATATATATATATATATATAGCAATGAGGAAATGCTGTTTTACGATTCCTGTCAGAGTATTAAGCATTTTGCTGGTTTTAATAAATAGTTCACATTAATTATTCAGAATGGTAGCAGTACAAACGATTCTTTTTTAAATTCATCGATAAAAGGAATCTTTCATGTCTAAGTGTATATGTTTTTTTAAACCTCCTGAAATCTGTTAAAATATCTATATTCCTCAGATTAATTACTGTTACATACTGACTTTTCAAATGCCTACAACTCTTTACACTAATAAAATCTGTTCAAAAGTTTATGCACTTTAAGTTAATAAGAACTGATGAAAATATATGTATAATCTTCATAAGAACTCTCCAGATACGTATAACATTTGATAAATTATCTGTACTTTTAATTACAGTTTTACCCAGAAGGAAATTAGATCTGAAAACTTTCATGACAAGGCACATTGTGATAGATTTTCCTGCAGAACAAGATTTCATCCTGAGCAGTTCCGAAATTGAACTTGGCCCATCAGGCTATATATATAGTTACGATGTTATAGCGTCCAATCACAACCCTGAAGCATGCCAGCTTTTCCAATGGTTTAGAAGCATACACAGTGCCTGTAATGAAAGCAACGGGGAAGATATGATAGCGGAAATGCTTTCAACTTTCAAACACAGCAAAAACGTATTTTCTGTACCAATGCGTGAATATGTGCTCATTGAGGGTATCATGGAACTTTGCTATAGACTACAAGTCGAGAACAACCATTTAGTGAGTGAGGTACGTGAGGAAACTTATGATTAATATTCATTCAAAACTCCAAGAGGATAACCTCAACCTTGAAAGTTCCGTCGTGTTTATCTTTTTTTGAAAGTCGGTATTTTAAAATGAGAAAAATAACTTTTTTCATAAAATATATGATGATTAACATTTCATGTAAGATCATTTGGTTAATATGCCAATTAATCATAAAAAAATTAAGGACTACTTGGATTTGAAAAATAATCAACTAAACTTGAAAAAATATTTAAACTTAGATAAACAGCATTTGGGAAACAGTACGAAATAATACATATAAAATAATTGTGCTTGCTCACAATATACTGAAACGGTAACCTAATATCATATTCACCATGTATCCTAAGAAAAAATGAACCCTACAGAAAGTTTTGCTGATCTCCTGTAACGTCATAGCAGAACGTGAATATATTTCTTTCTTTTTATTTTCTAATACAAGCGAATCTTCTATCGGAAATTGAAATAACCTCTGCAAATACTGCCCTCTACCGTTGAGAACACGAAACACGATCAAGTATAAAATCAATGCTAGTTCAAATTATAAAGTTTGCATCTCTCATCTGAGCCTTTTATGATCTTAAAAATATCAACATAAATGTTAAGATTTATTATGCCTGGCAACATTTAATCTCTTTCTTTCGGTTCCTTGGGGGTATTCATCCACTTTTCCTTCGAGGTTTGGTTAGTATCTTCCTTACCTGTACTATGCATGATTCTTTATCGCCTTACGAGATCATCGCCAACAAAAAAAATTATTTTTATTTTTTGAAATGCCGGATGCTATTTAGGCAAAGTATGAAATAATCGTCCTGATGAGGTTATTATGTAAATGATGTGCATGTTACTGTGAAAGACCGAAATCGGTGGTTGTTGACTTTCACCGGGGAATGTTGACAATCAAATTAGTCGCTTTGGTGAATGTCCGAAATATTTATTACATCCGATTTGATATTAATTTATTCGTGGATATAATTACATTTATTCGATATTTTAATACTTACTGACGATAGATTAGAATAAACATCAGTGTTTGGAGTATCGGACAAATATATACCGGGCAATGGCACTTGACTTTAAAAAAACATCAGTGTGGGGTATACCGGGCAAATGTATACCGGGCAGTGGCACTTGACCTTAAAAAAACATCAGTGTAGGGTATACCGGGCAAATGAATACCGGACAGTGGCACTTGACTTCAAAAAAACATCAGTGTAGGGTATACCGGGCAATGGCACTTGACTTTAAAAAAACATCAGTATAGGATATACCGGGCAAATGCATACCGGGCAATGGCACTTAACCAGACCTAGTATGACTAGACCTTTGGTAAATGTCCGAAGTATATACTAGGTCTAGTGCCACTTTTGCTATAGCCTAAATATTTAAAAAAAAATTAAACAAAGCGTTTGAATCCATTTTAAACTGATAACGAAATTATTGTTTTACAATTAGAAAAATAATGATAAAAACTGCTCCAGATAAGAGAAAATATCTGGAAAAACAGATAAGAGTAATTGAAGTAGTTGCTTTATACAGCGCATGTGCGGAAAAAAATTTTAAAAAAAATTATCCAGGTGCATCTAAAAGTGGATGAATATCCCAAGAGTTAGTTTTGCTATTAAGTCAAGCGCGAGCTTAAGAAATGATAATTTTAAGAAAGCTATATGTATTTTCCGACCACGATGTATAAATAATCATTATTTAAAGAGAATAAAGAAAAGTTAAAAAAACATTCCAGAAAAAGCAATTTCAAACAAATTGCAATTTTTGATCGAAAAAAAGTCAAGCTATGTTCATAAATGAAAAAGGGTCTTTTCAATACGTCAAATTTCAAAAATGTACATAGTTGCATTCCAGCCGACAGGGGATCAGATCACATGGTATTTTTTGCAACAAGTTTAACAGTTGATAATTCTCGAACTAATAACCGAATTTTATAAATATTTTTTTTATTTCATAATGCTAAGAGAAAAAAATTGCAATCAAAGCTCTTAAAATTACAAAAACTTTCAAATAAATAAGAATTTTAAAAAAATTTTGTGTTAAGTTATTTAGCAAAAATAACCTTTCAGCTCGCTAAATTTCAAATCTGCTTAGTTGCAATCCTGCATTGTAATTTTTGCTACAAAATTAACCATTAATGATTCTCGTACTAATTATCGAATGTTAATTCTTTTATTCCATTGCGATCCCTGAGCATTTTTCAACACATATTTGCAACTAAGTTGCTAAATCACTTTTTGCGTCGCAAAACAAAATGTAACATTAAGGGAAACACCCGAATCAGCGACAGAGCTCAAGATATTTCATGTAAAAAAAAAATTGAAATAAAGAAAAGAAGTTATGATTAAAACCTGATGAAATAATGAGATAAATGTCTTTTTATTAAAATTTTGTTCAGTTAAAATTCAATATGGCCAGTAATTCTAAGCATAAAAATCACTCAGGTAAATCAATATACAATTTAAAATTTTTGCTTTGTCTTTTATTTTAAAAGTTTTCCATTACATTTTACTAAACTCTCTTTGTGTCAATCTGTCAGTTTATGAAAGCTGTTTTGACTAGAGTGTTAACTGAAACTATGAACCAGATATTAATACAAGTTTCTATTGTTGACGGCTATTAGCAGAATTTATCGACAATCGGAAATTTTACCACTTTCCAACACAAATAAGCTAACAGGCACAATTCTTTGGTATTATTTGTTAACGCCCTACAAAAATTAAATAAATAAATGAATAAATAAAAGAGAAAATAAGTAATATCATATTTTGCCATTTAAATGCTGTTGTTATTGTTACTTATCTCCAAAGGTCTGACGGCGTCAGATCAGGTCCATAAATCCGTTGACGTAAAAAGTCGGAAACAAGGAGAAGTGTAAATTTCTTCCCGAAGAAGTCTCAAGCAGCTTAAAATATGTTCAGCTGAAGCCTGGTGTTGGTGGAATTTTGGGCGAAGAGGGTAGGATTTCATACCCTGAGAAAAAATAAGACATTTTAGATGCCCACTGGCAAGGCGTGAAAGGCAAGTATTGGTTTTTCTGTCGCATGGAAGAATCAACGACTGCCCCGGCTTACTAGCCCTATACCAATCATGAGTGAGAGGCACCGGCCAAATCCTCCTATTTAATTTTTTAATCTGAGAAAAAAGTTCTAAGTAGGTAATTTCATCAGATGCAGAAATAGGCAGACTGCAACCGTCCTTTGCTAGACATTCTGCCTTCTCGTTACCAAATCTATCCACGTGGGATGGGAATCACTGGAAATGAATATCATGTTGAAGTGAGATGCACTTCAACTTGTGAAGGATAGATATACTTGTCTTATCACCAATATAGATCCAATTATTATGATGTTCCATTGAACTTCGGCTATCAGTCAGAATCCTGAGATTTCCATAATTATTTTCCGTCAAAATGGCTTCAAGCCCTTCATCCACTGCTAGTAATTCACTTCTAAAAACGGAACAGAAGTCTGGGTTACGTTAACTAAGAGTAAAAGTTTTGCTAGGTGTTTCAATATAAATGCCACTACCTGCAAGATTGTCAGATTTACTGCCATCGGTATACAAATTAATATCACTTCTAGGGATATTATTTATGATTTTCAAGGCTAGTTGTCTAAGATGTTCCGGTAAAGTGTTCTTTTTATTGATTGAGGAGGAAAGGTTGTAATGAAAATGAACCCTGGAAAAATCTTCTGTTGGAGTCATGCAGAAATGAAGAGAATGTGGTTCAACATTTTTAGCAATAGCATTTTGAGACAAAGCCTGACAAAAAGTGCTATTTTTCTTTAGTCTCTGGTGGTTTCCTCAATTACAAAGATACTTTGAGGTATTGTTTAGAGAGCCATAGCTGTAAAGTTTGCTAAAGTATTCTGTAAGGCTGACCTGTCTTCGAATTTGAAGAGGCTCTAAATAAGCTTCGAAAAGGACTATCTCTCTGAAGGGCAGCTCCTCTTAAATCTGTAATTATCCGAGCTGCACTCAGATGAACTTGATCTAATATTTTCAAGTTAGAAATTGTGGCACAGCATTAGACTGGAAAGCCATATTCAAGAATAGGTCTGATGAGTGCAAGATATGTAGTTCTAAGGGTAGAGGCGAGAACTCACCAGTCTCTACCTGCAATATATTTAAGAATGTTTAGACATTTTCTTGCCTTCAAAACTATGCAATCAATGTGTTTGATACTTGTAAATTCAGGATCAAGGATATATCTCAAGTACTTTGGGTGCTCTTCATAGGCAAGATTTTGGTTTTCAAGCATCCGTTTAGGTTGATAGATATATAGGTCTTTATTTGTTGTAAAAAAGGTAGTGATTGATTTAGCGGCATTGAAGTTGAGTTTAAGATCTTCAGCAAATTTTGACAATGCAAAATTTTTGTCATTTAAATAAAAAATGGAATAAAAAAACAGTTTTAACAATTGGCAATCGAAATGGGCTACAGGTGGCGCAGCTCAGAGCTCACTATACCTATGGCAACACTTTACATGATTTCACCATTAGCATGTGGATAGTTATAAAAGAAGAAATTACGCTAGTTCCGGTCTTGATTTTCAAATAGATTAAAAACTTTTAACTTAGGAAACCATATGGAACTGAAAAATGCATTAAACATGGTTCTAAAGAAAGCGTCTTGGAAATTTTAGAAAACATTTCTGATTATTATATACGAAGAAATATTATGGAATGGGAAAATATAATGTGCACTCTTATACAACTGAGATGAGAATGGAAGGGGGAGGGTCAAGACATGGAACCGATGTTCTCCCCAAATGGTGTATTCTAGCGTAGTGAATGCACAAAGGATACACAGCATTAACCATGAACTTCGCTCAAGCAATTCACCAAAAAATTGGCTCACATTTATGGCAACAATAGAATTATTTTATTAGTCAGCTTGAAAAACGTAGTTTTTAAATATTTATATTTGGATACCGACAAGTGACGTCATCGTAGGTAAATCGCAGCATTTGTCCATTTAGAAGCCAATCACATTTGACACACATACACGTGACGTCGTTCACAAGTATCTAATTAAACCTCATTTAAAACACAAGGTTAGGCTAAATCACTTCACTTCTTCTCTAGTTGTAAGAGTCCAACTGTAATGTTTTTAAAGCTTTTAGATTTGATTTATGAGATCTGGTTTGCATTTGGTCCTCTTCACTTCACTGTTCTTTTCAAACCTGAGGTGTTTCGTTATGGAAGAAAATTTCAGACAAAACGGGAAGACGTGCTCTCTTATTTCTTGAAACATGCTCGGCAGTCAAAACTCATGTATAAGGGCAAGAGAATGATTGACGTAAGTGTTTACAGCTGCATACCAAAGCCACCTGTTTTCGTTGCAGCAGATTCATGGCAGTGGAAACCACTTTTGAGATATTTACAATATGGAGCCAGGTAATTAATTGATTTAATGTCTGAATTTCAATAATTCGCGATGTTTAAAACAAGAAACTAAATAATAATACTTTTAATGCTCGGATACTGTAAAGTTAATATGTTGAAAATATTGTAAAGTTAAAGTACCAATTAAATTAATTCCTCAAATTTCAATAATTGCTGATTAATATTTTTAACTTGCAAAATGAAGCCAGATGATTTATTTCAAAGCTCGTGTTTTTATAATTTGAGAACTTATAAAAGTAATTGATTATTTAATGTTCTGTTTTGCAACATGGATTCAGGCAATCGATTTTTTATGTTTGGAATTCATCACTTTGCTGAACTAAGTAATTATTGATTTTATATACTCGGGTTATGTAAAATATTTCCAAAGTATCTTTCAAAATTTATATTGGCTATCGAAATGGGCTATAGCTGGCATAGAGCAGAACTCTCTAACTATGTCAACACTTCGCAAGCTCTCACCATTAGCAAGTGGAGAGTCACAGGAGAAGAAAGATTCCTTGATTTTCAAAGAGATTAAAAACTTTTAAGTTTGATAGGTAGGTATGTTATTTACATTACACTAGAGCTGCACAATGGGCTATTAGCGACGGTCTGGGAAACAAGGCATGCCATCTCAATTTTGATCCCCTGCAGGGGGGATGGCTCCATTGCTTTGGTAGCCTGACAACCTGAATGAGAAGTCGAGCACTTCACGGTGGAACAATTTAAAGAGACCCGATACCGCACACCCTCAGTCCCTACGCAAGCTGATCAGAGTGATCACCCACCCGCTTTCTGACCACAGCCAGTGATGCTTGACTTCAGTGTTTTACTGGGGTCCGTTTCTTTACGACCAGCCCACTGCGGGACATACTTTTAAGTTAAGAAACTATATGGAAATAAAGACTACATTGAACATATCTCTAAAAAAACGTCGTGGAAATTAAAAAAAATATTTTTATTTTATATATTATATATATATTTTATATTATATATTTTATATTATATATTTTATATTATATATTTTATATTATATATTTTCATATTATATAATATATTATATGACAAGTAAATAAGAAAAATATTAAGAAACGGGAAAATATCGTAGTACATTCCTATATAACTGAGAAAAGGTGAAGAGGGAAGGGGGGAGGGTCAAGACATAGAACCGATCCTGTCCCCAGATGACGTATTCGAGCGTTGCGATCGCGATGGTACCATTTAATGAAAACTATTATGTAATAAAACTCGATTCAATACCAACACATTTTAAAATTTAGGTTATTAAAACATCACTACTCTATTAGAGATATGCTGTAAAATTTCAGGTGTGCGGGTGGGTGACCACTTAGATCAGTCGGTTCAGGGACCGAGGGTGTGCGATATTGGTCCTCGTTAAACTGTTCTATCGTAAAGTGATCGACTTCGCGGGCAGGTCGTCGGGATACCGAGGCGGTGGCGCCATCCCCTCTACAGAGGATCGAAATTGTGATGGCATGTCTTCAGATCATCCTCAGTGATGTTTCCCAGACCGTCGCCAATAGGCCATTGTGCAGCTCTAGTGCGACGTAGCTGTAAAATTTTTATTTAATGTCAAAACTATTTTTAAATTTAGGTTAGAAAATGTTGCTATAACTCCCTCTTCATCCCGTCATGGCGCTAGTTTCGCATTGGAGGACACTTTACAAAATTTCATCCAATCTCTCTGGTTTGGTCTTGTTGAGCCTTTTGAGAAGGGCAAAGTCAAGGAAGAGCACATTTATAATTTTAGGAGTAAAAAATACCTGAAAGACTTGTGTATGACATTCACAATCATTCTCCGAGTGGTTAAACGTTTGGAAAGGAAGCAGCTGGAATTCGACTTGAAAATTTACCACAATCACCGAATGGAAGAATTGAGCAGTGGTTGGATTCTCTCTCATAGGATAGTCGATGAACTTTTACCCATTCTGAAAAAACGATGTGATTGTCCAATTGAATTGAAGCATTATTGCAGGTTGGGACAATTTCATTCTTCATTCATTGCTTACTTAATACTTTTGTCAAATGGCTAAAATCGTTAATATCCAGATGCACTCAGTCATAGTCCAGCCCCTAGTTTTTTTTTCAGGGCTCTATGGGTGATTGACTGAATGTAAACAACAGGTTTCCCAAAACCGGGAGAAATTTAGATAACCCTCCGCTTATGTTATGCTTACGGGTCTATGTGTGAACACGCTTAAAAGTGTAGTGTATCTACCACTGCAAAAATACAATCGCAATTTACATGTTTACTCAATAGACGAAGGTTGACATTATCGATAGCTACCATCTACCATCCCCACATTGGTAACCTTCGGACGTGATGTGAAGACGCCTACCTTGGCAGTAACTCCCACTTCGATATGAACACGCCTATCTTGACAGCAACTCTCACTTCGATCTGAAAACGCCTACTTCGAGGGATGGTTCACATTGAACAGTTGACTTGCTACTTGTGACATTATCCACCTCCTCGTGCAGTTGCTACTCAGTTTCGATCACACATAACGTACAACATATTCACTCGACTGCTTATGGCAACACAGGAGCGACCACGATCGTGAATTTAATACAGCTTTCACAATCAGCACTCAAAAAGTACGGTGATCTTAATACAGCTCTCCCGGCTTCTCACAAAACAGCAATGAATCAACTAGTGGTATCTCACTTTATCACAGATGTAATTGTTGTTGTTGACGTATGCCATTTTATGCAGAGAGGGTGCGATTGTTCTTGTTTTTCAGTGGTGCCATATATGGTCAAGAATTCGCCTTCTGCCACACCATACATCACACCCGTTTATTAGGCGGATCCATTCATACATCCACAAATCGTAATTTTGACCAGAATTGGAGAACGATTGATCTCCAATCCAGTACCTCCAGAGATATTGATTAGTTATGGGAACATGGAGGACTTTGCGACTCGACAGAATTTAACGTGCATCAGTCACCAACTACACGGGGAGTCCACGGCCGGTGGGGTTCGAACCCACGAACTCTCGGACATGGGCCCAGCGCCCTACCGACCAGGCTATCCCGGCCCACAGATATAATCCTGGTGGGGAAGTACTGTAGTGTAACCCAATTCACTAGTATATAAGACATGTTAACTCGATTCTATGTTGGGGTACCTTTGCATAGACGAAGGTTGACATTGTCGATAACAACTCACCACTCCCACAAAAGATTTATTGTGATTTGTGTTTTAATTTACACGTAATTCTACCGTTCATAAGGGTTTTCTGTAACTTACAAACTCTAGCAGGCTGTGAGCATGAAACAAATATAAGAAAATTAATATTACAATATAAATAAAGTGTAAGGTTTGCCATGTTTTGAGCGTTATTACTTATTTGGCTATATTTGAGTAAAATCTCGTTGTTTGTTATTTTTTGGGTAGCATCGTAGCAAGTCTTCCGAATTCATTTGCTATTTGTTTTGTTGAAAGCTAAATTGCTAATTGAATTTTGCGTTACATTGTGAACGCTACAAGTATATTAATATTGTTGTTGTTGTTACTTTACGTCGCACTAGAGCTGCACAATGGGCTATTGGCGACGGTCTGGGAAACATCCCAGAGGATGATCCGAAGACATGCCATCACAATTTTGATCCTCTGCGGAAGGGATGGCACCCCCGCTTCGGTAGCCCGACGACCTGCGCGCGAAGTCGAGCACTTTACGGTAGCACAGTTTAACGAGAACCCATACCGCACACCCTCGGTCCCTACGCAGACTGATCCAAGTGGTCACCCACCCGCACACTGACCGTAGCCAGTGATGCTTGACTTCGGTGATCTGCTGGGAACCGTGTCTTAACGATCAGTCCACTGCGGGACATATTAATATTGGATAGAGCGCTTTTTTCAAGCTTGGGCGAAAAAATCAATCTGAAGTAACAACCTGGAAGTCTTACGACGAACCTTAACCCCCGACGCCGTCTGTGGGTAACTTTACACGGTCAACCAATCATATTGTCACAGGTATGGTAAAAAGAAAAGAAATAATAAAATTAAAAGAAAGCCACATTAAATTTGTCGGTACAAGAAGTCCTCCATGTTCCCATAACAAATTATATCTCTGGGGGTAGTGAATTGGAGATTGATCGTTCTCTGGTTCAGATCAAAATTACAATCTGTGAATGAATAAATGGATGTATGAATGCATGGGTCCGCCCTTTAAGCGGGTGTGGCAGAAGTCGAATTCTAGGCCATAGATTTCCCTCCCATCTGGCCTTACAGCCAACGACAACAAAAGAAAACCATGAATTTCGTATCACGGCCAGATGATGTAATCAGTGACTGTGCTTGATAGAAGTCACATTATTTCCAAATTTTCATTATGCATGGATTAAGAATTGCTCTGAATGTAATTAAAAACCGGTTTTGACGCGTCCGAAGAGGTTTTAGTTCTCTCATAAATGCAAAAAGCAAAGCTCGCTGCGTAATATAACTGGTTCAGGGGTGATTGTGAGCCCAACTCAAAATTCCTGAAAATTTCTTGATTAAAATCATTAATGACGTATTTCAAAAAATTAATGTCCTTATAAAATTAAATTATTGATATTTTCAAAACATGACATTCTGAATAAATTATATGAGCATAATTTAAATGAATAAGTATTTATAAGTAGAAGAGGACTGATAGCACAATAGAAGAGACAGCACCACAGTGACACATTTATGATTGTTTATTTACAAAATCAGGTACTGGATTGGAGATCGATCGTTCTCTGCTTCAGGTCAAAATTACGATCTGTGGATGAATAAATGGGTCCGCCCTATAAACAGGTGTGACGTATGGTGCGTCAGAAGTCGAATTCGTAGCCATAGATGGCGCCACTGAAAAACAAGAACAATCGCACCCCCTCTGCCTAAACAGGCACACGTCAACAACAACAACAAAAAATTTTATCTCTAATCACATTTATTATTCTACCAGAAAAAAATATTTACAAATGTGGATGACTAAATGCCCAGTATAAATTCTAGTTCTAATATTTTTAAATGAAATATGTGTGAATTTTTATACATAAATGTGATCTATGATTTCTTGAAACTTCTGAACCTTTGATATCCGGAAACTTCCGGATCGTGGTTAGCGAAAAATCCAGATTTTTTCCGGAGCACAATCATCTCTGCTTGTTGAACCTCTTTCTTTGCTACGGAGTTCACCTTACTTATAAGGCAAACATAAACATCAAATCGAAACAGTTAAAAGGCTCCGCCCCGTTAACAATTAAACAAACGATTCGCCACCTCCCATTATCATTACCATGTTATAATTGATTATTACGCATAGTAATCTTTCGTAAGAGATGTAATGAATTTAAAGTTAGTTAGACATAAACTAGACAATTAACGCCTTCATTACTTTACTGTTTAGATATGTCATCAGAGACAGATTGAATGAAAATTGGCAACTTCCTTACGGCATTAAATATCTACAGCTTCCAAAGAAAATGAAGAAATATTTAAATTTGCTTGCAGATTGAAAACAATACTATCTTTTGCTGATAAATAAAGAATAACTAAGATTACCACGTTGTTTCACATGTTTATATATAAACCATAAACACTATGTATACTGCAAGAATTTTTGCTATGTGATAAATCCAAGATACAGTCAACATAGTTCAAGAAATTCATAAGCAAGTTTACACAATCAACAAATACAACACGAGTTATTTCCCGAAAACCTCTTGCTTAAAAAAGTATTCAATGACTTTTTAAAGGTTTTAAAAATACGTTTTTAGTCGGAAACATAGTGCAACATTTTAACTCTAATTTGTTGACATTCATTAATTTGTATGCATTTAAATATGCATGCTGACCTGTAATGACGTCCCTTAATATATATAGTATTTTTAAACAAAAAAATCTACCTTTTCTGTTGCATGATATTTTTCTACAGATTTTATATTCTTTCTTAGTGCTGATTTCTATTCTGCAATCGATTTCTCACTTCAAGCTAGTTTTTTTGTAGACTATATTTTTACCGAAATGTAGAGGTTTAATTACGTTACATATAAAAGGAGAACGGGTAAATGTTGCGACGAACTTCTAGGAAGAGAGTACATCATCAGTTTAAAATTGTATAGGAACCCATGGCCGGAAATGTCACTATACATATGGTATATGTGTCACTATTACGAGCTGTTTCTTTGTGTGCTTCCGAACAGGTCATAATAGAGTTACCCCAAGCCACATTTCCGAGAATTTGTTCTTATGCGCCAACTGTTCTAAACGTTTGGCGCAACATTTATGCGACCCGCTGTTTCATACATAACATTTTTAAATTTGTTCATTTCGACAAAGTAATAAGACTAAAACATATCACTTCATATAAAAAATGCAGCTTTAGGAGCAAAACTAATTTCAGATTTGAAATCCCCACGCCCAATTAATTCCACAGAGTTAACTATTTTTGATAAATACTTTCAAGTGTACAAAAGATGAATTTTTTGGTGAAAATTTGGTCTTATTGCGCAAAACAGGCAAAAAATGATTAAAGCGCTACTCACAGTTAGGCACTACTTCCAGGGCTAAAGAGAATACAAGGGCTAGTTCACTCCGCTCTTAGAGCTGAAGCTACGATTTCCCTCCTCATGACGTCACTGTGTCCACAGATCTCGGAGATCCCAAGCAAAGATATGATAACTTTGCATCTTTCTCTTTGTAAAAATAAGTTAGACTTTTTCTGGTTATTAGCCTTCAAACTTCACGTAATTAACACATTATTTCCGTTCATAAACATAGTTCAAAAAAAACTTTCTTGGTTATTATATTAAAAAAATACCATTTTAAACTTATAAAAATGTTTTGCTAGTTGGTGAAAATGACACGATAAATACTTTATTTTAAAAAGTTCAATTTTAACTTTAACTATTAAGAAAAATGAAAGCATATATCGACACTTTTTTTATCTACATATTCTTTTATAAAGATAAGTTAAGTTAAATTTAGAATCCCTGATTTTAAAATATGTCGTTTATAGCAATTTGTTCATACTTAATCATTAGGAAGCATCAACCTTAAGCGCTAATTACTGAAACAAAATAATAATTTAGGTTCATAATGACATTAGAAATTTTACAATTGTTTATAGACATTTAAATTTACGATGATATAATTTATAGATATTTAAATTGAAGAGAATATAATTTTTAAAAAAAATCATAAATATTTAGAATAACTACATTAAAAAATATGTTATGAATTTAGGAGAATTTCAACAATATACTATATATTTTATTTATACTTTTTACTTACATTTTAATTTTCTTTGACTTTATCTATTTTTTAATTCTTTTCACCTGCCTTTCTTTATGATGTAACGAGGCGGTTTCTATTTAGATAATGAATTTTTATGAAAGTTCTTTACGACAGAATAAACGTATTGCTGTTTTATATTAACTGTGTCATTTCGGAATCCATTCTTTACATAGTTGTTCATTTACTTTAGGGAACACGCGAAAAATTATACTTTTTCCTTTTGTTTTTATATCAGAATTTTTGCAAGTTGCAATCGCGCAAACTGGCATTTCGATAATAGTTTTAAATTCTTGTAAATTCACTGCAAAAACTGAGGAAAGTCATTATAGAAATTAACAAATGTCTTAGAATATCTCGCAAAAAGAAATGATCCAATATTAGTTAGAGCTAGTAAGGCCAAACGCTCCGTTCTTGAAGTAAAAGTGCGAGCTTTGCGCCAAAGTGACGTCACTAGAGTGACGTCGGAGGATCGGAGCGGCGAGAGATACTTCAAAGGAGTGAACCAGCCCTTCTATTCTCTTTAGCCCTGCACTACTTCACCCTAATTTTCGGGAAACACTAATTGCAGTACTTATTCGTTATGGGAATCATGAAGCCAAATTCACCAGATCTATGTATATGCTCACGTATACCTGCATATGTTACAGTGAATGACCGAAATGAAGGATATGTTGACTTTCATCGGTGAATGTCTTTAACATTTGTAATATTCGATTTGATATTAATTTATTCGATATTTTAATATCTTCTGAGGATAGATTAGGAGAAACATCAGTGTTCGGAGTACCGGTTAAATGCACACAGGGCACTTAACTCAGAAAATAAAGCTATTCTGAAGTGTTAAAATTCAAATATCTGAATAACACAGTTAGGTAGTAAATTTTATTCTTGAATAAACAATATGTTAGGACAATACCTTACAGTTAAAGTAAACAAAATTAAATATATATTATCATTACAACCATTCTAGCCTTTAAATAATTATACATATTATTATTGGAGAGGAACTCTTTATCCACAACAGAATTGAAGACCATAATCTTTCAATTTTGATGCATACTCAAAAGACAAGGAACCACAGCAGAAATTTCTAATGCAAACATCATTATTATGAATATGCATTATATTAATACAGGGTGCATAGTAAAATTTTTCAACAAAAAATGAGCACCTTTAAAGCACTCAAAAATATTTTTAAGCACAAAAATATCATAATTAGGCAGGGTTGGCAAGTTTTTGACAATTGTCAAAAATCATGAAATTTTGAATCATGTAAAACGAATGGCGTTTTCCTACGTTACGAACTGACGGTACGCCGAAATAATTGCGAAAACGTTGACGAGAACAATATGAGGTGCCTGTCACATGTCATGCTCTTAGAATATCAATGCAGTCAAAACAATTGGAATGAACAATTTAATTATATAGAGAGAATAAAACTATTATGCAAACTTAAACTAGGCCTTAATTTCACCAATGTTAAGTCGAAGGTGTTAATGTCTATTTCGGCCACAACCACCTTAAAAAATTGAGTGTCGATTTTAAAACAGCTAGTATTTAATAAATAAAAATTTCATAATTTGATTTTCCAAAAAAAATTATGAGATATCTAAGTTGATTGCTATTTAGTTGTTTCAAGGGTAACATGAGCAGTGATCAAAAATTTAACTTCCACAATTTGTACTAGGGGTAGTGCTAAGTTAGTAACGGACACCAAGCTAACAATTTCCTCATTTCTCATATAACCAGGGTGCATCGCCAGATTTTTTAAAAAATAAATTAAAATAAGCACCTTTTAAGTATTTTCTTGGAACTCAAAAAACTTTTGTAATAACTTTTTAAAGAAAAATCATAATTAGGATCTGTGCATTAATAAAAATTCTGTTTCTATCGTTTAAAGTTCTTAATTTATAAACAATCAATAAAATTCAAAAACATTTTCAAACACTTTATATAATCATGACAAAATAACTAGTTTCTGATAAATATAGCTGAGAAAATTGTGAAAATAATGTACTATTTGTAATTTAGAACTACAATCGACACAGCAAAGAAAAAATCTCTTTTTAAAAGATAGAGAATTAAGCACTTTTTACAAACCCAGAATAAAAAAACGTAAATCAAAAATAAGCACTTTTTTAAAAACACTACGCACCCTGATAACACAAAGAGAGCTGAGCTTAGTCGAAAGGGTTTAAAAAAAGATGCCTAGATTTTTTTGTCTTCTGAGTAAAACCACAAGGATAGGAAATTAAACACCTAAAGAACAACATACTCGTTACACAGATCAATTCCTTACTGTTAGCGATAAACAAAAATAAGGTTATACAAATATTAAATGAAGAACTTAGGAGAAGCACATGCTAAGTTACTTTTTAAAGAATTCGTGAAAATCAGCTTTAGAAAAAAATAGAAACCATCAGAAAATTGATTACAAAACATTTTTTACTTTAAGACCATCTTATTTAAAGACAAGGCACTAAGTTCTACATTGAAACCTGATCATAAGTTAATTGCAGAAACTTGTGTGCTTTCTAACAACTAAGTGTTATTTAACATGATTTTACATTTATTTATTTTGTACAAAGCTACTTAACATGTTTTTCCTCTGAGTTCTTGCATTATTGGCTGTAACAGATATCTATTTTAAGCAATTATGACATTAAAATGAAATAATAAGAATGATACTTATACTTCAATGAAAATTGGGAAATTGACTAGTTTTTTAATAGAATGGAATATAATATAACAAAAACTTGTAGAAATTTTAAAAAATTGAAATTCCAATTAAGAATTTTATCTTGCATTAAAATTTGATATTTAAACATATCAATTTAGCAAATTTAAATTGTTTACTCAACTTGTAAACATAAAAAATATATAATTATATTTGTTTCATATGAGGAACATAAAATAAATGCAATATCTTCTCTCGATACAGACAAAACTATAAAAGTAAATAGCAATATGTGAATGCAAAACAATGATTCTTAATACTTAAATAGTGCCCCTGCAGGAAAATAAAGAAATGCTTAAGTGTTTTCATAGAACATAGATTTATCAATAATTTTCAAAAACATCCACTTTAGTCAACTCTAGGAAACAATTATGTATCATTAAGACACAAATGCAGAAAAACTACACTATCATTGACATAATTATGATATGCATGAGAGATGAATTTTTAACTATTGAGTGTAATATTTATATCAATAATATACACAATATTTACTTACACAAAAATAATATTTTTTTGAACTGAACATAAATGTGAATCATGCAAAGTAATAAAATATTTAACTTAACATACACTAGTATGTTTTATTTAATATTACTTAAAATTAAAACATCATATTTTCTTTCCTTCCCTTAAAAGCTATTTCAGTGGGGAAAAAAATCTGCATCATCAGCATCGTTTGAGATTACATAAGAGAATGAATGAAGTTCATAAAATGCAAATGAAGAAAAGATAAACAATGAGAAAGATATGATCATGAACATAAAATTTAATTACACTCAAAACTTTGTAGTGATTAAATTGTAATTTCAAATATGCATCTTAAAGTTAAACTGAATTAATGGTGTTTTAAATTTAATGCATAGAGTGACAAAATATAAATGCTATTTAAGATAACTAAAAAATATAATATAACAAATATCAACCAAAGAATTTTGTTAAATGAAAAATTGTCAAATTATAACAATAAAAAAACATTAACAACATTGCCATAACATTAAAAAAAACATTGTTTGCAACAATGGTATTAAAAAACATTGTTTGCTTTTTATGCTAAATGAATAAATTCCGACTGTCGAGAATGCACAATTGACTTTGAAAATTCTATTCCTGGTAGGGCCAACCAAGGCATGAAAGTCGTACCATGGTTGTACCTGGCTGAAATTAGTAGGTGAAATCAGAGCGAAGCCAATCTTCAATCTCACCGTGCTCCACGCCACTTGGCGAACAGGAGCTGTAAAATCTCCCGTTTTTTCATTACTTTAATTTCACACCCAATCATCTCCTCTCATATCTGGGACTTGAGAGAGAAGATTTGAAGTAAAGATCTCTTCTTGTTTTTGATTTTTTGAATGTATAAGAACTCATTAGCTGGTCTGGCCTATTAGCTAGACCAATTAGGATAAGCAACAGCAGTGAATTCGTAACTTTTATATTCCTACCAGTTATTTCTGTCACTGTTTCTAACAAACTAACAATGTACTAACAATGTAAACTACTTTTTTTCTTAAAAAAAATAAACTTTTAATAGACAATAAATTTTACCCAAATCTTTTCTTTGAAAATTTTTTTACAATTCGGATAGCATCAAATTCAAAACAAAAATATAGTATTTATATTAAACATGCAAAACAAATTTTATTTCTTTTCATGGAAATATTAAGATTTTGTTTTCAATTCATAAAAAGTTTTATAATTATTCGAAAATAATATATTAATTTTTAAGTTCTAAAAATGGTAAAGTAACTTGAATAACATCCTACAAGTTAACCTTTTCACTACAACTGATCACAGATATGTTCCATAACCAAATAATTGAATTAATACAGAAACAACGCTTAATTACAATAATATATTTTTAAAATAAAATATTGCTTCTTTTCACTATTACTTTATATCATCACTCTGAAACAATAATAAAAACCAGAAACAAAATAAAGAGATTTACAGCTTTATAGGGAATATTAATTAAATAATGATGAATAAAGTTAAAATGAAAAACTAATAAATTAATAATGTAATAATATACAAGAATGGAAAGGAATGTATAGTTTAATATATGAAGATTAAGGTTGAAAAATGGTTTATGTCCATTATTCACAAAAATGACCATTAAATTGCAATCTATTGCATTTTGAAGATAACTAAGTTTTGACAAATTTGGTTCTCCTCAAAAGTTATTACAAATTAAAGGTAATCCGTGATGGGAAAAAACCGTTTATGTCTGTACGCTCGGGAAAGAATGATGCCAAAGAATTTTTAGAAAACCCCATAAGAAAACTTTACAGCACTAATGAGTCCTTAAATGCTGTTAAACATCAAGATATACAGTTCGTGAAGTTTTTTTTTTTTGCAGTCAGGAGTCACAAGAATTTTATTAATTACCTCACCTCAAAATTTTGTACGTACCAAAGAAAAGAAAACAAGCGGAGGAAATAAAAAAAAAGAAAACGATGAGAATACTACATAGGAAATATTGATTAGATAGGAATTTTTGGGAAAAACTGTTTTTTTTTTTTCATCATCGAAAATTGTAAATTTTGTTTCGAAATTTTTGGGGAATGTAAACAGATACTTGTGATATTTGTGTATAGTTTTAAAATTTCAATAGTATGCTCGAGCAGTCTCATAACTTAAAATTAGTTTTTTATAGAATCATCTCTAATGGATATAAACCGTTCTTCGCCATTAGTCTTCATGTGATAAAGTAAATATATTTTGATGATATAATGAAAATTTACAAACATCACCATGCATGCAAAGAAAAGCATTAACTAAAACAGCATAAAATACATACTTCTAAAAGCAAACATTAAACAATATTCTTTGGAAAATTTAAACCTAACACACTTAAAATAAACACTTTTTGATTTATACTGAATAATAATGTTTAATGAACACAAATTCAGAAAAAAATTAATACAGTAAAACATGTTTAAGAAGTTTTTTTTGAAAAAGAAGTACTTAAAAAAATGGAAAACATTAAGCAGTCAGGGGAAATATTTTTTAGTAAATTATAAACTTAAAATATATAATATAGTATTTTAATGTTATATGTGAAAGTTCTTGTTTACATTCTAATATAAGAATATTATAAATATAAGTTTCAATATTTGTAACTTAAAGAAAAGTTATAAATATTGAAACTTAAATGAAACATTAAAAGACTTGAACATTAATAAAGAAAATACTAAGTAAAACTAATTTACTTAAATTCTTTTTATTTTTTTATACTAATGGCAGAAAAGTTCTTTAAAATAGTTACAGATCAAAATCATCTGGAATTTTCATAAAATCCAGACGTTTCAGCCACAGTAAACAACATTTCTACAGACTTAAATTCAAAGCTAAGTTTTGGGCCTCAGAAGAAGAATTATTTTAAACTGGTACTTCGAAATTTTGTTTTTTAATTCGTGATTGGACACTTCCATATATTTTTTTAAATTATCAGTTTATTTTACTTGTGCTTTATTCTGTTGAAAACTTAACCCTGACTAGTTAATATTATCCGTTATTTACTTTATACATTGCTTATGAAATACATATAAATGAGAATTTTTCATACATAAATTCTTCACAATTTATATTAAATAAATTTTCTAAAACTTCTTAAAAAACTTAACTCATTTCTTGTTAATAGTCTCATGTGCGAAAGTCGTAATGAGACTTAACAAACTTAAACAGGTTTTACTGCACACACACTGAGGTTTTTAAACTTAAAATAGATTATACTGTAATGCATTTATGAGTAAACTAATACAGAAACACACTTTAAATATAATCCATTGAGTATTTTTTAACAGTTAATCATTCATAAACCAAACACTAAAAACATTTAATGTACACAAATTAAGACTCCAAGTTTACAATATAATATTATTGAGTATTTTTTAACAGTTAATCATTCATAAACCAAACACTAAAAACATTTAATGTACACAAATTAAGACTCCAAGTTTACAATACACTGATGTTAAAAAACAATTCGTCACAAATAATAAAAACAAGCATTTCAGACTAGGAACTATATCACCTAAGCTGCCAACATTTAAAAATATTGAATTTTTTAATTGATATAGGGATTGATATACATTTTTGGTCTGAGAGTCATGCCTTGAAATGATTCAACCTCCTTAATCACCAATTAGGGAGAAAAGACCAGTAGCGGGCAATTCAAATCACACGCTTTTTAGCTTTTGGTAATCACCAACTCGTCCATTTCTGGTTTTCTTTGTATATTCGTTTGCAGCTCTGTTATTAAGAACAAATGTGATTGATTCACTTAAATCATGAGTTTTTTTTTGTTGAAGCATAACTGTTGTAAGAATGATTGAAATACCACATAGATTAATGAGAATATCAGTGCAAAATGAGCGTGTCAAAAGATTGATTTCTGGAAAAAAAAATCTTTCACCATTCCTGCAGAATTTTTTTAACTACTTTATTGTATATTTTTTAATCTTCTCAAATAAGAATAGAAAAATCACGAACATTTATTTCCCTCTCATGTGCAAAAAAATTTCTGCTAAAAAGAAATCCAAATTCTTTACTTCCTAGAAGAAAATTCTTTCTGCAAGAACTCTGTAACATTCTGAACAACGTCGCCAAATGAACAAATTTAAATTTTTTTCTTTTCTAAAATAAAAAAAGAAGCTTTTTTTCCATTTAACTAAAGAGATATTTTTTTTATTCATCTCTAGTGGAAGTTTTCCCCTTCATTTATACTAAAAAAATATTTTATTCCTTCATACATATTATAAAATATTTTTGTGTATGCATCATATGATACAGCAGCATGGAGAAAGTTTATTGTATCACATCAGGTAGAGAGATTTTTTTCCCTCATTAGAAAAAAAAAAAAAGAGTGTGAGAGAGAAATATCTCTTTTCATTTCATTAAATGAAAGATAGATTCTTTAAGCTTAAGATCAATTAGGTTTTGTTTATTCGAAGACGAAACCAAATGAAACTGACAGCCAAACTCTGCAAGCTAGAAGGAGGAACAGATTTGATATTTGATTCTGGGACCAGCTTTAGATTTTGGGGTGATATTTACCCATAACCAAAACTTGAATGCTGATCTCATGTAGCTCTAGATGGTGATTACTAAAGCCCGGAATTTTAGGCAATAAAAAATGCAAAAAGGCATTTAAAAAGCTTGAAATAGGCACTTAAAATTGGAGCAAAATGGTAGTTGGTAATGCCTAAAAGCCCATATAGGTATCCAAGGTATAAAAAAAGTTGCTAGAAGTATCCGGTATACCTACATATTCATTTCACTCGACTGTCGTAGCAATAGTACAAAAGAAGTGGACATAATTGCACAAAAAAAACCTCAACTGCGTAGGTGCGAAATAAAAATTGAAAACTCGTACTTACAATAACATTGTATGCAGATTTATTCTGATGATTGGTTGTTGTTGCACATCCCAACTAGATGCTTTTTCAAATTTTCGAAAGAGAAATTTTGTCTCCTGTCAGTCAATATAGTTTTAAACAAAGAGAAGGATCTTTCTACTTCGACAGAAGTTATGGGCTCGTACCTAAAACAACTTGCCATGGTAGGAGATATAATAAGTTCAACTGTAGTATCACCAGAAAAAACTTTTGCAATGTCCTTGATGCATTCAAAGTCTGTATTTGCAGAGATGACATTTTCACATTTCTTCCTTATTATGTCACTAGATGGTCCAGGCACAGACATTAGTTCTTCAATAGTATTGTCGAAAATCTTTAGTGACTCGGGCAAAGACATATTTCTTTTTTCCATGTGTTCAATAGCTCCAGGGAGCTTCCCAAAATAAGTTGAAATAAAAGTCAGTTCATCTTTAATTTTAGAACTGCTAAGCAGATTTTTACTTTTTCTTATGGATATTGCCTCTTCATCCGAAAAGCTGGTAAGGACTCGAGTAACTTCCTCAAAATTTTTGCAGTAGTATGAGACTGCTGAAATCCATGTTCCCCATCTCGTAAGGATCGGTTTAGGAGGTAATTGAATGTCTGGTGCAATTTCTTTGAACTCTTGAAGGGGCTTTCACAAATACTTTTTTCACACTAGAAATAAGCGAGTTTACCTCAGGATAGAGACCTCTTACTTCCTCTGCTATCCTGTGCAATGCATGAGCAAGGCACGTAAGATGGATCATATTAGGAAATAAAACTTTTAAGGCATTTCCAGCTTTTTTCATGTAGGAGGCTGCATCTGTAAGAAATAATAGCACTCTTTCATGCTCAGTACCATTTGGCCAAAGTAAAGCCAGTGCATTAGTGAACAACTGTGCAATTGTAGTACTGTTAGTCTTTTGCAACTGTTCAGATGCCAACAAAAAGATTTTATGTTTTTCAAATGGGTCCATAACACCAACAATAACATTCGCAACATATCTTCCAGTTACATCTGTCGTTTCATCTATAGATAGCCATATGTTTTTCGTTCCGATTTCATTTTGAATAGTTTTAAGAACTTCGGTATAACAGTCATCTAAATAAGTTTTCCTTAAAGTTGATTCACAGGGCACACTTTGATTCGTATATTTTTGCAAAAAAGCTCGTATACTTTTATTTTCAAGTTTCCACAGCGGAATGCCGGCATCTTCAAATGATCTGCATAAATCCATTGCAAATTCCGATTTGCGAGAAGATAATTGAAAACAGGTGGGAATCAGATTCGATGTTTTCCCATCTTTTTTATCCTTTGCTGTTTTATGCTTAGATGTCTCCAAGTGCTGAGATATGAAATACTTCTTCTCAAAATTTACTGACTTCTCGCATGCCTTACAAAACAGAATGCTCCCATCAGTAGAAAACACATCCAACCCAAATTCTTTCACAAAACTGTCCTGTTTTTTGCTTGTGCAGGCTTTTACTTTAGGCATTTTAGAAATAACTAGTATACTAGAAAACTTTTTTGTGCTCCTGCTACAATGTGCTCAACCAGCTTGGTGAATTCGTTTTGTAGATAAGAGAGCATACGAGTTATTCAATGGTGTAGGCTATATGGGCCATAAGTAAGAATAAATTCTATTGACTGTAAGTAAAAATAACTCCAATCTTTTCACTCCCTTTCTCTCTCTCCTTGCAAAGCGCATCGGGCGAAGGTGACGCCACGAAGAGACGGAGAGAAAATATTAATAAGACAAAAAGAATAAAGTCCTTATCTCTATAAATGCATTACAATACGTCGGATGACAGTCAACCATTTCTGTATTTCAAAATTTCTTCATTTTGCGTTTATGCTCCGTCAAAAGCACAAAAAGCTTTGCAGAAAAATTTTTAATTAGACAGAAATAGGCATTTATGAACAAAAGGAGCGAAAAAGGCATTTTCAGAAGATAACGTTTAAAAAAGGCAGAAAAGGGCATTTATGGCATTTTGCCTGAACTTCCGGGCTCTAGTGATTACACAATGCTAGTCTTTAGCCAATTGCTTCCAAATAATGGCTAACTCAATTAAGAAAAGTATCCCAAAATGGCCAAAGATTTGAAAAATCAAAGAAAAATGGTTGAATTTGTTTAGTTCTGTTCAGGAAAGTATCTCCGGTTTTAAAAATTAGCAACAAAGTTCATCAAAAGATTGTGATTTTGAAAGACTTAAAATAATCCTTATTTGAAACAATAACATGATACAACCGGAGGACAAATTAACAGATTCCGGAGAAAATATACCAGATAGAATGGTCTGAGATTCACAGTTCCTAGTTCTTTTTAAGTTTGCAGTGCCATCTGTTAACTAAATTTTGCAACTAATTTTGCAACTCGATAAGAAAAAACATTCCCATCTACTATGCAGAACACATAATTTACATCTGATCTCTTTCTGTTATTCCTTGATTTATTGGTCATTTTGGGACACTCATTATATGCAACATACCAGTTAATAAAATACATAAAAACAGTAGTAATGGTTAATTGCACTGATGTACCGAAGATAAAATGAATTTTCCCTAACTACTGAAAAGTTAGCAATTAGATTATGACAACTAAAGGATGATGCAGGGAAAAAACACACATTAAAAAATAATGGTAAAATACAAATAATCACATTCTTCAATAAAATAAAAAAAAGCCTAGTTCTACAAACAAAAAATTTGTAAAGCTTTCAAAGACTTGCAAGAGCTCATGCAAGAAGTTAGTTTGTGTACATAACTAAACTATACATCATATGAATTTAATTCACCCTTGGAACACAACACATTAGAATTTAGAATATAAAAATAAACTCAACAAACACATTCCAATCAACATTATCACAGATAATACATTGCTTCCATTACTCTTTCCACGAATCGTTAGAGTTATAAAAGTGGTTTTATGAATTACTATTGGAGTACTTGAGTTAGGAGGTGAATTAGAACTAGAAGGAGATTTCGATTCCGAATTCTCAGAATTTTCTATTTTGAAATCGTTTTTATTGTGGTCTTCTTGTTCCCCAGGCTGATGCTCAGTGGGTTCATTGGAAGATTTTGCTTCAGAAGTGCTTAATATCTGACTATGTAATACAGATGCTTTATTTTCTTTAGAGGACTGTTCAAGATGTAGATCTTGGGTGTTGTTTATTATATGGTGAAGTGGATCAAATGTTTTAAATTCATTTTTATCAGGAGTGTTTTTGTCTGTTTTGCCAGAAGGTAAAATACTAGAAAAGGTACCGGTTATTTTAACGTCTTCTTCATCATGAGGGGGATGTTTTGCAGACTCGTCCAACACTTCATTACCTTGTTTTAAAAGGAATTCTGAGTTATTGTTGCAGTAAGAGAAAAAATGAATATTTGACAGGAGCATTTGACTTAACTGGACAAAACTGTTTTCCTGACTGCTACATTTGTTGTGAACAAACTCTTGCATACAATTCACAAAAAACTTCATAGATCTGAAGAGAGAGATAAAAAAAAAGTTAAAATTACAATGATTCATCTAATGGGGGAAAAGTAATAAAACGAAAACTAATTGTTAATGTGAAAAAAATATTTTTGAGTATTTCAAGAAATTAAATTGCAGACTTAGTAAAATTTTCCTTAAGATAATAATAAAATTAAAAAAAAATGTTTTTTTAATTTATTCTTTACAATTTTTTTTTTAAAAAACTTCTCATATTTAGGCTATTTTTCTTCTAATTTTTTCTTCCAATTGTTGAAAGTTCTTTATATAAATGCATAAGATTAAAAAATTGAAATTTTTTTTTCATAATCATCTGAAAATAACTTGTTTATGCAGGGTTCCCACTCAATTTTTTTAAAAAAATTCAAGGACTTTTCAATGACTTTCAAGGACCTATTCGGCATTATTATTATATGCTTAAGTACATGTCAACCAGATTTTACAATTACATAGAAGCAGAAATTGTATATTTTTAAATCACAATGCTTAGTTGACAAAAGAAAATTTTTTTTTTATTGTGTTGTGATGTCTCTTCAAGATGACAACCCAGACAGAGAGAATTGGATTCTATTCTCATTATGTATAGGTGTCTCCTGAGGATGAGGTGTCCAGTAAGAAGACCAATGATCTTCTATTAAGTTTTAAAAGCTCTTTTTGGCGTACACTAGGACAGTCACGATTTTGCTCATTAGCTTGTCTCTGACCGTCAGCAGTGCGCCATTGCTCATGGGCAATTTTGCCATAGACCTTGAATATGGATGCCTAAATGAAGTGGGAGAAATTCCCAGTGCAGACTCAGGGCCCAAGAAAATTGCATTAGAGCCAGCTCGTGCCGCTTCATCAGCTAGCTCATTTCCACCGATACCCATATGTCCAGGTATCCAATGCAGGGATACCCTGCTATGAGTGGATAGGTCACATAGATAGGACCGAGAAGCATTCCCACACGAACAAAGAGGAGAATTTACACCCTGACAGTGATAGGAGAGCAGCCTGACTGTCAAGACAGATGCGGATAGTCATATTTTTATATCCTTTGTCTAAGCATATCTTGCAGCACAAGATAATGGCAGGGACCTCAGCCTGAAAAACAGTGGCATAGTTTCCCAAGGGAAAATGAAGTTTGGTATCGTCATTGGAGCAATAAATTCCTGCTCCTGATTTGGCACCAATCTTTGAACCATCAGTGTACCATATCAGACATTTGCCTTTAAGCCACCGAGGAGAATTAAACCATTCATCTCTAGTAGGGAAATGGATCACTAGGATAGTAAAAGAAGGTATATCCATCACTTGTGAAACAAGATGACCCCATGAATGATTGATAGTTACATTGCTGTTTCAAATCATTTTGAAAAATTCCAATAGACAAAAAAAAAAACTCCAATTGGCATAGGATACTAGCCAACATTTAAAAACTAGCATCAGTGAAACTTTTCATGAAAAATTTCATGAAGTGAAATAGAATTAATGAAAATGAATGAATGTATAATGCATATTACATTAAACAAACATAGTAAATAATTGTTAAAAAATTTATGTAATTACACAATATTAAAATATAAATCCTTTTTTTTTTAATATGTTAGATCAAATTTTAGGTTACAGGAAATGTATATAATTAGATAAATTATCACAATATATCCATTCAACATATCTGTTTCAATTTTAATATCAAATTTTCTATTTTGTAACTTCAGAATATCAGTACTCTATTTTGAACATAATAAAATCTATTGTAGAACTATATTTCACAGATAGCTAACTAGGACTTACCGAGCTTTATTTTCTTTAAAATATATCCATAAAATGTCAAGCGTGGTTTTTAAAATTTTGTGAATACGCATAATTTTCACTAAGGGTAATTTTTAAACCGCATTTATACGGATCTAGATATACTATATGTAAATCAAAATTATAAAAAAGGTGAAGTAAGTCTCAAAGATTGCGTAAATCACATATCACAATGAGTGATTTGTAAATTGAAATTGAATTGCGGTGTTTCTAAAATCTGAATAATATGAGTTGCAAATTATACAAAATTCACATAAATCACAATGTGATATACATAAATCACTTTAATGTGAATTCTGTTGTGTGATTAGCTAATAGTTTTCATTATGATGCAAATTGCAATTTGTGATTCGAAAGGTGCTTAATATAGAATAGCTATGTGTGATTCTTAAATCATTTTGATGAGAATTGTGGGTGGTAATTCTTGAATCCCTCTTTTGTGAATCGCAATGCGTGATTTGTAAACTACTAGAATGAGAATTGTGAGGCATGATTCTGAAATTACTTTAATCTGTATCATGTTATATGATTCAGAAATAACTAATTGAAATCATGATGTGTGATTGATAAATCACTTAATAAGAATCATGCATAATTTATAAAATACCTTAATATGAATTCTGATGAATAATTTGCAAATTACTTTAAAGTTATATTAGATATGCGTTCCATTAATCACTTTCAATTAAACCGCAATTTGTAGAACATTTTATATGAATTCCGATCCGTAAATCAAGAATTAGTTTAATGTGAATCATAATGTTTATTCATAATCAAACTTGTAGAACTAAATTTTATTTATTAGTAGTAAAAACTAAATGTAAAAATTTGATTATAGATGATAAAAAATTAATTATCATTCGTACATAAATTAAAAGAACAAATAGGATAACAATATTAACCTGGTGTAATAATGAAGTTAACACATTGAACATATTTCTAAATCAATTAAACACTATATATTATTCGAAAACTATGACTACAAAACCTAAAATTTGCTAGAAACTTCAGCTTTCAAAACATCAGAGAGATGAACAATAATCTGTCTGAAAAGTCTAGGAGAGAAAACTTTTACATCTTCGATAATCCCTTTTCACTCCAAGCATTAAAAGTTGCATCTATCAGAATTTTCTATAATTTTTATTTGAATTTATTTATTTTTTACTACTCTTCTGTAAGAAAAATTAGTAGTATTTTAATTCCTAAAAAATCAAGTACTTTTCAAGTACCCTATGGCAGAATTCAAGGACATTTAAGGACCCTGATTTTTTTTCAACCAAATCCAAGGACTTTCAAGGTTTTTCAAGTACCGTGGAACCCTGTTATGGTTATTTTTTTAGCTATCATAAAAATATTTCATGCACAATTTTAAATATACTCAATCTGGAGTTGCTCACTCCAATCTTTATATTAATGACTACTACATTTAAACATATTAATCATTCAATTTAATATAAAATTACAATTAGTTACTTTTATTAAAAAAATTAATGGGTGTGTTTCTTAGATTTAAATAAATTTTTTTTTAAATGTATACTCCAAGCAAATATATATATAAGATTAATATAATTGATCATATTGAATCAATAAAGATGCATAGAGAGCTGAACTAAGCAAGCGAAGACAACCTAACTAAATCCATATTAAGAATGTAAATAAGTAATAATCACCTAATAAATTTTTTAATAAAATGTTATGTGGTTCATTAATATTTATTTTGATTCATTGGTTCTTTAAAAAAAATGATTAAAAAATAGTTTTAATAATTTTGTAAGGAGAAAACATTATCTGTTGCAACTAAACTTTTTAGCCAGAAGTAAATTATTATAGCCACTTTCCACTGACCACCCAACTGGAACTTTTGCTCTTGCACCCCAAAAGCCCAAGGTTTAGAAAACTGAGATGGACTCAGCAGGCCTTGGCCGACTATGGGCTGTCATGCCACTAAATTTAACTTAATCTATTACAGGGTATATATTCATTCAAATTTAAAGCTTTAAATATTTCAATGAAGTAGTCATAATTTTTTTTAAAATTAAAATGATTAAAAGATCAATTTAATTTTTTTGAAATTTCAAATCTAAATCATATAAGATATCTTACTGTATTGGCTAAATATAAAAAAAGTGAAGTGCCCTTCAATTTATACTTTTTAAAGTCTTGCCTATAAAAATTATTGATTTTTCTCATATATATATATACAGTTAACAGTCCCTCAGGAACAAGCCCTTGCAATTATAAAATTTTAATTAATTCTTATCTCTATTAAACCAGATGAATTTAAGAAACATTACAGGGTTGCCACAGTAAAAAATGAACCAAAATAGTTGCTTTTAGCAGCCTCAAGCATTAAAATAGTTGCATAAAACAATAAAAATAGTTGCCTGAACAGGAAGAAAAATCTATCAAAAATAGTAGCCAAACAACTAAAATTATAGCTTAATTGAAAAATACTATGACTTGGACTGGGTAATGTCAGAAATTTTAAATTGTGATACATCATCAGTGAGACATCGCGTTAAAGTGATGTATCGCGATTTAGCATATGTTCAAAAATTACCTATGGGAAATCTTTCAATCAATCAAAAATTAATAAAAAGGAATAAATCTATTACGAAAGAAAATATTAATTCTAAACATATTCCACTATGACTCCAAGCTTTATTTCCTTTTTTTTGAATTAAAAATAATTTGAGATTTATTGTTTTAAAAAATAATAATACTGTAACAAAATATTTTACATACATGCAATGAAAATTAAAATAAAAAAAAACGAAAGTGGAAAACAAACCAAAGAAATGTTCACGTTAGAAAAAAATTATTTTTTTAAAATTATTTGTTGGAAAAAAAAACATGCTTTTGAAGCATCATTAGACCCTTTTTTATTTAATTATTTAAAATAATAAAAGGTAGTATTAGCTAATAGTCAAATTCTGTACTTAAGAAACACTTATTTATTATTATTTTCTTTGAAAATAAAATTGACTAAAGATTTATATGTTTAAAAATGATACTGACTATCTAACAAATTATAAAACAAACATATATTGAAAGAATTTTAATAAAAAAAAAACAACTTTAAGTACTAATGTCAAATTATTAAAAAAGCGACAAAACATTATTAAACACTTTATTTAATTTAAAAAAAAAATTTTTTTTTTCTTTTTTTTTTAAATAGCCAAATTTTTTAAACTTTTTTCTTTTTTTTTTTTAATAGCCAAATTTTTTAAACTTTTTTAATTTTCTCAAAAATAAAAGCAAACTAAATAAATGTAAGCTTTGTTTTAATTTTTTTATAGTTAAAAACGATTGGACATTTATTGGTTTAACAATAATTAAATTATTATACCTATATTTAATAGATTTAAAAAAAAAACGAACTTTTTATAACGAAGTTAAATACGAAATACCCCTATTAAATTGTATCGCTTAAAATAAAAAACAATTATGGAAAAAAATCAACGAAAATCTTTTTGTATTTTATTTATATTTTCGTTTCATTGATCTATTGAGTTCAGAACGAAAATTTAAGATAACAGCGATTGTGCAGCAATTGCAAAGTAACCGTAGGTCTACTAAAAATAATTGACAAGAATCGTTAAACCCAGACAGAAAAAAAAAATGGTATATCTGATGGTAAGTCTGACTGAAAATAATTTATAAAGAACCTGACAATTATTCCTGACAAAATAAAATTGCAAAATGAGCGATTGCAAAATGACTTGAGTCCCATTGAAAATAATCTTCAAAAAACGTAAAATCTAAAAGACAAAAATGAACATAAAGAAACTGTGCATTGCGTTCTAAATATCAACGCTGATCCTCGCACGAAACTGGGATTAAATTCGCTCTTCGTCATTCAACATCACGAAACTAACATCATCTTTATAGCAAAACGCTATCTACATCTCTGCAGCAAGACGAAATTAAAATCGTCTTCGTCAGTGTGGTAACAGCGCTAGCCTAGTCAAGGATCCTTGTATATTAAATAGTTAAACCGCGATTGTAGCCTGTTTAAATCAAATTTCTCATGCATCGCCTAAAACGAAAGTCACTACATCGGCCTACCGATATATGCGTTAAATCGATATTTCACGTTACATTGATTTATTGCCCAGTCCTATCTATTCTCCAATTCTAAATATATACCTTTTTATATTTGTACAAATATAAAAAGGTATACATCTTAGAAAATAGGTACCTAAATAAGAGTCGAATTACAATAAAATATGAATGTTAATAGAAGGAAAAAAACAATTAAAAATAACAAAACTGCCCCTCGGAGAGAAAAAATAACAAGTATACTTTATTAAATCTAATGGAAATTTAAATTTTTGGCTTTCTGGACATAAATAATTGTATAAAAGTTTGCTTTCTTTTATTAACCTTCTGAAAAGTAACGTTCATTTAAGCGAAAAAACTTTGCTAAGAGTAAAAAAGTCTCCTAATAGTCGCCTATTCCTGAAAATAGTTGCTTTTTTAGCCTTTTCAGGCAAAAAAAGTCGCCTAAGACTGAAAATAGTAGCAAATAGTCGCATTTTAGTCGCCTGTGGCAACCCTGACATTAAATTTTTTGAAGTGAACTAAGCTCGCACTAAAAACATGAAATGCGGAGTTTCTTCTGCTTTAGATATCATTCTGTCTTGTTAATGTTGGTACATGCTCAAGTAAGATAACGGCCTCACCTGTATGCGCAAATAGTAGCTGGTGAGTAGCCGTGCTTCATTATGTTAAGTGTAGCCTACAATAAACCTTGTTTCTTTAAAAAATTTCTGTTTTCATTCATATGTAGTACGTCACTAGACCTGTATAATAGACACGAATGCCTTTCCCAGAAAGTTTTCTATTATTACTAAAACAGGGTGCACAGCCAAATTTGTCAACAAAAAATAAGCACCTTGTAAGTACTTTTTAAGCACTCAAAAAATATTTTTAATCATCCCCCCCCACCAAAAAAATCATAATTAGGATCTGTGCAGTGATTAAAAAAAATGTTTTTCTATCATTAGGTTCTAAATTTATGAACATAAAATCAATAAAATTCAAAAACATTTTCCCAAACTTCATATAATCATGATAAAATAACTAGTTCCTGTTAAATATTGCAGAGAAAATTGTGATAATCAAGCATTTTTTGTAATTTAGAAAGACAATGGACACAGCAAAGAAAAAACTAAATGATAAAAAATTAACCACTTTCTACAAGCCCTGAACAAAAAAAAGCATCCTTAAGGGCTTTTAAAAAATGTAAATCAAAAATAAGCACCTTTAAGCACTTTTTAAAAACGCTACAAACCCTGTAAAATAGAAGAAGAAAAAATTTGTTTTTACACTTTTTTCTACCAATGCAAACACAGTTGAAAATTTCATTCAATAATTAAAAGTCATATATTGAGATTCCTATTTATGTAATTTAAAATTGTACACAGTGTTTCCTATTTTTATGATTTTCTATAAAATATTGCATTTTGTATTCATGATATTTAAAACATGAGTATGAAAAATTGAGATTCACGCGATTTTAAAATGAAACGTCGAGATTTGTATTCATGCTAAGTTGAAATTGAACATGGAGAATTGTATTAACCTAATTTTAAAATTAAACATCAAGATTCATATTTATGAGATTTTAAAATTAAATGTCGAGATTCGTATTCACTCTACTTAAAAATCACACACTGAGTTTCATATTCATTCTAGCAATGCAAACAAGGTTGAAAATTACATTCACATAATTAAAAGTCATACATTGAGATTCCTATTTATGTAATTTAAGACAGTACATAGTGCATCCTATTTTCTATAAAATATCGCGTTTTGTATTCACTAGATTTAAAACGTGAATATGAAAAATCGAGATTTGTATTCATGCAAAGTAGAAATCAAACATGGAGAATCATATTAACACAATTTTAAAATTAAGATTTGTAATTACGAAATTTCAAAATTAAATGTTGAAAATTACACTCACTTGACTTAAAAATCACATACTGAGATTCATATTCACATAAATTTAAATAAATAAAATCTCACATCGATATTTTTTTATTGAAACGTTGATAACATTCAGTGAGTAAATGCTTCCTACATGTACTTTTCCTCGCTTAAATTTCAGGTATTTTTTGAATTATTTAAAAAGTTTTCTTGTACACAAAATTTTTGGATTTATTTTTTCAACTTCTTTTTTTTCCAACCAAACTCCTCCCTGTGGTATGAATTAATACAGAGTTCTATAAAAATTGAACATTTTTGAACAAATCTGTGATTTTTAAAAGAATTTGCCAAAATGAGATTGCGCCAAAAGAGTTGAAATTAATTAAGAGTTAATCAATGCAGATAGGTTTTTAATTGAGATTTGTGTTCACAGAAAGATTTTTATTTTATCTAAGTCTGAACATCACAATTCATAAGTCAAGTATCCCCAGTTAACAGGGTGCATAGCCAAATCTTTCAACAAAAAATAATCATCTTTTAAGTACTTTTTAAGCACTCAAAAATATTTTAAGCACTAACAAAATACAAAATAATTTCCAAAAACTTTAATGATCACGATAAAATAACTAGAATATGACAAATAACTCTTTTTCCTGATTATATTAGCCATTAAAAAATGGTCGAGAGATTTTTCAGTTTGATTTCAGAGGGTGGAATATGAAGCTTAAAATTGAGAATATCTAGCAAAATGCAGCAAAGTTGCACATGGAAAAATTAAGCACGTTTTAAAAACACGCAATGTAAAAAGCACCTTTAAGGGCTTTTAAAAAACGAAAATAAACACCTTTTAAAAACGCTACACACCATGGTTAACAAACTGACGGGTTATTGCTGCTATTCGAACCTTTGTTACTTCATCTGATAAGCAGTGGTGTAACCCATGAGCTATTCAAAGGTATTGTTTTGTGACTTTTGTTTAATCCAGTAGATAAAATTACTTTTGTTAAGACATCTTTAATTATATATCATAACTTAATTTCTAATCTAATCAAATGATTATTTTAATTCAACCATTTATTTCGTTGTCTTTTTTTTTTTTTTTTTACTTAAGAGAGAGAGTTAAGATTAAGTGGATTTCGGGCCCTAGTTTTTTTTTTTTTTTTTTTTGTTCAGCACCTAATTGAGGGAAGATTTATTTACCCATTTTTATGTTTTCAGTCCATTTTCCCCTCACAGAGGGAAAAGTCCAATCTAAGGAGTTACAGACAATTTTTCATTAGCTGTGTCTAAATGTGTGAGTGGATCATTAGAGTTCCCATTTTCAAATCAGAATAGGTTAAAAATATTTTAGGTTCCGATAAGATCTTTACATAGGATGATTGGTTTTCTACTTCTAAAATTTGGTTTTTCACCAAAAATAAAGAAGAAAGAAATGTTCATTTTGGTGTAATTAGGGAGAGTGAACTGAGAGGAAATAGAAACAGTTAAGTTGAGAAAAGGCAAAGAAAATGTATAATAAAAAAGGAAAGAAAATGTGTTGTACAAAGACCTTCAATGAAATGGTAACTAATTAATCAGTCAACATCTCAATTTTTCTAAGCATGTTTAAAAACTTTAATTCATTTCATAGAAAAATTGTGTAAATTTAGTTTAATTATCATCTTTAATCGTTATCCTTTCTAATCATCTATAATTATTTATGATTTAAATAAAATGAATGTCAGTTACTTTTGAGAAGCAAGTTTTGTACAGTCTTTTATTTGAACCACTTTCACTTGTTTGCGGCCTGCTACAAAACACTTCTTACAGTTTGAACATATACTTTTAGTATTCTAATAGAAGTTAATACTAATATATACTAACAGTGGATGCATAAGTACATAAACAAAACTACTTCAGACAAATCATATTTTTAATCAGATGGATATTAAATGATGTCAATAATGAATTAATACCAAATAAAATATAAAGTTATGCAGAATAAAGCAAGTCTAAATTAAGACTTTTATGCCTAAATTAAATAAAATCGTAATTAAAAAAATAAGCAAATACATTTTAAATGAAGCAATATTAAAATAAGCACAACATGTAAAGATTACCTGCATGAATCATTTTTGAAGTTCAACCATTTCGAAAGACACTGTGTAAATGCTTGACTGTTTTCATCCATGCAATTTGCAAGTAATGTATAATCTAAAGAAAATTTTAATTTTAATAAAAAAAGTTTTAAAGTATCTCTAATAGATTTTGCATTTTTATTTTAATTGTTTAAGAAAAATAAAAGCTGTCTTATTTATTTACATATTACCACTTAGAAATTTGGATAGTAAGATTCCACGCACTCACACACAGGAAAGTGAGCTAAAAACTATTAAAAATCTTACCACTAAGAGGTTTTACTGCTATGTATGCAATGTCCATGGTGTCAAAATCATGGCATTCATCCAGAAAAGAGTTGAGTAAATTATGCAGGATAATTTCTGAAACATGAGATGCACGTGCTGTACATGGCGCATTCAGTTTACTACAGGAACCCACATCCAAACTTTTCCTTCACAAAATAAAAATTTAATCTCATTACACAAAAACATTTCACATGGTGATGTCTATGATACAGTGTAAAATCAATCTGCAAGAACTCTATAACGTTCTGCAACAATGTCGTTGCGATTTTGCCATGGCGGCACTGCCTTTTCTTAAAAAACTATAACCTGACAACATACATTAATAACATTGTCAGTCCCAGTTTGTGTTTGAACCAAATTTTTAGTCGAGGCACGATTACACTAATTATGTGATTAGATATAATATGTTTATAATGTTGAAAAGATTAATGTTATTTATTTATATTTCATTTATTACTTTAAACCACCTATAATGCTCTTACTCACATTCAAAAATTCAACTAAAAAAAATTGATCATTGTTTTTTAAAAAATCATTATTTTTCTTTACACAATGATTCAAAATTGAAATTACATACAGAACTATTTGTTTAGAAAACAATCTATTGGTTGCATACCTGCAGTTTAATCGGCCTACATCTGTTAGGGGATCTTCTGCCTCTAAATTAGAATAGGAGTACATGCAAGATAAAATGGCAAATCTCTGTTTGAATATGCACTTATTAACATTTGTGGAATCTGCAAGAATTAAAAATGATAAATACATTTATATTTTCAAATGGAAGCATTATTATCAATGTAGGTATTATTTAAGTTAATTAAATTAAATTATATATTGAGTTCAATCATTCTAAGTAGTATAAGTATCAATTAATCATTATTCTTATCAGTTTAAGTAGCAAATGAAATAGATTATTGAAGAGACAGAAAATAGAAATTGATTTATTTTTCATATTAAATGATTTGATTACAATGTTAAGGCACACACTTTAGATTTTCAGTAACTACTTCTTGGATAAAATTTGAAAACCGCTTTTCTTTTTTTAAATATATTTAAATATATGTTATTGTGGAAAGAGAACATTTAGAGTTCATAAAGATTTGAAATGATTGCTTTCAAAATTTAATTATTAACTGACAAACAAATTTATTTCAATGAAAAAAATGAATTAAGTGATGAAATTGATTCAATTTTATTTCTTATGTATAGAGCACAAATAATAATAATAAAAAAAACAAACAGAATATTTAAATAAGTTTTAGTTCAGCCAAGTGAATTTTTTTTTTTACGAAAAAAAAAATTAATTTAAAAAAATAAAATATTTTTGTTAATTTAATATTTCATTACTTATATACAGTAGGGAACCGATTATCCGGAACGATCGGGACCATCGCTATTCCGGATAACTGATTTTTCCGGTTTTCTGAATCGCTACAAAAAGCCGTTTTTTTATTGTTAAACCCAACTAAAAATTTTTTTTTTCATGGAAACAATCTTAAAAAGAAGAAAAAACGATGGAGTAATACACTAATGATTATTTCCAAAATGATGGTAAGGTAAACATCTTTCAAAAAAGAAAGAAAAATCCTAAAATCTTATGATGAAAAAAATTTTTTTTTTAAAAAATGGCGGAAAATTTGTTGAATTTCGTTCCGGTTTTTTGGTTTTCCGGTTTTCTGATTTCCGGATAACGGGTTCTGTACTGTACTTTTAGTTTGTTGTTGTTGTGGCTCAGGGAGGATCAGTATATGTTCTCTCTGAAAAGTAACAAACAATCCAGGATGTGTTTGGGAGAAGCCTGCTCAGTTACTTTTAGTTTGAATAGAACGAGATTAAAAAATATTGAAATTTCTAATGAAATTAAGTCAATTTTCAGTTTTTTGAAAATGTCAATATGTATTACTTTAAATAAAAACAAAAGCAATTTTTAAATGCTTGCATTGCATTTCTGAAAGAATATTTATTTGTAATTATTGAATGAGTTGAGATAAAAAGTTTTTTTATAATTAAATTTAAAAAAAAAGATTAATTTTAAATTTTTATTCAGTTGCTCTGTTTTTCATTTGCAACATTGTAAACATGCTTTTTGATTATATTAAATAAAAACAAAAGATTACAGTACTTATTTGCTTAAACGTAACCATGAATGATAAAGAATGTCAAATAAAACAAAATAAATTATAACTTAAGTTAAACTTATAATTCAACTATAGTTTTCAGTCATAACACATAAACAAATGAAGTGTGTTGTGTTGATATACTCACCATCAATATATAACTCGGAGCACAAACTATTTTTTAAAGATTCTAGTCCGTTACTTAAAAATTTCCCTGAAGTACACTTGCTTGCACACTCAAGAAGTTTCTTAGCTTTACTAAAAATAATAAAAAGAGTTATAGATAAGAACAAATAATAAAGTGAAGTTAAAAAAAAAACAAAAAAAGGGAATAAAGCACAAATGAAAGTACAGAATAGGACATACTATAGTTTCTCTTCTATAAACTAGGATCTTTCAGAGTGTCTCAACACTAGGACTGGGCTATAAATCGATTTAACGCCTATATTGGCAAGTCAATACAGCGACTTTCGTTCCAGTCAATGCATCAGAAATCTGATTTGTCTTCGAGGAAAGACGATATAATGATATAAGACACGCAAGGATCTTCCCTTACATTCCGATGCCGATTCGGGATGTTCGTTATGTTGAAATGGCCTTGATTTATTAGCGGTAGAATCAGAACCAGAGTTTTGAGAATACAGTCGAACTCGTTTATTACGAGCTCAGATTTACCGAGGGAAACGAGAATTTTTGGTTGGATCAATGTTAAGTCTATGGAACAGAAGTCGCTTTTAACGAGCAAGACCCGGTTTTAGCGAGCAATATTTTTCTGTCTTGCAATCTTTTTTCTCATCTTTCTAGTCTTTCTGTCTTATCTTTTTGTCAAAATGATAAAGAAATGCGAGGAAAGGGGTTAGTTGTCATTAAATTAAGAAAAGTATTTAATTAAATTAATTAATGTAATTAAAGTAAGTAAGTATTAATTAAATTTTAAGTAAACTCAATCATTTGACCTCCCAAGCCCCCCCCCCTTCTGGTTGCACGCCTGTCTTAAGGACCCGTTTATTACGTGCACTCGGATTTAACGAGTACATGTTACGGTCCCTTTGCGCTCGTTATAAACGAGTTCGACTGTACTATATCGTGTACTCGCATATCTTAGTTTTTTTTTCTTCGTCGCGACTTGATATCATTTCTTGTAGATCATTTGCAGTGGGACTAGCTTCGTGATTGCTGCTGTTGCCTTGTTCTGAAAGCAATCTATTGTTGAAAAGAATTTATAAAGAGTTTCATCATTAATTAGGTAATTTTTTTTCAACAAAACTTTTTCTTATTTTTAAATGTGAAAATTATTGGAAATCTAATTTAAGGCGCCCATAAAGAATTAAGGTACAAAGTAATTAAATTTGTTAGGCTTTTTTCTTTTATTTTAATTTATTAAAAACTTTTTGGATAAAACTTCTAATAATTTAATGGGTTTTTATTAGTGATTCAAAATTTAGAAATCTTGAGTTGCTTTTATTTTTAGAAATAAAGTTAAAACAAGACTTATATTTTGTCATTTGGATTTGGACATAAGTCAATCAATACGTTTATTCAAAAAAATGTGAAAGTTTTGCGAATTTCATTCATTTTTTTCGTTTTATTAGAGAGTACAATCAGATTTTTTAAAATTTTCTTTTAATATTATTAGCTAAATATATTATCGAATGTCACAATTCTTTTGTTTTTATTTTTAAGAAATTAAATCTTACTTTGTTTTTCGTTCATAATTCGGTCATTATTCAATTTAATGTAATTATTTATGTGAAAAAATAACAATAAAAAATAGTGATTTAAAAGCGTTTTATTTATTTAATTATTATTATTTTTTTTTAAATTTATTTAGCACTTTGTTTTGAACATACAAATAATTTTTAACGAACTTATTTTTTAAATTTTCTTTCTATATTGTTAGCTAATTATATTGATAAATTTCTATTTCATTAATTATTTTATTATTTATTTTTAAATTAAGAAATCTTTCGTTATTTGAGTGACCATTTTTAGAAAATATAACAAAACTTGCGTTTACTTTTTCATTTAGAATTTGAACATTACAATCGAACTTAATAATTATGTAATTATCACAGTTATTTTTATATGGCTCATTTAGTAAAATTATTTTTTATGGCTTTAAACTTTTTTTTCTTTCAAAATTTCATTCCCTTATTCTAATTGATTTTCAAATAATTCATAAACCTATCGTTTTAAACTTTCTTTTATTTCTAGTTAAAAGCTTAGTATAGTTACCTAATAATTACCTAAATTAATTAATAATTTAGGAAATTAGGTACTTAATTAGACTGCTAATACCTTATAAACAATAAAGAGATGCAAATATTTCATTCTGTGTCTACACATTTTTCAATAAATATTTTAAGTAAGTTTTGTGCATAGTAGTCAATTTATTTAATATCTTTCTTAAGCAAAACATATATATCTTCTAACTTATAAATTTATTTAAATCAATTTGCGTATGGAGTTTCGATAGAAATCTGACTTTCTGTGCCTTACAAGCAGGGTTGGCAAGATTTTGCCACAGGTGGAAAAAACCATGGTAAATACCGGTAAAAACCGTCCTGGCAAAAACAGGTTTTTGCCAAGCAAATTGGCAAAAAGTGGCAAAAACCTATATTTTCCAAGATGAGAGGACAAAAACACATTTTTGATACAAAATTATTCCTAAAATTGAAATATATACTATAAATATAAATAATTACAAAAAAATTAACAAAATTATTATTCCATAATTAAATGATAATGTAATAATGTATCATTTTAGTAGTTTAAAACATTATTGATTGGAAAATTTGTGATTATTCTTTTTTTTCCAGTGAAATGAACTTATTTTAAATTAATATAACTATAATTTAAAACATAAAATATCTATCAATATGTGTAGTTAATTATTGTACAAATAATAATTTTTTATAATAAATAATAATATTATGCAAATAATAATATTTATTTATTTGTAAAAAAACATTTATTTTAGGATTCTAAAATGAAAAGAGATCACAAACTTTCAATCTTTTAAAAATTATTACCATTATATTAATTATTAATGTTAAAAATAATTTTTTCATGTAATGTATCAAAATTATTATTCCTTATGATTGATTTAAATTTGTTTCAAGTATTTTGTAATGATATTTAATTAGCAATTTAGATAATTTGGTTTTTGCCGGTTTTTACCAGTTTTTGCCGGTTTTTACCAGGTTTTTGCCACTGTCCTGGCAAAAACCCCTTTTTGCCGGCAAAAACTCCAACCCTGCTTACAAGTAAATGAAATTCAAAAATACTATATCGCGATGCAAAACTGACGATGCATCATGATATAAAATTTTTAATATCGCCCAGTCCTACTCAACACCAAACGATTAATAGCTAGTTACATGTAAATCTTGTAAAAAAATTCGGAAAACATGTCTCGTTTTAGGGATAAGGGAAATCTCAGTAATTGTAATTGGTTTATAGGTCGAGCGACAAAGAGCAAAATGTCTTACTTAATGCATACTTGAACCAAAAATAGAATAAAGAGTGTGAATTTAAAAGTGTCAGAAAGCGTTTTGTTTTGAATAATAAATTAAGAAAAGGATTTATAGAAAAGGATTAACATGGAAGCTCTTTATGTTATATATATATATACAAAGAAACATGTGAACGAACCAGTGAAAACATGCAGAAAGCAGTAATATCTTTTTGTTAGTATTCCACTAAGTGACAAAATTTATATCTGCTACAGCATTTTAGGTAATTTTAAAAAATCAATTTACACCCAAATTCATCCACTAATGTATTATAATATTCCAGTCTTTCATAACATTTCCTTAGTTTAATTAATAAATGAAATATTTAAATTAAACTAATACTGCATCATTTTAATCAAGTGCACAAAGCAGTTAGAATGTGATTTTAACACTCATTTAAATCACACTGAGATAGATGAACATAATTAAGAATTTGAACTTAAGATTTATTAGTTTTTCAACTACAAGAGAGAACTCATAACAAAATTAATGTAATTCATTATTCAGCATTTACTTTTAAATTTTTTGGTGGCATGTATGTATGCATGTAAACATTATATACATAACTTTCAAAATTTTTTCAAACAAAGAAATTGGCATTAAATGAATAAATAAGAGTCATAAATGATGTGTAAGATTAATGAAGTATGGCATACTCACAAACAGGAAGTGTTTTGATCATTGATAAAAAGTGAATCGAAAGTCTGTAAACAATATAGTGGATTGCATCCATTGATTGAAATTGCACCTGTGGAAAAAGAAAAATTCAAAGTGAATTATTAATGACTAAATAATTCTCGATTATATTAGTAAATATAATTATTGAAGCAAAATTTTTATGAAACATATTTTTTATAGTTTTTCATCATTTTGTATTGATTTAGGTAAAATTATGGGGAAATTATTATTTTTAGCATTTTAACAATTTCTAGTTACAGCAAAAAACACTTTTTTTTAAATCTGCGTTCAAGGTAAAATCTCTTCAACAATGCTCATTTCCATTCATTTTGTATATTATTATTATTTATTTTTTTTTTTTGCATACTTTTTTGTAAGTTGTTTTAAAAAAATTTGGAGCTTTTTAGGAAATTTTAATTTTTGAGTTCACCATCAAATCTCCAGAATGACTATCATGGTTGTAAAACGTAATGGTTTAAAAATTAAAAAAAAAAGAATAAAAAAAGAAAGAAAAATAATAAACTTATTGCATATCGCTAAGAAGTATATAGCGTCACGTGATATTTATTCCTAGCATGTAAAAGAAATGATTGCGCAAGGTGTCACTTAGCAAACCAAGCTGATTTTTTAAACCATTTTAAGGTCATTAAATAATATACATAAAATTTTTTGGCTATTCTGCTTTGATTACAAAAAGATAAAAATTACTAAAAAATTAAGTTTGGATCAAAAAAATTATTTTTTAAAGAAATTGTAGAAATTTAACTAACTAAGCAATAACGGATAATAAATTTCTAATTCTCGTCAGTTCTAAGTTAGTAAATTAATATTGTTCTTTTTTAAACAACTACTATTTTAGATAATGTTCGCAAAATAGATAGATATGTGCAAAAACGTGGGAATTTATGAATTTTTTTTTATAATAGAACTTTTTTACTGATAAAGTTTAATCTATTAGTTTTAATCTTTAAGTTGAGAAAAATCTTCAAAAAAAAAAAAAAAAAAAAAAAACCCACATGGTTAACTTTGCTGTTCATTTAAGGGGAAGGTAAAATTTTGCGACGTATTCAAGGTAAAAATACAACGAAATGTCACATAAAAAAAATTCAAAATGTGTGCGACACCTCATAATTTGTCTCCGATAAATAAGAACACACCCTTTGGAAATTACGGACGCCCAAGTTCCATTTCAAATCGACAATTTTAACGAAATTCAGCCATATTTAAGAATAACAATTATTCAAAATTTCGACATAAAACGACGTGTATGTGAGGTCGATAATTCTTCCCCCCCCCCATTACCAAATATGTTAGAGAGTTGTTAAGCCCGAATTGTTTTAACGTCGATTTCCTTCTAAACGTAAATAATTCTAAGTCAAATTTTGATAATTATACATTAAATCAAAGTAACATTAAAAAATAAATAGGAAAAATTTAAATAATAAAAATTAAACTATGTTTCGAAAGAGTATCATAATTATCCCAGTGACTAATTTAGAAATCTGGGGCTGTAGGCGCAGAACTGTCGGGGGTCCATGTGTCGTAACTTTAAATGAAATTTACATGTATAATTCAAAACTACGGAATATGCATTTAAAATAATTGTAACATTAGTAAGATACATATTATTAAAATTGAACTCAAGATTAATTTCAAATTTTTTGACTCGTAATTCTAGTACACAATTCTAAAAGAAGAACTCAAAATAAAATAAAAAAATGAAATTTAAATCAATCATATCTTAATTAAACCTTGGGCCTTATGATAAATCAGGCACTGAACATACTTATCTAATTTCTTTCATATATTAATAGCAATTCACGCTATTTTCCACACTCGCTATTTTACCGGAAAGTAAAGTTCTTTTTTACATTATATTCAATCAGATAATTTTTTTTTTTTATCAAGTTTTAATTTTAAATCCATGACGCAATCGCTCCCGTTGCTAAAAACCTTTTGCCACTTTGTGTGCAAATTTACAATGACGGATCGAAAAAAATTAACAAGTTTTCAAGCATGTCTAGGAAACGACTTCATCCACTCAATTCAAACATAATATTACAATAATTTTTCAACTTTTTGCAGTTACGAAAATATTGTAGCGAATGCAATAAATGGTTGGCGCAATATCAGTGAAAGGTGAGGCAATACCTCCCATCCCGATTCATTAATTTTAATCCAGAGTTGTTCTAGATCGATACGTGTTGGAAAGATATAAATTACCATATTTGAGCTTAGAAAACCATATGTGACGTTTGCGAACGCCACATTTGCACTTGGATTAACATCGCAAATGTTTTAGGTAACAACTGTTACGTAATTACTCTTATGGAACTATAAAAAAGCATGCATTGCTGGATTTGTAACTCTTTTGTAATCGTATTTTATTTTATAACCGTCGTTAAACAGCCGACCCAATTTGTGTTTACGACTACCGATGTTCAACTCCGTAGCCTTGAAATAATGCACCCAATCCGGAAGACGAGGGAGCTCCTGGATCAAATATTGGAAGAAATTTGCCTTAGATTTTTAGGTGGAAAACTGAGAAAACTGAACACGGTTAGACTGACGGCAAAGGGACTAACCCATGATCCGTCTACTACTGAGGATATTTTAAGTCAGCACTGTGGTCGGATGCGGAATTCGTGTTGACCAGCCATTGTTGGGTTTCGAACCCGGTCCATCTCATTAGAAAGCGAACGCTATAGCCAAAGCTCTGAGCCACTACGACTCTCTTTTTGTATTTGGCCAATCATTTCAACAAGACCAACAAATATCGAAATGCGCTAAAAACATCACTTTTTGGCTCTTTTTATTTTATAAAACTTAAATCTAGCTTAAATCTCAGGTCTTGTTGAATCCTTATTGTTTTATACAAGTGTAAAATAATATAATCAATTATCTTTTTCTAATTATCCATTCAATTATTTAAACAATTCATGTGAACAGGATGTGCGACGAAAATTGATTATCTGGTGCATTTACGGATTTGCTGAACGAGCATTCTGAATTCGAACTAGAGAAGAGAAACACGAGTTGAGAACGAAATTCTTTCCTCACGCTATCGAAACTGATGATTCAACTGATTTGATTTATAACAAATGTATTAACAAAGCGATGTCCAAAACAATTGGATTGAAGCGGATATTTTGGCTAGTTAAATTATGCGTATGGTATGAGCTTAATTAAAATAGAGAATTTTGGTGATGCAAGAAATCTATTTAAAAAGCCTTGGAAATTGCAAGAAATGCCCCCGAAAACATTAAAAAAAATAATAAAAGTTCCCTTGTAATTAAACAAAAACAATAAATAGTTGAAGATAAGGAGACGTTCAATTATTATGTATTAAGCATTTTGTAATTTGCACATTTTTTGTCGACAAGGGGATATGAGGAACACATACACATATTAACCCCCCCTCCCCTTTATTTTCATAATCTTCTTCAAAAGCAGGCAAAAAACAATAACTAAAAAAAAAAAAAAAATGCTTTGAATTACGGGAAAATTTTTTTTTTCATTGAAGAGTGTCAGAGAAGTTAAGAGTTTCGACGCAAATGTAATAAACAAAATATTCCAAAAGAATGTCCAGTTCAAAATGTATTAAAACGTAAAATTTGTTTGATGCAATGTAAATTCTTACTAAGTTCATTTACAACTAGATCAAAGTAAAAGCAAAAACGAAAGCGGGGGGGGAGTTGAAACTATTTTACATAAGCATGGCAGGGGGGTTTGCAAAAAGCTTATTTTTGCTGTCAAGGTAGGGGGAGGGGAACTGTCAAAAATAAGCTTACGTAATATTTGAATGGCCCCTATTAAATGCTTGGTAGATCACCATAGAATTTTTTAAATTGTTCATAACTAAATTTTTCAGACTCTTTTTTTTTTTTTTTTTTTTACGATATCAAAAGTAAGGAATATGAATCGAATAAAGTTCGAAGTAGGGCGTGAATGACATACGAGTAAAATATGTGTTTCCGGTATATTGCTGTGAAGAAAAGAGATCCGATATTTCTTTGCTATTAAATTTAACTCACTCACACACAGGTGTCTTCAGTGAGAATCAAAAATAATAATAAAGAATTTGCGGAATCTTTTTACTGTATCAGCAGACACAGACAAATAGAAATTTAGGAAGAATAATGAAGCATAAAGAGAAGTTTAGAAGCATTTATTATTTTATTTATTCTTTCTTTACTTACTCTTCCCGTAAAATAAATATGGATGTAAAATGCAAAATCACATCTTTTAAAGTATCAAATTGACAGTACAGTAATATTCACAAAAGTAATTTTTTTTCCAAAATTAATAATAATTATCACATTACTGACTTAATTGGCTTTTGTCACTGATGCTTACGAACCGATAGACTATTAATAGAGGCTATCGGCTGATTAATAAATAAATATTATTTATCTAATAGTATATAATGAAATTAAAGATTTTACTACATTTAATTATTTTATAACACAAATGGGGCAATTTAATCGGAGCACACGAAGAGCACAGGTCTAAACCTAAACAGAAGTAACAAGAACTACGGCCGGAGCAGCGGTTCCTAATTTTTATCATCTATTTTTGGCGGAACTCGAGACTGAATGGATAATTTCAAAATCAATTTTATTTTATTTCACAACCGTTGAAAAGTAATTTTTGGGTTTACGACTATAAATGTCCAACTCCGTAGCCTTGTAATTTTGAACCCAATCTAGAAGGCAAAGGAACTCCTGCATCAAGTAGTGGGGGAAATTTGTCTTCGTGGAGGACTTTTTGATGGAACTAATGCATTACATGGAGAGGAAAACCACGAAAACCTTCCACGGTTAGCCTGACGGCAAGAGGACTCACCCAGGATCCGTCTACCATTCAGGCTATTTCTTACGTAAGCACTGTGGGTGGTGCAAGCCGGATGTGAAATTTGTATCGACCAGCCATAGCTGGGATTCGAACCCGCATCAACTCATTAGAAGACGCAAGCTCTATCCCCTGAGCCATCACGGCTCTCGTTACCAATTTTATTTTATAACCAACGTTGAACAGCCGACCCAATTTTGGTTTTACGACTGCTAATGCTCAACTCCGTAGCCTTGTAATTTTGAACCAAATCCAGAAGACAAGGGAACTCCTGGATCAAGTATTGGAAGAAATTTGCCTTCGTGGAGGACTTTTTCATGGAACTAACCCGCATTTGCGTTACATGGAGAGGCAGACCACGAGAACCTCCCACGGTTAGCGGCAAAGGGTCTCTAACCTATGGCCTTTTTTTTTTTTTTTTTTTTTATAACCGTCGTTGAACAGCCGACCCAATTTCATGGGTTTACGACTACTTCTCGAACGTTAATTATTTTCAAAATATTTTACGAATGCATGAAATGTAAAATTTTTTCATCATATCGCCCTATCAATATTTGTCTTCAAATTGGGTTTTATGTCAGAAAGTTGAATTGACAAGTTTTAGGCGGCATCTAGTCAAGTTTATAATTTAATTTCAGTGCACGCATAAATTGAAAATGAATGAGCTGAAGTTGGGTTTTTGTAGAAATAAACACGAAAATAAATAAATGTCGAAAATGGTTATCAGCAAAACATATTTGATGCGAGGTACTAATGCAATTTCTCTTAATTGCATTCATTATTCATTCAATACATAGCTACTAGAAAAGACTTTTTTCTTTTAAATTTTACTTTTCGTTCTTCACAAGTACTTTACTTAAATAATTTTATAAAAACAAAGGAAACAATAAATAAATTAGGAATAATTAATTAGACATAAATTTATTGACAGGATTCGAAAATGGTAACTGATATTAAACAGGTTCCCACTCAATTAAAAAAAAAAAAAAAAATCAAGGATTACCGAGGAGGTCTTTTTCAAAGACCTCCTCAGTGGCAGAGTTAGTAAACTACACTAAACTCAGTGGCGCGACAGCCCATAGAGGGCCAAGGCCTACTGCACCCATCTCAGTTTTCTTGACCTTGGGCTCTGGGGTGCGGGAGCAGATGTTCCGGTCAGCCGAAAACCCACTGTTTAGCTTCCAAGCATGCTTGGTACTCATTTATCGACCCACTGAAGGGATGAATCAACCTTGCCCGGCCCGAGGATCGAACCAGGGACCTCTGGCACGACAGCGCTACCGCTCAGCCACCGGGAGTCATAGTTAGTAAAGCACCTTCTAATTGGCGAGGGTCTGGAAAACACCCCGTTTCACAGGGAGGAGACATCCATCCACCAGCAGATCGTAATTTTGTTTCGCATGTTCAATCCCCTATCTAGTACTACCAGGGATATTAATTTGTAATGGGAACTTGGAGGACTGTGTGACCTTGACAGATTTAAAGTGCAACAGTCACCATTTAAATCACCACACGGGGATTTTTAGGCGAGCTAGATTCTAACTCCCGTTCTCACGAACATGAGTCCAACGCTCTACCAATTAGGCTACCCCGGTTCTATGACCAAGGATTAAAATTAACACTTGTCATTTGGTGTTGGACCACCAAAATTTTTGCGAAATACCATAAAATAACTAATAATGGTATCTCAGATCAGTATGGTATCAGTATTCAATGTAATGAAATGGTATGCTATTTTGGCATTTAGATAGTGCTTTGTAGCTGTGTTTTTAACACAAATTTGTAATAGTCCTTATAAATAATTTAATTTCATCATAATTGTAAACATTATATATCCTTGTGTAGTAGTTTTTCATTTAAATTCAATTCATTTTTTTATTTAGAAAATCTGATAGAGACATACAAACAGAATAATGAAATTTGTATGGACTATCAATATCTTGCAGGCAGAGTGTTATTGACAATGTCAACCTTCTTCTATGAAAAGGTACCCCAACATAGAATCCAGTTAACATGTCTAATATACTAGCGATTTGTAATTGCATATTTGTAGTGGTAGATGCACTACAGTACTCCCCCACCAGAATTATATCTGTGATAGAATTCGGTGAACAAATACTGTAAGATTTGCCACCACTAGATGGCGCCACGAGATATGAACAAAACTTAAGAATTAATTAATAAAGAATCTCTCTTCTGATAGAGAGTGGTGTAAGAAAGGATTAGAATGTGGGGGGAAGGAGCGAAGCGTTTTTTGACGAAGTGATTTGTAATTATTTCTATATACTTAATTTTATGTTTGTGATGTGGCATAGTATGTGTTTAAATAAATTTGTTTTATGCCAAGAATGGTTTAGTGTGAAAATCATTTCACATTATGAAAATTTGAAAAAAGAACCTGCAAGTTTTAGTAATACCACTAGTTGATTCACTGCTGTTTTTTGCGAAGCCAGGAGAGCTGCATTAAGGTCACCATACTTTTGAGTGGTAATCGTGAGAGCTGTATTAAGTTCACAGTCGTGGTCGCTCCAGTGTTGTCTTTAGCAGTTAAGTGTATACGTTACGTTTGATCAAAACTGAGTAGCAACAGCAATAGGAGGTGGATAATGTTGCAGTCACAAGCAGCAAGTCAACTGTTGAATGTAGACCATCTATCGAAATAGTACTGTTCAAATCGAAATGGCTCTTAAGATAGGCTAGTTCATTGCAAACAGGGTTGGCAGGTTTTTGACATGTGACAGTTTTTGACAGTTTAAACCATGGTTTAAACTGTCACGTCAAAAACCTCACTGTCAAAAATGTCGAAAATGTCAAAAACCTATATTCATATGTGAAATTTAATTAATGCATAAAATTTATATATTTTTTAAAGGATAGTGTTTCTAAATATGTTCTAGAAAAAATAAATTTAAAATTTTGAAGAAACACTTATATTTTGAATAGTAACCAAAATCTTGTACTTTTGAAAACTCACATCTTTTGTAATATTATGTATTCATTTTCATGTGTTATTGAATATCTGCAGTGATATTATTAAGAAATTTATTTATAACCAAATTTAGTGTATAGTATAGATTATACTAAAAATTAGACATTTTTAAAGATAAACATTAGCAGTTTTTTACATTAGACATCTTTTAAAGAAAAATCTTTTTAATATTCTTTTAAATCTTCTTAATGATCTTTTTAACATAAGACAATACAAATTTAAGTGCTTTCTGTTAAATACACAGAGTAGTTAGTGTTGATTTACAGTATATTCAGCCTATTCATTTACTATGCTGAAAATTTAGTTTATCCAAATACTTGTGAATTTCATTTTGCTGAATACGATATAGTTTTGTTGAATATCTAAATATTCAGCTGTTGAATAATTTCTTCTTGCTTTCAAGATATGCATTATTTATATTCTTAATACAAGTGGAGAAAAAAAAATTAAGAGATAAAAATTGTTTTAAAATGATAAGTGTAATAATTATAAATATATATAATAAACAATATGAATTATATTTATCATTATTCATAAATATAACTACTTTTAAATTCAAATTAACACACTGGATAATAAAGATATCCGGTAAAACATTAAAAAAATTTTTTATACACTTGTATCAAGTTTGTATTTATATAACATAGCTTGTAAGTTCCTTATAAATATTAGTTATATGTTCCTTATATGTCAAGAATGCATAGTAATAAACTTTTAATTTTCTTAAGTATCAAAAAAATTTTTTTTTTAAATATAAATATTTAAGCAATTTTTGTGCTAAATTTTTCTGCACATGCATTTGAATATAAATTTCTGAGATTTTAAATCTGTTATTTTACCTTAATTTTAATTAAAAAATATTTTAAAACCTGCTGATTACCTATAGTATAATTAAATTTCAATGTAATGCATGGCAACTGTTGGTAGTTTTGAAGTTTATATATTTTCTTGGCAAACTTCAGTTTTTGACATTTTTGACGGGTTTTTGACGGTTTAAACCAGTATTATACCCTTGTCATGTCAAAAACCACTTTTTGACGTCAAAAACCCAACCCTGATTGCAAAGTGAGAATTTCTGTCAAGGTAGGCATGTTCACATCAAGTCTGTGTCACCAATGTGGTGTGGGTTAATGTTCAGGAGACTAATCATTAGAGTTTACATTATTTTAGTATTTATTAACGTATATAGTATAAAGAAGAAGAGGAATATAAATAAGCACAGTGCTTCAGGCTTCATTCGCCAGAACAATTTTAATTGTTTATGTCGCATGACGTGCTATGTTCCTTTGTATTCCTCTTCCTTATTAATATTTACTATGTTAATAAATACTAAATCTTTTCCCTCGCACCATTCACTTGGACAAGTAACAAAAAACTCAAAACAAAAAAAATTTAGTCACTGAAGTTTCTAACCAGTGACAACATTTTTTTAACATCTAACATTAATGATTAATTCAAAAAAATCGTCTGTCTCTTCCTATATGATGAATTAAAAGACTACAGTGTTATCAAGTTTTTAATTACTACCATGCTTTTAATTTCACTAAAATTCCTCTGCTTAAAATTTAGAAAATTACAATGAAGGGATAGATAACAAAACAATTTTTTTATACATAAATTAATATGCTAGCAAAAATAATTTTGCTTCAGCCTATAGATTTAACACAAAATATGAAATTCAGAAACTTTTCATGACACACAATTTAAATGCCAGAATCAAATGATTTCGGATTAGGAAACATTTAGTTTATGGTTAGATGTTATACTTCATACCATTAAAAGAAAATAAGGCCTTCTGTTTTTGCAAAGGTGTGTAATAAGAAATTAGTTTTTTAATTAGTTTAAATTAAAAAAAAGAATATAAAAGTTTTATCAAAAAAATATGCTTAAAAATTTAAACAGTATTCCTAACCATTTTGTTGATAGGAACCTTATATACTTGAAAAGGCTAAGAGTATATTTGTTCTCTGTGAATACGCCAGAAATCAAAGACGTGATGCGGAAAAGAAGTTATGATGCCCGAGACCCGTAATTTTGCATCTGATTTAAGGAAGAAAAAAACATAATTTGAGCATATTAATTTTGCCATTATAGGCTAAATTACATGGTATTTTTTTTTTAAATATATAAATAAAACGCTATTAGTGCAGCTATTTGATCAATTGTAAGTAAGAGCCATGATTCCTCAAAATTATAATTTCTGTCTAGTTTTAGATATCTTTGTTTTGTCTACTTTATTTTTTAAACATCATTTGAAGTGCAAGTTAATATTATTTCACACAGAATTTTATAATTTCCCAAAGTTCTATAGTATTACCCAATATTAAGCTTATTATTTAAAATTTTTACTTTTAAGGTTCATTCAGCTTAAAAGTTAAACATGGTTGATAATTTTTTATGAATTGATTTCTTTCAATTTCAGATAAATTAATTTTTTAGTCATAAATTATGCTAACTTATGAGTTAATAAAAGTTATTTTCTAATAAAATAACTTATCTAAGAAAACAACTTCACTTGCTGTGTGCCTAACATTATTAGCTCATTTTTAAATATTTTTACATAAGAGTAACATACGAAAAAATTCAATTCTCATTGAAATGGTTTTATCCTTCCTTTAAGAAAGTGTTGTTTTAAATGATTAATACAGCATTATACGTATTTACATATGAGTGTGTGCATATGAAAAAGAAGAATGTCAGATTTTATTGGTTTTGAAAAATATTACCAGATTTTGAACTTTAATGAAAATTTTTGTTTTAATTCTTTGACAAACAATTGCCAAATCAATTGCTAATTGCAGTTTTATATTTTTCTAGCCATAAAATCATTTTAATGTATTTTTTTAAGGGATTATTTTTATTTGAGACCTGACAGAGGAAACTCAGAGAAAACCAGGGCCCACCCAGGGTTGTCACACCAGTGAAGAAGAGGTTTAAGTCTTGCAGAACTATAGGTTCTTGATTGCACAAGGAAATGGGAACAAATGCAATATATAAGTTTGATATCAAACAGTACATTTTTGTATAACTTTCCAGGCACTGAATTCAGATAAGTTATTATATTAAGACCTCTTTAATGGTTCTTAAGCTATTTGTTCCAAAAATCATATATAATACTGCATATAGATAGGCCTGTGTATATCACGGACGAGAGTTTCGTTTTTCAAAACTGGCTAAATAAACATTTCAGTTGTTTTCTTTCGCTAATTTTGTAAATATTCTTCAATTTTTGATTAATTTTTCTACTTTTTTTTAAAAAATATATGCAATTTAATTACACATTTTGTTTTCAAACATATTTTTTTTTATTAAAGGATAAGGTAAAGTATCTATTACAGCTATGCAATAAACAAGTTTATTTAGTAGAATTATAACTTCATAAAAAAAAAAATTTATTAGAAGTTACAAATACACTAACAAAAAAAAAAAGGAGAGACAAGAAAAGATTACAAATAATTTCGAAAATATTTAACATGCAAAATGAAATATTTCTAATATAGAATTTGTTCTTGTTAATTATTAATTAATTATGAGTCTTTGAATGAATATAAACTTATTTATTGCTGGTTAAAATAAAAAAGTCCTAATTCTAAAACCCCAACGTTCTGTAGAACATCTTTTTTGAACCACTGATCTAATACATAATATATATAGAACAGTTAACAATATATTAATAAATTTACGACCTATAAATTTTTTTACAAATCTGTTTCAAAATTATCTAGTAGATATTCGTTATATCTGAATGACTTAAGAGGATGCCATATCACGAGAGAAACTTTTTGTCTTAAATTCTCTCTCTTCTCCGAAACTAATATGAAATTTTAAGTATAGAAAAAGAGAGTTTACCTTGAGTAAGCTATGAAATTACAAATACAGAAAAGAAATTTTTAAAATATAAAAATGAAAATAAATTATGAGAAGATAACTTAAGATCACACAATGGAGAAGTTATCTTCCAATAATTTGCTTGCGTTTTGATATTTTTTTTAAGCAATTGAAACTTCAAGGCTTTCTCTAGCTTTTCCTGAATTAGCATTTTTTTCTTTTTTGGAAATAAGTCATGAGGATGAAAGAGAATTTGTGACAAAAAGTTTTTTTCATGATAAGGCATCCTCTTAGAAGTATATTTATTCATCATACCTTTTTTTTTTAAAAAATGATTCATCTATATTTTTACTACATTTAGAAATTCTTAAAAAGCTTTCTCTTTGCACTAAAAATAAATAAAGCAAGACTTTCATTTTTATTAAATTTTCAAAATTACATTCTGAAAGGAGAGAGCTAATAATAATAAAAAATAAATTAAAAAAAATTATTCTATTGCATATATATATATATATATATATATATATATATATATATATATATATATATATATATATATATATATATACAAAAAAATAAATGATATTAATAATAAAATAAAAATAAAGCCTTTTGAAGAGAAAAAAAGTAACCATTCTAAATGTAAAAGTAGAAAAAAAATTCTCACAGCATCTTATCATACCTTTTAAAAGTTAACTAGATAAATAAAATGTATAAGAATAATTATGGACATTTAGGGAAAAAATACAAATATAAGGGTTTTTTAAAGTTAAATGAACATCGATTTAAAAGTATTGATATAGCTACAACGGGTGGTCATTGCATATAAATTGAAAATACGACCAGGTGTTAGGTACTGTTACCTGTTATTAAATTAGACGGCGATGACAAAATCGAGGCGCGCAGGCGCAATTCGAAAAACGGGACTTTTCCCTTTCGAAATTAAATTCTATTTGGCAAAAACACATCTTAAAAATATTTCTTTCGAATTAAATACACTTAATAGTGCATCAAAAATTAACTTTATAAGATTCGATTAATATTCTTAATTCTTTATTAATGATCTTCGATGATGTTTATGTTTCGTTGTAACATGTTAATCAAAATTAAAACAATAAGACATAAGTGGAAATTGGTGAAAATATTCATATAAGGTCAATTATATTAATTGAAATATTACGCAATTCAAGAATTAAACACGTCAGAAGTGTTTAAATAACAAAGGCGTAATTAACAAAAGCGTTTCGCAAAAATAAATAATCGTGACTTTAAATACAAAATATCAAATTAAAAACTCTAAAAGGAGAACAATAGAAAAAATTTTAGACAAAATTATATTTATAAAGTAGCTATTATATAAGAAAAAATAACATTTTCCTGCTATCATAAAAGTTTCAGTTTACATACCCTTGATTCCAATTAACAGACTGAAAACTAGGGCGAAACAAATTAAAGCCGGCATTGTAGGAAAAATCTGTAGTTTTAACTTTTTTAGATCTTTAAAATGATATTATATCGTATCATTAAACGTTATCACCGTATTTCCAAAAAGCCGGATTTAATTCATCACTTCGCATCGTAAAATGCGCCTTCATAGAAAAAGCAAACAAAACAAATAATAAATCAAATCAAGCAGACCACATGGACTGACAAATATGATATTGTATCGTTAACTTTATCGATCTTGTCATCGAAAAGTTTTAGAAATTCTCTTTATTTTTAAAAACAAAATAACGAACGATATGGAAATTATTTTTCGTCTAATTTGAAATTTAATCTGTTATCATCTAATCTGTTAAAGTCTTAGAAATTTCTGGTTCTAATAAAAAGTTTGAGTTTGCATTTTGTAGTCATAACCGTTCAAAGTGTAAAAAAATGTAAACAAAACTAACATGAAAATTAACTTACTCTTCCCTAATCTCAAGATTTTAAGTTATATTAAAATTAACTATAATCGTTAAAAATTAAATTCTACTAATTTTACTATTGCATGAATAATTTCTTTTAAAAATGCGATTGACAAGTATCCGATGTCAGATAAATTATCATCGGCACGTTAAAAGAATATGGAAACGACAAGGACGTTTGCAAGCTGAAGAGCTTATTATTCCTCCTGCTTTAATTGAGATGGGAGTTCCAGTTTTAGATGCAAAAGAAGTATTGCAGGAAACTAAATTGTAATAATTTGCCTTTAATTAATCTTTTATTTCTTAACTGAAAATTGCACACTTTTTACACTGGTTGGCCACTCTCTCTCTCTCTCTTTTGAAAAAGGAAACCCCCAAGATAATAAAAACATTAAAAATACCTCTGCAAGTTATCAGAAAAATTTATATTTAATTCTAGCAACTCACGGAGGATAGCGATTGTAATGATCACACAACCCCATTAATACTCTTTTATACTACCAATCATTATAAAATCTCTATCCAGTGGTACTGATTATTTTTTTTTACTGTTATTGGTTGTAATTTAATGAATTATTCTAATTCATAATTTGTCTTTTTATTTCACATGCTAATAAAGAAGTATATTTGGAATTTAAGTTGATATTATTTATAACTTTCAGATTATAAGTATTTTTTTTTTCCCTTTAGTTTTTAAAGTTTGCAGTGGCGATATGAATATATTTAAACTAACATTCAACTTTAAATGATTCCTCATATTTTCTTAGGTTGTAACAGATTGAAATAACTAATTTCATTAACTCAATTATAAATAAATTTTTCCCCCAAAAAATTGTTGCTCAGTTTAAAATTACGAATAATCTATTGTTTTATTTTAATCTGACTTGTAATTTATAGACTATTTAGGAAAATTATTATCTTAATTTATATTATTAAATAATTAAACATATTTCTTGTGTACATATTTGTAAGTAACAAATTCTTTAACTATGATATCTAAAAACAATTTCTCAATGAGAAAGTGGTGGCAGAATTAAAAGATGCAAATTCAAATATAAGTATATTTATGTACCACAATATGATTATGCGACATATAAAAGATCCCTGAAGTGTCTTATTAGCTCTTGGCATTTCCGGCAAAATTAAATTCCTAGTGCACTTTAGCATCCAAATAGAGTCTCAGTGCTGCCATCTAGTGTGGCAGAATCTAGACGTCCAGATTAACATGACCAACGGTATCTCACCCATTGTGGTGGTCCTGAAAGAGTGGAGAACGCACTAGGTCTGCTCATTGGCAAGACCGATTGTGCAGCTCATTGGGAATAAAATGTACCACAATAACATGTATGCTTCAAAGTTATTTTTAATTTTTAGTTATGAATTGTTTATTAGAATTTATTTAACTTTGCTTAAAATATTCTAAACTTTTGCCCAACTTGTTAAACGCTAATGATAATATATATGAAGAAAAGCTGAATAATCGATGTTGGACATAATTATTCCATTTTTAATTTTTTAAAGTAAGTAATTTTGTCATTAAAAGTAGTCAAGGTTTGCCTTGAATTTCGCCGCTATGAGGAAAATGCGAAAATATGAGTGTTTTCTCAAAAAACATTTTATGACATCGAGAATCTATGTTTTTCCACCTACATTGCTTACTAGCCTACAAATAGCCAATATTGCTTACCGTTTCTCTTTTTTCATCATGTGCTAAACGAATATTAAAAGAGGTGTTGGTTTCAAAGCAGGGTTCGCCAAGTGGGCCCACTTTGAAAAAACCCGCCCGGGTTTTATTGGGCGGGCCCACCTTGAAAAAACCCACTTGGAACGATAAGTGGGTTTTTTCAAAAAAAAAAATTTTTTTTTACTAAAACTTATTGTTTTGCATTTACTTTTATATAATTTATAGTGCAGCATAAATTTGTCAAATTGAGTTGCATGATTTATATGATTAAGTTTTTAATATTAGTAAAGTAAAAAAAACTTGAATCTTCATATAATTTTATAGTAGGTACCTACTATTGAAAACTTAAAGTGGGTTTTTTCAAAAAGTAATATTTTAATGATATTAAATCAAATAAAAATTTAAATAATATACTCTGAAAATATCAATTTTTCAAATATAGTTGCATGCATTATATATTTATAAACAGGTTATTATTTTTAATTCATATGTTTAAAAAAATTGAAAAAAAAACAATTTTTTTCTTTTTTTACCAAGTGATACATTAACAAATTTAAACAGTTTTATTTTCTGGCTTTAAAAAAAAAAAAAAAAAAAAAGCTAAAACTTTTTATAAGAGAACTTTTCAAAATTATTTATCTAAAAATGAAATCATTTTCCTAGGGTTAATTATTTGAAAACAAATGGGACAAGTAACTGATACTCTTTATAATTATACATAGTTTTAATTTCACTTTCTATTAACCTTATTATAAAAACATGTAAGACCATTAAATATTTATTTCAGTTCTTTTATTTAACTCAAGTCAGATGAAATTTTAGTTTTTACTGATTATAAATATTTACAGATTATAATTTTATAATAGATAATATCCATATGTTTAATAAATATAGTAAATAAATGTGTGTGAAAACAAAAAGATTAATAAACTTACTTGTTCCTTTTATATTACTTCATTTATATTTTATAATTCCTATTTTAAAAAATTATGAAATGTAATGCACTTAACAATAAAGAAGATTCAAATAGGTAGTGATAATGCGTTATTTAAACTTAATATAAAATACATATAACCAGGGTTCCCCAAGTGGGCCCACTTTGAAAAAACCCACTTGGTGTTTTTCAGAGTTCATTCTAGGCAGAAAAAAGGGCAGGGTGCAAAAGTTTAAAAAAGGGGCATTATTATTCTAAAAAGGCAATAATTTCTTTCGATGGGCTTTACACGTTCTATTAAAAAACATTGTCAATTAGTAAAAGAATTTTTTATTTTTTTTACTAAACCTAGCAAAGCAATCATTAATTACTAATTTTTATTAATAAATTAACATATATATTGAGCTAATTAGCTTAGTAATTTATTTAAAATGCATGCATATATTAATAAAATAATAAATGTATGTTTTTAAGTGTCTGTAGTTATGATTTAATAATTAAAATGATTAATAATAATTATGATTTAATGATAGAGCAAGTAACTGCAAACTTTCAAAGACAAGTGCAATAAGGGGGTGTGATGGCAGTTTTCACAGTGAAATTTATGAGCACTAAATGAAAAAACCCAATTTTCCCCGGGTTTTTTCAAATAAAACCCAATTTTCCCCGGGTTTTTTCAATAAAACCCAGGCGGGTTGGGTTTTTTCAAAAATCCCCGGGTTTTTTCAAACCCTGTTTCAAAGTGAGTGTTATTTTACCGTTGCGAGAGCAGTCTATGTATATTATTAGTCTAAGGTTATGCAGAGTTCTCCCTAATAATAAAGAAGCGAAGGGCACTTTGAGTTTTGAAAGGGACATTATCAAACATTGCAAAAATTTATCAAAATGTGTAATATTATGTCATAACTGAATTTTATCCTCAACAATTTTTAAATTTTTCTCTTATGCTACTTTGTGTATGCATTTTAAAAAGTAATTCTCTCTCATCATTAAAATAAGAGGAACATTTGTAGTTTATAAAAGTAATTAAAGGAATGCTAAACAGCAATCTCTGCATGTTTTTTTTTTTTTCAAAAAAAGTAAACTACCAAAAAATTATTAATTGATAAATAACTTAAAAGCTTTTTTTTTTTATAATTTAAGCTGAAAATTATGAGAAAATGAACATTTAAGGGTGCAATTTTTTTGAAGAAAAAAAAAGGTATGGTTTAAAAAATAATTTTAAAATCACTTAAAAAAGTAATTAATATCTCCCTGAAAAAAGATACTCATAAAAATATAACCAGTTGAGAATAATACTATTAAAGTAAATGTTAATAGTAAGTAATCAGAATTAAACCTATGAACACAGATAATTTTACTAGAGTGTAATTATTATTTAAACAGCGAATTAATGTTTTTCAAAATAGAATATGAATCAAAAAAGGAGTGTTTTTCAGTGAAGGCAGTTTATTTTACAAAAAGGGCAAAGAGGACAAATTTATTGGCTTCAAAGGACAGAAAGGGGGCTCCCTTTAAAAAATGCTTAAAGAGAACCAGTGTTTTCATCATAGAAAAAAAATGGGTGAGAATTTCTCACCCTCTCTCAAAAACAGGATGAGATTTCAAAAAGTTAAGTGAGATTTCTAAAAACTAAAAAAACACAAAAACTCCTGAAAAAAAATCATTTCTTTAATTATAATACATTTTTAGCGTCTTCTATTTTTTAAAGCATTGAATATTTTTGGTGCATCATCATAGAAGATTTTGCCTTCGCAAGATATTTGTCCATCTTCATAAGTGCATAAAAAATTTGAACGTCTCACATGAAGAAACCTTACCTACATAACACGTGGTTGCAGAGAAATGTGTTCTGAAAGGGGTTCCGTGGTTGTGTTCTGTTGTTCGAAAAGGTTCTGAACTATACTGGTAAATTGGGAAGCTAGATAATGGGGCAGATGTTGAAAATAATGAAAGATCCAGGAAGTAAAGTGAAACGGATTTTATTCTAAATGGCGTAATTTGAAGCTTTTTCCAAACTGCAAGAAATTCGCGAATTTTGAAATTGATTTATAGAATGCGCGAATTTCTCGCGGTAATCATTTTTTAATTTGAGATTCTCGCGCTGTAGTGAGAACACTGGTTATACCCTTCAAGTTTGTCCCCTTCTGTAATTTTTTTAGTTCTTGGTGGACCACTGCACTGAAGTTTTCAAGGTTTGGTGATTATTCTGCTGTAGATCAGGATACGGAAATTTTTCCTAATTATTTCTCTTGAGGTGTAATTTTTAATTATCGATTTAATTTTTGTTTGATATCGAGATACCTTGTCTTCTTATATAATCATTAAATATAGATAAAGTCAAGTTAATAGTTGAGTTGAGTAAATATAGTAAGTTTAACTTTTAAAATTTTTGTACAGTTATCATTCTTAATATGTATGTATATCAAAGCTTATACCTTAAATTAAAAGTAGCAAACTTGATTATAAAAAAATATTTATATTTTTCTTTTGCAAATCTCAGTGAATGTTTACAATTTTGGTTATAACCAGTGATGCTGATAAAGTGATTGCTACACTGGAGGATGCTGGGTTTTATTCTGTGTCAAAAATAGTTAAAAATATGCTTGTGGTTTTAATTTAGTTATATATATCTTCTAATATTTTTTATGGTTAATTAATTATACACTAAATATTGTTTCAATATTGTTAAATTTTAATAAAATTTCAAATCATACAACTCTTGTTCGACTTGCAGGTAGGTAAATGTAAATCAGGTTGTATTAAGCAAAACAAGTCTATAAATAATATACGGTACTTACGTATTATCGCAACCAGGTTGGCGTGATTTGTAAGTTTGAGTAAGAAAGTATGAATAGAAAGAAAATGTACATTTATTAATTACAGATAATTTTAATACAGTTTTTTATATTATTTTATTCATATAACATAATATATTAATATGTTATATATAATATATTATAATTATATATTATATAATATAATATAATAAAATATTATAATATATTTTAATAAAATAATATATTTTATATTATTTTATTCATATAACACATAGGGTTGCCAAAAGTAGGGTCGCCAAATTTGGCGATTTATTCGAATTTTGGCCTGGTTGCGTTAATACGTAAGTACCTAATATACCAATGATATAGAAGATCTCAAATTATACACAGAAAAAATTATTTCAGACAATCTTAGCACTTTTCTATATATAGTGGAATCTTGAACATTATAGTGTTCCACAACTGAACATGTGTTCCACAAATGACTGTTTCTCTCTTTTATACACGTTTTTTTTTTAATTGAATATTATAATACATTAGTTTTAGTTATTATTAATTATGAATTCTTAATGTGTTTATAAAATATCGGTTATAACATTTAATAACTATTTTTTATTTATTTAGGTTTAAACAACATAAGATTGAAGTACCACCAATACCAATTCCTCCCAGTGTTTTTGAAAAAATTAAATGTTCTTTTGTTATGCATTTTAAAACCAAAGTGTCTGAAAGTAAGAATTTTTAAATTAATTCAATATGTATAGTTTCTTATTTAATTCTGTTAAAGCTTTTGAATCAATTTTTAAATTTTTTTGATCTAGTAAATTAAAGTAGCTAAAAAAATATGCATTTTCCAATTTATAAATTGTTTATTTATTTATTTAATAATTAACAAATGCCCAAAAGATTGACTATGATGCCATTAAATTTATAAATTGTAAATGAAATAAGATTTTAACATATTGTTTTAAATAAAAATATTGTTTATTATTTCATAAAGCTTATAAGTGTGTAGCTAGCATTACAAATGTTGTGAATTAAAACAAAGAAAATGAATTATTCATTTAAAAAAATTCATTACAATGAATGAATTATAGATTATATATTTAATAAATTGTTCTTAAGCTTTTTTAAAATCCTCAAAACTGTTTTGTTTTCCATAATTTTCTTATTGCTTTATGTAAGTAGATTTTATTGTAGCCTTTATTATTAATATGACTCTTTTTAAAATAAATCTTATGAATATAACTATTTTTAAAATGACCCTTTCTAAAAATGTTTTATTTCAGTTCATCATAATTTTCACACATATTTTATTTAAAGTATAATTGTATAAAATAAGTTTTCTGAATCTAATTTGTTTGAAGTGTGTCATTGCTTGAAAATTTGATAATATTTTTTGGAGAAAAAAAATAAAAGAAATAATAAATGAAATGGAAAGTTGAATTCTATGATTATTTTTAAAACATGTAAATAACATGTATTGAATCTATTGTAATTAAAATTCGCAGTTATGTTTACGTGTTATAAATTCATGACCTTGGAGTGGTTGAGTAATTGGTTGAAAATTATATATCTTTCTAAAGCTCTTAAGTTTTTCTATAAATAATTTTTATAAATTATATAGTAAAAACTATTTTCCGACAAAGTTCTTTTTGGAATTTAAATGTATTTAATATAGAACAATCTAAACTATACATAGTCAAGAATACATTTTTATAGTTCGTCTTTACACATATTTGTTAAGTTCTTAAATTCATGTTCTTGCAAATCTATGTTCTGAAAGATAAATTGAAGAACAGAATTTGCTGATTAAATTACTTCATATTGAACCACAAGTTTTTCTTTCTACTTAATAATGATTGTTTTAAACCATTTAATTTTTCAGATATTGACTAGTGGTACCACAGAGCAATGTAGATAATATTAAACAGATCTTCCCTTTCTTTCTTTTCTTCCATCTTTGATCTTTTTCTTCCTTTCTTTAATGTGTTATTTTTAAATTGAATTTGTTTAATCAGTTCATGTGCAAGTACCACAAGTTCGTACAACCGTCCCGCATCGTAAATATTTAAAAATAAATTTATTTTTTAAATGTTTTATTTGTCATTTATCTACATTAATGAATTTTTTTAAGTTGATTAATGGAAAATTAAATTGCACTGAACAAAATATTTACATTAATTTTTTATTGTATGAAGTAAGTTTTTATTTTTGTTTGATGATCTATTTTCTGAATCTACAACGGTCCTGAGATATTGTTTTGTTTTATAAATAATATAACAAGAATAATACTAGCAATATAGCTATTTACTGTTTAATTTTATTATTATTTAAGACATTAGTAATATAGATAAAATTTGATTATTTTTCATTTACGACTAAAATTGTTTATGTATAAAAGTAATATTTATTAATGGCTAAAATTATCTATGTATAAAAGTAATATTTGTTAAAAAACATTTGCTATTCAGCAGCTGAATATTAAGTATACAACCGATTTTTCGACTAAGTATTCTGTATTCAGCTATGTAGAATTTTCCTTCAAAATTAACTGTTAGGAAAATGAAAAAATAACAAATGTATATACTCTGCATTTTGTAGTCTTTCTGTAAACTAATTTTTTTCTCAAAATAGTTAATAAATATCGAAAATAAATCAATTATTTTTAATGATGCTGAAATTTATTTATGTAAGTAAAATTTATTGATATACTCTATATGTATAGTACAAAAATTAAAGGATTTCAAAATTAAAGGTTGTAATTTTTTCTGTTTTAATCAATTTTACAGTAGAATGTTTAATTTTTTTTTCTTTTCTAGGTGAAAATCAGACTTTGTCACTGACAAAAACTTTGTCATATCAGGGATTACCTCCTCAAATTTCGTCACTAGTTGGCCATGTTAGCTTACCCAATCAAGATGATCTTGTTCAGACAAGCATTTTGCAAGCACATGTTTGGGACGCTGATCAGAAAAAGCTTCCCAAGAAAGTAGATATTTTGCGACCTGGACACATTTTCCGTAGAGATTATGGTATTCGAAATAAAAAAAAGATGTGAGCATATTTCTATATATTTTTAAAATGCATTTAAATTCATAGCACAGTGGTGGAATAGATCTTAAAAGTAGTTGTTTCTAACTCTAGTTTTCCAAAGCTTTAGATACTAGCTTTAAATTTTCCATATTTATGAAGAGAATGAGTTTTATTAACATCTGACCCTGAGTTTTATTCATCCCCTAACACCTTCCCAGCTCTTGATAGGAAACGGGGTAATACCTTCTTGAAGATAAATCTCTTGTGATGCACAGAAAAAAAAGTAATACATACTTGAAAGGCACCCAAGCCATATAGAGTTGTGATTTAATATGTATGCCTGGTATCCTATATATATATATATATATAAAACTAATGATATCAAAGCAATTTGTGCTAACTATTTAATTTTGGTGAAAATTATGCATTTTTGTTCTACTTTTATTTAAAAATGTGGTTTTATTTCTGAAAAATAATATTAATAGAAAAATATCCTACTTAAAATATTCTGCTTTGTAAAGACTATTTAAAAAAAAATTGTTATATATATTTATAAAATCCTTTACTATCACATATTTAAACAATCATACTATGGAAATACTTTGAAACCTCCAATTGTTAACAATAGTTTTTCCTGACTTTCGAGATATTCTTTTTTAGTTGACAAAAATTGGTTTCTGTCATTATAATTCAGTGAAAGATTAATGCTTAGCTTAAAAAATCCCCTACAATTTTATTATAATCATAACTAACCACAACACAATTTAGTTTCTTCAGAAGGCTGTTCTTTTAATTGTGCATTATTGATAAGAACCTAAAGATTTTACTATTACTAAATAACTATTAAAATTTTTAATGTTATGGTCAAAGTAATAAATCCAGTTATTAACATATGGTATAACTGGTGGATATTATTAATTACTATGTCATTTGGTCATTATATAAAAAATTTACATTAATTTCACATTATACATTTGTTAATTATACTGTCTAATGAAGTTAAGTAATTATTAAAGGTATATTATGTGTATATTAAAAATTTTTTGTCATAAAAAATATTACCATAGGGAATACTGGGCAAGTGTATGTTGGGCAATGGCCTATATGACAAGTATAAGGCAATAATAATTTATTATGTTAGTTTTATCTTTATTTCTTAATGGAGTAATTCCTTAGACTTTTTAATAATTATTAATATTTTTTTCTTCTTCTGTTTCTTCTTAGAGCTGCTACGCTAGAGAAATTAACGAACTTATGTGACTGTGCTACTGGAAAATATCCAACGTGTTTTGATAGATCTAAGCACATTGATAATTCAGCTGATGTAACTGTTTCAAGAAGTAAATGTTGTTCCTATTAATTCTTTGACCATCTTCAAAAAAAAAATTTTAAAACTTTGTCTAAATTTTTTTATTTTCTGAGACTAGGTACTCCAATTTAAGTATGTTATTTGTGCTTTAAAAACTTAGTAACAATGCTGACTGTTCTGAATTTTTTTTTCTTTTCTTAAAGTGCTATTATTAGAAATAAATAAAGACGTATGGAATCTTTATTTATTATTTAATCTTTATTTATTAATCTGTTTTTATTTATTAGAAATAAATAAAGACATATTAAAAGGCATATTATTCAAAAGTGCTATTATTAGGAATAAATAAAGACATATAGAAATAAATAAATAACATTTAAAAGATGTATTCATTATTGTAAATTACAAAAAAAAAAAAAAAAAACGAATATTATGTTTAATTATGTGTGAATCTAAAATTCATCAACATTTATTGCTTAATATTTCTAAATATTTTGCGCTAATTTTTAATTAATTGAATGATATGATATTCTAAGTACGTGTAAGATTTATTCTAAAAAAGTCAGATTTCTTCAATGAAAAAAAAATTATTTGCCCAGAAATAATTTTTAGTAAAGAAAAAGATTTCTCTAAAATAACAGTTTTAATGCAGTGAATTTGAAATTATTTTTATTTTTTAGGTAATGAATTTATTAGATTTAAATTACCTTGTGATATGCTATTAACATCAAGGGAACCTTTAAAAAGATTTGCATCAATTGATGAAGTTATGAGTACTCAAAAACAAGCTGTCCCTAATATCTATCCAATTAAGCACACGTTAGATCTTGAGAAAATAGAAGATACTCCTACTGTTTTAAGTGAGTACCAATTATTTATATTTCTGATAATTTCATATTTGTTATAACAGTTCTTAATGAAACTGGTTTTTATAAATATGTGAATAATATTTTTCTTGTAAATTTTATTAACTTTTAATTGTCAATGGAAAGATATTAGATATTTTTCTGTCTATAATTTGCATTGCCATCTGCTTATATTTTTAGAAAATACAAAAAAATAAATAAAATAATGGTGGGTTTTATTTACATAAATGTGAGAAACAGTAAATAGTGTGGAATCAAAGAAGAGAGGCCATCACAATGGGCTATTTTCTCTAGTGCTTTATGCATTTGTTCATTTGATCCTTTCTCATCAAGGCCGGTAGTAGGAACCCTCCAATACTGCAGCGGGAAGCGTGGTGGCTCAGGGGATAGAGCGTTCACCTTACAATAAGATGAACTGAGTTCAAAATGCAGCGATGGCTGGTCAAATTCCGCACCCACCTCGCACCTGCCTGATTGCTGACATAAAATATGCTCAGTGGCAGACGGATCATGGATTAGAGTACCCTTATCATTAGGCTAATCGTGGGTGATTTTTGTGGTTTTCCTTCCCAAATATCACAAATGTGGTTTAGTTCCATCAAAAAGTCTCCACAAAGGCAAAACTCCTCCCAATATTTGATCCAGGGCTTTCCTTATCTTCTGGATTGGGTTTAAAATTACAAGGCTTTAGAGTTGAACATGGGTAGTCATAAACTCAAATTTGAGTTAGTTCCATCAAAAAGACCTCCACAAAGGCAAAACTTCTTCCAATATTTGATCCAGGAGTTTCCTTTTCTTCTGGATTAGGTTTAAAATTACAAGGCTTTAGAGTTGAACATTGGTAGTCATAAACTCAAATTTGGGTTAGTTCCATCAAAAAGTTCTCCACGAAGGTAAAATTTCTCCTAATATTTTATCCAAAAGTTACCCTATCTTCTGGATCGGGCTCAAAATTAAAAGGCTACGAAGTTGAACATGGGTAGTCATAAACTCAAATTTGGGTCGTCTGTTCAACGACGGTTATAGAATACTGCAGCGGGAGCCGTGGTGGCTCAAGTGATAAAGCGTTTGCGTTTCAATCATGTGAACCGGGTTTGAATCCCAGCAACGGCTGGTCGATACGGATTCTTCACCCAGCCCGTATCAACCACAATGCTAGATGGATAATGGGTTTTTCCTCTCCAAGTAACGCAAATGCGGTTTAGCTCCATCAAAAAGTCCTCTGTGAATGCAAATTTCTCCCAATACTTGATCCAGGTTCAAAATTACAAGGCTATTAGGTTGAACATTAGTAGTCGTAAACCCAAAATTGAATCGGCAGTTCAACGACAGTTATTAAATAAAATACTGCAGCAGGAGCTGTAGATTATTACAGCATCTGCAGATTATTTTCATCTTAGTTTTATATTTTAAACTTGGAGGATCCGCTCCCTGCTTATTCCGCTCTCTAACCTTAGTTGCTTTTCATTCCTTATCCTTTATTTCTTCTTAAACATCAATATTTTCCACAAAAAGACTGAGTATTTTGATTTCAGTTATTGTACCTTAATGTAAGAATATTTTGTTAATGTGTTAAATATAATGAAATCGATAATTTCTAGATTTTAAAAATAAATATCTTTGATTTAAAAATATTAACTGAAGGAATGCGGATTGTGAGACTCAATAAAAAGAGATAAAAGCAAAGTAATTTTACTCATTGAAGAGACTTGTAACATTTCTGATAGGGAATGGTTTTTATCGCTATTTATTAAGTTTTTTTTTATTTTTAAACAATTCACAAATTATCCTATCAGCAGGACGAATTCCAACTCTATAGTTGCATTTCAGCGGACAGTAGATTCATCAACATGGTTTTTTCTTTTACTACAAGTTTAACAGTTAATAATTTTCAAACTAATTGTCGAGTCGAGTTTATTTCGTCATATTCCCTATACTTTTCTCTACACATCTTTGTAATTTCAAGTTTATAGGTTGTATAGATTTTAAGCAGCAATGTTACATAACGAAATGTAATATTAAGCAAAAAAAATAAATAAATTTGTTTATTTCTAATGAGCTGCACAATCAGTCTTCCCGATGAGCAGACCTAGTGTGTTCTCCAGAAGTGGTATCCACTCTTTCAGGACCACCACAATGGATGAGATACCGTTGGCCATGTTAATTTGGACGTCTAGTTTCTGCCATACTAGATGGCAGCACCAACACTCTATTTGGATGCTAAAGTGCACTAGGAATTTTTAATTTTGCCGGAAATGCCAAGAGCCAATAAGGCACTCTAGGGATCTTTTACATGCCGCATAATCATACGACATGGCCGCTGAGGATTTTCTGTATCCCGAAAATCCACTGTCTGGGCCGGGGATCGAACCCGCAGACTTGGGCTCAGAAGGCCGAAGACAAACCAACTGCGCCACCCAGCCACAAAAAAAAAAAGTAAAACAGTCAATGGAAAAGTAAATAAATAAAAAGCTTTTAAAATTGCAATAACTTTCGAACAAACTGGAATTTTGAAAAGGAAAAAAAAATTGTGTGCTACTTTCATAAACAAATGTGGCATTTTCAGCATGCCAAATTTCAACTCTGTCCTCATTCCTGTTACCCATATATTTTTTTGAACAAGTTTAACATTTGATAATTATTGAAAAAATTATCAATTGTTAATTTGTTTATTCCATTCTAATCCCTGTACATATTTCTGCACACCTTAGTAATTTCATAAAATAAAGTCTTATAGTTTTTACATAGCAAAACAAAATGTAACCTTAAGTTGAACACCTAAAACAGGTCCATGGCTCTTAAGAGATTTTAGTATAGAGAAAAAAAAAACCAATGGAAGGAAGGGAAAGTCCTGAGACTTCTTTTTAAAATATCTCTAAACTTGTTTCTAATAAAAATTGAGCTGAATTGAGAGAACATTCTAACGAACAAAAATAAAAATTTCATTACTAGATTACAGGTTTAACTATATGGGGTATAGGTTAACTGTACAACTTAATAGGTTTTTAGTATTTTGTATACTAAAATAATGACATAAAAATTCTGTATGTAAAGTCCTTATCTCTGTAAATTTTTCTACTTGAATGTTAGATAAATATGATATTATTTTCTCTGGCTGACTACATTGAAGTTGTTGGCAAATTTGGATTTATGAAGATACTGCAGCCTATTCATTTCGTGAATTCTGCTACTGGGTTGATGAGTTAATGTATGCAAAATTTATAAATTTGGTTATTTATAAACTCAGGAGCTCAAGTTTATTGTTAATTCGTTACAGTTGATAAAATTTGGAAAATTCCATCTACCCTCTCATTAACTAGAAAAATTGTCACAAAAATCAACTTAATTTTAGGGATTAAGCTTAGTGAATTTTGTTTTATCAATCAATTAACATCCCAAAAATCTTTTAACCTCAGTTTTCTGGAGAAAAAAAATGGTTTTATAAATGGTAAATTTGATTTCTTTTTTTTCAATATGACTAATTTATTTTTAGCTGTAGAAAGCAATAAAAAAATTTAATTAAAAAGCACAAAAAAACTAACTTTAAAGTTTTACAAATAATGGGTCTTATCAATCCTCTATTGTGTTAAACTGTTAAATAGCAATCGAATTTTTTCAAACCATATTTGTGAATAATCAAAATGTTACTCTTTTAAAAGCATCAGCAATATTTTTTTCCCTCCTTGTATTTCAGGAAGTTTACTTCTTCAGATAATTACCCTCCAAAAAAGCCTAAGTACTTTGCTGATGTTACTTCTTTTTTTTATTGCTTCTCTCTATTTTTATCATAGATATAAAACACAATTTGATTTTTTTTCACTGAATGCCCAATAGCCAGGGTTCGTCTTGTCCTTAAAAAATTTAACAAGAGGTCGCTAAATTATTCATTAAATTTGTCTTCCTCACCACGATCATTATTTTCCAAATAAATTTATCTAGTTAAAAAATCTATTGTTTTTTTAATTTTAAAGTGAAAACTAATAAAACGATATTAATAAACTTTTTTATTTACAATATTGACTGCACTTTTTTAATTTTTTAAGGATTATACAATTCTTCATAATGTTTGTGTTTAATGTAATATAATCACTTTCAGTGCTTTTGCCATTAAACTCAACATTTTCAACAATTCTAGTCTGTGATTAGTATCTTGATGTTTCCAAAGTACTGTAAAAACTTGGCTATCATCAGCAAATTCTGGATTTAGGATACTAAAATCTAGATTTTTTAAAATTATTTTACTTTTCTTTAGTTTCCAGATAATGTATCACCCTTGTAATAGTTGTCCATATCAACGATAAATAAAAGATTAAATAATAGTTATACAAAAATAAATAATGAAATATTTAAACTCTAAGTGTACGATGCAAGAAAATCAAAAATAGAAAATTTTGTTTTTAATTCTTTCTTCCAACTTTATAACCTCCTGTTCACTTCTTTGATGCAGAAAATCTTAGTATTCTGCAACTATATTTTCAAATTTATATAAAAATTGCAGCAATGAAATCATGAAAATGTATGCTTTAAAAAAAAAAATATCTTGAGAAAAAAAAATTGTAAGAATTTCTTTATGGATATTTGCAGAAGGCTCTAATAAAGTACATTTCGAAGAGTCCAGCTTTAGCTAAAATAAATAATAATTTTAATGTTATGATCAATTTTTAGAAAAATTATTTCTCTGTTTTTTTAACAACTTTGAATAATTTTGCTAACTTGAGCTTTCCGGTAAGTTCAATTGCTTATAGTCAGGCTTTTATTAAATGCATGTTTAATTTGTAATACAAAAGCATTTTCTAACTTTTAAAATTATCATTTATTCAAATAAGTGTTTAGTATATATATAATATTTTTCATATATAATATTATAATATTCATATATAATATTAATATTTTTTAAAATTATTTCTAGCATCTAATACATCACACTCTGGCCATCTCCATACACTTTTTATCGCTCAGAAATCATTTGGATTTTGGTTTCCAAAACAGTTACTAGCCAGAGCTATTGCCACATGCTTTTCTTTTTCTGCTTTAAAAGCAAGGGAATTATATGGGGTAAGTTAATTTTTGCACTTTTTAGAACTTTGCATCTTATTATGTTTACATACATGATGTTCGATAATAATTATTATTTATTTTTAAAATTCCTGAAAAAATTGATATAAAAAATATGCACTTCAAATTAATATTTAAGTGCAAAAAATAAGAAACACTATGAAAATTTAATGAATCGCTGCTGAGGCAAGGGAAACTGAAAAGGCCAAAACCTGTTTGTTTGCTGAAGATAACAGAGAAGAGTTGAAAAATGATTATTAGAAATATCTTCAAGTTGCACGAGACAATCAAACTGGTTTTGATGTTCTCAGTCTTTAAGTAGTAATATTCAATATTGTTTGTTGTAGTTTTTGTATTTTCCACACTTCAATACTAATTTGCTATCATTAAGTGTTTACTTTTTTGATTTCCTTTTAATGAAGAATTCTAGAAATATGCTATGAGGGCTAAAGTTATGAAACAATCAGTATTAAGGTTAATTAGAATTTGATATATCCTTTTGTTTATTATTGCAAGTTTGCTTTCATGTACTAATACATTTGTACAAATAAAAGTGCATTATAATTATTTGCACAAATAATACAAATAATAATTTGTATTATTAAAAAATAAGTACATTATAATAATTTATACAAATAAAAGTACAAATACATTTGTACTTTTGTGCATGAGATCTTTTTTACATGAAGGTACTTTATCAAATTATACCATAATTTAATATTTCATTAACAGCAGAATTTTCCATTTGCTCACATTTAAAAACATTTTTTTTTTTAAATATTGCTCATGGATTAATGTATTTCCTAACTGAATTTTTTCATGTTTTGACCTGTAATTTCTTAGCAACAATTTTCAAAACAGCTTTTATTTTTGGTTTACTAACATGGTAATCTTTTCTAAAATTGTTTATTTTATCAGGAAAATGTATCTGTTCTACCAGAACCAGTTTGTGTGCAGTGTGCTTACATGGACTTGAAGACCTTCAATTTTATTGCTTATCAGCTGAACACTTTAGATCTTGACCATAATGATGGTGTGAAAAATCAGGTCTGGGTCGATGAACCTTTAAACCTTTTCCATGCAATTACTGAGAAAAATGGTATTGAAAAATACAATCCTGTTGTTTTTAGTAAATTGCTGGCTTTGTATTTAAATGGTTTAGTACCATAAGAGCTGTTAATGCTTATTTAATGTATTGAAATAAAATGTTTTAGATAAAAAATATGGTAATTATTTTAAAGGTGATGTATATTCTTTTGAGAGTTTCCTTTGTTGTCTTTTCATAAGCATATTTTTTGTACAGTGTGAAAGAAAACAACTTTAAATTTAATCAGAAGTTTAAATTTTGATGAATGTTGTCCTATTAAATTTCACTGTAACTAAACAAAATTATTACAAATATGTAAAAAACAAAACAAAAAAAACAAGCATAATCAAATGTGAGATGGTATTTGGCAAACATTTTATGGAATTTTTTTATAACACTGAACTCATTTCAAATTGATTCAATATAAGAAAATGGGCATCATATTTTTCAAAAATACTCATAGAAGCCTAGAAACATTTATAAAAATTTTTTTGTTTCCAAAATCTATATTATATAAAACGCTAATACGTATGTATCAATAAAAACCGATGATATTTCTTTTCTCGCGTTGGCAACAGTTTTCATTTTTAATTGATAGGCTTCGGCGCGCAAGAGCACGTATTGAGCATCATATGGCTAATCTATCTATCTATATTATATAAAACGCTAATACGTATGTATCAATAAAACTGATGATATTTCTTTTCTCGCGTTGGCAACAGTTTTCATTTTTAATTGATAGGATTCGGCGCGCAAGAGCACATAGTGATCATCATATGGCTAATCTATATTATACAAAACGCTAATATGTTTTAATTGATAGGCTTCGGCGCGCAAGAGCACGTAGTGAACGTCATATGTCTAATCGGGTGAATTCTCACCAAATTATCAAAAACATTCTCACAAAATTATCTTCATTGAAGCCGATGCTTTACATCCGCCGTTCATTTTGTTTTACAACACATGGTTTTAGCCCTCTGGTGGTAAAAACTTTAAAACAAAACTTACAACAGTTACTTTTCTCAACAACTGAAATTTAGAATAGTGTGATTAAGAAAAATATGTGAACTGTTTGCAATTTCAAATTAATATTGAAATGCACAGGTTTAGAATTTTCTGCAGTGAAAAGTTTTCGGAACTTCAGTGTTCAAAAAAGTATACAACAGCTAGACGTTAAGAACGTATCCAATGAGCGAGCATCAGATTGTGAAGCAATCCGAAATGAACTGCGAAAGCATTTCCGGGGGTTGGCGAGCAGGGGGCGAAGCCTCCTAGTTTTTTTATTAAAAACGATCAACTTGCACGTCAAGTAGCAAATGGCATATGGTGAATGTAGAGGCTGTTGGTTGCGACACCTGAGATAGCATGAAAAGCGGAAGTTGAAGGATCGAAGACCGAAGGTAGGAGGACGAACCGGAATAGTTCCTGCACTAATGAATACCGGCGGAGGAGCACAACCGGCTGCCTAGGCAGGGAGTGAAGAGGCTGATGTCCAGTACTTAAGGAGATGACAGTTTGCCTTCGAGAGGGTTGTGCAGCGTCTGAGACTTTGAACCGATATTCCGTTTCTACCCGGTGACGCCCACCTGCAGTATGCGATGTTTACAATGGAAAGTTTAAGTTTTAATTGTTCTTTTAATAACAACTTTTAAATGTTTTAAACGAATAACCTGTTAATTGGAGTTTGTGAGTTTCTTGATCGTTTGTTATCTTTTACTATGAAAGAGGATGTTTCATTGCCATATTGTTTCATTTGACGTCTTACATTCCCATCACCGAAACTTATACAGTGAACAATTGTTATTATTATTATTTTTAATATTTTTTTACATTGCCAATTTCATTTGAGACTTATTTCATGTGAAAGAAAATACTTCATGTTTTCTGAAACTACTCATGTATGTCTAGAAATATTTATAGAAAATTTAAAAATACGTAAATTAATTTAGATCAAAACAAGCTTAATTGTTGTTGTTTTTTTTTGGTATTAGGGAACACTTAGTGAAATATTTTTAAAAAATTTTCCACCCTTGATTAATTTTATGCACTTTTAATTTCATTCATGTGAAAGAATTGAGTTCAAAAATATACATCTAGAAAAGAAGTGAGTAGCGAAAGTTTTTTTTTTTTTTTTTAAATTATTTTTATCCTAATGAGGAAAACTTGAGTGTATTGATTTAGTGCTGATATTGCCATTTAAGAAGCATAAAAAGTGTACTTCCTGTGAATTTAATGATTTTTTAAATACTTTTTGCACTAGAGGGCTATAATTTAAAACTTGTTTAGTATGAAAATATGAGTCTCATATTCATCATATTCCCTTTCATTATTTCATTAAAAAATGTATTGATTTATATCAATAGTGATTTAAAAAAAAAAAAAAAGTCAATAATTTAAACTAATTAAAGAAAATGTTGATTAAAAAAATATAATTTAAACATCAAATATTTTTCTTCAATAAAATTAATAAATACATTCTTTAGGCGGCGATTTATTAAATCTGATTTTATTGTAATGAGGATTTTTAACTAAGAAATATCGAAAAGGATATGCATGTAAATTATTATGTTTCAAAATAGAGTAAATGTGAATAATAGTAATGAAGCTTTTAAATTGTAATTTTCCATTAAATGCATTTAAAATAATTTTCTGGCTAAGAACATATTTCAATTATACCAATTTAGATTTTTGCTAATTAAAGAGCAGTGGTTTTGTATCTTATTAAACATGAAGTTAGCATGTATCAAGTTGCATGTTAGCATGTATCATAATTGACCAAAAAAATGGAAGAGCACTTCTTATTATATCCACCCACTACACTTGCTACTGGCGATTATTATTGGCGAGACCACGATTTTATCAGGAAATCTTTTACTGCATGATTGATGTAGGAGGAATGGTCACAAGGATTGCAATACACCAACCCTTCTCAAAGGGGGGATAAGATGTTAGCAGCGCAGTCTCCACCAGGTTTTAGAAAACCATTAGTGAAATCAGCTATCTCCGCTGATGAAACTGGCTCCATGACAAGTGATTGAAGAATGGACTTCTCAATGGTAATGATTTATTGAGGAAGATATAAGACTTGTGAAATGGACATTTGAAATTATATTTGTGCATGTTTTTATTTTTTTTCCATCACTATTTAAAATAAATGTATAAAATTGACTAATTTAATTTTTATTTTCTCAAAGAGAGAGACATAAATAGTATGTAAATACTAAATAAATAGAACAAAAGTATGTTGTATGGTAAGACAGAATTTGCCGCACTATGTAAATCTTTGCAAGATCTAAGCGACCTCCCATCACTAAAATCAAAATAGCTTCTTTTTGAAGTTTTTGAATGAGCTTTGTTTTTCGATATCGATATAAAGGTTCACTGAAACTATTAATGTCTTAATGTGGTGAACGTAGTAAGCCAAAATAACGGCCAGTGTCGTGATTCACTCACTTCAAAAAATGTATTACCACTTCTAACTTGATATGTTTTTCTTAACATTTCAGAGGATTAGCAACTTTAACGCTCCAAGACTTCCACACAAGAAGAAAAAGAAGGAAACAAAAAACGTGTCTTTACATGAGGAACATACCCTGAAAATTTCAGCAAAATTAAAAATATTAAGTTACAAACATGTCTGACTCTAAAGGAATTGGTTTTTAAACACTAAGAATAATCATTACGAGACTAAGTCCCGGATTTCGGGATCGGCGTCGTACATTATAGTTGTAATCTTACTGGTGATGCCTTTGTATTCAGTACTCTAAACGATTAACAGGAGCGCCGCGAACTTATTCTTTTGGGAGGGGCGAAATTTCCGTTTTCCCGAATAAATTTTTTTAATTTGACTGAATCATTAATAAGTATGCAATTCATTCAGATCAATGGTTACTAGTTTGTCTGGAAAGTAGAAGCTGCCTTTTCGAAATGCTAAACAGTGTGAGGAAAGCATACCTGCCAACTCTTCCGGATTTTCCGGAAGATTTTATTTTCATATTTAAAGTGGTAGTAAATATATACTATTTTTTCTTTTATAAACTTAATTTTTAGATGATTTTGATCACCACTATTTTTACAAAAATGAAGCACATATATTAATATGCGTTACTATCATGGTTGTCAACTTAAGTTTTTTCAAACACAACGTATTTGTTTGCTTAAAATTGAAGTTTTAATTCGATTTTAATACCACTGGGAAAAATGATAATGGAAGGAATTAAAAGTTGGCAGGTATGGGAAAGGAGTTATCAACAACGTCAACCTTCATCTATGAAAGGGTACCCCAACATAGAATCGCGTTAACATGTCTTATTCATATACTAGTGCCGATTCATATACTAGTGAATCGGAATTGTACTTTTTTAGTGGTAGACACATTACAGTACTCCCCCACCAGTATTATATCTGTGATAGAATTCGATGAACAGATTCCACTAGTTGATTCACTGCTGTTTTGTGAGAAGCTGTATTAAGATCACCATACTTTTTGCTGATAGTGTGAGCTGTATTAAGTTCACGGTCGTAGTTGATACTGTGTTGCCATTAGCAGTCGAATATATATAGGCCGACGTTGTGTGTGATCGAGACTGAGTAGCAACAGTGAGGTGCATATTGTAACAGCCAAAAGTAGCAAGTCAACTGTTCAATGGGAAACATCCATGGAAGTAGGCGTGTTCAAATCAAAGTGGGAGTTTCTATCAAGGTTGGCGTGTTCAATCTATGGTCTCAATAGTTTTGCTAAGGAGAGCTGTCCAAAGTTTGGACTCCTTGATGTTAATTTTACTTTTTGCGTATTTCGTCACATTTCGAGAATTTTTTAAACGAATCAAAAAAAAATTTCACAAAATTATAAATTTTGTTGATCTGAAGACAATTCTATGCGAAAAATATTTCTTTAGAAAGTATTTATAATTTTATTAAACAATCGATGGAAAAATTTTGAATTGTAAAGTATACAATTTTTTCCATTATTTAAAGTATGAAATTTTAAATGACAAAATTCGAGGGAAGTTGTTTGAATAGCTGGTGAGAAATCTAATTTTAAATATACGACTTTTCAAAAATCGATTTCTCAGGAATTGTTCGTCTGATTTTGCTCAAATTTCGTATTTTGACATTTAAAATGGTGTAAAAATTTTTATACCTTGCAATTCAAAATATTTTCGACTATTATTAACCAAAATAATTATAAAAAAATATTTACTAAAAGTAAAATTTTGCATGGAATTATCTTTACATTTGTAATTGTGTGTAAAAAAGTTTAAATTCTCATAAAAAGTTCTCCTGATATTTAGAAGCACGCAAAAAGTGAAATTAACATTAAGGGGTCCAAAATTTGAACAGCTCTTCTGACCAAATTAATGTGACCATATTTCCCAGATCATGGCTATCCTCAATATTTTTGGGGGACAGGAATCCGTTGGGGGAAAAAAGAAGATATGTTTATTCAGAGAAAACACGTTTTTGTATCTGATTTCGTAACTTAAAATACCAACTGCACTAATTGATTAGTATATTTGAAGTCACCCTCTTGAACCATTAAGTGTGAGTCCTAGAACGTGAAGATCTGATCACTAGATCAAAAGTTATATAGGGTGGTCCGATTACTTTTATTTATTTATTTTTTGAGCACTGTGCATTGTATTAAGTATGTATATTGTTTCCAAACTTATGAAATTTGTTTTCCTGTTGGCGAGAGACTACTGAAAATTCACATAACAAGTGAGTCATCAGTCATAAGCTAGAAAAACGAAATCTGATATGCCTTTTAAATTTAAGCAAATATGTTTAGATTAGCCAAAATGATAAATTTAGATTAACCAAATATGTTTAGATTAGCTGATTTTTAGCACGTATTTCTAGTTAATTTTTCTTCAGAATAATTATTTAAGGAATCTATTAATTAAATTTCTGCTGCATTTTCAAACTCCCAAATTTACAATTGCATATGTAAATTTTAAAGATAGTTCACTTTTATGCTATTTATGTTTGAGCAACGTTTCTCAATTATTAAAAATTATAACCAAATTGCAATTGAAATTTTTGCTTTGAAGCTGTTTTATCATTATATTCATATCTTTTTCTTTTACTGTTACATATTTTACGAGAGAAATGTAGATACTATTCCTTTTCGGGGAGGGGAGAGTCACAAAATAGTATCGAACTATTATTGATGCCAGCGGTGTTTAAATAATTGCGGTACTAGACGCTGCTGGTATTGTGGTAATATTTAACAGGTACCTACCATACTAATAGCAGTACTCTATTTTTAGATTTTTTTACAGTCCGCCGAAACTTGTTATTTCCAAAATAAGTGAAATCGCAAGTTTGGCTGGATGCATACGTTTCATCATAACATTTTATTCATATATTTATCGAAGTTTATATTAAATAGAATATCACCATTTATACAAATATAGCCATAGCTGTAGTTTGTCTAAAGTAAGAACTCCCCTAGCCATTTATCTGGACCCGTAGCAGGAGACAATGGTAGCGAGGTATAACTATTTCAAGTAGGGTTGTGGGGTTATTGTTTAGGACAGGTTTTGGCTCTGGTCGGCGAAAAAAAGGGATTCTTTTTCTTCGGTCTACTGTGTTAGTCCTAGAGTAAAGTGAAGCTACCCTCCATGAAATGCGCTATTCTCGTTTCCATAGAAGCAGACCGCCTCAGACTATGTGGAGGGGGGAGTTCTTACCGTAGACAAACTATACATTAGTATTCAATGAATGAGGAAAGCTAACTCGGATTTAAGAAGGTAGTGGCGAGCAGCAGGGGAACTTCCTGGTTACGGAGCAATTTTTCCAATAGTCATATAAAGCAGTGTTCCCCAACCCCCGGTCCTCGGACCGGTACAGGTCCGTGGATCAAATGATACCGGGCCGCCCATTTCACTGAAACTGAATTTAAATCCCTAGGTTTATACCCCTAACTAAAAATATCTGTGTTCCATTAAAATTTTATTTATTAAAAAAAAATAGCCCCCCCCCCCGAAGGTAGTGACATAAATTTTTTAATGTTTGTAATGCATCATTTTTTTTTTTTATATTTCCAATGAGCTGCACAATCGGTCTTGCCGATGAGCAGACCTAGTGCGTTCTCCAGAGGTGGTATCCACTCTTTCAGGACCACCACAATGGGTGAGATACCGTTGGTCATGTTAATTTGGACGTCTAGTTTCTGCCACACTAGATGGCAGCACCGAGACTCTATTTGGATGCTAAAGTGCACTAGGAATTTAATTTTGCCGGAAATGCCAAGAGCCAATAAGGCACTCCATGGATCTTTTACATGCCGCATAATCATACGACATGGCCGCTGAGGATTTTCTGCATCCCGAAAATCCGGTGTCTGGGCCGGGGATCGAACCCGCAGACTTGGGCTCAGAAGGCCGACGACAAACCAACTGAGCCACCCAGCCACTGTAATGTATCATTGTCTCCGATTAACCCCAGATGGAACCGTCTCATTGCAAAGAAACAAGCTCAGGATTCTCATAGTTTTAACGTTCTAGTGAGTTAAAATGTTAAATCACTTTATATTTATTTTTTGGTGTAACTGTATTTTATTTTGAAGACATGTTTAAATACAATTAAATTAAAATTAATAAATCAAAATAATCTAAAATATAAACAATAAATGCCTCCTCCCCCCCAACGGGTCACGGTAAAATTATCAAACGTTGACAGGTCCGCGGTGATAAAATGGTTGCTGAACACTGATATAAAGGACTGTGGTGGCTCAGGGGATAGAGCGTTTGCCTTCCAATTAGGTGAACCGAGTTCGAATCCCAACTACGTCTGGTCGATAGGAATCCCGCAACAGGCTCTTACCGATTAAAGAGATATCCTTAGAAGAGATTAGAGTCCCCTTGCTGTCAGGCAAAATGTGGGAGGTTTTCGTGGTTATCCTCTTCATGTAACGCAAATGCGGGTTAGCTCCATCAAAAAGTCCTCCACGAAGACAAAATTTCTCCCAATACTTGATCCAGGAGTTCTCTTGTCTTCTGGATTGGGTTCAAAATTGCAATGCTACAGAGTTGAACATTAAATTTTTTATTGTAACATAAACTACACCGATTCGAAGCGAAAAATACTTTTACACTTCTGTGCAAAATTATGTTTTTAGCAACCAAGATAATTTTTTAAATTTTTATAAATTTATTTTTAATAACGCTCTAGTATTCGTAAACCAAAAATTGGGTCGACTGTTCAATGACGATTATAAAATAAAGTAAAATAGTCATATAAATAATATTTTATCAATCAAAAGTATAAGCATGCTAAAAATGAGTCAGCACAGTTAAAAAATTCAATGTTCAACAGGAAATATATTAGCTATATACAGCTGATAAAATTTATTAAATCAACCGAATGAAAACTGAAGAAGTTATCGAGTACACATAAAAAAGGCGTTACAGAAAATAAGCGTTCTAAATTTTTAAATGCTTAGTTTTTACTCGTTAACCTATTAAAGCAGGTGTTTAATTTTAAATATTACTAGAGTTGGAAACTACTGCTCTGTAAGTGTATCTCAACGCCAAAAATGGTGGCAACTACTTAACACTAAAGTGATTGCTCAGCGTATGCTTTTGTAAAATATTTTATAGAGCAGTAGACAATTAAAAACTAAAGCTCGCAGAATTTTCGGTAATTTTTCCAACATTTTAATAACCTCACCACGAGCCATGGTTGCTAGGGGGATAGAGCGTAATCTTTCCAATGAGGTGAACCGGTCGATACCGCACCCGGCTCGCACTGACCACAGTGCTGACTTAAAATATCCTCAGTGGTAGACGGATCATGGGTTAGAGTCCCCTTGCCATCAGGCTAACCACGAGATTTTTCACAGTATTCCTCTCTATGTATCGCAAATGCGGCTAGTTTCTCCAAAAAATATTCCGCGAAGGCAAAGTTCTCACAATACTAGATCCAGGAGTTCCCTTGTCTTCTGGATTGTGTTCAAAATTACAAGGCTGCGGAGTTAAACATTGATATTCCAAAAATTGCGTCGGGGGGTGTTCAACGACGGTTATAAAACAAAATAGCCTCACCAGGAAGGTACTGGTACAAAGTTGCATTTTATTCAAACTTTCATATCGTTTAAATATAGTGGTGTGGAAGATAAGTTTAAATTAAATTTATAAAACAAAGAATAATACATTAAAACATAAACTTAGCTATAACTAGAAGAAATTTTCCCATAAAGCGTAGAAAGTTGGCAGCGCTTTTTTTACTGATGAAACTAATTGGTTAATTAATTAATTAAGAAACGTTTTTTTTTCTTTTATCGTCTGATTTTTGATTCGAAGAAATATATAAAATTCCTATTCCCTCTCCTCTCAAAAATAGTTACAAAGTGTGAACTTAAATTTTATTACTACCTCAAACTATGTCAACGGAATCTTTCAACTTAAACGTTTAATGTAAGTTCTTTCCAATCGAATAAGTTCCTCAGAAGTTATTCCCGTAAACTTTATGGCTTCCGTGTCATGGCAGTTTATCAATTCTGGAACTAAGCTGGTGTTCTAAAGCATGATAGCACCAGTTCACTATTAGCAATATATTTCCAGACACTTCACATAAATATAAATCCTTCCTGCATTTCTGTCGGAGAACGAGGAATTGTAAAAATATTTAAAGCAGTATCATATAAAATAACATTTTTGGTAATGAACGTGTAAAAATTTAAGAGAAAATTTGTGCGTCCTTCTTGCCGTGATATTTGTGCGATAGTGAAATTTTAATAAAAGTTTTTTTCTTCAAATGTTTTAGCAATCTACACATTCAATCTTAAAAAGTATAATTTAAAACTTACACATATGTATGTTACATAAAAAGCTTTAAAAAATCTTTTTGTGTTATTTCTTTATCTAAATTCTTTTTCTTAATGTAAAAAGAAACGCGTTCTTATAATTATTATTCACACCTGGCATTTTAGCTCTGAATTAAAATTAAAGAATATTAGAATTATCATTTCCCCTAACCAAGCGTAAAAACCGGAGAAATCCCTCTACAAATTTTTTTTTGAACGAGTTATTAAACCACAAGGGGATGAGTTTGTGTAGGTGAACAATTATGTGAAACCGCGCAACTGCCAGTTTGTGTATGCGGACCAACTGAAAAGTTTCATTTCCATGTTTTAGATAACCGTCGGTGAACAGTCGACCCAATTTTTGAGTTTACGACTACTAATGCTCAGCACCGTAGTGTAGTAATTTTGAACACAATCCTGAAGACAAGGGAACTTCTGGATCAAGTGTTGAGAGAAATTTACCTTCGTGGAAGATTTTTTTTATGGAACTAACCGCATTAGCGTTACATGAAGAGGAAGACCACGGGATCCTCCCTCGGTTAGCCTGACGGCAAAGGGATTCAAACCCATGATCCGTCTACCACTGAGGATATTTCACGTTAGCTCGGTGGTCGTTGTAGGCCAGGTACGGAATCGTATCGACCTGCCATTGCTGGGATTCGAACCCGGTTTACCTCATTGAAAGGCGAACGCTCTATCTCCTGAGCAATCGCAGCTCTCGTTTCCATGTTTGTAGTAGTCCCAATTGACAGTAATATTAAATAGCGCCTTCCTTCCTATTTCTACCAAATCTTTTGCCACAGATAAGTACATTGCGGCTCTTGTGTAATTAAACCGCAAGGAGGTAAGCTCGTGTAAGTGGACTATTATGTGAACCGCTTAGCGACATGATTATCATTATAATCAATTGAGAGATTTCGCTTCGATGTTTGTAAATATTGGAGTAATTATAATATAATTAGCAAAATTGGTATTAATGCTAAATAACAAGTTCATAGCAAGATTGAAGTCTCAAATTAGAATCACATGTTCCTTATGAAATAAATAAAAACATTAAAAAAAAAGTTTCATTTCGATATTTTATTATTATCAAAATGCTTTGTAATAATCTGAATAATTAGGTATAACTAGCCTAATTGACAACAAAACTTAATAACACATTTTTATTAAGATAGAAGACAAAAATTTGAGCCATGTGTTCTTTATGATATAAATAAAGATTTATTTCGATAATTTGTAATTATCCGGATAATTATAGCATAATTGACAGTAATGTTAAATAACATGTTCCCGTGAATTATCATCATGTGTGTGTGCAGGTAAACAATGTGAAACAGCGAAGCTGTGAGCTCGTGTATTCGGATCAGTTGGTCGCCGTAGGCCACTAGTTAGTTATATATATAAAAGATAAAGTCATTGCACATTTTGTCTGAATCAATTAGTTCATAGAACACATTTTTAGGGAAGTTTTAAAAAATGCATCGTAAGTACAAAAATTTTTTTCGTACATAAATTATTTTGAAATGTTTATTTTTTAAAAAAAGTTATTTTATTAGTCGCCGTGAAATGAGGAGAATAAAACTTATTGACTAAAAATTATTGCTTTGTTAATAAGAATTAATAAAAATGATATCAAAAAATCATAACAATTATTCGTCTTTCTGTTCGCATTTAATGAAACTGATGAAAGAATAATATTGTTTCTTGCAGACGATTTTCTTCTACTGTGAAACAAAAGTTAAGAAAAAATTCTTTATCTCGCATTTGATTTGTTAAGAGCATGCAAACATAAGAAGCTCCATTTTTAGCGGTCCAATTAAACCCAATACTCTTGTAACGTCATATGGTTGTTTCTTGTTCAAGACCGAATGTTCTTATTTATAAACAAAAGTCACCAAATATAGGATTCCAGTAACACTACGAAACCATAACCCTTTATTAATAATTCTATGATTTATATCGTAAAAGATATCATGAATTAAATTTCTGCGAAACGAGTTTAACTTCTAAAAGCTTTTAGATTATTTTGAAAGCATGTTTAAATAATTTGATAACTAAATAAAACGAATATATACCGTCGCAGATGATTACTTAAACTATATACTGCGATGGTCTTTTCTTAACTTGCAACGGAGTAAAAGAGTAATTTTCTTTGAATCGAATTAAATTTTAAATTTATTTGCTATTTTGTGAGGTGGATTAAAAATAAAGCAAAAATATTATGGCCAGATTTTTAGTACTTTCTTAATTGATTTCAAAACAATAATAAAATTATTGACTGTTAAAATAAGTTATAACCATTTGGGTTATAACTTAAGCATAAGTTACCATTATATGTAACCGTTCTATTGTAACGATTATAAGTTACCATTAAGCTACAAGTTATTATCAGTTTAATGTGAAAATAAGTTATAACCATTAAGGCTGTTATAAAATTAGATATAACAACAGTTATAAATATAGAATAAATGCAAAAATAACATATTTTGCAGTTTATCTGAACTGAATCTTTGTAAAAAAAATTATTAAAATAAATAAATAAATATATATATATATATATATATATATATATATATATATATATATATATATATATATATATATATATATATATATATATATATATATATATATATATATAGTGTAAATATATAAATAAAAAAAATTAAAAATTTTGAATTATACTTGTTGTCTATGTACTCATTATATTAAGCACGAAAATAACGGGTTTTGATCTAAAACTGAAAAACGATGTTTTATGCACATTGCTCAAAAAATAAGTAAATTAAAAATTAAACGGACTACCCTGAATAACTTTTGATCACGTTTTGGGACTCAATCTTAATGATTTGAAGGGGTAATTTGAAATACGCTAATTAATTAGTGCAGACGATATTTCAAGTTAAAAAATCAGACACAAAAAGGACTTTTTCTGAATGAAAATACCTTTTTCAGACGGATTTGAATTTCCGACCCTCAAAATGTAGGGTAGTAGCCGCAATCAGGAAAATATTTTTCCTATTAGTTTGGTCAGGAGAGTAATCAGAAGTTTGGACCCCTTAATGTAAATTTTTTTAAATTTCGCATTTTCCCATATCTCGAGATATTTTTAAACGAATTGAAATTTTTTTACAGCGTCAGCAATGGTCTTTTAATAATAAAACATTTATTGCAATCCAGTTTGCTTTAAATTTTATTCTTATGTTTTTCTTCATTTTATTATTATTATTATTATTATTATTATTTTTTTTTTTTTTTTACTCTTCAATATAATATTTTTTAATATTACTGCCATGGATTTTGGGTAAATGCAAGGTATAAGCAACAATATTTTGATAAAACATCAAATTAGTATAATAATAATTATTCAGCATAAATTGTGAGCATATAATTTACAAGTATTTTTAGCTAGCTTTTATATAATAAATATAAAAATTGCTTAATATTCAAATTGGATAGTATTATGCTCTTAGAAAAAAAATTAAGTTAGAAATTAAAATTTCGAACTTAAATTTATCAAGTAGGATTGCAGAACCAAACAAATAAAAATTATGCAGGTTCAGTTTAAATGTATTATAATGTGATTTTAAAATGCATATAAATAGTATTGTAAAATTATTTTTGATTATTTGGACAAAATTTATCATATCTTAGAGGAAAATATTCTAAACCGTTATAATTCAGCCAAAAAAAGTATGGAACATTAATAATTTATAAAATTTATTTTAAAGCGATTAGCATATAACCAGTTTACAAGTTACAATAAGTATAACTCTTTGCAAGAAAATAAAAATAACGTATTGAAGTAGGAGAGTATTATTATCATTAATATTTTATAGATTTTCTATTTCCACTTCTCAACGCATTTCTGTCTTCAGTCAAAAAATCGAAATCAGATGTTTGAATGTTATGGAAGTTTAGCATTTAAAATAATAAATAAATATATGAAATGAAAGGATAGGTATGGATTTTAAGAGATAAAGCTTAGTTTAATTTCTATTGTTTCATAAAAATAGTTTTTGAAATAAATGAATATTTAACTGACACGAGGAAACATTTGAAATAAATTTTAAACTCTAAGATACGTTATTTATGCAGACTTTTTCGTTATTTATGTAGAATTCTACGATATAAGAAGGCACCACGTGCTGAATAAATCTGCTGAAAATTAACAAAACCGATTAAAAAAAAGTTATACAGACTCATTCTTTACATAAAGAAATGAATTTTTTTTATTTATTAATATTTAAATATAGAATTAACAGCTAATAACAATTTCATAACAAACGAAACAAAAACTTAAGAATTAAGCAAAGAGTTTATAAGGAATGGTAATATTAAATTATAACAAAGATTTATCAATTTTTGGAGCACATCATGCCTTTGAATTTCAAAATTAAATTTATTATACGTGACAGCTGGGGGGGGAGGGGGGACTAAGGCCTAGGCAACCTAGGCACGTGCCAAGGGCCTGTAATTTTTGGGGCCCGAAAATTAGGATCTTAATTTTTATTTTTATTTAACAGAAAAACGTGATATTCATAATTATAGCTGAAACGTATTCAAATTATGCCGAATCTTTGATAGATAAAGACGACAAGGGTCGACGAAAGATTTACAACTCACTATAGTGAATGAAATAAAGGAAGCCAAATTTTACTCTCTAATTATTGATTCAACACCTGATATATCTCACGTAGATCAGCTGAGCGTTATTATTCGCTATGTTCTTCCAAGTGATAAAAAAGAAAGATTTTTGGGATTTCTACCCATATTTTCTCATACTGGTAAAAACTTGGGAGAAAGTCATTTAAGAATTTTTAAATAATGTAGATTTAGACATCACTAGCTGTCTGGGACAGAGCGTTTAATATGTCAGGTAAATATAAGGGACTCCAATCTAGAATAAAAAGAACATATTTTTTCTGCCTATTTTATACCATGCGCAAATCATTCATTAAATTTAATTGGAAACGCTGCTGCCGAAAGTTGGAAGTATGGAAAATTGCATTCGCATCGTTGCATTACTTTTTTCAATATCGTGCAAGAATTGTACGTATTTTTTTCAAGTTCTACACATAGGGGGAATGCATTCCAAAAATTTTGTAGGAGCAAACACTTGAGTATTAAACCTATTTGTGACACCAGGTGGTCTGCTCGTTCCATGTTGTGAAATCCTTAAATGAAAATTATGAAGAAATTAAACATTGTTTACGTCATTTTTCCTCAAACAAAGATGAAAAACCATTTACAGGGTTCGAAGCTGCCGATTTACATAAAAAACTTGATACATTTGAGTATGTACTGTTACTTTCTATATGGGAAAAGATTTTAGAGAGAATAGATGCTTCAAACAAGATTCTTCAACAAAAAGACGAATCCTTAAATACAGCAGTTTTAATATATGATTCATTGATAGATTTCATTCAAAACTGTTAGAAATGATTTTGACAATTTAGAAAAAGAAGCAAAAAAAGTTAAAGATATTGCATATACTAATGATAAAAAATGGCAGAAATCATAATGAAATCATGATGAACTATTTCATGCTGAAATTGATTGAAATATGAAATATGATTCATGAACATGAAATATGATTCAGTGGCAAAGAACATTTTAAAGTTAATATTTTTTTGTTCTATGCGATTCTTTAATTAGCAACATTAAAAAAATCTGAGGGATATAGAACTATTAACAATAAATTCAAAACAAATTTTCATGATAGTGATATTTGTGACTCTTCAATAAAGGAATTAAAATTTTATGAACAAGATTTAAACCTAGCAAAACTGAAAAGTGAAGATTTACAATTTAAGACTTTTATAAGTAAATAAAATATTATTTCGCCTGTATCCATGTGGTCATTTATTCAGGAAAATAATATTATTGCAACATTCCCTAATTTAAACATAATTCTGGGAATTTATTTAACCCTTCCAATAAGCAATGCAAGCGATGAAAGATCATTCTCAGTAATGGTCAGAATAAAAAAAATTTTAAGATCCATATTAAGTCAACAAAAATTAAATAGTTTATAATTACTTTATCTGAAAAAAGAGTTATTAAATAACTGTATTAATTATGACAAATTAATTGACGAGTTTGCAGAATTAAAAGTGAGAAAAAAGGCAATATAACTAATCAATCTGGGTATATTTGTTTAAGTATTATTATTTGTTTTAATAAATCATGTTTATTTAATTTTTGTACATGTATATTATTTTTAACCTTTTTTTTCTTGGAATCCGATAATTAAGTAGAACTACACACTATATGCTTTAAAACCAAACTACCAAATGCAAAGTATGTGTCATGACTGAAAAATAGGCCCGGAATTATAATGTTGCCTAGGGCCCGCTTTAGCCTTAGTCCGCCACTGTGGGGTGGGGCAAAAGTTTCTAATTAAAAACCATGCAATATAGATCTTTGGATCTTTGTCCATAGGTTTCGAAGTTTTGGAATACCATTTCGTATTTGGCAGTTCCTCAAAATCCTTTACCCACTTGTTGCAATCTTCTAAATTTAAAACATTGCTTTTAGGGATAATAATGATAGATGAAATAATTTCTATTTCATTTTTAAATGAAGATGGCAGTTTCTCAGGTTAGAAAACTGACATTTCAAGCTTCAAAAAGAAAAGCTGTTGTACAGAAATATCTCTATGTTTAAAATAACAAGCATAGCAGAATGAAATAGCCATACGTCACGGAAGGCTTTACGGCGAAATCCAATCAGAGAGCTCAAAATCTCTCGTTACAAACTGAAAATGTAAAGGTAGTGTACATGCTCCCGGTATACATTTGTCCAGTGTACCCAACACTGATATTTTTTACGGTTGGGTGCCATTGTCTCGGGTATTCCCTGTACCGACCGGTAAGATGAAGGGTTGCTTTTGTGGTCCCAAATTCGAGCATTGCGATTAGACGATTTGTATATTAATTTCTTCAGTTTTATCAATTATTATTATAATAAATTTTTAATATGTTTTTTAAGTTATACTTTTAATTTCTAGGTAAAAGGTTTATAAGCATAAACTTTCTTTTCTTTCCGTTTTTTTAAATAAAATATTTGTCTATGCAGAACAAACATATTTCACACGGTTTCAAAGAGGCAGAAAACTTTCCAAGCCAACTGAACCATATTTAAATTTACGTAGAAATTGAGGAAAATTATTAAAATTATTTGGAGAACACCGCACTTGAAGTTATTTTACTAAATTGCAAGATCTTCTCAGTTTTGTAAAATCAGCAGCATTTTTAATTTGTCTGGAATTTTCTAAACATTTTTTATCAGGGATTCTAGGTTTCTCAAAAAAAAGCAGGAAATACAAAATGTTTGAATTTTTATTCAAATAAGTAGTATAACTCTAATACCTAATTATGAGTTACAGACATTTCATAAGCAACTTAAAAATTTCATGTATTTTTATCATACGTACTTTTAATTTCTAGTTTAAACTCTTTGTCTTTGTAGCGTAATGAATTAATAACATTTCTAGGGAAATTAATATGTAAGTGATTGATGGCATCAATAGTTTTGCAAAAGTAATTACCATGTCACGATTTTTTTTCTTTCAAATTGCTACGTCATAATTACTCTAGGGAGTCCAATAAATCACTCTAATGTCTCTGAGAGGCGAGGCAAGAAGTTGATTTTAACGAGAGAAAAAAATATTTACATTTTTTTCTTCTTATTTTCAATTAAGAAACATTAATCGTGGAATTTTGTAAAAAAAATTGTTCTCAAGCGAATGCAACTAGATAAATTCAAATTAAAATTCTGATTATATGATGATTCTGTTTGCTGCATATCATAATAAAGTATCAAACGTTTTTAAATACACTGAAATTTATAAATAATTTTCACTCTAATGTTAGACTACATTTTAAACAGAGAGATGTGCTTTTCCCCCTTTTTTGTGGAAAATGGCAACACTTTTTGTTCTAACGTATACAGCGCCCCTCCTGTGATAACGGCCTCAGGTGGAAGATAAATTTATCGTTTTCTTTATAATTTTAAATTTTTTTTAAATAATCTTCGTAATCGTTTTGTTATTTTAATTCTCTAAAATGCTTAGAGGTTTTCCGTGAGGAATGACGAGTGTTGATGAAGACAAATCAAATTTTTTTAGCTCTTAAATTAAACTACAATTTGATTTAAATATTTTAACTTCTCTCTATTTATCTTGTTCTGAATTTATTCTCACGTCGAATTATCTACATTCTATATAAAAATAGAATGTTTATATCTATGTATATATGTGCTATGCATGAGTGTATATGAATGTTCAGCATACAAATTCTTAAGCGATCGACATGGAATGTGAACGAAAAAGCGAGAGAACTGTCAACTTTAAAGCTCCTTCCAAAAACCAGTTCACCCACACTTTATTCTAAAGATAGAGTTTTTCATTAGATTTGATAAAAATTTTATAATGCGTGTACGTAGTGGCAGATATCGTCATATGAATGGCCGTTTTAACCACAGAATTCAATCGTGTGCTAGTCGCTCTTCGATTTCGCTTTGCTTTAGCAATATATTGATCTTTTGCGGAGGTCGTGACGTTTGGACGACGGGCTACAGGTGTTTGGAGAACTGTTTGACTGGTTTGGAATTGTTTTCATTATCGTAAAATGACGGAATGATGGAAACCGAAGAAAAGAGCAATTATGATAGACTGGCCTGCTTCAATGCGTGCGTTCAGAATCTTCCATTCGTCACCTGGGCGCCAGCGAAACAAGCTTAGCTTGAAAACAAAACTAAAAGAACATCTTTTATACTTTTGTTTCTGTTCTAAACACTTTTTGTTTCTGTTATAAACACCGTTAACCATTCGAAAACCGTCATAAACCCAGCTTCTTACATCACTGCTTGATTTACATAGATTTTTGACAGGATTTTGACGCGATTGTCTGCTATCTATTATTTGCATATCTTATTTTACCTCTGCAGCAAGTAACAGTTTCTTCATTACAGATTAGCTTCTAGAAATTAAAATTTTTCCCCCGGGTTTAACTTTTAGAAGTGAGTGTAGTATTCAAGATATTACCGTTAAATTTATTAGTAAAAGTTTTCTTGTGTTCATCATTACGTTTTGCTCTACACATTGTACAGTTTTTATTTATTTGCATATTCGTATTTTTTATTTCTCTTTATAACATCTGAATAAGATTTTTACATTTCTAGATATTAGTTGGTTCTACTTTATTTAAAAACGCGAATCAAATTAAAATAATTGTTTATGGAAAATGAATACATTTTTTAATTTTTCTTTAAGAGGGAATACTTGGATGTCAAAAAATAAAATCGAAGCTTTACAGATTTTATACAAAATGATTGATAAATTATTTAAAAAAATGGATTTTGTGTAACTTAAAATATTCAGAATGATCCACTTTCTGTAACTAATAAAGCATTTTAGTTGCGTTTCTAAAGCATTAAAGTTTCTAAAATATTTCAAAAAAATTTCACTTAAAAATATTGTATTGAAATATATTTGTCTGTGAACATTATTATGCGATACATAGATTAAACGTCAATGTAATACACAAATTAAAAATTACTCTTAAAAAGGGAATTATTAGTAAAAAGAAGATACAATTTTGTGAATTTTTTTCGCCAAGTTAGTCATTTCAAATTTTATTTTGAAATTTTTATATTTAATTTTAGACTTTAAAAATGGACAGTTGCCTCTTTGTTTATGCAACTAATATTCAACATAAACATTTCTTTTCGAATTGTCTTTACTATTTCTATTTTCAGACATTTCATAAAAAAACTATAATATTTGGTTCCAGAAAAATTTCAGGCTTTATCGAATACAGGCTTAAATCATAGAAACAGTTTTGAAACCATGCACAAATATCAGAAATTTTGTTACGTAAATGGACAATTGGACAATTCATGAATCATAACCTTTGCTTCATGTGAGTGAGGGTTAGTAATAATAAAATGATTTCAAATTGAAAAGAATTAAATTTATTTAACCAGTTATGCTATAAATACACCTTCTTGCTAATTCTGACCCTATTAACAATTAAACGCACAACGTTCGAATTCAACCACTTAAACTAAAGGGACACTGCTATGAAACGTTTGATATTTAATAAAAACCATTCTCTTTTCCTATTACTTTTTCATCATTTTCTACTAAGCGACTGAAACTAACGTAAAGTATTTTATTTCAGTAGCATTTCATTTATTAACACTCCAAGATTCACAGAGAGCTTTTTTAAAGCATGTGCAAATTACTTTATGTTTATGGCCAGTTGAACTATTTCTTTATCATAAATGTGACATTGTGTTAAGCAAAAGTGAAAGTTTATGAAATATTTACGAATCGATAATGGTTACTTTTGTTAAACGAATAATCTAATGCGTTAAATATACCTAAATGTTACTGTAACCACTATTTAATTACTAATGCGCAACATGCCGTTTTAACTACTTAATAAAATGAAACACAGAAGTGAATTGTTAATATTTTAACTAAATATTTTTTTCGAACATGTCATCGATGCGTCATCTACTAGTAAACGTCTGCCACTGAAACGAATTATTTGGTTCCAGAAACGTTTAGTTTTTTACCAATTTAAGATAACATTGCAGAAACAGTTTTCAAAGCATGCATTTATGTTCCGTTAATGGGTAATCGAAATATTTCAGAATCATAAATCTGACATTTTGTGTGTGAGTGAGTAAAGGATAATAAAATGCAGTCAATTTGATAAGGACTACTTTTGTTAAACGAGTAATGCGTAAAAGATGACTAACTGCTATTGTAACTACTATTTAATTACTAATGAGTAACATGCCGTTTTGACAACTTAACATAAAGAGACGCAGAAATGAGCTGTCAATATTTAACCTAAATAGTTTTTTTTTGGATCATCGTTGCGTCATCTACTACTAAAGCAAAATATTTGGTTCCAGAAACGTTTCATATATTACAAATTCAAGATTACATTACAGAAACAGTTTTCTAAGCATGCATATGGACAATCGAAATATTTCTGAATCATGAACATGACCTTTTGTGTTATGTGAGGAAAGAGTTAAGGATAATAAAAAGTGTTCCAATTGATAAGGATTACTTTTTTTAAACAAGTAATGCGTTAAATATGCCCTATAAAACAAAAGATAAATAGGAAGAAATAAAGTCACTTTGTTTTCGAACTGATTTAAACGCGGTGTGTTAAATTAGGTGATTCTGATATTAACACTTCTATTCGACAACAGCTATAATTTCAAAAGACCGCCACTTAAAAACATGGTTACAGCTGACGGGAAATCATTATTTAGTGTTCTATGAGGGCAGGATCATAAGACAATTACTTCTAAACATATTAAGAGAGCAGTCTCGTTGTAGATGATATTCAACCTACTGATAATAATGCGCATTTCCTGATTCGAGACGTGAAATTTCAAGGGCGGTCGAAAGATGGCGCTGTCGTCAGAAACAGGCGGAGCGAAATTTGTCGTGTGATGGAGGGAAGCGCAAACGATTATCCGTAGACGCATGCATGGGGAGTTATAAGATTGTACAGGGATGGCCCAGAATCTCTTAATTATCTTTTCTTTACTCATTGTCGGTAAGTTTTAACGTTCATTGTAATTATTTTTGAGTGACAATAGTTTTGGAAGATTCGTAATTCCGCGAAATATTTTAGGAAAGTTACTTCATGGGAAATGAACATTTTATTGCAGGAGTGGAAAACTTTTATAGTTGCAAAAGTTTGAATATATAGGAAATTGAATTAAATTCCATGTTCTTATTTTTGAAAATTTAGATTATAGATGGGTAATTACTAAAAACATTCAATTATACTTCTTCGTTGGTTCGATTACGTTATTAAAAACATATGCAGAGACAAAAACACGAAGTTCTTTCTCTGATTTCTGACAACTAAACAAAAAAGTTTTAAAATATTCGCATGTGTTTTTTAAAGTACAGTTTTTAAAGATTGTATAATTTATTCTGTCTGTATTAAAACAAAATATTTTTGTTTTTTGCCAAGTTTTTTTAACTTATTTATTAACAAACTGTTAACATTTGTCCTGAAGAGTATAAACTCTTTCACACTGAATTTTTATTAAACATATTTTTCTTACTTTTAATTTTATTATTTTGCATTAATTTGGGTAAAATAAGTGAAAAATAGCATTTTAATATTCTATGGCTATAAAATACACCATGAGACACCGGTGTCTTTTTGCGCGTTAAAGGTAAAATCTTCCAAACAAGGTTCACTTCAAAACAATAATTTTTCGAATTTGTACTTATTTACAGTTATTCAGAACTAAAAAAAAATAGTAATCCATCATTGAAATTTCTTCAATTTACAAAATCAATTATTGATAAATTTTTGAGTATGAATGGGAAAAAAATTCCTTATTCAAACTATTTTTTTTGGATTTTATATTTTACTTCAAATATAATTTCGGTAACTTAGCAGATTTTTTTTGTAACTATTAGACTGTTTTTCATAATTAAAAAATACCAAAATATATTTTTACTGATAGTTAGAGAGTCAGAGGGAAAAAAAAGAGACACCGGTGCCCACTTGCGTCAAAGGGTTAAAAAGTTATAGAAAATAAAAATAAGTTTATAAAAATAATATCACGCTCCCTTTTGTAAAATTATTATAATACGAAAAAAGTATTATGATCCGAAATAATGAATTATAAAATTATTATACTATGAAATAATGATATCCTATTATTCGTTGCGCAGTGAACTTTTAGAAAAAAGTTACAGAAGAAATGTACGCATGAAACAAATTTAGAAACAATATTAATTAAAATTTGTAAATTATATTTGAATGTCATAAAATAAATTGGTATATAATGTATGTCGTAAAAATTTATAAAATGCAGATCATGTAACAAAAGACATTTGCAGTATGAAAAGAATTATAAGAAAATTATTGAATAAATAATTTATTTATTTTCAACCGGAAAAAAGATTTAGTCATTTTATACTTCTATTAATAATTGCAAAAATAAATAAAAAGCGGAAGGAAGGAACATCAAAAATTAATAAAAAGCGGAAGGAAGTTATAAGATCGTTCTGAGCAGTGGGGTTTGAAAAACATTATACAAACCGATGCCAACTTTCAAAAAAAAAAAAAAAAAAAAATAATTTTTTTTTTTTTTTTTTTTTTTTTTTTTGCAAATTGCAAATTATTCTATCTTACTGACAGTTTCTAAATTACTGTTATTTGAATGAAAGCAATTTCGAAATGAATAGAGTAAATTTTTCAGTATTCTGGTGGCAGAAATATGTTTAATTTCTAATTCAATTCTTTTTTCATTTTAATCTCGCTACCAGGAGTCAAGGAAAATTTCGCGTGAGTTGTAGTTGTTGGTGAAAAAATTCGCTTGATTTCGATTCAATTCGTTAAAAGTTGGGTTCAGAAGTTTTAAAGGGGAAAAAAAGTTTCTGATTTTATGAGAATTATTATTACAATTACTTGTAATTATGAAAACAAAAGTATTACTAGAATGAATATATTATTTTAATGATTAATGAATAATAAATATATAAAAATATTATTAGAACGGACAGTTATTTAAATTGCTACTTACCGCAAAATTAATCTAATTCCAGCTTTTTTGAGCTTATGTTTAACTTAACTGTTGAAAAAGAACACAGAAAATTATTGAAAAGTTGACGTTATTAATAAGTTATTTTTTTATTGAGCTAAATTTATTTAGCTGAGTTACAATGTTAATTTAAAAAATGTGAATGATTTCAATATATTATATGTAATGGATTTTTAGTTCATGAATATTACCTAAACATTTTTTTTCTTTGTCATAAGACGTTTTTGAATGTGCCAGCATGTATATGAGATCATGATTTTCAGTTCTTTACTTTTAATAGTTTTGCCCAATGTCAATATTTTTAGCAACTATGTTTTTGTAAAACTCTTATGTTTTCTTTATTTCCCTCTTCATAGTTATACTTTTATTTATTTTCTAATCAATAACTTATAATAAAAATGCTATTATAAATTAAATGCCATTTTCTTTAACCGTACATAAAACAAAAAGAAATATGCAACTTGAAATTAAGATTTAGTTAATACTATAAATACTTTGTTGGATTTGTTAGAAATTTTAATCACGAAGGGAAAAAATTTGGTAAAATTATCATGCTATATGATTATGACATTTCTGGTCATAATTCTGGTATTAAAAACCAAAATACGCGGTATTTAAGGCATTCATTTGGTAATTTCTTCGTTTGTATGATAACAGCTTACCAGAAATTATGATTTTCAAAATTTTAGTTTTTATTACTGCACATTTGATTTAAAAAGAAAAAAAAAAAAAAAAAAAAAGCAAGTTTAATCGAATGAATGGTTTTTATTCCTTGTTGTAAGGCAGTGTTTCCCAAACTTCTGACTTTTGTGTACCCTTTCTGAATTTTTCGTAACGCTGTGTACCACTAATAAAAAAATGAATATATTTTTTACTGTAAAAAAATTGCACAAAAGTTAAAAATCACAACTGGCTGTTGACATCACTAATTATTAACTGTTAACTCTGCAAAAAATAGCCAATAGAAAAGTACGTAATCGTAAATTTTCATGGCCAGCTGTTTTTAAATAAATTGTTTTGAAATTTTCGTTTGTTGCAAGATATTTCGCTTAAAAACGTGTACCCCCAATAAACTGTTTCCGTACCCCTGGGGGTACGCGTACCACACTTTGGGAAACACTGTTGTAAGGTATCATGATGAAATTACCACATTTTCCAAAACTAAACCTATACTATAAAATGTCATTTTGCTGTTAGTTTTATCAAAATCATTACTGAGATTATTAGTGTTCCCATAGAACCATAGAAACACGGTAAATTTTGCCATATTCTGGTAGTTTTGATTATACTTCTTTTTACAGTGATTGAATTTAAGTCGGTGTTGATCATTTCGCACATTCGATTCATCGGTCGAACCGATTCAACAACCGATTCCACAACTCCGCTTTTTATGAAAATCAGCTTAATTTTGTTTTTATTAAAAATATGGTGTTTGATATTGCTTCTCCGATCTTCAAACCTTTCATCATTAATTTTCTATACAGACAATTGTATTATGCTTTGAAATATTTTTGTATTACTGTACTTTTTTCTAAATACATCTTCTCCGCGCTGTAAGTAACACTAGGCAACAGAATTTTTGTTGCATTTTTGCAAATACGTGATACTGTCTAATTTGGGTATCGGCATTTCAAATCTAGAATAAGTTTTGCTTCTAAAGTTATAGATTATTTTAAAATTACCACTTTGCTTTGACGAAAAGTCAATTTTTTTGTAATGTTTTGTCAGTTTTAAAATATCATTCTTTTTGTCAGAAGTACAAGTTTAGAAACGTCATATATAGCAGGGGATTGCATAAATGTTGAGCCTAACTTCTAAAGAGTTAGGGCACATCATCAGGATTAAAATTGCATGGAAAACCATGCCCGGAAATGTCGTTATGCGTGGCTAGGGGCGTTTCCCTTATTATGACCAGTTCAGAAGCACACGAAGAAACAGCTCATAATTGGGAAGCGCTGCTAGCGGCGTATGACGGCATTTGCGGGCATGGGTTTCAGCGCGATTTTAATCCGGATGATGTGCCCTAACTCCTCAGAAGTTAGGCTCAACATTTATGCAACCACCTGCTATATATAACGTTTTTAAATTGTCACATTTCGACAAAAATAGATTAAAATGCCTTTAACAAAAATAAAAATGGCGCTTGAAGAGAGAAACCGATTACAAATAAATCAACGATGGGAAAGTATATAAGATCGTACAACATGAAAAAAAAATTGTTCCCCAATATAATCTACTATTAACCTCATACATAGTAGACATTTTTGAAACAGTTTCTGGTCTATAATTTGGTCGAGAGGTAAAAATGGTATGAATGAATAATAGTTTTATGAGTCTTTACTGTTTTTATTCTTATTAGTAGAACAAATAAATGTGGTATAATGAATTGAAAAAACAATTAATAACAATAACAATCCCATATTTTATTCCTTTTAATCAATTTTTTCAGTAATTGTTATTAACAAAAACACAGAATGCTTTTTCTTACAAATAAATATAACTAAAATTGTTTAAGGTGAATTGTAAACAAAATCTTGCACTGTTTCATTTGGATACATGGAAATTTCTACGGGTGCGAAAGTATTTAAATTTTATTATAACGGAACTATTTTCATACGATTTCTTATGCTGTTTTTAATAATCATTCTTCTTTTTATTTATTCTAAACATTTACGCTTTGTGAAGTGTTTGAAAATTATTTTGTACTTCAATAATTTTGATTACTGTCAGAGGAGTTAACTTCACCAATTTAGGATTTGTTGTTTCCAATCACTATTCTTACAAATTCCTTATACCCTAACAGTCAAATCCAGTGAATTAAGGTAATACATACTGTGTTAATTATCAAATAAAATATTTATAAAGAAATAAATTTTAAAAAATCTTTCAAATGATATGAAATGAAGAAAAAGCTTCTTTTTGATGCTTATAGTTTTTAAAAAAGACTTCTATTCTTTTGTTCAATTTTAATATTTAATTTAAAGATACATGGAAAAATTTACTTAAAAGATGATTTAAGTTTTTGAAAATAGGTTAACACTTTTTTTTAGCCTAAGATAACCAACTTTAGATAAGGAATTAATCATTGTTTCCTTACTCTACTAGGAGAAAAAATTCTGGTAAAATTACCGATCCGTTTGGTACAAACATTTCTGGTTTAAAAACATTCTGGTTAATAAAATCAAAATATTCGGTATTTAAGTCATTAATTTAGTAAATTTTGTACTTGATATGGTAACGGTTTTCCGGAAATTCTGGTTTTCAAAATTGTAGTTTGTATTACCACACCTTTAGTTAATAAATTGTAGAGCCGCGATGGCTCAGGGGATAGAGCGTTCGTCTTCCAATCAGGTGAACGGGGTTCGAAACCCCAGCGATGGTTGGTCGAAACTAATCCGCATCAGGCTTGCACCAACCACAGTGCTGATGTGAAATATCTTTAGTAGTAGACGGATCATGGGTTAGAGTCCCTTTGCCGTCAGGCTAACCGTGGGAGGTTCTCGTGGTCTTCCTCTCCGTGTAACGCAAATGCAGGTTAGCCCCATCAAAAAGTCCTCCACGAAGGCAAATTTCTCCCAATACTTGATCCGGGAGTTCCCTTGTCTTCTGAATTGTGTTCAAAATTACAAGGCTACGGAGTTGAACATTAGTAGTCGTAAACCCAAAAAAATTGGATCGGCTGTTTAACGACGGTTATAATATAAAATAAAATTTAGTTAATACAGCGTAAATTAAACGAAATAAATGGCTCTTATGTTAATGTTCTATTCTCTAATGTATCATAATAAGATTATCAAATTTTAAATTTTACCACAGATTATAAAACGATATTTTATTAGTAATTTTAACAAAAGTTCGGTAAAAATTCAGGATTCTAACCCCGGATCTATCTACTTCTGATGATAACTTACGTCAGCACTGTGGTCGGTGCGAGCCGGGTGAGGAATTGGTATTGTCCAGCCATTGCTGGGATTCGAACCCGGTTCACCTCATTGGAAGGCGAACGATCTTTAAGCTACCACGGCTCTTAAAACAAATCATTAGAGAATTTCTAACCTGAAATTGCATACGTTTTTGTTATAAATATTTTTTGGTAACTAGTGTGGTTCTAAGTATATTTAACAAGCTAATCCTTGCTAGATTCTTTGCAAGCTTTCGTAGTTTCACTAGACAACTTCACAGATATGTGCAGAAATGTCTACTTGCTAAAATAAAAAATAAAAAAACGTTTAGTTCCTTTTTTCGTTATCAAAATTTCTCCCTTGCACAATTTGAAAGTGTAGTTACACTATTCAATTACTTTGATCCCTTAATTTACTGACCTCAGAAAGAAATAATTTATTTTTACTTCAGAGAGCTTTAGAATGTATTTGATTGTTCCAAATTAGATGGAATTCGAAACATGGTGGTTTGAAATTTGTCAAACAAACAAATTAATAAAATGTGAAACATCATTTGCATTATAGAGAATGCGTACCGGCAATATTATATGCATAAAATGACAACGGATTCTGCACGAATTCTACGGATTCTACGTTGCCAGAAAGTGCAACTGATAAAATTCAGAATTTCGTAGCTACTATAAAAAATATGGTTCGGTGATTCGATCACACTAATGAACACATTGAAAGGTTTAATCACTTTTTTCTTATTTATAATACTATCACGTTTATAAAGCTCATTAAATGTGTTTAAGTCTACTGTAACGCCATCTATCTGTGATTTTTATACTAAAGATTATTATTTAGCAAATGCCAAATCAATTTCCCGATCGAATTTGACCAATTCTGAACCAAAATTACCCAATTTTAGAGCCCTTTTTTAAAGTGGGAAAATTTTTTCTTGCTAACTCTGCATAATTGTATAATTACCATAAGTTAATCAATCACAATTTGAAAAACATTTATTAGACGAAATATATATGAGATATATATTAGATAAAAAAAGATATAGATTAGATAAAAAATATATATATTAGATACATATTAGATAAATATTAGATAATATACATTAGGCATATATATTAGATAAAAAATATAGTTTTATTTACAATTCTTAAATTACTGTTCCTCTTTATTCTACTCGATGTATTAAAGTCGACAAAATTTTAAAGAGAAGTGCAATTCCATCTTAACAAAAATTAAACTTGAAACGCGCCTCTTTAAAATTGTCATAACTCTGCATAATGACTTAACTTGAAGGTTAAGCTGTCATGAACACTTCATAAAGAATGATGTATCATTTAAAAGTCTTTAGTTGTAAAGGACGATTCCAGAAAGAGCTAAACGTCTAATTTCACAAAAGAGTTGTTAAGCCTCTTGGCTAGTTCGGTTTCTCGCCCTTCAGACCGCCTGACTCAAGCTTTCATTCACCGAATTTGTATTCATTGCAATTTAGTGACAAAAGTAGTAATACTTCGACAACTAAAAACAAACAAGAGTTATTTACATTTCATGTTTAGCAAGGCGTGTTTTGTTTTCACAGTGACAACCTACTTTTGCTGTGAACAAATAATGTTTCTAATAGCAAACTAAAATGATTTTTTTTTTTTTGTGAATTATTTTCTAACTTAATGAATAGTTACCGTGAATGGGGATAAGTTTTTTTTTCTGGTGGATGAAATTTAAAACTCTTTGCCAGGTTCTTAAAATATGAATTTCGGTATTCTTAAAAGATCTTGAATCAAATATCTTATTCTAACTATTGAGAACTTGTGAAAGCATTCAAAATAATTCATGAAGTTTTAAAAACCTAAAGAAGAAGTCATGGTTTACATAAAAATGATATAATATAATATAATATAATATAATATAATATAATATAATATAATATAATATAATATAATATAATGTAATGTAATGTAGTGTAGTGTAGTGTAGTGTAGTGTAGTGTAGTGTAGTGTAGTGTAGTGTAGTGTAGTGTAGTATAGTATAGTATAGTATAGTATAATATAATATAATATAATATAATATAATATTATATTATATAATATAATATATTATAATATAATATAATATAATATAATATAATATAATATAATATAATATAATATAATATAATATAATATAATATAATGCTTTGTCAGTTTAATTTAATGAATTTGACAAACAAATTGGAAAAAAAATTCATTTGCTATAATTAAAAATATTTTTTTACAGAGGCATTTTTATTCAGAATATATTTTGAACTACTATTTACTGAATGTATCTTTTAAAGTTAGTTAATTTTAAATGGTAGACCGTTTGAGGGTAATTGATAAATTAAAAAAAGCGAAATTAGTCAATAATAATAATAATGAAATACTTACAGAATGAAAAATTTTTTTATTATTATTCAGTATTTAGTAATATTCTTATTTTCATTCACTATTGCTATTTTAAACATAAAAAAAATAATCTACGAAAAAAAAAATATTTCTTTTTCGACATTTAAAAATATCTTTATAAATTTGAACAATCATGTTTGCATATGCATGTAATTAATCATTCTGTAAAATGTCTTAAATTCTATAAAAGCACAACTAATTTCGATCGCTTATGGATATCTTTAGTTTTGATCAAAACGATACGATTGAATTTAAAATCATTGTAAGTAGAAATTTCAGGAAAATTTCTGTCAACTTAACTTGATGGATTTGACAACCATTGTAATGAATGAGATTATTATCTTGAGTTATGTTCGGAAACATTCAGACTGCAAAGCTAAACTTATCTCTCTTCATTCTCTTCATTAATTTTGTTTTTAACAAATAGTTTTTTAAGTTATTTTTTAAATTATATAGTACATATATTATTTTATAAGAACTAGACACAACTGAAAGCCTTTTTTGTGATTAAAAACTAATAGAATGTTATGATTCATGATACTTTAAATTACATACTTATAAGATTCGAAACATTTAATGTCTGTTCAAGAAAATTTTGTAAATCAGGTCAAAATTTTTTTTTTTGTTTCATAAAATAATTTTTCAGATTTTTTTTATTACATTAGATACAATTGTAATTTCTTTTTTAAAATTTTATTCTTACACAGTCCCTGGCCAAATTATTAGACACACTATAAGATTCTATGTGAAATTTTAACTATCAGGTGATACTTTGAACCTTATTTTTTACGTGATTGCAACCAGTTTGCACTTGTTTACGTTCGTTTATCAACTGGTTAAATTAGACGATATATAATGTAAATTAGACGATTGGATAAATTAGACGATATATAATGTAAATTAGACGATTGGATAAATTAGACGATATATAATGTAAATTAGACGATTGGATAAATTAGACGATATATAATGTAAATTAGACGATTGGATAAATTAGACGATATATAATGTAAATTAGACGATTGGATAAATTAGACGATATATTATATAAATATAAAATATTTATTACATCAGGTATTATATTAGTATATTATAATAGTTATACCAAATTATTATAGGCACTGTAGCTTTTTAATAGTTACATGTTTTGCATGAGTTTATACGCAATACTTGTATATTTAAACAAGCATGTAATAAGTTTTTATTCAGGAGATTTTTATATATTTCGTATTAATTATTGCATTACAATGTTAATCAATTGATACACGAAGGTAAACAAGTGCAAACTGGGGTTCAACCGCGCAAAAACAATAAAGCTGTATAGTATAACCTGATAATTAAGATTTTACATAGAATCTTATAGAGCGTCTAATAATTTATGCATGGACTGTAGTATCAGATTTATTTGCATTTAATTTTAATAAATTTATGCTTTGAATAAAACTGATTTTTAATTTGAGTACCTTAAAAAATGCCATTCAATAAATAAAAATGTTAGTAAACTGTTAGAAATTTTGGAGCGTCCTAAACCGTAATGTGGTTCAAATTTGCTGTAACCTTAAAATGCTACATGGTGGTAAATTGAACCATAATATCCTATTTTCTAATCATGATTATGCGATACCATCTATCAATATGAACAGGAGCGTGGTTCATTTACCACTTTATTAAGACTGCTACAAATGTGCACCATATTATGTACAAAGTGCCAATATTATGGTTTAACGTTGAACCAATTTTTCTGCCAGTGTACGGTGATTTAAATGTGTAAAAAGTAAAGCATTTCCACTACAGCCTAATGTGAGCCACGGGTATCGTTTTGGTTAAGGCAGCACAATTTTGTGAACAATGGATTGATTGGAGCAATCCACTCAGAATTGCGCACAGATCCCCAATACATCCCAGACAAGTAGGTAGCCATCGATCTGATGTTTCAATAAGTTTCATGTCACCACCGGGGGTCGAACCCCAGGCCGTAGCAACGACAATTCCGTGTCTCAACAACTGTGCCCTCTCAGCACTTAAAAAAATGTAGTTATGCGTAAATAAGTTATTACAATTAAATGATATGGTGCCGTTGTGGCTCAGGGTATACGCCTCCCAATAAAGTGTACCGGGTTCGTATCCCATGAATGACTTAGTCTGATCGATACGAATTACGCACCTGGCTTGCACAGACCACAGTGCTGACGAGAAATATCCTCAGTGGTAGACGGATCATGGGTTAGAGTCCCCATGCCGTCAGACTAACCGTGGAAGATTTTCGTGGCTTTCCTCTCCATGTAACGCAAATACTGGTTAGTTCCATTAAGAAGTCCTCAGCGAAGGCAAATTTCTCCCAATACTTGAACCAGGAGTTCCCTTGTCTTCTAAACTAGGTTCAAAAATACAAGGTCAAGACGTTGAACAAAACTCAAAATTGGGTAGTCTGTTCAATGACGGTTATAAAATAAAATAAAATTAGGTAATATGACCAACATCTTCAAAAATGCCTTTTATACAATAATTATTATTGTATAAAAGACACTGAATGTTAGTAAAGAGAACTGAATTCTACAGAAATAAAAGAATTACATCTAATAAATAAGTTTTTTAAACGCTTGGTTAAAATACATCTTGACCACTAAAAATGATCGAGTTGAGTTGTTTCGTCAGTCCTGTGAAATTGTTTTATTTTAAAATCTGTATTTCGTATATCAATTGAAAGTTAAAAATACGGAACACGATGTTTTAACGCATGAATATCAAACTATAGGTTTTTGAATGAAATTTTGAGAAAATTAAATAATTTATTGTCAATGCCATTGGAAAATTTAGAGGTATTAAAATAAAATTCAATGCGCAGTATTTCTGAGCTTTCATCTAGTTGTCAGGGGAAAAAATATTATTATTATTTTGTTTAACTCATTGTGATTTTGTCATTTGTTTCCTGCTTTATACAGATCGTAAAATAAAGAATGCATTTTATTTCTTCGAACAAAAAAAAAAGATTTTCCTGTGATTTTCGATCTTTTTATTAAACATTCTACACTGAAAAAAAATATATGATCAAAATTACTAGAACACTGTAAAATTTACGGTCTTTCTGGCTGTATAGGATCAGCAAGAAGCTCTGTAATTTTTACCAAAGCGCTTTGGCAAATATTTCGGTAAAATTCACAATAAAATATTGTTTTACAATCTGTGATTAAATTCGGTAATTGTGGTAAAATTTGATAATTTTATCATGACGTTTTTGTACATGGCATAAAAACCATCTATTTGGTTAAATTTAAGTTTCAGTGTATTTTTTACTAATTATGTTAGAATAAGAACTATAATTTTGAAAGCTTTCCGGAGAACCGTTACCATATGAACGGAAAAATTACCAATTAAATAGGTTAAATACCGTATATTTTGCTTTTATTAACCAGAATTATGGGCTGTTTTTGCCAGAAATGTCAATGCCAAACATTAATTTTACCAGACTTTTTCCTCCGTGTATGTTAAACTATTAATGTTAAAATATACCTTAAAAAAGCGTTTTCATTTCTTCTTAAATTTTTTTTTTATCTAAAACTGTTTAATATATGTTTTATTTAATATTAGAATATTAGACTGTTTAATATATGTTTTATTTAATATTAGAATATTAGACTGTTTAATATATGTTTTATTTTAATATCGAAATATACATCCTCTAAGATTTAAAATGAATTAAAATTTTATAGTATAATACTTAAAATACATACGTAACGAATTGTCATAATCGAATGCAGCGCTAATGTTTCAGAAATGTTATTTTGGATACATGAAATTTTGTAACTAAAATTTTTTTTAAAAGGAATGTTCCATTTTTTATGTTAGTACAACCATTTTGAGGTCTGTTAATTAATGAAGCAAGATATCTTTTTTATAATAACTATTAAATAATTCTTTTACTGAGACTCACGTTGAGTACTTATTTAAAAAGTCCTGCCGAATCCCTGAAAAAGGGTAAAATATCTGCGCTAGAATCATTCGCAAAAATATACAGTTTAGGAAATTATGAGTTGGAATTTGAGTGGAATTAGGTTTTAATGGCGCATTTTATGTTTGTTTAGTTTTTCGTCTCTACACCGGAAAAAATACTAGTTGTTTTTTAGGAATTTCGCAGTATATTTAAAAGTTGCTCTGTTTTTCACCACAAATCGCAAAAAGAATAAAACCATTAATTGGAATTCTAATTTTTACCTCGCAGTTTTGCATTCCATAATATAACCTTATCCAATATAATCTATCTCCAAAAGAGAAACGCAATTTTCCGACTTTATAGCATTAAAAAAAATTAAAAAGGAATTTTCAATGTTTATGAGATTAACGTGAATAAAAGTCCTAAAAGAAGTTTTGGTATTTAACCGTAATATCTGCGTTCCACTGGAAAAATAAATTGTTTTTTGGACTTTTGTCAATTATTTGGAACGCAACTAAATGTTATAAATACTATAAGTATTTTCCTATTTTTGATCTGACCTGTTTTGTATTGAAAACGATAAGATTAGTTTCAATTCAATTAATTAATTCAACTAATAAATTAAATTCTATTAATTAGTAAAAAACCGCTGAGACTAGGACGTAAATATTACGGTTTTGCACAACCAACAGAAGCTGCCGGTTTATAACTCGAAGATTTACGGGATTTTTTTAATAGCGTAATAGGTACGTTTTCTATTAGTAATATATATAGTCTATCTCTAAAAGAGATACTCAATTTTTCGACATTATGGCATTTAAAAAATTTAAAAATGTATTTTCAATGTTTATGAGATTAGCGTGAATTTAAGTCCTAAATTTTTTTTAGTTTTGGTATTTAGCGGTAATATCTGCGTTTCACTGGAAATATAAATTGTTTTTTCGACTTTTGTCAAATGCTTGGATCACAACTAAATGTTATAAATACAATAATTTTTTTCTTCTTATTTTTGATCTGCACTGTTTTGTGTTAAAAATGATAAGATCAGTTTCAATTCAATTAGAGTTTATTTATAAACCCTAAATCTTTGAGCATCAATGTCAGAAGTTAAAAGATCAAACTTCCCACGCATAAAATATAATTCTAAAATCATTCTAATCTGTAATAGTGTTTTGAAAACATCTATTATATATAATTCTCTTACGTGGCTCCCAAATTTTGGCTGTATTTCTTTTCCGCCGGTGGCAACGTTTGCTTTGTTTTGAAAACACCAAAGCATTCTGCCTTTTAATGATGTGTTTCTGATCTAATATATATAATTCTCTTACGTGGCTCCCAAATTTTGGCTGAAGTACTTTGTACAACTAAATAAGATTCTTCTCACAACAGTTAAATATTTACTTTATTTTCTTCATTCATAGAGAAAACAGTCGGCAAAGAATTCTGTTAGGTTAAAAAACATTTCGCTAAAAAAATAACGAAATCTAAAAGAAATAAAAATGAACAACTTAAAAAATAAAAATGCTGTTGCCAGCCATAGAATTTTTTGAAAGTTAACTTAGCAACATAAATCAAAATGACATAGAAGCGCAACTAGATCAAAATTATGATACCTGAGCGCTTGACGTAACAAATCCTTCAATTCTATAAGTGTTGTATCACCAAATGCCCAAATTAACGATTGTGTTCTTAAAGAAATTCCATAAAAAGTTTTAAATAAACAACCTACTTCTACAACTGCTTTTTGAAGAACTTGGCTCATTGATTAAAAATATTGTTTTAATTTTATAGTACTAACTTTACTTCTACTTTCATTATTGCTATGACCCTCTTTCATTACATTTTACATCTTCATGCTAAATTTGAGGACTTTAAGTTGTTTTGTGGTTGAATACTGACATTTAGTAATGTGTACATAAAAAAAATAATATTTAGAGGTTAAGAGTTGCCTCAGAAAAATTTGAATTGCTAGCAATGACTTAAACAAAAAATTTTATTTTAACTGACAAATACTATATTATAATTTGAACTTTTTCTATGACTATACTCATTTTCTTACTCTTTTCTTTGTTTTTAATACATTTTATATTTTTGTGATAAAATAAAAAACTTACAGTTGTTCTGCTTCTGAACACTGATGAAAACACAAAATGATGGGCTTCATTAACCATCAAAAATATATACATTTATTTTACAGATTCCATATTATTAAGGTGCCGCCCTTCAGAGAATTAAAAATAAAAAATTATCTTCATCAAAGCCGATGCTTTACATCCAGCGGCAGACTACTATTTCATATTGTTTTACAACACATGTCTTTAGCCCTCTGGTGGGAAAGACTTTAAAACAAAACTTACAAAAGTTACTTTTCTCAACAACTGAAATTTAGAACAGTGTGATTAAGAAAAATATGTGAACTGTTTGCAATTTCAAATTAATATTGAAATGTACAGGTTTAGAATTTTCTACAGTGAAAAGTTTTTGGAACTTCAGTATTCAAAAAAGTATACAAAAACTAGAGACGTTAAGAACGTATCCAATGAGCGAGCAAAGCGAGCATTGGATTGCGAAGCAATCCGAAATGAACTGCGAAAGCAGTTCCGGGGGTTGGTGAGCGCCAGCGAGCAGGGGGCGAAGCCTCCTAGTTTATTATAATCCTTTATAGTTTTAATGTTTGTAAGTAAGGAGTTATCGGCAGCGATGTCTGCAAATAATTTATTTAGAAACTATACAAATATGTAAAGCGTATTCTATTTGCACAAACTTTTCAAAAATATGAAAATGAAAATTCAAAGCAAACAATGTCAAGTAGAGGAGTAAAGATTAAAATAAATGTCGAGTATTCTTGTTTAAGGGGCTTTAAATTATTTTAAAGTTTATACTCTCTTACTTATCATTATTATTCCAATTGAAATTTTGAAGTAGTTTACAGTTCTTAATAAGCACACTATAACAAAACAGCAAAAAGGCTGCCACCCTCAGTACAGCATAAATTTACTTTTACCGTAAAATTGCATACCGTAATTTTTGCTGTAGTATTTATTTGATTGCAGTAATTCAGTGATTTTATAGTAAATATTACTGTAAAAATTACAGAATATCATTTCTTTTTGTTCTGTTAAATTTTGCGGTAAAAATATCAATACCTTAAGTGCCGGTACTTTTTACCGTAATTTGACCCTGTATCTTTTACGGTGTATAATGAACTCAATTTTCTTTACCTCAAAATAATAGTGCGCTGGTAATGAGCACTAAAATCTTTAAATATTTATTGATAAAATTTCAAATCAATGTAAAACGATTTAATATTTTATGAATGCACAATCATTATTATCATTATTAAATATTTTAAAAAATAAACTCACTGTCAAGTTAAATGAAATTAAATAATTGGTGATGGGTACAGTCTAATGATATATTGTACATATACAAACACTACCCTACAATAATCGAAGAGACACTTTCAGTTTTTGACACTTTTTCAAATTTCTCAAAAACTTAAAGAATTATTTTGCTACTTTAAGGGTGTTACGTTCATACGATATTTCATACTTAGCAATAAGATTTACAGCATTCAGAGGTTTGGAAGATCTACAGTAACAAGTATTTTTGAACACCCTATGCTAGAAAATTAAGCAAAAAGCTTGTAACTTGTATCGATTACTTAAGTTCTTATTTTTAATAACTGCATAAAATTCCGTAAAGCTAAAATAAAAATTCATGGAAATGCGGATATTTTTACAAAAATTAAATTTTTTCACCTTACGTTTTTTTTGTTGCTATAACTTCATAAATGTTCAGAATTAAACAAAAATTTTGGAGAAATTTAAGATTAATTATAAAAGTTTTGATTTAAAATTTAAAAAAAAGTCGTTAAAAGCTGTGCTAGATAGGAGTATTTAAACTAATTCTTCATACTGTGTATGAGCAGAAAAAAAAAGTTTTTTCGTAATCTTCCAGGGAATCGTATTTGGCAACTAATGATAATAGTTTTATTTGAACATCTTAAAATTTTCAAGAAATTTTCGAAGCAGTTTTGTACTTTTTGAAAGAAAGCTCAAAACGACTTCATCTTGTACTATTAAACAGGATTTATTAAAAATGAGACTGAAAAGTAAAAAAACTATTTAGAGAATTGCATGAAATTTTTAAGATTTTTAAGATATTCAAATCAAATTTGTTTTATGAGTTGTCAACTACGATTTACTACAAAATTATGAAAGAACTTTTTAAAATTTTTTCATTGCATGCGCAGTATAAAAGAACTAGCTTAAACACTCATAACCTATGCAGTTTTTAACAATATTTTTTTTTTAAATTTTAAATTGACAATTTTAAAATAAATCTTAAATTACACCAAAAATCTTGCTTAATTCCATTTAATATCTATAAAATTATATTGAAAATACGTAAGGCGAAAAAACTAATGTTTTGTTTAAAAATATTCATTTCTCCATAAATATTTACTCAAACAAAATTGTATGCAGTTAAAAATAACAACTAAAGAAATCAATACAAGTTACAAGCTTATTGCTTGATTTTCTAGCGTAGGATTTTCGAAAATATTTATTTTCCTTTGTAATTTATTGTAGTTGTCTCAAACCTTTGAAATCTTTAAATTTTATTGCTAAGCATTAAAAATCACATTAACTAAACATCTCTAAAGTTGCAAAATAATTCCATTATTGTAGGATTGACATTTTTCATACATGAATTTACTTAGAGAACGTTTAATTATCGCTGCGAGTTTTGTGAACAGGCTTAGGATTAAAAGCAAAAGCATAAATGGTCTAATCTGTTTCTCAAATTACAAATATTTATGAGGAGTTGACAAATAAATTAGGAAAAACGCGCAAAAATAAACACGCAATATTATCTTTTTATGCTCTTCATTTAACTTTATTTTTCGCTCTAAGTATAGCTAGTACGTTTCTTTTAACCATTTCCACTGTAAAATTAAAGCATTACAATACAAATTGAAGATTTTTTTTTCATATGTAACTCAATATGCATTAAAAAATGTTTTCTTACCTTAAATATATATATATATATATATATATATATATATATATATATATATATATATATATATATATATATATATATATATATATCACAAAATTTCATAAACCTAGCTAATATATTCATGGGGATAAGGACATTATTATAAAATACTATTTTTTTCACGTCCTCTTACTATAACTGCAGAAATTTTAATAAAAGAAAAGAATATTTAACTTTTTAGAATTTAAAAAAATTAGCTATAATGGCGCTATAGATTAGTATTTAAAGTAATCCTTTCATATTGCGCATGTGCAGAACGCATTAAAAAAAAACTTTTTTTATCAACATTTTGTTTAAAATCGTATTTGGTAACTTATGAAGAAAGTCCGATTGGAACATGTTGATATGTAAAAAGTTTCTTGCAAATTTCAAGGTAGATTTTGTACTTTTTTATTGAACAAGTGACAGGGGGTTTTCTACAATTTTCATTTTGTATCTTTAAACAAAATTTCATAACAAATGATAATATTCTAAATTGATGATCCAGCCAACAAAATGTGATGGTATTAGGAAATAAAACATGTGTAATAAAATGTAATTTAATTGGGTGTGGCATTAAAAAATGCCGATGTAATTTTTAATCTTGTTTAATAGTTCAAATTTAAATATGTGGAAAACCCCTCATCAAAGAATTATATTGTAGAGCCCTATTTAGCCCTTTGTAGAGTTTCCAAAAACTTTTATATTTGGTTAAAAACAGACTAAAAATCAATCACTTTTATGAAGCTGTAAAATAATTTGTAGAAGTTGAAAAAAATTATTTAAAATTGCTTTAATATAAAAAAAGTGCTAATTCATTATAACTCATTTCTAAATCTTTGTTTAAAAATATTTTTAATAACAGGACTTATAACACTTAATGTTGAAATTAAAACATAAATCAAAAAGAAATATTGTTTTTCTCTGGAAACTAATCTACATTATACCGTAAGCATTTGTTAATCTTTATAAGAAGAGAAGTTTTGATAATGCCACATAATATTCCTTAAGTGACATTATTCTCAGCTTTGTTACTTTAGTGTGACAGCGAACTAATTAACTTGTCTCACCAAATGTTTTGCGAGCTCACGTTGATCACAAAATACGTTGTCGCGAATAATTTAATAAAGAAGTTAAAAAGTAAGTAAAAAGCTACAGCTCGTTTCTTTTTAAAGCAAAAAATGGTAAGTTTAAGAACATGCATGACCATACTTTTTTTTTTCCTAACGAAACAGTAAAACTTATACTTGTGTTTTGTTATATTTGAACTGTAGTACTTTTCGCATATTTTCGTTACTTTTTAGGTGAAAAGGTACAAATATTTATAACGAAAATATCGAAGAAAATTATTACATTTTTGAAAAAATTTTATGAAGATTTTTTCAAGAAATAATTTTTTTGAATAAAATAATTTTTTCGAAATACGAATGTTTTCTAATGCGTATTAGAAAAACTGCTAATTATGCTGAAAAATTATTGCATAAAAATGAATACAGATGTAACTAATTTTATGCATTTCATTAGTAAATCTTCAAATTTTTGTTCTCATTTTTTAATATACGTAAGTTTATGTTATTTTGAATTTTCAAATTTTTCTAGGAGTAATAAATCATTTTTTTTCTTGCTTTACTCAAATGCAATTTATTACTTTAGCTACTTTTCTTCCATTTTCTTTCTTTTTTTTGTTATTTGTCATTTTTGTTAAAATTACTCTTTTATTCATTGCAATTTTAGAAATAACTTTCCCATTTATATTTGAAATATTTTTTTTTCTAAAAAATAGAATTTTTCCGTATCGTGACTGAAGCTGTTTCTACACATGCATCGACATATCCCGATAACAACTTTTATTTCTAAAAACTCAATCAATGACTTCAATAAGAAATTAAAAAAATTTATGTGATATTAGAGCTATCGTATTTTATTTGTATATAAATAATTTTTATGACAATATTCTAATTTGCAACATTTCAATAAGACAATGTTCCAATATTCCAATTTGCAACATTCCAATAAGACAATATTCCAATATCCCAATTTGCAATATTCCAATTTCGTTCAAAGAGTCGTGGTGGCTCAGGGAATAAAACTCTCGCCTCACAATGTGGTGACCCGAGTTCGAATCCTAGCATTGATTGGTGGATACGAATTACGCACCCGGCTTGCACCAATGACAGTGCTGAAGTAAAATATCCTCGGTGGTCGACGGATCAAGGGTAAGAGTCCCCTTGCCGTCAGGCTAACAGTGGAAGGTTTTCATGGTTTTCCACTCCCTGTAACAATGTGGGTCAATTTCATCAAAAAAGTTCTCCACGAAGGCAAATTTCTTCCAATACTTGATCCTGGAGTTCTCTTGTCTTCTGGATTGTGTTCTGTTAGTTCTTTTAAAGTTGTTTTGTTCTGTCTGGATAATTTTTTTAAGCAATGAACTTTGAAAACGACGCTATAAAATGATGCAATTATATATTTTAGTCCAATTTATGAAGAAAATTGAGGCACGTATATAAATAACAATCAAAACATAGTAAAATTGCACAGTAATATGGTTCAAAGTACCAATATCGTGGTTCAACATTAAAGCGATCTTTCTGAGAGAATAATTGTGGTGTTGATTCGTTTTTTTGCAATCTTAAAATTTATTTACGTTTTTGCCAATTAATCTTACATTTGTTTTAAACAATGAATTTTGAAAACCATGCTATAAAATGCATCAACTATATATTTTAGTCAAATTTATGAAAATTGAGGCACGTATATAAATAACAATCAAAACAATGGTTGAAAAGTAGTAAAATTGCACAGTAATATGGTTCAAAGTACCAATATCGTGGTTCAACATTAAAGCGATCTTTCTGAGAGAATAATTGTGGTGTTAATTCGTTTTTCGCAATCTTAAAATTTATTGACGTTTTTGCCAATTAATCATACACTTGTTTTAAACAATGAACTTTGAAAATCATGCTATAAAATGCATCAACTATATATTTTAGTCAAATTTATGAAAATTGAGGCACGTATATAAATAACAATCAAAACAATGGTTGAAAAGTATTAAAAATTCACTGTAATATGGTTCAAATTACCAATATCGTCATTCAAAATCAAAGCGATCTTTCTCAGAGAATAATTGTAGTGTTAAATCGTATTTTTTTAGCTCTTAAAATTTATTGAAGTTTTTGCCAATTAATCATATAGTTGTTTTAAACAATGAACTTTGAAAACCACGCTATAAAGTTCAGCAACTATATATTTAAGTCAAATTTATAAAATTGAGGCACGTATATAAATAACAATCAAAACAATGGTAGGAAATTAAAACAATGGTTGGAAAGAAGTAAATTTGCACTGCAATATGGTTCAAAGTGCTAATATCATGGTTCAATATTGAAACGATTGTTCTAAGAGTGTTATTATGATGTTAAAACTTTTTGTTGTAATTTTAAAATTTATTGAAGCTTTTGACAATTAGTCATGCAGACGTTTCAAACAATTAGCTTTAAAATCTCCTCTATAAAATGCTGAAATTACATATTTTAGTCAAATTTATGAAAATTTCGGCACGCCTACAAATGACAATAAAAACAATGGTCGAAATTTTTAGAAGGAAACAGGTTTAAAGGATGTGTCGAAGAAATGTTAAATAATTCATTAAATTCAAAAATATGTCTTACATAGATAAATCTATAATTCTATGCTTAAAAATGACTCGGAAAAATATTGCAATATTTTATAAGTAGAGGGATGAAAAAGAGATTTATTTGTAAGCAAAAATTATTCTGAGTTTAAATGGTTTTAAACATGAATAACACAGGTATGAATAATTCATTACGATATAAATTCCTGAATTGAAAAGTATAGCACCTGCTTCATTCAACCCTTCGTGAAGTATTCTAAAAATGTTGAAAACGTGCCAAATGTAAGATTAAAATTATTTGCATGAATATATTTTATAAGTAAGAAAATTTTTCCGTAATTCTTTAGTTTATTTTTAAGGAAATTGAAATTTTTAAATATACAAGTGTCTATTTTGATTTCCTTATGGAATATAAAACATTAATTAAATTAATTAAAATTTAGTTTTAATTTTAAAAAAAAACAATTATAAGAAGAATTTGTGTGCCTTTGATCAAATATATGTTAATTTTGTAATATAATAATTAAAATGTTAATTTTGATCAAATAAAACTCTTTGTTTTGTCACATGTTTTTTTTAAGGCGAAATCAAAATATTTTTAATTTCTCTATTAACAGATGCACAAAATTATGTTTCATTAAACAATAAAAGGTTTTTTTACGTTTCGAACTTTTTGACATAGTTTTTTCCCACTAATTATCAACTGGACTAATGGATTTCATAGCGGTTTGGTATACAGGTATCTAGATTTGTCAAACGTAATTCCGAAGCTTTGTAGTATCTTAAAACTGCAGTAATAAAAGAGTTCTAATTAAAACTTATAACTTGCATCACATTACGGTACTTTTAATTTTAAGATGTTTTCCTTTCAGTTATTGCATTTTAAAGAGAAAAATTATAATAAATTTATCACGGGAACTAGAATCCATACAGAATGATTATTTTTCGTTCTTTTTTAGTCGATTTAATGCAAGTTTCTAACTATCAAAAATTTCACAAACGAGAAAAATCCCTTATAATCTGCATAATTTTTTTTAAAAGTATTTATCGATTCAATCGAATGAGTAGTATCAGAGTCTGAAGACATATATTAAATCAGACAAATATTTTCCTAATTTAATAAATAATCCTAAGAAACTCTAGTGGTAAGATATTATTTAAATTAAAACCGCCTCAAAAATATTACAAATTGGAAATAGCATTCGACATGTTTAAGGCGTTCAAAAATAGGAGCCCATTTTCAAGACTTACCGGGCGTGGTAAACCACAAAACAGAGCATTGCGATCTTGGTTACATCGGAAAAACTGAAAGCTCGTTAAAATTTAGACTTGAAGAACACGATAGATATATTCGTTATCAAGAATACGAGAAATCATAAATTGCTACTCATTGTTAGAATCTTATGCATAAATTCAATTTCGACAACGCCAAAATTTTTTTACACCTGTCACATCAACTGAACTTGATACCCTGGAATCTTGTTTTACTCATATGAATTCTGATTTTCTTGCTAATGACATTAGTTCCACACCACCTCTCCATTGCGTTTGGATATGCATTCTACACTGATTTTCCTCTCTCATTCTGCTTTTCTTGTTTTTTTTTTTTTTTTTTTTTTTTTTCTTGTCCTGTTTTCGTCTTTTTTCTCTCTCGGCTAATGTGGTTTTTTGAGCTTTGTTTTTCACCTTTATTTCTCTATTTTTCGCTAGAAACGTAACGTTTTCTTTTTTTCGTTTTGTTTTTTTCTTTTCTTAACGTTTTCTTACACTTTTGATTCTTCTCATTCATGTCTGGCAAATCTTGAAAATGGATGTCTATGTTTGAGCGCTTCAAGCATGTCGACTATTATTTCCAATTTTGGAAGCGAATCAATTGCTTGTAATGTTTTTGAAAAAAAATAGAGGCTCTTTTTCTTTTTAATCTTTGGTTTCAAACCAGCCTATAAATAATGTAATAAGTGTCTTCCATCCATTTTAAATTTAAAATTAATTTTTCATCAAACCATTCAAAATTTTAAATCTTAAATGTATTACTCATTTTAAATTTAATATTAAAGTATTAACTATAGCAAGTCTCTAAGTAAAAGAAAAATGCGCATTAACTTGAACATTCCAGGACAACTAACCACTTTTAAAAATAGTACAAAAGCGTTTTAAAATTGTAGTGTATACACTTTGAAACAAACATATACATGTTTATATTTCTTCTTTAGTATTTGGTGCTTTTAATTGAAGAAATACAATCAAATATTTCATTTACAACATTATTAAAATATTTTATTTTCAAAACTATTTACTACTTGACATTTCCAGCCAACAACTGATCTGCCTTTTTAGATTAGCAGAATTTCAAGTAGCATTCAAGTAGAATTTCGAGGTTTAAAATCGTACAGTCAAAAAGCAATTCAATATGTATGCATAAACTCATATTTCTAGAGTCAGAGTGGATTTAATTTCTGCTGTTTATATATTTGTACTTTCAGATGTTGGGTGTTGAGATAATGAGTGGAATGCATGCTAAAATTTTAAACAAGAAATATACAAATTAGTTCATTATCATGGAAACTTAAATAAATTAACAACTTAATAAAATAAAACTGCCATTATTATTTGCCATTATTATTTATATTTATTTTGCCATTATTATTATTATTATTTATATTTATTTTGCCATTATTATTATGCCATTATTATTATTATTATTTATATTTATTATAGCTATTTTGTCAATTTTATAAACATTTTTTGAACGATATAGTTTTGTCAGTTCTGTACTTAAAAATGTATTTAGTTTACCTTAACACCAAAAATGGTGGCAACTTATGGTGGATCCAAATTGCTGCACGCGTTTTCTAAAATATAAACTGATAGACTTTCGTTTATTATATGTTTAGAGATGTACAGTGCGACGAAACTGTAAGCGGACCATCCTGAATAACTTTTAATCTAATGATCGGATCTTCACATGCTAAAACTCAATTTTAATGATTCAAGGGGGTGACCTCAAGTATATAATTAATTATGTAAATTGTACAAAATCAGATACAAAAACGTACTTTCTCTGAATAAAGTTACCTTTTTTTAACAGATTCGGAATTCTAACCCCCAGATGATAGGTGTGACCGCAATCTGAAAAATATGGTCTACATAGTTTTGTCAAGAGAGCTATCCAAATTTTAGTCCTCATAATGTTAAATTTATTCCTCTGCGTATTTCGCCATATCTAGAGAACTTTCTAAGCGAATTAATTAAAAAAAATTTTAATACAATTACAAAATTCGTTTCTCCAAAGACAATAATGGATCTAGATCAGATCTAGAGCGTATAGATCAGATCATTAGATCAAGAGTTATTCAGTGTGTTCTTTTTTTTTTTATCACATTATACTATCTGCTAAATTTTTCGGATAATTTCAAAAATGAAACGATGTGTTTAAAAAGATGCTTCTGATTCTAAATTTCGTGGGTTAATTTTTTTTTCTTACACTTTAGAGTTTTATGTTTAGCTAAAAGCAATACATATTTGAATGATATACTGAACATGACGGACACACATCGATTACAAAAAAATGGCAATGTTCTTATAAAAAGTTTCATCAAAGAGAAAAGCAGACATTCAAATATTATTTAGATAATAACTATTTCCATTATTCTGAAATTATAACTTGAAAATGAAGTATTCTAGTCTTCAAACCTTTACGACTATGCTGACTTAGTTTACACACACTTTTTTCTACTCTGACAAAATTGTTTGTTATAAATAGGCATTACTTAAGCTAAGTTACTAAGTTTTTAAATAGGCATTACTTAATACCTTTGGGGATTTTGTCTTATTTAATTATGCATTTTTTATATTTAACTTCAGATAAACAGCCGGAAGAACTGAAAAAAAAATTGCCCCATGGTGTTCCTAATGAGTCTAGATGGAATTGTCATTAAATGATAATAAATATCATTTTTTACTGCATATGAAAACGATAATTACTTATTGAAGAAATTTTAATCGTTTTGAAAAAATTATTTAAAATAATAATAAATTTTTCAAGAACTATAGAACTATAGTATACATATAACTGATAATTAATTATTCATTTTAAGTAAGACCAAAATTATTTTTTAATTTTTAAAAAGCATAATTGCTTTATAGTATTTAAATAAAATATGTCTGAATAGATCAAATGTAAGCGGTTAATTCATTGAAAATAAAAATAAAATATCATTTAGTTTTAAGTACGTGAGATTATTTTTATAATAATTATTCCAAACTTTTAATATTCAGTAGTAATTGTTTGCTTAAAAAATCATTAATAATGCTTTGTAAAGTAAAATGAGCGAAAAAAGTTAGTTTTTAACAAAAAACTATATTTGAGCATTTATTATAATAAATGAAACATTTTTAAAACAAATTGACATTTTTTTTACACATACACAGTTTTGTTTTATTTCGATAAATTTTTAACTTAATTAGGCATGTTATATTCAACCTTTTTTTTAGTATTGCATAATTAATTTGAGGCAAATATAATAACTTCTAATATAGATTTGTAATTTTTATTTTGCGAATTTGGTGATAGTTGTATTGAATTTTAACATTAAACTTACTCTTCACTTACTTCTCATGGTAATTTGAGCAGCATGAGCGTGGTAGATAATGTTCTTACTTAAACAGAGATTATTTTTGATTACTTAAATATATTAAAAGGGTGTTAGCCTGTTATTATAATTTTAGAAATTAGCACCAAATTTGGCTTAAATAATGAAATCAACTATGTATGAATGCGACTATGTATGAATAATTATTTTGCAGTTCTTATAATAGAAGTTATTTGTATTATTTTAGCAATTTTGTTCATATAAATAATTGAGAATGCTAATGTTAAATAATTAATTAATTAGTAATCGAATAAAGAATTTAAATTGATATTTTTTATAAGCATTTACCACACTTAATGGTATTTTTATTTTTCTCTTAATTTATTATTATGATATTAATCATAGAATAATACTAATTTTTTTTAATTCATAATAATTTTTATATTACTTATTAATTATAAAGATTTACTTTTTTTTCATTCAATCTTTATAAATTATAATTTCAAGTATTTTTTTTATTTAATACATTCAATGTATTTGGCGCAATTTTATTTAATATTTTTTTTAAATTTAAATAATGTAACGAAAAATTTATTGTGGATATAATATTATAACAATTATTCTGAATTTTAAATATTTAATATCCAGGAGTAATTCTTTGCTTTGAAAAAATATTAATCATGATTTTGTCACGTAAAACGACTAAAAAAGTTAGTTTTTTAACTAAATATTATATTTGAACATTTATCATAGTAAATTAAATATTTTTAAAACAAATTAAAATTTTTCTTACATGCATAATTATATTCTATTTCTATAAATTTTTAACTCAAAAAGATATTACACCCAACATTTTTATATAACATTTCTAAACGCTTTTATAGCAAATATACAATAACTTCTCATTTAGATCTGTAATATATATATTTCACACATTTGGCGACATTTGTATTAAATTTTGGCATCAAAATTACTCTTGACTACTTCTCATGGTAATGTGAATAGCATGAGCGTGGTAGATAATGTGCTTATTTAAATGGAGATACACCTTATGTTGCAATTTGCCGTTGATTTCCAGTGCAAATTATATATGCTGCAGTGATCATGCTGGTTCCCCATACATATGTTTGATCCTTATGGTCATTAGTTTCAGAGTTAATCCTTTAATATTAAAAGCTTCAATTAATTCTGAAACTCTGATACACATTACTATGAGATTAAAAGTAACACGTGTTAAAGTTATTGAATTTCACTTAATGAAAATGTTGTGATTTTTTTAATGGAAAAAGGGGTAAAAATTTGAAATTTCTAATATTAATTTATTTTTAAAATGTTGCATGATAAATTCTTTCAAATTCTTAAAATTATAATTAGTACAAAATCTTTTAAAGCAATATTTTTTTAATCAATTTAAATTTTGTTGATATCTATGTCAATCAATCATCTATGATTTCAAAAATTTTGTGCGGAATTTCAAGTTGTGATAAATTTTAAACTTTTGAGATAGCAAGCACTGTAAAAATTCCGGTTATAACTACGGTAAAAAGAACTGGAACTCTGGGTGACGGTAATTTTTATCATAAAATTCATATTTACTAGAACATGTTACGGTGCTACATGTTACATGTTATGTTTAGAAATTTGATATACAATAATTTTTACAGTAATAAGTGCAGTAACATCACTGAATAACTTTAATTAAATGAATATTACTGTGAAAATTACAGTATAAAGTTTTGCATTAAAAATGGATTTTACGGTAAAATGAATTTTACTGATGCTGCACTCATAGTGCTGGCTTTTATTTACAGTAATTTTATTCAGAATTTTGTACAGTAAGGTTAGACATCTGAAAAAACAGCTGCTGAGGAAAATGAAAAAAAAAAGTTGAAAGAGACTCAAAATGATACTTGAAAATAAAAACTAAGTTTTCAAACAAGTTGTAGCTCAAGATATTATAACCTAACTTTATCTATTTATAATAATATTTAAAAAACTTGAAGTATTTATACATTACATTCCAAAATTGTGTTAAAATTTTATTTTTAAATTAAGATATCCGACTTGTTTCGACACAATTTCTTTTTTAAAAAGCTAGATTAAAGTTTAAATTTTAAGTTTGATAAGCGGGAGTGCTAAAATTATAAATTTAAAGTAAAGTTTAAAAATTAATGAAGTATTTTTTTTTTTAAATAAGGGAAATATAACATAAAAACTACGCATTTTTCATGTCACACTAACAACTCTACAACAAATTGTTATGCATAAATTCCAGAATAGTTTTTTTTATAAATAAATAATGAGAGTGCCTGTATTTTTAACTAAAATTTTAACTTCTATCTTTTAATCTTCTAATTAAAAATAAGGATAAAATAGAACCAAATATATTGTTTAATATTGATCTTTTTATCTTATGTTTTATTGATCTTATGAAAAATCTTAAACATTCTTATTTAAAACTTGTTAAATATACCAAATTAAGACAGAGACCTTAGCTTTTATTACAAAACATCGCTAACATGTTGTTATAATTTTACATGAAAAAATTCTAAAGAATTCTATAATAAACTTTTTTTGTAATGTGTATTAGCGTAAAGAAATTTTCTCAGAATCTGCGTTCCTCAGAAAATGAATTTTAAAGGCAAGAAAATTCCAAAATGCAAGAAATTTCCAAATTCAAAAATTGTTCGTAAATTGATTTTTGAAAAAGAATTTCATATTTCTTAAAAATATAATTTCATCAGATAAAAAAAAGATTAAAATACTCAAAACATAACAAAAAACATTTTACTTTCGTTACAAAAAACATTTCAGATACCTTCCTGTTTCGGTTTGATATGTCAGCAACCGAAAAAACAATTTGAACTTCATTTCTTAAAATTGGAGATAAAATTTTTAAAGGCTTTTGGGAAGCTAATGAATCAAAGTTCGTGGATAATAGAGCCGTAATGTCTCAAGGGATAGAGCGCTTGCCTCCCAATGAAGTTACTCGGGCTTGATACCCAGCGATGGCTGGTAGATATGAATTCCGCACCCAGCTTACACCGACCACAGTGCTGGCGTAATATATTCTCAGTAGTAAACGGATCATGGATCAGGGTCCTCTTCGTCTCTGGTTAACCATGGGTGGTTTCCGTGGTTTTCCTCTCCATGTAACAAGAATGCGGGTTAGTTTCATCAGAAAGTCCTAAACGAAGGCAAATTTCTATCAATACTTGATCCCTTGTCTTCTGGATTGGGTTCAAAATCGCAAGGCTACGGAGTTGAACATTGGGTTATCCTAATTTCAAAATTGAATCAGCTGTTCAACAATGGTTATGAAATAGAATAAACTATGGATAATTAAAGAAAAATCAAAACTGCCGATTTTGATTCAGTCGATTACCTTAATATGTATGTTAAGGGAAAAGAAAAGATCTGAAGATCTTATTTTAATGAGAATTTTTCTGAATCATACTTTTCATGCTTCATATCAAAAACAAGTGAATCCTACTTTTTCTTGAGAATTGTTTGAAATCATACTTTTCATATTTCATATAAAACAAGTGAATTCTACTTTTTCTTATTAATTTTAATCATAGTGTATTTTCGCACATAAGCAAGCATGAAATAAATGTTTCATTAAACGGAAGTATTATAAGTGTTTTATTAAACGCAATGGTTATATGAGTGTTAAAAATAGTTTATTCCTCATAAAAGATTAAACAAAAAAATATTACGACGATTTTATCATGTCATCTAATTTTGAATCTTAGTGCTGAGATTGAAATAATTTAAGACTCTAGCGCTTTACTTTTACTGATGAGCGTGCTTTAAACATTCTTTATTATATAATTAATAGCTAATTTTTAATTAATATTTATGAAAAAAAAGTATGGAAGGAAAATGACACGTCAGCTATTTTAAGAAATATGTTCTTTATTTTTAATTATCCTTTTTGTCTTTTCATAGATCAGTTATATCAATCTTTTTCAAAGTGCTTTTCAGTATAAATTACTGTTATTTTGTTTCCAATTGTTTTATTAAAATGTCAGAAGTAATTAAATTAATTTTATCAGTAAAATTAATTTAAGACTTGTGACGATAATTAGGAATGAAAAAATTAATTTTTTTTAAATTTTAAGCTAATTTAAATCTCATTTAAAATGTACGCATAAAAAAATCAGTGTATGAATTTGAACTTGAATCCTAATTATGTAGCAAATTATTTTGTTTCATACCTTACGTAATAATTATTATGTAGTAAATTTATAAAATATCCCGATATCAAACAAGAATAATTTTCTATTAATTTGTATCTTTAACTAATAACTTTCGTTGCTTCTGAAACTCTGTTTGGATTTGAAACAAGCTTTTTTTATTAAATTCTCACGAGACCCGAGCATTAAATAATAGCAGAAAAAGTGATTTTTGCCTAGAAATATTTAGCGTAGAATAAAGGAAATGTAAATTCCTCAATGCGATAAAATACTATTTTTTAAAGATTTCCAATTAATTAAACTCAATTAACTATTTCTTTGTCATTTTGAATTATTATATACTGATAAATATTAATAATCATAATTTCTTGTAGATTGTATAATATTTTTATTATATGTATTTTTTCACAGTTTGATCATGAACTCAAGTAACAATTTATTTATACGTCATAAAACTATCCAAAAGTTTATATTTGAATCTAAAATCTCACTTTCTAATAAGTTTTTATTCTATTTAAAAACTGAAAAAAACTGAAAAAATTTTACAACTACTTTACACAAAAATGTGAATGCACCATTTCACTGTGAAATGCCATACATAAATCTGGGATCCAGTGTCTTACTACACCATTGTTCTTTTAAACTAAAGTAGCTGCCATTATTTTTGTTATTCAATATTATTAAAATTTTTAATTACAGTTAGATAAGTAACTCATAAGAGTCAGTAAAGTTTATTTTTTCAGTACAATATACAGAAATAATGATGAATTTAGAATGCATTTGTACACTTATTCTCAAAATGAAATTAGTTGGTAAATTAAACATACACAAAGCAAACATAAGCGTAGCACAGAGACGATTTCGAACTAGGCTTAACATAACTGAGGCGGAGAGAAATTATACATTATAAAATAGATTAATACAGTTCTCAAAGATTTAAAAATCAAAATATAATAGTGCTTATTACCCAACTAAAACATGTATTGAAATTTAATGGCGAATTTTCGTCGCTGTTGATTGACAACAAACTCTCGCCAACTCATTCCAGATTGTCAACAAACTACTCATGATATTCTACTTGGCGTTTCTTAATATACAATGCCCGCCAACTTTGATGTTTTGGAAGTGAAAATAATTCTCGTATGGTGTAAAAGCGTGAGAGTTTGGAGTAATATTATACAATTTTAGGTGTTAAGATTTAAATTGCACCCTTTAAATCAGTAACCTTTTAATTTGGTTTTAACCTGGAATAAAATGTTACTTGACACAATTTTTATGGGTTGTTAAACATCATGTACGGAGAGATAGTACGACACAGTTTTCACAGAGTAGGGTTAATCAAGTTATGCTTTTACATAGACAATCACATTGTAAAGTCATAAAAACAGAAAAAAAATCTTAAAATTTTCTTTTTCAAGTGATAAAATTATGCTAAATGTAGTTCAGTACATTAAACGCTGGGTCTCAGGAGTTATAAACATATACTTATACAACCGAAATGAGTTCAGAGCCTATTTTTTCATAAAAAATAAATTATAAAAGAAAATTTTAAGAAAAATTTAAACATTTATTTCAATGCAGTTTTGTATAAAGTCAATCTAAATGTGTTTCTCTAAGGAAAATAAGTCCTGGAAATTTAAAATAGAAAATATGCTATTAATTTTTCATACTTTAAATATATTTTCAATGAGAATGTAATAAGTTTTATATCATATCGTATTTAAATGTAATATCATGAATATAATTATTATAAATATAATTATTATAAATATAATTATTAGAAATATAATTATTATAAATAATAAAATATTATCCAAAAATCTTTTTTCACTATTACAGTTTAATTCAAAAATGAGATTATATAAAAAAAATTTTAGGTTTAAATATTACTCCAAATGATATCAGTTTTAAGCTTTTTCATTTGAGCTAAAATAAAAATAACGTCCCTTAAAGGAATTTAAAGTTAGTTGTAGTTTTCTGATGTTTCTATTGTTTTAGTCGCAAAAAATGATATTAGACTATAAGAATAATGTTGTATAATGATAATAATAAATTAGTAATAAATGTAGACTAAAAGTATATTAATAATATTAGATTAATGTGTTAAAGAAACGTTTAATTGACCAAAAAAAAAGTCCATTAATTTTGCATTCTCAATCATAGTTATAAGCAGGGCATGCAATTTCAGTTTTATGCAGAATATTAGTTTTTGTAAAAAAAAAAGGGAAAAAAATGCCATCAGTTTTGATGTTGAGATATTTGCCTTCGCTGATAACATTTTGATTGAATTAACCTGCATTTGTGTTACATGGAAAGGAAAACCACTAAAAGCCCCAAGACTAGCGTAGCATCAAAGGGAATCTAACCCATAATCCACTAAGGATATTTTACATCAGCACTGTAGTAGGCGCGAGTCGGGTGTGGAATTCGTATCGACCAGCCGTTTCTGGGATTCGAACCTGGGCACTTCATTGGGGGGCGATCACTTAATCTTCTGAGCCGCAACGGCTCAGAAGCGATTTCTTTTTTTAAAAAAAATGGCGAATATATTACTAAAAATATGCCTGGTTAAGCGAAATGTTCTTGGCAATGAAGGCATAAATTATTTCTAAATCTCGTGAAAACATGTGATATCACTAAACAAAGAAACAATAAATAAATAAATAAGCAAAACTATAACATTGAAAAAGTAAAAAAAAAAGTGACTACATGCACTTTATAAAACTGTTATTCACCTCAAAAACGGGGGCAACTATGAATTAAAATTTTTTACAGTATGCTAACCAAACTAAAGTTTTTGATTGTCACTATTTTTATGAAATAACTAACAATTTTTAAGACGCTAACATAGTATAAAGAATCGAAAGTCGTATCGAAAGCAATAAAAGAATGTAAAAACAAAAATATTTAAACATATTTATTGCAAAGTAATAATAATATTAGCTTGAAGCAAGTCATCATGTCATTAAAAGTATTTGAAATAAGAGAAAATATGAGAAAATGTAAGTATCAGATATACCACGTGTCAATTACAGCCCTAATATCGAACTCTGTAAATCTCAGACTCATTTATTTTTGAGTCAGATTCTGCTACACTGGAGTCAAATTCTTTTACACTAGAGTCAGACTATGTTACTTACTTGCTAGTTTTAAATACGCGGTCACCAAAGGCGAAAAGGAAATTATACATCTTGTTTATGTGTATATAAACATAATACACATATTTTTTTTACTTTATTATTTTTAAGGAATGGCTCTTGGGATAGAGAGCTCGCCTCCCAGTGAGGTGCTCCCAGCGATGGCAGGTCGAAACGTATTTCGACCACAGTGCTGACGTAAAATATCCTTAGTGATAGAAGGATCATGGGTTAGTGTGTGCTTACCGTCAGGCTAACCATAGGAAGCTTTCGAGGTTTTCCTCGTCATGTAAAGAAAATGTGGGTTCAATTCTTCCAAAAAGTCCTCCAATAGGGCACATTTCTCCCAGTAGTTGAGCCGGGAGTTCTCTTGTCTTCTGGATTGCGTTCAAAATGGCAAGGCTACGGAGTTGAACATTAGTACTCGCAAGCTCAAAATCAAATAGGGTCGGCTGTTTAACAATGTGTATAAAAAATAATAATGTAATAAAAACATAAACATTTTAAAAATGGAAGAAAGCGCAATAAACTTAAAATATAACCAATTTCAGTAAGATATTAATAATGATCTATAATCCCCAGTGTACAAAACATACAACGCTCAATTTAAGAAAGAAAACATTTTTCTGCTCGGTTCATTTAATTCCAACTTTGTTTTATTCAATTGCCTTGAGTTACAATTAAAAACTTTCTTAATTTTCGTCTTCATTTAGATCATTAAAAGCAAACTAAATCTTTCATATTATATTATAAGAGCTATAAATTTGCTTCAGAGGCTCAAAGCTTTTTCTTATTTTTTAAACAGTATTTTTAGATTAAATTACATCAAAAATATCATGTGTGCAAATAAATAAATTTGAAAAATAAATTAAAGCTGCTCCTTTTAAATTTGCAGTTAACTTAATTCGTAGTGAGTAATTTACATCATTTTTTAATGTTTTTAAATAGAAGATTTTCTGATTTTTAACGCTTTGGTACTTTTAGAAATCTGATCTTTTCCTAATACTAATTTCCTTCGTTATTTTCCTTATTTTTTCCTGATTATGAAATGTTTTTTTGCGATTTGGTGACATTATATATACATTTATTCTTATAATAATTGCAAAAATTTAAAAGATGAAATTACTTAATTTGTTTAATAAAAAGTTGTTTTTAAAATACGTAATGTTAATAAATCATTAATAAAATTAAAATAAATAAAATTTTAAATGAAAAGGATTTTATTATAGAATTTAAATTTATCTATATGATTAAATTTCAAATTGTTCAGTTTTATTTAAAAATGAATGTTTGTTTCGAAAATTATTGTTCTTAAATGGCTGTTAATATATGTGTTATATGTTAATATATGTGTTATATGTAAATATATGTTATATGTTTTTGCTTAAAATCATTTAAAAAAACGGATTGGAACTTAAGTGCTACAGAATGGAGAAAAGTACATTTGTTTCCTAATTGAAAAAGTTTTTATTAAAGTAAAACTTCGAATAGAATATAATGTAGTTTGAAAAGAGATCATTTCCTTTTCCAATTACGTTATAGCGTCTGCTTCAAATTCGTGGATCAATGCAGCAACAAAAACAAAAGTATTGTTACAGATGGGACGAATTTCTTGGAGACAACTATACGCTTCTTAAAATGTCTTTCTTAGTAACGTTAAAGCAAAGATGATTAAGGTTTGCAAAAATACGTATACTTGCGAATAAGAAAACGAATCATTCGATATAGATGCTTAACTTGACGCAAAATAATGCCGTTTACTCTTATAACCATTTATAAATACTGTTGTACAAGATACATCATTTTATGTATAAAATATTTATACATAAAATATTTACATAACAATATCTGTTTCAGAAAGATTTAGGTACGCAATATTTGGCGAAAAACACTATACGCTTATTGCCAATTAGACGAGTTAGTCGTTTTATCATGTTTCATGTTCCATGGATACTACTATATTGGGTATGCGTTTTCTGTAACAAAAAGTGCAATAAATATTGTCTGAGATTATTTCATGTCTACAGTCACTTATTTAAAATTAATGTGTTTCCTCCAAAACCAAAAAGAAAAACAAATTATAGCTGAACTAAACAGTCTAGTTAATATTGTACTTATTTGTTCTTATACATTTTTTTTATTCAATTCACAAGGATAGTGTTATCTTTGCTTTTTATCTATGATCCTGATTCAATGATGTAATCAAGTTATTCGAGTTAGTTGAAGTGTCGTCTTAGCTTATTGGGGAATTAATTTGTGTTTATTTAAAATAATTTTCCAAAGTTCCTATTTCTCTCAGTACATTATTTATGTAATAATTTGAGATGGCTTTCCTATTAGAATTTTCATTCTAATATTACGGAAAAATAAACGATAGTAGTCTGTCCATCCAATTAATCGTTAAGTTAACGGTCAGAAAACTTTTTTACTTTAACAGTTTTCAAACCGTTTACAACTGGTATGGTCAAAAAGTCGTTAATACAAAAATATACGGTTCTATAACCATTTATGATTAGCATTGTTTCAAAACCGTAAAAAGAATATTTAACTGAACATTGGAGTAACGTTATGTCAGGCACTTCATTATTTAATGGACAATAGAGTCAAACTATGTTTGAGAAGTGTTTTGTCAAATGAAATGTAAAATATGACTTAATTAGCTTAGCTGGTGGCACCTTCTATCTGGTTATATGTAAAACACTAGAATTTTTCTGTTAAGCAGCTCTGTGGTGCTGCCATCTATATATGAAAGAAAGTTTCATATTCCAATAATTCAGGGTCACCAATCGAGAAGTGCTGGACACCGGAGGCTCCTTATTTGTTGAAGGAATCGAAGAGATATTGTTGTGTCACCGCTGGGATTCGAACTCCAGTACCGCCGCATATGAAATCGACAGATAAACTCCCCCGTAGAGTTTGCACACAGCTGCAATTGACTAAGTGACTTCATAAGGTGAGTCTAGTTGCCACTTATAAAATTCTGGTTGTTTAGCCGTATTAGGTGGAAACAGTCAATATACGATTTTCTCACAGTTAACAGTTTGAATACCGTCTTTTTTACGATAATTAGACTTGTTTTAGTTGAATGTGGTGAAATAAAAATGAAATAAATTGCGATTTAACCATATTTTTTGACAAATTTCTAACAGTATAGCAATAAATATTTTTTTTCTAGTTTAATCTAAAGATATATTTCTCTTGTGTGACACCAAAAACTCAATTATTTCTCGGTGCATAGTTATTATACATTGTGCTAGGTTGTCTTAAGTAATAATTTTAGTAATGTTAAAAATTAGTTGTTCGTTAAGTAATTATTCAGAATAATTTTGTTAGAATTTTGTTACATTATATTAAGTATTAATTTAAGTAGGGTTGAATAGTTAGTTTTACGTTAAGTACTTTCTTAGAATAATATTGCATTTTATAGAAATAAAAACATAGTTACGAAGTAATTAATTTTTGATATTTTTTTCTAAAGTGACTGTAAAAATTTTAAATACAAACGGTATTACATACTGTTGCACGAAATATTGGTGACGGAGCTTGCCTTTTTCGTGCAATAGCAAATAATTTATATACGATACTCGAGTTATGGTTCGAGCGGTGCGTGAGAAAGTAGTGCATCATGTTTTGTGTAATTTAATGGGTGCCGGACAGATTTCGAATTATTACTAGAATAAATATCTAAAGAACATTTACAATTTCACGGATATCTCTAGAAAATACTTTAATTTGATCTCAAAGTGCTTCCGCGCTTGCAAAGCTTTAGGCAACAATTAGATTGTGAAAAAAAGAAACAGTTGAAATATTGTTAAAAATAATTAGGGTGTTATTTTATTTTATAACCGTCTTTGAACAGCCGACCCAATTTTTGGGTTTATGACTACTAAGGTTCAGCTTCGCACCCTTGTAATTTTGAACCCAATCCAGAAGGCAAGGGAACTCCTGGATCAAGTATTGGGAGAAATTTGCCTTCGTGGTCGACTTTTTGATGGAAATAACCAGCATTTGCGTTACATGGAGAGGAAGATCAAGAGAACCTCCCACGGTTAGCCTGAAGGCAAGGGGACTCTTTCCCATGGTACGTCTATCACTGAGGATATTCACGTCAGCACTGTGGTCGGTGCAAGCCGGATGCAAAATTCGTATCGACCAGCCATCGCCGGGATCGAACCCCGGTTCACCTCATTGGAAGGCGAACGCTCTATCCCCTGAGCCATCGAGGCTCAAATTAGGGTGTTAGGATTTGAGGAAGGTTTGAAAAATTAATGCTTTCGGCTTGGTTACCATTTAAGTCTGACTGAGCTGGTCGGCAAAGACGGCTAGTATTAATATAAAACTCTGAAACAGTGAAGGAAAATCAAAAAGAATTATTTCTGCACCATCATTTAATCATATGTTTTTCCCAACACCCGCATCTTTTACTGAATGTAATTTCGTTGAATAACAACGGGCATTTACGCCCATTTCGCCTCTATTTCGCTACTCAATTAAAAATTTACCCGAAAACTATCGGTATCAACTGAAGTATGTAAACTCAACGTCTCTTCTTCGTTATGCCATCCTAAACGACGACGGTAAAGGAATTCAAATTACGGAATGTTTATCGAAATTTTCAAAAGGAAGTTCGCTGAGCTATGTAACCCTTTTGAAATCTAATACAAACTGAAGAGTTTAGAAAAGATATCTTATAGAAATAAAATTAGTATTAAAATAGGGAATGATTGTTTAAGAGTTCTGTTGGAAACTATGTAAATTACTAGAGTTCTATTTATCCATTTTCTTATTTTAAATTAAAATTAGATAGATAAGTGGAGAAATTTCTTATGTATATTATGTAAATAGTTAATTTTCCATATTTTGCTTGTGAAACAATGGAAGATAATTACTAAATGCAGTTTTTTTAATTGAAGTTATGATGGTCTGTATTAGAAATTTAAAACATGGAAGGCCGTGTGAGGTAATTTTGCCACCTCATTGTTAGAAAGCAAACATTTATTTACCATATTAAGTAAGACACAAAACTTAGCCTTTAATGCATTAAAACATTGCATTAAATGTGCAGGTAATGCATTAAAACATTGCAATAACTATGCAGGCAATGCATTGAAACGTTACAAAAGACGAAATAGAAAGGGCGATGGATTTTCAGCTATATGAAAAATTAGAAAATAGAAATAGCAATAAAAATAGAAATGGAAAATAGAAATAGGAAATAGAAAATAGATATAGAAAATAGAGAAAGAAATCGTATCGTTGACGTCAAATCTGCAACCGGTTTCTCTCTCTCTCTAAGTTATAGTGATTTCAAATTGACATTTCTAACCTTCTTTTTGTCGAAATGTCAAGTTTAAAAACATTATATATAACAGGGCGTTGCGTAAATGTAAAGATAACCTTCTAGGGAAGTTAGGACACATCATCAGGATTAAAATTACATAGGAACCCGTGCCTGGAAATATTATACGTCGCTAGGGGCGCTTCCCTATTATGAACTGCTCATGACAGAGAAGCGCCCCTAGTGATTACATGGGTTCCTATGTAATTTTAATCCTGATGATGTGCCCTAACTCCCCGAAGTTTGTCGCAGCCTTTACGCGACTCTATGTTATCTATAGAGATTTTGATTTCTACAAATTTGACTAGAAATGTCATTTTAAAAAAATCTGCAGTTTTAGAAGCAGAACTAAATTAAGAAATTCCCGCAGCCGAACTAGGCAAGATCAAGTATTTTCCTAAATGCGACAAAAATTATTTGTATTTAAAATTTAACACATTTTTTGAGATCTAAGCAATTTTAAAGCCTTTAAAATTATTAATACTGGAACTGTTTATAATTTTATTTATAATAATATATAACAATAATTTATGTTTTTAAAAATTTTTTAAACGTACCACACAGTGAGATTTTGCTTATTTTCCTATTCTTATCTTTATAAAATCAAGCATTTAACATCGTACATTATATTATTCTAAGAATTTTCTTGTTTGTTCCAGCTTTAAAGTTTATTTATAAATCACATATTTTATTAAAATTGATTTAAAAACAAGTGAAATTTTTTATCCTTCAAACAGTAATACGAAAAGTAAAATCATTCAAAACCACATCAATCGTGGCTGCTTTTATTTCATCAAATGTTTCCAAATCTTTTATTTTCTGATGTATCGTTACAATGGAATCTATCGTCCTTTCGTCTATCTCCCAAAGGAAGACAATCTTTCTAGTTGAATTCACAAGATACTCCACATTCAAGACAGCTAAAAAAGATGGTAAAAACCTCTTTTCATTTTTCAAAATGCCAAAGACAAGCTAAAAGCACCAAATCTCCAGCTTCGATACAAATTCACGCGTCATCAATTACATAAAGTCCCTATCTATCGATTTATGTCAAAAACTAAAATGTTCCAATTGCTATTCTACGTTTGTCACGAACTGTTTGTAAAAAATAAATCAAAACATGACTGTTTTAACAAAAACAAAAGCGCAATTTTTTTTTTTTTTTTTTTTTTTTTTTTTTTTGCATAAGAATTGTTGAGCATTTAAAATTTTGTAGTGGAATATCTCTTCGAATATGATGTTGAACAACCTAAAAATTGAGAGAAGAAACACTTCATTCTAGGTTAGCAGTGATATTCAAGTTTAAAGGTGTTGCCACTCAATGTCAAATTTTAGGATAAATTTGTCTTTGTATTTCTAATTTTATGAAGAAAAAAACAAAAGCGCCGCCTGCGATTAGGTTTTTATTTTGGCGTTACATTTTGTTTTACTTCGTAAAAACTACACAGTAAAACTGTAGTGGAATATCTCTCCGAATATGATGTTGGACAACCTAAACGTTGAGTGAAGGAACTCTTTATTCTAGGTTGGCAGCGATATTTAAGTTTAAAAGTGTTGCCACTCAATGTCAAATTTTAGGATAAATTTGTTTTTGTATTTTTATTTTAATGAGAAAAAAACATAAGCGCCGCCTCCGTTTTAGGTTTTTATTTTAGCGTTACATTTTGCTTTACTTCGTCTACTTTTATTTTACTTTTTAAATCTCTGGGAACTGTATTAAATGATTTTATAATGTATAATTTCTATCGGCTTCTGTTCCGTTAAGCCTATTACGAATCCGTCTTAATATCCTTTCTGTGCTACGCCTATGTTTGAATTACAAACTAAATTTAAGAACTAGTGTAGATAAGTATTCTAAATTAATGATTCTTATTTTATATCGCATTGTAAAAGTTGCTTAACTAACTCTAATGTGTATCTTATCTTACCGTAATTATAATTTTAGTGTTATTAAATAAGAAAAATGGTGAAAGAACGCTAAATTTTTTTACGGTGTTCATGACTTAGAAACTTGAAAGAACAATGTGAAGAAAAGTGTTCAAGGAGTACGATGGAGAACTGTCATATTCCGTAGTTATTTCGAGTAATATTAACTGTTAAATTTGTAGGAAAATACCATGGGGTTACTCTACAGACCACAGCAATGCAACTTCAGAGTTGATATTTGACTTACTGAACGGGCCATTTTTACGTATAAACTAAACACGAGTTTTTTTTTTTTCCCGAAATTTCGATTTGTTCGAAAATTTTGCAATTGTAAGTACTTTTTTGTGAATTTTTACTCATTTTTAAAATTTTTTTTAGTTGCTTTACTCTACATTTCATTTTGTTGCGTAAAGTTACCAGGATTAATAACTTTAAATTACGATAGGTTAAAAAAATGCACAATGGATTTAAAAAAATTTAAAATTTGAGAATTATGAACTGTTAAACTTATAACAAAAAAAAACATGTCCTCTGATTTATTCCCTACTAAAATGCAACGACAAAGTTAAAATTGAAAGATCCATTTTCAATCATACTCTGAAAGCGAGTTCATATCGAAATTCCAATTTGTTTGAAAGAAATCGCAGTTGTAGGATCTTTATTATTTTTTACTCTTTTTTTGCTTTAAATAATGATTATTTATCTATTGTAGAAAATTTTGTCTCCCTTGAGATATTATTTAATAAGCTCGCGCTTGACTTAATGTCGAAACAACGAAAATGAATAAATAAAATAAAAAATAAGAGAAAGAGATTAGATATTGCCAGACATAAAATATAATATTTATAATATCCAATTTTGTTTTAAAATATATATATATAAATGACTCAAGAGAGATTTAAACCATTTTCAATTTGAAATATTATACAGGAATATTGTTATAGCTTGCAACAAATAAAATTACTTCTCATTTACTACTTCTTATATTCTGTTAAACATATTATATTCCTAAGTTTAAGTTTTTTTTTTGAGATTTTTCAATAATCGTTCATTTTATTATATTAACATGTTTACAAAATGTTCTTACATGAAATTAAAGTGCTTATACATTTTAAAAGCAAAATACTATATATTTTTTAATAATTATTTCGACTTTTAAGTAAAAAACAAAGTTCAATGAGACTGAAGAGTCAGGTGCTGGGGTTGGTGAACGAAGAGAGCAAGGGGAGGAACTTCCTAATTCTACACTGAGAGAAAAAAAAGTATGGTCGAAATTACCCGAATATGGGAAAATGTACCGAATTTCTGGCTCAATTGGAATTATTTCATTGCTATCAAAACGATAACGCTCACATATATGGTTAATTTTATTTTATTTATAATAGAAAAAGCGAAGATAGAATTAAAAATTTTACTTTACTTTAAAAATGGTCTTTAATTTTTTTTAGCTTTTTCATATCTTTTCTTTTTAAGAAAATACTATCTTAACTGACTAAATACATTTCGTTAAGCTTTCCTTTTTTCTTTATGTCGCTTTGTTAGGACAATTTGTGTTGATTTTCGGTAGTTGGAGTAAGGGCGGTTCTGAATATATCAGAATAATAGAAAGTAAATGGAATACGCACGTATTCCAAAAAACAGAATTTAGGAAAGTATTACTTCCAGCAAGTCGATTTAAAAATAACAATTTCACAGCTCATTTTTATGCAGAAAATTTACTTTTTCATTAAATCGAGTGATATCTTAATTTTTACACCAAGGAAACTCAATGATAATGGACTTCTTCTTAAAATAAAAATCCCCACTAGTGGTCAGTTCTAATTTTCAGTTTCTTAATTTAAGTTAAGTAGATAGTGGTAAATAATTTCGAACAAAACATTAAATATCTAAACGTCTTTGCCTTGACCAATACAAAACAATTTTCATTATTTTAAAATGCATTACAGTGATATCAACAATCGTGTAAAGCATAGAATAAACATAGAAACATGGACGAAGAATAATATGAGTAAAAATAAGGCTGGTTTTTTGGCCTTGATTTGATCACACACACTAAAATTTGTAAATTTTGTATTAGTTATTAGCCTGGCGTTTCGACACATAGTACTCATACTTCACATAGTAAGTTTGAAGAGGAAGTGAAGAGTTTTTTTGTTTCTAATAATTTAAATTTAGTCGAGTGTTAAACACATTCATAACAATTTACGATTATAAAGCAATATATAATCATTAAAATAAGTTAAAAAGAGAATGTTAATTTTTTTTTCGTTACTGTACACTGTGAAAAATTCTGGATGATATTACGGTATAAAATACCGGCACTTTAAATGCATTATCCGCAAAATCCATTTTTACTTTAAGAATTATACCGTAATTTTTAGAGCAATATTTATTTATTTAGAGTAATTAAGTGACTTTTCTGTAATTATTACTGTAAAAATTACGGTGTATCATATTTTTTGTTTTGCAACATGTTCCGGTAATAATAGATCTTACGGCGAAAAGTACCGGCGCCTACAGTGCCGGTACTTTTTACTGCAATTTGATCCGGATTTTTGCTAGTGAGCTCAAGGGAATTCGTAGATTTTTTCATTGGCAATTCTCCTGACTTTTCTCCATGGATGGTTCTTAGTGTTGAACTTTTTTTACTGTTTCAAATGAAATTGATTTAAATTTAGTCAAGTGTCAAATTTATTGAAAACATTTACCATTATAAAACAATAAAAAAAAATTTTTTTTTCTTCTTTACTGTACACTGTAATAAATTCCGGATCAAATCACGGTATAAGTGCCGGCACTTTGGGTACATCGGCCGTAAACTAAATTTTTACCGTAATATATTGAACCTTAACTTTTGCAGTCATAGTTATTTTAATTAGAGTGATGTGATATTATTGTCATTATCACTAAGAAAATTACGGTGTATCTGATTTTTTGTTTCGCAGCATGTTCCGATAAAAATGGATTTTAGGGTAAAAAGTACCGGCACACAGAGGACCGGTACTTTTACGGAATACGGAATTTTCAGTTTTTGATATTGAACTTTTTACAGTGTAACTTTAACATCCAATGCCCATAAATCTAAACATAAAATTTCGCTCATTAATTCAGCAAAGCCTTTAGGCATAAGTGAATCCATTAAAGCTTTAATAATCGTTTATCCTCTACGAAAGCAGTGCATAAAAGTGAAGAGAAGAATCAATAGACTACTTTTAGCCTGAGATGTTTTAATTATTCTGAATGGAATTCTGAGGACGAGCTGCTTGATAGAGAGCAGCTGACCGTATCAAGCTGTCGTAATTGCCTCAGAGTCGATGGCTAATCAATATCAAGTAGTCTCAATATTTCTCTGAGGTCGCTTCATATTGGACACTTTCAGCACCGGTGGAAAGTGTTTCATGGCATCCATGAATCTTCAACCCTGTCGAAAACTGTTTTCTGACGAGAAACAGTTTTCGACACTTCGGGGGACCTTCTTTTTCAAATAGGTTTTAAATTTCAAGCTTCTTTATTTCGAAACCTTTATTTTTGAATTATTTGATTTACACTTTGACGCAGAAGAATTTTCATTAAATATTTTTTTCTCAATACTTTGTATTAATTTAGATCAACATAAATGTAATATATCATAACATTTTAATAATATTTATATTAAATATTCAGCATTTCAATACTTATATGTTTAGAATTTAATATTTATATAGTTGGCTTTTGGCGGGCGGGATAGCCTCGTTTTTAGGGCATTGGGACCATGTCCAAAAAGTTGTGAGTTCAATCCCTGCTGGCCAAAGACTCCCCCTGTAGTAGGTGACTGGTGAATCTTCAATCAGTCAGGTCACAAAATCCTCCATGTTCCCATAACAAATCAATACCTTTGGGGGTACTGAATTGGAGATTAATAGTTCTCTGATTGAGGTCAAAATTACGATCTGTGAATGAATGAATGGGTCCGTCCTTAGAAATAACTGTGACGTGTGTGTGTGTGACTGAAGTCGTATTCTTGAAAATAGATAATGCCACTGAAAAACGATAAACACACCCTCTGCCTTAAATTAGCATGGTTTCACCAAGCACGCTTGTTGATATTGGCAAGTGGCATTAGAAGCAACGACGTATTCAGCCTTTTATTAATTTATGGGCAAGAAATTTAGCAAGAAAAATTAGTTTCTTTTACTGCGTTAAAAATAAAATCTTCCAAACATGGCTTACTGCCAAACAAAAATTTTTTGAATTTGTATTTATTTGCAGTTATTTAGATCTAAGATACACAGTAATTCATCATTGAAATTTCTCTAACTTACAAAATAAATTATAAATAAATTTTTAAATATGAATGAGAAAAATTTCAAACTATCATTTTTAAATTTCATATTTGAACAAATAACTATATGAAGTAACTATTACACTAGTTTCTTATAAAAATTCCAAAGTATATTTTTACGTGTAATTAGAGCGCCGGAAAGAATTCTTCCAAAATATTTCTTTGGTGCAAATGAATACAATGACAAACCCCATTTTCAAATCATATAGGATACAATTTGATAAAATAGAAGTAAGCAAAAGAGAGGAGTATTTTTAAGAATTTTGGAAGATTTTTTGGAGAGTTTTTTAGAATATCAATAATATATTTCTGTGTGTAGATCTGTTATGAAGAAGAAATTTCGGAAACTTAAGTACCTCTTTCAAAACAATAACAAGAAAGAGTTTGAAATAAAAATGTCATGTAAGGGAGATTATATATCCTTTTCCATTATATTTCACTTATATTTCCTTTTCTTGTGCTTTATCACTATATAATATCTAAATTATTTATATCTAGATATTGGAGAATATTGTGATATAAACTTGAAAATAAGGATGTCTAGATTATTACTGAAAACTTGAAAAAGTTTAAACTAAACTTGATAAATTTATTTTTAAAAAAATTCATATTGAATAATTTATGCTAATTTTATAACAAGAAAAGAAATAATGTCTGTGGGCTTATGATGCAATTTTAAAGCTGCCGGCTAAAAAGGAATTGAATTGAAATGTGGTCGCCAGAAATATCGCAAAGTTAAAATAAAGATTATATTGAAATTAAAAGTCAGAAACGAAAATTTAATTAGCATATTTGCGCAAAATTCGTGTTTGAACTATAATGATGGTAATTTGTGGAGTAAATAAAAACTTAGTAACAATAGTAATTAAAATTACGAATACAGTAAAAATTGTAATCGAAATTTATTGTAGTTTAGGATTCAAGGAAATAATTTGCTAAAATTATAAATTTTTAATTCCAAAAAGTTCGAAACATACAGATACTAATCAGAAATTTAATTCGAAAATTTACTTAACGAAGAATAATTTTAAATATGGTGTACAAATTTGTTACACATAATGAAAATTCACAATATGCATTAAACTACCTAAAATAAATAAAACATACAATTTTCTAAATTTTATTATTCTTCCTATTAAAACGAAACGAATTTAAAATTGTATTGTTTGTATCGGTCATTTTATAATCCGATTAGCTAAGAGTCTCAATCAATTCAATAAATAAAAATAAATTTTATACACATAGGGCTTTAATCAATCCCAAAAAGAAAAAGAAAATAGATCCAGAAGGAATTTCAATTAATGCAATAAATAAATGAGAACAAAATCAAATCACAGAGGAATTTAATAAATCCAAAAAGTAGAAACAAAAAAGATCCAAACAAAGGGTTTGCATTCAACAACAAGAATTAAATCGATCAACGGAAAATTTGTATTAACTAAAATAATGATAATAAAATAAATCTATACATAATAATAAACGCGGCTGTGTGTGCGTCTGTAATCACAATATATCGCCCCAGAAGCCTCGCCCAAGCACGAAACTCGGCACATAATTGTGTTTTGACATAATGAAGAAGTATTTTTTTTCTTTCTCAAAAACTTGGATTAGTTTTTTAGTTATCAGTCATTTTGTAAGAAAATCTATGCTTTTTCGTCTTCAAAGAGCCATATTCAAAAAACTATTAAAAAATGCATTTACTTTTCTCCACTCCTATAAATGTATGCTAATGCGAACCTTACAATTGAAATATTAATTTTCGACAACTTAAACCAATAATATACGAAGGAATTAATAATTTAATTGTAAGGTTCGCATTAGTTTACATTTATCAAAGTGGATAAAAGTTTAACTTTTGTATTAAAAATGTGGCAACATATTCGATACGTAAATAGAACGCTTCGCTTTGATATATTTGTCGCTGTTCATCTGGATATGAAGACAAAATTGCAGGACAGGAACACTTTAATTGTCCACTAATCTTCAGATTTCCTGCTATGTTTTAAAAAACTTTATTTGTGAAAACCTTCAGCGTGGCGGACAGCTGGCCGCCTTAGGCGGCTAGTAGTAAATAAAAACAAAATGAATTAACCGAGGATTTTAAAAATATAAGGAATGCAATTTAAGAAGGGAGAGTAATCAATCAATTAAAAAAAAATTAAAATCGCTACATCGGAGATTTTATTCAATCCAAGTAATAATAACAAAATCGATCCATATAGGGTTTATATGCAGTTTGAAAAATTTTAAACATAATCGATCTATAAAGAGTTTTACTTGATTCGAAAAAAAAAGAAAGGAAGAAAATCGTTTCACAGAAGATTTTTGTCAACTTGAAATAAATAAGATAGATAAATAAAAACAAAATCGATCCACAACAAAAAACAAAATAATAAATATAATTTGATTCACAGAGGAATTAATCAATCTGAAAAATAAACGAAACTCTAACCAAAAAAGATTTTAATAAATCTAATAAACGAAAATCATTAACACAGGATTTTAATCAATCCAAAAGTTAGAGATTAAATTGATTGAAGAAGCATCATTATAATCAATAAAAAAGAAATGAAAATGAAATACATTCATTGAGGGTATTGATCCATCCGAAAAGCGAAATCCATCCATAGAGGGTTTTAATCAATCCGAAAAATAAAAACAAAATCCACCCTTAGAGGCTTTTAATCAATCCGAAAAATAAAAACAAAATCCACTCTTAGAGGCTTTTAATCAATCTGAAAAATAAAAACAAAATCCATCCTTAGAGGCTTCTAATCAATCCGAAAAATAAAAACAAAATCCATCCATAGAGGCTTCTAATCAATCCGAAAAGTAAAAACGAAATCCATCCATAGAGAGTTTCAATCAATCCGAAAAATAAAAACGAAATCCACCCTTAGAGGGTTTTAATCAATCCGAAAAATAAAAACAAAATCCATCCATAGAGGGTTTTAATCAATCCGAAAAATAAAAACAAAGTCCATCCTTAGAGGCTTCTAATCAATCCGAAAAGTAAAAACGAAATCCATCCATAGAGGGTTTCAATCAATCCGGAAAATAAAAACAAAATCCACCCTTAGAGGGTTTTAATCAATCCGAAAAATAAAAACAAAATCCACCCTTAGAGGCTTTTAATCAATCCGAAAAATAAAAACAAAATCCACCCTTAGAGGCTTTTAATCAATCTGAAAAATAAAAACAAAATCCATCCTTAGAGCCTTCTAATCAATCCGAAAAATAAAAACAAAATCCATCCATAGAGGCTTCTAATCAATCCGAAAAGTAAAAACGAAATCCATCCATAGAGAGTTTCAATCAATCCGAAAAATAAAAACGAAATCCACCCTTAGAGGCTTCTAATCAATCCGAAAAGTAAAAACGAAATCCATCCATAGAGGGTTTCAATCAATCCGAAAAATAAAAACGAAATCCACCCTTAGAGGGTTTCAATCAATCCGAAAAAATAAAGAAAAAAAATCATTCAAAGGGGGTTTAACCGATTTAAAAACAATCGATTTGCCAAAAGTTATATTTATAATGCTCTCTTTCTAAAATGAAGTTAAAATATTCCATTTACTTTCTATTGTTAAAAATATATGCTATCTCTAATAACGGTAAAAAATAGCTGCGACTTCAAGAAGTTACTAGTCTCTAAGGATCTTATATTTTATACTCCTTGTAACAGGCAAAGAGAAATGTTTTATGACGTGATAAAAATCTCAGGATAAACTTTTCAGATGCATATTTTTTTTAATAATTTGGGATAATGAACTAAAATTGCATTGATTTATTCTTTGTGTTTTCTTATAAAAATTAAAATAGAAATTGATATATTTAAATCTTTGAAATTAGATGCATATTTACCAAAACGTAAACATAGTATTAAGTATAAGTTAGGAACTTCACAAAGATATCTTCAAACATAAAAAGGAAAATCATTCTAAAATTCGTTTCCCCCCTGTTATACTAGCTCATCGTGATGCTCTGGAATTATTTTTTTTTACGACATGAGCTCTTTACCAATCCTCAATACCGCTTAGAAATGTAACATGCTCTCATTTGCCTCTCGATTATCGTGATTTTTCAAGTTTTGTTTATCGTTTTTATTTTATTTTCCGTACTTTCGTTGGCAAATTTTGCGTTTTTATTTTCATATATGTTTTATTTTCTCTACTCACGTCAGGTGAAACTTGAGAATGGGCTCTTATTTTTGAGCGCTTAAATATTCTCTACTTTACTTGCCTTTATAATTTGGAAAAAGCAAATTAAATTTAATTAAATTAAGCTAATAATCAAATTAAGCTTTAAGTTAAATTCATATTTCAAATACATGAAGAGCAAGAGTCAATACAATGCATCTAATTTAACTTTTTTGAAAATTGTTTATCAAATTTCCAACGCTTGCTTTTCTGGAATTATGACATGCTTTAACTATGTAAATATGCTACAATTAAAAGAGCATAACAGCAATTAAATTCAATCACAATGATATTACAAATCATCTAAATTTTGAAATTTGATCGACTTTAACAAACCCACTAATTGATTTGAACTGTCAAATGAACTCTTTGAAAAAAAATTAAGTGAATATTAATACTATAAGCCTTTAGAAGTTTCTCGGAAAAAATGCTTAAATAATAATTCATTTTACTTTTATTTTACTATATTCAAACAAAACAGTCAAATAACCATAAATAAAATGGTAATCAATCTGTTTACTGTGAGAAAAACCGTTTAGTAACTGCTTTCATCTAATACGGTTCACAACCAGAATTTTAACGAACTAACTTAACCCACCTAATGAAGCCGCTTAATTTCCTGCAACTGCGTACGCATTATAACGGAGAGGGCTAATTTGTCAGTCACAAGATCGGCAGAACTAGGGTTCGAGTTCCAGGATTGACAACACGTTATATCCTCCATTCCCTTCAACATATTGAAGAGTTACCTGAGTCCTGCACTCTCCAATGCCCGTTGTCTAACGAAAAGACTGATTTCCATGTCCAAACGTCTTTTTTACAGACTTGAAATCATGCTAATTCTAAATGGTTAAAGAAATCGTATAGTTTTGTATTCATGATTTTATAACCATACTAGTTGTAAATGGTTTGAAATTCACTGTAAAAAATGAACGAAAATTCACTGTAAAAATGTTTGATGTACAGTTTCCACGATTTTTGGTTTTGAGGTAAACTAAATACATTTTAAGTACTGAACTGCAGTCATTGTGCAATTGTATTGCATTTTTGAATTGTATTTGCGATATAAAGTTTGGGGAGCACCGATGTAGATGAAAGAGTATTTGCGGCGATAAAAAAAAAATTGGGGAGCACCGAGATGTTGATGGAGGAGTATTTGCGGCGTTAAAAAAATTGGGGAGCACCGAGATGTTGATGAAGGAGTATTTGCCACGATAAAAAAAAATTGGGGAGTACCGAGATGTTGATGAAGGAGTATTTTCGGAGATAAAAAAGTTGGGGAGCACCGATGTAGATGAAAGAGTATTCATTCCCCGTGAAGAGTTTCTCACACGGTATAGAAGAGAACCCTTAAGAAAGTTTTCAAAGTTTTTTTTATTATTTTCTATTGCTATATAAATATTCAAAATTGTGATTCGAAGCCAATTTGAAGCTATAAGCAATTTGATTGTTTCATTTCGTGCAAAGAATTTTACGTAGTCGCGAAATTCCTATTGTACTGTTTGATTTCAGAATTTATGTTATAATTGGGTACTTGCACTTCAAAAAGAAGAAGACCAAAACTACATGTGACCTGTGACGTTAGCTCCAGCTGATCGTTTATAAGCAAAACGGCGTGTTTAATTTGAGCAAAGTTTCTCCACATAAGTTAAAATACTAATTAACGTGAAGTTAATTAAAGATATCTCCGTATCACACATCGAATTTGTTTAGATATAATTCTTTCTCGTCTGCATCTTTTACTTAACTTAGATTTATTATTTTTTATGCATTTTATAGTAACCGTGATATAGTCTTATATTGTATACCTGGAAACTTCGATGCATAATTAGTTTATGTTCTACATGGCTTCGTGCCTGTCTTTGTGTTAAGAAATATATAGTAAAAGAATTGAAATCTAGAATGTTTCATTCAAGAGAATTGAATAGAATGTTTCATTTAAGAGAATTGATGCTTGATAGGCTTGGCTTACTCGAAATATAATGGAAAGAGCAATTGCTAACTTAAACAAATGCCACGTTTCAACAACCAATCAGGTTCGAGATATCCACACTATATCACTTGTAGGTATCCCATTGTAATCACCTATATAATTTGTAGCAAATTAAATATAAATATCTGAATATAATCTCTTGATTGAGTGTATTAATTAAACTCTGCTCTAGCGATTCTCAGATCGGAACAATTAAGAAAATATTCTCTCAGATACGCAATTTCTCTGTCTGAAAAAAGTATTTGTTTCCAAGGTGATGAAGAATGCAAATAAAAAGATTTTCTACACGCTGAACTTTCAAAATGTATTGCAGCGATTAAGTTCTAATCAATAATTTAGTAAAAAATTGAACCGATTGAAACGTGATCAGTATCTGAAATTAAATTTAATAAGTAGAAAAATCATTGAAATTTCAGTGAGAATTCTAAATAGAATTGAAAAACACTTGTTAAGCAATGAATATTTAAAACTTGATTCACTGCCTTTTTTTAGAAGAAGTTTTCATTTTTATTTATTTATTTAAATAACTCAACATCGCACTCATTGAAAATATTTTTTAAAAATGTAAAAAATTTAGCGTATTTATTCTTGTCAGATTTTCCCTAATTTAACTCTTAAAGTAACTGAATCTTAAAATGCTTTTGAAGAAAAGAATTAATTAATAAAGCGCAACACATCTATTCGTAATTCAGTTATCCGAAAGACTTTTAGAGTTTAAGGAAAGTCACGGTATTCGGAAGTTAGAATTTATATGATGAAAATAAATCGAATTACAAGGTGCCCACCTTGTAATTCGATTTATTTTCATCATATAAATTCATCATATAAATCAGTTTGAATTCATTCCAGTGTATTTTCAGCAAAACGAGCTGAAAATACACTGGAATGAATTCAAACTGTTTCTTCTGTAATGAATATACCAGTAAAAAGACGTTTTTTTCTTCATACTCTATTAGAAATATCTCGGGAAAATGGTTGAATAAGAATTTATTTATTTACTTTGCCTTATTCAAACAAGACAGTCAAATAACCAGATGGTAATCAAACTGTTAACCTAATACGAGTTAACAACCAGAATTTTATCGTGTGAACTAGGCCTACCTAATGAACCCAGTTACTTCCATGCAGCTAGGTACAAATTTTAGCCTAGAGAGGCTAATCCGTCAGTTTCATGACCGACAGAATGCTGCTTCGAATCCCAGCGTTTACACCACAATATTTCTTCCATTCTCTTTAACACATGAAGAGTTTCCAGTGTCTTGCGCTCCCTAATTTGTGACCTTGAACTATCGGAAGATGATACCCTCGTTCACGCATGGATGACAGCACCATATAGTTGCTTAATATAGAAAAAGTCTAAACTTCCCATCTCTTACAATAGACGAAATAACCAGTTAAACTAATTAAACCACGTTCCACGGTTAATTTTGGTGAAACACAACTCAACCGCAACCTAATTCCAATGCCCATCACTTATCGAGAAAACTAGCTTCCATGTCCAGTTACATTTCTTTTTTACGGCTTTGAAACCAAATAATTGTAAATTCTTCTCGGAACCAAATAATTGTAAATTCTTGTAAATTCTTCTCGGAACCAAATAATTGTAAATTCTTTTAAGACCGTATAGTTTAGTATTCATTACTTTTTAACCATACTAGTTGTAAACGGTTTCAAAACCGTAAAGGTAAAAAAAAATGTTCTTTACCTTAAACTTTACGGTTAATTGAATGGACAGATTGCTGCCTATTATTTTACCGTCATTTTAGGATGAAAACTCTAACAGTGTTAGAATTAATTCTTTTTCATAAGCGAATATTCATATATCCGGATATGCAACTATGTAGACAAATCTAATTTAGTTCAAATAATGGGAGTTCGATTGAAACGGCTAAAATGATTTGGTTCTTATTACGAAGCATATAATTAAAAAGAGAGAAATTACAGATTATGCAGATTACATATTATACATATAGATTGTATATTGACATAGGAACTAATTCTTTTTATAAAACGGATATTCATTTATCCGGATATGCTTGATAAATCTAGTTTAGTTAGTTCGAATAATGGGAGTTCTATTGTAATGACAAAAATTATTTGATCCTTATTACGAAACATACAATTGAGAAGCAAAATTAATATTGGTTCAAACGAAAGTATATTGTAAAAGATTTCGTAACGTAGAGTACTAAGAACATATATAAATTCAATTTCAACTAAACAAAAAGTAGATAGATTGTTAAGATTCAGATAAAATACAATCTGATAGTAAGAATTTTTACCCGTTAGCAGTCGCTGAAATTGAGCAAATAAAATTCTCAAGTTTTAGTTAATAAGATTATTTCTGTTACACCTAGGAGGATCAAATAACGTCAAAAGTATGTGAAAATTGCTCTAACATCAAGTTTAACACTTAAACTCTTATTCAGTTCCCAGAATTCATCTTCTTTCGTTAAAGTTATACGTGTGCTGGGGACAGAGGACGAAATTGAATTCTTTCTCCTCCCAAATCGGAGTTGCCAATATCTGAAAGTTGAAACGACAGGGGTGGCGGAGGGGTAGGGGTTTAAAAGACGAAGCAATTCAGGTGAAAAACATTTCCAATATAGCGCCGTAAAAACACTTCTAAATCTATTTGAAATTGATTCCGCCTTGCGAAAATGGCGCTATCGTGCGGAAGTAACGAAGTAGTCGAAAACGAGTGCTGGCGAAGACGGTTGAATAAATAAAAAGAAAAGTCCGCACACAATTCTGTAACTGTAACTGAATAAGCTCCATTCCATCTGCAATGCCAACAAGAACAAATAAATATATATACTAAATCCAAATGCATTCCTCCGGAACACCTGGCACCGAAGAGAGATGGAATTTTTCCATTCCACTGTAACCGCGAGTGAATGGCGGGAAATCGAGATTGCTTCCATTTTGACTGATACTTCGACAACCGGGTGTAAATAAGTTCTCCACAAATTTATATTCTATGCAATAATATGTATTCGGATAAGTATAAGAGCATAACGGCAACGTTGGAACCCTTCTTTGTAACTTATGCAGTAATTTCTATGCCACGAATGGCAACGGAATGATTTTTTCCACATGGGCTTTTGTAATCCTTGCAGCGAAAATAAAATAAACACAGAATATCCTATGCTTATTGAGTGTATCTTTTTCATTTAATTTCCTTTCATCAAAATACTTATCGGAGAAACTATTTTAATTAGAATATTTTTTTTCTTAGTGTCAAACGATATTGCTTACTGAAAATTGCTTCCATTGTATCACGATATTTAAGAATATCTTAAAGTCAACAAAATGCTTAGTTATTCAAAATGTAATTAACTTAGAGAGCAACATTTAATTTCTCACACGACGCAAATCAATTAGGTCATAGAATTCCTTTTCGCAAAAGCTTTTTTTTTTTTTTTTTTTTTTTTTTTTGCTATTGTAAGTAAATGCTTTCAGACGATACTTTTTTTTGCTTTCAACGCCATACACCAAATTTAAGTGAATGGCAATATTTAATAATTAGTACATAACTTGTTGAATTCTTCCTTCCATAAAGTTTATGTATAAACAGATATCAATAACGCAAATGGAAGACAAAAACATAATAAAGAATAAATGGAGACTACTCGGAACGTTTAGTAACGAGACGAGCATTAGTAGCAGAAAAATGAAATATGTAAATTAGTTTGCTATGTAGAAAAATGTACCTGCATTAATTATTTAATGGTATTCAATATAGTTACCAGGCAGTAGAATTTTTCAAATAAAAGATTAATGTATTTAGGACATTTTGCATTAGAATTCTGAGATCATAAGTCTATAAGAAATTTTAAAACTATTCTGTTATTTCCAAAAGTTAAATAAATATGTGAATTCATTAACAGGTCATTTATTTCATTTATTCATTCATTTATTCAAAGCGTGTGATCACATGATGCATTTAGAAAAAGAATAAAAGCGATGCTGATTCAAGATTTCACTTTTTTGAAATTGCAAAGCCTTTAACTTACTACATATAAGACTGATTACTACCAGGTAATTTAAAATTTTGGCCTACCATAGTTAAAAAATTAAATTTTCAAAAAAAAAATTTTATTGATTGTTTTCTAGATTTAAAGCATCTTAAAAGCACTTTTTTTTTAAAAGTAAAACCCAATTTTAAAAAATTTGTTTTAACCTGAGCTAACATAATGCTTTATAAAATCTTTAAAATTTATCAATTAATAAAAAGTCAATAGAGTATAAAAACCATTAAAAGAAAAAGTGCGTTTATAGAGATATAAAATGGCTTATAAATCCTCTGTATAGGAACTTTTATAGGAAATTAAGACTGATTTTTCTGCTTTTACATAAAAACTTAAGATAATGTGTTTCGTCGTAAAACCGAGTGTGAGTGACAGAAATTCTGTAAACATGTCCATTTTGAAATTAACTGTAAGTAATTAAATGATATTTAGATGTGTCAGGTGATATCTTACATGAACATAATTGATCGTCATAATCGCAATTAATCATCAGGATCACTTGATCATCATGATCATAATTCATCGTCATGATCATAATCGTTTGTTATCATGATCGTAATGTTTTGAAATCTTCCTAGTGCAACAAACATAGTTTCAAGAAATAATTAGTTAATTCAAGTTTCAAGAAATAATTAGTTTTAAACTTATTATATCTTTTCCTGTGATCGTGAAGTTTTATCCGCTTATCGAGTGAATAATGAATCAAGCAAGATAAATGCAGATTGTAATGATGAGGTAGTGAACGCAAATGGTCTGAGCTATCCCCTGTTTCGAGATCCTGTAGCTCATTAATAAGCAAACCGGTTAATTATCGGCTGCACATGGTCCGGCAGTGCGGTCAACCCCTTGAGCTTGATCCCTCATTTGGGAGAGAATAATTTTTTAAAAATTCGTTTTAGGTAATTGAATATGTTATCATTTATTATGTAATCAATTATTATATAAAAAATTATTATGAGTTTTTATATGGTCAACATAAAAGGATTTAACGATGTTGTGTTGGTCATATAATTATTTATTATGGTCTCATTTATTAGAAGATTATTCGTTATGATTTTTATTACGCCATTATACGTTGAAATTTTCTTAATGCAGCATACATACATTTAGAAATTACTAAAATAAAGAAAATTATTTAAACTCTTTGAATGAATCCATTCTAGATAATTAAGGAATTTTGTTATCTAATATAATATCTTATCGTGAATTTTTGTATAGACTTGTAGGCTCATTCATCATTGTTTATTTTTTCCATAACTGAATATTTGATCATTTATCTTTATTTTTTATTTAGGCATAATAAGTTGGAGCCTTCCTCAAGCAATAACAATAAATTCAGGAATCAATCAAATTAATTAAGAGTTTTAAATGAATTCTTTTTGCTAATTAAATGACTTTCTCATAATATTTAATCATTTCTCATTGACTTTTTATATCGACATAATTAGTTGAAATCTTTTTTCAAGAGCAAAAACAATAAATTTAGGAATCAATCAAATAAATAACAAATTTTAATCGTTTTAAAAGAATTCATTTTAGATAATTAAATGTCCTTCTCATGATTTGAAATTTGATCATTTATCTTGATTTTTTATGTAGACATAATTTCATTATGCAACAAACATAAATTCAGGAATCAATCAAATAAAGATAGAATTTTAAACGTTTTGAATAATTAAACTTTACATAATTAAATGATCTTCTTAGATTTTAATTTTTGATCCTTTATCTTTGTTTTTAATACAGACGTAATATGTTGAAACTTTCCTTAAGTATAAAACATAAATTCGGGAATCATTCAAATAACAAAAAAGTTTTAAACGTTTATGATTAATTCACTCTACATAATTAAATGACCTTCTTATAACTTAATATCTGATCATTTATCTTGATATATTATCATTTGATATCTGATCATTTATCTTGATATATATCTTAATATCTGATCATTTATCTGATTTTTATATTGACCTAAGGAATTGAAACCTTCCTAATGCAACAAGCAGAAATTGAATCGATTTCTGCCAGAATTGAATGATGAATTAAGGAATTTTTTCCAGATAATTAGATAATCTCTTGGTCATTAATTGATTTGTATAAGATCATGATTAATTGAAATTTCCTAACTGCAACAAACCTAAATTGAGAAATAAAGAATTAAAAAGGTATTGTTTATTTTTTAAATAAACTCATTTTAGATAAGTAATTGATATTTTGTTGGTCATATGACTCTTTAGCAAGTAATGTAATCATTTAACAAGACTTTTTATATGCTCATACTAGTTTGAAGTTTTGCTAAAGCAACAAACATAAATTCGGAGAGCAATAATTTAAAGTAAGGGGTTCAATTTTGTTGAATTGAACTTATTTTAGAATAATTTAATGATCTTTTGCTGCTAGTTCAGTGAATCTCTCTGTCAACTAATTGAATAGAAAGGGAATTTTAGAAGCTTTTAAATTGTATCGATTAGTTTGCTTTCTTAGCTCTTTTTTTTCAAACTTTGAAATCGTTTTTTATTCTCCGAAATAAAAGTCAAATGGCGGAAAAAATTTAGTTTGCAATTGCTTTGCTATTAATAAAAAGTGAAACAAATTCTTTTTTCTGGTATTAAATATTTTACGAAGAACTAGTTAGGATATTTAACTTAGCTTTGAAAACTCTTAAGTTGATAAAATTTAATTTCCCAACAATAATTCTTATGTTATTTTAAAATTAAATACGTTTTTTACAATATAATTTAAATTTAGATTTTATTTGATGAACTCATAATTATATTTTTCAAACATATTCAATTTTTGGAAAATTCAGTGTATTAATAAACAAAGAAATTTTTGCTTTCTGTAATTTCTTTTCTTTAAGCTTTTAATGATATTAATAATTTATTTCTTTTCTCTAAATTAAATAATAACAATGCTTTTAATATTTACTTATATAAGGATGCTATTTATATAAATAAACATGATTACTTTCTATTTAAATTTTATTCTTCAGAAAACTCTAAAAAATGTATTAATCATTTTTATTCAAATTAATTTATTTAATAATTTATGAAATATTTGAAGAAGTTACCCATACGTCAATATTTTCTTTATATTTTTTTCTTTATGTTCGTAAAGAGAATGTTTGACTTAGATAATATTTTTCGACAAGAAAAATATATCTAAGCATTAAATATGTTATCTAAACCATTTTAAGTGAATGGAAATCCAGAATTAAAAGAAAGTAGCTCAAAATATCTTTCGTATGTCAAATTTCGATCATTCAACATCCAAAAATATAGTATAAAAAATGAGTTCAACTTTAGCTATTTCCGAAAAGTATATTACATTATTTATTGCCTCTCGGTTGAAACGTCAAAACGTCATCCAAAAAATTGTTCTATTAAATTCAAACAGATCAAACCAGCAGGTAAAGCTTAGATCTTCCAAACGATTCTCAACAAACTAACCAAGCATCGCAAAATTTATTGATCTTCAAATATTTAGAATAAATTATGGTACTTTTTTTCTGTTATGGCTTAATTTGCCTCGGACCCCGAGAATTAATTTAATAAGAAAACGTAACTTGTCTCTGGACGCGAATGTCAACAAATGGAAGATAGATGGAAAGACACTAATGAAAAGAATAAGAACTCAACTTGGCGTCATATTTATTTCGCCAAAAAATGAAAAATTATGTCGCAAATTATTTTTTTATCTCCCGTTTCAATCATACTCATTGCTTGGCGTTTTCAGTTTGATTTATAATTGTAATTATATTAGTGATATAAATTAATTTTATCCCCTCTTGTATTGTCAGAAAATTGATTTGTTTTCGCTTTTTTGGACGGGTCTTAGAGGAAATAAAACTGAGAGCTAAATTTAAAATAAGTACATAACAGCCTACAAATTTAATTTAAACTAATATAATATATTACAGTTACGATGTTTTTATAGAGATATTAAAAAAAATCATTTTGTTGCAAGAAAATAATAAAAACAAATATATAACAGTACGAAAAAAATTATACCGCAAGGAACAAAAAGTCACTTCATTAATTATCTATCACTAATGTTAAACAAACGGATATACTGATATTAAGCAAACGGATTACTTTCAGTGTCATTTTATTTATATAAGCTACCAGAAAAGTAATTTAATTCTAGTAGTGTCTAAAAAATTCACATAGTTGATATAGTTGAAACATAGTTGACACGAGGCATTCTGACTATGTTATATCGTGAATATGAAAACAGTTTTCATACTCGTTATCTATTTTAAAATGTTAAGCATATAACTATGTGCAATGTGTTGGTTTTACAAAAGGTTATATAATCAAAGCTGAACTTCGGCAGATTTATTTTCTACTTATATTTAATATGCCACAACATCTCATACGTAATCCAGGAGGTCCTACTAGCCTGTAAAAACAATCTAATATGTTATACAGCATATTTTAATGTCGAAATTTAATATGTTTTATAAAAAAAAACATTCATGTTATATTTTTTTATTTCCAATGCCCACCTGTGTTAACATATCTCCAGTCAATTCAGGCATTTACAGAGCAGATTTGCAGGCCATTCTTTAAGGGGCCCCATATTAGGTGGGCCAGCGTTGCTCCCACAGTAACGACAAGTAGTACAGAGAATCTAACAACATCCATGACTTGGCCGGGATTCGAACCAGAGCCTTTCTGGTGTAAGGACCAGTTCCCTGACCCCTACACTGTCCGGTCGGCACATTTATGTTATATAACATATTAAATTTCGTCATAAAGAAAAGCTTTCTAGTTGCTTGGTAACAAACGAATAAGAGAGGATTATATTTAGGAATTTCACGTATTTGAAGGGCAGTGATAGCTCAGGGATTAGAACACCGGACTTAATCCGAAAGGGCCATGGTTCGATCCTCGAAACCTGCCAAGGCCAACCAAGTAGTACATGCAATATCAGTGTTCCAAAACTCTGTAATCAGTCGCTGACCCGTACCACGGGTACAGAGATTAGGTGAAAATGTTTGTTCTCTTCAAATCTAAGTCTAAATTGTGGAAGTGGTCTCTCGAAAGCGAGGTGCTGTCAGCTATCTGGAGGACGGGATTTGAGCTAAGTCGCATTTTCACCCTTAAGGTGCTTTCATGTCAAATAAAAAACGCCTATCCTTTTTGACTTACTTCGCAAGGTGAGCTTGGCTTGCCTAAGTGTCATTAGAAATAACACAGCACTTAATTGAAATTTTAATGTTATGAAGAGCGTTATTTTTACTAACCGTATGCTCAAGATGTTCAAGATCGTATGCGTTTTTGTGGTAGTAAGATCTGTAATTTGTTTTATACGTACTGGTATAGGTTAGACTACATTAACCCTTAATAAACCATTGCCACCATATAATCGCCATGGTACTTTTATTTCTTGGTTTAAATGTTGCGTATGTCGCGACAAAAATCAATCGGGACTCATTGACTATTTATTTGACTATAATTGTTTCCATGATTATAATAATTAATTGTTATAATTTCATTTGGTAAGTGAACTTATCTTACGGGCCTTTAAAGATTAAGAATATATATTAAGCATCATTAGCATCATTAATAGGACAAACTGGATTTTGATGTTGTAAAGAATCGTATTGTGCCTTTGAAATTAAGTTAGTTACTGGTAGTTTTTGACCACAGTTTTTTTTTCCTTATAGCAGAATCCCTGCTCTAAATAATTAGCAATTTTCACAAAAAAAAACTTCTTTTATGTAAAAATATTTGGTAAAATATTTTGTCTGCTAGCTACTCTGAAAAGACAAGATATTCGAATGAAAAAAAAATTCAAATTAAAAAATATTCGAATGAAATGTTTTGGCATTTAAAGCTAGCACAAATCTTAATAAAGCTGATAACTAAAAATCAATTTTATTTCGTATGTTTGTGCTTATTTATGAAAGCATACAAACTAAAAGCTGACAATGTTTTTAAAAATTACACTCAGGAACAGAGTTAGAGTTCTATTGACGTAAAAATAATCACGGGAAAATTTCATGATTTTGTTCTAAATTTAAATGTAACGTAAAGCGTAGAATTTCCCTTTAAAATTCTCGAAGATCTCTAGTTTTTCTCAACATTTAAATCAAGAGGTTATCTTCTGAGTTGATTTTTAAACGATTTCGATCACTGTAACCTGTAACCGAGTGTTTATCTATAGTTCTACAAAAAAAAATTATCTTCTTCATAAAAATAATTAATTTCCTTTTAAAATTGTAGTACAACTCCACCACTGCACTGCGAAATTAAATATCAAGAAACTTACTTCGCTTTTGACGAAACAATTATCCGGTATGCGCTCCGAGTGAATTTTTTGTCAAAGTAACGGAATACCTATCAGGACTTCTTCCAGGAAACAAATTTCGTCAAAATTTAAGGAATATTTCGTCCTCCTACTTCTTATAAAAAATATAAAAAAAAACTCGTAGTGTCAATAGCATCTAACTATCCTTAATCCTTTTATAGTCAACCTTCATATAGATTAATCAATGTGGCACTAGCAACACAAGAATGGCAGATAGAACAGAGAAATAAATTACCCCATGCCCGAAGCGAGATTCGGTCCATCCCGGTATCTTCCTGGCAAGAGGTCAACTCCTTGACCGCCATACACCAGTCGTCATTCGTTTTCGATCCTCTAGTCTTCATTATAGTTAACAATCTTCCGTAATGCACTACGATGCAATGAAATTTAGAGTTAAGGAAACATTTTCGTCATATATTTGAGAGATCGCATTGTCGTTACATGATTTAGTAACGACATTAATCCCAAAATTGACGAAATATAACTGAAATAGTGCTTAGTCGAAATAGTCTGGTTGGTAGGACGCTGAGCCCATGCCCAAGTGGTCGTGAATTTGATCCCCGCCTTCTGAAGACTCCTTGTGTTGCAAATGGTAACTGGTGCGTGTTAAATCTGTCGGATCACAAAGTCCTCCGTGTTCCCATCGCAAATCAATACCTCTAGTGGTATCGAATTTTAGATAGATCGTTCTCTGGTTCAGGTCAAAATTGCGATCTTTGGATGAATGATTCCGCCCTACAAACGGGTTGTGACGTGTGAAGCTGAAGGCGTATTTTTAGACATAGATGACGCCACTGAAAAACAAGAAATGCGCCATTTACCTAACTTTTGCTTGATTTCCCGAAGTAGGTTTACTGATTGGCAAGTGACATTAAAAACAACAACAACAGGATTGCTTAATTGTCAAACGTGAGACCTTTGAATCTGAGAGAGTGAAAACTAAACAAAACCTGTTTCAATAAACAGGACAAATTAACCTCTAGCTTTTGCAATAAATACTCTATCTTCAATAAAGTAATCTTTGTCACATCTTTTCCTTTCTGTAACTAATAGCTCGCAATATTGATTCTTCAGACCTTAGACAAACAGACGATCTATACTCAGATCTTTAATTCAACACTCAAGTATCGGACTGTTTTTAAACGAATTACTTGATGTAAGATAAATGAGAGACACTAAAAGTGATATTTTTACGTTAAATAACACTTTTCTATGAGCTAGTAAGTTTTCATAATCGGTTACCGATTCATAATCTATTTTTTTCCTTCCTCCTAGCTTATCTTTAGTGGAACAGGGATGGTTATCTAAAAGTTTTTGCCAAATTTTCTTTTCTTGTCTCCGACGTAACTTGATTATTCCTCCAACAAAGAATAATTAGTCTTGAAAATGTACTTTTGTTCCTGAAAAATAACAAATATCTGTAGAATTTTTGTTAAAACAATCACACAATGTTTAGTTCTCCATCAAAAATCTAATAAAAACTTTTTGTACCTGATTTTACGTATGCTTCGTGACTCTGAACTAATAATTCTTTTCATATGCTCAGCAAATTCTTTTCGGGTTGTACATTTTTATCTTATGGTTCAGAGGATATTTTATATGTTTGACTAGCTTTTAAGATGGGTGATGTTGCTAAAATTATTTGCAATTGTACTACCATTAAATCGGCATGGTTTATAAATTCCTTTTTGTCTGATAATTTGTTAATGAATCCAAAACAATGGCTCCTATAATTAACTTTTAAAAGAAAAATCTAATAATTCCTTCTACTAAAATATGTCTCTTAATTAATATAATAATATAATTTATTTAAATAACTTTTCTCTCAATTGTAAATTACTTAAGGTAACATTTTATTTATGGCACAATAACAGTGCCACGCTCATACGTATAATCGTAATCGTGAAATCGTATAATAGTAATAAACGTAACTGAAATGCTGCTGTAACATATTTAATAAAAATAAAGCAAATGAAGAATAAAAAGCTAACTTTCCTATTATACAATTATTCTAGAGAAAATATTTTGCTTCAATATAATTCTCAAAAGCAGTGTATTAAAAAAGTTATTTGCATAATTGATATTTTGAAGGGGAAAAAAATGCACTTTATCGGCATACATTAATAAATGCTACACTAAAGTATCCCGAGGGAAAAAACAGAAAATAGATAATCTTATTGTTTTTTCTAGTTAAGTATGTTCATTTGCAATTCAGATCGTTCATAACTGAAGCAAATTAATTTAATGAGTTGAACGAGGTAAACGTAAAAATTTCCTTATTCATTACCATATTACTAGAATCATGTCAAACTTGAAAATCCATAATTAACTTTAATTAATGGAAAAAATTTTCGTATTTTGTTTATGATCAAATAAAACTATTATTTTAAACTTTGTACAGAAAGAAAAAAGGTACAATTACCGTATTGTATGGTATTAAAAATAACTATCGTATATCTGTATTAAAAAGACACTTATCGTCTTACCATTTCGAGCAGTCTTATTGGACAGAAAAATCACATGCTATAAATCGTAAACAAATAACGATAATTCAGATTTACTTGGTTGTGTCAGCATAATATTTTAATGCCAGATACGAGGGTTGCTATTTATATTTCTGGCCTAATAATGAAAAAACAAATATGTAGGATCGAAATTGGTTTTATTGTTTTTCAAAATATTCTCCATGATGATCAATACACTTTTGCATGCGTTTGAACCAATTTTCAAAGCACTTTTTCCAGTCCGATTGAGGTAACTCCAAAACATGCGTTTTGAATGCATCAACCGCTTCTTCGGGGGTCGAAAATCGTTGTCCACGTAATTTATTTTTGATGTGTGGGAATAAGAAGAAGTCATTGGGTGCCAAATCAGGGCTGTACGGCGGATGACCCATCAGTTCGATCTTTCGCTCCGTCAGAAATGCCTTTGTTTGAGTCGATGTGTGAGAGCTTGCATTGTCATGATGAAGAATGATTCGCCTGTTCTTCTGCTTTTTTCGAATTTCTCCGATGACTTCTGGCAAACAAATGGTCAGAATTGACCGCCCTGCGTTGCTCTAACGCCACTGTTGCCACATGACCGTTAATGCCGAAGAAACAGGCAATCATTTGCTTCGATGTGCTTCTTCCTCGAACAACCTTTGTTGGTTTTGCCTCGTCTAGGAAGACCCATGCAGTTGATTGCTGTTTTGTTTCCGGTTCATATGCATTGATCCATGATTCGTCACCTGTGTAGATGTTATACACAGCCTTTGATGTACCTTGAAAGTATTTTTCCAACATTTCCTTGCACCAATCGACACGAGCCTTTTTTTGAGCGTTTGTCAGATTATGCGGGATCCAACGCGAACAAAATTTTTTTACGCTCAAATGCTCATGCAATATTTTATTGATGCTGGACATACTAATGTCCAAAGACGCCTCTATCTCACGGTATGTCACAGGACGATCTTGCTTTATCAGTTCACGCACAGCATCGATCTTTTCTGGCACAACAACGGATTTTGGACGACCTGCACGGGATTCGTCCTGGATCGAGCATCAACCACGATTAAATTCGTTATACCAATTTTTTACAGTGCTGTAGGATGGCGCTTTATCGCTGAATAAAGAATTAAGTTCATCGAAGCACTCTTGTCTTGACAATCCACATCGAAAGTTATGAAAAATAATGGCACGAAAATGTTCACGATTCAATTCCATTTTTTGAAAGAGAAGAGCTTTTCAATTTGCGGTCAACAACACAAATGAAGCTATAATGGTAAATCGTCTGCTGAATTTATGTTTAAAAATATCAAACTTTCGATTATAATCATCTGCGGTCGCCTAGCAACACTTACTGTTGCCAAGGCCAGAAGTATAAATAGCAACCCTCGTAGTTGTAAAGTTTTACCATTGGAAGCAGAAAAAAAAACAGGTTTCAAATATTTTTTCGCGTGCAAACAGGAAAAAAATTTTTAAAATGTCATTTAAGTGAGAAAAAAAATATATCGAATGTTGTCCAACATATTGAACGCTGGGATAAATGGTGAGAGATCTGACACACTTCAATAGACTTTCATGTACTAATACTGTTATTATAAAAATCTCTTAGATCCTCAATACTGAAGAACTATCTCGTCCCCTTGATTTTGGTAATAATTGTGAAAAAACGGCAAACAATAGGAATTTAACATATCTTAACCATATTCCATAAAACTTTGGATATTATACATTTCTTAGTGTCTCAGAAAAAGGAATATTTTCACTAACTTGTAAGAATTAATCTAATGTTAATTTAAGAACTGATGCTAGAGACAAAATTAAACTATTTTAAAATCCACCAGTAGATCAAATCTTTATGAACAATAATTACATTCAACTGCAAAACTACATCGCCCCAACTTAAAGTTTATTTGAATCAACTCCTTGATTAAATCGGTAATTAAAGAGCAATGAGTTTGGATATATTCTTCAAACATTAAACGGCAAGAGACCTAATCCACGTCAATAGCCTAATCAAAACTTTTATCATGTTAATATAGATAACTCTTTAGACGAGAGCGAGTCTGGGGAAATTTTCGCTCGCCAACAACGCCTCGGAGGGTCTTCCTAGAATTCTGAATAGAATGTCAATTTCTGAAGCCACTTATCGGTCCCGGTGAACGCTTTATACTTCATTCTAAAACGAATTGATTAGTTATTCGAAGTTAACCTAAGCAACGTAATATCCCTTTTCTCAGCCCTTGTGGGTCTTTTGGAGGATTACAAAAGAGCGGGTGGGGGGTTATGGATAACTTTAAACTGCGTGAATATCGAAGGAATACTTATTCGCGCTGGAGTGTTCTATTAGCCGGAATAGATTATTTTGACGACAATTATTTTGCCTTAAAGTACAATTTAATATGCATCAAACGTGAAATAATAGCGCGAATGCTTATGCTTCTGTGCGTCATGGCTCCGGCATATATTTAGTTGAGTTTAAGATAATATTATCTTTCTGGCTTAAAGTGTTTTTTACTCTTGAATGGAGCAGACGATTTAAGTGGAATTCATATCTTTATTGATTCAAACCGAATGTATTAAACTTCGGAGCTTTGTGTTTATTTGGCTTGCTATTATATTTCAAATAAACATTTGAAAGAGAAACAGAGGAGTTATTGGCAAGTTGAGTATTTAAAATGCGACTTTTAATTAATGCAATTTAACAGTTTTATCCATGATTGCTAGGAATCAAACGTTAAAATACATCAAATGAGAATCGTTAGTTATAATTGTTTAACTAGTTATTTAATTTTTAAGAATGGCGTTTGCAAACGAAATATTATAAAGTGAACAAATATTTCAGATAATATCTGTCGGCTAGTTTTAGTTTATTTAAACATAGCAGATGATAACTCAGTACTTTTCGGTTACCCAGGCTCAACAAAATTCAACTATTTTTATTTTTCATTTACTTCTTTTATTACATTTTTATGCGTTTGGAATACAAATAAAATAAATAAAACAAATCAAAAAAGGTTGCGGAGTTCTACGTTTTTGGTGACTTTTTGCTCGCGTCCAACTAACCTAAAAGTACTGTAAAGTTTCTAAGTTTTCGTGTATGCATATTGAGTTTTTTTCCTTTCTTTTTGTATTCATTGACTTAAGAAAGAACAATCAGAAAATGTGCCAAGGGACTTCAACAATTTATGAGCTCCAAAACGACAGTTCAACCAAAATTTAAAATTTTTTTTACTGAACTTTATTTCTATTCTGTTGTATTTATTCAAGTTTTATTACTATAATAATTTTTTTCTCAATCATGATTGGTTAAAATGCATGCTTTTTTTAGTAATATTACTACACTATAACTTTTTTTCCATGTACATTCACAGACCATAAGCGCATCATACTTTGAAACGCATTATAAAAATTAGAAGTTAACATTTTAGATAATAGTTGTCCGAAATGCGTTGTCTTTTTTTCCCCTGGCAATAACGATTTCCGTTTTAAGTTTTGGTGTTGGGTTTTCTAAAAAATAAAGTTAAGATTTATCTAACATTAATCAGAATTTTTTTTTCTTTGAATGCCACGAATTTTGATACATGAACTTAAAAAAAAAAACGTAGTAGAAACTTCACTATATAAACAGTCTGACAATTTCGTAATTATAATTAAGTTCTGAAATAGTTTCTAGCTCGATGCACTATTTCTCGTAAATGGTCAGTCTTGGCATGTGGTTTTAAAATGAATTTTGAATTAATGAGTATACAGTGCCTGGCCAAATTATTAGACGCACTATAAAATTCTGTGTAAAATCTTAATTATCAGGTGACTGAAACCGGTTTGCACTTATATACGTTCGTGTATCAATAGTATATTTAAACAAACATGCAGTGGATTTTAATTCAAGATATTTTTTATACGAGTATACTTCCTATTTGTATATATTTTTAACGTATAGTACCATCTTTTTCATACGACCTTATGGATTAGATTATGGTATCACCAGTTTCCATTCATAATTATGGATTAAAATATAATTTTGAACACAGTAACACTTTTTTTTCCTGTATCATCAGTTAAGACTCAGGACTTTAAATATGGTTTTGAACAAGATAACAAGGTTTATTTTTTTCCTCTCGTTTTTTTTTTTTTTTTTTTTTTTTTTTTTTTTTTTTTTTTGCGCATTATCAGTTTTGACTAAATGATATGAATGATAAACACTACTTATTATATGAATGATATATGAATTATTATATGATATATGAATGATAAACACTATGACACTCTTTTCAATATAGTGTCTCATATTAAAAGGGCAGGGAGAAAACAAATTCTGGTAAAATAACCGCATTGAAGGTGATGACATTTCTGGTAAAATAAACATAATTCTGGTTAATTAAACCGAACTATGTGGTATTTAATTCCTATTTGTTAACTTTTTCTTTCCTATAGTAACGGTTTATCGGAAATTTTAGTTTTAGAATTATCGTTTTTATTACCACGCATTCAGTAAAAAGAAAAACAAAACAGAACTGAAAAGTAAATTTAATCAAATAAATGCCATGCTCTAAGGTATAATGAAAAAAATCACCAAATTTTACCACATTTACAGCATTTTACCACAGATTATAAGGCAATATTTTATTTTTAATTTTACTAAAATCATTACCAAAGCACTTCGGTAAAAATTACCGAATGAATTTTTTGGTGTTCCCATGGAGCCACAAACACGGTAAATTTTACCATATTCCAGAAGTTTTTACCATACTTTTTCTCAGTGTGGACTTCACAATAGTTTAAACCACCCTAAAAGATAATTTATTTTGTATAAAGCTCACTGTACTGGCACTGAATGTTAATATTTACGAAAGTTTGTGTATAATTCATTTCGGAGTAAAGATTTAATTAATATATTTTTAATTAAACTTGAATCAGACAACGACATAGATCCAGTGAAAAGAATCTAAAAGGAATGCATTCAATCTCTCATATCTCAATTTTCCACTTAATATAAAAGCAATTTTGTAAATAAATAAAACAAATAAAAAGCGAAAATAGTTTATATGATTAAAACAGTTGATGGTTGAAGTTTAAACTTTAAAAATTTAATAAAACGATAAAATTCTTAAATCGAAAATAGATACTGAATATTTTTATTTTTAAATTGACTTAGTACATATCAAATTTTTACAGAACTACCAAAAGACATTGCTGTTTACATGTACATATCGTATTAAGAAAATACAATTACAGTGTCTTGTCAATCATTGTATACGGCATTAAAGAAAATAATGCTTTTAAGACAGACTTTACAAACATCTATTATTGAATTGCATTAAAAATACATAAGTACTATAAATGAAGAATATTACATATGACAATTACTGTTTTTATTTAGTCAAAAGGAAAATCGTTTCCTTTGAAAATTCGAATTATAAGCCATTGTAATGGAAACATACAAATTCTTTCATCCAATATATTGCCATCGATCTTATTGTTGCAGAACTTTTATTTAGAAGAAAGATATGATTATTGAAGTAAGATTAAGTGCGCATGAAAGTATTGAAGTAGATACATAACCCCTTCATCAAAACTTTTTGTTCGACGCACTTGAATCAACAGAAGGAAATTAATGTAAATCATTTCGATTAAATGAATTGTCACTGTTTCATTCATATCTTGAAGGGCAGAAAATTTAGTTAGTTTTATTTACTTTGAATTATTTCTGCGTATAATCCCAAACACTCATGGTAAAGTTTTATGTTTAGAAAATGATTAAATATTTGTTTCGAAGGAAAATAGAAAAGGAACTTTACACGCTGTTGTTATTATATTCGAAAATTACTGTAAAAATAGCTGCAGCAGTCTGTTCATTCATTAAAACGAAAATTAACGAAAATTTACGGTAAAGAAGCTACGAGTTAGAAACTGTTTACAACAAATATGGTTAAATAATTGTGAATATAAAGCTATACTGTTTTGGAATCATTGGCTACTATCATGGTTTTAGAACCGCAAGCACGCAATTTAACTGGACACTGGAGTCAGATAACGTTATGTTAGGCCATTTCGTTCGGTAATGGACATTGGAGATTGGTTGTGGTTAAGTTGAGTTCGGTCAAGCAAATCGTGAAAAAGGGTTTACTTAGTTTATCTAGTGGTGCCATCTATCGTGAGAGATAGAAAATATTAGACTTTTTGTGTTAAGCAGCGAATGAAAGTTTTGTATTCCAATAGCCCAAGATCATCAAGAGAAGTGTAGGAGATTGGAAACTCTTCATGTGATGAAGTAAATATTGTAGTGTCATCGCTGGGATTCGAACCCCCGTTCAGCCGGTCATTATGCTGATAGGTTAGTCCTCTCTACTAAATTATGAATTAAGCTGCCAGGAACTAAGTAGCTACATAACCGTATCGTTAATGCTTCATAAAGTGTTCACCACACACTTATTATTATTAGACATCCACTGTTGTATTAGGCATCTGTTCATGGAAAATGAGAATATGAATTCGTAATCCCTATCTTATGGCTTAGCTTCCAGTTTTCGCAGAACATATACTCGATTCTCATTGACTGTAAGACTAGTTGGTAGAATTTTAGAACTAAAATTTTAGTTAGTACTAAAATTACGTTAGTACTAAAATTCTAGATTGTCTAACAATATTAGAGGAAAGCAGCCAATAAATGATTTTTTTCACAGTTAACCACGTGTATTTCGTTTAATACATTATGTATTTTGTGAATTCACGTGCAAGGGTAGTCCTTATTAAGGGTTACCCTATTTTGTAGTAAACTAACAAAACTAAAATTTTGCATATTTTATTAAGAAATAAATGATTTGGGAAATAATGTATGCAATTATTAAAAATTCAATGTTTTTAAAAGAATGCGTTGCAATTTTGGAATTTCTTTCATAGTAAATGAAACATTATAATACCTAATTAAACTAACTCTTCATAAAAAAAAAAGAATTTTATTTTAATTATACATGTACCTCTTTTAGATAAGTTTTGTTTTATAAAAAACATTATAGGAAAACATAAAGTTTTATGATATTACAAAACAATAAAATACATCGCTGTTGAAAATACAAAAGCTATTCAGATTTTGTTTCTGTTGTTACTAGAGTTCATTTCGTTTTGAAGAATTTACCCTTTTCTGTTATGAGCATGAAGAACTAAAAACTGAAGTAAATCGCTATGATTGTTTTACTTATTTAAATGATGTTAATATCAATTGATAGAATAGCTTATAGCTTTGTCACTGATATATCTTGTTAATGAATTTTCAAAATTAATAATATATATCAAGTACTCAATCAAAGGCAAATTTTACTAGGTTTTAATACAATTTGATACATATGATGAAAGCTGTAGTCATTCAAATCATCAAGCTGTTTGATATAATAGGATAATAATTTGAATATGATCACGAATTCATGATGTAAATAAGGGAAGTCTATTCAATTCATTCTCTAATTATTTGCATTGTTATCAAAGCTATTAAAAAGACTCGTTAAAATTAATGGAATAAATAAACATTGTTTGGATTTTTTAAACTTGAAATTTGAATTTAATACATAAATTAAATAGCAAAATTTCTATCATGCATTTCGAATAACAAAATAATATAAATCAGCTTACATTGCAACTTTTTAAAATGTAGAATGTTTTTAATAAGCCTATATTTTAAGTAAACAACAACAAAAGTCTGAATAATATTTTAAGTAAAAATCCATTATTTACTTTGAAATTTACAGTAGTTTAGAGTTCAAATAAACTTAAATAACTTATGGGCAAAACATATTCCTTTTTCAAAAGCATGCAAAAAGGATTTTTTTTTCGTATTTTAGCACTTTTTATGTATTTTTATTTTGATATCATTTATTGTTATTTTATTTTTTTTAAAAAAATTGCATACAAGAACATGCTAAAAATGATCTTTTTCGATTTTAATTTGTTATGCTTTTTAGCTATCATATTTATTATTAATTACAACTTCGAATATGCTAAAAATAATTTTTCCTTGTATTTTGCATTTTTTTACTTATTTTAGGTTTGACATTATTTGTTATCATATCCTTTTTTTATAAATTACATACAAGAACATGCTGAAAAAGATATTTTAGTTATTATGTCATTTAATATTAATTACGATTTCGAATATGCTAAAAAGAATTTTTAGCGTATTTCACATTTTTTATGTATTTTAGTTTTGATATCATTTATTATTATATCATGTTTTATAAATTACATATAAAAACATGCTAAGAACGATATTTTTAGGTTTTACCTTTTCGCATTTATTATTAATTAAATATACGAATATGCTAAAAGGAATTTTTTTTGTATTTACATTTTTTATGTATTTTAGCTACATTATTTCTCGAAATTGGATAAAAAATGCGTCAAAATGGCTCCGGAACAATCATAGCCGTTTTTGAAAACCCCTTGTACTCATTATTGAGTGTAGTGACATGCTCGGAACAACATATACTCATTTTTGAGCTTTCGCATTGTCTCAAAAATGACGCATCATGTACTCATTTTGAATAATTTGTTGTTTAAATGAAAGTTGCCATAGTCTCAAAAATGAGTATATGATGTTTTGAGCTTGTCACTGTATTCAATAATGAGTACATGGGAGTTTCAAATTCACCTATATTTGTTTCGAAGCTATTTTGACATATTTTTGCTCAATTTTGAGAAATCCTTTTATTCAGTGTAGCAATATTTTAACATTTATTTATAAAACAAAATATTCAAAAAATTACTAATGCTTGATTTAGTAAAAATTTTGCAATACTTTTAACATTTATTTATGAAACAAAATATTGAAAAATTTACTAATACTTGATTTAGGATATTTTGTAATACTTTTCACATTTATTTATGAAACAAAATACTCAAAAATTTACTAATGTTTGATTTAGTAAATTTTGCGATACTTTTAACATTTATTTATAAAGCAAAATATTTTGCAATACTTTAAGCATTTATTTATAAAACAAAATATTCAAAAATTTACTAATGTTTGATTTAGTAAATTTTGACTGCATTAGAGCAAATTTACTAATGGAGTAATGTTAAATTTTTTCATGTAGTTGGTTAGCGCATACTTTAAAAATGAAACAATTCTTAAAAAATAAACTTTCTTAGAAAAATTTTATTAATAGTCATACTTACGCTAAAAAGTTCCCCATATAGTTTTATATGGTTCTTAAAAAATTCTTAAAAAGAGCCTAAAAAATTCTGCAAAAACTACCGTACCGTTTCTGGCAGAAAACAAAAAAAAAAGAAGAAAAAACATGATTTTGATCAATAAAACCCAATAAATGCTGTAATTAAACCATTCATTTTGGTAACTTTTCTTTTCTGAAGTCAAAGGTTTACTGGATATTCCGGTTTTCAAAACTATATTTCTTATTACCTCACATTTAGTAAACTATATACAAAAATGAAAAGTGAATTGACCGAATTTTTTATCCTATTTTCTTAGGTATCACGATAACATTACCAAATTTTACTACATTTACCGAATTTTGTCACAGATTATGAAAATATACTTTATTGTTAATTTTACTAAAATCATTAACAAAATACATGGATTAAAATTACCGACATTTTTGATGTTCCCGTGTTCCCAAAACACGATAAATTTTAACTTATTCTACTTGTTAAAGCTATATTTTTCTTTCTCGGTGAAGACAAAGTAATCATTTCTAATAATAAATGTGTATGCATGGAAGTTCCTCAAAGATTGATTCGATTTTAATAAATACCTTTTCATTAATCCTAATATTTAATCGATGCTTTAAAAGACAGGAGACAAATTATTAAACTTAAACTTTTTTTAGGCAAAATTTTTAGATCAATAAAACAATACTACGATAAAGCTTTACATAAAATTACTACGAAAAAGCTTATCATAATATTACTATAATAAGTTTAGACTAGTATACGATGAACTTTCATTTTAAAGATGAAACTTTGACACGCATATTGCATTTACAGTCTCTCGTCAAAATATTAGACGCACTATAATATTCTATGTTAAATCTAAATTATCAGGTTATACTATACAGCTTTATTATTCTTACGCGGCTCAAACCGGTTTGCACTAGTTTACGTCAGTGTATCAATTGATTAACATTGTAATGCAATGCATTAAAAATAAATACAAATAGAAAGTGTGTAAAAAAAATCTCCTGAATCAAAAGCCATTACATATATGTTTAAATATAAAAGTTTTGCATATTCGTACAAAACATGCAATTATTAAAACACTACAGTGCGTATAATAATTTGGTCTAATTGTTTTAATATACCAATGTAATACCTAGTATTATAAATATTCTGTATTTATTTAATATTACGTTTAATTTATTGAATTGTTGAATTTATATTATATATTGTCTAATTTAGCCAATTTATACACGAACGTAAGCAACTGAAACCGGTTTCAGTCGCATAAAAACAAAAAAGCTATATAATATCTCCTGATAATTAAAATTTTGCATAGAATCTTATAATGCGTCTAATAATTTGGCCAGGAACTGTAAATACATATAGCAATGACAATTAGTAGAACAACCGACCGATGATTAAACCTCTTTTTCCCAAACTTCAAAGATATTACAGCTAAATTTTACTATTAGGATTATATCCTATATGCTTATTAGTAGAAGGATTACAACTCACATTTTAGGCAACAAAAATTTACAACTAATATAAAAGCCAATTTTTTGACTTAATTTCCCATTTATATCATCTTAAAAGTTAAGCTCTAAATAATAATTAATAAAAAAAAACTTATTTGCAGTATTTTATCAATATCTTGATAGTTTACTAGCTAAAATACAGACAGTAAAATAAAACTAATTCCAAGGTAACTATCAGCTATAAAATATATCCGAAACTTATTTTCCTTCTTTAATTCTACGAGGGTTTTGGTCTAACGATGCTTGCAGGAGGAAATATTTTTATTATGATCTCAACTTATAATGAACGACTAAAAATATTGCGATAGGTGAACTATAAGTGCTATAGATAAAGCTTATAAGTACAATTCAATAAAAGAAGGCGGATCTTTATAGTGGAAATAATCCATTGGTATATTTGGGATAGTATAAAATATTACTTTTTGCTAGAAGTATTATGGAAAGAAATGGAGAGGCTTATTTAAGATATATTATTATATATTGATGAATCATAAGTTATTACTACTTATTACTTTGTTTCTTTTCTTATAATATAGTAACGCTATTATTTAAATGTCTAATAAAGATGATATAAAATTGATAAGTAATAATTTCGTTCTTAACCGCACCAACAACAAAAACTTGCGAATTAATATTAAGTTGAATTATAAATAATTTTCTAATATTTCTCCTAGTTCACTATTGATTTTTAAGAGAACTATTTAAGCTAAGTAGACATGTTTAAAATAATTTGAACTATTGAAGCTAATTGATACTTATTATTTTGTTTCTTATCTTATATAATGACATTTTTATTTAAATGTCTAATAAAAATAGATTTAAATTTATTGGTAATAGTTTCGGGTCTTTCCACACCAACAACAAAAACTTACGATTAAATATTAATTTGAATTATAAATAATTTCCGATATTTCTCTTAGGTCACTATTGATTTTAAAGAGAACTATTTAAACTAAATAGACTTGTTTAAAATAATTTGAACTATTTAAACTAATTAAATAAAAAGTATAATTATTATTTTTTTTTACTTTATCTCATTTCTTTACACTGTTAGAATTTTTATTTCGAAATTAGGGTAAAATAACCAGTAGCAGTTTGTTCGTCCTATTAACCATAAAGTTCATGGTTAGGAACATTTCTTTACCTTTACCGTTTTAAAACCATTTACAACTGGTACAGTTAAAAAACCGTGCATACAAAACTATACGGTTCCGTAACCATTTACAACTAGCATAGTTTCTGAACCATGGAATAAGGCTTAAAGAGGCATTGGATCTCTCTGGGTGCTGCACTATTTACGCGTGAATGATAGTTAAGTATTAAAATAGTCCAGGATCATTGATTCTGACTAAGACATTGAGACTAAGACATTTGACATTGAGACTAAGAATGCAAGTCACTAAAAATTCATGATGTGTTGAAGGAAATGAAAGAAATATCCGGTATCAATGTTGAGATTCGAACCCCTGTTCAATTGATCAAGTGATTGACACATTAGCCGACTCAGTCACAGTATGTACCCGACTGCACAGATCAAAATGGCGTCGTAAATTTCGCGTAATTAGCACCCATAGAATTATGGTTGCTAAACCGTATTAGATAAAAACAATCAACAAACGGTTTTTCTTACACTTTACAGTTTGAATATCATCTTTATTATGGTAACTCAACTGTTTTGGTTGAATGTGATAAAATAACAATTAAATAAATTGCTATTAAGTCATTTTTACCGAGAAATTTCTAACAGTGTAACCTTATATCATTTTAATTTAAAATTATTTTCTCAGATACCAATAAAATATTGAAGAAGTGAATATGATATATAGGAACGTCTTTTTATCAATCCATTATGTTCTTAGCGTAGTTTGAAAAGTATTAAAAACTTATATTCTACTATGTTTTTAAATATTAATGAAAACATAGAAAAATGGTATGAAAGCATAGAATCAAGTTTTGCGTGCATCGATTGATTTAGTTTTTTTCCTTGAAAATACTTTGGCGAAATATAATTCAAGTAGAAAGAAATACTTGGACTCAGTCCAATTTAAAATTAATGGGATCTGTATAAGCGACATAGATAACACATCACAAAATAACACAGCCATAGATAGGAATAAAATTCCTTTTTGCAACTTTTATTTCTTAAACTTTGTTATTTAAATGCATTTAAAGGTGGCAAAAAGTATCAAATTTGGAAATTTATAGATTAAAATAATTGGTGAAAGGATAATCTTTAAATTCAGCTATAATTTATTTTTTGAAGAAGACAAAAACTTAAAAATGATTTGTTATTTAAAAGAATTTGTTCTATGACTAGCGGACGCAGGCCCCTGCTCGTTTCGCTTATTTATCCCAAGCTTGCTTTGTTATCATTTTTATTTATAGAACAAAAACGGATTGTTTAACCGAAATTAAAAATTATTCAATAAAAAGATTCACACAAATTCACAAAGATTCTGTTTTAGAAATTCAGTTTTGGATATTTTATGATAAAATTTAAACTTTATACTTTTGCTCGGTTAGCCATGCACTGTCATCCACAAATCCGTTATTTACGTTAGTTTATAACGTTAAAAGTAGTTGCCAGGAACTACTACAACTGCTACAAACTACTGTCTCTTTTGTATCGCACTACTCACTACAATGCTTTTTTTAAAAATGTAGCACACTACAATACACATTACGACAAAAGCCATTATATTATTAACACTTTTAAACAGTTTCACTTTTACCCGACTTTAGAATTTGTGTCTAATACACATCTAAGTTTTTTTAAGAAAAAGGCAAACGCTTTTTCACGCTTTGACTCAATTTAAAGTCGTCATTAAAAATAAATATTGGAAACACAACCAAGAAATGTGAAAACAGAAAGTTCGATAAATATTCATCTTAAACATCATATGAATAGGTACGTTAAATACAACCTTACTAAACAGGATTAATCGTAATCCGATCATTGATCGATTCTAATTTACCACTAATGGTTGGTGAATGAGGCCATTCCTAAATTCGACGACGATAAAAATCCACCCAATGATTATTACTCTCGTCTGAAATAACATGAGTTCTTTTGGAATAACAATTGCCTCAGAGAAAAAATTTGGAAATCGTTTGAAAAAAAACGGATGATGGCAATAGAAATAAATACAGAGTACTCTACATGAGATAAATGACCGATGGATCGTTTGACTCAGCGTGCGTGTGAGCTGAAAGCTGGAAACTAAAAAAAAAGAAATGTCTGTCACGTTTTGTAACACGCTACTTTTAAAAAAAGAATAGTTTGCTATCTTTTACGGTGTTTATTTTTTATTTTATTATTTAAAAAAAAAACATGTTAAGGAATATAATAAAAAGAACGGTCTTTCTCTGCTTTCAATGACGGTGGTTCAAGGACATTGGCTATCCGTCAACATGTAATTAGTTATGATGACAAATGACAATCAAGGAAGGATGTGTGATGTCAAAAGTTTTATTCGAACAGGAATTCTTTTACAACTGTACATAAACTGATTAATTTTGATGAAGAAGATGATAAAGTTGATAATACCGTGCTGTTATTATTCCCTTGCTTTGATTTTGAAATCAAAAGATTAAATATTAAAAGGAAAACAAGTTATTTTAATATGATATTAAAATCTCTTTTATTAGTTTTGAAGGTCCCGCAGTGGACTGATCGTAAAGACACGGTCCCCAGTAAAACACCGAACTCAATTATCACTGACTGCGGTCAATAAGCGGGTGGGTGACCACTTTGATCACCCTGCGTAGGGATCGCATCGGTCCTTGATAAACTGTTCTACCGTAAAATGCTCGACTTTGAGCGCAGGTTGCCTGGCTACCAAAGCATATGAGCCATCCCCTCTGCAAAGAATCGAAACTGAGTTGGCATATCTTCGGATCATCCTCAGGGATGTTTCCCAGACCGTTGCCAATAGCCCAATCTGCAGCTCTAGTACGACGTAAATAAAGTACCTACTTACCATAATTTTTGAGAAAAGGATTTTTTTAAAAAGTAAAAGGAAATCGAGGAACTAAGTTTAATAAACAAGATAAACTTTTTAAAACTCTAAATCAATCAATTCCTATGCAGTTAAAAGCGGAAATTTTTTGGAAAAAGCTGAAACAATTTTAAAAGTTGGGATTCCCAATATGCCCAATACCCGAAAATTGCCTCCTTGCTTGCAATAAGCTTTAGAGCCCTTTCAGTATTATCAGTCATCTTGAATTTACTGAAAGGGTCAAAAGGGGGGAAGTATCTTAAACTTTACTACAGAGGCAAGTAGACAGATACAAGTACAGGACTGTTCCCTAAGTATTATTTCTCCACTGAATTTTTAAAAAAAAGAGAGATCAAACCAAATCAATGGGAATATGCGTTAAAGATAAATGAGCTATGTAGTAGATAGAGTGTTTAAATTATTTAAAAAAGGCATTTTTTAATGGTAACTATTAAAACCAAATCCATATTGTGCAGTTTTAATACAGATGCTAGAGAAGTTGGTTTTTAAGGCCACTCTAAAAGGATGTGAGTCGGTGAGAACTGCAAGATAGTAGTAAATTTTGACTCTCATGAATTGGCCGCGAGCAACAGCCTTATTGCGAAATGGCATCTAAATATAGTTTTTCTTTATTTTAAATAGCAAGAACTTTAGAAAAAAGATTTGCTTATTCTAATAATACGAAGCCATCTTATTGTCAAAAAAGAGTAATAATTAAAAGAAGGCATTATTTTTGTTTTATTAATTGTGTCGGTATTTAACTTACAATTCTGTGGAAGATTTCGTTCAGTATCAATTTATTATTTTCTTTTTACTCCAGTACGAAGAACAGCTATTCAGCTAGTTCGTAATATTTAATTAGGAAAGTAGCCCTTATTAACAGGTAATTAATGATATGGCTCTTTTCTTTCTTTGACATAATTTATATCAATTTTCTCTCAATTTAATCTTACAAAACAAACGATCAAGATGAACGATAGTTTCAGTCACTCTTGCCTTCTCGTAATGCTTATGACAGCTTAGTTGCTATTGGTTAATTTATAAATTCTTCGGCAGTACTAAATCTTTAGCTTACAGCAATATTTGTTTATTATGCATAAGGCCGTTTTTTCCTTGTCAGATTTAATACCAGTTTTGTCTAAAGAGTTAGAGTACGTACAAAACCAACAATAAATAATAAATAAATAAAGGATAGTGTGCATCAGTAAAGCTTTCGGTAATGCTAAGTATGCTATGTCATTGGTAAAATATGAATGCTAGGTTGATATCGCTAAGTTTTTTTTTTTAAAATCTAAATTTACTTACGGTAATGTATATCTTATTTAAATATTCAAGGATGGAGTTCTACATAGATTACTAAATAACTATCGAATAAATATCATAGATTACTTTTTCGTTTACCCTTATTTGTAACGACTTAAAAATCAGTTAGAATTGGAAATTAAATGAAGTTAAATCAATCTAACCGGTTTTAAAGGACTTTTAAAAAATTCGAAATAATGAAGCACTTAAAAAGAGAATTCCTATTATTTTTTATTAGGAGCTTAAATATCCTTAGAAAGAATCGAATACTTCATTATTTGGTTTTCTATGCAATTATTTCTGATTTGAAAGTTTTTCTGGAGATTTTTATTTCATAAGAACAATATGATGGATTAAGAATTCCATATAATCCATATATATACTGAAATTTGTCTTTTCGAAATGTTGAAAATTCTTTTCTTTGTTTTTGGACTCATAATAACTAGTAACAAAAGCTATCATGATTTTATGTAACTATATTTTTTAAATAAAAAATTCCCCAGTTTTGACAGCAAACTTTTTATTAAAAGTCGAATAACTAACATTTCATGTGAAACATTTTTTGAAAAAGTATTAAGATTTCAAATAATATTTTTGATTTATGTAGTGTTTTTGAAAAACTTTTTTTAAATGCACATAAAAAAATTAAAAATTATCAACACTTGAATAGCTTTTTTATACACTGTAAAAAAATTTCGTGTATTTAAACACAAAAAATTGTGGCAACTTCTTTTCACCAAAGTTGTGTTTCACTAAGCGTTACACTACATCAAAAATAAGAATAGTTCATTGTGTAGTGAAACACCTAGCTTGTTCTTTTATACTACTTGGTGTAAAGTAGCCACCACTATTTTTGTTATTAAGTAACACTAAAATTTATAGTTATAGTACGGTATGATACACATAATAATCAATAAAAAATCAAGAATCATAAATTTAGGATGCCCATGTAAAATATTTCTTAAAATAAATGTGGTTTGCTAATCAAACATACACACAGCGCAAACAGAATATTAATGAAAATTCGAATTAGGCTTAACAAAATAGAAGTGAATAGAGGTTAAATACAAAATTATTTAATACAGATTTATGAAAATCTTATGCGATTGCAATCATCTTTATTATGCATCAAAAAACATGAATACCTTTTATAACTGCTTAGATGAGTAGTTTACCAAATCAATTCAGCAAAAAAAGTTTAAATTACTTGGCAAATAAATGAATATGTCTTTATGATCTTACTCTCACGTAGGATAGTGAACTAAGCCTAGTTAGGTATTAGTTAAAGTTAAAAGAGTTCATATCTTCAGAAATAATATTACTAGTTAAGTAAACTCACTCATTATGTGTAGCTAGGGTCTTCTTTCATCAATTATATCACTTCAAACACAAATAAAATCTCAATTTACCTTTATTTTCCAAAATTTACGAAGCATTCGAAAACACAACAACACATCCTCTGGCCTGTCACCAACCATTAATGGCGTAAAAGCAGCTGAGTTTTGAGTAAGCTTTATCAATTATTGATGTTAAAATTTAGCTACACCTTTTAAAATATATCTGAACACACTATTCAGCATTAATTTGAAATAAAATAATCATTCACGCAGTTTTTAGAGTTTTTCAACACCAAATTCGGATAGGTATTGCACCACATTTTTACAGTGTGGAAACTTTGGAATGTGTTTATTACCATAATATTGTTCGAACTTGCAGTAACCACTATACGGATTCAATCATATTTCCATGCAAATTAAGCCTTCTTAAATTTGATTACAAGATGGTATAGTGGAACTTGAACCGGATCATGGTTCAATTTGACCATTTATAAGGCCTTGGGAAATATACTTCTTACCAACTTTATTATCTTTTAAGTGCCAATGTATCCTACCTACAGCCATCTGCCATCAACTTCAGAAAATAAAAAAAGAAAATTTAAAAATTAAGGGCTTTGTTTACATACTCGATGATGAAACATGCTTGATACTTTGTTTGCATACTCGATGATGAAGCATTTGTAGTATTAACAACACTTCACATTCTTGATACTTTGTTTACATACTCCATAAAAAAAGAAGTAAGAGCTTTGCTAATCTCGATGATGATCAAATAAATGAACGCACAAGAGAAAATAGTACCTAGTGTCTGCCTCTCTTCGTGACCCAACGCTAATCATAACTGTTACTTACGTAACACCATATGCTGTGCTACTTACGTAATCTTCTTTACTGTTACGTTCGTAACAGTAAAAATTAGCGTGGGGTCAAGAAGAGTAGAAGACTCTAGTGTGCTCTTTTCTCTTGTGCGTTCATTTATTTGATCATTATCGGGTTAATTTGTAAACACCGAATTTATACTTCGATTGCATATTAGTACAGAAGCTTACGTTTAATTCCAATTCTTTACAGTTGGAAACATTTTGAAAATCCCACCACCTACCTACCAAAAGAATTTTCTTAAATTATAGATAAAAGAATAAACGATTTTCTTTTTGTTGATCAATCTTAATCCCAAAATTATTTCATCATAAAATTTTTAGGGGAAAAAATGGCCTTATAAAGAGTTATCCTATCAAGTTTGTAACAGATTCGGAAGGTATATTATTTTGGTACGGATATTTTAGTTCAACATTTAACAAATTTTCTTGAGAGAGAATGCAAGGTTGTTCTCTACCATTGCTTGCACATGTGTTACATTGTTTTAAACCGAGATTGTACAGTGGTTAGATATATTGAACTCTCATTTTAAAGAAGTAGGGTTCTGTCATCTGTGGTGGCTTGAAGATCAACTATTTTTAAGTTTATAGGTGCGAAATAGTTTGGATAGTTGGTGTGCAATGCTGACTACCACCATCATGTAGTTCGTCTCGAAATTTTGGGGCGTCTACTTCCACAACCGCCTTCTCTGACAACAAGATCAGAAGCTGTTTACTTTAGTTTTTGTTACTTAGTTTTACTTTAAAATCATTAAAGGAAAGTTTCTTACTCTGCACGGCAAAAAATTATGATAAAATTACCGTACTTGTTGGTAATAACATTTCTGATTTTTAAAAAAAACAACAACATAATTCTGATAATAAACCAAATTAAAAAACAAATAATGTCTGTGTTTTTTGTTCCTATGGTAACGGTTTACAGTAAATTTAAAGTAAATTTATACGAATAAATAGTTTTTATGCCTTGCTCTAAAATAGCGTTCCCAAATAGTGTCCAGGGAATCGTGGAGTTACGTGGCAGATTTAAAGAAGTTCCATGAGTTAGTACTTTTCATAGGCTGGAATAGCCTGGTTGGTAGGACATTGGGCTCGCGTTTGTGAGAACGGGAGTTCGAATCCCTCCGGCCGAAAACTCCCCGTGTATTAAATGGTGACTGGGCATTCTAAATCAGTCAGGGTCGCTAAGTCCTCTAAGTTCCCAGAACAAATTGATACCTCTGGGAGTACTGAATTGGATATTGATCGTTCTTTGGTTCTGGTCAAAATTACGATGTGTGGATGAATGACTAAAGTATGATTGGGTCCTCCCTATAAAATGAGAGGCGATTTGCTTGTAGTTGTAGCATTTTTGGATAGATGGCGCCCCTGACGAAACAAGAAACTCACCCTCTGACTTAAAAATTCGCTTGATTCCAAGAAGGCTAGCTGAAATTGGCCTTTGGCGTAAGCAACAGCAACAACAGTACTTTTTATAACCAGTGAACTTTTTAAACCTCGGATTAATTTTAAATCCCACCTATAATTCATAATTTATTTAAGCTTTTGGTATCCTTTCTGAAATTGCTTCATATAAAATGCCAATGAAATAGAAATGGCATTATTAAAAAGAAAATATAATAATTCTAATAACAATATATTGAATAAATAATGAAAAGAACAAATCATTTATAAAATATTGCATTAGTATTTTCTTTCGCACTTTTCAAATTAAAATAAAATAACGAAATTATTTAACGAAGGAAAATATTCTCTAATAACTATTTTCAACGTTAATAGCAGTTCGTTTATGTTTTCATTTTGAAGTAAACCATAATTCATCTTATTTTATTCATTTTTAATTAATGCATATACATAAACAAATTCATAACTAGACTAGATATAGCGCAAGGACTGCAAATTTAACTGTCAAGCATAAAACCTAATTTAAAATTTATTAATGATGAAAAATATTTATTCCTCTAATTAAATATTTCAAAAGCAAAATTTTTTAAGTTATAACGCTTACAACTCCCTTAATAAAATTCATTTATAAAGTCGGGGTTCCGCCAAAAGAATGTTGATTATTTACGGTTCTGTGGCAGAACAAAATTGAGAACCGCTGTTCTTAGAAATTGTGATAAAATTACAAAATTTTGCAACTTTTACTAAATTTTATCACATATTATAACATGGTCGTACAGAATTTGGATGTTCTTTGAAAATCCATGGACATGAAAACGACAACAACATATTATAAAACTGCATTTCATAATTAATTTGATCTATCTTGTGGTGCGCAAGGTCAGTAAAATCACACGCATCATTAAGTTTCATTTTATATAAATGTAAACAGCGCATTGCTAGGACAACGTAACTTTAATTACAATCCGAAGTTCTATATACTTGAACATTAAAGAAATAATGGATGTAAATATTTTTTCTCATTATTAATGTATTTAATAAATGAAACCAATCATGCTTATAACTGCATATTAACTTGTAAATTACTGTAGATATTAAATATTATAGTGTCGCCAATTTAACTTAGGGTGGGTTCAAAGAGTAGCCCACCCCGTGGCGATTTCTATAAATCTCCCCAAACTAGGTTTCTGGAAGATATTTCTGGGAGATAATTTTAAACATCCGATCACACCACCAAAATTCTTAAACCTGATTAGTTATTTGATATGTATCGTTAACGAAGAGGTAAAAGGATTTATTTTTTCGCCATTTATGCTTCTGATCTCTTATCTCTTCTTATTTTTTATTCTAGTAAAAATATTTTAATAAATTTGTGATACTTTTTTTTCTTTTTTAATAATTAAAAAGCGACATTGACCCCAGTAATAATCGCCAAATTGGCGAGATTTCAAAAAGTCGCCAAGTGGTGGACTATTCTAGGATTTTACCATTTACTTCGCATTTATTCGTCCAAAATCGCAAACTGTAGGCAAATTAGGCACCTTCGGTAAAAATTACTGAGCCTTTTGATGTTCCCATCGAGTTGTCCCATGAAGATTTCTCATAAATACTATAAATTGAACCATATTCTGGCAGTTTTAACCATACCATTAACCATACTTTTTTTCTCAGTTTGAAAAGAAATTTTTTAATTCAAATAATCAATACTTTTCATAACTTATTTAAAAAAATTTTAATTACATGGAATCCACTTTTATTTATTAAAACTGTTGAAATGAAATAATAGAGATTTTATTGCAGAAACTAATAACTCGATTACTTCTTTTTTTGATTACCCCGGGCAAACAAAGCGGAAACTATCTGTTTGTTTAAGAGGCAGGGCATTTTGTTCAAACATTGATTAATTCTGGTATCGTATATAGATAACAACTTTTGAAGGTTCCTACTTCGACAAATGAACAATTCTTATAGACATGTCCATAAACATAGTACTCTCTTTTTTTTTTTTTTTTTCATCCTTAGAGAATTCAATCTACTTGATTATTACATTCACGACAATTTTTCTTCTAAAGCAGGGTGTGTCACGTCAAAAACCTCTACCCTTCTCTACAAAATTTATTTTTGACCTTTCAGCATTTTGATACTTCGTTTTTAGATTCTTTGAAATTTCGGCAGAGGAGTGATTGACGCATAGTAAGAAATGATAGTTTAAAAATAATCTCATTCTCAGGAAATCCTTTCGGGCACAGGACTACATTTACTTGAGAATCTTATTTTTAACCTCTTTTAACGAAATTGGTGAATACTAGATTATCAGCTGATTTAATTATTTTTGACTTTAATATTCAAATATATCGTAAGATATAGAAAATAAATGTAATAAAATAGTATTTTTGTACTATTTTAATACACACAAAAATATTATAAACATAAATATGAATATTTTTTACACGAATATAATTCCCTAAAATCATTGATAAATCATTTTATCCAACAAGCACAAAAAATTGCAAAGATGGGTCTCAAATTATAGAGTCGGTGGTAGTGATGATTTTTGACTTGACTCCAACTCTGACCCCGAACTTTTTTGAGAACTCCAACTCAAGCTGGTTCTCAATTAAAAATTCCCCCAAATACCGTTAAAGAATTCATATTATTATGAAGAAAATCTTAATTTCAAACCAATTTTATTTCTTTATGTACGATTAAAGTAAAAGGCATTAGATTTAAAACTAAATTTTGTATAACCTGGGTTACCTTTTTGGGAACCTCGCTCTCTGTTCCCTTAAGCCACTGCTGCTGAATTGTTGATGGTGAAAATTTCGGTTAAATATTATATCACTTTTACAATAAAATTGAACAGCAGCCTTACGATGTTCAAAACACTAAAAAGTAAGAACAATTATTGAAAATTATCATAAAATGATTGGAAAAAAAGTTAAGTTATATCACTGGGAGCAAAGCTGTATGGCAAAAACTGGAATTTCAACTGACGGTTTTAATCCGTTTGTGATAAAATGAAAGATTGAGAAAAATCATTTCGTCAACAAAACGGCTTTTAAACCGTTAAATATACGGTGAAATTTCGAAAAAACAACGGGTATTTTTTGCAGTGTAATTCATTTATTCATCTCATTTTTTTTTTACAGTTTGAATTATATTTTGTGTTCCTTTTCAAAAGTTCGGTTAAACACAAGCTCAAAAACGTGCAAATGTGATAAATTAAGTAAGTCATGTAAATATTTGTCATTTTTATTCGGTTAATATCCGCGATTGGTCATATTTTAGTCAGCAAGCATTTCTTGAGAAATATGAAAAAATGATTTATAATAGAAGTGTTTCCATTATTTTGTCCAACTCCTGTAACTAATCAATCTTAAATAGATCTGTTGTCACACTAGCACAATATAAAAACATTTTCCCCAAAATGGTAAATTATAGTAGTTTTATACCATTTTCAAATGTTTAACCATTCATTAAAATTTTTATCACTTTACAACTTTACAATTTAAGTATGTTGAATGTATATATTAATCCATTTAAATTCAAGCAAAACTTTTGCTTCACTATTTACTCATTTATAAAAGTGATCTGAGATATTTTGCTGAGGCAGTATTCCAACTTAATGAATAGAGCCTATTTGTAAATGATCTGAAACTAAACACATTTTACTGACTTTTAATTAATTTATACCCTTGCATGACTCTCGTACAGATCCTTAATATCATTCAAATGTATGGCAACTTTGCTGTGGTACCAAGTTGAACCGTTTAATGGTGTGAATTAAACCATCATATGCTTGATAAGACCATATTATTGTTCAAGGTACCGGTATCGTGGTTCAACATTAAAAGTGGAGAGTAATATTGAAGCTTCAATTTCATTAAGACTAATTTAGTATGATACAATAATAAATTCAATAAATTTAAAATTTACTTTCTAATGCAGTGAATCTCATATACATGATACAGTGCGCAAGAAGCGGACAACCCTGAATAACGTTTGATCTAATGTTCGGATTTTCACGTTCTAGGACCCATTCTTAATGGCTCGAGAGAGTGACGTCAAATATGCTAATTAATACGTGCATACGGTATCTTAAATTACTCAATCAGACATAATAGTTCGACGAATCTGTATTTTTGACCCCCAAATATAGGGGTAGACACAATCTGAGAAATATGGTCCCAATAGTTTGGTCAGGAGAACGCTCCAAATTTTGGATCCCTGAATATTAATTTTGCTTTTTGCATATTTTGATACATCCTGAGAGCTTTTTAAGCTAATTGAAAATTTTTTACACCCAATTATGAAAATCTTTTATCCAAAGATAATTCCATGTCAAAAATTACGTTTAGTAAATATTTATTATTTTTTATTATTTTATTTAACAATGATCGAAAAATGTTTGAATTGTAAGGTATATAAGTTTTTGGATCATTTTAAGGAATGTAATTTTACATGGCAAAATGCAAAATTTGTGCAAATTTGGTCGAATAGTTCCTATAATATTGAATAATTGAATTTTAACTATCTGACATTTTATCTTGGCATTTTATCCTGGTTTTTTTTTGGAGCCCCTTATATCATTAGCATTTTTCAAGTTAATTTAATGCAAACTAGCCTGTCTATTATAAATTACATAGATTTATGGATTCATAAAAGATTTATTATGGAAACAAATATAATACAATATCCTGTACAAGTATTCTGGGGAAAATATTTCTATAACAAACTTGAATTTTTACGTCGAGGGAAAATATCATTATCAAACAATAAACTAAAGAATAGCGGCTTTAGATTATTTTTACTTTGATGCTTTTCCAATATAAGTTTCTATACTTAGTCACTCATATATATTGGAAAAAAATACACCATCTTTTGATGTTTCGGTATTAAGTTTTATTACAATCCGATGCTGTGCTGTTTTGCTTGAAATATTGAGTAACAAATTCTACTGCAGAATATATTTTCAATGGATTTTATTATCTTTTAATATTTAAATCACTTTTCTGTTGTAAATAAATTTCTGGAGGAGGACATCAAATTGTTTTTTTTATTAAAAATCCAATCCCCTTACAGTGATTTCATTAAGTGAGTAAACTAATTCATCTAGAGGCTTTTCTCTATAAAGTCGAAAGAAAAATATCGATATAATAATGCCTAATAATCAAAAGTTATTATATTGTCATGAATTTGAACGATAAAATTCAGCATTGTAATATATTTTATTAATTAAAAAGGATTGTTTTGAAGCTTTTGTATCTGGAATAGATAATCGAATCTAATTTAAAAATAAGTGTATAATTACTCAAAGGAAATACATGCTACAATAATAATCAAATTGAGAATGCATCTTAGAAAGTATGGCGCAATATTTGTATGTTTGTTATAGCAACTAATGTTTTTAAAGAATATTTCAATTTGTAATTGCATTATTGCAAAATATTATCAAAATAAAAAGCTTTTCGTATCAAAATAAGAGATATGAAGCCTAGCCAAACTCTGTTAAAAAATTCTGACTCAAATTGCAATAGAAAGTACTGACGCCAGGAGGTCAACACCCGTAAAATCTTTTTTTTTGCCGTAAATTTGTATACTTTAATTTTTGCAGTAATATTTATTTACAGAGATTCAGCAATTTTACAGTAAATATTACTGTAACAATTACTGCATATCAGATATTTTCGCAAAATGTTACGGAAAAAATTGATTTTATGGTAAAAATTACTGACACCCAGAGTGCCTGTACTGTTTACCCTAATTTAATCCGAATTTTATACAATGCATATGTGACATCGGGAGTGCAATGTGACAGAGAGTCACCAAGTTGCAACTTGCAATTGGTACACTTTCCATAATTGCAAGCTGCATTTCCATAAATGCGAGTCACATTTATATTTTTTTATAAATCTGAAAAATGTTTCAAATATTTATAAAAATATGAATTGGTATTACGTTTATGATTCATTTAAGCTATTACGTTTTTGATTTATTTAAGCTAATGTAGGCTACTGGAAAAAATTTTTAAAAATGAATTTTACTTCATGAATATCCAACTTCAATTAATTTCCTAGTCCAAGACAAAGAAGAACACAAAACGACTGTTATCGTAGATGCAACATCTAATGCGTTCCAAGGTTCGACATCTAATGGTCCAAAGCGCAACACTATGCTATAACTTAGGGCTTAGACCAATTTTTCTTTCTTTGTTTGTTTATTCAATGCTGAAATATATGGCATTCACAAAGAGAATCATAATAATAGACAAACATACAATGTGTTTTTTTATGAAACTAAAATACTTGAACTAGTATTACATTCTCCAATAAATAAATAATTAATTCATCTATACTATGAAAAATTTCGGATGAAATTACTTTATTAAAGTACCAGCACTTTGAACGCGCCATGTGTAAAATTAATTTTACCTTAATATCCATTTTTACCGTAAAATATTATACCATAATTTTTACAATAATATTTATTAAATTAGAGGGATTCAGTGATTTTAAGGTAATTATTACTGTAAAAATTACGGTATATCAGATTTTTTGCCCTGTAATATGTTCTGGTAAAAATGGATTTTATGATCAAAAGTACCACCACTTTGAATGGTACTCTTTACCGTAATTTGATCCAGAATTTTTCACATCACTTTTCCCTAACTATTTCTATAATTGAAAATTGTTTTTGATACCTTATAACAGTGTTTAATCATGTATTCATTAAAGCAACATTAAAACCGCCACATAATTTAAAACTTTTAAAACAATTTGATCACCTATAATTTACTTCATGGATCCTAACTTTAATTGTTTTCGATCTCTTCCATGCGGGTGTATCCATTAGCATTATTGTCTGATAATTTTAAAGTGTCTGGAAGAGTGAAAACTTATCAATTTTGACAAAACTCCTTTACTTAAATTGTGTCAGCAAGTATACGGGCTAAGATGGATAGTTAAAGTTGGTACTTCAGTTACTTTAGAGTTAAAGTTGTTTAGTTTCTTGGGAAATAATGTAAAATAAAGTGAGAAAAAAAGTTTAGTTGAATGGCTTTTCCAGATATTTTTAATGGTAAAATAAATAAAACAATTATGTTTTATAGTATTTTCTAAAACTAATTACGTGTATTCCGCCGTTCTAAATACGAAGGTTGTAAACTTTTTCTTACCTAGGACAGCAATATTAGTCTATCATATAAGTTGCATTAAATAAATCATGTAACTAAACTCCATACTGTTTTTTTAAGACGGTAACTTTTATTTTATAATTTCGTCTTAAAGCTCATTTCAAATTTCAAGGATGAAAGTATTTTTATAATTTGATATTTAAAGCTCTAAAAAATACTTACAATCTTGAAAACTCTTGAAATTTGAAAAATTATTTCAATCGGGATCATTTCAATGAAAAAAAAATCGAGGCAAAAAATTTACAAAAACATTAATTACTTATTTATTATTTAATAAAGGAATCGCATTTACATAATTCACTATAGCTTAACTACGAGTAAGTAGAATCCCTTATCTACATGGAGGGGAATTTAAATATAGTACATTTTACAAGCAATAATAAAAGATAAATAACTATGTTAATGCTTATTCAGTATGTGTGCAAATAAACACAGAACATCTAAAAAGAAATATATATGCTATTAAATAGAGCATGTAAGACTCCTAACAATAAATGCATAAAAAACTTACTGAAACATTAATTATCAATAAAATTAAAATCGCCGAGAAGAAACGGTGCAAAATAATTATTAGGTTTAAAATTTTAACAAAACTAGACAGCTTATAAATGAAAAAGAAAGATCTTTTATTTAGGTTTCTTAGTAAAAGTTATTTTTTAGGGGTATACTGAATTTTAAAACAAGATAAACAACTATTTTAATGTTTATTCAGCATGTGTGTAAATAAACACAGATTATCTAATAAAAAATATATATTCTATTTAATAGCACATGTAAGGCTTTAAGCAATAAATGCATAAAAACTATAAAAATTTACTGAAACATTAATTATCAATAAAATTAAAATCACTGGAAAAATGGTGGAAAATAATTATTAGGTTTAAAATTTTAACAAAACTAGACAGCTTATAAATGAAAAAGAAAGACCTTTTAATCAGGTTTCTTTAGTAAAAGTTATTTTTTTAAGAGAATGTTTAAATTTTAACAAAACTTTGCATCAAAAAATGTAACAGTTATTTTTTTCAAATAACAATGAAACTTTTACGAAAAAAAAGCTTGAAAAAATTCTTGAACAAGTTAAAATTGCAGTTAATCAATGAAAACCAGCTGTTGCCATTCATAACAGCTGACAGAGTGTAAATTATTATATTCGAACTCGTTAAAATAAACTTTTTTTCTCACTATCTTCTTTTAATAGCTTGATATGAGAGAAAAAAAAATTTTTTTATAGTTATTGAATATGAAATATGTAAAAATGAGCAATTAGTATTTTATTAACTTTAAAGAAAAATGTTTCTTTGAATAGGGAGTTTTGAAGTTAACAAAAGTGATCAATCATTAGCTTTTCGAATTCTGATATACTTTTTTAATCTTTTGTAACAGAAAACGAAAAAATATTACGTATTGTATTTAATTTTTTTCTTATCATGAAGCATAAGGTGAAATTGAGATAGATATTTGAAAATTGTCAAATTGTTTTTAATAACGAGATTATAATATTTATTACAACTTGCACTACTAGCAAAACTTAAAAATGTATTAATTTCAAAATTATAACTATTCTAAATTATGCATAATATTATGTTGCATCAATAATATTTACAGATTGAAAACAAAAACTTTTTAATATATTAATAATTTATAATCGTTACATAATGTATAATTTTATATAGTAATTTATAAATGTTATTAAATGTTACACTATTACGCAAAAATAAAAAAAAACGGTTGCGGATAACTTAAAGTAACTTTTTATCTAATATTCAATTTTTACGAACTTGAACTCAAGCATATTAGTTCACAGTGGTGACCTCATAAATGTTAATGTGCTCCATCTTGGCTAGAAAAGTGGAACTCAGCGGTTTGTCCGCTGGTAAAGAGATTTTAGTTATCTATTTGAGGAGCTAGACTTCTCCTTTGTATATTCTTTGATCGTGGTATTCGGTCGCTAATTTACAATCCAGCGGCATTTAACAACTCGCTTTCTTTTTTAGAAGTTTTCTTTTGGTTGTAGTTTGTCATAGTTATAATGCAAGCTTTTATTTCTTTTAAAATTTGTTACCTAAATAAAAAAAGTCCTTTTTTGTGATAAGCAAGAGAGTGGGTCATTAAACGCAGATGAATTCGAAAATTCATACTGGTCCTGTCTACTACCCAGTCTTTTCTTTTTGAAGTTTTAATTCATATCATGTGTCAAATTTTTGAAAATATATACTTAGCGCGGTAGTTTGCCTTTTTTTTTCCTTTCAAAAACGTATTTTTTGCACAAATTAAGAAAATGCGCTATAAATTGTAGCATGCATTCAATGAAGGTGTGTTTAGAAACTCTAAGACCACTATATTATTTTTTCTTAAATATTAATATTTTAAAAACTGTTTATTTTTAGTATTACTGTAGTTAACATACGTTATGTTTTATGTCAGCCAACCGAAGTAGTCTATCGAAAAGAGTAGCAGCAGTAGAAGATATGAAAGTCTACCTGGGAATACTTTAAGCATGCATGTGAAAGGTAATTTTTGCATAAAGAGACTGACGCTCTGTACAAAGAAAGTTCCAGATGCAGGAACATGAATCTATCTCACTTCTTTTTTTGATGAGAGTAGTATGTGACAATAAATTTATGAGATGCGATAGTTTCCCTGAAAGTGTAAAAAAAGGAACTCACTTTTAATGCAAATTCTGACAATGGAAAGAGAAACAGGGTGAGAAAATACGAAAGGTAGCATTTCTACAGAAGAAACTTTCGAGCAATTTTTTCAAACATGACCGTCTGAGTTTTTTAATCAAAACTTATAAGCCAAAGAGGACATAAAACATTTTCAATTTTGGAGATTAATCATTACCTTATTTAAAAATAATTATACTCTATTAAGTCAATAAGATTTCTTAAATGAAAAATATTTTTTACCAATAAATTGAGTGCCGACTTTATTAAATACTGGCTTAATAATTTATTATCAATGCATTTGTCAGTTCATTTTAATTATTTAATCCTTTTATTTATCAATTGTTTATTATGTTCATTTGTTAATCATTTTATTTTATTAATTTTAATTATTAACGGGTAATCGTAGCTTTTAGATTGAAGAATTATAAATTTAAAAGCCTGAATTTTCAGTAAAGCTTTCCATATGAACGGAAAAATTACTAAATGAATGATTTAAATACCGTATTGGTTTTATTGCCAGAATCATGTTTATTTTTTCTTTTGTTTTTAATCATAAAAGTCACTGCCATGCAGTTCGGTGATTTTACTAGCATTCTTTTCTCTGTGCAGATTACGATTGAGTTTTTGTTTTTTGCTTGAATTTACCGCCCTAAACGAGCAAACATTTTTACTTCATTTTAACAAGAATTCTAAAATAACAAATTAAGAATGGTTCTACAGAACACTCTTTAGAGTGTTCTGTCGAACCATGTAGAAAATATTCATAACATATTCTGTAGAAACATATAACATATTACATATAACATAAACATATAACATAAGCATATAACATAAACATATAACATAAACATATAACATAAACATATAACATAAACATATAACATAAACATATAACATAAACATATAACATAAACATATAACATAAACATATAACATAAACATATAACATAAACATATAACATATAACATATAACATAAACATATAACATAAACATATAACATAAACATATAACATAAACATATAACATAAACATATAACATAAACATATAACATAAATTTATAACATAAACACATAACAGAAACATATAACATAAACATATAACATAAACATATAACATAAACATATAACATAAACATATAACATAAACATATAACATAAACATATAACATAAACATATAACATAAACATATAACATAAACATATAACATAAACATATAACATAAACATATAACATATAGCATGAAACATATAACATAACATATAATAATAACATATTCTGTAGAAATTATGTAGAATGAATAGAATTTAAAGATTCTATTCAATCTACACATTTTTTCGTAAAATAAAATTCTTTTAAATAACTATTTTAACACAATTTTATATTATTTTATTAATTGCAGAGAGTATCAAATTTATTTTCTTCTGTATGAAATTTAGCTGCACTTAATTATATTGTAATATATTTCGATTCCCGTTATTACATATCTGAGGAATCGATTCGAAATATTTTTTCTAATTTATCTATATTTCCCGTAACCTACTTACCGAATCCCCATAATACTTTTCCCCAGGAAAACTGAAAGAATTCAGAATCATATTTCATCATTAATAGATAAATCTATAGATTCGCTATTTTATTTGTTCTGATGTTTCATTTCTTATTTCTTCTTATCCAAAGGTTGTGTTATAAATACAATTACTGATTGATTTGACGAAACGTATAGGGATTCGGCAAATTACATACGCAAAGAAAGTATATTACATTTTTTGTTTCGTCGTAATCGTCGTTTCTGATGTCTCTTTCTTGCTATTGGTCGATTAATCCAATAAAAACATATTTTAGAGGCTTTTTCGACTCTTATTTGAAGTAAAAAATAATCTTCCTTTTGTCATATGTTGATACGAGTAGAATTGACTTGATTTTATTCTAAATTAGTTTGCATTTAAATAGATTTAACTTCATTGAAAAACAAGATACTTTTTTCTCTTAACATTCAGTTAAATTAAATTACGAATGAATGAAATTGACTTAGCATTGCAACTAATAAAGCACAAAGTGGATGAATCCTCTGACTTGTAGTTTTTGGTGCTCGCTCCAAATTGTTCTGACACAGTCGTTTGAAAACAGACAAAAGAAATTTAATCGATTTCAATCTTTAAAGAGTTGAGGCGATCCTTCCTTCTTTTTTTGTAATAAGCAAACGATATCTCATTGAATAAAAATGTTTTGAAAGCGAACTTTAAATTTAAATGCAAAATATTATCCAAAACTGCACCAACTTTATTTTTTTTATTGTAAATTTTTCATCAAAATAAAAATTCATAGGAAATATACATCTAAAAATTGAGAATTTGATAAGGGCATTTTAAAAGAACAATCAAACAAGATTCTGTTAGAATGTTTCCTAGACTTCTAAGATCCTAGGTTTATGTATTTTATTATTCTCATAAGATTTTTTCTTTGTAGTTTATTTCTCTAGTATAATTATTTAAAATGTTTATAAAATAATTATTATTAAATTTTAAAAAAAATAAGCACTTCACGTAAAAACAATGAGCTAGATCATCCAAAAAGTAAATCGTTAAAGGATAACTTTTCAAAAGTTGAAGGAATTTAGAGGATACGCCGAAAGCTCCGTGTAACGGAATTCACACAATATTTACATTTGAGTAAACTTTTCTATTATTTTTAAAATATATGATATACCTGTAAAATGTCTATGGTAACGTAATATAACGTACATTTAAATAATAAGTTGTTTTTTTTTAGATATTTAAGCTTCAAAAGCATTAATGCAAAAAAAAAGTGCGTTTGTCTTCATTTTGCACGTGTGTTACCGGTAAAGTAAGAACTCTTGCATTATTTACAATGGAATCCTAATCTAATATTATTAGTAATTCCCAAATAAGTAATAAATTCAAACTTACCGTTCCAAAAAATTTCAATTTCTGAATAAAGAAAATTTTATCGTTCTTTGGTCATAAACTCCGTAATAATTTTGTTTTATTTAAAGAAAGATAATAAAAAAATAATTAGCTGTTTTGCTACCCAATTACGTCTACCAAACTATACTTTGCCAACGGAGCAGTTGTCATTGTATACAATACTTACATGAATTGTATAACTTTTCCTCTACTTCATACTTCGCATAAAAACAAACGAATTGGTGCTATGTTTATGGAGAAGATATATTGACAGGACGGCTATGCCAAAACTAGTTTTCAAAATTTCAATTCTGCAATTTAATTGTTGAAGATGCACCACGTTCTGAAAGTCCAGTTAAGCTATTAACATGAGAATTATAATTCTCATGTTATTATATGCTCATAAAGATACAATATATGACACAAACTGGTGAATAACAACTTTCGATACCGCTGAGAGATTACATTTATCGAATTCAAAAAGGCAGAAAATAGTTAGATTATTCAGAATATTCAGCATAAAGAAATCAATTATCATCATGCATAGAGACTAATTTAATTTCGTGAAGAAAAAAAATAGTCAGAAAATGACTACGAGAAGAAAAATATATGGTAATATTATTATGTATGGTAATAGTGTATTTCTGGTAAAAAATATAGTTCTGGTTAAAAAAAAGCAAAAGATATGATATTTATAAACCATTCATTTGGTAATTTTTCCGTTCCCTTGGCAACGGTTAACCGGAATTTCTGATTTTCATAATTATGATGATTATTACTATACTTTCAGTTAAAAACACAACACTGAAAAATAAGTTTAAACGAATACCCCATGCTCTAAAAAATAATTACAAAATTACCAAATTTTACCACATTTACTAAGTTTTATCGCAGATTATAACACTGTATTTTACGGTTAATTTAAGCAAAACCATTACCAAAGCTCTTCAGTAAAAATTACTCAGCTTTTTGGAGTTCCCATAGAGTCAGAAACTTGTTAAATTTAACCATGTTGAGCTAATTTTCACCATACATTTTTTTCTGTGTGCATTCTGTTCAAGAAACAAAGCAGAAAGCAAAAAATAAATTAACGATTCTGAATTTATGAATTAAATCAATTATAATTTCATCAAATTTACTTAGTTTCTTAGGGATGTTTACTGCTGAATAATAATAACATATTATAACGAAATAATATGAAAAAATTATTCCATATGTGTATTGTCGAAATAATATGTTCGTAAGATTGCATGCTTGCACATACAGGAGGTAACTAAAATGTAACAAACGAGTAGTATTTTGTTGATAAAGCAAATACACTGTAAAAAAATTTCGTTTTAAAGTACCAGCTGTTAGGATACATCATCCATAAACTTCATTTTTACCATTAAGTAATATACCGTAGTTTTTAATGTAATGTTTATTTAATTAAAATGATTCAGTAATTTTACGGTAATTGTTACTGTAAAAATTATGGTATGTCAGATTTTTGCTTCATTTTATGTTCCAGCAAAAATAAATTTTACGGTTTTTACCGTAATTTGATTAAAAAAAATTTACTGCTAACTATCATTTAAAATACAGAATTCTGAATTTATAAAATAAATCTTTCTTTTCACATATAAAAATTCTGAAAGCGTCGCTACAAAATAGTTTTACGAGTAAACTACATCCATTTAAGTCCACTTCTCTCATTGCTATACTTACAGTGATTATTATAAGAAAAATATATATTTCTAAAAAAAAACAACCCAAATTACTTGTCATAATTTTATGGCAAGAATTTAAAGGAATAAATCAATGTGAAATTATAACGTCAAGGATTTGAAAATTCCTAGTCGTTATCGCCATTGTACCCGATGGATATTCTTTTTAAAAGGGAAATTCGTAATGTGAAAAAGCGAATTTCCTCTTTCCTATGCTGGATTCGGGATGATGATTTAATCGTCACAACTTATCTTGATTGTTATATCCTTGGGCACGCAGTCGCTTTTTTTAGACCCATTAATGTTATATGCTCTTTTAAATGCTAAAGCATTTTATTCAAGAATCAATATTACAGACTTGATAAAAGGTAGTAATGTATTGGATTAATTGATTGCTTAGTTTATTGTTCACATTCTAAAACATCGTCATCTCTGTACAGAAATAACTAATTAATTTTTTTTTAATTTTTTCATAAAATCACACAATTAGAAAAAGTTTTATTAAATCAATTAATTTTTTAAACGCAAAATAATGAATAAATGAAATTATTGATGCATAATAATCAACAAATTATGATTAATAGTTTTAATTATTAATCTAGCTCCTTATTCATTGAAAAAAAGCATTGAGTACACTGTAAAAAATTCCGCATCAAATTACGGTAAAAAGTACCAGAACTTTGGGTACATCATCAATAAAGTCCATTTAAACGTAAAATCCATTTTTTACTATAAAATGTATTTTGCCGTAATTTCTTACAGTGATATTTATTTAATTAGAGTGATTTAGTAATTTTATTGTAATTATTATTATAAAAATTATGGTAGGTATATCAGATTTTTTTGTTCCTTAACCTGTTCAGGTTAAAATGGATTTTACGGTAAAAAGTACCGGCACCCTGAATGCTGGTATTTTTTACCGTAATTTAAGCTAGAATATTTTACAGTGCGATCACTTTTTTAATTGTTCTTGCAAAACTCTTTCTCTTTTATTTGAATTTTTTGATTTTACTCATCTTTACAGTTGCAATGCTTAGATTTGAGTATTCATATGCCTTACGAATGACAACTTTGGCGCAATTTTTGACATCATATGAAAATAGTTATTTTTTTAATGATTGCTTTCTGGAACGGGCAGTATGTACAGTATGCAAAATAAAGAGTAGAACACCTTAATAGTTTTTGATTTAATAATCGAATTTTCATGCTCTAAAAATGGAATTTTAAAGATTTGCGGTAATCGCCTTACTTACATTAAAGCATTTATTTCAACAATATTTTAACAATCAGAAATTCACTTTCTCTGAATAAACATGCCTTTTTTTCAAAAATGAATTTTTATAATTACTTATTATTTTCATATTTTTTATTAAATGTCCAAAATATTTTTTAATAATTACGATTACTAATTTAGAGCATTAACTACAAACTTTTAAATGATTAAATTCAAAATTTGAACAGAATCGGTTGAATAGTTTTTGGAAAAAAAAGTGAAAATTTTGTGCGGCTACCTTATTTGAGTGTCAAGAATTCCAACCTATTGAAAAAAGTTATGTTTATTCAGGCAAAATGAAACAAAAATTTGTTTTTCATTTCATAACTCAAAAATATTGTTTGCACACATTAATTAGCATATTTAACTTTAGTCTTTTCCATCAATATTGGATATTAATGGTTCAACATGGCTGTAAGTGGAAATTCAGACACTTGATTAAAAATTATTCAAGCGTTTTATCTTCCTTTATTCATGTTTCATATTTCATGCGAGTCTGGAATTTGAAATATTTCATGCGAGTCTTTTTATATAAATTCATAGCTTAAAATAGATTTCGCTTATTAATTTGAAGACGTTTTTTCCTTATTTCTAATGGCAAGGCAGTACAGAGAAATATTTAAAACAACAAATTCAGAGTAGAACAGATGACATAAAAGAAATTGACCGAAGTCATTGCCTCATTAAAAGTTCTCTTGCACGCCAATACAGTGCCGTCTCAGAGTCACCATGAAGTGATGAGCAACGGTGGAGATGTTCTCCTAAACAGTCATGTCCGGTCAAAAGACGGAATTCTGCAACAGCTTCTCGAACGTGGAGAATCGGTAATGGCTATAAGATCACCAACTCACCACCGCTTTGACTGCAAACGGTCAAGTAGTTGAACTTTAAATTCTTTTTGTCACAATCTGTTTAATATACAGCTTTATAGAATGATATGATATTTTGAATATCTTGACTGAAGCAATCTCGAGCCCTTCTTCGCTAGGAAATCAGCCTGGTCGTTTCCATAAACTCCACAGTGGCCAGGAATCCACTGGAGTGCAACACGCTTTTTCTTTAAGACCAACCTTTGCAAGTAATCCCGACATTGAGAAATTTCGTTCGATGCAGGAGCGCTATTTGAACTTATGGCCAGAATTGCTGCTTGAGAATCAGAGAGTGGAACTACTCTTGAAATTTTATCTTCAAAGATCAGTAACTGCTTTAGTGCAATACGAATGGCCTCCACCTCTCCGTCAAAGACTGTTCTGTATTTCCCAACAGAAACGTAAAAGGAAAATAGACTCGAAAAAACTCCTGCCCCTGCAATGATATAATCATCAAAGAAGGAGCCATCTGTATATACATGTAGCCACTCAAGATCTGGGTATTTCATATGAATTGTCTCAAGGGCATAACATTTCAGTACATCTGTTGAAGTATTTTTCTTTCGCAAAAAGTCTCCAAGATATAGACTTGATTCGACTCTTATCATCTCCATAGGGTTTAATGGTTTTGTCTTATCCTGAAAATCATGAGACAACCCATATTTTTCCCGAATATTTTGAATAAATTGAATAGAATCCGTTTCGGGTTTTCAAGTTTCTGTGTGTGACACCATTTGGGTAATTCGTCCAATAAGGGTCACCCATTCTAATCAGTTTCTCATATAAGAGTAAGGCCTTTTCTTCGATGAGCTGTAATAGATTTATTGTTGGTCAAGAGTAACATAGAATCAATCGGTGTAGGTTTAACAGCCCCGATTACAAGCCTTAGTGACTGATTATGTAGGGTTCCCAACCTCTTCAAGACCTGACTGCCTGCCGCTATAAGTGGTTCGCAACAGTAAGTGATTATCAGTAGTATGAAGATTTTGTAAGTAATATTTAGTACCAATCGATTACCTCCCCACAAGGATCCTGCAAGACGCTTTAAAACAGTTATCCTATTTAAAAAACGGCTCGTAACTGCACCAACATGCATCTTCCAATTTAGTTTGTTGTCAAGAGTCACTTCCAGGTAATTGAACGTGTTGGTGGGGTTAAGCGTCTCCCCTCTATATTTAAGATCTGTTGTAAGTCCTTGATGAGTGAGTGAAAAAGATTCTACAGCAGTTTTTTCCAAATTTACAATTCCAATAATTAGAAGACGTAGAAATCGTTTTTTCACCAAGATCTTAAAAATTCAAGATTCCAATTAAAAGATTACTTTTTGAAGTTGTGCGTATTAATTCTTGGAAATCTCAAAAATTTCTTAAGAGTTTTTATGGCGTCATCTGTTGAAACGAATGGAAATGTTTAAATTTGCCCATTTGGATGGCGTTTGATGAAGTTAAAAAACCTTGCAGCCAATTTCCTTACAAAATTCCTAAATAAAATGCGGGATAACCCGATTTTGCGTGGCCTTTTCGTGTCTTCATGGCTATGATACCTACTCTGTGCTAGATCCTAACATTCCTGCTGTGAAAAGTGTGAAATGAACGTTGGGTCTTAGAAATTGATATTCGAGATGGAATATTTTATAGGTTTAAAACAAAATGGACAATGATTTAAGTACAAAATAATTGATGCTACTCTTCGCGTTGTTAACGATCTTTAAAATTATTTATAAAATACATTCTGTGAAGTTGAAATCGTTGACGAAAATCTTTTCTCAAGACCGTATTAAGAAATTTTCAAACTGGGTTATCTCCCAAGATGGCTAAAATTTAAGACGATATAAGCAAAAATTTTATAATGGAAGATTTTAAAACGCTTTGGATTTTTTATGCTATTGTTAGTATTCAGATTTTTATATTATTATAATTACAAGAATTATTATTATAATTACATCATATTAAATGAATTATTTCCTTTAATTATCACAGTATAAATTCATTTTAGTCGAAATTATACTTTCTAATATTACATATTTATGAGTTCAGTAAAATTTGCTTTTGCAACTGTATCCGCTTTTCAATCAAAATCTGAATTTGTTTCGCGGGATGAAATTTGAAAAAGCATCTTAAGCGATCTCCAAGTCGACAAAGCTTCAAGCATGCCATTGACATTTCTTAAGGATATTTTTCGTAACTTCTAAAAAAAATTTTATCCTAAATATTTTAAGAGCAGGTGCTCTATTGAAGTATTTCCTACCTGAAAAAGAATTACTTCTAAATATTTTTCGTTTAAAACAATATCACTTTATGGAAATATCTTATTTAAGGGAAAAAAATATCTATTAGGGTAATGAAAAAAATTTCGTATGCGTAAAGAGAATCGGTTAAGGAAAATTAAAACGAAGAACGTTGGCAGATTAGCAAAAACATTGTTCACGGCTGTTATTCCGTAGATCAGACTATTATTTTATACATTAGGCTACTGTTCTATACATCAGGCTGATGTCCTGAAAATTAGGTTGCTATTCAATAGATCAGGCTTTTTTTTCTATGTATCAAGCTGTTGTTCTATATATCAGGATGTTATTCTATAGATTAGGTTGTTATTCTAAATATGAAACTGTTGTTCAATGCATCAGTATGTTATTCTATAGATTAGGTTGTTATACTAATATGAAACTGTTGTACAATACATCAGGATGTCATTCTATAGATCAGACTGTTTTTCTATACATCAGACTGTTGATCTATACATCAGGATGTTATTCTATAGATTAGGTCGTTATTCTACGTATTAAGCTGTTGTTCTATACATCAGGATGTTATTCTATAGATCAGGCTGTTGTTCTATACATGAGGAGGTTATTCTATGGATCAGGCTGTTATTCTAAATATCAAGGCTAATGTTCTATAATATTATAATATTATTCTATAGAGCAGACTGATATTCTTTAGATCAAGCTGCTGTTCTATAAATCAGGTTGCTATTCTATAGATCAGTCTGTTATTCTATATATCAGGCTTCTTCCATACATCTGAGGATCTATGTAATTTGCATTGTGTATTTTCCACTAATATGAGTTTCAGCTTCTACTCTTAGGAACATATTGTCAAATGCTATATTATTTTCAAAATAAATACAAATAAAATCTAACATATTAGATATAATAATGTTTATTTTTCTTCTTAAAAAAATAAAAAAGTCTTCTTAAAAAAGTAGCATTTCTTTTTTTAAAATAAACAAATAATATTTTGGAGCAAAATTTATAGTTTTTGGATTAAAAAAAATCCGGAAACTTCTTTAATACGACACGGAAGTATTAAAATTTTAAACATATTATTGATTTTAGAAGGGTTTTCTATTTAGAAATAATTTTCCACGGATAAGATAAGTGAAAGAAATGTTAAAATTTAATTGCATATAGCCGTTAAACCTTTATGATCAGTCTTTGTTGCATTCAATAACATTTATATTTATTGATATTCGAAGACCGCAAAAAGTTAGTTATACTTTTAGTTTCACAAGAATTATATTATACAGATACATTTTTTTTAAAAACTAACGATATGTCCAGATAATATGAACAACTTATGAATGTTTACTTATATTTTTTAAAATGAATTTACTTTAAAAATTCAAATTTCTGATATGAAATCTCAAATGCTTCTTCTGAATATGGGATTATTTGAATTAAAAAAAATTGAATAAGAATGTGATATACAAGATGATAAAAATAAAACAATTAATGAAATAGAGTAACGGGAAAATAATAAGGTAAAAATATGATTATGAGGTAAAATAAAATTAATGAAATATATTTAAGGTAATATGGCAAAGTAAATAATAAGGCAAAGCAAAATTAAATACAAAAAAAATGTCTACTAAAATTCTAAAATATCTGCAATTTTCACTTAATTTATGAGTCAAATTTAAGATTTATTTAAAAAAAATTATCAATTAGACGAGACTACACTGAGAAAAAAGTATATTCAAAACTACCAGAATAAAAGTAAAATTTACCATGTTTCTGACTCTATGAGAATATTAAAAAGCTCGATAATGTTTTCCGACGATTCTTGGAAATAATATTAATTTGGTAATAATTTTGGAAAAATTTGCAATAAAATGTGGTCTTATAATGTGTGATAGTTTAAGTTAGTTTTGTAAATATGTTTTGATAATTTTGTCATAATACCTTAGAGAATGGCATAAAATCCATTTATTCGGTTAAATGCATTTTTTAGTCTTTTTTTCTTTTCTAAATGTGTAATAATAAGAACTGTAATTTTAAAAACCAGAATTTCCAGCAAACCGTTATTATATCAATGTAAAAATTACCAAATGACTGCTTTAAATACCTTATATTTCTTTTTATTAATCATTAATATGTTTTTTTTTTACCATGAATGTTACTATCATGGAGTAGGTTAGTTTTTCCGGAATATTTTTTTTGTGCAATGTCAAATTTTGTGGGGATTAAACTCAAATTAAGCGTAAAGGAATGCTACTTGTTTAAATACTTTCTTTTAAATTAAAATATTGTCACATTACGAATGATATTTTATGCTTAAAAGTCACATTCTAATTTATTATTCTCAACTTTGAGATTTCTCTATTTTCAACTCATTTGGTCTTTGAAAAACTTTGCACCATACGAAAAATCGAAATATCTTTTAAGTGATTCATATTTTTATTTGCTAGCAACTGGAACTCATTTTTGAACACAAAGAGAAAATCGATAATGTTCTAAATTTTTAATTTTCAATTATGCCTGCACTTACTTTTTCCTAAAGCGAACGTTGGAGAAAATAATTTCCTCTTCGAAATTCTTAGAAGTTTAGTTGTTGAAAAAATATATTGCTTCAAAATGAAATACTTTCTAAGTTGTTTTTTTTTTAAATTTTTTAGAGTTTTAAAAGGGAAAAATTTTTCTATTTGTAAAAATTTAAGAATCACACTTTTTAAAAGCAAGCAAAGTATTGAAGCATAATATTATTTCACCACTTGCTGCTTAAAAGCTATTTTAACTAATTGGAAACAATTCATTTGTCATTATTTTAACTTCGGTTCATGATACATAAATTCAAAAAATGCGTAGATGATATTTACTGTAAACTGAAACTGATAAATATTTCAAAATCAGCAAATAAAATTTTTACTGTGGCAACCGACATCATTTTATTTTGATGAAAATTTAAAACGGAAGAAAAACAAAATTTACTATTCCTTTATTAAAATTTGCAAAGAAACATCCAGGTTGCGACCGTCACAATTTACGAATCTTTTTGTTAAAACTTTCCTAAGTATCTTTTAAATAGAATTAATTTTAATTAGCAAAGAGAAACTAAGCAGCATTTAAAATTCAATTTACATTTTCAATCTTTTTTTCTTTTGAAAATACTGCGTCGAATGAGATTTATAAGATCTTGTTATTACTCTGCATTATTTTTTTAATTTCTTATTTTCCTTTCTAAAATAAACAAAGACATATATTTATGTATTTTAAAACACAGAAAGAAAAATAAGAAACATTTAAGCTCCTCCGGGCAGACATTGGATACACTTCTAGTAAATATTTGACATAGAGAACAGTTAATGTAAACACATTAAATGCGCAATGAGTTAATATATTGAAACTAAATATTTCGTTTTGTCAACACATCAAGTCACAGTGTAAATAGGACTTGTAAACATATAAACCAGAGTTAAGATTAAACGAAAAGCTCTTAAAGTTTAATTTCATAACGTTTATTTATCGTAGTACTACTACAAAAATAGCTGCAATTATTGCAATTTTGTTTAGACATTTTTGAAGGGAATTTTTAAAACTTAACCTGTCTCATGTTAGATACAGAATTATTAATTTATTAAAATTTGGTAATGATTCCATATTTAATTACATTTCACGAAAGGTTAAAATAGTCAATATTTGGAAAACTGCAGCTTCAAACCAAAAGGAATGGAAGTTATTGGCGTTATTTAGTAAATCTTATATTTGAATTTAAAAACCTGAACTTTTATATGTTAGACAGCGAAACTTGAGAATATTAAAGCTAAAATGTAAGAATTGATAACAAATTTTCATAAAAATGTAATTAAAAAAGAAACATATTAAATTTTATTTGAATATGAAATTTTAAGATTGAATATTAAGTCAAGTTTCTTCGACATTGAAAGTAATATTTTAGCATGTACAGTGCTCAAAAAAGATGGACTACCCTGATAGTCCGTTCCCTGAGTAACTTTTGATCTAATGATCCGATCTTCACGTTTTAGGACTCAATCCGAATGATTCGATGAGCGTGACCTCAAATACGCTAATTAATTAGTGCAGCAGTTATTTTAAGCTACGAAATCAGTCATAAAACCTACTTTCTTTGAATAAACATACTGTTTTTATGGATTCGGATTTCTGACCCCCAAAATATTGGGGGGTAGCCTCAATTCAAGAAATATGATCAGGAGAGTGATCCGAAGTTTGGACGCCCTCAATGTTAATGTTACTTTTTGCGTATTTCGCCATATCTCGAGATGTTTTTAAGTGAATTAAAAAGTTTTTGCTCACAGTTATAAATTTTGTTTTTCTAGAGATAATTTCATGCAAAAATACCTTTCAGTAAATATTTATGATTTTTTATTATTTTATTTAATAATGGTCAAAAAAATTGAATACTTTAGGCATATTAAGTAATTGAACTAAGGTATGCAATTTTTTACATAATTTTAAAGAATGTAATTTTACATGGCAAAATACAAAATTTGAGTGAAATTGGTTTCAATTCGCTTAAAAAGTTCTTGAGATATGGTAAAATACGCTAAAAGTAAAATTAGTATTAAAGGATCCAAACTTTGGGTCGCATTCATGATTAAACTATTGGGACCATATTTCCCAGATTGCAGCTATCCCCTCTATTTTGTGGGTCAAAAAATCGAATTCGTTGAAAACGAGGTATGCTTATTTAGAGAAAAATGTTTTTATGCCTTATTTTGTAACGTAAAATATTGTTTGGACCAACTAATTAGCATATTTGAAGACTCCCCCTCGGATCATTAAGATTGAGTCCTAAAATGCAAAGATCCAATTATTAGATCAAAATTTATCAAGGGAGGTCAGTTTATTTTCTGCGCACTATGCCGGGATATGAAAATTACATTGAAGTAATAACCTACAGTCAGAACAAAGAAAACCTTGCAGCATGACTAAAGTTACAACAACCTGCTTACAACATTTTTTTTCCTTTTCTTTTCACTAAATAACGCTTTTTTCGTTAAACTTAGCTACTTTTTAAAATGATTTATATTAAATATACGTAATTAGAATATATAATAACCTTAAATAATAATGATTTGTTTAATAAGTTAATAATAATATACAATAGTACGTTTTAGATACGCATTTACAGCAAAGCAAGACACAACGTAAATAAATCACAAATGAATGTGCATAAATTGACATACTTTAGTTTCAGTTTTATGGACAGGAACCTTCCTCTGGGTCTAAACGTCAAATGAAAGTAGAGAAGTAAGTTGACAAACCCGTGTAGAGTGGTTTAACCAATAGGGACAGAGGAACAAGTTTGGGTCAGGCAATAATAAGGAGGAGATAAGAAGCAGGTGTAAGTGGATTTGGCGGGAATGCTATGGTTCAACAGATTTGATTAAAATGGACTTCTAAATATTGGGAAATGGTGGGATTCTCCAAAGACCTTACCATTTCCCAATATTTGGAAATCTATTAACTAAATTGTTAGAATTTTTCACAATATTGAGTGACTACCAAAAATCAAGTTCCGAAGGTAAAGAGCAGTGTTGAATGATTTTAATAGAATAAAACTCAAGCCTGTCATTTGTATTCTAACTGTGTTTATAGAAGAATTCTATAGAAGAATTTTAATTTCCTGGTTTTGAACGTAAGTCGAAATTTAAGAGTAAGTCTAATTTTTCCGATCTACGTAAGACCACATTAACACGAATAGCTCAGCTGTTAATATCGCAATAGGGTCTTTATAAGTGGTGAAATTTAGTTTATAGTTATGCTACATATCACAAAGTATACCCTATTTCTAGTTGTTTTCAGACTAACACTGAATTCAATTATCATGAACTGTTGAATTCGATAATTTTTTCCTCGGCGATCTCATGAGTTGTTATTCTCCAGTTTGTATTAATTTTGCGTCTTTATCGGCTTAAATTGGTGTGGAACATCTTCGTACGTGTTAAGCAAAGTTTTGCAGTTAAGAAATTTTGGAAACTAATTTTGGTAGTAGCGTGTTGCCAATACATCTTCTAAAAACACATCAGATAATTATCGACTATTGTATAATTATCGCTTTATTGTGACCTAGTGAAAATGTAAAACATGCCGAACTTTGTTTGATGCTTTGAACTTTCCATATTTGGAATTACATTGAACAATCACTGCTTTGAATCAAACTACTTTTTTAGAAGCAAGCCTTGCTATATCTGCTGTCAAAATATATAATGATTATGTGGCTTAAGTGTGAAATTGGCTGTGATAAAATATAAGTCCTATAATTGGAAAAAGCGAAATTACTTTCCAGCCACCCCATTAATTGCTGATAATCATCAAATGATATATTTCGAAAAAAAAATTTAAAAATCTAATGTGTTGCTTATTTTTACTACTGCATGCTGTGAAACAAATCTGCTATATTTACAGAAAAAAAAACTCAGTTGTTGTGCCAGTATGAAACCGTTTATTTCACAGAAAAATACCGTTATTTAAAAATGGTCTCCTGTTTTTTAAGCAGATAATAACTGTTATTTTAACAAACAAACGCTGTTATTTTAAGAAAGAAAATAATTATGTCAGCATTGTGGTCAGTGCGAACCAAGAACAGAATTCTCATGATCAGTCAACACCGGGATTCGAACACGAGTCACCTAAACGGAAGATGAGCGCTCTCCTCCCTGAGTCATAACCCCCCTGAACCAAGGCAGCTCTAGTGCTCCTCTAGAAAGAAAAATCTTAATTTGTATTTTTTCCAAAGATGGCGTTCCAAAGAGGCGAACCGGGTTCAAATCCCAGTCGATACGAATTCCGCATCCACAGTGCTGACGTGAAATATGCTCAGTGATAGACGGATCATGGATTAGAGTCTTCTTGGCGTCAGGCTAACCTTGGGAGGTTCTCGTGGTCTTCCTCTCCATGTAACGCAAATGCGGGTTAGCTCCATAAAAAAGTACTCCACGGAGTCAAAATTTCTCCCAACACTCGATCCAGGAGTTCTCTTGTCTTCTGGATTGGGTTCAACATTACAAGGCTACGGAGTTGAACATTAGTAGTCGTAAACCCATAAAATTGAGTCGGCTGTTCAACGACGGTTATAAAAAAAAATCTTACTTATTGAAATTATGTTTTAGTGTAAAAACATTTAAAACTATATTGCCCCACCCTTATAAAAATGCCTGGCATTTTAATTTAATATTATCTAAAATTATATCTAAATTCAGATAATAATCAGGTAGAGTATTTATTCAACAATGAAGTTGAATCTTAATATTATTTATGCGATGTTCAAAATCATAAAATAATTGCTGAAAGGTAAGATCAAGTATAAAATATATTCTTAAAATAATTTAAAGAAGAGTAAAGCTGTCTTACGGTAAGCAAAACTGCTTGGACAACACTAGATTTTGAATTAACAGTTTTAATCCGTTTATGATTATAAAGTAAAACAGAGAAAGACTGTTTTGTGTGAAACATCTTTAAATTGACAAATATGGGAAAAAACCTGTTAGAAAAACGGGAAGTTTTCGCAATGCACAGGTATATCTGTACTTATCTGTAAAATCTGTATTTATCTTTAAATAGTTTCTTCTGTACAAAAAATTCTGTAGAATTTACTGTTATATTTTACAGGTTATAAAAAAAATTACGTCAATACTTGACAACAATCAAAATTTTGTAGTTCATTTAGGAACGAAACATTTTCTAAACACATAATCGAGCATGTGCTTCTTCTCTTTTTCATCACCTTTGATTAGTATCATCAATACAAAATTTCAGATTTAAATCATTCAAATATTAAGAGGACCGGAAACTAATGTCGTTTCGGCACAAAAATATTCGTTAGTCTTTAAAACCAATTCATTTTTCTTTTCATCCATTTCGATTTATTTTCGATCTTGCATTGACAGGTTGTTGCTAACGAGGATGAATGTATTATTGATTAAAAATAAAATCTTGATAGCAAATATCAAATGCACCGAAACGACGCTACTTTCCGGTCCCCCTAATGGAAAGAAAATTGAGAAATATCATTAAAACTTCAGCTTCCTAGACGAGGTTAAATTGATTGGTAGTAAAAATTTGCAACTTGAGTAAAACAGACAATTTTATTATCAATAAAATTAATCCAGCAATTTCAAATGGCTCAACTTATCACTCAAAGTAATTTTAAAAACTTGTCAAAACGTTAAGGAACGAGGTGAATACCTGTAAAGTTTCAACAGATTTCTCTTTTGTAAAACTAACAAATTTAAAGTTCTTAGAGGAATTACGCTTTGCATGAAGAAGCATCAAGTGTTGTAAAAGCGCTATTCAATCAAAATTTCTTAAAGAAGTGTCCTTCCAAAGTGGAGATTTAATAACTTTATAAAATGAACGCTTGTAATCGTTGTTTTGATACCACAGTGTTGAAAAGTTTCTCGAAGTAATTACAAGTTTTAATAAGATCTTTAGGATTGCAAGATTTTTAAAGGAGTAATATCTTCCCTTTTCTTGTCTTAAAACATGTCATTCACGGTATTAGTCGTCTGCAACTGCATAGATTTTTTTTGGGGGGGAGGGGAGGGGCATTCAATTTTTATTTTTAACGTGATTACGCTCTTGTCCAATTATTTTATTTTATTTCAATTTTAAATAATTTATAAGGTATTTAAAAAGACTTTTGTTGTAAGTCTCGTGAACTGATGTTCACAAGATTCTTGTTTTTTTTTTTTTTTTTTGCTTTTTTCTTAGATCAACCAATAAAAACAGAAAACGGAAAACTTTTTTGTATCTAGCATTGAACAAATTTTTCTATGTGGTGAACTATTTGACTCAAACGCGCTTAAATGGAAATTTAATTTGTATCAATTAATGATTCGTCAAGCTTTCATAGTATTTTTGTTTTTACCTCATCTTTCTACCTCAATGAGTAAAACTTTATCTTTTTTTAACAGAAATTCTAAACATATACGTTTAGGGTTCTTATTAAGGAGCATTTTATATAAGTCGGCAAGCTTTGGAGATTTATTGAAAGGAAAATAATGTTTTACAAATTGTGATTAAATGTAATTAGGTATTTGTGCTTCTAAAAAATTATTGAATTCTATTTTTTTCAATATGGAGAAAAAAATTCGGATAAAATTACTTTATTAAAGAATAATGACATTTCTGGTTTTAAAAAAAAGAAAAAAAACATAATTCTGGTAAATAAAGCAAAACGTATGGTATTTAAACCATTTATTTGATGGTAATTTTACCGTTCATAAGGTCAGCTTACTAGAAATTCCGGTTTTTCAAAATTATAGTCCTTATTATAGGTCCTTATAATAAATGCGAACTTGAAAGTATCTTCATCGAATAACGAGTGTACAAATTGCAAATTGTAACTCGGTGACCCGATGTCACAGTTATACTGGATGATGAATAGCTACACTATAGGAAAACAGTTTGTTGATGCTTCACGTAGAAAAAAATCTAGTTAAATTACCGTACTGTATAATAAAGACAATTAAAAAAATTTAAATAAAAATAATAGTTCTTCTGATATTAAAACTAAAATGTACGGTATTAAAACCATTCATGTGGTAATTTTTCCGTAGATCTGGCAACCTTTTATCTGAAATTATAATTTATATTACCAGACATTTAGTAAAAAATGCAAAACCTGAAAGTAAATTTAACTGAATAAATGGTTCTAATGCTATGCTAAGGTATTATGATAAAGTAACCACATTTTACCCACGTTACCATAATTTTGTAAAACCGTATTTCATTGTTAATCTTACCAAAAGTGCTTCATAAAAATTACCGAGCTTTTTCATAGAGCCAGAAACACGGTAAATTTTACCATGTTCTGGTAGTTTTGACCATCCTTTTCTTCTCAGTGCAAATACATGTGTATTACATTACATACCTTACACATGATGCGAGTTTGTTCAACCTACATAATCCCCGCTCCCCTAGCATGACGTAACTGTAAGAATTTTCTTAGAGCCAAAATAGTTTAAGCTGCTCAAATGTAAGTTAACTTTTGTTGTGGTATTCTACTTAAATTCCAGTCAAAAATTGTTCTTTTTTCCTTTTTCCTTGCAGTCGAAGTTTGCCGTTGCCTGCGTATGGTAATGCTGGACGTTCCCACTGCTGCCAACCAAGGAGAATCAATAGAGCTATCATGTATATATGAATTAGAAAATGACAGGCTGTATTCCATAAAGTGGTACAAGAACGACGTTGAGTTTTACAGATATGTGCCAAATGATTGGCCACCCGGTCAATTCCTGCCACTTCCTGGAGTCAAAGTTGACGTATGTTGAAATATTGCATCAATTATTTTCCTTCATTATTAGAATTCAATATTTAAAATTGAGATAAAAAGTATCAGGAATGTATTATGTACGACGTTGAGTTTTACAGATATGTGTCAAATGATTGGTCACCCGGTCAATTCCTGCCACTTCCTGGAGTCCCGCAGTGGACTGATCGTTAAGACACGGTTTCCAGCAGATCACCGAAGTCAAGCATCACTGGCTGCGGTCAGTGTGCGGGTGGGTGACCACTTGGATCAGTCTGCGTAGGGACCGAGGGTGTGCGGTATTGGTCCTCGTTAAACTGTGCTACCGTAGAATGCTCGACTTCGCGCGCAGGTCGTCGGGCTACCGAAGCGGACGTGCCATCCCCTCCGCAGAGGATCAAAATTGTGATGGCATGTCTTCGGATCATCCTCCGGGATGTTTCCCAGACCGTCGCCAATAGCCCATTGTGCAGCTCTAAGTGCGGCGTAAATTAACAACAACAACAACGACATTGAATTTTACAAATAGGTGCCAAATGATTGGCCATCCGCTCAATTCCTTCCACTTCCTGGAGTCAAAATTGACGTATGTTGAAATATTATATCAATTATTTTCCTTCATTACTAGAATTCAATATTTAAAATTGAAATAAAAAGTATGAAGAATGTATTATGTGTAAATATAATAGACCAGATATCAATTCCATCAATAAACCAGATTCTATAATTAATTTTAATTGGATAACAAAATAACTATCGATAGTAAATTGTTCATCTCAATGTTTGCAAATTTATTTCTCCCTGAGTTTTACAATACTTTGTTTTTATATGAAAGCTATTTTTAAATACGGTGATATGATCTTTCAGATCTCGGGGTTTCATTCATTACAAAACGCCTTTAACATAAAATATATTTAATAACAAGAAGGATGATGATGATGTTACAGTGTTATGGAGGAAAACTGTGTAGAAACTAACTGATTTTACATTGCTGCGCAGAGCGCCATCTATTGAGTATTAGAAATAATTAATATGGAGAAATAAATAATATTAACACTTCCCCCCGATGAACTCTTAGTTCATAACAATTTAGTCATTTCATATATTAATCAAAGTTATTTTTCTCAAATGTAAGGTACCAATATTTAAAATATAATATAATCTTACCTTTTACAATATGAGCCCTTCTTAATTATATAAAGATTATAATGCAATAATATTAATTGAATTCTTAAAATAATATGTTTCATGAGCATTAGTTCAAACCTTTAACAAATTATTACCAAAAAATGAAATTATTGAAATTTAAGTAAATATCAATTGATGAAATTAAATTATCATATCATGAATAATAAATCAAGCAATTTTCACAACACAAATTCTTTCACATGCAAAATATTTCAATTTTAAACAAACATGCATTTAAACAAGAAAATATATATGTATGCATGTTTTCTTTAAATCAAAAAGTTCAAATAATATCTTAAGATAAACTTAATTTGTAAGTTAAATGAATATCTTAAGTAATATTGTAAAATAAAATGTTCAAATAATAATAAATGTGAATTTAAAGTTCAAATAGAATGTTCATATTAATTTAATTGTCCACTTCTAAATTATATAATAAATTTATAGGACGTTTTATTATTGACGTATCTGTTTTCAAAGCACATGCTCTTATTTTGTTATCACGTCCTTGAAATGTTTCCACAATTTTTCCAAGTTTCCACATGCTCCTTGGAAGTTTGTCATCATGAATCAAAACAATATCATTTACCTTAAAATTTTGATTACCTTTATCCAAATTTACATAATTGACAGCTCTTAAATTTAAAAGATAATCCCTTTTCCATTTCTTCCAAAATAGATTTATAAGTCTTTCTCGATATTTAAATTTTTTAATTATCATTTTTTTGTCAATCATGCAGTCAATACCGGATAACTTGACTGACGGTAAACTTATTAATCGTCTTCCAAGTAGCATGTGGGATGGCGTTAGAGGAAAAGTTTCTGGAGAATCTGTAGTCACGTAAGTAATAGGCCTCGAGTTAATCACAGCTTCTATTTCACATAGTACTGTTTCGAGTTCTTCACTAGATAAAGATGTTTTCCTCAGTAATTTCCGAAGAATGATTTTCATTGAACGAACCATTCGCTCGTAGAATCCACCCCACCAGGGTGCTCTTTCAACGATGAATTTCCACATTATTCCTTTTGAGGAATAAAACTCACTCACTTCAGAACTGCTCAAAATAGTCCACATTTTTTTCAATTCAAACTCTGCTCGTTTGAACGTCTGAGCATTGTCTGAATAAATTACAGAACACAGTCCTCTTCTGGAAATGAAGCGACGAAAAGCAAGTAAAAATGCTTCAGTTGTTAAACTGGAAACAATTTCCAGGTGTATCGCTCGTGTAACTGCACAGGTGCATAGCATGATGTAAAACTTACTGTCAGAATCTTTCACAAATAAGGGTCCAGCAAAATCCAGGCCAGTAACTGAAAATGGAGGTGACTGTTCTATTCTGTCTTTAGGAAGAGGAGCCATAATTTCTCTTCCTGATCGAACATTGAATCTCTTACATAAGACGCATCTTCCAATTATTGACTTAATAAATTGCCGACCTTTCGGAATCCAAAACTTCTCTCGTACCTGCGTTAGTGTGTCTGAAATACCAGAGTGTAGGGTCTTTTCGTGTGCTTCCTTCACTATCAGTTCTGTAAATTTAGTTTTTGATGGTAATAGTATAGGATGTTTTTCATAATAGTTCAAATTGGAGTGCTGTAGTCTTCCACCCACAAGTAGAATCCCTTTGTCAGAAATGAACGGATTTAAGTCTCTGATTTTTGAGCACTTCTGTAAATGTTGTCCTTCCTTTAAGCAATCTATATCCTTACTGTAGTTCTTTGCTTGTACGTGTCTCAACCAAAGGTTTTCAGCTTCTTCTAATTCTTCTGCAGTTAAATCATTTTTGATTCTATCTTCTTTCTTCACTCTCAAATTTGTTATAAATCTTCTAATCCAGGCTGTTATTCGGTAAACCTTCTTAATAGAACTAAATTTGTGGATATCGAAAATTGAATCGTGAACATTATTTTCACTTCCATAATTAACTGCAATAAATTTTGATCTCTTTTCTCCATCTACATCTGATCTTCTAAAATTTTCTTCGTTTTTCGGCCATTTTTCTTCGCTTAATGTCAACCATGTTGGTCCATTAAAAATAGTTGCACTTGAGAGCAAATCATTAGCACTGCATCCTCTTGATATGATGTCAGCTGGATTATCGTTTCCCTTTATGTACTTCCAATTAGAAGGATCTGTTAAAGTTTGGATCTCACTTACTCTGTTTGAAATAAATGTCTTCCACTGATTTGCATTTCCTCGAATCCAACTAAGGGCTATGGTTGAGTCAGAATATAGTATATAGTTGTTATTTATTTGAAACACTTTCCTTAAAGTATCCAATAATCTGGAACCTATAAGAGTGGCCATCAGTTCTAATCTTGGTAGACTCAACTTCTTCAATGGTGCAACGCGTGCCTTTGAAGTAACGAAGCTTACGTAAAATTTTTGATTTCTTTCATATCGAATATATGCAATCGCTCCATACGCCTTCTCACTTGCGTCACAAAATATAATTATCTTATAATTCCCTACTTCGGAACAGCTATCTTCTTCATGAAAATAATATCTTGGTAGTGAAAGTTCCTTTAATACATTTACTTCCTTATACCATTTTTCCCATTTCAGTCTTAAAATGTCTCCGAATTCCTCATCCCATTCTAAGCCTTGTTCCCATATTTCTTGAAGAAGAATTTTAATTCTAATCGTGAATGCTGTTATATATCCCATTGGATCAAATAATTTCGATGATATGCGTAATACGCTTCTCTTAGTATTTTTCACATTTTCCAAAGAGTCAATTAAAGAACTTAAATCTAAATTAAATTCATCCCTTAAAGTATTCCAAATTAATCCTAAAACCTTTAAAGGTACTGTTTCTTCACTAGGATATTTTTCAAATTTCGTGTCTTGCCATTTTTGGCATAACTCCTTAGAATTACTCTTCCACTTCCTAAGATTTATTGATGCATCCTTTAATATTAATTTAGTGTCCCTGGATAATAGTAGTCCATCTTCAATCGTATTTGTACCAGTAATAAGATCGTCGACATACAAATTTTCATTTAAAACCTTACACGCCAAAGGATGAGATTCTTTATAATTTTTGATATGATACTTTATTGTTCCAGCCAGTAAAAATGTTGATGATTTTACTCCGAAAGTTACGGTTCTATTGCGAAAAACCTCAATTTTCTTGGGAGGGAATTGCTCTGACCAAAGAAATCTAAGATAGTCCCTATCATGTTCATCAATTAGCAATTGTAGGAAAGCCTTTTCACAATCAGAAATTATTCCTATCTTAAACTCGCGAAATTTTAATAGTAAAATTAAAAGATTGGGGTTTAGATTGGGACCCGATAATAAGTTATCATTTAGAGAGTAGCAATTTTTTTCTTTAGCCGAAGCATCAAAAACTATCCGTAACCTTGTAGTTTGTTTATCATTTCTAATTACTGGATGATGAGGTAAGTAATAAACCATATTTGGAACTATTGATTTATCATTAACAGGTTCTATTATTCCTTCCGATAATTGTTCTTTAAAAATACTAGCATAATTATCATGCAAAGAAGGATTCTTATTAAAACGCGATGTTAAACTACTTAACCTTCTTTTAGACAAATTAAAATTGTCAGAAATGTTTACCTCATCTTTAAATGGTAATTTAACTACGTATCTGCCATCCTGAAATTTTATATTTTGTTCAAACTGTTTTAAAGTTTCTTGCTCTAAAGGTGTATTCTGAATTTTATCATTTATGCCTAAGCTTTCAATATCCCAAAATTTCCGTAACTGTAAATTTATATCATCACAAGAATTATTTTCACTAGTTAATTCCTCACAATTAAATTTTTCCTTACAATAACATAAATTTTCAATGATAGAGTCATTTTTTAAATCTGAATGAGTAATCCCAGTTACGCTTCCGCCGAGTAATGTTTCGACATAAAACAAATCTTTAGTCAACTCCTTTATGTACCCAGTGTGGAGTTTCCAATAATAATCTGCTCCAATTAATATATCAATGGAATTTATTCCTTTCGAAAGGCATACATCAGTAAGCGCAAAATCCTCAAGCAGCAACTTTATTTTACTATTATGCGGTGGGAAAGAAGCACGTGTTATGGTACTTGAAACCAATAATTCGAACTCTGACCTTCGAGTAGGATATTTTTTATTGCTTATACTCGCCTTTACTATATCAAATGTTTTTTCTTGCGGTTCACGGCTTCCAAAAGTATAAACTAATAAATTTTCCTTTCTTATTATCGGGAGATTAAGCTTTTGAGCTAATTCTCTAGTAATGAATGACCTCATCGATGCGGAATCAAATAAAATATTTATCTCCTGCGTTTTGTCTGCCAAATGTAAATTCGCAACACATGTTTGTAAAATCACTGACTGAAATTCCCCTTTTTGTCCCTCTTCGACATGAGAAACGCTGGCTACGACTGTATTTTTCTCTGCGGTTTCTTGCGAACTTTCGTTTTGAGTTTTCGGAATTCCAAAACAAATTATTTCGTGATGAGATTTACTATTACATTTTTTACAAGGACTAATTTTACTCCTACATTGTGAACTTAAATGTGATTTACGGAAACATTTAAAGCAACGACCTTCGCGCATTAATCTATCTCTTTTTTCAGAAACCGACATTTTTTCACAAATAAATGAATCATGTTCTGATTTACAAAATACACAATTAAATTTTACATTAGTAGCCAATGCTGAAGCTGTGGGAATATTCGATCTGAACTGTTTTTTGTTATTTATTACTTCCCTGGGATTATAATAGTTATAGTGTTTATTTTTCTTAACATTATCATGGAATATGGTAGATGATTCGCGTACTTGAATTTCTTCCTTAATAAATTGAATTAATTCCGAAACATTAAATTCTGATTTTGATTTTCGTTTGCGGTTGTATTCTAAAGTTAAATCTTCTGGTATTAGTTTTAATAATATAGGGCATAATAAGTGTCCATATGTTCCAGAGACTACATTTAAGCTTTCTAAAGATCTAATGTTTACTTCTAAATTATCATATAAATTCCGTAATGCTCTAATATCAGTAGAATTTTTTACGGGATCAAGATTTAATAGACGATTCATATGACTATTAATCACTAAATCTTCGCGCCCAAATCTATCTTTTAACAATTCTATACTTTTCATATAATTTTCTTTAGTCAAAGCAAACCCTTTAATGGCATTTAATGCAATTCCACCCAATAAACTCTTTAAATAAGTAAATTTTTGTATCTCAGTTAAACTTTCGTTTTCATGGATCGCGATTTCAAATTGATTCCAAAATTCAAGCCATAATGTTGTTTCTCCGTAAAATTTGTTTATGCTTAGTTTTGGGAGTTTAACTGCATTACTTATTTCTGGAACAAATTTAGATTGTGCGCTGTTAAATGATTCTTCTCCTCCTCTACTTTCTTTATTGTTTTCTTTCAAAAATCTTGCGATTCGAGATTGCCACTTTATTATTTTTTCCGAATATTCTTCAATTCCAGTAATTTCATTTTCTATTTCCTCACTTTCAATTAGTGGTTCAATTCGATTATTTATTGCTTTCAAACTTTTATTTTTATCAATTAACTGTTCCTTATAATCTATTAATTCTTCGATCTTTTCTTTAGTTTCAACATTATCATCATTCATCAAATTTTCAATCTTTGTTATTAATCGAGTTGTTAAAGAGCGAATTGTTTTTCTTTTATTTTTCAAATCATCGTATGAATCCATTATTTAAATCAAGTGCACTCACCTTTAATCAAATTCTTAGCTCCAGGTTGGTGCGCCAATATTAAATACGGTGATATGATCTTTCAGATCTCGGGGTTTCATTCATTACAAAACGCCTTTAACATAAAATATATTTAATAACAAGAAGGATGATGATGATGATGTTACAGTGTTATGGAGGAAAACTGTGTAGAAACTAACTGATTTTACATTGCTGCGCAGAGCGCCATCTATTGAGTATTAGAAATAATTAATATGGAGAAATAAATAATATTAACAGCTATCTTGGCACTGTCAAAAACTATTGGCAGTTTAACTTAAAAAAATGATTCAACCTGTTACGGGTTAAAACCCATCCAATAGAAGACTGAAGGTTATTGAAAAAAAAAATGGTTTCCATACTAGCCAGCACAAGTTTGCCATATGACACACATTTCCATGTGCTTTTTTATCATGGCATTTGTCAGAAAGCCTAATAACCGCCTGCCGTATACCTAGTACCATGAAAGAATTATGATAAAATTACCGTACTCTACCGCAAAGATATTTCGGATAAAATAAAACAACAGAATTTCTAGTAATAAAAACAAAATATCTATCGATATTTAAACCATTTATGTGGTAACGGTTTCCGTTCATATGGTAACGGTTTACCGGAAATTCCAGTTTTCAAAATTGTAGTTCTTACAACCGTACTTTTAGTAAAAAGTATAAAACTGAAAAGTAAATTTAATGGTGGTTTGGTTGAATGGTTTAAATATCGATATGGTTTTGAATGGTTTTTATACCATGCTCTAAGGCATCATGATAAAATTATCAAATTTTAAAAACAATATTTTATGGCTAATTTTATTAAAATCCTTTCCAAAGTACTTCGGTAAAAATTATCAAGCTTTTTAGTGTTCCCATAAAGTCAGAAACCATATTCCATATTCTGATAGTACCACATTTTTGTCTGGTAAGTATATTCTTTCTTAGTGAACACATTAAAAAAAAACGCATATCTTAGGATCAATAATTTTTTGCCAAGGTTAAATAATGAAAAAGTGAATTTATTATCGAAAATACTGTAGAAAGTCGTAGTGATGTAATTTTTACATAGCCGATTTTAAAACTTCTACATAATTAATTTTAAAAAAATATATATTTTTTGTGATTTCATTATTCATTGTTAAAAATTTTATTTTTAAGTAATCTGAATCGATAAATGTAACATGATATTTACAGATTAAGCATAATTGATATTTTGAAATATACCAAGTTCTGCAAAAGTTTAGCATTAGATGTAAAAGAAGAATGTAAACAAAATGCTATAATGTTTTTTTTTTCTTTTTTGAGATAATTGAATAGCTAACTACAAAATTACAATTTATAATAGTATAAACATTAAGAGTCTTTAAAAAATTTTGAATGATAATATCGTTTTTCTAATCATTTATCCAGTTTATCCCCCTTTTGGAAATTTTTATCCATACGAAATGAAAAATATTGTTCACACTTAACTCAATAAAAATAAAGTTTTATAAGACAAATTTTAAATAAATTCAAACTTCTATACATAAGTTTCCACAACCCATTATACACGATGCCTGAAATCTATTGTTTAGTACACGAAGCCTTGTCTTGTTTTGAATTTGATGGCGTACGCGCTTTATTTGGACATCATCATGCTTTTCAACTGTGTTCAAGAGTAATAGTAAACAGTACGCATGCGTCGTCATTGCTTGCGTTGCTCTGGCGACCGCTGCTATTTGATAATTTTTTTAGAATACTTTTTTTTCACTTTTAAATTTTGTTATGCATTAAGTAGGTGAGTTTACTTTTGAGATATGTGACCAGACATATCCCATAAATACTTCTTGAGTTGTGAATAAAAGAGAATTTCATCATTTGAACGATATTTTTTTGTTTTCATTGTTTTAATTAAGAATCTGAAACTCTAACCAACAGTTCATACTGGATCGTTTTCAATACTAATTCAGGTGAATATCACAAATAAAGAGGGTCCCAAATTGATTGACGCGGTCCCAAAGGTTAGAGTTCAAGCAAGAAAAAAAAAACGATGCCAATGGTAACCTGTGATCGCCTTGCGGCAATCACAATTTTTTAATTTATTTATCTATCTTTTGTCAAGAAATGTTTAAATAAAAGACTTTTCTTTCTCATTAGAATTAGATCAATGCCATATTCCAAATGTCATACTTTACAATGCGCATTCTTTTACAATGCTTTCTCTAAATCAAAAGAATCGTCACTACAGATACAAATTGTTCACCTCACCAAAAAGCTTGATAATAATCACTATTGCGTGACTTGAGTCTTGCAAATTGGCTTTAATGAATCATTATTCCGCTTCGTTCTGAAATTTAGCTTAAGCGTTTTCTTTCGTTGAAAATAGTAACTAATTTCATTAAATGTATCATTTGTTTGTTTCTAGTTTTGGTTCTTTTCTCCAGGTTGTGTTACAGAGCACGTATGATATTGCATTGTTGTGAGAAATTAAATATAGTTTTAACCCTTTAATGGGCCGTGGGAAGTATATTTCCAACGGACTTCATTAACTTTTAGCTGTCACGAGGAAGTTATTTTTATACTTATGATTTGTGCCACCATCTGCTAACAACTTCAAGAAATATTTAAAAAAATGAAGGGCTTTACTTACATAAAAGTGGGTAACAGTAAAGGTTAGTGAGGGGTTAAAAAAAAGGCCATGGAGAGCTATTTTGTCTTATACACTATGTGTTAGTTCTTTGATCATTTCTCATCGAGTTCATTGCAATTATATACACAGAGCTCATAAATTTGGCTATGGAACATCCAAGTTGTAAATATGTAACGGTAATGGCTATGGCAAATTAGGCCCATAGGGCCCATACTCCAACTTGAAAACAAGTGGAAAATTTAGAAGTTAAAACAGGTACAAAAAATCTTAAAGCACAGCAAGCTAAAAGTAACGACGTAAATGGCCAATAGAAAATCACAGTAGAAAGTCAATGGCCTACAGAAAATAAATTGGTAAATTTAGTTGTTGAATACCCATGACGGCAGCGAGTCTAGAAATTTCTTAATTTACAAAGATAAATTTTAAGGTCATGAAATATCACGTTAAAAGATTTTGTCTACTTTAAGGTTGATATAAAGGTATAAATTACTTAAATTTAAATTTAAGTAAAGTTAAAATGTAATAATTATTGCGAAGAACACATTTGATTCTAAAAGAATTTCTTTAATTTAAATATGTCTTTCTTTCTGGATTAGAGATATGTTTGAATTAGCAATCGAATTTGGCACAAATGACATATTATATTACCATTAAAAATTATAAGTTATATTTTATTAAAAATACGGCAGATTGTTGTGTTAAAATAGATAACACTTCTGTATTGATTGCGTACTTATAAATAACATAAAAAGTTTTCCTCCAAATGAATTTTTATCACTGAAAACATTTCATGGTTTTCGCTACAAAATTTTTTTTGTTTTCGTGTGTATTGTTTTAAAATATTTATTTAAACATATTCATTGATAAATAAATTGCTTTTTTTTCTTATTGTTTCTAATTACACTTGGGAAGATGCGGACACCTGTATTACACCTGTGCTTAATATAATTAATGTGTAAAAAAATAAGAATTTAGACCATTATTAATTTCAATGCATGATACTGAAACATAATTCAGTTTAAATAAATACTTTAAAGAATTGATGATTTCACAAGTAGACAATTGGAAGAAAAAATTATAAGTGTTCAATGACTAAATTTTTTTTATTCATAGAAAATTTTACGTTTATAGATAATTTTAAAAATTATGAATTTTATCAATTTAATGAAAATCATGGATCTTTATCAAAAATTTAAATATCGAATCGTAAAATGTAAGAATACTAACGAAAAATTCACTTTAGAATATCAAAACGCACTCTTCCATTCTGTGAAAACAGTTTTATTAATAATAATGTATGTATTGGTCACTGTACATTCAGCTTTCTGAACTTATTTTTTAAGAAAATGCAAATGGATCACACATATACACACGCACTTTTAACACTAAAAATATCATGTCAAAATTTGACAATATCGTCATACGGTAATTAACATACAGCTATTAAATTTCAAAATGGCCGATTCACGCTATTCGTCGAAAATGACGTCACTACGTGTGCGAAGGGCGATATGTATCGGCTAGTGAAAACTTGACTTTGAATACAGATTTCGTTTTCTCATGTGGACTTACTTCATTCTTGTAAAGATTTACATAATATCAGTATTAGGTCTTATTTCCATGACTTTGACTTGAATAGAAATTATCACAAAATTGTGCGAATTGTAAATAGTATTTTCATTTTCAACTATTAAAAGAGATATTTATTTAGTCGTATGCATTATAATATTTGAACAGTAGTGTTTTGACTATTTTTCTTGTCATCAGTGCCTTTTGAAATTCAGTAAATAACATTATTGTTTTCTATTGAACAAACATTTCTTTTAGTTAAATAAAAAGATGTGAAATATTAAGTTAAAAAACAAATTTGGAAATTAATATAGTTATATATCTTGAGACAATAATAAAAGTAGAAGTATATTATTAAATAAAAATAAAGAAAATCAAAAAGTAACTCGTTTTAGGTCAACATTTTCGAAAATTTTAAAATATCGCTTCAACGCAAATCGATATTTACCATCACGTTTCCCACAAGTAGTAATGTCATTTTCGACCAATAGCGGCCACTTCGAAATTTAATCGCTTATCGGTTGAAGCTTTGGTACGCTTGCCCACCTTTCCAAATGGACTACTTTTTACCTATTTTAAGAATGGCATTACATTGAAACAATATAACAGAAATTATCTGAAAGAGAGTCTACAGAGAAATCAAAACAGGTATTTTCTGATATCTCTTAACGAGAATTCAGTTATTGGCTATCGAAGTGGTCTACAGGTGGCGTAGAGCAGAACTCTTTACCTATGGCAACATTTCACATGCTTTTACCATTAGCGTGTGGAGAGTCATATGAGAAGGAAGTACGTTAGTTTCTGTCTTGATTTTAAAATAGATTGAAATCTTTTAGGTTAGGTAACATCATGGAACAGAAAACTACATTGAACATAGTTCTAAGAGAAAGCGTCGGAAAAATTTAAAAAAATATTTTTGACAATTAAATATGAAAAATATTAAAAGGGAAAATATCGTAGTACATTTCTGCACAATTGAGAAGAGGAAGAGAGGGGAGAGTCAAAACATGTAACCAATCTTCTCACCAGATGGCGTATTTGAGCGTTGCGATCGCAAATATGCGTTTGAACAAGAATTTACGTAATTTAACATAGATTCTTATTTTTCTCGCGGTATTTTAACAGACATTTTGTACAGTGTAGTACTCCGTTTTTATTTTGTAGCTGTCAAAGTCCGGGAGGAGGTCAGTTTTTCTTCGAAATGTGGATCTCAACAGTACAGGAACATACCGCTGCGAAGTATCCGCCGAAGCGCCTTCTTTCCAATCAGTAGAAGCAGAAAGAGAACTAAACGTCATGGGTGAGTCACATAATTGAATGGCTTACTTTATTGTATTTTAATGTATTTTTTCTTCTATATCTATATTTATATTTCTTCCAGGCAAAGCATGTAAATCATAATTTTTGCATCAGGTTGAACTATACTAGCGTCCAAGTTAATCCATCTTAAATTGCACGATACTATGATTCAACTTATACAAAAAAAAAATATTAGTACCTAACAAACGTATTATGAGTATCGATCATGAGTACTGAAGCATATTATGGATACTTAAACGAAAAACGTATTATGAGTACCGATTTTATATTTATCATTTGCATTAAACGATGTGTAACATTTAGCCTGACGTTCTTGACGAAATTCGTATCTTTTAACAAGGGAAAATAGTGCGATAGTGGTGCAAGTTTTAACGGTGTTATGAATACAGATTTATCACTTATTTGTGTTAATCGATTTGTAATATTAGGCCTAATGCTTTTGACGAACTTCGCATACTCGAACAAATTATAATAGTGATAGCAGGTTTTAACGGTGTTATGAAAACCAATTTTTTACTTATTATTTGCATTCATAGAAGTGTAACATTAGGCCTAATTCTTCTAACGAAATTCTTACCCCTATCCCTAAACACGTAACAATAGTGAAACAAGTTTTAATGGTATTATGAGTACTGATTTCATATTTATCGTTTGTATTAATCGATGTGTAAGTTCAGACTTAATGCTTTTGTGGAAATTCATATCCTCAAACAAATGGTGATGCAAATTTGATGGTATTATGAAGGCCTATTTTATACTTATCATTTGCATTGATGGATGTTATAACATTAAATTTAATTCTTTTGACAAAATTCTTATTCCCGAACAAATGACGATAGTAATAGAAGTTTGAACTCTATTATGAGTACCGATTTCATACTTATCATTTGTATCAATCGATGCGTAAAATTAGGCTTAATGTTTTTCACTAACTTTTTTTATTAAACGAAGAAAATTTGGTTAATTTTTTACTATATTCACAAATATTTTTGTATAAGGAGTTTTCATCTACCATTTTATAATACTTATCTCTTTTGATTGCAATATTTTTATAAATTTATTCCTCCAAGCATAAGCATGCTACATGCTAGGCATAAGCATTATACATAAGATAATAATAACCAGAATTATAGCTGTGATAGAATTCGATGCATAGATACCACTAGTTGATTCGTTGCTGTTTTGTGAGAAGCCGGGAGAACTGTATTAATATCACTGTACTTTTGAGTGTTGATCATGAGAGCTGTATTAAGTTCACGGTCGTGGTTGCTCCTGTGTTACCATTAGTAGTCGAATGTATGCAGGCTGACGCTGTGTGTGATCGAGAGTGAGTAGGTACAGTGCCTGGAGGGGGATAATGTCGCAGTCACAAGTAGCAAGTCAACTGTTCAATATGGACCATCCATCGAAGTAGGCGTGTTTAGATCGAAGTGGGCATTTTGCCAAGGTAGACGTTTTCACATCACGTCCGGGTCACCAATGTGGGGCGTATGTCATCTACAATGTCAACCTTAATCTATGAAAAGTTACCCCAACATAGAATCGAGTTAACATGTCTTATATACCAGGGAATTTGAATTATATTTTTGTAGTGATAGATACATTGCACACATATTAATATTTGCATAGAAATAATATTGATAGTTTCCGAGAATTCGGTGAACATTTTAATAGAGTTTAAATCTTAAGTCGAAGTTCAATTCTCAGAAAAGTCCTTAGTCTGAATTAGAGTTCGAGTGGAATATCTCAACTACCGATTTCACAACTGATTAAGAATTCAAAAAATGTATGTTTATTCAGAGAAAGTAGATTTTTGGGTCTGATTTATGCAATTTGAAATATCGTCTCCAAAAATTAATCTTTATTTGTGAAGTGTGACCCTTACGTCAATTAATCCTAGTACGTGAAAATCCGATCATTAAATCAAAAATTATTTAAGTTGTTCGCTTTTCTATTTTGCGCACTGTATACTCAATCATTTAAACGTTTATTATAGTTGGACATCGGTTATAGTTCAGTACTTTTTATTCTAATTGTTGCTTGTTGTTAAATATTATATCAAATTATATTTCAGTGTTATTAACAATTTAAAAACACTTTGCACTGTTAGAATTTTGACTCTAAAACTACGGTAACCGGTGGTTGTTTGTATATGCGATAAACCGTAAAGTTTACAGTAAAGAACTTTTTTTTTACTTTTACGGTTTTGACACCATTTACATTTAGTCTGTTTAAAAAACCATGAATACTAAACTACACGATTTTTTTTAAACTATTTACAACTAGAATGGCTTCAAACCCGTAAAAATAAAATTTAATTGGACATTGCAGCTAAGTTTTTCGTTCGAAAATGGGCATGAAAGTTAGGTTGTGCTGTGTTTCTTCAAATGAACCGTGGAAGGAAGTTTAATTAGTTTATTTAGTTGTTTCACATATCGTAAGAGATGGGAATTACTAGACATATTTGAATTAAGCATCTTATAATGCTGCCATCTATGGGTAAATGAAAGCATCATATTATAATAGTCCAGGGTTATAAATTTGGGAGTACAAGACACTGGGAACACTTCACGAGTTAAAGGGAATGAATAAAATATTGTGGTGTCAAAGCTGAAACTCGAACTCCAGTTTTGTCGGTCATGTGACTTGTAGATTAGCCCTCTCGGCTATAATATGCACGCAGTTGTAAGGAACTAATGGGCTATATTAGGTGGGTTTAGTTAGTGCTATAAAATTCTTGTTGCTATAAAATTGCTATAAAATTGGTGTTTAACCCTATTAAGTGAAAGCAGTTAATAACCGATTTTTTTGACCGTTTACAGTTTGATTACCATCTTATTTATGATTATTTGACCATTTTGTTTAAACATAATAAAATTAAAATAAATAAATAAATCGTTATTTAATCATATTATCCAAGAAATTTCTAATATTGTGCACTTTGATTATGATTTATTGTTTTCAAAATCAATTAGTATCGCAACAAACTGGAGAGAGAAAAAACATAACAAAACAAAACACAACAGGTTTTTTTCTGAGTAACAATACCTAATTATTTAATATTTCTTGCAAAAACTTTAATTAAATGCAACAATATAAATGGCTTTGTACAACTAACAAGTAAATATGCAACTGATATACAGTGTTTGAACAGAAAATTATGAAACGTAAAATTCAAATATTCCGGATTAATCAAATAAGAAAATGAACAGATAATAATTATTTGAGACCCGGCAAACAAAGCTATTCCGGGAAAATGCAGGAGATTTGAAACATGATAAATTCTGTTAATAAGAGAGACTATCAGATGTGAATGGAGACTGGAGATCAAATTAGAAAAATAAGGAAGGGTCGCAAATCAAATTATAGATTCAACTAATTGAACCAATCTAGGATCTTTCGCAATAAAAAAAAAGAATGTTAGGTTAAATAAATAAGAAACTTCTATCTTATTCCTGGAGGGGAAAAAATTAAGCATATTGATTTTTTTCCAACTCATTTAAGAGTATTCGAATACTCTATTCTCATTTCTTTGTCTAGTTGTTTATTTGCATTAATTAATCATGATGCTGCATAAAAATTAATATATTGTAATTTTATTATTTGTAATGAATTAATTACTGATGAGTTTAGGATCTTTCAGAATTTTTTTCAAGGCAAGATGTTCCCTTTTATTGTATAATTTGAAAGTGGGATATCACTGAGAATAAAGTATGATTAAAACTACCAGATTGTAGTAAAATTTATCCTATGGGACCACCAAAAAGTTCTGTAATTCTTACTGAAGCACCTTGGTAATGATTTTGATAAAGTGAACAATAAAATAGAGTTTCACAATATGCGATAAAATTTGGTAAATAGGGTCAAATTTGATAATTTGGTCATGATATCTTAAAAACCATTAATACGGTTAAATTTATTTTTTCAGTTTTTTTAATTTTTACCAAATGTCTGGTGATATAAATTTTAATTTTGAGAACCTGTACTTTCGATAAACCGTTACCTTAAGAACAGAATAACTTACCAGAATGAAGGGTTTAAATACCTTATATTTTGGTATTATTAACCAGAATAATTACCGCATAGTTATTTTTTCTTTTTTCTTTATAGAATTAAAAGGGTATTACAGTCTGAAAGGTTATTACAGTTTAGTACGGAAATTTTACCAGAATTTTTTCTCCGTGATTGAAAGATATTGTTTTTAAGTTTCGAAATAACACTCAATTGCTAGGCATGTATCAGTCAGTTTCAAGTATTTTGTAGATGCCTACTCCGATACACTTTGAAAATTTTGCATTAAATTCAGAAATTTGAACGTTAATTTATGATTTCAGACCATTATGAGAAAAAAGTTTTTACCCCGTTATCGTAATGAGCTTCATCAAAATTAGTAGAGCTGACCGTTAATTTATACTTTTATTATATAAAGCTTCCTAATACAATCCAGGGTATACAGACACCCTTTTCTATTGTCTACTCAACAGCATCAGGCAATGAACATAAAGGTCAAGATTCGATCCCTGCCGGTACGAAAGAACACCACTCTGGTACCACTTCTACATTGGTTCCCATAAACAACGAGCATGCAACTCTTTTAGTCCTTGACAGATGGCAGCACTTTACTTATTCCCCACGTTCAACGGTTCGCCTTGTTTAGACAACAAAGCGAATGAATCTCAAACACAACTTCAAGGCCCGAGCTGGAGACACTTTTTACGAGTATCGAGTTAATGTTAGGTCAGTGGGCATATATTTTAGTTAAGCATTTACGAGAAGATCTGTATTTTTAGGGTCAGGATAGTTTGACGGGAATAAATTTATTTTTATGGTTAGTGACTGGAACAATTTTTGACTGACCATAATCAAAACTTTGAACTTTTTTAAGAGTGTATGCTTTCACTTGTAAACTTGAAACACGTCTTACTCAAGAACGCATATGTAATCGGAAGTTCATAGAATCACAAACATTTAAGAACCGATTAGTTTGTTTGCTTGTTTATTTCATTAAAAATAAAAGGATTTAATAGTTTGACGTAACATCCTGCTCTTATAGGGGCAAGTGTTTAAGTCAGCGCAGTTATTATCAGAATGATGTTTAATTTTAATTTAAACTTGATTTAAACCACGAAGTTAAACCAGGCTGCATTGCAACAACAAAGTTAAAGGAAAACCCGGTTCTAAAGATCTAGTTCAGCCTAGTCAAAATTAAATCTACTTTGGGATAGGTTTTGCCCGAAAAGAAGAGTTTCAAACGTTAATTGTTCTATTTACAATCGAAGCACATCTTAATCTCACATTAATGAATGTTTTGTTGATTGATTTTCTGTATTTTTTGCAAGCTTTACATAAATTATAAATACATCCGAGTTAATGAGAAAACATAAGTGCTTTGAGTAGTAAACATCTTATATTTCTTTTTGTATCTACTATATTGTTAACGAAATCTCATGAAAGAATGCATCTTTTGGATCTCCGAGATTTGCTCTGAATTAACAGTAAATTGTTCTGAATTCAATAATTTTTGTCTTCTTTAAAATAAACATGGAGATAATTATATATCTCATTTGCTGAATGGGGATTTCCACTTGAGTGATTGTACTTATTGTGTTCAACCACTATAGACCAATCGAAAGTTAGACTTGTCGAGAGTGGCCTATTTGGAATGATCACGAAAATGTAAGGAATACGGAATTACAAATTTATGAACTAAAGTAAGATTATTTTTATTAAGAATTATGAATATTTGGATAGATCAATTTCTAACCTTAATAAAATACTATTATTAATAAAAAGGATAGGATTCCTTATAAGATGACAGTAAATATTACTATTTACTTTATCTGATTGTTTCAAACAATTATATAATTTATTAATAAAGGGGAATTTCCTTTATTTATGAAATTTCTTTTTCCTTACCATATGTTTTTTGGTATTAATCAACAGATTTTCAAAGCCTGTAAATTTAATTATCTTTCAAATGAACTTTTGATGGTTACATTTCTCTAAAATATTAAAAAACACATCAAATGTTTTAAATTAGAGATCAGTACCTTCGAGCTATGAGTAAAAGTTACTGTGCAGCTTAGGTATATAGTTCACATTTCTGTAATTTTTAAACTTATAAATACTAGTCACAGGATCAAAACATATTTTGTTAAAATCCATTTTGTAAATAAAATTTTCGCAGCCATTTTTCACTTTATTTTATTAATAGTGATGAAGTTTTATTTAGTTATCTTCCAAAGGCCAACTGGTCGGAAAAAAATTTATTTCTACCTGAATATAGAAAAGAAAATGTATGTAAAAATTTAGTTGTTATTGTATAAATTTGTATTTTCTCAAACTAAAATTCAAATGAAATTCATACTTTTTTCTCTCAGTGTAGTATTCACTATGTCCTGCAGAATTTTTTTTTAAATCTAAGAGATGAAGAAAGATTGAATCCTTTCGATTAATCTAATTCGATTAATTAAAATCTGCACTATAACTTTTTTTCTAAGCAAAGATCAAGTTCAATATTAAGTGCATTTTTACAATTCCTTATACCTTTTCTTATTTAAATTCGTCCACAGTTACTACAAATATGATTAAAATTGGAAGCCAAATACTTAATTCATCCCATAGCATTCTCATATTCCCAAAGCAATCTTAGAATTAAATGAGCAATCCAATTCCAGTTATCAAGATTTGATATGCAAATACGAGGAAATATCCAGAGCCTCGTGTGGGACTCGAATTACTCTGTTAGACTAATGTACTTAAATACTTCACTCCCATTCATTTTAAACTTAATTCATACGGTTATTACACACATGGTACAAAACATACTAATTATGCCTGCTTCAAAAATATTTCTGAAAGTTTATATACTTTTTATGTTACAAATGATATTAAAATGACTTGTGATCACATTATTTATTTTCCGAAACACCAAAACGAAGATTTTCCTGAAATATTTAGAGCAATCATTGTATAAAATTTTGCGTTTATAGTTTCGAAATATATTGATGGAATGAAGGAAACAATAAAACATTACAATAGCGTTTCAAATGTTCACGGCATAAAGCTTTACTTGGTATTGAAGTCATTGCACATTCCAACAAGGTAAAAATGTTTACATAAACGCAATATTCAATGTTCTTTTGCACTCTGAAAGAATCGAGTTTTGCAACTCGAAAAGAAGCGAAGTGATTATGCCTAACCACGTGACTTAAATCAGATTTAATTGGATTCCTGTAAGCAACGTCACGAATGTTTCGAATTTGATTGGCTTCTGAATTGACAAATGACAAGATTGACCTACGATGATGTCACTTACAAGTACCCAATTTAGAGATTTAAAAAAAATATTTCGATTTATTTATTAATTTAATTTATTTACTTATTTAATTAATTTATTCATTTAATTTTATTTATTCAATTAAATGATTAATTAATTAATTTTTTTATTTAATTAATGTATTTATTTATTTAATTAATTTATTTATCTATTTAATTTATTAATTAAGTAAATTTTTATTTGTTTTTATTGCAATTACTAGTTATTAAAATCAAATTATTATTTTATAATTATCAGAAGAGATTCCTTTTAACGCTAAGCTATTTGTAATACAAAAAGTTTATTACATAATGTTCCTTATAATAAACAGAATATAACTTATATCAAATTAATATAAAGGATGTGAATTAATGCTTTATCTATTCAGTTAGTAAATACAGAATTTTTGGAAATTTATTATTCTATTTATAGTATTTATTTTATTTATAGTAGCTATTGTAGCTTGCTGAAAAGTGAATTAATGAATGAAATAAATGAAAAATTGCTAAATGTTGAAATGAGAAATAAGAAAAAGAAACTTAGATAAATTATTCCAACGTTTGTTAGTTTATCTGACATTTAACAAAGTCAACCGTTTTGAGAAATGATTCGGCATAAAATTGCAATATCACAATTTCAAATAAGATTTACGGTGTCTACTTCAGTAAGAATAATGGTTTTATTCTAATAGTTATAAAGGCAAGAATTATTGCTTTGAATTGTAAAAATTCCTTTATTCCAATGGAAGTTAGAGATGGCTAATATTTTATGTAACAGATATTTTGGATCTGTTCCAGAACTAGATTTATTTTAAAAATTATCTTGTTATTTTCAAAGGTATTTTACAGATTAGCAATTGTAAGGTTTGAAACTCGGTTGTGTCAGCAAAAATGCAGTTTTCTTTGATCAAAATATCTCGCCTTCATGAATGTCTAAACAGACTTGAACAACTAAAACAAAAAAGGAGATATTTAAAAATTTTATATTTTTCAATGTTGTGTAATTGTAACTGACTATATTAGTTCTGAAAGGAGCTCCGTTACTTTGGAACTGTTATTTGATCTGATATTTCTGGTATCGTAAAAACTATAATTTTACTTACCTAGCCGTAGTTATAGTGAGAGTCATATCGTCATACTGTCATCTCGAAATGTCACAATTATGTCACAAATTAGTTTAAAAACTACTCACAAAAATGTTTTAGAATTATAATTTTGAGAAAAAAATTCTTCGTGTGGAGTATTTCTAAGGTTTTATTTTTGAAGCATTCCTACATGAGAAGTTATTTCAAAGTATTTCAGAAATCATTCAAACATATAAGAAAAACTTCAGAAATATTTCGAACTTATCAGAAACATTAGTTACTGAGAAAACATGAATAGACGTTTAAAAAAAAAATATTTCTGCTGGAAGGTTTTTGGATTTTTTTCTACTTAACTTTAACAACGTTTAATAACGTAATAACTTTATTAGCTTTAAAAATTGTTAAGGTGTATAAAATCGAGATGGTTTGAGCACACAAAAAGAGGCACCAATTCTCATGACTTTCACCGTGCGGAAATGAGAAAAACAAAATAGATTTGAAAAAGAAAAAGCCGAAAAAGCATTTTCCCGAAGGAAAAATAGAAAAAACAATACATCTGGCTAAGATGCATTTCCAAGTGCTATGCAGAATTGGGAATTCATATTACTAAGGAATTGGCATTTACATGAATCAAATAACATTCCAGATAATCAAGGTGAGTTCCTGCTACAGGGGTGAAAGAAGTTTAGACGTTATCAAAGTTAAATTTGTACCCGATGTTCCAATAATTTTCCTTAATCATGTGTGGTGAGTCTTGTGAATGAGACCCTGTTATCGAGCGTCTGATATTTTTTATACCCTAATGTTTTTTTAAAAGCTTAAGAGGTTTTCAGAACTTCTGAAAGCGAAAAAAACTTCAACAGTTTCTGCGTATTACTCATTTAGCAGCGTTTATTTCTTATCTTAAAAATAACTTCCAAATTTTGAACGAAAGGAAAACAAAATCAAAAAATATAAGGAATCAAAGATATTGAAAATTTTTGAAAGAGCTGAACCATAATATCGTTCACTTATGCTGTAAGTTTGAACCATATTATTATGCAAATTAATTCATTTTTAAACTTGTTTACGCTATGCGGTGTGTCAACTTGAACGAGAACAATATTTAATCACATTAATCATTTAATTAATTTAGGTTCCAAAAAATTTACACTATTATACTGTTCAAAATACCGATATTATAGTTCAAGAATTAACTTGTGTATAGTTCAACGATAACTTAATAATTAATTGTTACTTATCGCATTTTAAAATAATTAATATATCTTATAAAGAGCGATTCACTCAACCAATATTTTTCTATATTTTGGTGAGAAAAAAAGTAAAACCTTAGTTTGACCTTTGTAAATTATTTTCATTTGAATCAAGTAAATTTAGCTTTTTTAAATGATATTTTCTTTTACTTTAATTAAATATTACAAATAGTATAGAGTTATAGAGTAATTATTTGTATTGGCGGTAACTTTAATATGAGTCAATTTTAATGAAATTCTCACTTTCTTCATTTCATTAGTTTTATTCTTACATACTTTTAAAATGTAGCTTTTCAGAAGAACATATTAATGAATAAAAACATTTTTCTTTGGTAAATAATAGCAAATAAAAGCGCAGCTTTTCTTTATTATGCACCAATGGAACAACTCCAAAAGAAAGGGAAAAGCGTTTGATAAAAGAGAGATAAATGTATGGTTCTACACTGTAAAAAATTTCGATTCAAATTACTGTATAAAGTGCCGGCACTTTGAGAGCACCATCCGTGAATTCCATTTTACCATGAAATCCAATCTAGCCGTAAAATATTATACCGTAGCTTATACAGTAATATTTTTTAATTAGTTTAATTAATGATTCAGTGATTTTATGGTAATTATTACTGTAAAAATTACAGTGTATCAGATTTTTCCCCTTAATATGTCCTGGCAAAAATGGATTTTACGGTGAAAAGTACCTGCCCCCTGAGGGGCTGACAAGCCCTTGCTTCTTTTTTGTGATTTTGATTTAAAAATTTAAACATATGCTAACTGCTGCATTTAAAAAAAAACTTATTGGTTCGTAAAGAGTTGAAATTTTTATAAGCATCTTATCAAATTATAACTCATATTCTTCACTTTAAGGCATATTTTTTAACTTTTATCTTAGATAAGAATTTCTTTGTTATATTTACACATTAGTATATATATAAGTATAGTTATATATATAAGTATAGTTATATATACACATAAGTTGTGGTAATTTTAAACACGTACTTAAAAAAAAAAAAAAAAACTGTGATTCAAACATTTCTTTATATTTTACTGAATGTATGCCGCAAAAAATTCCGGATCAATTTACGGTATGAAGTACCGGCACATTGGATACACCATTCGTAAAATCTATTTCATCGTAAAATCTATTTTTACGGTAAAATATTATACATTAATTTTTGCAGCAATATATATGTAATTAGAGTGAGTCATTGACTGTAATTATTACTGTAAAAATTACGGTTTATCAGATTTTTGTTCAGTAACCTGTTACGGTAAAAATGGTTTTTGTGGTAAAAAGTAACGGCATCCTGAGAGCCGGTATTTTTTAACGTAATTTGTTACGGAATTTTTAACTTGTGGAATAATAAACTTCTTAGTTCTGGAAGTTCTTCAAAATAAAATATCTATACGTACACATAAAAAATTCAGATAAAAAACAATCTCTTACTTTTTATATTCTTATATTCATTTTCTTCAATTACATAAAATTTTAAGCTTATTTTAAAAAGTATAAATACAAGTTTTTATTATCCGTAACTTATGTTTAAGTATTAAATGTGAAATGTTTTTTAGCATTTCATAATGAACTGTTTTCTGCGACTTTTAAGCAAAAGTCTATAAATAGCAAGAGAGAAAAAGAAATACTTGAAAAAGTATAGTATTACCAATTACTTTATTTTGTCTGCTGTAATCTTATAACACAACCTATACAAATTCTAACTAATAGATCACCAAAAAAAATCTGATATATGGCGTTTCATTTTTTGCGCTATCAGATAACTTTTAAACAGAACATTGAACAAATAATGCTATTATCGAAACTTAAATCTCTTAGGTGAAGTAATTAAAATAAAAGAGTAAAAGAGAGGAAAGTTCAAGAAATAAGAAAGTAAGAAAAAAGAAATAAAACTTGTAAAGAAAAAAAAATTTCGGGTAATTGAACTGTTATAGTTACTTTAAACATAAACAAAGGATAAAATTCTTTTATTATAAAATTTATTTAAAATTTATGAATATGGGATAAAAAAAATTAAAAAATTTCGTCTTTAAATAACAACAAACATTAATCTTTGGGTGATGATGATGACCGTTTCATGAATTTTCATTGGGTAGATAAATTATTTAATATAATGATTAATATACGAATATAAAGAAGATACAGATATTTTTTACTGCCGGCACAAATTTAATAAGAGTTATTTTGGCATTTATTTATCAGCCTTTCTTAATATCATTCTCTGTCATAATTACGTTGTAAGTTTCGAATATTGTTCCAAATTAATGACTTAAAAATATAATTGTTGTTCACTTATCTATATATTAATAGGCTAGCAATATTTTGTCTCGCTAAAAACTCCCAAACTACGCAACAGAATTAAGCAAATAAGGTGTCGTTTTAAAGGTATTGTTATGTAGATGTGCAATCTATATATATAAAAATCTCTTGTCACAGTTTTAGTGGTTAAACTCCTCCTAAACGGCTGGATCGATTTTGATGAAATTTTATATGTATATTCAGTAGGTATGAGAATAGGTTTATAACTAATTTTTTTTCATTTTTTGGACAGATTTAACGTATATTTTAAATATATCTTTATTTCATCGTATTCCAATCCAAGCTAGACATAGAAACATAACAATTAAAAAACAATATTCACGCACGTTGCAACAAGTCATATTAAACTCTAATACTTATGCTCGCCCTTAAAAGAAGAGCATCAAATATATTTGCAAGCATGGCAGTATTTCGAGTTGAAAATACCAATGTGACTGCTCTTCCAGTGAATAACAACGACGAAATAACGCTGTACCAAATTGGCCGGTGCATCAGCTCCAATGAAGCTGTTTGGCGCATCTTTGTATTCCCAATTCATGAACGGGATCCAACCGTTATTCATTTAGCCGTCCATCTTGAAAACGGTCAGAGCGTATATTTCACGAGCGAGACAGCGATTGACAGAGCTATAAATCCACCAAAAACTACACTCACAGAATTTTTTTTTTAATTGTGTAATCGTGTGGATGCTTTTGGTGCCTTTGCACGGACATTACTCTACTCAGAAGTACCACACTATTTCACATGGTCTCAAACAAAAAAAATGGATACCCCGCGAGCAAGGCACGCCGGTTGATGCCTGTCCCGGTTTATTCGAATCAAACGCCTTGGGGAGAGTATTTAAAGTCAATACAAGGCAGACTGAGTGCTTTTATTTTCGACTGTTGTTGGTTAATGTCACCGGCTCATTGTCATTTCAAGATATACGTGAAGTCAATGGACATCAGCATCCAACGTATAAAAATGCATGCCTTGCATTCGGCTTGCTGGAAGACGACAACCAGTAGGAATGTATGATTGCTGAAGCAGCATTGAACTGTACTGCAAAGCAAATTCGTCTACTATTCTGCATCCATCGAAAGCATCTGATTCGAAATCGAAGTGCATCTGATTTATTAAACACTGACATGAATCGTGACCTTCAATACAATACGATAGAAATGGCAGCGATTGTTACTCGCAATATTCCACTAATGAATGAGGAACAAAGGAACATTTATGACCACATTATGCTCGCAGTTTCGACAGGACAAGGTGGATTTTTTATTGGATGCACCAGGTGAAACTGGTAAAACATTTATTATTTCGCAAATTCTAGCTGAAATATGATCAAATAATGGCATCGCGTTGGCCGTTGCATCATCTGGCATTGCGGCAACTTTATTGGATGGAGGCAGAACAGCTCATTCAGTATTTAAGCTGCAACTAAATATTCAAAACAACCCAGATGCAGTGTGCAACATTAAAAAGCAATCGTCTATGGCCACAGTGTTGAAACACTGTAAAATTATCATCTGGGAAGAATGCACTATGACACACAAACATTCGCTTGAGGCGTTGAACAGGACATTAAAAGATATAAAAAAACAATGACAAATTATTTGGCAGCACTCTATTACTCCTTTCAGGTGATTTCAGATAAGCACTTCCCGTCATTCCGCGTTCAACGTACGATCATGAGATCAATTCCTGCTTGAAATCATCTCCACTGTAGCGTAATGTTGAAAAAGTTCAACTAAAAGTAAATATGCGAGTCCAAATGCTTTATGATCCATCTGCTGAAACATTCTCAAAACAATTGTTAGATATCGGTGATGGAAAAACTACTAAAGATCAGACTGGATGCATAAAATTATCGGACGATTTCTACACAATCATTGATTTACAAGATGCTCTCATTAACCTAATATTTCCCGATATACACACGAAATACATTCATCATGAGTGGTTGGCTGAAAGGGCGATCTTAGCAGTAAAAAATGTGGGCGTCAAAGAATTGAATCTGAAGATACAACAGTTATTGCTAGGTAACGTGGTGACATACAAATCCGTTGATGCAGCTTGCGATCCCATTGAAGCTGCAAATTTTCCAACAGAGTTTTTAAACTCATTGGATTTACCAGGCATACCACCGCATAATTTAGTACTCAAATTTGGATCTCCAGTTATTTTGCTTCGTAATTTGAACCCACCACGGCTGTGCAACGCAAGCGATTAGTCGTTAAAAAATTAATGAACAACGTTATCGAAGTCATTATTTTAAATGACAAATTCCGGGGTGAAAGTATGTTACTTCCACGAATCTCTATTATACCCACATATGTGCCAATTCAATTTAAACGCATTCAGTTCCCCTAGATTGGCATTTGCAATGAAAAGGCCAAACAATGCCTGTTTGTGTCTTAGATTCGAGCACACCATGCTTTTCACACGGACAATTATACGTGGCATGCTCTCGAGTGGGCAAATCATCCAGTTTATTTGTGTTAGCTGGAGATGGAATGACAAAAAATATAGTACACTCCATTGCACTAAGAGATTAATATTGTTGACTAATATTTTCAGAATTCGTTGTATATATAATTTATTAAAAAAAGTTGACATAAATTTAAAAAATTATTATTTGGTGTGTTGTTATTTTCACATTCCGTCATCGTTCACCGCGCTCCATGGCTCTTCCACTCATATACCACATACGCAAGCACTTATAATAAATAAAATATATTTTCATACTCTAGAAATAATTCATATAGCAAAACAACGTTTGCCGGGTCAGCTAGTATCTATATATTAATAGGCTAGCAATATTTTGTCTCGCTAAAAACTCCCAAACTACGCAACAGAATTAAACAAATAAGGTGTCGTTTTAAAGGTATTGTTATGTAGATGTGCAATAAGGTCTTAAATTATGAAAATTTCCTTTAATTAATTAATAAAATTAATAATTTAGTTTCAACCAATGAGAATTCAGCAAATCATTTTTCGGGTGGTTCGCATAAGCATTGTTTCCGTAAGCATCGTTTGATTTAAAACATTTCTGAATTAATAGATTGATAAACAAAAATAAGAGTGGATAAAAAAAAACGGAACTGAATTTCTTAAAAAAAGAATTCAATATCTTTAGTTCCTTTGATAAATTTTTAGTTTCATGATAAATTTTTTGTTTCGTTACAATAGAATGGCAATGGCATCGTGCGAATATTCAAACCAAAACAAACGTGCGAATATTCAAACCAAAACAAACTTTCTACAAACAATTATTTTGATTTGAGATTTAAAACGATATCTTAGTTATTTAGTTCTATTTTTATTTATTTAGTGCCTGCTGCCTAAATAAAATGCCTGCTATCAGGCGTCGAAATATCTCTGGCAGACGTCAGAGAAATGAATGCCGGAATTCTAAACGGGAAAGCATTTCTTATTGAGATATATTCTCTGCTACAGCTCCAAATTTCTCAGCTACATGAAGAAAAGATAATCAAATTGTGAAGGGGGCAGAGAAGTGTATAAATTTCATTAAGTAATTGATTTCAATATCTGGCATTTTTATTTTAAAATTTAAATTTGTTAAAATGTTTTTATAAGATTGCGAAGCAATATGCAATGGAACTGCGAAGCCCCCTAGTAATATCATAAAGCAATCGCATAATATTATGCAGCAATATATGATAAAAACATTTCCTAATTTCAAACCTTAATTAAAATTAGATTTCCTTTGCTAATTGTTGTTCACTTATAATATCATAAAGCAATCACATAATATTATGCAGCAATATATGATAAAAATATTTCCTAATTTCAAACCTTAATTAAAATTAGATTTCCTTTGCTTTTTTATAAAGTAAAATTTATGATATACGTATTTACTTTTGTCATAGATTTCATGAAAATTTAAGTGCAAATAACGGATACAATTTAAATAATACATACAAAATAATTATTTAAAATCTTAAAGCAAAATTTAGAATTTAGTTTTTCACGCCATTCGCAAAAACTTGAAAAAAGCATTTATAGTAACCGAAACTTAAATAAGAATTTCAAAACAAGTTTTTGGATGAAATTGCAATAGTAATCGAGAAAAATAATTAGGTTTAAATTTCAACTTAATAGAATGAGGAACTAAATCCATGGACCTAAATCTGCTCATTCAATAAAGAATTTTAGGTATATTTTAATTAAATGGACTTTAATTTTAATTAAAATACAAAAAACTAATTCCAACATATTTCCTAACAGAACAGGTGAATACAACATCGCCATCAACCTTAATTTAAAATAGGCTTGATTATTTATTTTGTCGGAGTTTGTGTTTTTATTTAAAATTATTTCTGTCAATTTCACGTTCTTTTAACGGTAATAATAATAGTTCTTTTTCATTAAAACCTAACCTTCTCGTGAAATATTCCCTATTTTTCAACAGTAACTTCCGTCAAGATAAAGAATTCTTAAAATTTCCTCTGTCGCTCATTTATTCCGTAAAAATAGGAAAATGCTTTTAATAAAAGTAGCCAAAATATCCGCATATAGAAGTTCACTGATTATGAATGTCACCCTAAACAAATAATAAATAACTGAAGAGAAGTAGTTACGTTGCAAGGCAGAAATGTAACAGCATTCTTCCCTTTTAAATTAGGGTGCAATTCTTCCATATTTTTGGAAAAGTCTTCCCCTGTCGAGCAAAGAAAAATGATATTTCGCTTTTAAAGAACTTCTCTCCGCAGGGGGTTCTGCCATAAGATTGTGACAGCAGCGACAGCGCTACGTGTCCGGAATTTTCTGGGGGGTTGGAATACTTTTCTTATTCCTGGCAGAGAACCCGTGGCAACAAAATCTTCCTTCGACAAAGCGTTCGAAAATTGGAACTTTTGTGACTGTGTGAGTTAAACGTAATTTCATCTCTACCACTTTTTTCTCAGTAATTTTCGAAGAAAGTGCGAGAAGGAAAATGGCGTTTTTTTTTTATGATTTATTTAATGCGCAGAAATAAGCACGTCTCTTATAACTTGTGTTTTAAAAAGCTGACAGTTCGAAAAATCAAAAAAAGGGTTGTTTTTCAAAAATTAAATTATTTTAATAAAAAAATGGATGATGAAGTAAAAAGGTTTGGAAAAAGAAGTTCCTGTGATTAAGATCGGTTTAAAAACTATAAAGGGGACAATGAACATTCAGAATGAGAAAAACTCCTAAAAATTCCATTATTTGGTTTTTGAGATATTAAAGAAATTTACATTTTACTAAGTAATATGAAACCAATCTTGTTCAAATCGGAGTTTTCCTTATCGAATTAAAAAAAGGTTTGAATTTTTGAAGATCTATATATTAATATGCAGTTCTCGTTGAAAAAGTTTTTATTTTTCACGTTTTGGAATTTTTTTAACATTCTGATACTTTTAAAAAATTCCTTGCGCGTCAGTTTTTGTTTTGCTACTATGAAAAAATTTTCAGATACTCTTTGGTGTGCCTTGTTTACTTTTAAGTTAATCTGATTAACTGAATACTTAAAGTTTGTGCCGTGGTGGCTCAAAAAATAGACCGTTCGTTTTCCAATGAGATGAACCAGATATTGCTTGTCAATACGAATACCGCACCCGGCTTGCACCGACTACAGTGCTGACGTAAAACATCCTCAGTGGAAGACGGATCATGGATTAGAGTCCTCTTGCCTCCAAGGTAACGGTGGGAGGTTTTCGTGGTTCTCCGCTCCACGTAACGCAAATGTAGGTTAATTCCATAAAAAAAAAATCCTCTGAGAAGGCAGATTTCTCTCAATACTTGATTCAGAGCCGTGATAGCTCAGGGGATAGAGCCTTCGCTTTCCAATGAGAAGAACCGGGTTCAAATTCCAGCGATAGCTGTTCGATACGAATACCGCATCCGGTTCGCACCGACCACAGTGAAGACGTAAAATATCCTCATTGGTAGATCGATCATGGGTTAGAATTCCCATGCCATCAAGCTAACGAGGGAACATTTTCGTGATTTTCCTCTCCATATAACGCAAATATGGGTTGATTCCATCAAAAAGTCCTCCAAGGAGGCAAATGTTTCTCAATACTTGAACCAGGAGTTCCATTGTCTTCTGGATTGGGTTCAAAATTACAAGGCTTAGGAGTTTAACATTAATAGTTGTAAACCCGAAACATTTGGTCGACTGTTCAACGACGGTTATGAAATACTTGATCCTGGAGTTCCCTTCTCTTCTGGATTTGGTTTAATATTACAAGTCTACGGGATTGAACATTAGTAGTCTTAAACCCAAAATTGGCTCGGCTGTTCAACGACAGTGAGAAAATAAAATACCTAAGTTTAGTTTTTTAATGATTGAATAAATATAATTGAAATATGTTTTTCGAAAAAATTTTTGATGAAAAGAAAATAAGAAATTTCTCTAGGTATGTAATAACTTTATGCGGCTACCATATCCACCTAAATTTACTTAAATACCTATAAACAATGTACCACGGTAAAATTTTATTCAAAATATTGAAATTCATTTGCAGGGTCCTCTTAATTATTAACAATTAGAAACCATACTTTCAGTTATAACTTCAAAACTAATTATTTTTTTTTCTATAACTTTGAACACAGACTTTAATTATTAATTCTACCAATGTTTTGTCAAAATCTGAATAGTATTTAATAAAAATTTCACTTTTTTGTTTTGAATGTTCACTGTTTCCTTAATTAATAATGTCCCTCATGATTAATGTCTTAAAAAGACCAATGTCAATATTTCGTTAAATATTATTTTACGTCAAAATATATTATTAAAAAAAATTTACCATTTTATTGGGGGAAACAAAGACTATTTTAATTCAGATCAGTTTGAAAAATAATAATTAATTATCGACATACTTCATAAATAGTACTTTAAATAGATAACAATGCAAATATTTCTTCAAATCTGTTTTAATTAAAAAAAATTATAAAAAATTTTTAATAACGCTCTATCCCCCTTTTTTTTCAGTTCTTCCACTATTCGCTTTTCCACGATATTTTTCCTGTTCGCCCAATACAGTTATTTAAAATCTCTATTTTCCGCATAATAATTTTAGCAACTCACATCTAATTTTAAAAAAAATAAGATTATTTTTTGCTCACTTAATATAGATATTTTAAATCGAACTCTATTTTTCACGCTATAATTTAAATAATAATTTTAGCAGCACACATCTGATAAAAAAAAGAAAGAAAAAAAAGACTTTTTTTCGTGTTCACCCATAAGAAAGGTTTTAAACAGCAGGTGAATGTTGCTAAAATAATATGTTCCATATAATAATTTTAGAAACACGCATCTGGCTGGATCTCAATCCATCTGATAAATGGTAACAATTAAATTCTTTTTTCTTACGTTTAGGCTTAGCTTTCTCTTATAACTTTTATATCCATTTTCTGCTTACAACATTTCATTTTTTTTAAACTAAGGGATTATATACTTTTTCCAACTTAATCTTCTTCATGTTTTCCTCCAATTGATTTTGACTTTTTGTTTTTATTGTCCATCTCGAATCACTTTTGTTGTTAGAAAAACTCGAAAGACGGTTAGAATTGCATTGGTCGATTTGACACTTGCTGTAAAGCCTTTTTGTCGCTTTTTATTTTAGCGCCATTTTGCTTTCATTTTGAAACTCCATTTGTTCTAACTTTTTTTTTCCTTGTTGATGTACTCTCCATGAAACCGTTTGTAATGAGGGTATTCTGTGTTTAGTGAAGTATGTTGAATTGGGATCATGCTCCATTACACTCGGGAGGTATGTTCACAAGATTTCTCTTTCTTGTCAGTGTTCTTTTATTTATTCTTTTTCTTCAAAAACTTCTTGATGAGTAAGTTCTTTTTGAAATGTATTTTGTTTGTTTATTTTTTGTAAACGATTCACTAATATTTCTATTGATAATTAAACATCTGTAAATACGTATTATTTTTCAAATATTACTCTGTCAATTCAATTCAATCTTGAGTTTATTTACTAAAATTGGAATGATTCATGATACTTTCGCATATTGCAATATACAGGGTGATTCTAAAAAGATGGGGAAAATTTTAGGAAGTGATAGGAAAAAACCCAGACAAACAATTTTTATCAAAGAATGCATGGTCGAAAACAAAACCCAAAACCGCTAGAGGGCGTCAAAGTTTATGTTCTTATATGAGGCAAAAACACACAAAGAACGATTAAGTTAAGTTATAAAAGCGAATTTAATGGCATGTGATTACAATAAGTGTTCAAAACAGTGGCCGGCAGCGGCTATGCTGGTACAACGGCGAAGAAAAGATAGGCGAACTTTCCTTGCAGCGGCCGAAAGCTTGGCGACAAATAACGTAGCGCAGTAACTCGCAATAGGAATGGAGCTTTCTCGTTTGCATGAAAAAACTTTCCAAATGCGCCAGCACCTTTGCGACCATGCATTTTTTGATAAAAATTAAAAATTGTTTGTCTGGGTGTGCACTATCACTTCCTAAAATTTTTCCCATCTTTTTAGAATCACCCTGTATATACACGGAGAAAAAAATTCTGAAAAAAATTATCGTCTGGTATGATAATGGCATTACTGGTGGGGAAAAAATTTACACTGTCAGAAATGCAATGCTGAAATTAAGGTAAAGTACCCGGTAACAGTCTGTTCATCCGATTAATCATAATGTTTATGGCTGTGGACATTTATTTACCTTTACGGTTTCAAAACCGTTTTCAACTGGCACGGTCAAAAAACCGTGAATGCAAAACTACATGGTTTTGTAATAATTTACAATTATCATAGTTTCTAAACCATAAAAATAAAGCTTAATGGACATAAGAGCTCTGTGGATGCTGCGCCATTTATGTGTGAATGATAGTTTCGTTTTCTAATAGTCTAGGGTCACCGAATGAACTAGAATACTAGAAACTCTTCATTATTTAAAGGAAATTGAATAAATATTGTGGTATCTGAGATGGGTTTTGATCCCTGTTCAGCCAGTCATGAGATTGACCGATTAACCTTCTCAGCTACAGTATGTACCCAACTACACTGAACAAAATTTCCTCCTCAGATAGGCCTAGTTAGAGCAAATAGAATTCTGGCTGTTAAGCCGTATTTAATAAAAACAATCCATAAAAGTTTTTTCTCACTCTTAACAGTTTGAATATCATCTTTTTTTATGTAAGCAATATCATAACAATTAAGTAAATTCATAATAACAATCAAATAAAATTATTTTTAACTAGAAATTCTAAAACTGTAGGGCAATCACACGAAAACAAATATTTTATGTGTATCTAACTTTTGTAGACTTTTTCCGTAATTTTTGATGAAACTTCTTTCTAAGAAAATCAGATAACCAAGAAAAGTCTGGCACTGTGAAATCACTTCTTCCTTCTCTTCAATACTTATCTTCGTAAATAAATCTAAATTAAATATCTTGAAATATTGAACTACATTTTTTTTACTTTAATTGTAAAACGTACACTGTAAAAACTCTGGATCAAACTATAGAATTGAGTACTGGCATTTTGAGTGCATCATCCTTAAAATGCATTTTTACTGTAAAATAGTATATCGTAATTTTCACAGTAATATTAATTAGAGTAACACACTGATTTTTGAGTAATTATTACTGAAAAAAAATTATATCAGATATTTTGTTCCGTAAGATGTTCCGGTAAAAATGGATTTCATTGTACCCTGCGGGCCGATACTTTTTCCGGTAATTTGATCCGGAATTTTTTACATTGTAACTTTAACATCCAATGAAGACAAGTCTTAACACAAAGTTTCACTCGTTATTTCAGCAAAACATTTAAGCATAAGTCAATCCATTAAAGATTTAATAATCGTTTATCTTCTACGAAAGCAGTGCACAAAAGTTAGGAGAAGGATATCGTAATTTTTACAGAAATGTTTATTTAATTAATGTTATTCAGTAATTTTACGGTGATTTTAATTTTAATTACTCTAAAATCACTGAATAACTTTAATTGAATAAATATTTCTGTAAAAATTACGATGTATGAATTTTTTGTCTAATAACATTCTGTTTAATAATTTTACGGTAAAAAAACCCGGCACTTTGAGTGCTGGTACTTTTTACCGTAATTTGATAAAGAATTTTTTCAGAGTAACTTTAACATCCAATGCACACAAGTTTAAACACTAAGTTTCACTTAATACTTCAGCAAAGTAACATGTTCCGATAAATGGATTTAACGGTACCCTTACCCCGGTACTTTTTAGAGTAATTTAATTCGGAACTTTTTACAGTGGACATTTACAGACTGAAATATATATTGAGATTAACAATCACTCAATTTCACTTTTCTGACATTTTTCAGCACTTTTTGAGTTCCTGGAAATAAGTTAAATGTATAAAACCAACAATTTTTTAAACTTTCTGTGACGAAAAGTTTTCCTTATTTTTAGCATTAATTTCATTTTTTTTCTTCAAAAATTTTCCTTTTTAACAGCTATTTATAGGCGATAATAAATCGACTCTCGGACACCTAGTTAGAAAAACTTTCGTACGTAAAAGAAGTAAAGACTCCAAAAGGGAACATTTTTCTTTCAGCCAACATCTTTTACGACACCCTTATTGCAAGGTGATGAAAAAGTATAAGAGAAAGAGAAGGGAAAAAAATTGTAAAGGCAAAAAAAGAAAAATTGACTTCTAACAAGACTAAGGAAGGGAAAAAATTCGGATAATAGCACTGCGGTTAAGTGATAAATCAATCTAAAGGGAAGAAAAACTTAGTAACTAAGTGGTTAGGCAGTTTTTCCAAATTCCCTTTTGTAATCTAATTGAATTAAATTATTTTTTAAAAGATGCGAGAATTCTTTAAAAAGAAGATTTATGATTCGTACTTCTGTTGAAATTTCGTTGGACATTAGGTTTGGCTGATGTATTTATCAGGTTATGTCTAATAAATTATGTTGCTATGATACTTAATCATTTATTAAAAGGTGTCTTCATTTTCAGGAGTTTTTGAAAACTGAAAAGCATTAAAATGTGTTGGACTGTAAAGTTTAGGTTGAAAAAAAAAAGAATGTAAAAGAGAACGTCATAATTTATTTTTCTGTTATTTTACTTATCAACGACTTTGAACAGGTTATGTTTTATATTAAAATAAATTAAGTTTTATTTGATATTTTACATTTTTTTATGTTTAATATCCCTTAATAAGTATGGATATGCAAAAATATTGAAAGAATGTAAAGTAATTTATTCGATGCTGATTCATTTTGCCCGTAATTGATATGCAAAAATAGTGAATGAATGTTAAGCAAGTTATTCGATGTTGATTCCTTTCACTTATAATTGATATGCAGAAATAATAAATGAATGTAAAGTAATTTATTCGATGTTGGTTCCCTTTCCCGTAATTGATATGCAAAGATATTGAAAGAGTGTAAATTCCTTTCGCTTATAATTGATATGCAAAAATAATAAATGAATGTAAAGTAATTTATTCGATGTTGATTTACTTTGCCTGTAATTGATATGCAAAAAAAATTGAAGGAATGTAAAGTAATTTATTCGATGTTGATTCACTTTGCTCGTAATTGATATGCAAAAATATTGAAAGAATGTAAAGTAATTTATTCGATGCTGATTCCTTTTGCTTATAATTAATTTGCAAAAACAATAAATGAATGTAAAGTAATTTATTCGATGTTGATTTACTTCGCCTGTAATTGATATGCAAAAAACATTGAAGGGATGTAAAGTAATTTATTCGATGTTGATTCACTTTGCTCGTAATTGATATGCAAAAATAGTGAAAGAATGCAAAGTAATTTATTCGATGCTGATTCCTTTCGCTTATAATTGATTTGCAAAAACAATAAATGAATGTAAAGTAACTTATTAAGTGTAGATTTCCGTTGCCCGTAATGGATATGCAAAACTAATAAATGAATGTAAAGTAATCTATTTGATGTTGTCTCTTTATCTTTGCATGATTAATAGGCAAAAATAATAAATGTAAAATAATATATTCGATGTTATTCCCTTTCCCCATATTAGTGACACGAAAAGAAAAAGGATTAAGTAAAATTTTAAAAAAAAATAATGTTGAGAATTGAAAAAGAAAAATAATGTAAAGAAACTGCCTATATTATTTAATAAAATTCTCTATAACATTAAATTAAAATTTCAAATGAATGTTACATTTGAAATATTTGCATTCTATATTTCAAAACGCTAAATAAGCTCTATTTTATTTGTGTTTCTAACGAAGCTAAATCGCATACATAAAACTACATTTGCTTTAGAGTGAAAGATTTATTTATGAAACAGATTTCAAAAACCATTAGGGACGTTGTTTGTAGTTGTATGCTGAATAATTGGCTGAAAGTACATTTAGATTTTTATAATAATGTAGTTGTAGTTCATGATTAAAAAAATATTAAGTTATTTATAATATTGTTGATAATAACATTTTGATTATAAATATATTTAGTAGTTAATCAGAATGCAGTAAACAGGCGAAAATCAAAATAGTCATTGGCACGTGTCTATGAAAGTTGAATAAATTAATCTAATTGGAGATTTAAAAAAAGGGGATTTAAAATAGTCAGGTATCAAATTTCAAATATCTAGTTAGAATTTTAGGAATTAGGCCATAAATCTAATGATGTATTTTGAATTTGGTGAGGACAAGTATCAGCGAGAACGATAAATATCGAGAATAATATTAGTCTTTTGTTCTCTTTAATATTATCTAATATGATCAAATATAACAAATTTATTTTAAAAATTTTCAAATAGCAAACATATTTCGTTAAAAATTTTCGTTTTTAATATCAAATATTTATATAAAATATTTGTAGCTTTCTTTCCAGCTTTTCATCACATCAAGGGAGATAGATTGTTAACTATTTAATTCTATTTCAATAAATAAGTTGTTTTTTTTTATAACTGTCGATGAACAGCCGACCCAATTTTTGGGTTTACGACTACTAATGTTCAACTCCGTAGCCTTGTAACTTTGAACCCAATCTAGAAGACAAGGGAACTCCTGGAGCAAGTATTGGGAGAATTTTGCCTTCCTGGATAAATTTTTGATGAAGCTAACCCCCATTTGCGCTACATGGAGAGGAAGATCACGAGAACCTCCCATGGTTAGCCTGACGGCAAGGGGACTCTAACCGATAATCCGTCTACCACTGAGGCTATTTCATGTCAGCACTGTGGTCCGGGCAAGCCGGATGTGGAATTCGTATCGACCAGCCATCGTCGGGATCGAACCCCAGTTCACCTCATTGGAAGGCGAGCGCTCTATCCCCTGAGCCATCGCGGCTCCAGAAAATAAGTTGTTTTTTTTTTTAATAAAACTGTTGAACAATTTTATTCTTCTGTTGCATGAGATTTTTTCAACAGAGCTTAGATACTTTTCTAACGCTGATTTCAAATCTGAAATTCTCTCCAAGCTACGGTTTTTTACCGTTATTTTAGTTAACCAGGGAATGTATACTAGCATTCCTTTAATATTTAACAAATCCTATATGACTAAGTGTTTTCCTTTTTTTTAAAGAATTTATCATAATATTATTTAAAGTGGAACATTCTCGAACCAGCCATTTGTCGCAGAATAAGGATACGAAGGTTAAGGGGCTCTACAATTAAGAGAACTACTGCATTATGGGGAAATTGTGGTTAGCATAATGCACCAACCGCCTTTACTTTCCAGGATTTAGTTGGTACCCATCGTTCTGAAGCTGAGTGGGTTTCAAACTTCAGAACAGGAACAGAACCCTGGTTCTTTGTCCCTTTACTTACTCTGAAATTTACTCCTGTTCTCTGAGTCTCATATTATTATTTTTTTAAACCTATTTTCAGCGTTCGAAATTTAATTTGAAATCTATATTTGTCAGATTTTCACCAATAATTGTCAGGTTTTCATTTTTAATTATGCAATCTTAAATATCTTCTAATTATCGAAACACTGCAACTTATTACTCGTGTGTTGAAATATTTGGCTAATGAAGATCATATAGCATATAAATATTAAAAATAAAACTAATAGAGTCATGGAGAAAAATTTACGTAAAATTATATTTTATACTCGAATAAAGTTTAAATTGCGAATATATTTCCTTTGCACTTCTAAATAGGCGTTCTATAATTTCTCGTAACATAATTTATTTATTTTTGCTCCAAAATTAATGGATTAATTTAAATTAATCCTTTAATTAAAATTAATTGCAGCTTTAGAAATCGATGGGAAAGATTAAAAGTGCCAATATTATTAATCCAGTTTCTTCAATTGCTAACTAAAAAGTCCTTTTCCTTTTTAAATCAAAATTTTTACAATGTCAGAAAATTCGATAAATAAGGATTTAGAGTATATTATCCTAATAGATGATGTACAAGTTAATTTTATACATTCGGAAATAATGATTATAAAAATATGAAAGCTTCGTTGTTCATCCAAAGAATATTGTTTTAAATCAAATTCTGATATTTGTTTTACATCACGTACTGACGCATGAAATAACACCAGTTTGTTTTGATCTTTTTCTGTAAACTTATAAAGATTAATATTGGAACCTAAAGAATTTCGTTCCAAAGAGTTTTTGAAGTAAACTTAAGAAGAAGAAAAAAGGTGAAATCACAGAAACTAGTATCGAGATTTCGATAGATAAGATTTTTAAAATAAGTTTTCAGGTGTCGTTACTTTATTTTTATTTATTTTTTTTTTTACTTTTTTTTTTTTATTCTTTATTAAATTTTTTTTCAAAAAGGCTGTTTTGATGGGAAGGTTTTAAGAGAAAAATATTTCTTGATTCTATATCGTAAAAATTATCGAATACGCATGTGAATCGAAAAATTATTTTTATCTAATCGGTTGAGTTGATATATATATATATATATATATATATATATATATATATATATATATATATATATATATATATATATATATATATATATATATATATATATATATATATATATATATATATATATATATATATATATATATATATATATATATATATAGTTCTGCTGGTTTTAGATGGCTGGATTTAGTTGAGACTGATTTCCTTACTCTAAAGGAGAAAAACTGGCGAACAAGTGTCAAAAGTAGAGAGAAGTGGATTCGAAGGAAGGCACTGGCCCACCCTGGGCTGTCTAGCCAGATATGATGATATATATATATATATATATATATATATATATATATATATATATATATATATATATATATATATATATATATATATATATATATATATATATATATATATATATATATATATATATATGTAATACAAAAATTAAATACTTTTGTATTAATAAAAGCATTAAAACTTCATTCCTTTTCATAAAATATCTTTAGTAAAGGATAAGGGTAGAAATTCTATTTTGGGACTTCAAGGCTAAAAACATGCCAATGAATAATAATTAGATTTATACTTCAAAAGAGAAGTTATTTTAAGATCTTTCACTTCCATATATGGAAAGATTAAACGATTTGCTATGAGTAATAAATAAATTTGATGAGGCGTAAGAATACAGAAAAAGCATATGACTGGACTTTTTTACACTGTTTAATCATCCTATAAAACGCAGAGCACTAGTTTTTGCGTGGCTTTTTTGTTGTTTATCATGCTAAAATAAAATCCGTCAGCTTAGACGGGAGATGTGTTCCCCCTCTCCCGCTTTGGAGAGGGGTTAAACTGCTATTACACCATCGCAACTTAATAAAAGAAGCCACGCAAAAACTAGTGCTCTGCGTTTTATAGGATGATTAAACAGTGTAAAAAAGTCCAGTCATATGCTTTTTCTGTATTCTTACGCCTCATCAAATTTATTTATTACTCATAGCAAATCGTTTAATCTTTCCATATATGGAAGTGAAAGATCTTAAAATAACTTCTCTTTTGAAGTATAAATCTAATTATTATTCATTGGCATGTTTTTAGCCTTGAAGTCCCAAAATAGAATTTCTACCCTTATCCTTTACTAAAGATATTTTATGAAAAGGAATGAAGTTTTAATGCTTTTATTAATACAAAAGTATTTAATTTTTGTATTACATATATATATATATATATATATATATATATATATATATATATATATATATATATATATATATATATATATATATATATATATACATATATATATATATATATATATATATATATATATATATATATATATATATATATATATATATATATATATATATATATATAATATATATATATATGTATATATATATATATGTTATAGTAGTAGTAGAGTTAGTTAATTATATATAGATTAACTTTGTTGCTACCATGGTATGAAGCCACCCTATATCATATAGTAACATACTTCCCAGCCTTCATTAAAAGATACTATAGTTCAACATATCCGAAAACATGATTCAATGCAACTAAGTTAATGCAGTGATTTAATGCATGATTCAAAGCAACTGATTAAAGTAAATTTTGCACTGCAAAAATTTTGAGTGTCTCTTAACACCAGAAATGTTGGCAAATACACACTAAGTCCTTCTCTACACTAAGACTCCTCTAGGGGAACCTAATGTGTTCCACTAAGTGCTCCTCTACACTAAACACCAAGAATAGTTCCTAGAGTAGTGAAACACCAAGAATGTTTCTTTTACACTGCGTAGGTCAAAACATTATGGCGTAAAGTAGCTGCCATCATTTTGTGTTCTCAGTTACACTAAAATTTATAATTACAGTAAGATATGATAGGCATAAGAATCATTAAAGTTAGTTTTATGATAAAATATAAAATAAGAAACATTAATTTAGGGAAACCGTTTACTATGAGTGAATGAACCTTTAACTTGAAATGAAGTGCTCCTTAGCGCGATTTTTCAGATTGTTCAACTCCAAGCTCGAAGGTATATTATGTCACTGTTTTTACAATGTAGCGATTGGGTAAGTTCCCCGAAACGGAGCCTTTGGAGCCGCATCAAACTATCCTGACGATGCCGTTCGAAATCAAACTTAAAAATTTCAATAGTTTTCCTTAGAGTGAAGATATTCTTTCCTTCTTCTTTTTGTTATAAGTAAACGAATTTGAGTAGATTTCCATTATATTGAAAACAGATTTTTCATTTAAAAACAAAATATTTTTCAAAGCTCAATATTTTTTGCTACTTCTTCGTCAAAATGAAAATTGATATAAGATATCCGCATAGAAATTCAGAATTTTATTGGTGCATTTATAGTCGTTGTTGTTTCTTATGTCACTTACCAATACCAGCAAGCCTGCTTGGTGAAACCAAGCGAATTTAAGGCTGTTAATGCTTTTCTCATTTTTCAGTGGAGCCATCTATGGCCAAGAATATGACTTCAGCCACACGCACGCCACATCCCGTTTATAGGGAGGACCCATACACCCATTCATTCGTCCATTGATTGTAATTTTGATCTGACCCAGAGAACGATCAATCTCCAATTCATTACCCCTAGAGGTATGATTTGTTGTAGGAACATGGAGGACTTTGTGACTCGACAGATTTAACGTGCACCGGTCACCATTTAACCAGCCGGAGAGGATTGAACTCACGACCTCTAGGACATGGGCCTAACGCCCTATCAACCAGGGTATCCCGGGCCTGCATTTATGGTAGAGTAATCAAACCACTTTCAGTAGGAATGTTCCCTAAGTTTGAAAAATCGTGAATTGTATTTTATCATTCTTTAAGATTTTAATTTTTTTATTGTATTTTAATTTTCTGACCGAAACTTTTGGGGTAAAAACCATCTCATAATAAGAGCTGTATTAAGATCACCGTAGTTTTGAGTGCTGATCGTGAGAGCTGTAATAAGTTCACGGTCGTGGTCGCTCCTGTGTTGCCTTTAGCCGTCGAGTGAATACGTTGTGTGTGATCGAGACGGAATAGCAACAGCGCGAGGAGGTGGATAATGTCTCAGTCACAAGTATCAAGTCAGTTGTACCTTGTGGATAATCCATCGAATTGGGAGTTTCTGTCAAGGTAGGAGTGTTAACATCACGTCCGGGTTACCAATGTAGCGATGGTTGCTATCGACAAAGTCAACTTTCATCTATGAAAAGGTACCCCAACATCGAATCGAGTTAACATGTCTTACATAGTATGGAATTGGAATTGTATTTTTGTAGTGGTATAGCTGTTTTCGAAGACTCCGTCATGATATGAAATGATGCTTTTCTGCGAATAATATGCTATTCTTATAACTGTTTTTGCAACTGTTTGTTATAACTGAATTTGCAACTGAGTTTGCGACTGCTACTCATGACTGTTGGGTCAAGCTCAGACTATCTAAAACCAGCACTGTCTGCGCTTATTTTAAAGAGTGGGGAAAGCATCAATATGGAGAAAACCCACAATTTTGTGCAAATTAAAAGCTTTGGTGGTCTAATTTTTTAATATTTAAAAACTTATTCCAATGCTGCATTATTTGGGCTCATAAAAATTTGCAAAAACTGAGAATAAGGTAGTGATTTTTGATAATTTTCATTTGGCTGGAAAAATGTCACTAAATTGGCAATTTTTATAAAAGTTTAATAACTTTAAAAATATTTAAGTTATTTATCTGTTCTAAAGCCCAAATAATTCTTCACGACAAGATTATATAGATAGTTTAAAATCAACGCATTGCTTCAAGTGTAAGGCATCTAAACTAAGGCTTTTTTATTTCCTTAGCGACAGAGCTTCAAAAAACAGCGTTAGATAAGTAAATTGCTAAACGGTAAAATTTATTTTTATTTATGTCAGACCAAATTTATTTTCTCTAATTTAATTCATGCAAAATGCGATAACTGGATTAGGAAAATAATAGACTAATTAATGAAAGAAAGGACATAATTACCCAATTTATTCATTTTGTTGTTTTGAAACAAACTTAATTTCATTATTAATTATAGCAAGCCTTTCAGCATTAATTGTTTCTGATGCGTCTTATTTCACTGATTAAATAATTAAAAGCAGAGAACCACGATGCAAACTAATTTAATTTGGCTTGCGTTTAAAATGATAAATTATTTACAATTTTTTTGCGTGAAATTATTGAAAGAATTGAATGTTCTTTGAATTATGTTTTTTTCACTGTGTTTTAAATGATAACAATAAAATAAACTTTATTTATTTAGATTAGTACGATGCATTTAATTGCAAATTTTAAGATTTTGAAAGTATTTAAAATCTGGAAAAATTAGCGTGCTTCTTATCATCTGTATTTTTCGAGTAAATCAAACTTTTAAAAAACTAATATTTTCTCGAATTTAAAAAATGTCACGCCGTTAAATCATTTGCGCTAAGAATACACTTATACGGGTGCATTCTCCCTTTTTTTTTTAAATTTTATTTGTTGGCATGAATGCTCCAAATTCACATAGTATTTACAAAAATTTAGGTACTAGTACGTACTATTTAAAACTACTACGTACTTTCACGGACTTGACGATACGTCTGCTTGTACTCTTACAAGATACAATAAAAATACAATATTTTGATTTAAAAAAAAAAATTATAAATTGAGTGAAAAAAGATTTTTATAAAATGTTACTGCTTTTCAATCTCATTTCAAAATAATCGTCATCATTGGCGTCACAGCCCAGGGTTGGCCCCAACCTTCTCGATGATTTCTTCCATCCTGACTTGTTCTCAGCAACGATTCTCCAGGTTTTACAGTTCAGTGCGAGAAAGTCCTTAAACCTTGGAATCGCACCATCTGAGTGTGGGTCCTCGCCTTGGTCGATTCCCAGATGACCTGGTTATAAAAATTCTTTTAGCTGCACATTCATCCTGTAACCACATTAGATGGCCAGCCCGTTTCATCCTTTGAATTTCGAAATGTTTGGTAATGTCATGTTCTTTGTAAAGGCGGTAATGTTCATAGTTGATATCCCTTTTCATAGTCCGTTAATCTGGACACCACCGAAAATACTTTAAAGGATTTTTTTTCTTCTTTCGAATGCACGTAATACAGATACGTCTATTGAGGTCAGAGTCCACGATTCCGATGCGTGTGTAAGTATAGATCTCATAAGCACTTTATATGGTAGTATCTTAGTACTAAATCTAAGGACACTGGATCTCAGGAATCTACGCAGCCCAAAAAATGCAGCGATTGGTCGCAATGATTCCTCCTTGGACCTCCAGTCCTGTCATATTTTTCGCATTAACCTCTGATCCCAGATATAAGAAACTGTCAACTTTATCAAATTTATGCAATCCGATTTCCGAGTAGTAAAATCCCCCGAGAACATGCCATAAATTTAGTTTTCTTTTCGTTGGTAATTAAGTTTGCTTCCTTTGTCACTATCTAAGTTTAAAAAGGTCTGTTTAAGTATAGCGGGTGTAATAGAACTGATATGAAACAATATTATTAAAAAATGCCACAATGTTTTGCAGCAGCTTTAAGTAAGGAGGAACGGGTCATGCGGAGATGTCGGAGGCTACTATATGTGTAAAAAGTGGTAGAAACTCGATTCGCTTTTATTTATTTAATATCTCTTTAATTATTCAATCGTATATACCATTATGACTTACATTCCATATTATCCATATACAAAAATTTTTTGCATTCACTTTCAATAGTAAACTGAAAAACAAAATATGCTTTAAAAAGTTGCTAGTTTTAATTTCTTACAGTAAAATTTTGAATTTTATTAGTTAGCACTTTTTGCATTTTTAGTCACCCGTGGCAACATATTGACATAGGAAGTACGATGACATTTAACCAATAGTTTCTAATGCATTGAACATCAATTACTACTCAAATAAAAATGGGGTACATTTTACGAAACGCTTGAGTTAAAAATAATAGACAAATTTCGACATAATAGACAATTATTAATTAAATATTTAATTAATATAATTATTTATACTTAATAATATTAATTTATTATTAGTTAGCACTTTTTGCATTTTTAGTCACCCGTGGCAACCCTGCTCATGTTGACATAGTTAGTAAGATGACATTTAACTAATAGTTTCTAATGCATTATACATCAATTACTACTCAAATTAAGATGGGGTACATTTTATGAAACATTTGAGCAAGTAATAATAGACAAATTTCGACATAATAAACAATTATTAATTAAATATTTAATTAATATAATTATTTATATTTAATAATATTAATTTATTATTAGTTAGCACTTTTTGCATTTTTAGTCACCCGTGGCAACCCTGCTCATGTTGACATAGTTAGTAAGATGACATTTAACTAATAGTTTCTAATGCATTGAACATCAATTACTACTCAAATTAAGATGGGGTACATTTTATGAAACATTTGAGCAAGTAATAATAGACAAATTTCGACATAATAGACAATTATTAATTAAATATTTAACTAATATAATTATTTATATTTAATAATATTAATTTATTATTAGTTAGCACTTTTTGCATTTTTAGTCACCCGTGGCAACCCTGCTCATGTTGACATAGTTAGTAAGATGACATTTAACTAATAGTTTCTAATGCATTGAGCATCAATTACTAGTCAAATAAAGATGCGGTGCATTTTCCGAAACGCTTGAGTTGAGAATAATAGACAAATTTCGACATAATAGACAATTATTAATTAAATATTTAACTAATATAATTATTTATACATTAGAATAATTATAATTATTAATATTCCATGTATTTAATAATATTAATTTATTATTAGTTAGCACTTTTTGCATTTTTAGTCACCCTTGGCAACCGTGGTCATGTTGACATGGGTAGTAAGATGACATTTAACTCATAGTTTCTAATGCATTGAACATCAATTACTACTCAAATTAAGATGGGGTACATTTTATGAAACATTTGAGCAAGTAATAATAGACAATATTCGACATAATTGACAATTATTAATTAAATATTTAATTAATATAATTATTTATATTTAATAATATTAATTTATTATTAGTTAGCACTTTTTGCATTTTTAGTCACCCTTGGCAACCGTGGTCATGTTGACATAGGTAGTAAAATGACATTTAACTCATAGTTTCTAATGCATTGAACATCAATTACTACTCAAATTAAGACGGGGTACATTTTATGAAACATTTGAGTAAGGAATAATAGACAAATTTCGACATAATAGACAATTAATAATCAAATATTTAATTAGTGTAATTATTTACATTTTAGACTAATTATAATCATTCATATTTCATATATTTAATAAATAACTTATTAAATATTAATTAAAATTAATAGAAATAATGATAATAGAAATAATAGAAAACGTTTGTTATAGAAACACATTATATATGTAGTTACTTTCTTATACACGTTGTTTTGATTTATTCATTCATTAATACTTCTTTATTAATACTCATTCATGCATCTAAATTAAATATCTGTAAAAATTCAATTATAATAAACCACCTATTGTTCTAGCGTCGAGAAAGCTTCCAAACTGGAAAGGCATCACACTTTCTGAGAGTATATTTTCGTTACCTAAAACCATTATTGTTTTGTGATACGTAAAAATGTATGGAGGCGTTTATTCTGTACAACAGTTTCATTTGGTAGAATAGATTATTGTTTTTTTCATTTATAAGCAGAAATCTTTATAAAACTTTTGTAGAAAGAAGTTGTCCTTTCAGCAGAAGGGTGAATTGTGATTTGGCAGTTTTTAATCTTAGTCATTACATTTTAAGTAGCTAATCTGACAATAATTCTGATAAATTTATTATTTACAGATGATTAATTTTGATTTTTGCAGAGATTTCATTGAAATGTTTGCTGAAACTACAGAATTTAATTTAAATTGTTAACATTTCTACTCTACGGCAATATTTAGGTGAAACTACCGAACTTGTAATGTAGAAACATTGCAATAAAAAGAAACGATAGTTCTGGCAATTAAACCCAAATACAAGATATCAAACACCATCCATATGGCAGTTTTTCCGATTGTTATGATAAAGGCTTACTGGAAATTCTGGATTTAAAAATTATTTTTCTTATTACCATGCATTTAGTAAAGAAAACTGAAAAGTAAATTTAATCAAATAAATGTTTTTCAGCCCATGCTCTAAAGTATCACGATAAAATTGCTAACATGTTCTTCAGAACTATCATTCCTGTTAAAAAAATTTAATTTTATTAAAAAGTTCCGCATTACTTATTTAAAATTTACCCTTAATATTTTTAGTCAGTGTTTAACTTATTTAATTAAATTTAGCGAATATTTAATTATTTATTAAATATATAAAAGCAGTAATTATAATTAAATATATAAAATGTTAGTAATTATAATTATTATGAAATGTTAAGAAGTATAATAATTGAATATTAAATTAATTTTTAACTTATTTAAGAGGTGTTAAACATTTTTAACTGAAAATTTTATAATGACTTATAGCTTAATCACTTTAAATAATTTCTTACTAAAACAAATGTGTTAAAGGTACCTTCGACAGTTGACTTTTGTTAAAACATTTCAAGACTAATTGAAGAATTTAATCAAAATAAGTCAAATGTTTTTAGGGAATTTATAAAACTTAATTTTAAAATGTATCGAAACATCAAAAAAACTATTGCAATGTAGAGTAATATTGTATAAAGTACAACATGTTCTTAAATCCATAATAATTTTCCGTAAAGTTTGTCAATTAACATGTTACAAAAATATGTCGTTCGAGTGTGTAAATGCTGGTATATATTTGAATTATTTTATTTTTAATGAAAATGTAAACAATTGATATAAAGACTACTTAAATACTTAAAAGAAGATAAAACTCTTAAAATGTTAAGTAACATTTAAATACTTAAAAAATCCAAATCAAAATTCAAAAACATGATACTTTAAATTTAAGTAAGAATTTTAATAAGCGATGAGCTTATTTTTATGTGATAATACCCTTTCGTCCATTATTGTAAAAAATAAATCATATTCCTATAACTTTAATCTAATTAATTTAAAAATTACTTTGCTATCTTTTTTGTTAAAGTGAGCTTAATAATGCAGCTAATTTAATCCCTAAAGACCAACTTTTTTCTCGCTAGAAATTTTTTTAGCCATATTTAAAAGCGAGAAGGTAAACAAATGCTTTTACAAATTAGTTCTTCTTCAGGCAATGTTATAACTTTTTGAACTTTCCTATGCAATTTGTCTTTTCTTCTGTGCGAAAAAAAAATTCTTTTTAACTAAACTATCCACCATATTGTGAGCCCTTTATTAAGACATTAGCTACCAGAAGATAATAGATTTCTTTTTCTTTCATAATATCCTCTAAAAAAATAATAATGCCAACGATCCTATTCAAGATATTTCATGCTTTGATTTATTAGTTAAAATTATCTTTATTTCTTACATTTTTCTTGGCAATATTGTGCATTTAAACCTATTTATTGGAAGAAAAAAAATCATTGAGACCATTTGACTTGATACAGACAGAGCAGCAGTATAAGTAAACAAAATACTTATAGTTTTATCTAACTAAAGAAATAATATGAAATAAGCTCAAAAAATGTATTTAAAAAATTCCTAATTTTTTCCAATGCTAAATTTCCAATGCTAATTTTTTTTAATTTCAGTAAAGTTTATAACAAATATGACTAAACATTTCAACGTAGTTGAAATTTTTGAAAGAAAAAATAACTTAAGTAATAAAATACGGTAAAATACAACTGACTGATATTAAAGTTGTCATACGAAAATGTAATGTTAACTAATTAAACACAAAAAAACACTGATTTATATTAAAGCTGTAATTTGAGAAAAATAACACCTAAAGCAAAATATCTGACTGAAATTAGCATTGCTGCAATAAGAAACAGTATGATGACATTTGAAAATTAGCCAATTGTTGTTGTTATTTAAGTTATATTAAATGCTTCTTTGGAAAATTCAATTTACTCATAAATTAGCAATCAATAAATTGTTTCTCAGCCACAAATTACGAAAACAAACACACCTTTTGTGTCATGAGCTTAAAAAGGACGATTCTATATTAATACAAAGCTTTTTTTTGTCGTTATTACCATAACAAATGTTTCATTTTGTTTCAAACAAAACGTATTAGCTTTATTTTATTTTTTTGGTACCCATAAATAATGGTATGATTCTAAACAAAGTATTATAAAATTTTCATGAAAATGGCATATTCGAAACGCTGCGTAAAATCTCATCAGTTTTTGAAAATGTAGGAAAATATTTCTATTACTTTATCTCTATTTTTCTATGAAATGTAGTTTATTTGAATTGGCTTATAAAATCGGGGAAAAAATGTCAAAGAGAAAAAGGAAAATAAAAACATTCTTTTCACCTGAATTTGCATTTCTTTTCTTTCATGTTTTCGGAATCTATTCTTTTTTTATGCTCGCAATATTCGCAAACAAATTTAATATAACCTTGTGACAAATTCATACACATTGGACTTATATTTTCGTATTCTAGTTCTCTAATTAAATCTGAATTTATGCGTAGAAGTGGGAATCTTTTTCCATTTATGTGGAACAGTATTACAATTTTTTTTTACCTATTCTAACATATCAATAATTACATGATAGTTTTCGTGCTATTTTTAAAAGCGTTGTATTGCATGATAATTTTGACCACTTTTCAACAAAATAAGTAATAAAGTTGGCAAAAACATTTCTGTTATGTATTTGAAACATATGCTTTACTTTAGCCTTCAATTTTTGAAGAAAAAATTAACATAAACTTCCAAAAAATTCATGTATGCTCATATTTTCGTATTCTAATTCTCTATATAAATTCGTATTCTATAAATATATTCTATATTTATGCAGAATAATACTGCAGTTTTTTTTACCGATTCAAATATAATGTCAAATTGTTTACTACTCAGTTTTTCTGCAAATTCTCTATATAAATTCGTATTCTATAAATTTATTCTATATGTATGCAGAATAAGATTGCAGTTTTTTTTACCTATTCAAATATGATGTCAAATTGTTTACTACTCAGTTTTTCTGAAAATTCTCTATATAAATTCGTATTCTATAAATTTGTTCTATATTTATGCAGAATAATATTGCAGTTTTTTTTACCGATTCAAATATAATGTCAAATTGTTTATTACTCAGTTTTTCTGCGAATTCTCTATATAAATTCGTATTCTATAAATTTATTCTATATTTATGCAGAATAATATTGCAGTTTCTTTTTACCTATTCAAATATAATGTCAAATTGTTTATTACTCAGTTTTTCTGCAAATTCTCTATATAAATTCGAATTCTACAAATTTATTCTATATTTATGCAGAATAATATTGCAGTTTTTTTTTACCGATTCAAATATAATGTTATATTGATTACTACTCAGTTTTTCTGCAATTTTTTTAAAAACTTTGTATTTTATAGTAATTTTGACCACTTTTTCAAAAAATACATCATATAAAATAAATTTTCTTTCATTCATTTGAAATAAATTATTTGCTTATATTTTCAATTAGGTACCTACAAGTGACGTTATCGTAGATAAATCGTGGCATTTTTCTATTCAGAATCCAATCAGGTTCGACACACACACGTGACGTCCCTTACAGGTATCTGATTAAATCAGACTTAAATCCCGTGGTTAGACATAATCACTTCACTTCCTCCCGACTACCCAAGTTTTGTAAATAAATTTAATGTAAGCTTGTGACAAATTTGTAAATACTGATTTCATATTCTCGTGTTTTAGTCTTCCAAATTAATCTAAAAGTTAGGCGTTGAACTGAGGTTTTTTCAGCAAATTAAATTCCTATTCTTCAACGTTCCTATTCCTATTCTTCTGAATAGGAATAGGAAATTCCTATTCCTATTCTTCTGAAATTTTTTCCTATTCTTCAACGTATCCAATTGTAATATAAAGAATTTCGATAGTTATCTGATAGTTTTTATGCTATTTTTAAAACTGTCATTTTTCCTGCTTTTCAAAACGTACATTGTGCAAGGAACATCCTAGATAACTTTTAGATTAATAATCGGGTTTTCAGGTTTCAAATATTAATTAATGGATAATATTTTGCACAAACTTTAAATTCGTTTTCCAGGGTTTAAAATTTATGTATTGGTATTTTATTTTTAGAATTTAGAATTGCATACGTTAACCTATGTTTTTTAGCTATTGGTAAGCATGTAGTCTTAAATTATCCCTGAGCACTGTCTCATAAGAGCACTTGAGCACTGTCTCATCTCGTGCACATCCTTTGAGCACTGTCGATATAATTTAAGACTATCTATATATTGAAATAAATTATTACTTTAATTACTTTTTATAAAAGAAAAAAACTGACCAGTGTTAGTCTGTATAAACGATTTAATTCAAACTGAGTTTAATAAATGTAGTCATTTTTATTTCGTAATCTGATTTTATTCTGTAATGTCTAGAACCAAGGTGTGAAAACTCCTAGCGGTGTTTAATAGGTGAGAACGAAAATTTAATTACAATAGCGGTATTTTAAATAGCTAACGTAAAAAAAGAAAGAATACATTTAAATGCATTATTTACTGCTACTAATTAAAAACAGCTAAAAAGATATTTTTTCTTGTTCTTGTACTTCTTCTCTTATGTATTCTATATTCCTTAGCTGCAAAGGATTGCATCCTTATTGACGACATTTTTTTGAAAATTAAATTTGTCTCTTTACGAGGCAATAGTTTAACAATTTTCAGTGTCTCTGATAAGTTTGGTGCCATGTTTAAAAAGTGCAATAACTTTTAGCTAAATTGCTTGCTGATAATGAATACAAACACATTTGGTTCTCTCAACAGCTATTTATCAAATAAATTTTACTTGTCTTCTATGACTAATTTTCAACAGGAGGAATATATTTCCATCATAACAGATAGAAAAAGTAATTATTTTCATTGAAATATATATTTAAAAAAAAGTTTTAATTTCTGAAGAAAAAAAAATATTCATTGGTTTTGATTACCCTGTGATAGTTCTCAAAAATCTATTTAAATTAGCTTTTGACTGAAAATTACCAATTAATATACTTTTTCATGAAAAAAAATATTACAATTGTATTAATTTTGCACAACTTATCTATTTTTGAATGCAATCTAAACTATCTGAAGGAACTCGATCTATAGCTGGAACTTAAACATATTGAGCTAAACTTTGAATTTCTTTGTTCACGCAGACAGCTAGAAAGGCTAAGAAGGTTTTTTTTCTCAAATTAAATGAGGCATCTTACAAAAACGCGCGTAGCATACAGACAGCTTACATCTAGAACGTGCTTAAGAACCACTTGCTAGTTGCATTGTTTTTCTTTTCTTTTTTCTTCTAGATTTATATACATGCTTGTAAAAAGATATTTAACGAGTAAGTTTTTGTTTCCCGTTTTAAAATTCTGCACAGTATTACCAAACATATTTTCTACCAAAATGTTTTTCTTTTCTTTTTTACCTGTTACTGCCGATTAGTGGTTCACTAATTTATTTCGGATTTTAAAAAGAGAATAGTAACAGGAAAAAGTTAGGAACCACTAGTCTATAAGTAAATTGATAAGTGGTTATTAATTACATTTTTAATTTAAATTCAGAAAATATCTTATTTAATACGATTGTAAAAATTCTTTTTTCATAAAATAACCTATAATTTTAGCTTTTGACATGTTGTATTGTGTCTCAGAATTTTAAGTAATATTTGACTTTTTCAAATTAAACAGCATGTTTTTGAACTTGACTATTTTTCTATCTGTTTTCCAGTTTATTCCACAACATTTATTATAATTATACAAAACATTATTGCTGTAAAAACAATATAGAGATCTTCAATTTAAAATGTTGTTTGAATTACATTAAAACATTATCATAATTTTAAATAACTTTATCGAATGTTAAACTTTCATCTTTCTAAATTCACTCATTCAATTCTATACAAACTAATTACTTTAAGAGAATGCCTTCTTAATTTTATTACTTTAACAATTCAATGTCAAGGAAGAAATTTAATTTTCTCTCAAATGAAAATAAAAACCGTGTTCTTTTACGGATCATTTATTCGAAACTATAAAACTCAAATGCAAGGAAAATAGCAACAATTTAAACGCTTTAATATGCCAGTTAAATATGAAATGGAAGCAATTTAACATTTTGATTTTAGACGTCTGATACTTTGATGCTAAGCTTGTCACTGTAACTTTCACGGGGATAATTTTGTTTGCTTGAATGGCATATTATTTGTGAAGCATTTTTAAAAGCATTTTATGAGGAAACTGTTTTCGCATTTAATGTTTCTCTTGAATGAAAAAGGAGTTCACATTGCTATGGATACCATTGATTTTTATGAACCCAAACAAAAACGGAAAATATTAATGACAGATGCACCACCGTTAATGATTTTTAAAAAAAAAAGAGTTCGGAAATGTGGCGGAATAAATCTCTGTCTGGTTTATTTTAAATGCGTTCGTTTATCAAAAGATTGAGTAAAGTATCACATAAGCTTTGATGTTCATGATAAGCTTGAAGATTTGACCTGGTGGATAGTGGATCTGAGAAATGTCAACTTCATTATTGTTTGATATCAAATTTAATGATTTTAAAGACATATCGAATCGGTAAAAAGTATTTAAGTTCTTGCTTTTTGTGTATATGTAAAATACGGTGGATAAAATAAATAATCCATAAACGCTACCGTGCATTTTGTTGTGTTTATTGATAAAATACAAATAAATGAAAATGGGTCTAATGTAATTAAACATAAAACTTTCTATTATAATAAAGTTGAAAAAAAATAAAAAAAGCTGAAAAATAAGCCTTTAACACTAGAAGAAGTTTGTACAAAACAATGATAAGCCATATTTTTTCCAAAGGTGATATTTTTACAACAAATTGTTCCTTGGTGTTGTTTCAAAATAGGTACTCCGGAGTTTTTGCTAAATAACAGCACAACACTCTAAAACAACTTATTTTCAGCATACATTTTTTTTTTACCGAAAACTGTTTTAGAAAACTATCTTCTAAGCAATTAAAAAATTTGGCTTATCATTGCATCTTACTCAAGGCTTTCAATTATGGTACATTATTTTTTAACGTACCTTATTTTAACCGAATCTCAGTTTTAACACAGAAGAAAAAGTAGGAAATTTTTTTTATAAAAACCTTCAAAACGTTACCTAGATATCCATGATAGGTTTAAATATACAAAGCATTGCCAGGAAGTAGTCGAAATGTTTGTCTATGTATGCTATAAAGAGTCTCGTCGCATGCAACATATCCTCTTTATCTGCTTCTCGCCAATTGTAGATTTATAGCATTATCTAGCTATTTCTAGGGTTTAAAAAGCTTAATTCCACGAGAATTGTTAAACATATTATTCAACGCATAAACTTTCCATTTAAGATGTACATTGTAATCGTATTTTTTAATTTTCATCTAGACAGGAGTTTATTATTATTTACTTCTTAACTTATTTGGATATTGCTCAGCATGCAAATCTCATTTTCTAACAAAACTCAACATAGTTAACAAATAATACAAAAAATCCTTTGTATAAAATGTTACGGTATACTTGATAATGTTAAAACTTTTTCCCTCTTTCACGTCTGGTGAGTTTTGAGAATGAGTGCCTATTTTCGAATGCTCAAAACACGTCAGTTTTTTTCCACTTTTTTTCATTTTTGCAAGTAATGAAGTTTTTACATTATCAATGACAGATAACGTTTCGCTTCAGTTTTCTGGGATTTTTCTCTTGAAATAGCTACGTATTTATTATTTATTAATCAATATTGTAAATTGAATTGTTTCAATAATGATAAGTTTTTAATTTTATTGCTTTCACAAACAAAAAAAATTAAAAACATATTGCGTAAACAATTTTTAATTTTATTGCTAACAATAGACGTCGATCTAATTGAAGAGGTAGTTGCTGCTTGGTCTTAAATTGAATAGAGAACTATTTGGACTCAGCCGCTTTAAATCATGTTTACAAACATTGAACAACAGTAGTGGACTAAAGTTAAGGTTTCCTAAATCAAAAATACGTAAAACATTTAATGCTGTTTAGAATGAGACTGTGGATATGCATCCATCTATCTTTTCTCTTGAACGTCCATGAATTTTCCTGGAATTATTCTGGGAAATTGGGATCATCCATCGAATAGTGTGGCATATACTGATTGAAAGTCTCCTGGTGGTATCCGAGCAACACCGACAGCATTGCTGACGTAAAATATCCTCAGTAGTAGGTGGATCATGAGTTAGAAACTCCTTGCCGTCAGGTTAACCGAGGGAGGTCTTCGTGATTTTCTTTTCCGTGTAACTCAAAAGCGGGTTAGTCCCATCAAAAATCCTCCTCTAAGGCAACATTCTCCCAATATTCCAGGAGTCCAGATGAATCCAGGAGTTCTTTCGTCTTACGGATTGGGTTCAAAACTACAAGGCTACGAAGTTGAACATTGATAGTCCTAAGCCCAAAATTGGTTCGGTTTTTCAATGACTGTTATAAAATAAAATAAAATATTTCATAGTGAGTCGTGGTAGCTCAGGGGATAGAGCGTTCACCTCCTAATGAGGTCACATGGTTCGAATCCCAGCGACGGCTTGTTGATACGAATTCCGCACCCTTTTCGCACCACTCGCAGTGCTGGTGTAAAATGTCTTCAGTGGTAGACTTATCATGGGTTAGAGTCCCTTACGGTCAGGCTAACCACTAAGACTTTCGAAGTTTTCCACTCCATGTAACGTAAATGCACGTTAGTTCCATCAAAAAGTCCACCTAGAAAGCGATTTCTCCCAATGCTTGATCCAGGAGTTCCCTTATGGATTGGATTCAAAAAATTACGAGGCTACGGAGTTAAACATTGGTAGACGTAAACTTAAAACTGGATCAGCTGTTAAACGACGGTTATAAAATGAAATAATTTTAAAAAAATCACACCTTGCCAATAGTATCTTGACATGTGGTAAAAAGTAAAGACTTTGCTAGTGATTATAATGAAGGAAAATTATGTAATTTTGCTTGAGCGTTTATTAAAAATTATTTTTCAAGTATGTTGCCATTATTTTATTTACACACCTCGTAAAACAACACTTCTATGCACTTTTACATGAGGACAATGATTGCAGAATGACTAGTTTCTTACAGTATTGAAGATCATAAAAGTGCTTAGTTTGTGCTTTGTTACTCTCAGTCATTTGTGAAAATTCAGTAGTCAATTATTATAACGTGAGACTTCGAAAATTTTGCGTGTGAACAATGTTTATCCTTTTTCCAACAAATCTGAAAACGAACAATCATAAAGATGTTTTTTTCAACTAAAAGATATTTCCTTTGGGGCAAAAAAAAGAGAAAGACATTAGAACACCTAGTGTGAAGAAAAAAAATTCTAAAAAGAAAGAGAAATGCTAACATAAAGTTCATTTATCATTCCTAGGAGGAAACTAACAAATCAATACTTCACACTAAGATTCTCTATAGTATCCACACAAAAAAAGAAAGAAAATGGCTAAAAAAAAAGTTCGCGGAAGGATACTTTTCGCTGAAAAATGTTTTTGTGCCCTAATGGGAAAGTGAGGAGTTGGACGTGATTGGACGAGGTGATTGAGAGTTAGAGAGTGTCACAAAAACACTTTCAATGCAATTGGCTCCTTTTTTTTTCCTACTTTCCCCTATTTTACAAATTTATGAAAACTGGAAACTGTTTTAGCGATACGATCTTTTTAGCCCCGAAACTTTCCCATCGGTATTTGAAAACAACTTCCCGATCAGAAGTTTAATGTATTTCTTTTTTTCCCCAATTCCCTTTTCTTTGAGATAGACGTCATGAAATCTATTATATATATATATATATATATATATATATATATATATATATATATATATATATATATATATATATATATATATATATATATATATATATATATATATATATATATATATATATATCATATATGGCAACTTTACTTTTAAAAAGTAACGAGTAAAAGTACAAGTATTTTTAAAAAAAGTAACGAGTAAAAAGTACAAGTAAAAGTACAAGTACTAAACAAAAAAAGTAACGATTTAAGAGTACATTTCTAGGAAATCGAAAATTCAAAGTAACCTAAAATTTTATTGAATAATATTCTTATGTTCTTTAATGTTTTTGCAAAATTGTTGTTATTTATTTAATTATTTTTAATTTTAAAAGTTATGGACATTAATTTATTTTTAAATTCGGAAGAATATTATAATATAATTTTATAATATAATCGTATAATATAATTTTAAAATCAAATATAATTTTAATATCAAACTTTTTATGGATTTGCACGAAAAAGAAATTTTATCTATTGATTTTAATTTTTAGTTTATCATTTTTATTTATTTAAACTACCATTGATTTAAAATTGTTTTACTCTATAGAAACGCGTTTTAAAAGCACAAACATAAGCAAAGCAAACACGGGGTTTCAGGTAGCTTTGTGATCTTTGAGCTAGTAAAAAATAATTGAATGTGCAGTACAAGTTGAAACAGAACAGTCTACAGTTTTATTTGTAACAATGGCTAATGCTGAAGTCATGCGAGAAAATCGTTTTCCGAACATTTCTGCCTAACGGAATAATTAAAATATGTAAACGAATTTTAGTATCAGCGGTTAAATTAATACCTTCGAGTTTTTAAGAGTTAAAATAGTAATTATAATAGTTTTCAAAGGCACAAATAGTTCTGAAGCTTTTAGAGATTTGACTGGGCGTTGTTTGACAAGGTCGGGCATAAACATAATTTTAGTTAAAAATGTACTAGGTAAAAATGTATTTAGTAAAAAATGCATTAAGACAAAAATTTATTATTAGTGAGTTCAAAAAGAAAATTGAAAAACGTAATAACAAAATCCAACATTTTTTATTTAAAATGTATTAAATAAATGCATAAAACTCGAAAATGAATGAAAATAACTAGCTAATTAATATTTTTTATTCATTTTGCAAAATAATTGCATTTTCAGCTTTTAGAAATCTTACCGAGTTTTAGAAAAAAGTAACGATTTCCTTCGACATTTCCGTTACAAATACTTGTACTTCTTCCCTAAACAAGTAACGAAAGTACAAGTAAAAGTACTAAATTTGAAAAGTAACGAAGTACAAGTAAAAGTACGTACTTTTTACTTGTACCGGCGGTACAAGTAACGAAAGTAAAAGTACTGCCATCTATGATATATATACATATATATATATATATAGCACAATAAAAACAAAGAGAAAAACGAAAATAATTAATAAGTTTTATTAACTGCGCATAAGCTGCAAGTATATAGAACTAATAAAATAAGCTAAAATATTGAGAAAATATGGAAAATAATAAAAAAATAATGACAAGAGAAGAAAATTATTAACAATAATTTTTTTTAAAGTATTTCTTCTATCTACTATTACCTTACTTCCGTTTTCTTTTTGTTTTCGTTTTTAGTTCTGTTTTGTTTTTTTGTGCTATGCTATAGTGATCATATTTAAAGCAACTTTAGCACTTAATATTATCTACTATTATCCTATTTTCGTTTTCTTTTTGTTTCCGTTTTTAGTTCCTCTTCTAATTTCGTGTGTTTAGGGCATTGCTCTTTGAGCCTAATTTTTGGATTTCAGCAGTAATAATAATTTGGCTCCTGCTAAAATTCAATTCAAAACGAGTAAATTCTGTTTTTTTTTCAAATAATTATTTTAATTATCAAACTTTTTAATTACAAACTTTAAGTTATCCTGTATTATATTATTATCTTGCGCGCATCTATTTTCGGGCCCACCCAAGGTAACTAACAAATTAGACGCGCTTCAGTTTTGCAGTAAGAACATGCCATAAGATATCACTTTATTTATGCCTCTGTTTTCATATATTGTAATCTGGCAATCTTATTACGAAAATATTTTAAATCATTCTTGAAAGATTCCGGTACTCGTAAGTTCATTTAATTCGCTCCTCACTATGTAGATTTCCTTTCGTGTACTGTTCTCTAATCTCTTAACATTTTATTTTCAGTTTTTTGCTTGATATATTTGTTCCGTACATATTTTTTACTTAATGTGTTCCAATTTCGTTTTAATTTTTTTGAGTGCTCCTCACACTGTTGTATTGATATATTTTGCTTCGGCTATATTAATGCAATATTAGAAAGCACTCCTTTTGCGGATATAATCGTGTGAGTTGATGAAGAGATTATATATTTTCTTAGTTTTGTTTCCCAAATTGTAATTCTTTTTTTAAGGTATTAAAAATTATGTTTTTTAAATACTTTTAAAAAAATTATTGTTAATAATTTTCTTCTCTTGTCCTTATTTTTTTATTATTTTCCATATTTTCTCAATATTTTAGCTTATAATATATATATATATATATATATATATATATATATATATATATATATATATATATATATATATATATATATATATATATATATATATATATATATATATATTATAAGGTTATATATATATATTTAGGTTATATTATTATATATATATATTTGGTTATTTCAAAGTCAACATCTTAAGCTCCTCGACGGCAACCTCTACTTGCTGTTGTGAAATATATTTTTTTTTTATCTTTCTTGTTCATCTTGCTAAAAGTAAATAAATTAATCCAATAATAAATGTTGAAAAAAGACTAATGAATAATTTTTAAAAAATAATGGTTTCCCAGATTCCCACAAACTTTCTAAGTAAGATCCTCTTCACGCTACGCAAGTGTCTGTTAACTCAAAGTTAAAGAAAAAAAAATTCTTTTGTAGGCATGCTAAATTTTCTTCCTTCTTCCTCACGTTATTCAAACATCTGTTAATATCAATCGAAGGATTAAATCCTGCTATAAGTAGGCTAACTTTTCGTCTTCGCATTACGCAAATCTCTGTTGGTATCACTCGAAGGATTAAATCCTGTTATAAGTAATCTAGTGTTTTCTTCTTCACACTACGCAAATATATGTCAATATCACTCGAAGGACAGAATCCTGCTCTAGACAAGGTAAGTTTCCTATTTAATGTTAAGCAAATCTCTGTTCGCATCAATCGAAGGATAAAATCCAATTCTAGGCAAACTAAGTTGTCTTCTTCACACAACGCAAATGTCTGGTAGCATCACTTGAATTATGAAATTCTGTTATTTGCAAGCTAAGTTTGTCTCTTTACGTTACGCATATGTTTTCTGGTGTCACTGGAAGGATAAAATCATAAAATCCTGTTGAAACGAATTAATTATTGCTTTTCACGTTTCACAAATTTGTGTTAGTTTCACTCAAGTAGATCGAATTCTCCCAAAAGATTCATCTATCATGCGTTGTTTTCCTCTTCGTATTAGCAAATGTGTGTCAGTATCACTCGAAGAATAAAATTCCGTCATATGCAAGATGAGTTTTCCTCGTTATGTTGCACAAATGTGTTTTATATCACTAGATAGATCAACTCTTTTTGAAGTATTAATATGGCCTGGGAAATTTTTCTTTCCATATTTGCGTAAGTATATGTTAGTATCACTTTAAAGATAAAATCGTGATCTAGGAAAACTGAGTTTTCCTCTTTACGTTACGCACTCTGTAGATCAATTCCTGTAGTAGGATTGATTTACCATGGATGATTTTTATCTTCACATTACGCAAATGCTTCTTATTATCTATTGGAAGCTAAAATCTTTTTCATGAGTCTCTCAAATCATTAATGAATTCCAGTACATAAATTTTCGATAATTAAATCAAAAGATATTCTCTGTGTTCATATTTTTTTAATTTTGCATCCTTTATCTCATTTTTTTCGTTAAAAAGTTACCGTATGAAAGTTTAAAAATATCCTATGACATCTTTAAAAAATTTTAAAAAATATTCATAAATCTTTATTTTACATGGTTCTCCTATTGCGTTGCATTTATAAGTCCCCGTTGGCCACAACTACTAAAATAATGACCAATCACAACGCACACACCGTTCTTAGTGACGAACATTCTATAGTTAAAGAGAAATTGGACACCTGCAAGTGACGTCATTGTAGGTAAATCGTGGCATTTGTCGATTCAGAACCCAATAAGGTTCGATACACACACGTGACGTCCCTTACGAGTATCCAATTACACTGAAGAGCCAAAAAAACTGGTATACCTGCCTAATATCGTGTAGGGCTCCCGCGAGCACGCAGAAGTGCCGCAACACGACGTGGCACAGATTCGATCAATGTGTGAAGTAGTGCTGAAGATAATTGACACCATGAATCCTGCAAGGCTGTCCATAAACCAGTGGGAGTAAGAGGGGGTGGGGATATCTTCTGTGCATCACGTTGCAAGGCATCCCAAATATGTTCAGTAATGCTCATGTCTGGAGATTTTGGTGGCCAGCGGAGGTGTCTAAATTCAGGAGAGTGCTCTTGGATCCACTCCCAGACATGAGCATTACTGAACATATTTGGGATGCCTTGCAACGTGATGCTCAGAAGATATCCCCACCCCCTCTTACTCCCACTGGTTTATGGACAGCCCTGCAGGATTCATGGTGTCAATTATCTCCAGCACTACTTCACACATTGATCGAATCCGTGCCACGTCGTGTTGCGGCACTTCTGCGTGCTCGCGGGAGCCCTACACAATATTAGGCAGGTATACCAGTTTTTTTGGCTCTTCAGTGGAAATCTGGCTTATATCACATGGTTAGGCATAATCACTTCACTTTTAATGGTCCTCGTACCCAATTGATAAAGTGTATTAAACATTTAGTATATTATCGTTTTCAGTAAATCTATAATAAACTTTATTGTTATTTTTAATTAAAATAACTTAATTTGTATTATTTCTTGTTCTTTGGTAAAAAAAAACATACATAAAAATTAATGCAAACCATATAAAAAGAATTTTTACTATACATAAAATCACAATTATTAGACATAAATGTATAATTTCTTTACTTTGTGCATTAAACGTATTTTGTCACTTTTCTACAGCCATACGAAGCGAAACATAAAGAATATTTTCAAGTACTTAAATGAATATGTAATAAGAACAACTCAAAAGAAAGTAAAGTTTCGAGTAGAAATTCTCTTTCTAGTTTCAAACTAAAAGCCAACGGTTTGTATCAAAACTTCTTTTCATATACAAACTATATGAAAAGAATTTTTATTATATATAAAATCACAATTACTATACATAAATATATAATTTCTTTACGTTGTGCATTAAACGTATTTTGTCATTTTTCTGCAACCATACGAAGTGAAGCATAAAGAATATTTTCAAGTACTTAAATGAACAATAAGAACAACTCAAAAGAAAGTAAAGTTCCAAGTAGAAATTCCCTTTCTATTTTCGAAGAGATTAAAGTTGGTAAAAGCAGAAAAACACCAATTTTGCGTGAAGTTTTCTTTCTATTCATTCTTTTTTATAACAATAGCTTTTAACTCTTCGATTTTGATTGAATTCCTCTAGAAACTATGTAAAGAAAAGAGAGGAAAAAAAAGTTTTCAATTCCTTTCACACACAAAAGCGGAATTGAAAATTCGTAGCTAACTCAGACATATTAATTTTTCTTACAATTGCACGTCCATTTGTTGAATTTCAAAAAAGAATAACAAATCATAAATTGTAATTACGAAAATTTCAATTTCAAGTACTTTTTTTTTTCATTAAACTGTCGTTCGTAATATTTCTTGCTTAGAAAACGGCATTAACATTTATTTTCATTTCCCAATGGCAAGTAAGATTTTTATTTGAAATAAATTTCACCGATGCAACATGAAATTGATACTTCATAACTTTCTAACTTCTTCCACTTATTACGAACGATTTTTAGCAGATTTTTAAGATTATTAATTCCGGAAAGTATTGAATAAGTTTAATACCTTCATTTTATGGCTGAGTAAATACACAAAAGAATTCTTGTTAATTCCTATTTTTTTTCTCTTAGTAATATTAAAATACGCAAATTTGAGAACTTAGGACGATTTATATTATCATTTGTAAATGCGAGGAAGAAAAGTTTCGTAATAGCACTTTTTTCGTGACAATAGAACGTAAACGTTGCTAGAAAACATCCTTACTTAGTTTTATTTTTTAACAATTTATTTTTTGTATATTTATTTAAGATCTATCGATAATAGCTGACTATTTCCTGTTACTATGCAATATTTTGAAGAATTTGCTATAAATGGTTAGAAAACTTTCGAAATAAACATATGAATTACAGCTCTCAAACAGTGACATTTGAATTAAAAAATTATCAGAATAATTACAGCTTCATTTTACTCTATAAAACTTCTATTAATTGCAAATTTATGCAAGAACTAGCCACCTTAGGTAACCAGCTTGGTCACTTTTTAAAATTATCTTGCACAATACATAAACTTAAATGAACGAACCAAGCCTAATGCACAGCACAACTGTGTTTAAATATTTCAATTTTTTTAACCCCTTCTTCTATCCTACCACCCTAATCAGTTTTAAAATTAGTTTAATTTAAAATCTTACGTGCTGTACTACTTTCTCATGCAACTCTCGAGCCATAACTTGAGTATCGTATAATACATATTCACCGTCTATCCTAAAAATAAAAATGAGTTGAGGTCCTCTTCTGACGTCATCGCATTTAATTGACTATTTCTTTTTTTGACATTCCGGGTTTGTTTGTATATACTCGGAATACTCAGTTGTTCTGTATTCAATATTTGTGTCGCGTTTTTGGGAAAAATTTTATTCATCATATTTAAAAATATTAGATGAAGATATGAAAAAAAAGTACTTTGGGAAATTATCCTATATTGATATGCAATGACCTAATCGTTGAGATACGGATTTACGCAATTTAGTTTACACCGGCAAAAATTCTTCTACCTGTATCCATCTACCAGAAGTTGAAACAATCTCTACAAATACTGCCCCCTGCCGTGGAGAACCTGAAACAGAGTCGAGAATAAAGTGAATATAAGCTATTGCTCTAAAAAAGGCAAGTTCCATCAACAATGATTGCTATGACGTTATGCGACATAAACGGTGCTATGACGTTATGCGGCATCATAGCACCGTTTATGTTTAAAATTTCTATAGCAGTTTTAGAAAAAATCAAAGATAAATCTAAATAATTACTTCGTAACTAAATTTTTATTTCCATAAAAATACAAAATTATTCTAAATAAATACTTTATCTATAACTAACTATTCAATACTACTTAAATTATTACTTGAGACAATCTAGCAAAAGGAATCAAACCAAATGCATCTAAAGGAATACCTACAATCACGATCCTGATAGGTTGTTGAAACGTGGCATTTGTTTACTTTAGAGGCTGCTCTTTCCATTCTAGTTCGAGTAAGTCAAGCCCACCAGGTATCAATTCTCTTAAATGACGCGTTCTATATTCTGACACAAAGATCCTTTCACAAAGATTTAAATTTTTTAACTATATATTTCTTACTTAACACAAAGACAGGCATGAAGCCATTAAGAACATAAACAAACTAACTACGCATCGCAAAGTTGAAATTACACAAAATAAAAATATACCATAGTTACAAAAAAATGCATAAACAAATAATAAATCTAAGTCAAGAAAAAGACGTAGACGAGAAAAGTAATATTTCAATAAATTAGATGCGCCATACGGTGTTTATTTATTTAACTTCACGTTAATTAACGTTTTAATTTTTGTGAAGAAACTTAACTCAACTTTAACACACCATTTTGTTTATAAGTAAGCAGCTGGCGTCATAGGTCACATGTGTGGGTATCCGAAATCTTCTTTTCTTGAAGTGCAAGTACCCAATTAAATACTTAACGTATAATTAATTTTTCAACACTAGTAAAATTATTATTCAAAGAAACCTATCAAAATTTATTATAACTATAATAGATAAAGATAAAGAAATACCTGAGTTTCTGGTGCCACATAAGATAAATATATACGATACAGGGTGATTCTAAAAAGATGGACAAAATTTTAGGAAGTGATAGTACACACCCAAGCAAACAATTTTTATCAAAGAATGCATGGTCGAAAACAAGACGCAAAACCGCTAGAGGGTGTCAAAGTTTATAATCTTATCTCTTAGGCAAAAACACTCAAAGAATGATGAAGTTAAGTTATAAAAGCAAATTTAATGGCATGTGATTACAATAAGTGTTCGAAACAGTGGCCGGCAGCGGTTATGCACGCAGTACAACGGCGAGGAAAAGATAGGCGAACATTCTGAAACACACCAGGCATATCACGAACTTTCCCTGCAGCGGCCGAAAGCTTGGCGACAAGTAACGCAGCGCAACAGGAATGGAGCTTTAAAGTTTGCATCAAACAACTTTCCAAATGCGCCAGCACCTTTGCGTTTTGTTTTCGACCATGCATTCTTTGATAAAAAAAAAATTTGTTTGGGTGTGTACTATCACTTCTAAAATTTTGCCCATCTTTTTAGAATCACCCTGTATAGATTCTCGATAAATAGCTACATATAAAGAGGAAAATTCGTTTTTCGACAGGAAACACAACAGATGAAAGATCGTCTATCAGCATAACAAAATATGGAAAATAAATTTTTTATAGTTATTTAAAATTTAATACTAGTAATTGAAAAATTAAAAATTTGGCGTTCAAAGAAAATTCAGTATTAATTTTGCAGCCAGGAAAAATACACTACAAAAATGCTTTAATTCTTTAAGCCTAATATAAAATCTAGGATTTACTTCTATTAAGCATGTTTTTTTATTTTTTTTTACTTTTTTTTACTTTTTTAAATTGATTCAAATGCAGAAAAACAACTAAAATACCCATGCGTTAAGCCTGGACACATGCAAAAAGACATATTCTCTTTTTATTTGTTAAATCTTTATTTTTAGTTTATTTGCATTCCTGTTTAATTTCTGTTTTCCTTTTTTTACATGTTTGAAGAAAACTTGCTTTTATATTGTCATCGATATTTCTCTTACTTTAAACATCTTTTAGCTCATGTGCAGAAAATCTCAACTTTATCATTTATATTTACTTGCTAAATTATTGCTGAAACTGCGTGCTCGTTTGAAAGCAAAACAATCATTGCATGTTTTGTAATCTGAATTCAGTAGCTTCTATTTTCCGTAAAACGACACTAGGGAATTAAAATGACTTTCCGAACGCCTAAAGCTTTACACCCTACCTAAAGTTTAAAATTTTATCTTTCATAAAGCATAACTACTCCGGCGAAATGGGTCGTTTCTTGAATGCCAAGTGGGTCTTTGCACTTAAAAAATTTGCACCCACAGCTCGTTCGCCTGGGCGAAAACTTTTCTCATAGAGATAAGCTTGTTTTCTCTAAGCAAGGAACATCCCTTGGGATCTTGCTTCGTAGATGCTACGGGGTTTAACTCACTGAAACAACGGTTTTTAAGGAAAACTCGAAACTAAAGATACTTTTTTTTTTGCAGACACATGCATTCTTTTATTGAGATTATCACCCCAAAAAATGAATAAGTAAACACCAGACTAGCAAGGATTATTTTAAGCTTTTGTGAGCTTTTCGCTGATAAGAGCGGGCGACAAAGACATGCAAAGGCGTGTTTCGCTAAGAAAAGATGCCCTTTTTTGCTGCTTTTATATGCGAAACTTCCCTAAAAGGTTCTAAATTGAAAGATAACTAATTTTAAGCAAAGAAACAATGGATTCATTGTTGGAAACTATGAAGTACCCCAGATCAGGATTTTAAATTCTAATGCAAATTTTTTGAATATTCGGAAGAAAATGAGATAATAGAGCGATTTTGCTTAGTTTCTTTTATGTTAACAGTAACATTAACCTTATTTCTACCTCTACCTCTTAGCGACACTGCAATTCGTGTACATTTTGCTCGTACGTTGTGAAGTCCATATAACGTTAGATTAAGGGGAACCGTAACGTGTTGCAAAATCTCTCTAATCTCGCTTTCTGACTGGAAAACATTCATTTCAGCAATTTATAAAAAAGTTTTACTTTTCAATGATAAACTAGTTCCTACTTTTTCAGATAAAATCATATTCGAATGCCTATGTACCCATTTAATCTGTGTTCTCAGAAAAATTGGTTCAAAATGTAACCGTAATATTAATTACCTTAAACTTAATGGTGCAAATTTCTGGTGTCTTAATAAAGTTTTAAATAGAGCCGTGTATCCTTTAAAGTTTAATCTTAGTATTATGCAATGAAGTTCAAGCAGTTCGATAGTATGGTGCAACTTAGTGCCATAGGCTGATTTGATTGAGGCTAGTTTGAAAGTTGTTAGAGAGCAAGAATCCCGTTAACGCAATTGAACATGCGCAGTGATAGTAATAGTTATCATTGATCATTTACAAAATTTTATCTTCGATTTCAAACAATTTCGAATATGGAAATGATGCTTAAAAATTGTTAATAGCTTAAAATTTTCGAAACAGAATTTCCCTGCAAATCGCAGAATAGCTAAGGGTTATTGAAAATAAAGTTAGCATTACGATTAACGTAAAACAAATGCTACGCAAAATTCCTCTATTATGTTCAACACGCTCCTAAATTTCTCACAAAAATTCCAATTTTTCAGAAATTAAATTTTTCTCTTGTGAATTTTCTGGGAGTTTATAGGTTGTAAAATGACGCTTTAAGTGATTTTTTGCAATTTGAAAAGAGCAAACACAGAATTGTGTCAGATGTGCAGCTTTTAGGAATCTTTACAATCGCGTTTTTGTTGAAATCATGCATTACATAATTGTTCCATCGAAATCTCAGAAACTACTTATTCGATTTCTCTCCATTTTGTTCCCATAAAGAAATAAACAATCAAATTCTCTAAAAGATAGCGTGCAGGAATTTTTTAAATTCTCTCTTAAATTTTTGAACTCCTTTATATTCCCGCACTTTTAAATGACTACAGTTCTAAGTCGAAAATATAAACTTATCTATATATATGTAATACAAAAATAATAAATACTTTTGTATTAATAAAATAATTAAAACTCTTTCGGTTTCATAAAATGTCTTTGTTAAAGAGTAAGCGTAGTGATATTCTATTTTGGGAATTCAAGGCTGAAAACATACCATTGAATAATAATTAGATTTATATTTGAAAGGGGGAGTTATTTTTAGAATCTTGTCCCTCTTTCACTTCCATGTTAGGAAGCATTAAATGATTTTCCATAGTGCGTAGAGTTACAAAGGCATGTACGACTGGAACCTAATTGCACCAATCTCTGTACTATTTAATGCAAGACCGAAAGTTTTCGCATGTCTCTTGCTGAATAACGTCTTCCATAAAACATCTGCCGGAACCATCCGGAGTCTTGTCCTTTCAAATATAAATCTAATTATTATTCAATGGTATGTTTTCAGTCTTGAATTCCCAAAATAGAATATCACTACGCTTACTCTTTAACAAAGACATTTTATGAAACCGAAAGAGTTTTAATTCTTTTATTAATACAAAAGTATTTATTATTTTTGTATTACATATATTTTATATTTACGTATCTAATAGTCAAAACTATAAGGTTTTAAAAATAATAAATATTATATCAACCAAAAAAACATACATATTAAACATTTTGCAAGTTTAAACTTCCTAAAGTGGATGAAAAACTAATTGAGAAACAAAACTAATTGAAACAATGCAATGAAACTTATGATTTAAACAATATATTTCAAATTAAAACCAGTAATACGTTAATTACATTATTATGATTAAAAAAATAACAGTAAGAAAAAAACTTGTAAGTACCATTTATTCGAATTTATTTTATATTTGTGTAATAAAAATAATTTGTTATTCTTTGTTATAATAACAAGTTACATATATGGTTAATGATGTAAACTTAATAGAGGCGTACTTATTTGGCAAAGATTCAATTTATTATTTCTTTCTATAGCCATCATCGAAAAGTTTTGCTATTATTCTAAATATTATTTAATTAAGTATTGTTCAGACACAAAAGCTGCTAAGTCATTTTATAGTTATTGCCCATAAGTTTTAGATGGAATTAATGCCTGGGGAGTTGTTATCTGTTTCAGTGGCATTTGTGTGTGGCGTAAAAACTGTAATAACTTGAACATAATCTTGACATAAAAATTAACAACTTTTCAACAACTGCCTTAAAATAATAAAAAATATATACCATAAAAACTTATGATAGAAAAGGAAAATAGCAATGAAGCTAATTGATTTTTACGAATTTTAATTGGTCAGAAAAGCACAAATTTTTTTAAAGTCTGAGATGTGAAGTATTTAGGGGGGAAATTTATTTTGTTAATATTATGTATCATGGTAATTAGCATTCTTATGTTTAGTTTCTTTTTTTAAAAAAAAAATTATGTACAGTGCTCAAAATGAAAAGTGATCGGATTTTCTTGAACTAAGACTCGATCTTAATGTTCGATAGCCTCATTTCTAATATATTAATTAATTTGGGAACGCGATATTTAAGTGACAAAATTCGACTCAAAAATGTATTTCCTTTGAATAAACAGGCTTTTTTTTCGATTCTTGTCCCTCAAACTAAAATGTAAAAAATTCCGGGTCAAATTCCTGAAAAAAAATGCCAGCACTTTAAAAATGCATCATCCGTAAAATCTATATTATACCGCTATTTTTACAGTTATATTTATTTAATTAAAGTTAGAGATGACTGCAAAAATTATGGTATATAAGATTTCTGATCCAAACATGTTCCATTAAAAATGAGTTTCACGGTAAAAAGTAAAGGCACCCTGCATGCCAGTCCCTTTAACCGTAATTTTATTTTAAATTTTTTACAGTGTATGGGGAGTAGCTACAATCTAGAAAATATAATATAGTTAAGCCATGAGAGCGGTTGAAAATTGGGGGACCGCTTAATGTTAATTTTACTTTCTGCGCATGTTAATTTCGCATTCACTCAAGAATTGTTTAAATCAAATGAAAAATTCTTGTATACAACTATCAAATTCATTTATCAAAAGATAATTAATTGCAAGAAAAAAAACTATTTTATATGACTATTTATCATTTTATATTATTTGATTGCTAACAGTCGGGAAAAAAAACTGTGAACTGCAAAGTATACAAATTTTTACATCATCGTAATTTTAAATGGAAAAATACTAAAATTTTTATGAAATCGGTCAAATAGCTCTTGAGAAATGAAATATTACATCTGTGGCATTTTTAATATTTGATAACTCAAAAACTTTTTGATCGATTTCGTTCAAATTTTGTATTTGGTTATTTAAGATTACACTCTTCGAAATGATGCTCCATTTTTTTATTTTACGCACTATTCGCATATTGAAGATATGTATTTTAGGGGGGGGGTGACAACTTTGAAAATTTTTAATTTATTCGTTTGGAATTAATTTTGTGACATATTTCATGCGCGGAGCCCTAATTATTCAAATAATAATCGAAAATTTAAACTGTTTTATCAGTTAAAAGAGTGTAAAAATATTTTAAATAAACGCAAACATCACTGTTTCAGAGAGCTTTGATCAAGTTTCGAAGCTCTCTAGAATAATGCTATGTTAACTTTTAAACTTTTGACCATAAAAATCGAATTTAATAAAATTTTGTTACTGATCAATACATACAATAAATTTTGAACTTGTTGATCATAACCACACAAAACTTCGAATGAAATATGCGAGTTTTATGTCTTTGTTTTGTAACTGAATGGGTGACAATGGTTATTTGTTCTCACATTCTTGCGGTAAAATAAATTTCCAAAAACAAAAAATTAAAAAAAAACTTTTTTTTATTAAGTAATTTCTTTATAGTATGCTTTAAATTTATTAGCAAGTTTTATCAAACTTTTTTGGAGGGACAAATATACTATTTTTCGATAATATTTGCTTCCAATTAAAAAAAATCACACTAAATTATTGGTCTAATCGGGACGAACATAATGTTGTAATGAGGGAAATGATACAATAAATTACCCAATCAGGAATAACTCATGTAACTCTTTGTTCAATAAAATTTCTCTGAACATTTCTCTATTTATTAAAATAAAAGAAACTGATCTATGTTCCTTGTCGCAACTTGTGTGTCTCGTGTTTTCTTCCGTCATTCTGTGTTTCAACAGTGAGGAAAGTTCTTGCTTACAAAATCGAAGCTATAGTATGGTGCCTTTACTTGTTCTTTGTTTACGTTGCTTAACTTGAGTCATAAATGTATATTATATCTTTATTTAGATTTTAAAACTTAACATTTTCTTCCTCTTTTTCAGTTCTACCAACAGAGGGCCCCAGAATCACCGGTGGTCAGCCAAAATACAATGTCGGTGACCCAGTAGCCATAAACTGCACATCAGCCAAATCAAAACCAGCTGCAACTCTCCGATGGTTCATTAATGATGTTGCTGTAAGTCAGTTTATGAATATTTCTTACATAAGTGCGGGAATAAGTTCGTGAATCTCAGCTAATGATGTAAATATTTGTCTGTTAACACAAGACAGCTTTAGTTTCCTTCGGGTTAGTATGACAGGAAGCATACAAAAATGTAACATTCACGGATTTCCTGAATGAAAAAATGATATATATACATACACACATTCGTATCTACATGAGTAAAATTTCACAAATTGCAGTTAGTATGCATAAATTTTGGGTAACTTTATCTAAATAAAATACTATAATACACTGAGAAAAACAGTGTGCGGAGGGGTGGCGTAAAAATGAAGAGAGCGTTTTGTATTTAAAGGAGTTTATTTGCGTTTACCCTTTCGGGCGTAGAGCGTAGACTGTAATGGCGTACAAACATAGACAGCTTGCCAAGTTGGCGTATATACAGTGTGCCAAGTGGAGATGCTCCGTCGCCAAGAGTGTAGCTTACAAATACGGAACAAACAGTATGGTCAGAACTACCATAATAAGATAAAATTTACCTTGTTTCTGGGTCCACTAGGGCACTAAAATTCATGATAATTTTTATCGAAGTGCTTTGGTAATAATTTTAGTAATATTAAGAATAAAACATGATTTTATAATTTGAGATAAAATTTAGTAATTTCATCATGATATCTTAGAGCAGGGCATAAGAATCATTTATTCGATTAAATCTACTCTTTTAGTTTGCATTTTTTAATAAATATGTGGTAGGAAGTGTAATTTTTTGAAAACCAGAATTTCGGGTAAGACCATTACCATATGTGCGGAAAAATTGTTAAATGAATGGTTTAAATATTGTATATTCTGGATTTCATAACCAGAATTATGCTTTTTGTTTAACCAGGAATGTTACATCATGCTATAAGGTAATTGGGTATAATATAGCCTACGTCACAGGTTGTGTTGTTCCTACTAAATTTAACCAATGAACGGCATTTTCTGCGAGTTTAACTTCAAGCCACAAATAAACAAATGAAGTGTTCGATCGTTTAAATAGCTGCTCGCCAGATTTTATTGCATTATAAAGAAAAGTTATTGAAACTAAATACAACTAAATAAACAACAACAACTAAAACAAATAACAACAACTACTAATAACAATAACTAAATAAACAACAACTAAATTCCATTCGTTTAGCATTGCGTCATATGTTGTTCCTACTAAATCGAAGTAGTTGTGTTTTTTTCATATTATACCCAATTTTACCAGAATGTTTTTTCCGTGTAAATTGAGAAAGTCTCGAACAGTCTTTATTAAACGAAATAATGCACTTATTTTCGGTTAGCATTGGCACAGTACATTTTTTAAAAGCAGGATAAACAATTATCAGAATAGTCTGATTTCTGCCAAAACTATCCAATCTTTTTAGTTTGTTTATTTTTAAACTGTTTTAATAAAAATTTCGTATATTTTTTTATTTTCAAGTTGGGACCAGAGTACGATACCGAGTATTCGACAACCCTTCACGCAGATGGTTTAGAGACATCGAGCTTGAGCTTGAAATTCGTGGCCAAAGATAAACATTTCGTAAATCAGAATATGAGGTTAAAGTGTACTGCACAAATCAAGAAGATGTACACAATGAGCAATGAAGAAATGTTTGTTGGCGGGAGGCAACAATCATCACCGCTTCAAATAGCAGAAAATGAAAGTAGAGGTAAGTTTAAAAAGAATAACTTCAAGAAAAACTAAAGCGAAAGATATAGTTCAAGAAATAAAGTTAGCGCTAAATTTAGAAATTTACTTAACATATTGTAATTGACATTTATATATTTTTCTTTCTGTCGCTGTTTTCCATAAAAGTTAATGTCTAGAAAACTTCTACAATTACATTTTTTTTGTATGAAATATGATATAATTTGCTTTTACGTTTCATGGAACTTTCAAATCTGTGCTGTTTCCAAATGTTCCTTGAAACAGGTAGTCTATTAATAAAAAATTCAAGGTTGGTTGTCAATCGACTAATTTTTGTGAACCTTTCGGGATTATGTGATTTAATTTCATTGAATAAATTCGAAAAATAAATTTTAAAAATGAACTCTAAAACAAATTCGGAAAAAAAAATTAAAGAAAAAGGAGCAAGATCCTTCCTATCTTTGGGGTAGGTGAAAAAAATTACAATTCTGCTGCAATAACTATTCTGAAACAACAACAAAGTCTGAAACAAATTAGAAAAAAAAATTTAAAGAGCAAGTGAGAAAAAAAATCTTCAGACGTTAGAGCATGCAGCTACAATAATTACAATAATACGTAGTTGGATATAATTTTTCCTTTTTACTAGAAAAACAGAAAACCCATAATTAAAGGCGAAACTGAAAAATTTGCTTCATAATTACTTTGCTTTTTTTTTATTAGAACAGTAGTTTTTACTATAAAATAGTAATTACCATAAAATAGTAATTTACGAAAAATTACTATTTCATGGCAATTAATTTTCTGTAGAATTTAAAACCCTAAAAAAATTGCAAATGAAAAAAATCCGAAAAATTTAATAACTGTGAAATTAAATCGAATTTTTTAAAAAGGAGCCAAAATCTAAATTCTACTGCCTTTAGTTTTCTCTGTACTGAATTACGCAGTGCAAAACAAAATATCTTCAACTGTGATATTGACTTAAAAACTAATGTTTGCATTAATAACATTTTAAAACAGAATATATCTTACCCATAACCCAAGAAATATACAATATTTTTGCATTTATAGATTTAGCATTGTGATAGGGAGAAGAACGAAGTTTTTGTGAAATAGCGGTGATATCAATAACTGTTTTTCTTATAATATGGAGAATAATATTTCAAAGAGAGAAGTAAAAAAAAGGTTGAAAAAAAAGAGTATTCAATTTTAAGTCTTTATTTTTTTTAATAAAACACTATACAGTGAGACATTTTCTGGCTTATAAATTGTATATTTTTTACCTGTTGTATATTTAATACATTGATATTTTGTACTTTTGATATTCATTCTTATAGAAAATGTAAATGTATAGTTTTCCTGTTAATTAAACTTAAGAAACAGCCACTTTGAGTGAAGACACCACCCTGAATATTCCTAAAAATGGCATTTTTCATTTCTGCATTTTCTGAAAAGAAATAGAGTGGGAAAAAATATATTAAAATGTTTTTCTAAAATTTGAATTTTTTAGGAGCAGCAGAGACGAGTACGGAGTTTTTGAATACGGTATCTGCCGATACAGAGACACCTGTTGATGGGACAAGTAACTACGCTAGTTTTTTGCATGTGCTCTAAATAAGCTTAAAGTAGTAAGTTGTGAAAAAAACTCAACTGTAAATGTATGTTTCGAATATTGTTATAACATGCAAAAAATTTGAAAGGTTTGTACTAGTATTTCTACACGAAACTAATTTCCAAACTGCCATAATTATCTCATTTTCAGAATATTCAGGGTGGTGTCCAATATAGTAAGATGATCTCATATTTTTAAAAAAATTACGTAATTGAAAATATCTCTCGGGAGATAATCCCTGCTTTATTGAAATTCAAAATCATGACCCTATTTATTACAAAAAATAATATTTGAATTAAATTTAATAAATCATAAAAGTAGTAAATATGATGTATTCAGATAAGTAGGGTTACTTTTGTGCTGATTGTGAAACAAGTAAACAACAACGCAACAAACACAAACCGTGCGTGAACCACTAGAACTAGATAACTCTAACACCCTTTTTAGTTTTTTAATTAATGTTTTAAACTAATGTTTTGCCTTTACGGCGTGTCTCAAAGGACCAACGGATGGTTTTAAAAAAAGTAATTTAAAAAATTCATTTGAAGATATAACAATTTGATGCTCTTGGTCAGAAACTAGGCTTGTACTAGACAAATTTCAAATTTATTGACAAAAATCAACGAATGGCGTTGCTGATTAATAAATCTGAAAAACAATATTTAATCCTGCTTTTTAGGCCATTCAATGAAATAAGTACAAAGGTATTTGTTTGTTTTGTCCTCAGACTGCACCACACTGTTTTTGCCAATTATAAGCGTTTTAAGACCATTGTTTTATGGACTTTTAATTAGAAGCGCCATCTCCAAACAAACTTCGTAACTAATTTTAAAAATTAATACGAATAAATAACATGATTGACCTGCAAGAGCGCAGAATATCGAATTTTTATTCTCTCGTACTTTTCTTCCGCAATTGATTTTTTAAATCATCCGTCTTTTTCTTTTTGGAACACTCAGTATTTTAGGAGTTTCCTAATTTTTACACTCAACACAAGGTTTCAAATATGGTCAGTCGTAGAGTTATCTAGCTACAGCACTTTATTGCTAGATAGCCTATTGTTAATATGTACTATCTAGAAACCTAAAAATGTTTAGTTATCTAGTTTAAATGCAATACCTACGAGCAGAAAAAGTTCCAACAGCAGACAATCGCTTCGATACTTGACAGACATGCCTCTGTCTCTACACCTAGTCATCTTTGTTCTGACTATACTTCAGTAAAATACAGGAACTATCGCCTGCTTTATGATTTTGCTTATTCGTGCTTATTGCGTTGATTTTTTACTTGTTTTAGTAAATATAACTGCTCATATATAAATTAATGCATATTATTACATATTGTGCATAAATTTCGTGTCATAAAACTGAAAACTGTGTATGCAATCATAAATTACAAATGCTATTGAAAATAACTGCAGAAATTTTTCATACTAACGTTTTTTGTTCGCTATAAATAAAATTTCCTCGTTTCCTTTTTCAGAAAAACCTCTCATTACAGCTACAGCTAGTCCAAAACGTAAAGGGACAAAACAGCAACGTAAGTATAGAAAAAATATAAGCGTTATTATACAATTAAAATATAGTTCCTTCTATAGTTTTTTTTCCATACATCTGCTAAAACGGAGTAAGTAAAAATTATAAAAACACTATCAAGCGAACAGAGAAATGAGTTTTGAATCTAATAGTAAAAAGTTTATACATGTTTAATAAATTCGAGTTGATCATTTGGTAACAAAAACTTTTCCTGCATGGCGAGCTCTTGAATTCTAAAATTTTAAATATATCAGTAAATTCTGTGAAGTATTGTATTTAAGAAAAAACAATTTTAAAAAAATTAATGTTTCGTATGATGATTGTTAAAGAAGTTATTTCTAGTTGAATTTTTTAATTTGTAAACTCCATTCACGACTTGCGTAATTATAATACTGCGCAGCGTAAAAATGTAACAAACCAATAATAAATTAAATAGAAAGCTCTTCTTCTCCCCCCCCCCACCAACCCTTCTCAAACCCAGTACTCCGTTAGAAATGTCCCGAGAAAAACTATTAAATAACAATTTATTTAATTGCTATTTTACCATATTTAAATAAAATAGTCAAATTACCATAAATAAGATAGTATTCAAACTGTTAACCGTGAGAAAAACCGTTTATTAACTGATTTCCCCTAATACGGTTGAAATACCTGAATATAGTACCAACTAGACCGACCTAATGAAGACACTTCGTTCTCTGCAGATGGACACGTATTATTGCTAAGAGGGCTAATTTGTAAATCTCATGACTGACAGAACGGGGGCTCGAATCCCAGCGTTGACAACATAATATTTCCTCTTTTTCCTTTGAAACATGAAGAGTTTCCAGAGTTCTGCCCTCCCCAATTTACACCGAAGAGCCATTACATTATGACCACCCTCCATCTACAACAATGGGCTCTCCCAGGTTTTCATGGTTTCTCGCCCAGGAACAATGTTTTCATGGGGCACATTAGGACCCATAATCCTCATCGAACAATCCCTGACGTCTGTAAGCTACTTGAACATAGTTGCAGACCAGGTTCACCCATTCATGGAAACAGTTTTTCCTGCTGGGGATGGTGTTTACCAACAGGATAATGCACCCCATCATAAGGGTCGAATCGTCATGGATTGGTTCGAGGAACATTCCAGTGACTTTCAAGTCATGTCTTGGCCCCCCAAATTCACCTTACCTTCATCCAACAGAGCATTTGTGGTCCTACTTGGAAAACCAAATTCGTGCTTCCACGCTACCCCCTCGCAATATGAGGGAATTGCGGGACCAGTTGGTGAGCGCTTGGTAACAGATACCTCAGACTACCTATCAGCATCTTGTGGAATCAATGCCACGACAGGTGATAGCAGTTTTGAGGGCTAAAGGTGGTCCTACATGTTATTAGCAGGGTGGTTATAATGTAATGGCTCTTCGGTGTATAACCCTGTTAGAATGCGTTGCATGTTACCGGTTATTGTACTGTAATTTTAGAATAAAAATTCTAATAATGTACCCATTATTTATTTATGTTCTTTTCTTTTCAGTCCAGAGTACGAGCGAAGGAGTTACATTTCTGTTTCACCATTGGCTATTGTTTTGCCCAATCATGATTTTACTTCTTAGGGTGACTTAAAAACCAAAGCTAGCCACTAAGAAGACACTACATAAATTCTTTTTTCGCCTTTCAGATTTGTAATAATTGAGAAAGGCGAAGTAGAAGAACTATTTATAGAAACGCCATCTGGTGTCGGGAAAATTCCCGAAGGTGCTCGCTCGTACATCATCAAAAGTCATTGTGATTCCAGAAGCTTATATTAGTGTCATTTACTCCACATTTTTGGGAACTCGAGATTATTTCTGCGTGAACACAGTTACGATTGAAGGTCGTCTATTCAATATTTTAAAAATCAAATTTCAATATGATACATTTTTAAGACTGTCTGTTTGATGTTCTACTACATTTCAAATTTATAGTATCCTGTTATGTCGACTGATTGCTATTTCTTCTGTTTTCAGTAATATTATACTTTTTACTGGTAAAAGTAAGGTGACCAGACTTTCTCAAATCGTGTCGAATTACATTGATTGTACTCAAAAATTTCCAAACTCTTTGAGGACAGAAAATGTCTCCAAATTTTAACATGTGTCCTCAAGTGTCCTCAAAATTCCACAAAAATCAGAAATGAGAAAGTTTTTTTTAACAAGTCTTGCAGAAAATATAAACGAAAAGCATAAAAGCACCATGCTAAAATTAACAGATGAAGACAACAAACTCGTCTTAAAATAATTTTAACGAAAAATAAACTAATTCTAATAATCATGTACTCATTCATTTTACATGTATACATTTAAAAAAAAGTTTTTGTTGCACATAAGAAATTCATATTTTCTATTAATATGAATAAATGTTCTCAGATTGCAAAATTTTTCTTCGCTTATTTGTCCTCAAATCATGCTTCGTAAAACTGGTCATCTTAGGTAAAGGTTAGTTATAGAAATCATGGTCAATAAATCAGAATTTAACGCCGAGACAAAGAGATCAAAATAAACAAATTTAATGACACAGAGTTTAAAAACGTGTTGTTTAAAACAATACATTCTTCTTAAAACCGACCCCAGTATTTTGCAAAACCCTATAACCATTATTAATTGAACTTATTTGGAAGATTTCTTTCTTTTTTCTTTCTTTTTGATTTTTAAGCTAAACCCAGTTTTTTTCTTCAAAAATATACTACATTTAAAGTCAAAAATAATTTTAAAAAATGTGCTTAAAACTTTTCTTACCTATTTATTTATTTTACTATTTGAACAGTTTCCTTTAGATGTTTTTGTTATAACTACAGAAAAACAAAAGAGGTCACAAAATGAAACTAGCTTAAAAGTTAAGAAAAATTAAAACTTTTTTTTTTCATTGAGTGGATTCCCTAACATGGAGTCCTTGCAGTGCACTCCAAAGTTTTCTGGCGCTACCGTTCGAAAAAAGTCAAAAAAGTTTAATCGGTTTTAATCTTAAGAGAAAAGTAGAGATCTTTCCTCCTTCTCTTTTTGCTATAAACGAACGATTTTTTTCTGAATCAAAATGTTTGGAAAAAATCTTTAATTTTGAAACAATATACCTACCCTGCGCGTCTACTGTATTTTTTATTATAACTTTTTCATCATAATAAAATCTCTTATGAAATTTATATTTAGAAATTGAGAATCTGATTGATGGTCAAACTAGATCCAGTAAAAATGATTTCTAAATTTCCAAAAGTTATGTATTGAATTTTATTATTCATGAAAATTTTACTATTTCTGTTGTAGTTTGTTTTTATAGCAGAATTATTTAAAATATTGATAAAATAATTATGATTAAATTAAGAATAATGATGTCCCTTAACTGTGAATCGGATCATTCGGAAAGTCGACAGTCAAATGATTGTTTATCTGTTTCAAAAGTTGAGAGAATTTAAATTGCCCTCCAAAAGCTCCACGTCGCGAAACTCACCCAATCATTGCTCAATCCAGAATACATTTCAATTTAATATTTACAAACTAAATTGTTTGTAGTATAAAAATTATTTTGTAACAGCTATGATACTCGTTTCTATGAATAATGACAAAAACAACTAGCCAAATTTCAATGCCTAGATAAAATTTCTCCTCTTTAAAGTCAAACTAAGTAATCTCACAAATCTCTGTAACTCAAGCAGCAACTATAGCACATGCTTTCAGTGAAAACAGTATTCTGAATTGTAGAAAGACTTTCGTTTTCGAGAATCGTTTATCTTTTTTCTTTTTTTTTCTTTTTACATAACTTTTACATACATTTTACTTCATTTCATGCATATAAAACACTTATAATTCCAAACTAAATAATTTTCTATTTATTAACTATATCATATAAATTGTGTTCGATATGTTCATTTAAACAAACAGATAATAAAATGTTGCTCTTCTCCCTTTATTTTGCAAATAAGAAATAGAAGTGAGTGAATGAAGAATTGTGCAATTTAATATTATTGGTGTTTCGTGTAAATAAATAAGAGTTCTAATGATTGTTGTTAGAAATTTTAATATCAATTGAATATGTACAATACTTTAATACTCACAATGAGTTCAAAGTATTAATAAAAATGTGAGCTTGTAAATTTTAATATATTTAAGTAGAAAATCGAAAGAGTTTTTTCAGTTTTAAGCAGCTCAACACTTGCTGTTATACGTTATTTGAATATTATAATTTCATCTTCTTAAAACTGTAAGTAATTAGAATTTTCAAAGATTTGATTGTATATTTAATCTCAAGATTACATTTTGAATGTTAATTTATAAACGTTAATGTCTTTGTTTTCTAGTAACTTTACACAAATGTTTCAAAATTTTTAACTGTCCATTTGCAAAGCAATCATTCCAATTTAATACAAAATTATTTTAAAAATAAGTAATTATTAGTTTAAATTTTTCTCTGAGGCACGTTATTTTTTAAATAACATAACGGTGCATTAGGGGAAAAAAATTTAATGAAAATAAATTAACTGAATTTACAGAAGTAAATTATTTTCATTTGTAATTCTTTTGTTTGTATAATTGTACTATACATTTATGAATTATTTTACAAGTTACTTTATTCTGTCAAACTATATAATTAGCTCCAAAAGTATTAATTTATATATTTCTTGTTATGTAATATAAATCAATGTATATACAAGTCGTTTTTACTTCTGTTAAATCTTCCTTGTTGTTATGTGTATATTTGCAACAATAAAATATACTAAAAAACCTTTTCGTCCTCATCTGCTCTCATACCTTAGTCAAGCTAACAGCCTGACCAAACAGTAATAAGATTGCTTTATATGTCAAACGTGAGTGTCATATTCATTCGCACATCTGAAAAAAAGAATTCTTTATCGAACATTAAAAACCACTTCCTTTATTAAACCTAAAAAAAACTTCATTCCTTAATAAACCTCAAAAAGCACTCCTTTTCTAAGACATTAAGAAACCGCAATATTTACCTAACTTTAAAAAATACTCCGTCAAATCTTCGAAACTACTCTCAAACCTTAGTAAACCTAACCTTCTAAAAATAAATAACTATTTGTGAAAATTTTACAAAATATTTAATGTAAATACCAAACACCCCATAATCAAGATTTAAAACAAAAAAACATTTAAGGTACAAAATTTTAAAAAAAAAGAAACGCTGAAATATAAGTTAAAAAACGTATAATTGATTATGAAAAGCAATGTTAGTGTAAATACATTTGGTAAAAATTGGTCATTTCTATAATGCAAAGGGGAAAAGAATCTTTGCTGATAAGGGCGCTTAATTTTCTCATGTTTGATTATAAAAACATGTTAAATTTATATTTTCTATAAAAAAAAAAAATATATATATATATATATATAATGCAGAAATATTATCTAAATGCTTTTGAATTTGCAATCTTTCGATGTAGAAAAATTTGTGATCCGATAGCTGAATATAAATACCTTATTTTATACATGAGCAATACTTTAACAACAAAACAGCGCACGTGATTGCTTTAACCATAGAGGAAATATTTTTGAAAATCCATATCAAGTTTTTTTTTTAAGTTCGTGTAATATAAGCAAATAAATTAACATTACACCTACGACGCAAGAAGTCTTTATAATAGCATCATATGGATGACTACAATTACCTTTTTTTACTTCCTTTCCACTTAGTAGACTTCAAAAATACCTCATCATCAGAATCGACTGAAATTAAATATTTGCTACTTTTCAATTTTTAGACCAAATATTCCTTGAATGCGTTTAGAAAATACCTACTGTATGTAGTAAGTATGTAGTACCTACTGTAAGGGATACTCTCAATTTAAAGGAAAATTCTTTTGGTCCCTGTCCCTTGAAACAAGGGCTATTGATGATAAGCTTCTTAATGAGGAATGTACTATTTAAGGGATTCGAAAATATTTCAAAATTCAAGGTAGAAAAAATAACAAAGTAAATATCGAAATATTTTTGGCTATCCAACAATTTTTTTTTCTTTTAATGAAAAAGCTAAGAAAGTGAAAAGAGCTAATTAATGCCACATAACAAAACATACTGTAGTCTCAGTTCCATAATGAAAAAATTCAGAGGAAAATAGGTTTATTACTATAGGGATGCGTTTTAATATTATAAGGAATAAGTTTGAGCAAGATTTTGAGATTAAAGAAGAGATTGGAGATACGTTTATGGTGTATGAATCGCAGTTGTTGCAAATTCAAAGGAGAAAAGATTTCTAAATATTTGAAAAGATTCTCTCTTTGTAGATATATCTATTCCTTTCGTTTGATGAGGGCTGCGTAATTGGTAGGCTGCTTTTTTACACTAATGAGTAAAGGTGCCATGGTGCAATTAAAAAATTCATATTCATAGAATTTTTCTTGGTAGAACGGAAGTAGAAACGAAATGCCTTACCACCAGGAAATGCCTTGGTGGTATTATTAAGAGGGGTGAACATAAATGAATCAATAAAAAAGAAAATGAGATCAGATGTCAGATCCATCCAGTGATAGCGGTAGATAGCTGATTTAAAACGAACATTTCAATGTAAAGTGGAAATTTCTATCACTTTCTAACTCTCCCCTGGGTCTGAAATTGTGTAGAGAGTTTAGTTTCGTGCTTGTGAATACAATTCCTATGCTACCTACAATTTTTAAACTAACTCGTGTAACAGATTTAAGAAGAAAAAAAGCTTACTATATCTCGGAATCATTTAAACGCAAAAAAATCCCACTTTTCCTCTAACACCATTGAAACTGTACATTAACATTTATGAAATTTCTAGTAAATATTACTGAATTGAGAGTTATGAAGTTCAAAGTGATTGTACTGCCATCTATTTATTAGAGATCAAATTATTACTTATTGATAAACTAGAAATAAACAACCATAAATCAGAAAGTTACTATTATTCAACAGCGGCAAATTGGTGCGTGGCAGAAAAGCTAAGAGGAAGGGTTCATTTTTTCATAAGCATATTTCTTTCATGAGCATATTTCTTTTGATGTAAATTTTAAACTGGCTTATCATTTCTATTTTTTGGTTCACTACGAGAGGAAAATCTTTAAATAAGTGAGATCTTTTTGCATATTTTTTTTTCTACCTAACACCAAATAAGGTGTATATATTCGCTTAGCTGATTCACCCTTTCTCTTTCGCTCCGACTTCTTTCCCTAAATCACTGGAATAAATTCTACCAGTTCGCTTAACTCTCACTTTGTGCAAGTCAACTCGTGAGGTGTGATCTATACTAGTTTTTGCGCCTCTGCGAGTTGCAGGTCACAATACGCTAATACATAAATGACATCCTTAATTATTTGTGGATATGCATTCAAACAACTCTCAAAAGTCTAATACTATCGACTATAGAGATGCTTAAACCGACGTCACATCACTTACCTGCTTACTGAAAATCAATCAATGATAAATCCATAACTGGTAGCAACAGATTTAAATACATTTCATTTTAATAGAAAATAATGTAAACAACTAATCGCTTACTGTAATCGATTGAATGTTAATAGTCAAATGATTTTGTTCAGTTTTTTCCTCGAACTATTCTAATCTATTCTCCTTTATTTTAATAAAGCACAGTTACAAAATTACTAACTATAAGGAAATTCGATCATTTTTTTCTGAACTGTTAACAAACTTAGAAAATATTACGAACGAAATACAACGAAAATATTTCAAAATTTATACTTGTGAGTTAAGGTACTGTTTGACAACTAGGTATTTGCAATTCAAGAAGAAGTGAAGTGATTATGCCTAACCATGTGATTTAAATCAGATTTAATTGTGTACTTGCACTTCAAGAAGAAGACCTTCCATACCCACACGTGACCTATGACGTCAGCGCCAGCTAATTTTTATCAGTAAAATGGCGCATGATAGTTTAGCTAAGTTTCTCTACATAAGTTAGAATGTCAATTAATGATAAGTTAAATAAATACAGAGACGTATCACACGCCGAATTTGTTCAAATATAACTCTTTCTCGTTTTCTTATCCTTTTACCTAACTTAGATTTATTATTTGTTTATGTATTTTATTGTAACTGTGAAATATTTTTGCTTTGTGTACCTGGCAACTTAAATGCATAATAAGTTTGTTTATATTCCACATTTCTTCGTTCCTGTCTTTGTGTTCAGTCGCTGAGTAAATATATAATCAAAGAATTGAAATCTTTGAGATAGAATCTTTCTGAAAGAATTTAGAATGTGTTACTTAAAAGAATTGATGCTTGACAGGTTTGGCTTACTGGAAATAGACTGGAAAGAAGAGTTCCCATGCGTAAACAAATGCCACGTTTCATCAACCAATCAGGATCGAGATATCCCCACTACGTCATTTCCAGGTATCCTATTGGATACCTGCAAAGTGACGTCATTTGTGTGTCAAATCTGATTGGCTTCAGACTCAAAAAAATACCATGATCTATCTTCAGTGACATCAATTGCAAGTATCCAATTACGAGATGAGCCCTCGACCTCAAGAAAAACAATCTGACAGAGAGGTTATCTCGTGTTCTCGAGACAATACAACCTTTTTCCTGAGCCTATTTTAAAAATGAAATATAGAAACATGAATGTTTGAGATTATGTGCATTTCACATATTTCTATTGAATGCAATATAGAAATCTAAATTAATTCAAGCAAATCCTGATTCACAATAAAAACCAAGCACATTTAGCTGAAATAAGCCCTTCTTAGAAAAATAAACAATTCAGTTTTCTAAGTTTCAGTACATCACACTTTTATATTCAACCACTATGTAATTATAATTTATAATTGACAAGGAAACATTACAAATATGTATTATAATAAGAAATGCGTCTTTCCCTAACTGGTTGCATCGACTTTTCATGCTACTGATTAATTATCGGACCAATTAATTATTAATTAAGAGAAAACTGAACATGAAGTAACTCTTGTTCCAGCTCGCGTAAATGTACTAATCGCTCGCGTATGCCGAGGTAGTCTCAAACACAATTGACACCTAAAAATGAACATAGAGCTCGAAGAACACATTTCTACACTCATATAAAAAAGCGCCTTTTTCAACAAAAAAAAGAAATGGGGATGTGTCGTGCGGTCATCCTCTACTGACAGATCATTAAGGGCCATTTACATTGCATGCGCCACACGCACCTCCGATCATCGTGCACGGAAAATGAGAATTTGATGGGTGAAATATTTTTTTCGGTGAAAAAGTCACTCAGATTCTACTTGTCTTTGGTCGACAATCGGTGGTGCGTGATCCTTATTGAGCGAGAACGGCCCCTAAACTACCGCGTTTATAATAGTCTATTCTTAGCCAGTGGAGGATAAGTAAAGAAGCATCATGCTCGATGACCACACGACACTCCATTTAAAGTTATAGACACTGTTGAAATTATGAGCATAGAAATATGATCTTGAGGCCTTATGCCCACTTTGTTAGGGATTCAGATTCATTTTGATATAATTTTAATGGGCGAAAGCGTTGCTACATGTTGAGGATTTTCTAGAATGAGCAGATTCACCACGTGTATTGGCCAGCTAGATCTCCAGACCTGAATCCAATATTGATTGTTCAGGACTATCTCGACAGCTGATATAATAGTTGATATAAGAGTTGCTCCGGATCGGGTCTGCGATCATCATCATTTCTGTGTCAGATGAATTCAGTGGCAGCAAGAGAATTAATTGCCGCCAGATAGAGACACATTCCTTAATAGAACACATTTTCTTAGATTTCACACATGTTTCCAAAGCATATTCTCCATTAAACTGTGATGTACCGTTCTCTCTAAGAACGAACTTTTCTATTAAGTTTGCTTTTTATTACTGTGAATCATGTTTATGTTCGAATTTATGAAAATTTCTGTGTTACTTTCAAAAATAAGAATTGAAATGACCCTTTATCAAATCTTCTGTTTTCTAGTTAGTAATCTTGTGAGCGTAATGTGTTCTGACTTGTGTGTAGTTTAACCTCTTTTAATTCGCATGCAATCAAACTATACGTTTATTTTAATCAGTGAAAGTTTTCCGGCAATTATGACTCCTTTAAGGAGACTAAAATCAACAAGAAAATATTAGCTGTGATTTTTGTAAGCGTATGCAATATAACAAATTAGTCAGATCATATTCCATCTACCACAAAAAAAAACAGTTGTAATATAGTTTAAGACTGTATTTTAGTCTCCTCAAATTAAATTTGTAGGCAATTTGCTAAATTTAATATTCTCATAAAAACAAACTAAAAATATGTTTCAACTTTACACAACTATAGTTTCATTTATTTTCCAAAAGTATTTTTTAACAAATTCAAAAAGGGGAACAAAAAACACAATTAAAAGACATTTCTATAGGAACATACGACCATTTTTATGGCACCATTCAATGAAATCTTATCATCTTTAAGCCTTAAAATATAGATCAATATGAACCCCAGAATTTATTACTGATAAAAAGCTCGAATCAAAATAATAATGAGTCCCATTTTTGAAATTGTTCATATGAAAGTTTTAAGGTAATAACATCACGATTCCTATAAAGGTGATAAGATGTTACTAATTAAGTGCTACAGAAATATCGTAAATTCATGAAAAATCTGCCTGAAAACAATACTAAAGAACAGTTTGATGCCACTTTTGGCGAAAGTATGGTTCGTCATCCCATTATCTTAAGCTCTTCAAATCACTTCAAGCATCATTTTTATAAAATATAATACATTTAAACAATTTTTTATAAATGCATTTTTATTTATAAAATTTTTACAAATACTTTTTAAGAATATTAATGCAATGCAATGTGTGTAAAATTTATAAACTTACTTTGACATACCTTTAAAAATTGTGAAAGTAAATTTGCCTGCACTTCAACTTAAAGAGACTCAATCTAAAAATATGTATTAACATGCACGTAGTAAAAACATCAATATTGTGTCAGTGTTTTTGAAAGGAAAAAAAAGAACATTTATTGTAAAGAAAGCTTGTGAAAAAGTAGACTTGTTCAGAACAAATTGGCACAACAGTAACACAACTAAAATTTCAAAACAAACCTGACAAAAAAACACTACTGATCTGAGAAATTATCTTTTTTTTCTATCCCATACACAAGGCGCTTGAAGCAAAAAACTGATAAATAAAAATAAATAAATAAATATTTAGAACAACAGAACATTTTTTACTTAATCCAAAACGCTACAGCTGTATTTGAAGCATCTTCTATGGTGGCGAAGAATAATACCTTAAAAAATAAAGAAATCCGGAAGGAAAAATGTTTTTCCTGGAAGGCTATTGAAAAATACGATCTCTATTGAATAAAAGAAGTGAGATTTTAACATCTAGATTTCTTTGGAGTGAAATATAGCGATATAGACCTTTTTGCTAGAGCTATAGAATAATATTTGAATAGTTTTTAAAAGAGACTGGACAGTAACAGCATCAAAAAGGTGGGGATGAAAAAAAGATGAAAAGTCTAACCTGTCAATTTCTGAAGACAGAATGGACTTTCTATTTTTCTTCTCAAAACCAGTTGCTTCTTTTTCTTTTTTGCCATTTTGTCTAAAAATTTTCTTTCTTTAAACAATTTTTTTTTTTTTACTAAACGAATATTTCATCTTTCCCGCTGGTTTTGTTATTTATATCCTTTAAGGGTGTTCTTTGGAGTTTTTTAATATAGAAAATAGAAAAGCCACTGTTTACATGCCTTAACAAAGATATGATTTTAAACAATCACTATCAAGCTAAGAAAATTTCCTAGGTTTTAAAATTTACAAATAACTTTAATAGCTGGAGAAAAAACAATTTTAATTTCATTAAAAAAAATCGCAAACAAAGCGAGATTTTTTGTCCGACGTGACTATTATTAAAATCAATTAATAACCATTAATTTTTGCATATTTTTATGAACCTAAACAATGCTTCGGAAGTGTTAAAAGAAAATAGTCACAAAAGATTTTCATTTCAGCTTTTTTGTTTTCCTAAAACTTGCTTTTATTGAACTTGATTACAACTGTTTGTATACAGGTTTGCTAATCGCCTTAATTTAATCTGTTGTAACATTTTAACTCCAGTGATCCAAGGAGAGCTAGCAACGTAACAAAACAAAAATATTCGTCCATGTTACATAACATATCAAATTTCGACAGTAAGAAGCGTGTTCTAGTTGCCTAGACAACAAAGGAATAATAACAATCACATTTATTCATTTTACTTAATTGATATTTTAATGTTGTGAACAGACCTTTTTTTTTCTTTTTTAGGTATGTTTGGGACGCCTTTTTGAATGAAAAAAATGTGCGTCACTTGTTTTGTACGTACAACGTGTTAGACCATACTAAGTATAAATATTAATCATCATCAGCATCTTGGGAATGACAAAGTGAATTTTGATGTTGTAAAGAATGGTATTAAGCCTTTGAGGTTATTCAATGGATGGTTAACTGAATGTAAGCAATAACAAGTTTCCTAGAACAGGAAGAAATTTAGAAAACTTCCAGTGTATACCTCCGTTTGCGTTATGCTTGCGAGGAGATGTGTGACCTTGTGAACTCAATCCAGAAGACAAGGGAACTCCTAGATAAGCATTGGGACAAACTAGCCTTCATGAAGGACTTTTATCTGGAGAGGAAGACAATGAAAACCTTCCAGGGTTAAAAAGACGGAAAAGGACTCTAACCCATGATCCGTCTACCAATAAGGATATTTTACATCAGCATTGTTGTCGGTGCGAGCCGGCTGCCGAATTCGTATCGAGCAGCCATCGCTGGGATTCGAACCAGGTTCACCTCATTGGGAGATGAACGCTTTATCCCCTGAGACTATAAAATAGTTTGTAACCGTTGTTAAACAGCTGACTCAACTTTTTGGGTTTACGACTACTAATGTTCAACTTCGTAGCCTTGTAATTTTGAATTCAATCCAGAAGACAAGGAAACTCATGGATCAAGTATTGGGAGAAGTTTGCTGTCGTGGACGACTTTTTGATGGAAGTAACCCGCATTTACGTTACATGGAGAAAAAAACCACGAAAACCTCCCATGGTTAGCCTGACGGAATGTAGCGTGCTAACCGGTGATCGTGTTTTCGAACGTATTTACAGCAAATTTGGAGTATTCGATTCAGAATTTAGGATTTGTACATGGTGCATACACTCATACATACATATAAACATTCTGCTTTATTTACGTAGATTTAACTAAAATGTTTAAGTTAAATTTATTTAACGATTTAAAGTAAATTTACAAATAGCATAGTGTAAATTAAAGTAAATTTATGAATTGCACACATATTATCCTTTTTACTTTATTTCCCATTTACTTTTTTTTTTAAAGTTTTGAATTAAATTTAAAGTAATTATCAACGAAATTTGTCGAAACTAAACTTTTTCATCCATAACACTGAGGAACAAGGTTTTTGTTGCATTAATGCAAACACTTCATCTTGGCTAATACAAATGAGGGAAATTCAATTCTAAAATTTACTTTGGTCCTAAAGCTACAGATTTTTTTAATGACATTTTTAGTCCATCTTTTGCCTCAATGTACAAATTTAAAACGTTAACGTTGTGTATGACAAAGAGTAGCATAAATGTTACGATAAACTTCAAGGGAAGTTAGAGCACACCATCAAAATTAAAATTGCATCCCCGAAAATGTCGCCCTACGCAGCTAGGGATGCTTCCCTATTTTGGCCTGTCCAGAAGCAGACGAAGAAACAATTCATTATAGAGAAGCCCGCCTATCGACGTATGACAATATTTCTGACCCTAGGTTCCTATGCAGTTTTAATCCTAATGTGTGCCCTAACTCCCCTAGAAGTTTGTCACAACATTTACGTGATCATTTGTTATAAATAACGTTTTAAAACTTGTTGTTGACAAAAAATAAACTAAAGTTCTCATTTGTCTAAACTATTATTTCCAGGGATATATAATTGCAAACTTAACATAAAAATAAAAAAATATGTATACTAATGATTTGGTCAATACTTGAATTTTATAATTGTATTATTCAATTTAGCATAGAATGCTCTGCAACTTTATATTGTGTGCTTGTAAAATCAAATCTAACTTATTATGTTTAGTACAACATTACACGTTTATTATTTTTTACTAAAAAAGAAATGAATCTATCAAAATCCCACAGAAACATTCATGAAAAATAAATTTATCCTATAATTAGCTTAAACCATAAGTCATAGCTCCATTCACATAGAAAAGCTAGTAAAATAAATGATTCAATATGCAAAGCAAGGGAGTAAAAAAAAAACTAGCAGCCGCGCATAAACCGAGGTTCAGTTTTCAATTATAAACTTTTAACATGGAATTTTTATTGTTCTCTTTCGCCAAAAACGATTTAGAAAATCGATAGGTATCACGTGTTTTACGGGTATTATTCTCCTCTTATGTAAAACGAGCAACAATAAAATTTCTCGAAGTTAAAGAAGAGGGAAAAGAAGTTTTCTGACTTTAACTAACAGCTGTTGCAACATTTAACAACTAATATGTGGTTTGGTGCCGAAATGGGGTCTAATCGATAGTATACTATCCATATTTTGGATATAGAATAATGGTAAAACTAAAACCATTATTCTTAGTTCACTTTAATTCTCCGAACTTTTTTAAAGAACATTTTTGACTGGGGTATTAAAAATGTTATTGATTAGCAATTCTGATGGCCTATCATTTAATTGTAGTTTTATTTTTATCAATAAAGTTCTTTTCCTTCCTTAATCGGTGGTAAATTTTAGTTCATTGTAATATTCTTTAAAGTTTTCCTTAAGCTGCTTTGTACTTCATCTAAGAATTTTATTTTATTTGAAGGCATTAGGTAGTTAAAAATGAAAAATTCTTTGTTCTCTGATTTCTCATTTGTTAAAAAAAAATTTAGTGGGATTCTTTATTAGGATTTTATTGAAAATTGAGCGTCTTTTTGAAGTATTATACGGACAAAAAAATTTACAGCATTTTGACATTTAATATTTACAATTTTTCAAAAAAATAATTATAATATTTAATTTGCGTTGTTCTGATATTTCAAATCGATCCACTCAATATCAGCCTGAAAATACTGTAAAATTTAATTTACTGAACACTAACGTGAGAAAGATTAAGCTTTTTACCTACCTTTGTCAGAAGTCTCTTAGCTATGATGACGCGCGGGCCAGAACCAGCATTTTAGTACCCTAGAAGCTGGTGCCCTCCTGCCCATTGTAGCAGGCCTGACATATTATGTACTCTTATGGACTGAAACATAGATTTGTTGTTAGTTTCGAAAAAAAAATTCAAAACTACATTCATTATCAAAACCAGAGTATGTTGGCATGATGAGCTAGCCAGTCGGCGAATAGTTTAAAATATTCTATTTAATTAATATTCTATATCCTATTTAAGGTCTACAATGACGCAAAAGAGATTTTTGGAAATATTTTCTGTTGAAAATAAAACCGCAGAAACAATTGAGTTTGAAAAGTCTATAAAACTGTTAGCTTCTGCCAGAATCACGTAAAAATACACTCTAATGTTTATGATTATATATTTCTATGTCATAAAAGATTACACTCATTAAAGAACATCACTTTTAATAGTTATTTATTCTAGAATACTTGAGGCGATATTCTCATTAATTAAAGTGACTGCTTTCTTTTTATAACCTTAAAATCGTTCGTTGTTATTTATTTTCTTCATTATCATCATCATAGTTGGCCAGACTGCCCAATGTGAGCAAATGCCTTCCTCTGAAGATTTCTCCATGACGATTTCCGATTTATTTTTGATCTCCAATTCTTTTCTTCATGTGTTTCTTAAATCAACATTCAGGATTGATATAGATTTTATAATTTTCTGATAAAAATATTGTAATTTGAAACATAAAAATTTAAGAAATTTTATGAAGTGTTATGACTACACCAGCAAGACAACTCAATGAGAAAAATTAGTTTTTTTTTATTTATTTATTTTAGATTACTTTTTTTATTTATCGAAATTATGTTTTTCATGCTGTTACTATTGCCGCTGCCATCAAGCCTACTTGAAATAAATCCTATTTCTAAGACAGAGAGATCGTTATTTGTTTTTTCCAGTGTCGCCATCTATGATCAGGAATGCGACTTCAGTCGTATTCCTTCAGTCATACACACGTCACAGCTCGTTTTATAGGGAGGACCCGTACAAAATTAAGATTAGAACGCCAGTTTCAGTATCGTCCGTGGGTTTAAAATGTCTCCCGCCAGCACGGGTTACAGCTGTTAAAATATGAAACTATATGTGTAATAAAATAACAAATTTCAAACAAAACAGATATATCAGATGGGTTAGGCCGTTCCCTGCTGCAAAAACTAAGGTGGTGGTATTAAAATTTAGCTACCACAAGCAACTAGACAAAATATGTTTTTATTTCTTCGGTATCAGTGGAGATTGATATTTATTCCTTTTGTTTAGATCAGGGGTTTCCAACTGGCAACCCGGGCCGTGAAGCCTTTTTTTGCGGCCCACGAACTAAAATATATTAGTTGTCATTTTTTTTCGGAAAATTTTTGTAAAAAATCTATATGAATTTAAAATACGTTTCTTGTTAATAGAAAGGTAATTTCTTCGTTTCAGTGAAATTTAACATACCAACGGTGCAAAAAAATTTATTTCTTCCGGTTTTGCATCCAAGAAAATACTTATTCGAATACAAAAATAATCGTGAATGTTGCTCTTTTTTATTTCCTTTTTTTATATTTTGTGAGTATAATTCAGCGTGTGTGTATCAGAAATTTTCTCTAAGAAATTCTCCGATTTAACTTTTTGAAACCACTCATTTTGGACGAAAATACTTACACACACATTTGTAAATTTTAAATGTCAATATATATTCTCTGGTGATTTCAGCAGACAAACCTCAATATTCTCATTGAACATTTTGTGTGCTACTATGTAAGTTTTAATACCAACCAAAGTTTTATATATTAACAAATAGATATCTGTTGCACATTAATTGTTTAATACATAGGTGCACATTAAAGTTATTGTAGCCCGAATTTTTTTATTTATTTAATATTTCTGAAAATATTATTAGTAACAATTTAGTATTTTTAAAAATGTACTTCTTTTTTTAATTTGTAATTCAATACTTTTGTTTTGTACAACGTGGTAATAAGACTCTGACAGTAATATTTAATGTTCCTTCAAGCACAAAAGAGTCCTACATAAAATTTTGATGAAGTTGCGGCCCGCCAATTGATTTGTGGTTTTAATTGTGGCCCCCGGCCTCATGTAAGTTGGAAACCCCTGGTTTAGATAATAAACTTATGAACTGAAAATTCTCAAAAAATTGCTACTAGCATTACTTTTTCCATTTGAATTTTGCATTTTAAGCCATTGAATGCTGGTTTTTTTCTCAAATAAAAAAAAAATTTACATTTTTCTAAACACTTTTTAAATATCACTTTAAAAGAACATTGAAAAGAGAAGAGCTCGGAGAAAGTGTCTTAAAAATCTTCAAATTTATTTACTTAAATATTAACATCGAGTCCCCTAATTAAAATAATCCAAAAAAAAAGATAATGTGATTACATTCTGAGCATGTTATCTTCCAAAACACCGGAGGGAAAATGTGTATTTTTTTCTGACCTTTCGGGATTATATAAATGAATTTCTTAGAGAAAAATCGAAAAACAAATTTTGAAATTTAAAACTTAATAAAAAAATTTTAATGAAAAGGAAAAAAACTAAGATCTATTTCATTGTCGGACATTAAACACTATGTAAATGGCAACAAAATTTTTTCCATAATTGTGCTACGAAGTCATTTTTGCTTTCTTAAATTCAAAAATAATAATAATAATAATAACAATACGATTATAATTAATACGATATTAATACTTAAAACAATTACGATTAATTTTCCCCTTATAATAAAAAGCCGGAAAAAGACCAAATTTAGCAATTTAATAACTCTAAAACTAATTCAAAATTTAAACTAAGTTAGACGTATGTTACACCAATTTACCTACATAAGTGCATAATTACAAAAAATAAAAAAAAAACTCGACTGCTAATAGTTTTCCTTGATCTGAATTGCGCGAAACAAAAAAATCAAATAAATAAAAAATGAACAAATTTTAAATAAAAATAACTCAATAACTTATGTTCGCTACAATAACATTTTCAAATGAATGTGTCCGTCACACTTTTCTTTAAATATGCAAATTTTCCTGTATATTCTCATTCTATAGTTTATGCGTTTTGTTTCGAGAGGAAGAAACACAAACAAATTTATATCAATGGCAAAAACTTTTTAAAACAGTGGCGGCTAGAACGACAGTAACCTTTTTTTTTTATGATACACAAAGATTATTAATTTTTGAATATTTTATTTTAATAACAGAAAGTGTTTGTAGAAAAAAAATTTAAATGTTTAAATTTCAAATTTGCATGTTGTGCTGCGTTTCGCATTCATGTACTGACAGTGAAATAGTTCATTAATAAAATTATATTTTTTGCTCTTTTAGAATTGACATTATTAAAGAGTTCATATTTTTTTGATAATTAATCTTTAGTATAATATATTGTTAATTCTTTCTTTCTCTGTTTTCTTCATTTGTTTATTTAATTGGTCTCAGCATTTTAAACTTTATGATGAATCTATTTACTAATATTATTTTAGCTTTTTTACACTTGATTTTAATAACTATCAATTTTCGATCATTATAGGACATACACTAATTTGTTTCAGGATGTTATAGTTGGCAATAAATAATTTTTGATGTGTACCATAACAAGAATTATGTAATTGGGTATAATATAGCCTACGTCACAGGTTGTGTTGTTCCTACTAAATTTAACCCATGAACGGCATTTTCTGCGAGCCTAACTTCAAGCCACAAATAAACAAACGAAGTGTTCGATCGTTTAAATAGCTGCTCGCCAGATTTTATTGCATTATAAAGAAAAGTTATTGAAACTAAATACAACTAAATAAACAACAACAACTAAAACAAATAACAACAACTACTAATAACAATAACTAAATAAACAACAACTAAATTCCATTCGTTTAGCATTGCGTCATATGTTGTTCCTACTAAATCGAAGTAGTTGTGTTTTTTTCATATTATACCCAATTGTAAAGTTCAATTTTTCTCAAGTTTGTCTACCATATTAATTGCTTGGGCGCGATAAATAGGTATCGATCGCGAATAAATGAATACCTATAGTTCTATTGGACCAATACATTTTCATTGCTGGTGTGAACCCTAGAATGCGTTTCTATCTTTTTCAGAGCATAAACTTGAATGTGGCGGCTTTTGCCTCGAAAATCAAGGAAATTTCAACACCTAAGGCTCCTATACTATGTCTATACTCTATTTCAAGGGTCTAGTCTCACCAGTTGTGACAACCAATTAAAGCGTTATCAGATTAACCCAAGCTTTAATGAATTTTTAATTTGTTCACATTGTGGGGAGAATCACATCGACCATGTCAACCTTCATCTATGAAAAGGTAATCGAGTTAACATGTCTTATATACTAGTGAATTGGAATTATATTTTTGTAGTGGTAGATACACTACAGTGCTCCCCCACCAGAATTATATCTGTGATAGAATTCGATGAATGGATACCACTAGTTGATTCATTGCTATTTTTTGTGAAAAGTCGGGAGAGCTGTATTAAGATCACCGTACTTTGAATTGGAGTGCTGATCATGAGAGCTGTATTAAGTTCACGATCGTGGTCGCACCTTTGTTGCCTTTAGCAGTCGAGTGTATACGTTGTGTGTGAGAGAGACTGAGAAGCAACAGTGCGAGGAGGTGGATAATGTCGCAGTTACAAGTAGCAAGTCAACTGTTCAATGTGGACCATCCATCGAAATAGGCGTATTCAAATCGAAGTGAGCGTTGTCAAGATAGGCATGTTCACATCACGTCCGAAGGTCACTAATGTGGAGAGAGTCACATCGACCATGTCAACCTTCATCTATGAAAAGGTACCCCACCATGAAATCGAGTTAACATGTCTTATATACTAGTGAATTGAAATTACATTTTTGTAGTGGTGGATACACTACAATATCATATATTTATGCATGGCATATGTGCTTAGTACAAAAACAGCTTTTTAACCATTGTAAATTATAAGGTAAGTATTGAAACAAAATTTTAATTAGAAGAACCAAGAAATTCGGTCAAGAAAATGCACTTCCATGATAAAGCAATCTGTATTATCTTTATACGAGGTAGGGCCGGGATAGCCTGGCTGGTAGGGCATTGGGTCTATGTTTGAGAGGTCTGAGTTAGATCCCCGCCGGCCGAAGACTCCCCGTGAACAAAATGGTGACTGGTGCACACTAAATCTGTCGGGGTCACAAAACCCATTTTGTATAACAAATACCTCTGGAGGTACTGGCTCGGAGATTTAGTGTGTTCTGGTTTAGGTCAAAATAACGATGTACTGATGAATGGTGTGTGAATATGTCATCCCTCTAAAACGAGATGTAACGTTATCTCCAGATCATCCTCAGGGATGTTTCTTAGAGAGTCGCCAAAAGCTCATAGAGCAGCTCAAGTGCAAGTAATTAAAAGTACTGAACCATATCCTTTATACGAGGTATTTCACAATTTAAAACTATTGATCTAAAATATTATTTTAAGAGATAAAAACTATCACGATGTTAGTGGCTAATTTTATTGTCTAAAATAGGTGAGCCACCTTTTATCCTGCCCAGCATTCTTGAAGGAACAGTCTCACTGCGTGCAATTCGCATATGAGATCGTACATCAATGCGATTTGCGCATGTGAGAGAAGCTTGTGGTACATTTAATTTCTTAATATTCTCGTTTCTAAACATTTCCTAAAAAGGACAAAAGAAGGGCAGTATCCTTTTGGGTGGCATCTGCAAGTTTCAGAGACCGTTCTCAACGCACGTGATTCTTGCACATCCCGATCGTTTTTGAGAGAAAAAAGAGGGCAAAGCTTTGAGAGAAAATCAGTTTCTTATTTTTTCTTGATGGCCATCGGAATTGTGTAAATTGTTTGCAGTAAGAATGAACCTTCAAGTTTCTAAGTATTCAGCTGATACCTCTCGGCTACAAACTACAGTTACTTGAAATTTTTAACTTGTAAACGGACAAATATAGTCAGTCAAAAGCTGCTGTGTTCAAACATCTGATCCAAACAAAAATCCTTATAGTCTGTTTTTTAGTTTTGGCTTATTTTTAAAATATTAATAATTTAATATTTAACTTATAAATATATAGGAATCAGGTAATAGAAAAGTTTTTAATTGTATGCACTTCAATTCCACCTTGTAGTGCTTTTGACACTAATTATTTATAAATAGTTTTCTTGCTCTAAACTAATGTTTACGTTTTCATGTGCAAGGTCAAAAAGTATGCAGTAATATAATCAGGCTTTATACAGAATTTGATTGAGGAAATAAGAAAAAATACTCGTCTAAGTGAATTAGATATATATTTTAGACAATTTAAAATCTTTCTCGACATTATAATGTAAAAACAATAACTGTGTATTTAATGTATGTAGATTGTTCTCTATCAGTTGAAAATTGTAACATTAGATTATTCTTATTAATTTACTCTTAATTTATATCCATTGTTTGAAAATAAACTACGCAAATGCTGAATTATTAGTTTATTGAACTAATTAAAACCCTCGGAAATTTTTCTAAGCACTACACCTTAATCTTTTACTTTTAGTGTTTCTAAACCTTTTCTTTCTTAATACTGTTTTGTGTGTATTTACAAAGTGTAGGGGAAGATTTCTTTCAGTAATATTCTCTAAGTTTTATCTTACAAGCCCAATAGGGGTCCAAAGGAATAACTCATACCCACCCATTTGTTAACCAACTTAAGCATTATTCTTTTCCTTTTCTTTTTTTTTAATTTTTGAAAATTTAAAATCCCTTTGAGATCTTGACAATTTCAGTTGGCGCAAACAGATATGGAAATATCTCTGAAAATAACTTTGTATAATAACTTTTTTTTTTTAAATTAGTTCACAACAAAAATGTGTTTTACAAAAAATCACTTTTATTGTTTAGAAGATGTTTTTTTTTTTTTAAGAAAATTTTTATCAAAAAACTTCAGAGTTTAAAAAAACAAACCCGGTTGGGGTTTTGATGTCTATTTTGGGGTTTGATTAGGTTTTTTCAGATATTACCTAGATTAAGATTTCAGATATTACCTAGATATATTAAAAGAAAATTTTCATAGGAAAATTTCTTCTTTGACCCCACTATTATGCTTTTATTTCTAGTCAAAGAAATGTACTGTTTCCTGCTTTATTTATTTGTTCTTAAATATTTAAGTTATAGTTTTTTTTTTTTTTTTTTTTTGTTAAAATAATGTCTTTTGCATGAAAACTAACTAGACATAACTACTGTTTGTTTAACAATTTTCTTAATAGTTTTTTCAGTTGCTTTTTAAACTATGTATTTACAATCAGTTTTGTTTTGATCAACAAAATAATTAATCAATCATGTAAACTTTTATTAAATAAAATTTTAAATGTAAAAATAGCTAACGTTAATTGCATATTATTCAGTATTTTATCATGGTTTGAAAGTTAATGGATTTTTATATTTAAATTATTATTTTGTAGCATTAAAATATAACTACTTTCAAAATATTTTAATCCATCCGTTTGAATATTTTCTGAAACAAAATTAATCTTCTGAAAAGAATTAAAAAATTTATACTTTTAATATTTTATTTTAATATTTATGTATGCTTATTTTATTCTTATTTGAAAACTGAATTTATTAAGGAGATAAAAGAAAAAGTTATTCCAGCCTGTACTCTGCACCTGTTCAATTCGAAACAAATAACATTAAGAAAGCTCAAATTATTGTCTAAAAAAAAAGTGGTTTTTCTTAATAATAAGCAAGAAAAATTATTATATTAATTCCAAGTTATATACATATTTATCTAAATACATTATGTTTTGAAGGTAGGGTTATGCATATTTGTGTATTAATATTTATAAGACAAATAAAAAATAATTCATGTAAGGGCAGATTTTGATTATGTTTATTAAAAAAAAAACGTTTGGGTCTTGGTTCTTAGGGGTTTGTGGGTGGGGCAAAAATGCTGTTAAAATGGCAACTTTATTAAAATCAACAAGATCTATCTTTACAGTTAATGGCAACAAACTCTAAATTATTAAAAATATTCAAAAAGATAAATTTCTAACATATTTTGATTTTCTGCCGTCTTATATGTAGTTTTAATATTTTTATTTAATAATTTATCTTTTGGCAACAAATTAAAATTCTAAATGTGTAAACATTTTGAAGTTAATTTACTGAAATGTTATTTACAATCTTAAAAATTTGCTATTTCTTTTATTTATTATATGTAATTCTTGTTTAAATTAGCATATGTTTAAAATGCCTTTTTCTTTTATGCAATACACAGAAATGAAGGATGAACTGCCAGGAAGACCTTTCTTTAATGGTCCATCCCAGGAAACAAGAAACACACTCATTAATTTTATGGGATATGTATATAGTTTGATTGATAGACCTTGTATTTGGTTTAGAGGTAATGCTATTGTTTTGCTTGATTGTAATTTTATGATTCAAAATACTAATTGAAAGTGCACAAAAAAAAGCACACTGATAACATTCCATCAAATTTTCTTGTACTAAGATGGTTCGAAGTTCCTGCATTAAAAATTTAATGTGTGCAGACAATGTTTTAAATTTAACACAAAAAAAGTTTTTTTTTCTTTGTTACAAATATTAATTTAATAAAGTAAAGAGAACTGTCAAAAACTTTAATCTCTTAATGTTCTCGCATATTTCTTCACATCTCTGATCTGAAATTATTTAATCGAATCCAAAACTTTTTGCACTCAATAATAAAAGATAATTTCGCATTAAAAATAATTAAGAATGTTTATTTATTATTTTTTTAATTAATTTTAAAAAGATTGAAAAAAATTTATTAAAAAGTTTGAAAATTCTTAAATTCTGTGCAATCATTAATAATGTTTGTATAGTTCTCGAGAAGTGAAAAGTTTTAAATTATTTAACTTTTGTATTCAACTATTCAGTCAATGTTCACATTAATAGATAAGTGCTTTTGTCAATGCAGCTGTAGCAATGAGTGTACTACATTACTAAAAATGGAAGTAATGTTTAATAATGAGGTGATCAAACTAATATTTGTGGTGTAAATTATGTGTGAAATATATGTAAGTTACTTTTTATTTATAAATGTAGGTAATATTTTTTTTTCTTTCTTTATGCAGAGAAAGTTGTATTGCCCAATCAAAAAGTTTACCCATACTACCACAGAAAATATAACAGAGTTCCAACTATTGATGAATGTTATGAAAATGATATTTCTTGCATTTATGAAGCTCAAGAGCAGTTTAAGCGAGACAAGTATGTTCAACTGTGAATTATCATTTTTAAATTATGATTTACTATATTTGTTGTTCATAATTAAAATTATGATGATTTCAGTTAATTATAGGCAATTTTAAACATTCCACTTCAATATTGCTGTTACATGGTGACAGTTATATACAGAAAATACTTTTAGCATATTTCCTATTGAAGCAATGAAAAACTTTGAAAAAATTACATAATGGTATTACACACCATTATCTGAAATCGACTGGATTTCGGCAACTCTGGAAATTAGATTTTTTCCCATAATAGGTCTTTAAGGTAAACAAACATAACATGCATTATTCAGTAAAAAAAAATAATAATCTGTGATAATTGATGACAATGTCATACAACAATGTATTCAATATGATAAAATCACTTACAGAATGTATATTGTATGTAAGAACAATTTTGAACCAGTTTTTTGGCGTATTATGATTCAATTACAAATAAAGTTGAAGTTTATCTTTTTAATTTGGTTTATCTTTTCATTTTAAGTTGGCAGTATGCCTTACTAAATGGCAAGATTTGAGTGTCAAGGAGGAATTCAATATGTGTTTAAATTTATTATTAATGCTTGATGTAAGGGTGAAAATTAAAATAACTTTTATTATTGAAACTTTTATAAAAACTTTTATTGCTAAAATTTGAATTCTTTATTTAAAATTCAGCTAATTTAATGACAATATGCTAGTATTTTAATACCTTGTATTTTCAAACATGTAAAAAGTTTCAAAAGCTTTTAATTTTCCTTGTTTGTGTTGATTTTCCAATTTTGTAAACTCAACCGCTTAATAAAAGTAAATGTCCTAATAATGAATGTTATTCAAATAGGTGACAGACACTGTATGTTTAAATGAAAGTGTAAAGGAAAAACATATCCATAGTTTTATTATATTGTGTCATTTTAAAGTTTAAAATGAAACTTATATGAAAATGTACTCTTCTGTAAAATAAATGTAATATTCTTTTTAGAAATCTAGATGCAAGCATACTTAATCTTCTTAACAGAAGAAGAACAGAATGTGTCAGATATGAGGGTCATGAAAGACATGAGCGTTGCAAGAAAATGTTTGATGATTTTGAGGAAGCATCTCTTAATTATTTCATTAAATGTAAGTTTTAAAGGAAAAAATAATTAATACCTTATCAATTAATGTAGTTTTTGTTAGCATTAAACTTAATGAAAATTAGCTTTTTCCTAATTATCAGTACAGTTAAAAGTCTTATTTAAAAATTACCTGATTTAGACTAAAGAATGTATCGGACCATATTTTAAAGTTAGTAATTTTAAATAGTAATATAACTATCATATTTTGCATATCTTATTAAAATAAAAACTTTTAAGTTTTAATTCTAAAAAAATCAATTTTGCTATAAAAGCAGTTTGAGTAAATTAGCCTTTAAGTTTATATTTTGCTATTTTTTATTTATTTTTATTCCTACTACTATTTGCATGAAGGTAAAACTTACAAAATATGGGAGTATATTGATTTGAACAACTCTTTTAAAAGGAGAGTTTATTTTTAACGAATTTCGTAACTAACATTTAGTTTCTTTTCAAATTATTTACAACTCAAATGTGTACTAAGAATTATAATAATCAATTATTTTTAGTGAAAATAAATTATTTATTAATTATACCAATGCTATCAATTTATATATTTTTGCAACAAAAACTTTTTTTTGATAATTGAAGTGTTATTTTGGGTAACATGCCTGTTGTAGAATTAGTTAGAGCAGACTCAATAAAACTTTGTTAAAAGTGCAACATTCAAAGCCTAAATCTTACTTGAAATTATAATTAGAAACAAATATTTTAATAATGATTTTTTATTTATTATTGAATTATTAATAATAATATAATAAATAAATAAATTTTTAATGATACCAAATCTAAATCTAGCAATTTCCTTGCTTTTGCAATAAAAATTGATTTTTTGAATCGATTATAGTACAATTTTGCATTACATACCTGTTTTAGAATAGATTGAAGCAGACTTGACAAAACTTGATTAAAAGTGCAAAATTTAAATCTTAAAGGAATAAAAGATGAAGGGGAAGAACAGTTTTTGTCTATTTTTCATGAAAATTACTATTGAATCGCCATCTGTTGCGTTTTGAGGATTACTAATTAGTAATGTGGAAAATTTATTTTTCCTGTGAAGATGGGCTGTTCGGAGAAAACCGATTCTTGTTCTCCCGTAGATGAGAAAAACAAAGAAAAGTATCATGATGATATATAAGAGAATTGGAGTAATAGTTTGAAAATATTGATTGAGGAGAAATTTTAAGGGGAAAAAGTTTTTGTTCAATTCAATTTTTGAAATGTTTTCATGGTGAAGAATTGGAAATTTTGTTTTGAAATTTTTATAGGATGTAATTGAATACTTGTGACATTCATGTATATTTTTTTTTTCCGATTTTAATCGTTTGATTGCTTCTGAGAACTCTCAAGCCTTGATAAGTAATTTTTTCAGTTTCAGCTTTCATGGACATAAATCATTTTTCCCCCTTGATCTTCAATTGATATTAGAAATTGATATTTTTAATACTGTATAAATAGTTTTTGATGATACCAATGATAAATCTAGCTATTTCCTTACTTTTGCAACCAAAAATTATTTTTTTTTTAAAAAAACAATTGTGTAATTTTAGGGCCTGTCTAAAAGTTGATTAAATCAGACTTGTCAAAATTTAGTTAAAGTTCATCTTAAAGGAAGATAGGAGGAATTGAAACATATTTAGTACAATCTTGGTGTGCTGTACATTATGATAAAAAACCACTTACTTCACTGGCAATTATGCATCCCAGCATACCATAGAATTCTTTTTCTATTTACAATGGATGTCCGAACAAAACTCTTAAAATTTTAATTCAAAATTAAATTTAAAAAAATTTATATTCACATTTTTTCTATGTGTGTTACAAGACTGTATAGATATTATATTAATTGACACAGTCTATTCTATTTTGTACCCTTAAACTCCACATTGAACTGAGTTTAATCTAATGTAAGAGACAACACACCTTAGAAGTGTATGAGTGAAATGAATTTTTGAAAGATGTCCTCCTATGTTAACTTTACTAGCTTTGTTGCATATTTAAAATTTTGAATCCCAATTTGGTGTGTTCTTGACAGAGTCACTATAATACAGTGTCTAGTATCCTTCTGAGACTTTGGTCATCTTAAGCTCATAAAAAAGTAATCGGAATTATTAAAATGTGTAGACTAAGGAAATGAAAATTTGCAATTGATGCTGCAAACTCAAAATATGCAATGAACAGTATTTCATTGTGGGTTTCTTGCATGACATCATCATTTCTTCCTTATGATTAAGCATATAATGTCAGTTTGAAAAAAAAAAAATTTTGAATTTTTGACATGGTAATTTGTGATCGGATTAGTTAACACTACAATAGTAAATCTTGTTTAAATTAGTTAATGAGAGTGATTTTTGTTAATAAACAAAATCTACACTTTTTATTCTTGGTTTTCAGATTTGAAGAAAAAAAAGCACATTTTTGTATTTATTATACATATTTTGTATTATCTAATTTATTTTTTATTAAAAAAAAATCACTTATCTCTTTGTTCCTTCAGATGGTGATCTGGGTGCTTTTCCCCATGTTAAATATGCATACATGAAACAAAAACACAGAATGATTTATGAAAGAAGGAAAGAAGCTGGAACATGGAATCCATAATTTTGATTTTACAAAAACTGTACTCAACTTCTAGTTGAAAAATACAATGCAGCAGTTTTGTTTGTTAAATTTAGTAGATTTTTTTTTTGTATTGTACTTTAATAAAGTTATTAAGCTTATATTTTTCTGATTTTAGTCTGTAGAATGTTATATTGTTTATGGAATTAAATCTTGTAAAAATCAGTCGGTGAATCTAGTATATAATGAACATTAATAAACAAGTCTGTAGCTCCAAAAGTGGGCAAAATGTCAATGTCTTCTGGTAATCATGAATACAAATAATCATAATTTACTCTTTCAATTGTAAATGTAGCTACAACTAATACTGTACTAAAATCACAGGTAACAATGATCTTGATTAATTATATTATCTCTGAATTATTAATAACTTTAATTCAGGGGTTATTCCAAGCTTTTTGTAAAAGGTCTATTTTCATGAAATCAAAAAGGATTTATTTATTTTGTTAATTGTGTAAAAATTAAGGTCCTGATTTTTTTAATTTTTTAAAAAATTACAAAAATTTAGAAGCTCAAACTTTCTGTGAAAAGTCTATTCATAATTTTTTGAGTAATTGAAAATAAGATTTCTTTTTATGAGAAAAGAAGCAACAAAGAATCTTTCAAAGCGTTTTTGTTTTAAACAAAATTTGTAATCAGTAATTTATTTATTTATTTAATTTTTTTTTGAAGAAACCGTTTTTTACAATTAAAAATTTGTAAATGGTCCGTTTTAACAATAACTATTTTGTAAATAATTCTTTCTCGTGAAAAAATTTTTTTCGAAGAATCAATTAACGTTTTTTAATTTTTCCAAAAATTACCCCTGTGATTGCAATATTCTTATATAGTTATTTTACTCATATTTCACCAAATTCTTTATGCTTCATCATTAAAATAGGTGCAAAGGAGGAGGCATACCATAACTTAGAAATAATAATGGTCTATAACTTCAAAATCATTTGATTGTCTAGAAATTGTGTAAATTTAATGATAATGCAAATATTACTATTGATTCTACAATTTTTTTAATAACACAATGGAGTACAGAATTGCAATTATGCGATAAAATAAAAATATTTCACTAACCTTAACCCTTTGTAACTCAACAACTCTGATTTAAGAAATATTTACGCGAATGTTTGAATACATCATATTAAGCGTGTAAAAAATAATGAAAAAATTAAGACCTTAAAATTAAAAATTTATTGATAAAAAGCATTTGTTGAACATCTCCAATATTGTGAAAAATAGCACAAAAATTCCAATATATTTAAAACTTCATGTGAAAAATTTTTAAATTGTTTTTATGGTAACAAGGTCTCACACCACATTTTTCAATCCCTCTTTAGCCAAATATACAATCAAGGGAATTGTAAAAAAATTGTATATCCTGCAATTATGTCGTCGAACAATTCTTGCTAAATGCATTATAATATTGGCAGCTGCACCAAGACTTGGTTCCCCCGAGTTTGCAATAATTTCTTTACCTGAATTTAGTTTGATTTTATAGGTAAATCCACCTCATTATAGGATTGAATTTTCATGTATGTTACATGTTTTCATGTATGTTACAACCCTTTGTATCACCGCGTTACATGTATGTAACGCGGTGATACAAAGGGTTAAAAGAAATGCAATTTTTTTAATAGGGTGAAAGAGCAGATTCTTAAAAAATTTTCTTTAAGAGTGGTAAAATTCAAATTTTAAATGAAACAAACCATCTTCTTTTGAAAGATCAAAGTTAATGAAGAGTACATTCCAGAAAATGGGTGCACTACCGAAGTCTTAATTGATAATCAGCAACTCCTTTTATCCTTTTAAAACATAAGACTGATATTCACTTCACCTGCTTTTTTAAAATGCTGTTTTTACCAGCACCCACGAATTATACACGGAACAAAAATTCCCAAATAGCTTCTTACAGCAGACGATTATTAAGTCAATAATTTAAAATCTCGTTATCTTTATAAAAGTAACTTTTTATCTTTGATACACGCATTGGAATAAGTCAAACCAAGTATTTTAAAAAAATACTAAGCGGGAAAAGATATTAATAATAAAAAATACAATAGTGGATGTAATTATCTTAATTTTTGTTATTAAAAAAAGTTTATTTTAATTATGCAATCAACTGCAGAAAAATTTGCATTTTGGCAAAATATTTTGCCCCCTGAGGCTACGTCTATGCTGACGCACTTTCATTTGGAGTCGCAGATTGGGGGCTGATTCGTAAAAATAAAAAAAACTTTAATGTTATTTTTTTACAATTAAAATATGTCGACATCATAATTTCGGTGGCCGTTTCTATATTTAAAGAAGAAGAAAAAATCTGTGGTCGTGGTTTGCGATTAAAAGTCGGTGACTAAAGGTCTATTTACATGTCAAATGATTTAAAAACATTCAAAGAACCACTATGAAATACAATTCGATTTTAAAAAAATTCATAGTAAATTAATAAAACATTAATCTTTTTCATTAAATAAATTTAAAAAATCAAATCATTCATTAAGAAACTAGCAAATTTTTTAAAAAAAATTAATGTTTTTTAAATGGGTTATGGTTCTAAAAAAGTCAGGAAAATTTCATGATGATACAGTTTATTATTATTATATTAAGTATAATATATATATAGTATAACATTTTACATTAGGCATTATACACCATAGAAATTAAAGTTCGCCTGTCTGCTTTCACATAAGTTTTTACAAAATTCTGAGCTCAAAATTTAGTTTTTTTTTTTTTAGATCTTAGGTGGTGGTACCTGAGGTCTTTGACTTCATAACCATTCGATTTTGTAAGTTTTGTTTAGGGCCGGGATAGCCTGGTTGGTCAGGCACTGAACCCATGGCCAAGAGGTCGTGAGTTTGATCTCCGTCGGCCGAAAACTCCCCGTGTAGTAAATGGTTATTGATGCAGGTTAAATCTGCCTAGTCAAAAAGTCCTCCATGTTCCCATAACATATACCTCTGAGGGTACTTTTCCAGGAGTTTCCTCAACTTCCGGGGATTGGTTGTTGTTGTTAATTTACGTCGCACTAGAGCTGCACAATGGGCTATTGGCGACGGTCTGGGAAACATCCCGGAGGATGATCCGAAGACATGCCATCACAATTTTGATCCTCTGCGGAGGGGATGGCACCCCCGCTTCGGTAGCCCGACGACCTGCGTGCGAAGTCGAGCACTTTACGGTAGCACAGTTTAACGAGGACCAATACCGCACACCCTCGGTCCCTACGCAGACTGATCCAAGTGGGTCACCCACCCGCACACTGACCGCAGCCAGTGATGCTTGACGGGGATTGGTTCAAAATTACAAATTGAGAAACTACGGAGTTGAACATTACTAGTCGTAAACCCAAAATTGGGTTGGCTGTTCAACAGCGGATATATAATATATATGTTTACTTGTCTAATATTGGTAGGTATGTATATTTCTTTCAAAGATAATTATGTAATATAAATATAATAGTTAACATTAGGCATTATACACAGCATAGAAATTTGAGTTCGCCTGTCATCTTTCACGCAAGCTTTCCTAAAAATCGTAGAAAAATTAAGCAAGTTTCGACTTTGTGTTTTATTTATTTATTTTGAAATAATGCTGTACAATAATTTCTAAAGGAAAATTAATTTATTTTTAAAAGCTAACTCTGTAACAATGCCGTCTGGTACAATTTGCTTTCTTGAATATTCCATGTTGACTATTTAATGAAAAAATAAAAAGCATGCCAGAACCATCTGAAAATATGCAAAAAATTGCAATGCCAATCAAATCTCAAGCCCCTTGCAAACCTGTTCAACATTTTATACAGGGTGCCCTGTAAATGTTGCAGCAAACTTCTAGGGGAATAAGGCCCATCATAAGGATTAAAAATTATCTAGGAAACCATGACCGGAAATGTTATCGTATGCCATTAAGGGCGCTTGCCTATTATTAACTCTTGCATCATGTGCCCTTAAACATCAGGTACTTCTTTTATTTAGCTAAATTATCTTAATTTTTTGTTTCCTTTTACTGTCAAAAACTGCTTTCAAATAGATACAGTAATCAGAATTTAATGATTTGGGGACTAACTGGACAAGCTCATTCAATCATTAATTTACAATAAAACGGCATTTCTAAGCTTATTTCAATGGCACTCCCAACAATTGCCAATAGTAGTAACTTAAAATTTAAATATTTTGGAAAAATTAGAACGGAAGTTCAAAGGCACACAACAACATGCCCATAATAAGAAAACGCCCCAAGCAGCGCAAGATGACATTTCTGTTCATGGTTTCCTAAGTAGTTCTTAATCATTATGATGTGCCCTATTTCCCCTAGAAGTTTGTTGCAACATTTACTGGACACCACCCAGTATACTATAAAAATCTTTTTGATAACATAAGAATTCTTTTTCACTACACAGCCCAGTGGCATGTAATAATCATACTTTAACTTTGTGCAATATTGCATATTAGTTATAAGCTAAAATTTGATATTGGGAAATAGTTTCTTTTTAATTTAATTGTAATTTTTCACATAATACACATAAAAGAAAAGATGGTATTAGCTTCATTAAAATTGAACAACTGAGAATTATAAAGGGATAAAGAACAACATTTTCACTTAGCTGACATAATAAATTGAATATACTTTCAAGAAAATAATAAACAGTCTGAATATTTTTAATTTGCATAGTCTCAAATTAAACCACAGATAGTCAAGGTGGATTTTAAGTATTTATTACAAGAATATACAGGCGTAGAAAACACAAATTATAACTCTGAGAAATTTTAAAATTTTTGTTTTCAATAATAGGTCTTATTAAAAATATAAATAAATAAATAACTTTAAATAAAATGTGAAAAAAAAATTATTATAATAATGCAAGCAATTAAATTTTTTTAAGATACACCAAGGCAAGTTATATTATATGTGAAGGACTTAAAATGTATAAAGGTGGTACAAACTTAAATTACATTTTACAATATCACACAGACTTTTATATTTGGATATTTACATATGGCTCCACAAACAGTGTCTTTATGTGCAGGATAGATATAAAATACTTTCTCTGTACAATGCATAAATTCTACAGATTCAATGGATTATTATGGACCACTCCTCCAAACTCTACCATGTCAGAAGAAAGGGAGCTCATCACCTTGAAGTTTTCCAGTTTTGATGATGATTTTAAAACTGCTAAATTTTGATGTACTCGTTCAGATGCCTAGAATAAAGAATTAGATCGAAATTAATGTCATTTAAAAGTGAAGTCTTTATTAATATGAAATGTCTACTTATATTTTTTGTATGAAAAAGAAAACAATACAATACTTTTTTAAACGATATATTTGAAAATTCTGACAATGTCAAATATTTTTAAATATGCATGAAAGATTTTAATACTGTATAGAACCGAATTCAGACTGAGAATTTTTAAAAGCCAAACCTGGTGAGGTTGGCTTAAAATCTGTTTCATTAACTTCATAAAACTCCACAGAGCCGTCGCCGAAGAAAAAAAAATATTACCCTTGTCTGAACAATAGCAATATATAGTTTAACATTGCAGCACGGCATATACATCAAAAAATGAAAGTAAAATACCTTAAAATAACAAATTATAAAGAAACACTAAAAGATGTCAATAGGAAAGGAATATATAAATTTTTAATCTTCTAGCATAAATTGAGATATTCAATAGGTTTTTATTTCTGAATGAAGATAAGCATGTAAACTTTTTTTTTTAATGGCGGGCACTCAGAAAATGCCAGAACTGCTTACTCTCTTCTCGTTACCCAGTAGGCACCTGTGGAGAAGCAGCATTGCCCACATCACACAACCACAAACCCGTTTATAGGGCGGGTTACATTCATACCCAAAGGAGAAAGGACATCACAGAGAGAAAGAAACATCCATGCCAAAATGGCATTTATAATAATCAAGATTAATTTGTCGAAGCACGAGATATCAAGTGAAGAGTTTTGCACACTTTTCGTTGCCTAGCGGTAAAAATATATAATATTTTTATTAATAATCTAAACCATTTTCTTTCAAATATCTTTCATAACTCTTTTTAAAAATTTAATGCTTTAAGATAAAGTTGCACGCTATGTTTAAATTTTAATTAGTTGAAATAAAGTGAAAATACAATCAAAGATCTGAGTTTTTGAAATGACAGGAAACACCATCATGCGTCAAAAACTTGACAACCCTGCAATTGACAAGAGATATAATGCCAAAAGACAGCAACATACAAACATGAAACGTTTAAAGCATGGTAATAATTTTTAAAATTTCAATTTTCAGATGTTTTTCTCATTTAAATGACTTTTAATGATATGTGGATTATATTAAAACAATTAGGACCTTATGCCAACCTTATTTTAAGTTAATATTATTATTACTTTACAATAAGTGTTTCTATTTTTCAGTCAATGGTCTTAGGTTATGGTTTTGGTCACCAAACAAGTATTTACACAACATCTGTTAAAATTTTTCATATTTTTCGTAAAAATAGTGGCAAGTGAAAAGTTCAGTCACTAATACCTTTAGACTTATAATTTCATGATCTGAACTCATACTCATACATACACATACATAATATACTCATATGTTGATAAATATGTGCTTTAAAACAACTTGTTAAAACTTTTCTTAATTAAAAGTAAAATTCGGAGTAACCATGTTTTGAACAAGAACTCAGTCTAAATTAATAAAATTTTAAGCATTAAAATGTCAAAATATTTTTTTTAAAAAAATGAAACAATTTAATTAGAAAGTTAATTATAAAACAACTTTAAAACAAATACTTTACTAAAATAATAATATAATTACAATAAATCTAAAGGATTATCTTACCTCTTGGCATATAAGATTTGTAAACTTTGTTTCATTCTTTGCAGATGGTAATTTATTTTCAATGGAAGAAGTTGCTCGGGACAATACAGCTATCATAGAGTAAATGTCAATAGCAGAATTCGCTAAGCGATTCAGCAAAAATTGCTCGTCTAAAAAATTAAAGAAAGCATGATTTGTGTAAAAATATCATCTACTAAAATTAAATGAGAAAAGCTTTCATAATGCAGGCTAATTTAAAAAAATAAAAAAAATAATAAAAAAAAATCTGAACAGTTATGCGGAAATCTGAAAATGCAATCGACAAAGAAACATGGACAATAAAATCGTCACATATCGAGCGCATTAAAAATTAATTCCATAAATGCAAGATTCAAAATTTCCTGCGTATGATAATATAGCATTAAAAACCATGAAAATCGGTAGCGATAACTGACAAAAAATGCAATCGTAAATGAATCCTAAATATTTAAATTTGAAATTGGTGATTGGAAATTCGCTAAACAAAATAATATTTTATTAAAACATTGAGATTTTAGAAACAAAGTGAAAACAGTTTAATAAATACCGAAAGACCAGAGTTTAATAAATATCGAAAAAACAATCAACAAAACCATGCAGATTTACCGTGGAATTGTAGTGAATTGAATGGATTGAGAAATGATTACTAACTGAAATGTGTGATTTGGAATTGGTGGTATGTTATAATGACAATAACCACGCAAACCACGTGTATTTGTGTTTGACTGGAAATGATTTTAATTTTTATTTGAATTGGAAATTATTTCTATTTTTATTTGAATTGGAAATTATTTCTATTTGTTATTTTGTAATGAATAAGGAAGTTTTGATATTTGTTTACCTTAAAGACCAATTAATCGAAAAAATCTATTTCACATACTTGCCGAAGTTCTGACAATTCTGAATATGGGACTTACCACTATACAGGATGATTCTAAAACGATGGGCAAAATTTTAGGAAGTGATAGTACACACCCAAGCAAACAATTTTTATCAAAGAATGTATGGTCGAAAACAAAACGCAAAGGTGCTGGCGCATTTGGAAAGTTGTTTGATGCAAACGTGAAAGCTCCATTCCTGTTGCGAGTTACTGTGCTGCTTTACTTGTTGCCAAGCTTTCGGCCGCTGCAGGGAAAGTTCGTGATATGCCTGGTGTGTTTCAGAATCTTCGCCGTTGTACTGCGTGCATAGCTGCTATCGGCCACTGTTTTGAACACTTATTGTAATCACATGCCATTAAATTTGCTTTGATAACTTAACTTTATCGTTTTTGCCTCTTTATGTGTTTTTGCCTCATGTGAGAACATAAACTTTGACGCAATCTAGCGGTTTTGCGTTTTGTTTTCTACCATACATTCTTTGATAAAAGTTGTTTGCTTGGGTGTGTACTATCACTTTCTAAAATTTTGCCCATCTTTTTAGAATCACCCTGTATACATGTAAAGATTTGGTTTAAGAAAAATGATTTAAAATTCATTTGGTCATCACAGATTAAAACGATGATTTTAAGAACAAAAAGAACTGATAAATATAAAAAACAAAAGAAACAGAAAAAACAAATAGAACTGATAAATATAAGGTGGTGATTTTAAGATTTTAAAGAATCATTTAATATTTCTACTTGTATTTCATGCTAGTGAAAAGATGTTATCGTTAAAAGTACATAGTTATAGATATCTTTGCGAAGCAAAAAACTTGACTTCCAAGCTATGTTTGTTTTCTTTCCACTTTTGAAATTCGGTTAAGATTATTTTTTTAAAACAAAAAATTTCTAAAGGCTATTTTACTTTTAAAAGTGGCAACATGTGGATAGATATTCCACTTCTATAACCTTTATTATACCTTTTTTTTTTTTTTTACTATTGACAATATTTATTTACCCAGAAGTAAATTAAGTTTCTAAGAAACACTAATTCGCATTGAATGCCATAAAATGGGAAATTAAAACTGACTGCCACCAGCTTTTTTCCCACATAGTTAAGGATGTGATAAGTTATAATTTGTAAATACAAACTGATTGATTTAGGTTCACACATAACACATTTTCCAACTTTTATTAAAATTAAATTATTGGGCATAATTTTAAGAATAAAATACTTACTGATAATGTTTTTTCCATATTTCACTAGCAAATCTTCAACACCCAGGCCAAAGTTTTCAATGCACTTAGAAGCCTTAAAAAAGAAAGTTTATTTTTATACTGACTTACACACAAATATATAAAATCATGAGCAAAAAAATAACAATACTTTTAAAATATTATCTTAAATAGCAAAAAAAGTTTAAATAATATTTTAAATAAATATCACATCTTGGCAGAAATTTCATTACATTGAAAAAAGTTAACATACTAACAATAAACAAATATTATTTAAGAGAGAAAAATCAGAAAAAAATTAACATTAAAAAAATAGTAAAATATGAAGTTAATTTATAAAGAGAAAGTTTAATATGATAGAAAAATAAAATTAGGTGACTTGGCCATAAGACATAGTTAAATTCCTTAAGTAAACTATGCATTGATTGAAATTCTGCATGCAAATAGATTTTACATTTAAAATAATTACTAACATTTGTCTGTTTAGAAGTAAATACATCAATATAAATTGGCTTAAACTAAAAATTTGATATCAGAGGAAGAACACTATTACTTATTAAAGTTAATAGTCTTCTTCAAGCATATTTTTCTGATTATTTTAAGTGTACTGTTAAAACCAGCTGCCACATTTTTCTCGTCAAAGATAACATGCACAAACCTGTTCACTTATAAAACGTTAATCAATTGATTTGTTAGAACCTCAATACTTTATTTTTGAGATCATATCAGATTATGTATGCATTTTTGTCTTTCAAAATATTCTTACATAACGAATTATGATAAAAAAAATAATGATAAATGAATAAGAATAATGATAAATGAATTATGTTCAAACATAAGATAAACAAAATGCCTTGCATAATATCCCTGAGAGAATTTCAAGCAATCAAAATAGTATTTACCAAAACACCAGAGTCACTTAAATCATTATGAATGTGAGTAGAGAGGGATGGGGGGCTGCTTAGACCAATTACTCTTTTTGCTCTCTTAGCACCCTCATCAAGAATAAGACCTAAATTTGCTGTTGGATTCTTCAAAGCTTTTTGCAACTCTTTCAAATGGCCACCAGCATGCTGTAATCCTAAAAAAATCAACAAAAAACAAAAGATTGTTATTACAATGTGACCTTAAGGGGCCATTTAAATATTAAGCACCTAATAGGGTAAAGTTTGTGATTTCCTTAATTTTCCCAATAAAGGGATAGGAGTATGAGAAATGCTTATGAAAGAACCGCCATGGCCCTTCTTCTTTGCCTCTTAATGAGGTGACCCGCGTTTGAATAGCATTACTGGTTGATCAATACAAATTATGCTCTCGGTTTTCACCAGTCACAGTATTAACATAAAATATCCACAGTGGTAGATAAATTATAGGTTAGAATCCCTTTACCGTCGAGTTAGTTATGAAAGGTTTACTCTATTTTCCTCTCCATGTAACGCAAATGCAATTTAGTTCCATCAAAAAGTCCTCAGCGAAGGCTGGTTTGTCCCACTGCTAGGTCCAGGAGCTCCTTTGTCTTCGGTTTTGTGTTCAAAATTACAAAGCTACGAAGTCGAACATTGATAATCGTAAACTCAGAATTGGGTCAGCTATTCAATGGCGGTAATAAAATAAAATTTTTAAAAAAAAACGCTTGTGTAAGATATTAAAATTACATTATTTTCAAATAATTTATTTTCAAATAAATTTTAAATATTATTTTAAAAAATGTGACAAAAAACTTATAAAAAGAAAATATTAAAAGAAAGGATGTGTTTCAAAGGTCAAGAATGCTGATGACTGTCAAAAAACCCAAAAGATTCCTAAAGAGTATGATACTCAAAATTTCTTAAAATGAATTAAAACAAAAATTTTGTTTTGTGCAAAGATATATTCTTTATTTGAATTTAATTCTAAAATTAGATTACTACTGTAAAAGCCACAGTTGAAACTAAAATCAAGAGAATGTGGTGACTTTCCAATATAAGCATTGGAGTGGATTTGTTGTTACTTATGTTAACAGGAGAAAGTCTAAAATAGCCAAAAACATGCTTAGGTAATATTTGTATGACCATCTTTAAGTTCTCTTTCATGCAAGGATAACTAATGATAAACTATACAACGTTTCTAATCTTAAAAACATAAAATAAAAACAAAAAATAAATGATTTAATTCATTAAAAATAAAAAACTGAGTGACGATTTTATTCACTTTGAATACCTGTTAAAGCAATGAATAGCCTCAAGATATCATTAGTTCCTTCAAATATCCTAAAAATTCTAGTATCACGAAGGACACGCTCAAGTTGAGCTGATCTCATGAATCCCATGCCTCCAAGAATCTGAATAGCTTCATCTACAACAAACCAGCATGCTTCTGAGGCAAAGATTTTACTTATAGCAGCTTCAAGTTGAAAGTCAACATAACCTTTATCCATGTTTCCAGAAACCATGTAGGCCATTGACTGAAATAAAAACAAAATTTATTTAAAGTCTGACTTTTCAGAAAAATTCTTGAAATGTTACTTCAGCTATTATATTCTTTTTACTTTCTAGTCATCCAGTAATATAAATATACTAAAACTGCTCAGTAATAATTATGAAAAACTATATTTTACAAAAGTTATTCATGGGTAAAGAGGTTTTAGAAACATTAGAGCCATGGTGGCTCAGGGGATAGAGTGTTTGCGTAATGAAGTAACCGAGGTTCCAATCAAAGGGGTAGCTGGTTGATACAAATTCTGCTCCTGGCTCGCAAACACCACAGTGCTGATGTGGAATATCCTAAGCGATTGATGGATCATAGGTTAGAATTACCCAGCACTCAGGCTAACCATGGGGGATTTTCATGGTTTTCCCCTCCATGTAACACAAATGCGAGTTATGGAATTGAACATTGTTAGCCATGAAATCAAAATAGGGTTTGCTCCTCAATGCTGGTTATAAAATAAATAAAAACATATGAACAAACTTTTTTCTTTGTGTACTTAGTTCTGAAGACAAATGGGCAAAACATAAAAAGTAGAAATAAAATTGAGGGGGTCAAACTTTCGACAGCTCTAAGATAAGAAGATTTGATTATGTTTTTCAAATTGTTGCAACCAACCATACTTTGCAGGTCAAAATGCAAATCAGTTCCTTCCTTTTTTAAAAAAAATATATACATATATATTATTAAAGAAACATATATTTTGGCATTGATTTAGTAACTTAGTGCACTGGTAGTGTCAATTAATTAACATATTTAAAGTGTTTCTTTAAAACCATTAAAAAAATTATATCCTAGAATTAGTACTTGAAAAACAAATCATTAGAATAAAAGTTATTATGAATCAGATTTTTTTTACTCACTTTACATAAATTTTTATTACAATTTCAATCTTTAAATAAAATAAAAAAATTAACAGAAAAACTAATAGAAATGACGCAGATACTAAGAATACATAAGCTTTTAAATGCTCGCAAATAAAGAGTTAAAAGGAATTATAAATTAAAATTTGGTAGGGTTAATTGAAAAAAAATTGAGAAAAAAAGTGAGAAAAAATATAAAAATGTTTAGGAGGCACATTTGGATTTACTATACCAAACTCAGATGACATTAATTATAAAACAAGATTATAAGCAACATCTGAAGCGGAAACAGAACAAGTGTGTTATGGTCATGAAACTAATGTTCACCTGAAGATAATAAAACTCATCAAAGTAACTCACCATAACAGCAGAAAAGTTTTTGAATTGTAATGTTAACTCAAAAATAAGAGTTTTACTTAAGTTTTTTGTACTTTTTCCAAACCTTCATCTTTACTTACTATGTTCACTAATACATATTATTTGAAAAATTTTAAATAAAATAATTCAGTATTTGAAGTTTGCAAGAAAGTCATTTAGTAAATATAAAAGTAGAAATACTCATATAAGCAGTGGGGAAAAAAATTGTGCTATGTCAAACATGCTTGATATCACAGCTAAAAAAAAAAATTATCAACTATTTTGGTATTTATATAAAGTGCACACACATGTAATAATCATTATTTAATATAGTTGTCCACAAAAAGCAATTACTATTTATGATCAATATCAAGAAATTAATGTGAAATTAAATATACCTATAATCAATCAGTTAACGTAGGTAATGAAAAAGTTAACTTGATCATTTAAAAAAAGTTAAAATTTTTCGATTTTAGAAACCTGTTAGAAGGTTTAAAAAGATGTCATTCGACAAACAAACATTAAATGAAATTTCTGGATAAATCTAGAATTAACATTACACAGCAGTGATTGTGATACAAAGTGAAAAATCCTAAACATTTTATGTGTGAAATTCAATTTGCACACATGTTTTACATAATTTTTGCTAAAATTAATAATTATATTACCTTCTAATGAAGAATATCACACCTTTATAATAACTAATTTAAGAAAAGAATTGTGATATTGTTTTTTTAAAATCCTGATCCCGATATTAGATTTTAAAAACGTGTAAATACAAATCACAACATATCATTTTTAAATCAGGTAAATACGAAAATCCATGTTTGATATTAAAATTGTGTGAATATAAATTACGATAATAACGGATACCAATGCAGTTCCAAACATTCAAAGAGGTAAAAATCTGCCAAACGAAAGGAATCAAATAGGTGGATTTTTAACAGACATTTTGTGACAGAATCACATTATATGAAAGTCTTGTTAGCAGGATTTAGCAAAAGTTTCAAATTTTAAATTTTAGATAGTGAAACTCTGTGAAAATATTGTTGGATAATAAGTTAATGATTTGCAGAAGTCCGAGAACCAATTGTTTTGAGATAGCGAAATTCCTCCATGCTTTTAGACCCGGAAGGGTAAATCCAAAATACAATCACCTATAATAACAGATTAAACACATAAATTTTCTTTTTTTTTTTTTTGAATTTCAAATTTACTCTATTGACTATGCCAATTTAAAAATTTTAAAAATAATTTATAACAATATATACAATTACTTCTCTTAGGTCGTCCCAAATACTCAGAAAAATAATTTTCTGATTTTTAGACTAGTTTTAGCAAATTTCTTAAATAATTCTAACTATTTGCATAAATTTTATTACTAATTTTTCAGTTATACCTCATTTTCAAACATAGTGACATAACATATTAGAAAACATAAGTGAGATTTAAGTTGAAAATATATACTTATTTTTGAAATAAAATTATAAGAAGACCAACTTTTTAGAAAAATATCATACTTTTAGGTACCTCAACAATAAATTCATTAATTTTTTAATAAATTTTGACTTGTGTATTTTAGGTAAATTCCCTAACATTTCTCGAATTTCTCCAGATTGATAAAGTTCTCCCTGTTCTCCTTGATTTATCAATTCTGTGACCATCCAAATAATAGGGTACAAAATATGTTGCATATTATCTTTAAAAAAAGAATGAAATCTGAAGATACGTATCATCATGATATTAAAGCAATAACAAAGTTCATTTTTACTAACTTAGTCACAAAAAAAAACATATATTTATACTTACTTCAGTAATGTAATGAGCCATAGACATTCGTACAAGTTTTTCTTGAATTGTCCCATACTGGCTAATTTTGCTACCAAATTGAGTTCTGTTAGATGCATGTTCAACAGCTTTTTCGATAGCCCATCGCATTGTGCCAGAAAGACAAGCAGCCATTCCAAATCTTCCATTATTTAATATATTCATTGCTATCTGGAAAAAAAATATTAATTTGAATCAAAAAATCAAATTAAAACCATTTTTTTCTAACGTAAACAATTGTACAACACATACTACAATTGAGGTCAATAATAAAAATTGATTGTAAATATTTAAAATTAGCTTCTTGGTCTCTAAAATAAGTTAAACAGAATTAACATTTTCTTTTAACATTACTTGTTCAATATGAATAATAAATGATAGGGATTATTGAAAAAATAAAATAAGCCAGCTGAATAAAATAAAAATTAACTAAGCAGTTCCTAAACAAGAACCTCTCAAAATCAACATGATGAAAATCAATAATATAAATTCAAAGGTCAATATTTTTAAGAAAAGTTTAAAAAAATCTTTTTAACCAATTCATTAATAAGGAGGAGTATTTGAATCAAAGATTTCCAAGCTTTTTTAGCTAAGACTAAGAATAACTATTAGCTTCATAAACCTAAATATCCACTTTCAACAACAATTGTTTTTTAGATATTCATCTAAAAAATAAAAGTCTGAGTTAAAAAGTTCAAAAGCCAAGAAGAAAAGTATGAGGATTTAAAAATTAGGTATGCTCATCAGCTGAAAGAGTTGAGTCATTAGTTGAGTTCTTTTCCCATAGTTAGTTGAAACTTTTCCCATACTTAACGTATAACAACTTCTTTTTAAACAACAAACATTGAAAATTTCATTTGGTTCAATTAGTAAGAATAAAAAGTATTGACTATAAAAAATTAAACATTAAATTTTATTCAAAAATAAGTAAACCTCTGGTATTATGTTCCCAAAAATAAGTAATCTTGAATAAAAAGCTAATTATGGTTCGCTAAAATCTACACCTTTTTTAACTAATACAATTTAGATTAAATACTTAATCTTTAATCAGAATTATTTTTCTGATCTGATCAACTGAAGTTTTAATAGAAACACCGACACTCCTAATTGTTATCTTTATATTTGTTGTTCCCTTTCCATTGCTGTATGTAGAGTGGCCATTAACACTTAAAAAGCATTCCTGACTTTTCTCTGATATTTCCAGATTGACTTTATTGAATTTCCCTGATTTTTTTTTAATCTGTCACATAAATTTTATTCTTAATTTGACAATTATATCTTGTTTTTATAAAATATATATTACAAAACACTTTTACTTGCTATTAGAATTGTATTAATTTTAAAAAGTTACTACATTATCAGTAATTTAGGATAAAATCTTGGAACTCAATAAAACTCAAACTTATATTAATTCAGTTTCCCTCACTTTCTTAGTTATTTTTATTAAATTCCCTGACATTTTCTCTGATTTTTCCAGATAGATACAATTCTTCGGCTTTTCCATATTTTTCAGTAATTTCACTGTTCTGCGGCCACTCTGTGTGAATGTATTTCTTTTTCTAGTTGACTTTTTTCTTTTTATTATACATATTACGTTTATAGTCACTAATTTGAACCCTGTGATCCAAAAGCGACTATTTTCCCCCCCTAATGTTATGTTAATATTCAACCCGTTTAAATCCATTAAAATAATAAAAAATATCTTATTTTGCCTATCAGTTTACAAATGTTGGCATTTTTCTGACATGAAATGAACGATAATTTTTAAAAAATTACACAAGATACAATAAGATTAAGTAAAACATTTAAGACTATTTTTCAAAGGTAAACTAACAACTCTCCTAAATTATAATGTGAAAAATACCTTAAATCCATCACCAACTTCACCAATAAGATTTTCAACAGGTACTTTCACATCATCAAAAAATACTTCAGCAGTGTTTGATGCTTTTATTCCCATCTTTTTCTCAGGAGGGCCACTACTTACTCCAGTAAAACTTCTTTCAACGATAAAAGCTCCCATTTTTTCTACAGTTCCTTTTTCTGTTTTAACAGGAACCTATGCATACAAAAAAATATACAATATAAAAAGACTACAAGGAAAAGTTCGTTTAAAAAAAACAACAATTATATTTCATTTTATATGAGTTAAAATTTTTAATTTATTATTTGTAAATATTTATAACCATATGCAAATTAATATATTCATAAATACTGCTTACATTTAATATCAATAAATGGAAAATAAATAAAAACATGAACACTTAAGAATATAAAATTTAAATTAATGTAAAAAAAAACTTTAACTCAAAAAGAAGAAAGAGAACATCAATAAAGTGAGACAAACAAAAGTTTCAAAATTAACAACTTATCATCAATAACTAATAAACTTATCTTCTCAAAGGTTATCACTAATGTAAGAGTAAAAAAAAAATTTGAAAATATGAACTCATTAATGAAGACATAGAGTGTCGATCAGAAAAACTATACAAAAGAACAGTTTGATGGAAAAATATCACCTTTAAAAAAATATAGCTCATCACTATATTATTCTAACCCTTTCATACATAAACCTATCTCACACACAAGCTCAAAAAAATTTCACCAATTTTAAGCAAAATTATTATTAATAGCCAAGGTTAGTGAAATTTAAGATTTCAAAGTAAAATAGAAAAATTGGATTTGTTTTAAATCAGATTTTTGTTTCACTTTTTATATTTATCAGCCAGATAATTTGATCAAATAGCAGATGTGCCAACCTGGAAAATTAAGATTCAGAAGTTTCCTCAGCAAGAATTCAGGAGATTTCAGGAGGGGAAAGTAAGTATGATATGCAACATATTTAACACTTCTAATGAAATTAAACAAAATATTATTTAAATGCAAGACATTTGCAAAATTATATGAAAGACATTGAATGCAAGACAATTTATAAAACAAAAGAGAATCTAACTTTTAATCAAATATGTTGTTGCAACCTTGTTATTAGCTATAATTGATAAAAAAGATTCCTCATAACTGCATAAAAAATAGCTTATATTTACTGAATATAAATGAATTTTAAATTTATTACTTAAAATTTTATTTGGTAGTAATGAAATAACAAGTATGTTGGATAATAGATGTAATTACAGCTGGACTTGGATTCCATCTTTTAGTAGTTGAGCCCTAATTGTACAAAATTGAAATAACCTTACTTTCTAGAGATAAACATTATAATAAATGTAAATAATGTTTATTATCTACTTTTATCATATATAACAATCACTAGAAAGTGCATTAAGTTTATGACAAGAAAATATATTATGGGTAATACATTTATTATATCACAAAGATTTTTTAAGAAAGTACCATCAATAAATTTAAAAAGAGATTTATAATTCTACATTAGAAATCTTGATTTAAAAAACTTCAAAAGCGTGAATCATATTGTCTAGAGAAATATAAAAAAAGGGAACAAATCAAAATTAAAAATGCTAAATAAAATACCTTGGCAAAAACCGTGAAGACATCAGCAATTCCTCCATTACTTATCCAAATTTTACTTCCATTCATAGTAAAATACTTTCCATCTGCTGAAGGAACAGCTTTTGTTTTGATAGACTAAAAACAATTATAATAATAAGATAAAAATAAAAATAAATGGGAAAAAATACAAAAAATATTTTAAATAAAATATTAGTTAAACTATTTCTTAAATAGCATTCATAGATATTTGATCAAAATAAACGTCTTTAAATAAACGTCTTTAAATAAACGTCTTTTTTTAATAATTTGAAAAAACAACAGTAAAATATCATTTCCAAATTAATAGTTCATTGTAAAATCATGCAATTTAAATTTGTGATTTATTGCAGTCAAAAAAAAGTAAAACAATGCAATGTTTCAAAAATTGCAAAGTTATCTTTAGATATTTTTATTTAAAAAAATTGTCTTGAAATTAAAAATTTTATTTAAACAATTAGAAGGATGCAAAATATAGCATTGTTTATAAATAATAACAAAAAAAAATTTAAAATTTAATCCAATACACCAAAAATGTTTCATTTCTTGAATATAAAAACTAACTATTGCATAAAAAAGAATTTAAAATATTCGTTTCTTTTTTTTAAAAATAAAATTTTTGTAAAAAAAAACCTACTCCTAAGACATCTAATTACACTAAAGGAAATTTTGTTTAAAGAGCTTACTCCAGCATCAGATCCACTGCCTGGCTCAGTTAAACAATAAGCAGCTATCTTCTTGCCAATAGCTAAATCAGGAAGGTACTTTTCCTTTTGGCTCTTATTGCCAAACAACAAAATTCCTTTGAATCCTATGGACTAAAAATCATAAAATATAAATATTAAATGGGACAGTTAAAAATTCTAAAAAAAAATTTGTTAATGATTCATTTAAAATAACGAGACTTCACAGAAAAATATGATTCGATCAACTCAAAAACTTATTTTTCAATATTTCATTTTACAAGTTTTGTTTAATGCATATCTGTCCAGTATTGTTAGCACTGCTATTGACCAAATGTCGGAATTAATGATAAATGAATTATTTACTTCAATATAAAAATGACTGATTTTCACCATTTGATTTAGCTACTAGTAATTGACTGTGAAATGGTAAATTTTTTACATGCAGATGGACATTATAATATATCTAATTAACTTTTTAATAAGTATTGAAGTAAATCTATACAAATTGAAATGAATGACTGTTTGCCTATTTGTCCCAAGTCAGTTCATTTACCATACATACAAATGAAATGAAATTTGGCATTCTGATACTTTAAAGCATGAAGAATGTCCTTAGAATATCCAAACTTACTGAATTTAAATTGAAGGATATAAGTCATATTTCCTTAATATAAATTTTAACACTACATTAATGTTTTAAGTTAGCCTTTCTGCTCAAGAATTAAACCTATAAAACAATTTTTCTGATGAATTTAACAATGCAAAGTCACTAAAAAGAGTTAAAAAAAAAATTTTTTTTTAAATAGAGAAGCACTGCTCATCAGATAATTTTTTGCATAATTTTGTAAAGAAAGTTTTTTAATTTTAATGTTATATTCCTCTGATTACGTTAACACAAAGCATCTTAGTTTAAGAACTGTTATTTTCACAAAATTTTTTATTCACAAAATCAGAGTAAAATTTTGTGCTTGTCTATTGTGATTTACAGAAAGAAAAAAATTCCTTAGTAAAACAGACAACAGGGTTAAGAAAAAATCATATATGAAATTTAAATTATGCAATTTATACAACTAAAAAACACAACTAAAGCAATAAAAATAACTAAAAAATAAAGTAACTCTGAGAATTAATAAAAATAATACAGTTAAAGATTAAAAATATTGTCATTAATTTATTTGGAAGTTTACTATTAAATATAACACATAAAGCTTTCCTGCAACAGCCCATTATGGGCCAGAGGGTCAATGGAGGTTAACATTCAGAAATTTCATGACCAACGACATGATTGAGGCAATATGTTCAGTATTGCACACGCCGCTTTTACTCCCCAGACAAGCTGAGTGGGCTTCAAGCGACCACTAGGGATTGAACCCCAGTTCTTAATAGCAGTTCAGTGCCATAACCACTCCGCCATCGCAGCTCTACACATAAGGAAATTTATTATAGTTACACTAAAACAAAAACAATTTTTTAAACATTGCTAATTTTCTAAATTAAGTCCTTTCTCCACAGTTAATACTTGATTCATTCTTCTCACAACAATACATGATATTTTCCATTTTATAATATTTTTTTCAAGTTTATCATGATTTTTTTCAGAAAAAAAGAGTTGTCTTAAAAATGAACCTGATCTGAAACATAGATTTTTGTGAACTAAGTTTTTTAATTGAAATATAAATGTTGGTGATCCTACCTGATGAGCTCCCAGTGTGATTCCAAATCCAAGATCATGACGACCAACTAATTCGACCATTCTAGCATACTGAGTATTATTCAATCCTAAACCACCCAGTTCTTCAGGCACTTGCAAACCAAAAGCACCCAACTCTCCACCTTGTTTGATTAGTTCAGGGGTAACAACAGCCAATTCGTCATTTTTATCAGCATCATTCACATCCTTGAGCAAAAACATTTATAAAAATTAATAAGAATTTATGAAAATCCAAATAAAAATACAATAACGATCATGGCAAATGTTTTCAATGGTTCGTTGTCATCAAAAAGATTCAATCTAAATTTTTTCTATTCGTTAATATGATATGTTAAAATTATTGCTTTCTGTGCTACTGTTTAATGTTATTAGTCATTTTATTTTTTATTTTTTGAAAATAATCTTTCCTTATTTTATTTTTTGAAATATTTATCATATATTCAGAAATAAATTTTTAGTTTCATTTTCCTCTGTCCTGCAGCTTAGACCTGAAAATTTTAATCTTCAGCAAGTAGCCAGTGGATGGTAGATTTTAAAAACTTAATGGGCATTTTTTTTCAGAAATCTAATAAGCTGGTGACCAATATCGATAGGTCTTTTCCTTTTACATCTTTTTCATCAGCTATTAAATCATTATTATTATCATCATTCATTATCATTTTTGTTTTTATATTTCATTTATCAGTTTCATTTTTAATCATTATCATTTTCGTTTTGTTTTTCGTTTTCCGCTTCGATTAAATTATATATTTATATATATTCATAAAAAATCATATAAATAATCTACGGCTATAAAAAGTTTATTTCCACAATTTAAATAATATACGATAAAATTTAGTATAACATGCAGACTTTAAAAATCTCTATTTAAAAATATTTAGGGAAGTGAAATACATTTAATGTATACATAGAAACTTAGAAATAAATGAATTATTAAAGAACTCTCCCCTTCCATCACAAATCTAGTGAATCTTACCATCACAAATTGGTGGATTCTGAAGAATCAAAATTTTGAATGAAACATTAAGACATTTTAATGAAAATTCCTGAATTTTTCTGCAATGATGTACTTTTATCATTAAAGGATTAAGTAAAAACATGGGTAAAAGTGGCCATTTGTTTAAGTCCCCACATATTCTTGTTGACTCGCCACATGGCGAATGGTTATTTTCAGGTCTAATGTAGCTTCCACATTAACAAAGTCATAAATTTCCCAGATTATTATGGGGAAAAAAGACTATGGATTGAACTGACAAATCATTAACTATGACTGACTATGGATAGAAAAAGACTATGGATTGAACTTGACAAGTCAGATGAAGATGTTACGTTACCTCCTACAAATGCCAAAATGAGGAATGCAATGAAAGAACTGAAATTCGAAGTACATTTCTGCTCTGATACTTTAAAAACATATGATTGTGAACAATTTAAATATAAGCTGCTCAGGAAAATATTAGATAAAATAAATATATCAAAATAAAATAAATATTAGATCATCAATTGATGATTTTTTTTTTTATGTATAATTTTCATATTTTAAAGATAATAAGCAGTACATAAATAAAACGTTAGTTTTTTTTTTTTCCATTTTATTTCAAATTAAGTAGCTGATTGGTAAATTTTTGTAATTTGATGATTTGTTTATCGTAGTCAATTGCATTAATAGTTTAATAGTTAAATAGTGTTATAATAATTTGCTTAAATAGTTCATCACATTGTGTCCCAAAGATTACTGAGCACAAAATTTTTTTAAAAAAAGAGAAAGAGAAGTATAATTTTTTAAAATTAAACTTGAAAAATCAAAATTATGCATTCAAAAAAAATTATTACATTAAAAAAAATACATTAAAATAGTCTAAATTACGTAACAAAAGTATTTTGTATGACAAATCTTTTCACATTAGAATCATTCAGAAAAGATACTTACATCAAATATATAAAGAGAACACCAAATCAAGGTAAATTAAATATATTTAACTAAATGGAATCAGGTACAGTAAAATAAATAATGATGTAAATAGGTAAGTAAATAGAATTTTTTTCAAAAAAAAAAAAAAAAAAAAAAAAAAAAAAAAAATCAAAATATTTACTTTTAAATTGAAAACTTTTATTTTCAGGATAAACAATGTGAGTTTTTGTATTGCTTCTTTCATCTGATTTTAAAAAATTTATACAGTGCCTTAATTTTTATAAAAGTAGAGTTTTAATTAAAATTAGAACACAAATTGCACAATTGCAAAACAATTATTAAAAACTTATTCAATCAAAATAGATCCCAATATTCATGAATGATAAAAAAATAAATTTTAAAACTTGTAACATGTCTTTAAACTGAATTATGCCATTTTTTTTGAAGTTGCAACAATGTTCCATTTTGATATTGTGTTGCAGATAAGAAACTAAACATAATCAGAAGCATTATTAGTATTCATAAATCAATGAAGATTGAGATATATTATTTATTTACATTTATTGGCACATATAAAACAACTTGGGGGAGAAAACGCATTTCCTTTAACAATTTTCCAAGTCTATAATAGGTGAACATTTTAATAACAGTGAACATTTTTCAACAGAAAAATTATATTGACTTCAAATTACCAGTTAAGTTCAGTAATAGTCACATTTTCTGACATTTAAGTTGCAAATTTCAAAACATTTTTATAATTATTTTATTACTTTTATCTATTGATAAAATTAAGAGTCAAAATGGGAAAAATTACAAAATATAAACTTAAAGCATATTTCATTTTAGCTTAATATATTGTATCATCATAAACAAAAATAATGAATTATGTGAAATATAATTAGACTCAACATGTTAACTATCCCACTGAAAGTTACATGACTAATTTATTACTCCTCTGAAGTTTTAAATAGCAAAATTATTTATATTTAGTCCAAGATTTAGAGCATTATTAAAATTTTGGCAGGACTCAAAAAAATATTTCTATTTGAAACAACAAAACATAAAAAAACATTAATATTTTTTTCATTCTCATTAAAACTAAAAATTATTACCTCAAAAAACCTTTTTGCTGGATCTAACATCATTTGTAGAGTTCCTCTTTCATCTTTACTCAAAACTGCAAGAAAGAAAAAAAAGTCAGGAGTTTAAGTGTTTTATTTGAGATTTTATTTTTCACCTTGAAAGTTGTCGTAAATTACGTACTACAGGTTAAATAAGTTATTGTAATCCCTACTTTTTTGTAGTTTGAAAAAAATAAGAAGAGTGAAAAAGAGCAATTTTTAAAAAAAGCTAGTTTGCAGTGGTTTTCATTATTACTTTTAACATTTGTTTTGTGAGAAAACAAAATTCAGACGATAATTTTTCGAATTTGATTGGTGCATATTTTACACATGTTCATCAGTGGATTAAATGAGAGTACCCTCAATGTACTTTACTCAGCTTAAGTCAGCTAAACAGTGTTTTTTAACCATAGCACAATAGTGTGCTTCAAGAATTCAGCTTTCTCATTGAATAATTTTTAAAAAATTAATAATTTTTTTCTCACTTTAGCAATAGGAAAATATGTTTTTGGTAGAACATAACTAGAACATTTCCTAAAGTTAGGATAATGGAGAATCTGCTTACAAATTATCATATGCTTATAAGTTAAGAATTCAAATAGTGAAATGCATACTGTGTTAAACATTCTATTCAGCCTTTTTATACTTAAATACTTATATCACTTTGCAAAAGTAAATTATTCTTAATAAATGGTTTCAGATACAGTACAGAACCCGTTATCCGGAAATCAGAAAACCGGAAAACCAAAAAACCGGAACAAAATTCGATAAATTTTCCCGCCATTTTTTAAAAAAAAATTTTTTTTTTTCCTCATAAGATTTTAGGATTTTTCTTTCTTTTTTGAAATATGTTCACCTTACCATCATTTTGGAAATAATCATTAGCGTATTACTTCATCGTTTTTTCTTCTTTTTAAGATTATTTCCAAAAAAAAAATTCTTTTTTAGTTGGGTTTAACAATAAAAAAACGGCTTTTTGCAGCGATTCAGAAAACCGGAAAAATCAGTTATCCGGAATAGCGATGGTCCCGATCGTTCCGGATAATCGGTTCCCTACTGTACTAAAATTCCAATGAACCCTGTTAAAATATTTATTTTAAAAGTGCTTTTAACTTTAACTGTAACTTTTATTTTCCTTGGCAAAGGTTTTTAAAAACATTACTAATGCATATCTTAGACAGTTCTTTAATATATTGTTCACTTTTATCTGAAAACTTATTAATTTTATAAAAAAAAAATTTCAAAATTCAGTTAATATCTTTTTTTTCTTTTCTGTTTTTTTTAGATTTTGAATACAAGTGGGAGTTATAATATACTACTCAAATCATTTGTCACAATTTCATATTTTTAGATTAAATCAAAGTCCATTGCATTAATTCTTATCACTTTGTATTGATTTCTTATCACTCCATCATTTATTTTAGGTATTTATAACAACAAAATGTTTACCATCAGGATATGGAAAAACTTGATCAGTTTTAATTTGTCCATTGAAAACTCCCATGACAAAAGAATTTGATTCCTAAAAATAAAAAAAAAGAAATAACATAATAAATATATATAATTTCAGAAAAACACTAGTTTTTAATTATATTTTAATCATAAACCTTTAAAAATAATAAATCACTCATTTGACATACATTAAAAATGAGAACCTAATTTCAACATACTGATGAAAAATATACTTACATCAAAATACTAAAATTTATGAAAATTTTTAAATTAGTAGTAAATTTTTGAGTAATAATTATCAGAAAATCAATAAGCAAGAAAAAACTTAAAAATTCATAAATTTACATTGCAATTGTACTGCTTCAGACAATATTTTTTAATGAATAATTTAATTTAATACTTTAATGAATTTGGACAAATTAGTTTCATATAACACATCTTTTTTCAAGAACCCTTTATTTCTTTTGTACACTAGTATAAAAAAGAAAACAAAAACATATGATTATTGAAAAAAATGGGTTAAAAAAGGTCTAAAAATATTTTTTTTAAATATTTCTAAGGCAGTTCAGTCTCATTCATCCACTCCCATAAACAGATCCTGGCTCAATATGCTTCATTAATTTTAGCAAGCATATTTCATTAGTGAAAAAAATTTAAGCCAATATTTTTAGAAGAGGTCCTCTGAAAACAGAGAATATAACACAGACCTTTAAGTTTTGAATAAAAAAAAGCTTAAGACAGAGTATACTAATGCCCAAATAACTGTGAAAATTCTAAGCCCTTTGAGAGTTACAACTTTTTCCAAACTTTCAGATACAGCTTTCCTACATACAACAAAAAACCAATTTTTCCATGTAATTCAATGGGGAAATGTTACATAGCAAAAAAACCTAAGGGGGTTTTACCTAAGGGGTTTACCGCTTAAAAGATTAAGATTATTCTTCAATAACCAATAAACAAATTTTACCATGTAATTCAATGGGGAAATGTTACATAGCAAAAAAATGCTCACATATTTTTACCTAGAGGGTTCACCGCTTAGAGGATTAAGATTATTTCCAAAAATTTTAGCTTAACACATGAGAGTTTATTTCTCATTAGAATTTTTTAGGGAATGGACAAATGTCCAGGAATCCCTTCAATAATATTGAACTAATAATATATATATATATATGCTTCTTCACAGCTTTTTTAATTTATAAGCAGTGTATACAGTCACTTAACAATACAATTATGAAGACACACAATTCTTGATAGAATACACTACTTGTTTTAGATTCAACTTACTCGAGATGGTTTTTCATTTTTTGCTTGTTCCGGTTCTTTGACTGCAGCTTGAGCACTTGCAGCATACAACCTTAAATATTAAGTTACTTTTTAACAAAACAGCAATTTAAAAAATGTAAATATTCTTATCATAGTGATATGTTCTATCTATTATAGAGATAAACAAAATTCTAGCTTATTCGAATCGAAGATTATCAAAACAGTTATTTGAGTAAAAATTACCTGAAAAAGTTTACAACTTTTTTTTCTATTTAAAGAGGATTCTATACATGAAAAATTTTAACAAATTTAAAAAATAGTGTGAAAAGCACCAAAAAAAAACTTAAACAAAAATAGAACCCAGTCATAGACTCAGATCAATAAATTTTTTTATAAAAATTAATTTTTTAATATTTCTTTTTTTTTTTTTTTGAAAAAAAAACTGGGGTTTTTAATGCTAGTTTTCTCATTTATTTTTTTCATAATGAACAATAGAACAATACATAAATAATTCATGTATTCAAAATCTTTAAATAATAAATGTAATGTGTTTTTTTAGAAACTTTGGAAATTACAATCTTTGGTTAAACCTATTGAAGCGTGCTTCAACATTATTAATGTTTACAATCACACTATGACGAATTTCATTTTAATCTTTTGGATTATGATTATTGAAACAGTGAAGAACATAATAGACAGGGTTAGTCCTACGTCATCAACGACGTCACTAGCTCTCCTCGTTCCAAACAAAGTTTTGAACGGAGCAAACAATATGGCGTTTCTCATGTAGTTAAAAGTGGGTGAACTAAATCTTTGAATATATTAATATAGAGTCGAATTTAACCACTGACATGGCAAGAAAAAGTGTTGCATATATTAATATTACGTTAATCTCTTTTTATGATATTAATTGGAATAGCTTATTAATTGCAAATGATTATGAAAACTTTTTGTATATATAATTGAGAGAATTTGTATTTAATATTTACCATATAAATTGTATTTATAATCTGGAAATCGGAAATTTGTGAATTTTATTATTTGAAAAAAGTTATTTCTAATTTATGTTTAATTTTTCTTAAAATATGTATATTATATTAAATCAATTTTTTTTATAATATCGAGACAACTTATTAATTGTAAATAATTATGAGAATTTTAAAACAAATTAAAAAGTTATGTAAGAAGCATGAATAAAGTCAGATAAATTAGTGAAAATTATAAATCATTTTAGATACACGTTTTTAAAATAGCTCAAATTGGTACATTTACTAAAATGATAGGAAGTAAAAAATAAAAAAAAATTATATAAACAAAAGAGTTGACAGGTCTTAAAACATATTTACAACCAAATTATGAAATAAATATGGATGACTTGAATCTTACGTTCACTGCAACAATTAGAATATTACTATGAAGGTAATTTAAAACATTTTGATTTAGACTGTCAAATGCAAATTTTATGCTATAAAAAGTGATAACAGTAACATTTGCCAAAACAAAAGCTGTATAACTAAATATGCATACATACATTAAAGAATTAAGTTTCTAAATTAAAAAATTTCTTAAAAATTTGAATTATATTTATTTGAAATGCATGCGAAATTAATATTATTAAATAAGTAAAATTTAAACACCTATGTGAATACATAGATTAATAAATATGAATGTTAAATAAAAGTTTATGTATGGGATAAGTATGTTTTAAAGAATTCTAAAAAAATTCATGTTGCACTTTCGTATCGAATAAAATAGGAATCTGAGATTTTAAGATAAATTCATATATAACACCTAAAAAAAATTGTTCCTCTCACATTTTAAAATGAAAATTAGAAATTTAAAATTCTAAAATAATTTAGCTATTCTATATATTAAAATTCTGGAAACTATACATAGTATTGACCCTTTTAACATAACACTACACTTTAACATAGCACTACACTAGTTACGTTAAGAAATAATCTAATATTAATCATCTAATAATAAGGTATCTCAATTTTTTCAAAAAATTAATGCATAAAACTACTGTTAAAAACTGATAAATACAAACAAGAAAAAATCTCAAGTCAAAATAAATCTGAGTTTAAACTAAAACTCTGTGCAGATTTAACTATATGTATACATATTAAATAAATTAGTTACATAATTTATTCCTATTTAATAGTTAAAAACTAAAGCTTATGAGAATTAGCAGCAATAATCAGAAAATCTTAAGCAAACAAAGTTTACAATAACTACAAATTTAATCATCAGGTATAATTTAATAAACAGACATTAGTATTGATAAATACAATCTAATTATAGATTAAAAATTCATTTCTGAACGTTTTAAAACAATGCATGCCTTTCCATAACTAAAGAAAAAAATTAGATGTAGGTTAAGAATATGTAACAAATTCTAAATAAAATAAGGCATTATTATAAACATGAAACAAGAGTTAAAAATAGTACTGACGCTTAAATTTTTATACATCAAAATTAAAGATAACCATTTTGAAACTTTTTTTATAGCATTTAATGCACTTAACTCGTAAAATCTACTGAATACCCGGTATAATGAAAACTACATAAATTAGGAATATGTCCCTTAGAAGCGCTATATAAATTTATTTATTTCAATAATTAACTAAAAATCTTGCCGTCTTAAATTCACATAGGAAATGCCATTGAAATGGTTCGTTCGAAAAAATGTTTGGAAAGCAATTGGAAGGAGGCGGGGTGAAATACGTCGTCACTGTCCCTGTCTATTTGATGGAAAAAAATTTGATTTTTCCAACCTACATAGGTGTATATGCCCCCTTAAATAATTTTTAAAATATTTTATTTCTTTTGTTTGTCTTTGGAAATGAGTGTGTTTGAAAATGAGTGTGAGATAAAAGAAAGCAGAAAACAAATTTACGGATGCGGTGCAAAAGCAAAAATGCCTTAAAAATAGATATACAATTAACAGCTTAACAATTTAACAGCTAACAAAAATTCGCTAAGAAGAAAAGAATAAAAAACAGTGCTTTTAGCTTAAATCATACAAAATAATTTTAAAAATATGCTTGGTAAAAAAAATATGTAGCAAATTACATTTCAGGGCTGCGATCTATGAGAAAAATTTGGTTAATAAAAATTTTTTTGGAAAATTTTATTAACAAAACCCTTAATAGGAAGAAAATTTAATTAATAATAGAAAAAAATGAGAAAATATAAATTTTAAATAAATTAAAAACTTAAAATTAAATCGCAAAAATAAAACATTCAAATAGGCAATTCTTGTAGATTTAAACCACAGACTTAAATTAGGAATAAACCATTTAGTAATTGCTATACCTTCATTCATACATCCTTTCATAACATTAAAGTCTACACATATTACCTGCATTTATCTGGGATGGTTGTTCATAAACCAGAGCCCATTCCATTCTTACAAAAAAAAGCAATTGCAGTAAAAAATAAAAATAAACTGTTTATTACACTGGACAATTAAAATTAAATAATTAAAGTTATTTAATTAAAAGCTATAATTTATTTAGAAGTTTACTTAATAAATAATTTAATTCAGTATAAAAGATCATACATCCAAAACCATTCCGCCCAGTGGCTTTAAGATTAGCTTATATTTAGTTCCTACCTTAAAAATAAATCAGAGCTAATTCTAAAAACAGAAAAAAAGATATTTAATTAGAAAAAATTAATGTTCTAAAAGGTTTTAAATAATTTATTAATGAAATTGAAGAAATAAACTAGGAATATGGCTATTAATTAAATCTGTTTTAAATTTATCAGTTCCTTTTAAAAAAATCATTAAAGTTTGAATTATTTCTGTAAAACCTAAGAATCTGATTGGTAATAATTTTGGAAAAAACCTTATATGCTAAGTTAGAATTAATATCAATATTCCTTTTAAGTGGAAAGTTTAAATCATTTCTTTAGTAAAAAAGTTTAAAGGTAATTTTACTACCTTCATTAATAATAAGAGTTAAATCTAAAAAATTTGCTAAAAAATTTCTAATATTAGTTTTATTAAGAATTAATTCACTTAGATAAATTTGTTTAGTTAAAATACCAAAATCGTTAAAATTAGTAACCAAAAGATCATCAATAAATCTGAGAAAGGAGGAATTAATAGGAAGATACAATTTCACGAATCTTGTAGAAAAAGAAAAAAAATTTTAATTTCTTCAGTTTCAAACCAATTTGGTGCCATGGCGATTGGATATCACGATACGGATATATCCCCTAAAATAATTGGCAGAAATACATTAAAAAAATTATTAGTATTCTTGTTATTACATTTCAAATACCTGACAAATATTATCTGATATATACTATGCATAATTGGAATACAGACCTGAGATATTTACTGACAGAAATATGACTAGAATTCCAAATTAATAATACAAATATCCTTACTTAGATTAAATATATTATTGAGAAAAATTACATAAGAGAAAATTATTAGTATTTTAGTTACAAGAATTCTAGATTCAAGATACAAATAGCCCTTTTTCCAATTAGAATAAAAGGAACATATTAGGATATAAAAAAAAATATTAGTATTTTTTTGCTTTCATGCTTATATACCTGACATTGGTTGTTTTCCTTGCTAAAATTCGACGAGAAATCACACGCAGCATACTGATATAAGAGGAAGAGCAAAATCTAAAAAAGAAATTCGATCAGTTGAATGTTTCTAAAATAATAAATTACACATATAGGCAAAATAAAAATCTTGGAAAATAAAAATAGCAATTCAATACAGACAAAAAGATAATTACGTAATACTTTATCAAGATATGACGAGCCCTTAGAAGATTACGGGAGAGTTTTCCTCAAAATACAATTTGATGCAAATTTAAACTTAACAAAACAGAACTGCTAAATAACTACTTGTAGCGTATCATAAAATGCTATAGATAAAGAGCAAAAATTATTAACTATTTTGATGTGAGTGTTTATGTAATAAAAAAATAGATCACAAGGAAAAAGTTGTTTACTTTACTTGCTTGACGAATTCCTCTTTGACGAATACGTGACGTGACTGACTCTTCTGTTACTTCATTGGATAAATTAGAGGGAGTGGTTTTGAAGAGGGGGAAAACAAAACAAATGCTCACATGACTTCTTTGTCTTTGTTCTGACACTTTTTTGTATTTACTGTTAAAAATACAGACTTTCATTAATTTTGATTACTAAAAATTTCTATTAATTCACTGACTAGAAATATCTGTTAAAAAATATATTGATACATCAATCGATGTCACATTCACTGAGAACAAGAAATGAAGTGAAGATACGAGAGACGTGACGTAATTTTGGCTGTTTTTGCGAAAATTTGAATTGCTGATTGCTAAAATTTAATCACTTCACTAAATTTTTTATATTCCTAGTAAATTATATCTTTGACTATTAAAAGAGTAAGCAATCTTTATTTTGTTTTAGTTTAAGTTCTTATATTTTTTATTATGATAAATATGCTCCTCCTTATATAAATATTCGTTATACTATTATCAAAACAAACTTTGATAATCGTCTTTCCCTATTTAACTGTTCCCTTTTTCTTATTTTAATTTCTTTGATATTTTGCCCTGTTTTTTTCCAGATACTATATCGTAATAGATCAGATTCTAATGTTGTATTTTATTTACAGAGTATGCTTAAAATTCCGATAGTAACGGATTATGGCATTTCGCGCTTATTTTAACTGAAAAGATCAAGGTACAAAAAAAATTATGTCAGAGTTCCATTTGTAACTTTTCAAGTAAATAGTTATGTAAAAATGTTTGTATTTATATAAATTCATATTTGTCAACTAGAAAAATGTAATTAATGTTTCAGAGTACATAACTTAATGTTTCTCTAATCAGAATATATTTATTATTTGCATGCAGCTTTTTTTTTTTACAATATTTGTCCAAACATAAAAAAAAATTTTAAAAAAAGAAATCGAAAACTACATTATAAGTCGGAAAATTCCTGCCTTTTGCTATAACAAGAATAGAGAATCTTAATAGTATTTCTGTTGAGACAATATCTTCGTTAAGGTACCAATGGGTTTTTCTTAACTAAAATATTTGGTGGCTGTGTTTTATTCCTTTCAAGTTTGTTCCCTTCTGGGATTTTTTTTTTATATTCCTTGCATATACTATTTCTAAGTTGGGGGAATATTTCCATATCTTGATCTGTCACGCCAAATGCTATAGTCAATGGACCAATTGAGTTTTAAATTTGTAAATTTTAAAATGAAAAAAAAGAACCTGTAGGTTTGCCCAGGGTTGGCTACGAGTTATACCTTTTCAGTTGGTCTTTTTCTGTTTGTTTTTTCTTAAATTATTAGTTTCTCACTTGCGCTGCCCGGAAGTTGCCTTATTCTTCCACAGATTAGGATACAGAGATCTTCCCCCTAGGGGAGGAGGTTTGTCAAAAATATTTAAATTATTTAATTTAATATTATTATATATAATTATAATAATAATATATATAATTATAATAATAATATATATAATTATAATAATTATATATTTATATTTATTATTAAATGTTTTTATTATTTATTTATTTTTTTAAGATAGTGTATTTTTTTTTTTTTGCTATATGTTCAGAATTGAAGTGTGAAATCAAATATATAGTCAAATGTTATGTTTAAATTATTGAACAGGAAAATAGTGTGTAAATCAAAACATTGATTTGCCTCCAGAAACTGCAAATTAAATTTTATCAACCTCCAAATCCACATAAACCCATTATACATGCAAAAACTAAATAAATAAGAAATTATACAATTAATGGATTTTGTACTCTTTCTCTCAACAATTACTTTTAATGTTCTGATTTTGTTCTGAATAGTACTCAGAACAGAATTAGAATTATTTTGTGCTAGTCGCTGCTTATTTACCAATAGGAAAACTTAATTGGAGTGTTTTCTCTCTAAACAGTAAAATAATATTTCTCGATTTCATTCAAAGCAGGTTGTTTATTACATCCTACAGTAATATTTATTTAAAACCCTGGTGGATTAAAGAAACTCTTTTGTGATATAAAAATTCACATCACATGATATAAAAATTTTAAGTCAATGATAAAGTTGTGTTGGCATAAAAGGAATTTTGGGTTACATGTTTGTTGGTCTTTCTATGGCTCAATTCATGAGAAAACCATATTGACAAAAATGTCCAAAGTGTTCACCAATCTACACAACTAATAAATGTCCACAGGGAGTAAAAAATAAACACCAGGCACATTTTGTATTAAAAAATGTTTTGAAATTAGTAAATTGTAAGAAAAATATCATTACTGTCCCTTATATATCACCAACACATATTTCTGAACTTTTTAAGTAATATACAATATTGCGACAGTGCTACAAAAATAAATGCAATACATATTCTGATATAGTATGACTGTCTGCTTAAATATGCATAATCAATATTCTCAGTAATCTAAACTTCACCTTAAAAAATCAGTAGCTAACTTTATTAATTGTAAAACTGTTTCCTGCATTTTCTTCTAAGAGATTGCTAGCGAGGGGGAAAGTATTGATTTATACAAAATGTAATTACTTTCTATAATTTTGTAAAATATAGCTAGTTTAATTTAAAGAAATGAATTAGTTTTTTATCTATTTGGCTAAAACTATGACGTAATTACTGTCCCTAAGTAAAATGCTCATAAAGGGATCAGTAATTACCTAAGAGTCTTTTTAATTATTTGAAAAAGTTTTAATGTGTTTGATTTTTTTCAGTTATGTTATTATATATTTATTTTCGTTTTTGTCAGTTTTCTAGCAATAAAAAAATAACATTATTATTTGACAATAAGAATATTATTAGTAAACATAAAATTGCAAAATTTTAAAATTTAAGAACAAATTTGTGAGTTGTTGTTAATATTATTGAGATAAAATCAAGATAATTTTACTAATGTTAAGATTGTTGTGAATATATTCTGACGCATGAAACTGATTAGCCCAAAAAATTTTCAGTTGAATTTTCTTTTTTTAAATTGAAAGTTTACTTCATATTTTTATGCTCCTCTTTTACTCTTATTAAGAATTGTATAATTTAGAATGTCTATACAATCAGTTTTAAGTTATAATTTGAACAACATTAATATCTGAATTTTGTAATTTTGCTTCTTTTGTCAGTTTTTATTTAAAAACTGTGAGCATAAGAATTTGGTTACTTCAAATAAAATGTAAGTGTCAGAGAAATTTCAACTTTAGTTAATCATTGACATTTTTTAATTTTGATACATTGTATAAGTGGTAAGAGGATCAAACATAATACTTCTACCAGAGTAAAAAGTTAACTGCAGTTTTACTAGGTTGTTTGGATGAAAAGTTTTGTTGATTTATCGTGCAAGATATATAAAAAAGGAAATTATGCGTAATTTAGAAATGCCACAGTGGCAATTTTTTTCTTTTCTTATTTTTAACCATAATTACTTTAACAATGTTTTAAAATATAAATCAAACAGTATCTAATTGCAGAAATGTTTTCCCTGTGGTCCATTAAATATATAAATACCATGTTTCTTCAAAATCCAGGAGGCAGAGCAAGTTTTAGAAGGGCCTTAATAGAGTTACTTTAGTTATAACTACCTTTTATTAATTAAAGTTAAAAAATTTCTTTAACATCTTGAAGTTTTGAATTTTAATGTTATGAACTGCTTATTATTTGAGTTTCTTGAAGTGGATTATTAGGAAATTTTTACAATTTCTTACTTTGGAGTTCCATAAAAAGGTTCAAAGAGTTAAGTTAGTTTATTTTTTTAAGATGATGATTTTTTTAAACATTAATTATGTTTATATCAGGGTTGGGTTTTTGACGTCAAAAAGTGGTTTTTGACATGACAAGGGTATAATACTGGTTTAAACCGTCAATAACCCGTCAAAAATGTCAAAAACTGAAGTTTGCCAAGAAAATATATAAACTTCAAAACTACCAACAGTTGCCATGCATTATATTGAAATTTAATTATACTATAGGTAATCAGCAGGTTTTAAAATGTTTTTTAATTAAAATTAAGGTAAAATAACAGATTTAAAATCTCAGAAATTTATATTCAAATGCATGTGCACAAAAATTGTGCCTAAAATTTTTTTAAATATTTATATTTTGAAAAAAAAAAATTTTTTTTTTGATACTTAAGAAAATTAAAAGTTTATTACTATGCATTTTTGACATATAAGGAACATATAACTAATATTTATAAGGAACTTACAAGTTATGTTGTATAAATACAAACTTGATACAAGTGTATGAAAAAAAAAAATTTATGTTATACCGAATATCTCTATTATCCAGTATGTTAATTTGAATTTAAAAGTAGTTATATTTGGGAATAATGATAAATATAATTAATATTGTTTATTATATTTATTTATAATTATTACACTTATCATTTTAAAACAATTTTTAACTCTTAATTTTTTTTCCCCCACTTGTATTAAGAATACAAATAATGCATATCTTGAAAGCAAGACTATATTAGACAAGACTATTATTCAACAGCTGAATATTTAGATATTCAACAAAACTATATATAATATTCAGCAAAATGAAATTCACAAGTATTTGGATAAACTAAATTTTCAGCATAGTAAATGAATAGGCTAAATATACTGTAAATCGACACTAACTACTCTGTGTATTTAACAGAAAGCACTTAAATTTGTATTGTCTTATGTTAAAAAGATTATTAAGAAGATTTAAAAGAATATTAAAAAAAATTTCTTTAAAAGATGTCTAATGTAAAAAACTGCTAATGTTTATCTTTAAAAATGTCTAATTTTTAGTATAATCTATACTATACACTAAATTTGGTTATAAATAAATTTCTTAATAATATCACTACAGATTTTCAATAACACATGAAAATGAATACATAATATTACAAAAGATGTGAGCTTTCAAAAGTACAAGATTTTGGTTACTATTCAAAATATAAGTGTTTCTTCAAAATGTTAAATTTATTTTTTCTACAACATATTTAGAAACACTATCCTTTATAAAAAATATATAAATTTTATGCATTAATTAAATTTCACATATGAATATAGGTTTTCGACATTTTTGACAGTGAGGTTTTTGACGTGACGGTTTAAACCATGGTTTAAACTGTCAAAAACTGTCACATGTCAAAAACCTGCCAACCCTGGTTTATATGCAACAATAATTTATAATGTATTTATTATTTTGGTTATTTTTATGATATTCGAATAAAATGACAATGAATAAAGAACTAGTAAAATTAGTAACAAAGATTTCCAATATCAATGTGTATTGAGCAAATTACGAAAATGATATGCATTTAAAAAGTAATTTCAAAGTAAAATAACCAAAGTTATGAATAAGGAATTGCATTTCTCGGATTACCATTCTCAACAATAATGACTCTTTTTTGAAAACCATAGTTCAGCTTATTTTGTTCATTTTCGGCTTACGCTCCATCAAAGATAATTTAAAAGCTAGGCTAGTAACCGTTCGAGATATGTGGATTCAACTGTATAACATAGCTTTAAAATAATTATTGATGATGCAATAACAAAATTTTTTTCTTTTACATTAAATATTTTGAAAGTAATTAGTATTTGATTTTCAATGATATATGAACAGAAGCTGTGAAAGACCTTTATTTATAAAGTAAAGACCTGGTCAAAAAAAAAAAAAAAAAAAAACATTTTCAGTTGTATTTGCATGACCAGAAAAATAATAATAATAACTGACTAACTCTAGAACTGCTGTTCTAGAGTATTGTTGTTACTTGAGTCATAATTAATAAATGCATAAATTTTAGCTTTGCCTTATAATTTAGATTTAACTTTTACTTATTCTTATAATTCTTTAACAGGTTTAATATTGGAAGTAAACAAAATATATTGCATTCCTCTATGATTACAAAGAAAGAAGCATGGAGTCCCTTGAAAAGAAAATAACTTTAGAAAGTATTGAAAGTGAAGAAATTAAGAATGTCAGGATATTTTTAAAAAAGTTCTATATTTTATGGGATGAATTTGGAATAGATGAAGAGCAAACTATTCAAAGGGGAAAAGCTGTATGGAAGCATCTTTGGACACTCCTGGATGATATATACAGAGAAGAAATTAGCTTTTATGAAGACATTAAAGAACGTGTACAGAATTATACAAAGAAGATAAATGACCTGGCAAAAATTTTATCTGTCACTCCTTTAGAAGAGAAGAGTGCTTCTTTAATAAAGAAAGAGGAAAACTTGAGACAAGAACTTGATAGCTTAACAAAACTGAAGCATAAAAGAATCAAATCTTACCAGGAACTTAGAAGCATTGAATCTAAATATTGCTCGTTACTTGGTATGGAGGAACATCATCTACCTTCATTCACAGGTGTCCCATCTGAGAGTGAGCTGAAGGAAATTGATCAGCATATTAAAATGTTAAAAGATGAACGTGATAGAAGGTACAAAAAGTTTTGTTCCGTGAAAAAAGAACTAACCACTATATTAGAAGTAACAGAACTCACCCCAGAAACTGCATTAGAAAGGGATGTGTTGTCTGGAAGTGACAGTATCCCTTTGACCAATGAAACATTAAAAGCTTTGGAAGATGTTGTATCTAAAGCTCAGAAGAAGAAGATTGAGTTAGAAACACGGAAAGAAGAGCTCCTCGTAAGACTGAAAGCTTTATGGAATCGATTGAAAATAGCAGACTCTGAGAAAACTGAATTTCTTTCTAAACATGTGGATTGCAAATTATCCACTGTAAATTCTATCCAAAAAGAGCTTGAAAGATGTGAAAAGATAAAGAAAGAAAATATAAAAATGTATATAGAAAATTTAAGGCAAGAGCTTAAACACCTATGGGACAAATGTTATGTAAGTGATAAAAACCGTAATCAATTTACGTTGCTGCAGTCAGATGAGATGACTGATGAAGTTTTAGAAGCTCATGAAGCTGAGGTTGAAAAGTGGAAATCCTACTCCGAAGTTGTCAAGCATATAATAAATAAAATTGAAAAACGTAAGGAGTTGTGGGATCTTCTTTTAGTGTTTGAAAATAAGGCATCTGATCCAAACAGGTTTAAAAATCGTAGAGGAAACCTCCTTAAAGAAGAGAAAGACAGAAAGAAACTACAAAAAGATCTTCCTGCTCTAGAGAACGACATCTTTAATGAAATTGAGTTGTATGAGGCTGTTTACAGCAAACCATTCCTGTATTTCGATGGAGATTACAGAAGTTTTGTCACTAATCAATGGCAAGAGCGCATCAACCAGAAAGAAAACGAAAAACAAGAACGGCATAAACTCCGCTTGCTGCAAACCGAGAATGAAGCTGTGCTTGGAACAGCAACTCCAGCTAAGAGACCTTTACTTACGACACCCAGGTCTGCACCCAGTAAATTATTTAAAACCAATGCCGGGATGTCAGTTTACCGCACTCCAACATCTGATAGGTCTAAAGCAATACCCTGTACAACTGGTAAATCAGTACTTTCTGCAAATAAACTGGTCAAATCTGTTCGTAAATCAGGTTTTGGTCATAAATTGTTTCCACATCTATCTACGAGACCAAATGCCATGAAGAAAAGAGATCAAAGCATGGTACTGAGAGAAAGGAACAATAAAAGCAAAGTTGTACCAGATTCAACCAATGCCACAACTTATTCCCAGTTTGCAAAAGAGCTTGATTCCTCCTCCAGGCGTAGTTGTCGAAGTTCAGTTCTGTCAACCAAAAAAGTTGGTGGGACTAGAATATCACAAAATACTAGTAAAAGCAAGAGGAAAAGTGCATCTAAAACTGTCAGGCGATCACTGAGGAATACCTCTAAGACTACTACAAATCTTACACCTGCTAGAGGAAAATTGGGATTGCCTTTCTTGATATAACTCACCAAATATGAACTGAATTATAATTAACATTAGTTAAATAGTCAAACTTTTTAGAACTTTTAAACTGTTTTCATTTAATTTTTCAATTAATATTTAAGTTTTATTTAAAAAATTAGAATATTTGACCATAATAAGGGCTTGATAATGTAAATTTAAGAGTAGCATTGATTATCATTCATTTTTACTTATTTAAATTAATGAATTAATAATACTTTGAAATTGTAATTTATTTCATTGCCATTTTTTAAACGACTGTCGCTTTTACACTATAGTATTATTGTACTCTTAAAAAAACAACTAATTATAGTAAACCTCATTTATTGTTTCAAAAACTTTGTGTCAAAAATGTCACTTTATAATTTTGTACAGTTTCTATAACACTTGAGTTGCAAAATATTAGAAAAGATTGTAACTTAATGCCCTGTGCACTATTGTACATTGTTAGACTAATTTCAATTTGATGAAACAAACCAGTTAATATTTTCTGATTGACTTAGAAATTGATTTATCGTTTACTAATTACTTATTAGGATCAACTAGTTTTAGTTTTACGATTTTGTTTTCTATGTAGTTTAGTGCTTTTGTTTAGAAATCGATTGCTTTCATCAAATTTCTTGGCTTAGATAAAAGTGTACTTATCTTGTTATAATCTAATTGGTTGGGTATTTGTAAATATTTGTATACAAAATGTTTTCTCTATATTTCAGTACTTATTTTTAAATAAATGTCTTTTTATTCTTTGGTTTGTTTTGTATATTTCAAATATTTTTTACTCTTTTTGTATTATTATTGACTTGTTATTTGGTTTAATTAAATTCCATTTACTTTTGCAAAGCAAAGTAAGAGCTGTTGTGTAAGTGAACATTAATTGAAGACATATTTCACAAATTTAAATAAAGAATATTTTTATCGCAATGTCCCTTAATTTTGGTGTCATAATATTAATTAACATTAACTGTTAACAATGCATAAATTTATTGCAGCAAAGGTTACATTTTATTTTAATTTTTAACGTGCATCCTGCAATCAGACTTTTCTAAAATGTGGGGGGGGGGGGTTTCATGAAGAAACTCAATTTTGCATTTTTTCATATATATTCTGTGTGCATACATATATGTACTAAATATAATAATGAGTTATAGTATATACTGAAAAAAAATATTGCTTGATTATTACCAACGTTTTTATAATAGAAATGGTTGTAAAAATTACTATTACAGTCATTTTTCTGCTTTCTAAGTATATGATGGATTACATAAAGATGAAGTTACTTAAATGATACTTAGTAAAATGTAAACCGTAATATGTTTGGTGATTGGCTTTAAATAAACAAATTTGCAATAAGTTAATGAATGGTATTTCTAAAAGCATTGCATATTTTTATTAAATGAGCATCTTTTTGCAGCAAATGTTATGTTTATTTGTATTTTTCAATGTATGAAATTTTTATATGTTACACAATCTGTAAAAAGTTATTCTTTATTATACCTTTTGCTTTTGAAATGAATGAAAAAATAATAAATTTTAAACATTTGTTTGCTAAGCATTCATTATCTGTTCACTACATAATCAAAAATTTTTTTGGTAACTAACAAAGTTTATATAAGGAAAAATATTAGCAACCAAAATAAGATTAGCAAATATTAAATAAAATACTAATTTGGTACTCATAATATATTGTGGGGAGAGTAGTTACAGACCATGTCAACCTTCATCTATGAAAAGGTACCCCAACATAGCGTCGAGTTAACATGTCTTATATACTAGTGAATGATGTTAAACTTTTGTAGTGGTAGTTACGCCACAGTACTCCCCCACCAGAATTTTGTCAGAGATATAATTCGATGAACAGATCTCACTAGTTGCTGTACTTGTGAAAGACCGGGAGAGAGTCACCGGATTTTTGTTTATATATTTAGTTATTCGGCAAGAAGTCTATTAAAATAGGTAATTTTAGAGGTGGGGGAATGCTATTCTTTCTCATCCTTGAAGATATACATCAAGTAGGAAACTTTATTCTGTTATGGACAATTAATATGTTTTATATGTAAATAAAGTAAAAGTAGAAAAAATATTTTATTTCCAATTTTCACTCTATTTTCTTCCGAAATAGTAATGAGGGGACGAACATAGTGTTTCGCCCTTCTGGATTTTCAAAGCGCTCAAAAATAATAAAAATTTATAACTAAAAAAAATGTCATCTTTGAATCTATTTTCCGAATAGAAAGCTTTATTTTCTTCTGAAATAAAAGTGAGGGGGTGAAAAATTTGCTTTTCATCTTCTGTAATTTAGACATTAATAGAATAAAATCAAGTAAAGTTGGAAATTTAACAAGAAAAAAATTATTTTGTTTCATAACTTCGACGATATTTTCCAAATAGAAAACTTCATTTTCCTCTTAAATTAAAGTAAGGGGATGGAAAACTTATTTTCTTCTGATATAAAGTAAGGAGGGCTAAAAAAAACTTTGTATCTTCTGAAATTTAGACATTTGAAATAATATAGTCCAGTAAAATTGTTTTGTGTTTGTTTTGTTTTTTTAAAAAAAAAGAACTTTGAAGCTATTTTCTAAAAAGAAAATTTTATTTTCCTCTTAAATTAAAGTGAGGGGGTAAAGAATATACTTCACCCCTTCTGAATTTGTGACATTCGCAGGAATAAAGTCGAGTAAAATTTATATTTAACTCTTATTTTCGACTTTAAAGCTATTTTCCAAATCGAAAACTATATTTTTCTTTGAAATTTAATTAAGATGGAAGATAATGTGCGCTTCCCCTTCTGAAAATTTCACATTCGCTACAATAAAGTAAAATAGAATTGAGAATTTCAGAAAAACAAACTACTTTTTTTTCCAATTTACTAGCTATTTTCCAAATAGAAATCCCCCCCAAGAAAAATACTTCGGTTTTGTTTCAATTTTTTTCTACATATTACAACTTTTAACTAATTAAAACTAAAACACGAGAAGAGGAGCAGATCATTAAAAAACATAACAAGAGTTTAGAAAACTAAAATAAGTACCACTGTTTTGCATCCTCACTGAGACTAATAGATATAGTATTTGAAAGCATCTTTTGACTGTGGGTGGTATGAAGGTGTTAAAACCTTCATACCACCCACAGAGTTGACCCACAGTTATCTGACTCCTCTAAAGATAGCCATCTCCTTTTACACCATGGGAAAATGACCTTTTCCTTCTTTAAATTGCCGTAATCATTTTTATGACCCTGGGCTCTTTTGTGCTTTTATAAAATGTCCTATATTTACAGTACCATCTATATGTCCCTCAAGTTGTCTTAAACTAGCAATTATCTAGATGTTCTAGGAAAACAGATGTAAGCTTTTTGGGTCCATCCAAGGGGATGACTCTTGTCGACATATACTTAGGTCGACCTAAGGCCTAAAAAATCTCTTGACAAAATGATCATTTTGTCAAGAGATTTTTTCTGAGACAAACGTAAAACGTTGCAGTTAAATTCCAGTTTTTAACTCATTTAATTGAGTCATTTAAATGAACCATTTTTAATTCAGATATAAATTTTCTGTTACCTTTTGTTTTGTTCAATTTTTGAGATTAAAATTTAACTCTAATTAAGAGTTATTAAAATTATTTGCAACTTCCTTTTTTTCAAACATAAATCGTGATAACAATAATTACCATTCTTAATACAAATTTTCTTTGGAAAACAGGAAAACCCAAAGTAAATTTATTTATAAGGAGGTAAGTAAATGTTTGCATTCATTTAATACATTTAAATTTTATATTTATATACTGTTAGAATTCTTTTATAAGAATGGTATCATAAAAAGTGCTTTTTTTTTATGTTCGTGTATAAAATTTGATTTGTATAGTACTTTAATTGATAATTTTACTGTTTATTGTGTGCATGGATTTTGTTCTTATTTTATATTTTTTTAAATTATTAAGACCCTTAAATTTTTAAAATTGGAACTTCGAATTTTTCGGGTTTTTAACAACTTTGTTTTTCTTAAAAAATAAAATGCATTCTTTATTTTATATAAAAAGAAATAATATTTAATTTATTAAAAAAACGCATTTAATTTAATAAAGAAGCTATGAACATCAGCTTAGAAATCCGTAGCAATTAAAATTCATTGCCATGACAAACCATTAAAAGGAATTTTTTTTAATTAGCAAATATGCTTTGACTTTTTCTCATTTTTCTTTCATAAAAAAAACTATTACCCTTTTTTTCATAATTTTGCCACATATGATTACATGGCGTCATGAGTACATAGACCAAATATTCAAGAACGAATTCTTTTCAAAATATAGCTATATTTTCTAGGGACCTGTCCATATAGGAGTAAGGCAACTTTGTTTTTGTTAATCGATGTATATAGAGAAAAAATTTCCGTATATTGTTTCAATTAGGACTTTTTAAAATGTTGATATATGTGCCGATAGAAAAAAAAAATCTATAATTTCCTTCAGTTTCCATAACGCGCGCGATCAAAAACTTTTAGATTTGAAACTAAAATATAATTTTCATTTTTATAATGGTTTTGTCTTGAAAAGACCATCCTAACGGTATAATAACCGATTTCAACAGGTTTATGAAATTGGTATTTTATGATTAACATTATATTTAGAGGAAACAGATTCGATTTTCTAACCCCCGTAATATAGGAGGTAGCTGTAATCTGGGAAATATGGTCACAATAGTTGGGTCGGGTCAGCTATCCAAAGTTTGGACCCCTAAATGCTATATTTTTTCTTCTTCTTCTTTTTTTTTTTTGTATTTCACTACAGATTGAGAGCTTTTTAAAGGAATTGAAAAATTTTTGCACACGATTATAAAATTCTTTTATCTAAAGATAATTTCATGCGAAAAATTAATTTTAGTAAATATTTATCATTTTTTATTTCATAATAGTTTGATGTTGTTAATCATTTACGTCGCACTAGTGCTGCACAATAGACTATTAGCAACGGTCTGGGAAACATCCCTTGAGGTTTGATCCTCTGCAGAGGGGATGGCACCCTCGCTTCGGTAGCCCGGCGACCAGCACGCGAAGTCGAGCACTTTATGGTAGAACAGTTTAACGAGGACCAATACCGCACACCCTCGGTCCATACGCAGATTGATTCAAATGGTCACCCACTCGCACACTGATCGCAGCCAGTGATGCTTTTTTTTTTTTATCATTTTAAAGTACCTAATTCCACATGGAAAATACAAAATTTGAGCGTAATTGGTTGATTAGTTCTTTAGAAATCGTGTTTTATAAGTGCGACTTTTTTAAAATTTAATTTCTCAAGATTAATCGATTTCGCTGAAACTTTGTATTTTGCCATGTGGAAAACTTTCAATGTTTTGTAATCCAATTTATATGCGAACAAATAACTTGTTTTCATAAATATATTCGCTAACATAATTCATAAATAGCTAAAATGACTGTCAGAGATGGAGTACTGAAAGTTTTTGAAAGGGCCTCCGCCAAAAATTTTTGGTCATACAATGCATGTTTCCTCGAGGGGTGAAGTTATGGCCTACCCTTACACCTGATCTCTGTACATGCCCAAAACCGGATTTGTGTATAAGCTAGATTGGCTGCAGCGTAGGGCCCCCCAAAACTAAAATATCCTTTATTTTTTCACTTTGCAAGAAGATGTTCAAAATTTGCAGCCGAAATCTAATTTTCTACTTTCTAATGAAATTTCTAGGTGGATGCAGCTTTTTGGGGTAATCAAAATTTATTTAAATTTGTTCAAATTACTGTATGCTATATTTTATGTATGCGTAGTTTTTTTAGTTCTGTTTTAAGTTGTATGACCTGTTATAAGGTGCCAAAACATCTCTGTGCCCAAAGCCTTGCATGCTATTAAGACTGTCCTTACCGGGAATCGGTAAATGATACGCAACATTGTCTTTTTCAAGTTAAGTATATAATGAATATATTAACTATTAACAGAAGTAGCTTTATTTCGGAACGCAATTTCAGCGACGATCACTTCCTCGACAACATTTCATCAACAGACGATTTCATGATCAACTTAATTGCACATATTTTTATTTTTAAAGTAAAATTAAGCTTTTTCTAAAATAAAATGTTTAGCAAGATCAGAGAATGCATTGTTTAAAATTCGTTCAAACTTCCTCAAGCATTTCATCATCTATGTTTAATTTTTTACTGACTAGAAATTTTATAAAAAGTGTTTCTTAAAAAGACAGAAAGTTATTACATATATAAACTTTTTATATTTATGTAATTTTTGAAATACTGCAGAATGTCCATAAAAGAATGGCCCAGTTTCAATTATATATTATAACAGTTTAATTGTAACTCCTCATAGAACAAAAACATCCACTGAATAATATGTGGCGCAACTACCACTCTAAATATTAAATACCAAATCACTAGTATATATAAGACATCTTAACTTAATTCTATAAGGAGGTACCTTTTGGTAAATGAAGGATGGCATAGTCTAAGATTAATTCTCCTCATTGGTGACCCGGACGTGATAAGAACTTGCCAATATTAATGGCTGCTCCACATTAAGACAGTTGATTTGCTTTAAAATATACTGCTCAAAGAAAAGAAAGAAAAAATCCGGTGAAGTAAAAAAGTATCCCGGTCAATAAACAAAAATAAATAAAGAAAAAATAATGAGCAAAATGAAATAAATAGAGAGAAGAAGAAAATAAAAGCATGAATCAACTAGTGGTATTCATTCATTGAATTCTATCACGGATAAAATTCTGGAAGGGAAGTAATGTGGCGTAACTACCACTATAAATATTAAATACCAAATCACTGGTATATAAGACATGTTATCAGGATCACTTTTGTAGATGAAAGTTGGCATAGTCTAAGAATAATTCCCCTCAAATACAACAGCTTTCAATATTCTGGCCTTGTTAACCAAAATGTGGTAGGATTTCGATTTTCAATTTAATATGTGTGACCTCTAAATAATGGTGCATTTCTAAGAAAAAGTAGGTAGAGGTCGATTTTTTTACGATTCGATTTGTTTTGTACAGTCTTTGTTAAAATGTACCAGTCAAGATAGCAACAGTTGGAGAAACAAAAAAAAATTCTGGTCAAATCCGAGAATAAAAGGTTCTTTAAGAGGATGGTAGGTTTGGAAAAAAAATTTAATTCCCAAGAGTTTAAATTGACATTCAAATCAATACTTTAAATGCTAATTTAACCTAAAGCCCATTTGATTTCCAATAGGCATTTGTCACTCATAAGGATAGCGCCATCTATAAATGATATTAATTAAATAGTAAATACTTGAATTTAGCAGATCTTAACCTAGCAGAAACAGGCAGCTGGAAACTAACAATGTAAACAAACGTGAATTACAATTTGTTGCTAGAAAGCTAATATTTTTAATCATTGGTGGTTATTTATTGTATTAAATACTTAAGAAAGGATAAAAATGAATAAACTTAGGCGGAACTTATTTTTCAAAATGGAAAATACATGTAGGTGTTATAGTAGAAATGTATTACGCCGTAAACCAATTAAAGTATTGAATGTACCAGAAGACTCTTTAGCATCCATTCAAAATGAAGCTCGTTATCCAAAATTAAAACTAAGTAATCACATGGATAACACTTCATTAGAAGTTTCGATTGGAAGTGAAACTAAATTGATTCCATATTACGAGAAACTTCAAAAAAGTGATCCTCGTTTTACGTAAGTCAAAATATTTATATAATTGTATAGGCGAATTACTCACGTAATTCACTTATACTATTGAAGGACAAGGAGCCATTCATTGTGAATGACAACATAAGATAGCATAAAGTAGAAAATAATAACTTGAAAGAGTGTGAAAAGTCATAAAGTAGTAAAGCTCTTCAAAATTAATAAATTTACTCAAGAAGTGGGCAATATTTTTATGTAAAAATTGATATACTTAGTGAAAAAATATTTGCAATGATAAATAAACACATTTATTTATTTAAAATATTAGGGTATATTATAAATATTTCCTTATTGTGATCTGTGACGCCAACTAAATTCGCCAAGGTGCGATTCACAAGATGTTTGTTTTTTTAACAATTATTTTGTTTTAATTTTGTTTCTTATAACATGATTTGATACATTGATTTTCTTAATCCAATATTTCCTTATTGTGTGTGTTAGTAACTTAATTCTTATTCAAACTTCATTTCCTTTGAAGCATTATTAAATATAACATTTCAATTTGTAGTTGTTATTAAAATAACATGTCATTGTAATGTTAGCTTATAAGGAAGTTTTATTTTTAAAAGATTGTAAAAATTCTTGAAATTATTAATAATTTATTTTTTACTCAGTGAACTTCATTTGTCTTATTATTATTCAATTCATTTATCATATATCTTTTAAATTAATTTTTAATGTTCTTAAAATTATCTAGTTTTATCCACTTAATTTGTTTTTCTGCTGGCTTCGTAATATTGCAACAATAAAACATAATCTTCATTACCTAGAAACCTTTAAAATATTTATTAATTGTGTATTTTATTAGATTTGCATATATGTCTTTAAAAACAGCTATTTGATAGTTTGCCTTCTTAAATTTTTTTAGAGGCTTTCTATAAGGTGTTTAATCAATATTTCATATAGATTATGTTAATCACTAATCTGAAATTTTAACTAATTTAACCAGGGTGATAATTTCTTCTGGAAGAAACTCATTTATTCTCAAACACTGGTAGAAAGTGAAAGAAACTAGAGGAAATGGAAGAAACTAAAAATGTCAAATAGACTTGCACTTATAAATAACTATTAAATGAATAGTTCTAATTTAAAACAAATATATTCAATACAGTACAAGTAACAAAAAGTTTTTTACATTGAATTTTTTTAAAAAATAGCATTTAATTTAATTTCCATAACATTTTTATTTGTATAGCATTGTCATTTTCCACATTATATATTATAGTTTTATACAGGTTTTATAAATCTGTCTGACCTATTATTATATAGAAAGATCACTATGTTCGAAACTCGTAACACTACTTATATTGTTTGATATAACTATAGATAGCTGCATATGTTTTATTAATCAATTAACTGTAGGTATTTTTGCTTTAGTAATTTATCTTAAGATTAGTTTTTAAGTAGATTCAGGAGGGATTAGAAAGTGAAACTGCTTTATCTGGTCTACCCTATCACCCCATTAGACTGGATAGTCCTGAGCCTACTGTAATTTACCTTGAATTTATATTTAAGTTATATGTATTTTCTAAATTAATGTGTGTACTTATATTCAGGTAAACTATAAATATTTATTCTATTTGTGTAATGAATACTCTATTTCAAAATATCTAAGAAAGAAAAAATATATATTTAGTAAGGAGAGCTAATTTCTGCGACCCAGGCCAAAAGGCCCATACGCAAGGTAGTATATATTTAGTAAGATATTAATTAGATAATATTATTTTAAAATCATGTGGTATGTTAATTAAAAAGTTTAATACTGAGTTAAAAAATTTTCTTCATTGGTTAAATTTTTCATTACATGTAAGAATAAATTAAGAATTTAGCAGACTTTTTCTTTACGAATATAAATAATCTTTTACAATAAATTTTCTTTTAACTAATCTGTAACAAGAATTAACTTTTCTCTCTAAAGTTGCAATATATATTTTAAAGCTATCAAAATGTGGAGGGATGAAAAATTTGCTATAATGTGTTACACTATTAAAAGTTTACAACTTTTATGTGTGAAATTAATGCCTTCTAATTGAAAATAAACATAAAATGCTCATAAATTTTTTTTTTACAATTTTGAGTTTAATGTTTAAAAAGAATTACATTTGGATATCCTTAGGTTTATTTTATTAAATTATAATTAATTTATAATTCTATGATTAGCTTTATTAAAAATAAAATCTGTATTAAAAATTTCTGGAGAAATAACAGTATTAAGTTATGAAAACTCTAATTTTCAGAACTAATAACATATTGTATTCATAATTAAAAATAACATACTAAAGCATGCTATTTGATATTATGACTACAATATGTGATTTGTTGCACAATGCAATATATAATTTGATACAGTATTTTGAAACTTCTTCGTATAAAACTTATATAAAAAGAAACCAACGGTTATTTTAATTTCTTATGAAATTCATTACATTTCTTTTCCTCTCAATTTCTTGTTTTCGCTTATTTAAAAATTATTTTTGAAATGTCTTGGAAATTATTACTATCATTTTAATTACAGTACAGAACCCGTTATCCGGAAATCAGAAAACCGGAACGAAATTCGATAAATTTTCCCGCCATTTTTTAAACAAATTTTTTTTTCCTTATAAGATTTTAGGATTTTTCTTTCTTTTTTGAAAGATGTTCACCTTACCATCATTTTGGAAATAATCATTAGTATATTACTTCATCGTTTTTTCTTCTTTTCAAGATTATTTCCTAAAAAAAATTTTTTTTTAGTTGGGTTTAACAATAAAAAGACGGCTTTTTGTAGCGATTCAGAAAACCGGAAAAATCAGTTATCCGGAATAGTGATGGTCCCGATCGTTCCGGATAATCGGTTCCCTACTGTATATTGCTGTAACAAACTCTTTTTTGATATTTCTCTTTCAAAAAGTATTTCTTTTACTTGCGTTGAAGAAAAATGTTGATTAATCTGATTTCTTTTGGGATGGTTTTTTTTCCCCACTGGGTTAACTGAACATATTTTCCTTTTTTTTTTCTAATTTTTTGAAGCTATGACGGGAGGAGAATAATTTTTTAATGGTTAAATTATGGATACATATAAAACATTTTAAAGAATAAGATTTGTGTCCATTTTATCTTTAAAAAAATTTATATTTATTTATATATAATCTCTTTCATTCAGATATGAGTTCTTAAAAATTGGAATTAAATGCAATGATAAGAGATAGTTCTTAAAATTGTATAATTGGTACAAAAAAAACTATAAATCTATTTTAGTAGATTTTAATTGAACTGATATTCAATTCTGAGAAATGTAACAAAATTCTGCTACTATACTGTATTTTAGTTAGTAAAAAGTTTAATTATTTGTTTTCATTTTGAATTGTTTTATATCAAATTGTTATTTCAGGAAAACTATAAGTCTTATTAAAAATCGTCAAATGAGGGAGATCAATGGTAAAATTCTTTTGGAAGGAAAACGACTGATTAATGATGCAATCGATGCTGGAATGGAACTTAAATCTATTTATTTTAGCCGTGAAAAAGAACTTGCTGAAATAAATTTTCGAAGAGCAGCTCAAAAAGTTGAATTCTTCAAAGTCTTATATAAAACAATGCAAATGTGGTCAGATCTGAAAACTTGTCCAGGTGTAATGGGTATGACTTTTTTCTATTGTGTCATGCAGTTTAGAAGTTTCAACTTTGTAATTTTTAGTTATATATAACTTTTAGAAAAAATATATATATAGGCTTCACCAATGAAAATTTATGTGCTGAGCTTTGCAAAGTGAAAAAGCACAGCACACATGCTTGAAATTTGAATTAAAAATTTTTTGTACTAAACACTTTCAATTATGCCATTTAAATGCCATGCATTTGAATTTTATACCATCTGTAGAACAATAAAATAAGTGCAAAAAAATTTTTAGTGCACAAAATTAGATGCAAAACACTTTTGTAAATTCTAAACATATTTCAAAGCAATACATTTATCAACCTTGCATATGATTTTAATGACCTTTTGTAAAATATTCAACTACAATTTTCACCATACTGCCGTGAACCATAAATATGAATAATATGTATTAATTTTTAAAAAAAACTTTTTTTTGCTAAACACACATTTTCTTTTTTAACATTTTCAGCTTAGTCTTTTATCATTATTTTCGGTGTTTTAAGAGAATTCTTGTTTAATAAACAACCCTATTAAATGATATTAATGGATAATTGAATATTCTGCTTATTTGTTACGCTCAAGCATTTAGGAACATTAATGGGTTCTAATTATGACTCTTTTTTTTAACTAAGCAATATATACCAATTTAAGTTTAAATTTGTAGCTTTATGATATTTAAGTTAGACTAATCTACTGTGCCCAAAATAAATAACAGATACATTAGTTACTTTTGAATTAGTGATCATATTTTCATTTATTAAGATGCTACATTGATGGTTTGAATGCCTATCCTTAAATATAGGGCAGACAATATTTTATAATACAAAATCAAGCAAAAAACCTACTTTGACCAAACATACCTCTATTTTATTTTTTTTTAATTTAGATTTATAACCTTTAAAATGTGCAGGGTATCATAGCTCATTGTTCTAAATCAACCAAATTAAAACAATTCATAAAGCATTTTAATATGAAATTATTTAAATTTTTAATGGATTTTTAAAGTTATTGTATTTATTGTAAATAACTTTTAATTGAAAAAATTACATCAACAATTGATGTCTTCAATGGGCACAATTTTCAAAGGCACATTTAATTTTAGTTTTTCAAATATATTTCTGAAGCAAGTCTGTTAAAAGAAATTCCTAGTATGACTTAAAATAGGTAGTAAAAAATTAATTTAGGTTGCCTTTTCCTGCTGTGTGTGTGAGTGTTTTTTTTTTCTTCTAATAAATTAATGCAAGTTAAGTTGTTCTATATCTATTAAGTATAAGGCTCGGCAATTTATTTTGTCATTTCCAAAATTTTTGAAGAAAACTGTGAAATTGAACTTTTGATTCTATTTATTGAAGCTTGTCTTTTATTATATTTAATAATGATACATTTCTATTCTACTTTTAATAAATTGGATTTCTGTGTTTGTGTGCATTATGTATTACTGTAAAATGTTTTTAATGCTTTATTCAGAGGTTAAGTGCCTCTATTATACCTCCAAAACTACAGTAAAAACTTAAGCACATGGATAAACGCTGTACTCTCACTGGTTTTTTGATGAAATTCCAATTTTTTGTTTTCTATTTAGGATAAAATCATTTATTTATTTTAAAATTGATTTATTTCTATATTAATTCTGTATTAGTTTTTTAAAATGGATAAAAAGTAAAATTCTGGGTGCTATATAATTTCTTGCTGCTCATTCAATGCTGCATACATCCTTAATCACTTTTTTTCATCCTAGATAACAGCATAAATTTAAAAAAAAAAAAAAAGATTTAACGAGCCTTTTATAACTCTTTTTTATTACTATTATTATGAGGCATTATAATACGAGTTTAAATTCGATAGAAAGATGTGACATAGGTTTTTTTATAAACATAAAAGCTTTTAAAACACTAACAGTGATGTTATTGAAGATATGTTACGTTTTATTTTGGATATTTGAAAATATATTTATAAATTTACTAGTAAATATATTTAATGATATAAAATTTATTTATAAATTAAAGTTCTTAAATTTTTTAACTTCTCTTTTAAAAAGAAACCAAAAAAAATCCAATTTAAATTAAATGAAAAATATATTTTGGAATTTTTACTAGGAAAATAATAAAAAGCAAATATATGGGTTTTATTTTTAGAGATGGATCATTTATTTTTATTTTCATTCATCATTAGAAAAATATAAATATTTGCAGGTATTTTCAAAAGACCATGCGCTGAAGATGTACATATGTTATCTGAGCCTGTGCTACCTGTAAACATTATTTGTGATAACATTAAAGATCCTGGAAATTTGGGCTCAATTATAAGGAATGCAGCCTCTGCTGGCTGTCAGAATATTTTATTAATGAAAGGTATTGCTACTTTGTCTTTTAATTTTTTTTTTACTATTATTACTTTAATATAAATTAAATTATTCAAAGTTTTTTATAATTTTATCTTAATTCATTGCTAAAAATATTTTTTCAGAATCATTCAATTTTGGTAGATAATGTATTCAATTTAATTTAATGGGGCTTGAAAGTTATATCGCCTGTTGCCCCAGTTATGTCAAAACTCTTATTTGGCATTTTTTTAACAATAATATGCCTGGTCATGCATGTTAATTAAATTATTAGATAAAAAGAAATAATCGCTGTTTTACCTGCTCCTTTTTCTATCAAAGATGAGTAAACAAGGCTCATTGATCACAATTTAATGTTTCACTTACTGGCATTTACCTTAATTTTAAAAAGCTAGAGTTGCTGATCATCGAATGTAAATATGCATGTGGCTTTAGTCTGTAGTAATTTCTTTTGATTTTGTTGCCTTAAATGGCTCTGTGAAAATTTATTGAGTTTCTAAGATCTGAATCAAGTTTGTCCCTATGCTTCATTCTTATACATAAATTTTATTTCAAAACTCTTATACTTGCTATTGAAGTTGAAAAAAATTTTTTTTTTTCAAAAAAAAAAAATTAATTAAAGACTAATGTTGGTATTTTCCCCGACTTTTTTGGTAATTGATAAAATTCCCTGTTCTATTGCCACCATAAATTATAAAAAAAAATTAAAAATTCAATGTGAAAACATGTCTTTTATATTTTCTGCTCAGAGTTGAATTTTACCCTGGTATTTATTACATGTTCTACCCTATGGTGACTATGAACACAGTAATAATAAATATCATTATTTGAAATTTTATTTTATTGTAGTGCAGTGTTTTTTTGGAGTAGAAATTTTAATTGATATGATGAGTCTAAGGAAAGTGTAAAAATTTTTAAATGATCTAAAGCTTGAAAAAAAAAAAGGAATAATCTATGGGGAAAAAATTGTCTTAATTTACTAAGTATGTATGTCAAGTTGTTAAATTTTTTTGTAGTAATTAATCAAATGGAAATATATTTGCAGCCTTAATGTAAATCACTTGCTAAGTTGGCCATCTTCTGATGATTAAAGCAATGTCCATTTATGGGAGGGCTGTGATTCCGGTTTTCTCTAATTTATAAGTCCCTTTTACAAATTAAGTTGATGATAAATATTTGTAAGTTAACCAAATTATTGTGTGCAAATAAGTTCTTGTAGTTGGCTTCTTTGTAAAATAACCTTTAAATCGAAAACATTTTTAATTCTTTCAAATATTCTGTTTTATTTTAAAAATCCTTCTTAATTTCAGGCTGTGTTGATCCTTGGGAAGCAAAAGTCCTAAAAACAGGCTGTGGTGGACATTTTCGGATACCTATTATCAGCAATATTGAATGGACACTCCTCTCCAATTACATATCTAGGGAGTCACATATTTTTATTGCTGATAATTCAGATGATATAGAGAAATGGAAACAAACTCCAGAATTTATAAATTATGATGAAAGTATTGAAGAAATCGATGATACTTCAGAAGATACAATTAAAAAATATGCCACAGTTAATGAACATAATCAAATTATTCATATTGATGAAACACTTCAAGAACCTACTGAACTGGAAATGTTGGAAACTACAGACCTTCCTTGCTATTTATACTCAAGTATAAAATTTCCTAAGAAAAATATAGTTTTATACATTGGTGGTGACACAAATGGCCTAGATAGTCGAATAGTAAGATTAGCTTATGATTACGGTGGTAAAAAGATTAAGATACCTCTGGAAAACAATATGGATAATTTAAATTCTTCATTTTCATTAACTATAATTCTGTATGAAATCAAACGACAGCTGACAGAAAGATATGTAACAAAATAAAATATTTTTTAGATATTTATTGAATAATATAAATATTTATGTTTCAAAAAGTAATTTTTTGGGCTAAAATGTTAATTTCCTTAACTGTAGGTTTCTACTTCAAGACCTAGAATTTATATGTATTTTTTAGTATATGTAAAAATGAGACTCTTTGAACTTTTTACCAGGTAAAAGTAGAAATACTTTTTGAAACATAACATAAACGTTTTATGAATGCATATAATTTTTAAAAATTATATATTTAAATTCATATTAACTTTTTTTTCTTCCAGATATTGTAGTAAATTTTAATACTTTTTTGTCATAACTTTCCTGTAGTCCGTGGATCGAGTTTCAGACAGAAAGTAAAAGTTTATTAACAAAAAAAACAGACAAACACATACAAATTTAAAAAGAACGCCATCTGGCGGTATAAAAAGAAAAAGACTTCGTAGCTATCCTTCCCAGGGAATGACAACAATCTCCCCCTGCGAGAAGGATTTTACTTTTTAACACATATAACAATATACACATAAAAAATATTAATTCTCTTAATATAAATTTCAAATTAAACTTATTTTTTCCAAAGAGAAAATTAACTTCTCAAAAGTTACAGCTTTAGTTAAAAAATCAGAAATATTATCATTAGTATTCTTATAAACAGTTTTTAAAATTTTATCTTCAATCATATCTCTTACAAAATGAAATTTAAGATTTACATGCCTGGTTTTATTAGAAGATTTACCATTGTTCAACCAGTCAATAGCTGCTTGGCTATCAGAAAACATAGTAACAGGAGCATCAATAAATTTTTTACAGTTCAGTTCATTTAACATATTTATTATCCAAGTAAGTTCTTGAGCTGTGTCAGCTGCAGCAAATAATTCAGCTTCACATGTTGAAAGTCCTACACATCTTTGTTTTCTACTTTTCCATGTTATAAGAGAATTACCTATCATAATTACACAACCTGAAAAAGATTTTCCTCCTTCTGCATTGCCCCAACTTGCATCCGCACTACAGCTTAAAAAACCAAATTCTTTACTATAAAACAAGACTCTATCTTTTGAACCGTTCAAATATTTCAAAACTCTCTTGGCCAAAACATAATGCCTTTTTTCAGGACGTTTATTAAATTGTGATAAATAACTAGTTACAAAAGCAATATCTGGTCGGGTTCTATTTGCTAAATATAAAAGTTCACCGACGATTTCCTGATAATCAGTCTGATCTACTAAATCATCAGTAGGATCAAAACATCTATCTTCACCTTTAGTTATGGGAGTATTTGTTTTCTTACAATTTTCCAAACCATATTTTTTCATTAAAGATTCAATGTAATGAGTTTGAGATAGACCAATTCCGTTTTCTTTTTGTGAAATCTCAATGCCTAAAAATTTTGAATCATTAGTTGTTTCTTTTAATTCAAATGTTTGATTAAGTTTTGAAATAATTTCCTTGTATAATTTCGAATTATTAGAAAATATTGCCAAATCATCTACGTATACACAAATTGCGAAAAAATCATTATTATTAATTTTAGTAAATACGCAATTGTCAGATGCAAGTTGAGTGAGACCAATCTTTTTAAGTTCATTTTTTAACTTTATATGCCAATTTCTACCAGATTGAGGTAGACCATAAATACTTTTATTTAATTTACACACTTTATTTTTACCATATTTATCTTCAAAGCCTGGAGGTAGTTCCATATACAGAGTTTCATCAATATCACCATATAAATATGCAGTTTTAATGTCAAAAAATTTAACAAATAAATCCAATTTTGCTGCTAAAGCAATTAATAACCTAAATGATTCAATATTTACCACAGGTGAATATGATTCAGAATAATCAACATTTTTAATTTGATTAAATCCAGCTGCAACCAGTCGCGCTTTGTAAATTTTGTTATTATTGTCATTTTTAAATGTATACACCCATTTACTTTTTATTATTTTTTCCTTCTTAGGCCTCTCAATTAATTCGAAAACCTTATGTTTCTCCATCGAAAGAAGTTCGTTTTCCATTGCGGTTTTCCACTCTGAATATTTATTACTATTTATCGCCTGGTCATAATTTTGAGGAATAGATGATCCTTTCAAGGTTAAGTTCGCGTTTGCGGATATTTTATTTTTAATTCTTTCAGAACGTCTTAATGCAGGAGTATTTTGATTATTTTCATTTTGTGAATCAGCACTTTCTTGAGAAGATTTATGAGAAAAAGAGTGTTCACTGCTTGATTCAGTTGGAGGGGAGTTTTGGGTTTCAGTTTCGATCTGTGGTAGAGATATATTAAACTGGGTCAAATCCTCAATGTTCCATATGCTACATTCATTTTTGTTCGTTAGAAATTTACTTCCTCTTAATGATTCGTTAAATTTAACAGATCGCTCTTCAATTACAATATTTTTATTAACATCATATATTCTATAAGCGCGCCTTTCTCTAGAATAACCGACGAAAATCCCACGTTTTCCCGGAACATCAAATTTATTACGGAATTGTTTAGGTATATGAAAATAAACGACGCATCCAAATACTTTTAAGTAGTTAAGTTTAGGTTCTTTTCCTGACCATATTTCAATCGGAAGATTCTGTTTATTTTTACGTGGTGTTAGATTAGAAATGTGAGTGCTAAAATTTATCGCTTCAGCCCAGAATTTTAATGGTAATTCACTTTCATACAATAATGTCCTAGCTCTTTCTACTAATACTCTTATGGCTCGCTCGGCACATCCATTTGACGAAGGATTATACGGTACTGTTTTTTCATGTATGATCCCATATTTTTCTAGAAAACTATCAATCTCGTTATTGACAAATTCTAGACCATTATCTGTTCTGATTCTTTTGATTTTCTTATTCATTAAATTTTCGTACCTTTCTTTAAACATACAAAACATTTCAAATACTTCATTTTTATGCTTCAAAAAATAAGAAAAGTACATCCCAGAAAAATCATCCACTAGAACTAAAAAATATTTTGAATTTCCTAATGAATCACAATTTATAGGGCCTGCAAGGTCCGCATGAATTAACTCTAATACAGAATTACTTTGTGCAATATTAACTGATGGATGACTCTTATGAGTTACTTTACTTATATCACAAGATTCACAATGATAATTTTCAAAATCTTTAAAATTTATGCCAATAACATTTTGCATTTTAACCATGTATTGTGGATTTAAATGACATAGTCTTTTATGCCAAATATTATAAGTATCCAAATTACTTACTTCATTACATTGTAACTCATAATTATTTACATCGTTAAAATCAAATGTTTTAGGTGAAATGTTACTACACGGTTCCATTAAAATTTCAAAACGATTGTTTACTTTTACGGCTTTTAAAACACTGCGATTATCATTAGTTAAAATCAAAATATCATTACCATTAGATTCAATTTTATAACCTTTATCAATTAATTTAGATACTGAAATTAAATTGTTTCGTAAATCTGGTACATATATTACATCGTATATTGTTAGATTTTTACTGCAATTATCAACTGTTGTTGTAGCTTTTACAATGCCAATTCCTTTAGAAATTAAATTTGATTTCTTACCTGCTAATTGTATTATTCCATTAACATGATTTAAGTTTTCAAAAAAGTTTAAATCTTTTACCATGTGTGAAGTAGCACCAGAATCCAAAATGAAAACAGCTTTGTTTTTACCGGTAGCCCTAGAATTTATTTGGTGTTGTTCTTGTTCTGCGGTAAGTGCAAAATTTTCACTAGAATGTTTATCTTGATTTTCAAATGCACAATGAGCGTTATAGTTTTTGGTTTTGTTCATACCCGATTTATAGTTCGAAAATGTTCTTTTCTCTTGAAATGTTGGGTTTCGATTTCCCTCGTTCTTGCTTCGGAAATAGCAGTCTTTAGCTAGGTGATTCGTTTTATGGCAGATGAAACATTTCTTCTTGCTTCTGTTTTCATATTTATATTTTACTCCGAATGCTTCTGTTCGTCTAGGAATTTCATTTTTTAATTTTGATAAGCTGTTCTCTTCCTCCCGCAGTATTTCTAAAACTTCATCCATTTGTTTTTCACGTTGGGTTTTCAGGATTTCTTTTATTTTTGTAAACTGTCCTCGTAAACCTCTAACAGTGTAATAAACAAGTTCTCTTTCAGAAATTTCCAGTCCAAGTGATGAACATTTCGTTTTAAGTCCTCGTGATCTTGCAATATAGTCTGACACATTTTCATTTTCCTTCATTTCAAGATTTTTTATTTCGTTACTTGCATCGATTTTTCGATCTTCTGTTTTACCAGTAAATGTGCTTTGAATTTTTTCCCATAGGATTTTAGCATTAGTTTCGTTTGCGAACTGAAGACTTTGGTCATCAGAAAGCGATAGTTGTATGTATGCAACTGCGTCATCATTGCTTAGTGTCCATTGTTCTCGCAACTTTGGATCAACGGGGGCTTCTTCAGTTAGCACATTAGCAATTTTCTTAAGTGTCAGCAAAGCCTTGACTTTAATACTCCACTGATAAAAGTTCTCACTGTTCAGCAGTGGGATACTCGGCAGATCCCTGCTCATTTTGATTTTGGAATCTAAACGATGTAAATCACGGCGAAACTAAGTGAAACTTTTTACTGCGTCATAATTTTCAAAACCACAGCCGTGCTGCCAACTGTAGTCCGTGGATCGAGTTTCAGACAGAAAGTAAAAGTTTATTAACAAAAAAAACAGACAAACACATACAAATTTAAAAAGAACGCCATCTGGCGGTATAAAAAGAAAAAGACTTCGTAGCTATCCTTCCCAGGGAATGACAACATTTCCCATATAAGCCTAATTTCTTTTACTTTACTACTACTACAAAACTCCTTCTAAAACTGTTTCTTTTGAAAAAATAATTTAAAACTATATTATATATTATAAAACTATATTATAAATATATTAGAAAATAATTACAACAAAGAAAAAACTGTTTATTATTATTATTAGGTAGTGAGAAGTAAAATTTTTTATCATTGTTTCTTCTAACAGACCTAAAAATCGGTTGACAAGGAAGAAAAAGTTGAATACAAGAAGGGAAGAACAAATTTACTTTCAGAGGTGACCGAAAGAATCTATAATTATTTTAACTGGTATTAAGAATTATATAATTTTTTTAAACCCAAAATTAGCTCAGGTAACAAAAAAATGCAATAAAATTTTAAAAGTATAGTATTTAAAAAAAAAAGAGACAATAATATTCTAAAACTAATGATCATAACTAGTTCCAGTACTAAAATATAATAAAAAAATAAAAATAAAATACTAAATTGTTTTTATTTACTAAATGTTATACATTTAAATGTATTCATCAAAGTGTACTTTATCCCATGGACTTGTCCACATGTTACAGGCTTGTATGTCATTTTCAACAGCATATTTAAAATTAAATGGATTTATGTTTTTCCTGTGCAAATCATCCGCCTCTTGTTCTATCTCTTCTAAGATTTCTTGACTAACGGGTATGGCATCAAATGGCATTTTTTTAGCAATCTAAAAATATTAACTTTTATTACATAACATACTTTAAAAGAAAGAAAAGCATAAGTTATTAGCAAATTTGAAAAGTAGATTAATATATATATAACTTCACACAGCTTAATAGTTTTATATTGAAATCTAATTATCTTAACATTGTTATTATAAAATTAAGTAGAATAGAAATAAAAAAATTAGTCACTGACCCAAATGACTAGTGACTAAATTTTCTTAAGATATTACTAGTCATGTACTATAAATAGTACTATAGATATTATAGCAAGACAAAGAATACTATAAGGTATCATAGTAGTACTAGTATAGGACTAAAATATATTGTCCTATTATAAGATGTTACCAGATCAGTAACTTCACGATATTATTAGAATGTACACATTTTCACTGGTCCATTTTTATCTTTCCATTAGATTTTTATTTAAGAAAAGTTAACTGAGTCAATTTAAAGGTAAAATTACAATACAAAGAATGTGTCATTTCAAAATATGTTATTTGCAATAACACAGAGTGAAACATAAAAATGAAAAACCGAAACAGTATACCATTGTTTTACATTAATTACTAGTCTGGGGAGCCACTGACAAATATTTTATGATTGTCAGAAAAAATTATAGTGGTCTCGGACTATCAATTTTGAGCGCTGTTTTAAGAAATACAAACAAAAGAGCTAACAAAAATTATATCCTTTTTCTCTTCTGTTATGCAGGGTAAATGGTTTAGTGGTTTTGTAAATAGGAGAAATTCAAAAGTTTACAGAGCAAAGTACATTTTTAAATGACAAAATTTTTCAATTTAAAATTTTAAAAAAAATTAACATTTTAGGGGATTTTTCTGTTTTGTAATTTCTTTCAAAAAAGAAGTACCAAAAGAATAATGTAAGCATTAAGTGGTTATTCAAACCAAAGATTTATCAAAATATTCCCATACTTTTATATCTTTTTAGTTAAAATTGACAACTAATTTGATAACTTAATTGCTAGCTTAATTATTTCCAAAACTGTTCAAAACACTATGCTATTAATCAAACTCAACTGATAGGTTAACCATTAGATCTATTCTTTCTTATCAAACCATCCTTCATTGTTCTAAATGAGTAAAAAAAAATTTTAGAGTATAAAACAATAGCTCGGGTATGATCTTAGTTTAGTTTTCCTACAAAATAATACATTTAACTCAAATATATATCAATCAAAATAAAAATATACTAACGAACATTTGAACTGAAAGCAATGACTTATATTTTCATTTCTTTATAGAACTGTTGTATTAGTGACAGTTATGATATAAATCTTAGTTCTTTTAAATATTCACAAATAAGAACATAAGGATGGTTGTAGTTAAATTTGACAAGCTCTGTTAACCGTTGATTTAGTTGCGATAACAAGGCCTTATTTCAAGACTAAATGTTTCACGATTTTTCATCTGTCAGGATGTCATGATTGTAAAAAAATAGATTAAGTATTTCATGGTTTTTAAAAAAAGTTTTGAATGTTTATTTTAATGGATAGACAGAATGGGATAGCAAAGCGAATTCTAAATCAGGTGAAGGTTCGAATCAAAAGTAAATAAGTAACACTGCCTTACAATTTGTACATTTAGAAATGTAGAGTTAAAAGTAAAGAATAAATAATTAATACTATTCCACAGATAAACTCTGTATAAAAGGCAATCAGCTTTAAAATTTTTATCATGGACAGGAATAACAGGCTTACTGCAACAAATTTGAAAAATAATTTGAATATGTTTTTCAAATCAGAACACAAAATTAGAAAACTTACTCGATTAAGAAAGGGAAAAACTTCTTCATATTCAGCTTTACCCCCAACTTCTATAACAATTCTACCAGCTTTTACGGGTGTCGCATAATGATGCACATTGCCTTTTCCACCACCCATTCGTTTTCCTATTCCCTATTAATATAAAATGAGAAATGTAAATACCTTTAAACAATACGAGAGACATTTAGAAAGTAGATACATTTAACTTGTTAAGCTAATACAGATTGTCAAAAAATAACATAGACAAAGTTTGATACCAATTACTTGTAATCACAAAAAATGCAAATTAATTTTTTAAGATGTTATGGTTCTTTGATCTCAAAAATTCTTTGGCAACAGAAAATGAACCTTCCAAGCAAGTGCCTAAGACACTGAAGGAGTTGAGGTACTTTAATGCAATACCTGACTTTAATGCAAAGCAAAAATAAACACCCAATTGATTTTTCTGTTTAGTCCATTTTTAGTATTTTACTTCTTTGTACCCAACAAGAAAAATAAATTTCATAAGTCTGGTGGAAATATACACATATATTATTGTTTTTAATAATAACGATAGCAAAAGATTCTAAGCTCTTAAGTGTATTTTTAAGGAATAAAACCAAGGAATGGTATCAAAAAGTTGGTACCATACTTTCTGTTGAAGACAGTCGAAAAATAGTTTTTAATCACCATCAATTAAAAAATTAACAAAAAATATAATAATTATTATATTTGATTTAGTCAGGATTAATAAAACAATTGCACGCAGTATTTATTTTTGACAAATATTATTTTTCATTTAAAATGTTTAAAAAAGATCAGGTTCTAATTTCTTAGGTACACAAAAAAAGAAAAATAAGAGGGTAAAAATATGATTGAATATTTTCTGATAAATTATACTATAATAGTTTAGCAAAGAATAAAAGAACCTCTATACACATGTTGCACCTACTTTTTTAGAGACAGGTTTCCATAAAGGATCAACTCTCCATATAGCAAACATTCTTCTTGTGTCCATTTCCCGATTAACTGTATTTCTGATAACTTCAATGCTGCCATACTTAAGATATCCAGCACTCAGTGCCTAAAAGATTAAGTTAATATTCAACGAAGAATAGTTGTTTAGAATGCAATTGGCAATGTCTATAAGAAATTGACTCGAAAAGAGCACAGGAACAAACAGAACATGAAATACTTTTTTAAACTTACCAGTTCAATATTTATATAATCTAAATAGTTTATCACAATAGTAATTACCCTGGTATTAAGACCTTGCATAACATAAACAGTTAGTATTAAAAATGATTCTAAAATATTTTGCTTACAAATTACTTTTCATATCAAATAATAAAATTTATAAATACATTGTAAAATCTCAGTTAATATTCATGATTGTTAGTAATTATATGCGAACTAATTTTGGATAATCAAAATATTCAGATTATAAAGGTAATACTGTATTTTGATCATATTCATCAATAAACTCTGAAAGTCGTTAGTATTTTCTTTTTTTAAAAAAGAAAATGCAATAAATATTAAAATTTTTTTTTTAAAATTTTATTTGCAGTATTGCTCCAGATAGTGGTACTTCTTCGCTTCTTTTTAATACTTATTTTTTTCTTTTTACAGAGAAGCATCTAATTCTGAATCTTTATTTGATTCTATTGATTATTGAAGTGGATCTCATTAGTTTAATCCTTTGTAAAGCTTTCTCTTGATTCTTTTCCCTCTATGATATCATGTTTTAAAAGCCTTTGTATAACTATTAAAAAGGTATATAACAGAATGTTTTTTTTAAAATTAACAATAGACACGAATAATAATGATAATACGAAATTTTAATACAATATATGCATATAGTTAGTTACAAATGCAGCTTGTATTTGTCTTATTTTATAAAAATTTTCCCAAAATTTAACATATTATAATGTTACGATTCATGGTACAGTATTTTAATTTTTATTTAGTTTTTTAGAAATAGAAAAGTATAACTTTGAAGTTGTTGAAATTAATACACGACTCAATGTAACAGTTGAACTACACTTTCCAACCTCTGCTCTTTTGAACTAAGATATTTTAATTTTATACTTATTGAAAAGGCAACAAAACTAAAAAATTTTATTGGGGGAATAAAAAATAGTTAAATATGAAAAATTTATTATGATTTTAACACTCAAGACTTTATCATCAATTTAAATTGGTTGGTCAGGGGTCTGTTTAGAAGAAATTTGGGTCCGTTAACGGACCCTTCACAAAATATCTTAAAAATTTTATTGGGGGAATAAAAAATAGTTAAATATGAAAAATTTATTATGATTTTAACACTCAAGACTTTATCATCAATTTAAATTGGTTGGTCAGGGGTCTGTTTAGAAGAAATTTGGGTCCGTTAACGGACCCTTCACAAAATATCTTTTCATAAAAACGGACCCTTCACAAAATATTTTAACTTAAAAACGTACCCTTCACAAAATGATTTTTCTTTTAATCGGACCCTTCACAAATTTGTTTATCTTCATTATTATTTTGTTAATTGAATAAACCCTTTCCAGGGCAGAAAACAAGAAAGATGGATGTAAACGAATTAAGTTTTGTCTTCGACAGACAATTCTTCCATTATTCGTCCGAAATGAATATTCTGCGTTCAGCAGTATAGGCTAAATACCAAATATTTGTATGTTGCATCTCTAATTTAGAAACCGCAATTGTTGTTTATTTTTTAAAATGTAATTTTTTTAATTATAATTTTACAGTGTTGAGCATAATCTTGTATGTCTTTACAATTTAAAAACTCCTTGAAAAAGTTTTTTTTATTTTTGCAATAACGGACCCTATTTGCACAAATTCATAAAAGCGGACCCTGGTTGAAAGAATGTGAGTAATTTTTTCACGAAAAACGGACCTTTCACAAAATGTCTGGACAGATCCCTGTTGGTATTTTGAATATAGTGCAGTCAAATTTCAGATAATTAGACTTATTGAAGAAGGACCTAATCATCATAAAAGACACTATAATTGGAAGAGTAAAACTATAAATTTAAGACTACTTAGAATAAAATTATCATTATTTAAAGCCATTGAAAATTTAGAAAACATATCATAAACAAAAATAATCATGCACTTTACCAGTACAGTACAGAACCCGTTATCCGGAAATCAGAAAACCGGAACAAAATTCGATAAATTTTCCCGCCATTTTTTTTCCTCATAAGATTTTAGGATTTTTCTTTCTATTTTGAAAGATACTTACCTTACCATCATTTTGGAAATAATCATTAGTGTATTACTTCATCGTTTTTACATCTTTTAAAGATTATTTCCAAATTTTTTTTTCTTCTTTTAGTTGGGTTTAACAATAAAAAACGGCTTTTTGTAGTGATTCAGAAAACCGGAAAAATCAGTTTTCCGGAATAGCGATGGTCCCGATCGTTCCGGATAATCGGTTCTCTACTGTATTAAACAATATTAAATAAATATTATAAGGCACAGTGTACTAAGTAAATAACAGAAAACTTAAATAGTATGAACATAGAAAATGAAAATCTGATCATCAGATCATAAATGGTCTAGTTGCAGTTTTTTCATTTTGTACACTGCACATTTCACAAACAAAATATTATAAACAGATACAATAAGTATTTATTATTAAATATTACATTTTTATTAATTAGTTATTCAAAATTGTAACTATTGCAGTACATAAATTTCTTATAACAAAAATAAGCTTTTTATGATTCTTCTTTTTCTTATTATTTTATATGATTTAAATTAAATATAAACATTTTCCAAACCAAATTAATACGAATTTGAAAAAGACAACCGCAGCTTTTCTTCATAACAAATTGTTGTCAAGATTATTATTAACTATTTATGATTAATTATTCTCTTATTTTCATAATGAATTGTAAAACATGTTTTATCAATCATAGAATTTTGTTATTTTAAAACTAATATCTTGATCGAAACGAATATTGGATATACTTTGTGCTATATATGGAATTAAAAAAAACTATGGGAATAGAACCAAAAATATTGGCACAAAAAAATTCTATACTTTCAAGAAATACTATACCTTCTGCAATGTTGAAACCCAAAATGTTAGAAGAAAATGCGACAAACATATAGCAAATAAGAAAACAGTTGAACCATTAGGGGAAGATGAACAAGCTTGAGCAGAATAATAAAAGGAAGATGAGAAACAGGTGTGTAAGAGAGGGATGTGGTGAGACCCCCAGATTTGAAAAATGTAGAAATTTAAGTAGATTTCCAAACAATAGGAAAGCATTCAATACTAGTATGATCAACTGAATTATTTTAATATTTCAAAATATGGAGCAATTCTCAAGAGTTAAGGTGAGTAGCTGAAAAGCAATTACTTATTATCCACATATAAAATAATTTCACCTACGATAATGCCATATTGTTTGTGCAAAAGTGTATTATTAACACGCTCTGGTCCTCTGAGATCATTATCATGAGACAAACGAAGTCTTGGTGGTTTCATATTAACATAATATGGAGGTATTTTTGGTATGACAGTAAGCTTCCTTTGTTCAGGCAATTCAATATCTAAAAATTAAAATAAAAAAGGCAGATTTGTTAAAACAGTTATAATTTCATAATTATGACACTGAATAAAAATTAGTAGAAATATTTTTAACAGCTGGCAAGAAAATGAGTAAGTTTTAGAAAGAAAAAAAAAACTTAATAAATAATTGAATGATTTATTAAAGTAAGTACACAGAATAAACAAAATTTGTATACTTTTAGATAGATCTATTAACATTAGATCTAGTTAGATAGATCTATTAACAATATATTCAATAATTAATGTACGTAATATCTAAAGATATTAAAAGATTTCTATTTTAGGCATATTTTTTTTTTTAAAAATAATAAATCTTAGGAGTAATACTAAACAAGCTATTCAATCTTGAAACTAAAAAAAAGGTGCTGCTTTAATTACAAAAAGAATTCTCCGACACAAAAATTAGCCACTCAAAAAGCTAATACACCTACAGTAAAAGTCTGTTATAATAATAATTCACAATAGCAAATCAAATTGTCTTAACAATGAGCTTGTTTTTGTAATACAATGTATGCATTTAATGTGAAAATAGCAATAAAAAAGCCTCGAGAACACTAACTATTAAATAAAATAAATAATTCCAAGAAGCTAAAGCAACAAAATATTACCTGATTGAAAACTTCATTCGCTTAAAAAATATGAATAATAATATTTGTTATATAATATGAAGTTTCCAATCAGGTAACATTGACTGACAAACTAATAATAATGGACCGCACATGTTGAACGTTCCTTAATAAACATAAAAGATTGTGAGAAAGTGAAATGTTTAAAGCACATTTCACTTTTCTGTAGTAAAAACAAAATAAATTTTCTGTATTGATATTAAAATATATCCCATTTATTTTACTTAATTAGCAAAAACACATATTTTCTTTGCAAAAAAATTTATTGTAACAGTAAAAGACAAGTAATTTTTAACTTGTTGCAAATATGTAATTTTGTATATCTTTAATATTTTCATTTTGACAGAAACATGAAAAGTTGTTACAATAGTGGTCTTCTCATTTTATATGTTGTACTTGTTACATTATGCTTTTACAGTATATAAAAACATGCTGTGTTTTAAGCGTTTTATGATTATTAAAGGGCAAGGTATTTAACTTTATAACATAATATAAACTAAAAATCTAGACATAATATAAATACCACAAACTTACAACTTAATTGAATTAAAATGATCAGATTTATCTGTAACTCATTATCGTTGAGCGTTTATTAAGAATTTATATAAAAAATTAAGCTATAAATAGAAATCAAATGTGATCTATGCATGAGAAAAACGTAAGAATAAAAGTTAATCCAAGTTATAAAATTTTATAAAAAAATTTAAAATCGAACTCAATTCCAATAATCTTTTTATCAGTCTCTTATACTATATAGAAGAGTATATTATATTCTATAGTTTTAAGTAGAAATAAATTTAAGAATTTCACCTTTAAAACTTGGAGGTGGTGCCCCATAGGTGATGTTAGATAAAGATCTCTGCCAAGCTGAAAGAATATTATTATTATATATATTAAAAACATGCAGAATTTTAAAAACACATTTCCTTTTTTTTAACATACATTAAACACTAATAATATTCATTCATTTTAACAGATTTCACAGGTAAATCAAAACTAATTTAGTCATTCACAAAAACACTTTTTCATTTTTTGAATTCTTCGATATCATGGGAAGCAATTATCTTCTAGGACTGATATAACAACTTTGAAAAATCTATGTACACCATTTAATATGTTTCAAAGTAATTTTTCCTTTATATAATAATTTTCACTTCTCTACCTGGTTGTAACAGTGTCAAAAACAACTCTTTAAGTTTTCTTACCAAATGCTTCATATAGGAATAAAAAAAAACTGTGAACAAGCCAGTGAGAATAGCAAAGCTCACAAGTATGTAAAACAATGGAACATATGTAAAACATAACTGAAATCGTCGGGATTTAAATACATCCAGAAAACAGATATTTCTGAATCATAGATTTTAAAGGCAAAAATAAATAAATAAATAACAAATAAACAAAAATTAAGATCAAATTCATACAACAACACATTCTTACAAGTTGAATGACATTTTAAAAGAATTAAAGTAAGTTTACTATGATAATATATATGCAACATAAAAACTAATTTTTTAATGTCATTTCTTTATCTATATCTTCTTCCTTATTTAATAATCTAAACTAAACCCTCTTTCTCACATTTTAATATTCACATCCTGTCTTTTAATCTATTTGTAGTTCAAGTATGCATTTTAATTAACATTTTTCCCTTTACGAACTGTGAGAAACTTCTTTTTCCTCGACCTACTTATTAAACCAATTATAACTATTTCCTTTATTCCCCAAGTTGAAACATTTGACAGATTAGTTTTGCAAGATTTTCCTTCACTTTCATTGAGCACTTCGATTTTTAATGCTAGTTCATGAATATGTCTAACTAAATAATAATTACGTATAGCCTGGAACATACTTATTTCCACCTCTAGGCAACCTTCCAGAAGTCCTCAGGATAAAATGATAGGGTTGAAGGGAGTACATCGAGGGCGAATATATAGAATATCTGACTTAGATGGACAATTGAATAATGTTCCTTTTCTTCAATAATCACCAAACTTCATCATTGAAAGTGTTTCAGCTCAATGGTTCTGGAACAACTAATTCTTCAACAAATTACAACTTCTTTATTCAACAAAATTTTATGATGAATGGATGCATACATTTTATTTATGTATGCAACATTGTAAAGACTATGAATACTACTGAAGAACTTCAATATTTTTTTCTCCTTGGACAAGAGAGATAAATTGTGTTGGATTGCTGATTGCCATGAAAGAATTTTGGATTTACAAAGTGAGTTTCGCCGAACGGCCTGTAGGGGGCAGGGAACTGTCCTTGCATCAGAAAGGTTCTGGGTTCGAATCCCGGGCAAGGCATGGATGTTCTTTCCTTCTCTGTACTCATTACTGTAGGAGCAACATTGGCCCACCTAATATGGTGCCCCTGAAAGAGAGGCCAACAAAATCGCCCTGTATATTCCTGAATTGACGAATGTTAACACAGGTGGGCATTGGAAAAGAAACAACAACAGTGAACAAAAGTGAGTTTCAGAAAGCGTAGATATGCTTCATCCTGTGGTGCTCTAAATTATTTTGTCAGTGATTTCTTCTTACCCCGCCTCATTCAAGGAGAAACATCATTCATTACAGGTTGGATGAATCTTCTCTCACTAATATTAACAAAATAACTATTGTGCTCTCTTCCCCTGCCTAAGACCTGTTTTTATCCTTCCTCTTGGCAACAATTTAAGAAAACTCATTTAATTGTAAAGCAATTATCTGCAAAAAATTTTTATTCTCTTTTCCTTATGATGTGAAGAAATCTGTACAAATAATTAGGTAAAAATAACATTAAAAAACGAGCTTTAAGATCCAAAAATAAATTAATGGCAGTAGGAATAAAAACTAATAATAAAATAAATAATAATATTCTAAAAAAAGGAGTAAATGGAATAGATTTTTTAATCAAATTTAGAGAAAAACAAAACTGGTTTGCTGTTGTTCGTTTCAAACACTCTCAATATTCAGCTTCGTTAATTTCATCATAAGAGTTTATTCTTTCTCTAACTGATCTTGTCCCTTCAATAACTCTTTTAGTGAATTTATTGAGGCTGTACATATGTATAGCTATTAGAGATGTAACAAGAAAAAAAAAATTTCTACTAACACTCCCTTAATAGATTGCAACCGTAACAAAGAGGTAAGAAAAAGTGTCTGGATATAGGCTGCGAACTTTTTTTTTTTTAGATATAAAATAGGAATAAAGAAATAAAACAAATTAAAAGAAGGAAATGTTTTTTAAGCTGTTTTAAAATGATGAGTTCGCTTTAATACAGCACAACCTTTTCAAATATGAAATTTTTTATCAATCTGTTTCTTTATCAAAAATTAAAAAGAAAAGAAAATACTACCGAATGGGATTAACTTGAAGTGTGAAACACATAGTAGGCTCTCGGAAAGCCGATATATATGTATATTATAATTTCAAAAAAATTGAACTTTTTTTTTTGCTTTTAAAAATAAATTTAGTGTCAAACAAATAAAAAAAATTAAATTTGAAAATTAATTCAACTTTTCTTAAATTAAATTTTAACAGCGATAAAAATTTATTTAAAAATACGAAACGTAACAATTTTGCATGAAAAGTTACCGATAATTTGAAATTTAAAATGATAACAAAGAAAGCTATCTCACAATTTAAACAATTTGTAATTTAAAAAAATCAAGCTTAGAACAAATAATTTAGTTTAAACTATTTTTATAATAAGTAACAATCAAGGTAATAAAGCTTTACACATAAATTGCATTCATGAAGTATTTAATAAGCATTCTCACGTTTCAAAAGCACCGTGTATACAACATTACGAGAATGCACACAACACTCAAGAATCTTCTTGGATTGCGTTATCAGTGACATTTTGATCTGTTTTCAAGAATGTTTTAGTTTTCCATCATATTTTTAAAAAGAAAAAAATTATACTAATAACAGGTAAACATTTTTACAATGAGTACATTTTCATCAACGAGATTTTCATTACTGCAGGTATTGACTATCATCCTATATTATGAGTATTATATAAATAAAACATTTCTGCATTTAGCTTTCATTGTGTTCAGAAAAATAAAGAACCTGATTAGTGACTTTTTCCACCAAAAATTTATTTCACCAATCAGGCTCTCATTCTTACTCAACGGCGAGCGTGATTCCCATGCAGCGCCAACGGCCCTTAAAAACGATTAGAAATTTTAAAGGGGTTATTTAGACAACCTGGAGAGGGATGGTATATTACCAACAGCTGATATAACTGAATCTAGTTAGTAGTATTTTATTAACGTTACATTAGAGCTGTACAGTGCTACATGACATCATAATTTTGATTCTCTCTAATGGAATAACTCCTCTGCTTTGTTAACCAAACGATATACGTGCCAGACCGAATGTCTGAAATGAGCTTTGTTTGGAAGCTTGAAATTATTAAATAGCTAGCAACATTCATAATAAAATCAAATAGAATTTTAACTTTAATTCTTAATAGTTAAAAGAAATTAACTATCGTAAAAAGCACCACTAATTAACAGTGCATTGAAAATTGGCGATCGAAATGGGCTGCAGGTGGCGTAGAGCAGAACTCTCTACCCATGGCAACACTTTACATGCTTTACTCATTAGCGTGTGGAAAGTCATAGAGGAAGGAAGTACGTCAGTTTTTCTCTTGATGTTCATATAGATTAAAATCTTTTAAGTTGGAAAAATATATGGAACTGAAAACTACATTAAACATAGTTCTAAAGAAAAGTATCATTAGAATTTTAAAAAATATTTTTATTAAATGAAAAATATTAAGAAAAGGGAAAATATCGTAGAACATTCCTATACAAATGAAAAGAGGAGGAGAGGGAAGGAAGAAGGGCTAAAGTCATGAAACCAGTCTCTCCCCAGATGGCGTATTCGAGTGTTGCGATCGCCAATAATTAAATATGCTCAAATTAATACGCTAATTAAAAGAAATTAAATACGCCATCTAGGGAGAGGACCGGTTCTATGGCTTGACCCTAGTCCTATTTTCAGTTGTATAGAAATATACCATATTTTTACCTTTAAAATTTTTCGTATTTAACTCTCAAAAATGTTTTTTTAAATATCCTTTTAGAACTATGTTCAATGTAGTTTCGACTTCCTAACCTTAAAGTTTTCAATCTATTTGAAAACCAAGATAGAAGCTAGCGTACTTCCTTCTCTCATGATACTCCACAAACTGATGATAAAAGCGTGCGAAGTGTAGCCGCAGGATTTTGCTCTACGTCACCCTATTTTGATCACCAATAAGGAAAGAGACATTAGATAAAACGGGTTTCAGAAATATCAGGCGGAGATTAACTTTTAACTATATATTGTATTAAGCAAGTGGTAAAACAAAATTATCTATGAGCAATTTGAAAAATTCATACTTTTTATTTGGACTCAATTCGCGAAACTATCACGCTCTAAAAGTGTATTATGGCTTCAGTTCCAAATAGTAAACTATTTAGAAAAAAAATTTCGTTATACAAAATTAAGAAACTGATTTTAGACATTTTTAAAGTCTTTTTCCTCTTTGTTAATAGTCACTAGTTAAAGTCGCACAAAAGGCTTTGGTTTTATTTAAATTTAATATGTTAAATAATCTATCTAGAAAGAAAAAAAAGAATAACTGTTTAACACAGTTTCTTTTCCTTCTTAAAGCGAAGTAATGAGTTTTGAACACTTGGCCAAAAGAAAAATAACTTATAAGCAGGGTATCTGCTACATTTTAGATTTTCAAATTCATGATTAATTCCAAGAATTTTTCATGACTTAACGAAGTTGCTATTTTCTCCAACAAAAACACAATAAATTAAAAAAAGCATAGTAATAACATTCATTGAAATGATGGGTATAACCAAAACTGTAATACTCTGCATCGTCATAGATTTCAAATTTAAAAAACAGAGTAAAGAAAGAATTGAAGCAATAAAATAGCGAAAAATACTAAAGCAAATTTTTGTTTCTTTTTCTGCAGAATTGCATTAGATATATTTCTAAAGAAATTTTCTTGCTAAAGATATATTTCTTGCTCATTGGAAAGAAAAGAAATACTCCCGATTTTCCTGTTCTCATTTTGGAATAAAAGAATTCACCTATGACTGGCTTGCTTCAGCTAGATTTTCAAATTGATAAAATAAAAAAAATTCTGAAATTACAGAAGTTTAAAAACTATCTCGCTCTAGAAATGATGCCCACCCCCCATTTTTTGAAAGAACATAATTTTTAAAGAACACGATAAAAACATGTTACATTTTAATAAAATGATCGTGAGTGGGGATTTTGTTACAAATTCAGATATTCGGAACACCATGAAATTGGAGGGAGGGGGTGAATTCCATTTCAAAAATTAGATTTTTCGGCAACCTAAATCCATGACTTTTTATGTTTTTTTTTAAAAAAAATAGTTAAAATCATGAAAAATTTTGTTCAATACTGAAATTCCTGACTTTCCAGGTGTGCGGATACCCTGCATAAGATCAATCCCCCGACGCAAGAAAACCCCAACAAACACAGTTTTCTTACATCTAAAATTTTACACCAAGAAAAAACAAAATTTAATATTTGTGATCAAAACCTCATTTTTATACAGTTGTAAAATTATCAGTAATTTGAAAATTTCTTACACAAGGCTGCCACTCAAATCTGGAAAAAAAAATTCCCTGTGTTTTCCCTGAACTATTATACACAATATATTAAAAGGAAACAACAATTACTGTGCTCTTTTGTGAGCTATATAGGGCTAACTATATTTATTAGTTTTAATTGGTGGGAAAACAGCTGAACATATTTAAATATTGTTATAGTAAGTGAAATAGTTAGTATAGCTGAAATATTATGGCTAAATATCCCATAGATTACGCTTTGAGTGGGTACCATTTTTTAAAAGACAAAAATAAGAAACAAAATTCCCTGTATTTTCCCAGTTTGCAAGGAAAAAATCAAAATTCCCTGCATTTTCCCTGTTATTTTAGGTGATTTTTAAATTCCCTGTATTTTCCAGGTTTTCCCTGTTCTCCATGCAGAGTGGCAACCCTGTTACATTCCATAATGAAGAAAACGCAGGATTCATTAAATTTTAAACAAGAACAATAATTTTTTAGGAAAGTTTTTTTTTTATACCAATGTTACTTTTATTGCAAGGAAAAATTAGATACACAAACATTCTTTTACAATTAACAGGTTTTTTTTTTTACAAAAAATTAACAATTGTTAGTAACAGAGAATAACAAAACAAGTTTCTATACATAGTACAAAGTATCACAAGAGTTAAAACAAAAACATCGAAATAATTAAGTTTGACAACACAGAATAAGAAAAAAAAACTTCAATGTATATCACAATGATCACTAAAAAGATGAAATATATATATATATTGGAATGGATTACTTAAAATTTAATTAGAATATACCCGACAACATTTCAAAATAGAAATCAGCAAAAATTTTTAGGTTAATGAATAACAGTAACACATTTCTCATTCTTACAGGGAATATGACAAACATTTAGCTTAGAATATTTTTAATATGAAATTTATATTCTAAGATTTAAATAAAAATTGGTAGAGATATAAAATTGTTTATTTTCATTTTGTAGTTAAAAACTCAAATTTTTTTTTTTTAATCTAAAAATAGCAAATTATATACATTCTTAAGAAATTCAAGAGATAACATTAAGGATAGAGTTGATAACTATGCTCCCATGACAATAGAGTCAAGAAAAAGAGTGTTAAAAACTTACATATATATTTGTAGCAATTACAGTAAAAAAATACACTCAAAAATATATATGCACAAAAAGAAATATAAAATTTACGCACAAAATTAGCCACTCAAAATAAAATTATTCAAAGACCATAATCAAAACTTGCTTAAACCTTTCTTTACTACACAAACTTGAGTAAATGATATTTTTAAAGAGAAATGTAATAATGATGATTTATAGAAATTTCATTTCAAAATATTGAGAGACTGAAGGTTTTACAATAAATCCTCAATCATATCAATATTAATTTCTAAGAACCTTTATGGGTACCAAGTTTTTACACTATTCGGAAAACGGGAAAAATAATAAAAAAATCTATTAATATTGACAGATTTGAGGCAAATCATTTGAAATCGCTTAGAATTTGTTAACTTATTTAAAAACTTAAAATTAACATTTTATTTGCCAATTGCCAACAATTGAGCTCGAATAAAAGTTTTATTCATATACTGAATCTAATTTTTTAAGAAAGTGCTCTCACCTAATGAAAAATAATAGCTTAAACCCTAAAAAAAAAAATTATTTGAATTAAACTCATGACGCAGGGAAAAAAAATATGGTAAAACTTTCAAAAGTTCATTTTAAAAAAAATAGTGATATTAAAACCTTATAGAATAACAAAACCAGATATCCTCTGTACTCTGATGATGGAAAAAACAATGAATAACAACTAACGGCAGCTGAAAACTCTTAACACTTTTCAAATTAGGCCAAATATACCAAGTAACACTTGTTCATATCATGCTTCTAAGTTCATATCATGCCCACTGATTTTACAAACAAAAATCTACGGTTTTCGGAAAATTATTAAGATTCTCCACAATTTTTTTTTATTACAATTTTAACCATGAAATTTTTCTAACATACAAAAAAAAAACTTAAATTACTGCATTTGTTCCGTGAAAATGTGGCATGATAATTATCTTCTTTAAAAAAAAAACAAAAAAAAAAAAACAAATAAAGACAATATATACGTCTTTAAAACTTAAATTGAGAGAAAGAGGTAGAAAAAAATAGGGCATTATTTATTATAATAGAGAAACAGAAAGCAATCAATGTTTTACATTAAAAATGGTAAGCCTAATTTTCCTCTAACAGGACTCGGACTACAGATGTCTCTAGAACATTTCAATGATTTTGGCACAGACTTTGACAAGCTTTTCCTTCTTGAAGCAGCCCGAAGAGTTTTTTTCCTCGTACTTTTCTTAGCTGGAAGTATGGAACTACGTAAATCACATCTTGCAGAAGAATCAAGCTCACCTGCAAATTCAGAGTAGGTGGTGCACCTAGATTGGTCAGCTTGTATTTGGAGACGATTTAATTCTTTAAGAATATCATTTTGTTCCTCATCTTGACTACCACTTGAAGATGAACTTTCAAAAAGTTTTCCACAAACTCCAGTGTTTAATGAGGGGTTAAGCTGTTCTTTTGGTAGGATAACCTCTTTGGAATAATTTGGGATAGCATTGAATCGCCTTGAGATTGGCGTACAGATATTGACTGCTTTTGAAGTAGATTTCGGCAATTTACATGGAGCAGAATTAGGTGTTCTTAACAGGGGCTTCTTAAGAGGTGTTTTCAACAAAATCTCTTTATCCATTTCTAGTGAGTGTCGCCGAAGCCTTTCTAACTTGTCGTCATCTTTTTTATTTCTACGATCTTGCCATTGACGAGTAACATAGTTTCGATAATCTTCTCCATAAAATAAAAAAGGTTTACCAAACTTAGATTGGTACAAATCTATATCATTGAATATGCTATCTTCTAAAGTAGGCAACTCTTTTTGAAGTTTTTTCCTGTCTTTTTCCTCCTGCAACAAATTTCCTCCACGATTTTGCAGTCGGTGAGGATTAGAAACGTTTTCTTCAAGTTCTATTAGCATATTCCATAGATTTTGACGCTTTTCAACCTTAATCAATATGTCTCCAACTTCCTCATAGTACTTTTTCCACTTACTAAGTTCATGTTCATAAGCATCGATAATTTCATCATTGTTGTTCCTCATAAGCTGCATAGAAAAATGATTCTTGACTGAATCAGTTATGTAGCACTTATCCCATAACTTTTTCAATTCATCTTCTAATGTTTTAATATGCTTTTTAAATTTTTCTTCTTTTATCTTCGTGCAAACATCAACTTCCTTTTGAAGAGCATTAATGGTAGATACTTTACAATCTATATGAGCAGATAGGAATTGCATTCTTTTTGAATTTGGAATGCATAGTTCTTCCCACAGAGTTGATAGCTTATCCATAAGAAATTTCTTCTGATCCTCAAGCTCAGCTTTTTTTCTTTGAGTTTTTGAGAACATTTCTTCAAGAGACCTGAAAGTTTCATCAGAAAGAGAAGAGACATTTTCACAGGAAATTACCTCCTTTTCAAAAGATGTTTCAGGACTCAGTTCAGTCACTTCAAAAATAGTAGAGAGCTCTTTCCTGAATCGGCAAAATTTCTTTTGCCTATCATCTTGCATTTTGCTTAATTTCTGAATATGCTTTTCTATCTCAAGTAAGTTATTTTCTGATGGAACCCCTGTGAAGGATGAAAGGGCAATTTTTTCAGTTCCAAGTAAACGGCAGTATACTGCTTCAACACCCCTCAAACCCTGATATTTTTTTAGCCTTTCATGCTTAAGATCTTTTAATCTCTCAATTTCTTTTGATAAATTGTCTCGTTTCACAATAAGTCCTGTACCATACTCTTCTTTAGGTTTTATTGACAAAATGGCACAAAGCTTTTCCATTACTTGTGTATGATTTCTTACTTGATCCTCTATCAGTTTATATTGAACAAGTTCATCATCTAAGGCACTTTGCAAAGCTCGCTCTATATATTTCCAAATCAGCTGAACTCTGGAAATTTGCTCTTTGTTATTTAACCCAAAGTCATCCCACAAATTATAAAACTTTTGTAAATACTTCTTTATAATCTCCACCTGCTCTATTTCCAGAGTAATCACTGTGACGTTCTCTTCCATTCTTTTCTCTGAAAATATACTACAAAACCTGCAAATAAAAGAGAGAAAACAGAATAAAATCTTATGAACAAAATTTTAAGAATTTATAGGGTGACCATGATTAGCAAACACATTTTTAAGCAGTCAGTATCAAAAATGAGCAGCAGGTTTTTATTAAAATTGAGTAGTGGCATATTGAAATGATGTGAATTTTACTTAGGAAATAAAAATTATATACAACAACCTCCACTAAGTGACAAATCATAGCTTTACAGAGAGCTAATACAAATAATGATTAATACATCGAAAAATGTGAAGTTCATATTTCTAAAAAAGATTCAGTATAATGCTCATAATTGTCTGCAACAATCTAAATTCTAAATGCATAAAAGCCCAAGTTCAATTGTGGAAAGTAGCGCATGCCATAAATATGAAACATAAGGAATAGAACATTGTTAAATTAGTCTTGTACTAAAGACTGCAGTACAATATAAATCATTTTAAGAACTAGTGTTCTAAGATCTTATGCATATTCCTAATAAAAATTACTTTGTCCTTGATTATTTTATGATACAGAATATATTGTTTATATTTTATCAAGACATTTCTATGATACCCAACCTAACAAGTATGGCATATTATGAAACCGGGTTGAAAAAGGTAAAACTAAATGTAAAAAAAAAAGAAAGAAAAAAAAACTATGTTCGTAACAAGTTAAAAATAACTAGCCATCCACTATTAAAACTTTTTTTTCCAATTCGAATTAAGCAATTTTATTTTTTTCCAATTCTAATTAAGCTATACTATAGATCAGGGGTGGCGAACCTTTATACACCAACGTGCCATTTTCCCCCCAAAAAATTGTTTAATGAGGTCATAGACGTGCCGTCAAATAATTTTGCCTTCGTGATTATTGGGAAAATAATAATACTAAATGCTATCAACTCAAAACTCTTTAATTACATTGAAAAAAAAAATATTTTGCAATGTTTCAGTTATACGCGTAATTCAACTTAAAGTAACATCAGTGTGACTTCTGTTGTTGCAGATTAGATGACAAATAACTTATATTAGGTTGTAAGATGTTAGTTTAAGCAGGACTGTTTATTTTTTTGTTAGTTATTTATTGTTAACTTGTTTTTTATGGTTATTAATTGCTTTTTTAGCATTAATTGTTAATTTTTTTCATTAATAATTGTTTATTATTTTGCGTGTTTCTTGTGAATTTTAATTTAATTGTTACATATGCTTCATAGTGTAATAGCATTTGAGTAATAACAACTCATAGTGTAATAACAAATGTGATAGGTGGCGTGCCCAAAATATTGTGTCGGGTGCCATAGGTTCGCCATCCCTGTTATAGATGGTTATTGCTAAAATGTCATCATACCAAAGAGCCCTGTGGCCAAGGTTTGAAAAAACCCGGGGATTTTTGAAAAAACCCAACCCACCTGGGTTTTATTGAAAAAACCCGGGGAAAATTGGGTTTTATTTGAAAAAACCCAATTTTCCCCGGTTTTTTTCAAATAATTATTCCCCGGGTTTATTTGAAAAAACCCGGGGAAAATTGGGTTTTTTCATTTAGTGCTCATAAATTTTACTGTGAAAATATTTTTATTTATTAAATAGAGTTGTATAAGTAAACACTAAAATTTCATCTGACTTTTACCTCTAATGAAATTGAACTGGAATAAATATTTAATGGTCTTCCATGTTTTTATAATACGATTAACAGAAAGTGAAATTAAAATTACATATAATTATAAAGAGTATCAGTTATTTGCCACTTTTTTCAAATATTTAGATAAATATATGCATTTTTAGATACATTTTAACTTTATAGTTTCAAAAGACAAATTAATCTTAAAATTATAAAAAAAGCATATATAAAAAGTTATAGCTTATTTTTTTAAAATCAGAAAATAAAACTTTAAATTTGTTTATTGTTGTTTAATGTATCACTTAATAGAAATTTTTTTTGTTTGCTTTCAATATTTTTAAACATGATTAAAAGAAACAAAATAAATTGTATTCAAATGAAATCGTAAAAATAATATTTAAAAAATCTTAAAAGTAATATTTTAATTTTTAACTGTGACAAACTTTCTCCAAATAGTTAAAAATTGTCAGCAGATGTTAAGAGTTAACTTAAAAAAAAAGGTCCAATTTTTTCCTTTATTATTATTATCATACAACAGATTCAAAGTGTCTACATTTCTCTCTTAGATTGTGATACACTTTTACGGGTTTTGTAGCTTTATCTATTCCTAATCTATTTCAAAGTTTACTCTGCACCAAACCGAAACTTGAAAAGTGTCTTTCGATAGAGACAGAGGATGCTGGTGCTGAGTGCAAATAAAAAAGAATTGACAGAAATTTTGTGGAAGCTAGGAATTTTATTTATTTATTTACTTTTTTTTTTTTTTTGCCATAATTTTCCACTATTTTTTGATAAAAACTGTTGAATAACAGTGTCAAGCATCATTGATTTTGGAAAGTATTCAGGATCGGAAATTCTGAATGCCATAACATGTGGCAGAAATTCTGGATGATGCTTAGAAAGACAGTTTTCTGCTAATTGGTCCTGTTCATCATTTAAAAATTGTCCCCTTGTTTCGGGATTCAGGACGCACATGCTAATAAATGATGTGGCTGAACAGTCTGATTGAATCTTTTTACAAAATGTTTATGGGGTTCTAATTCATCACACGATAGTAAGTTAATTCATATTTCAACAGCTTCTGAAATTGAAATGTTTTCTGATTGAAGCTTTTTTAAAGCTTAAGAAACAATTGATATCTGTTTTTCCCAATTGATAGTTTATTGGTAAAGCCCAACATTTTTTAATATTTTTGACATATTATTATTAGATTCATTTTGATGTTCAAGAATAATCTTTTCATATTTATGGTAATTATTGGCAAAAGTTTTTACGTGCTCACAATATGAATTCCACCTAGTGTCATTGGGTCATCAAGCAATTTTTTTCATTTGCCCATCCATGTGCTTGATGCACATTTCTAAAATATTTGTTAACTTCAACGATGTGTCCAATGATAGTATTAGGAGATACTTCTTTTTGAACCAAATTTTAAAAAAACAATTTATGAAAAAAACACCAAGTGGGTTTTTTCAAAGTGGGCCCACTTGGGGAACCCTGGTTATATGTATTTTATATTAAGTTTAAATAACGCATTATCACTACCTATTTGAATCTGCTTTATTGTTAAGTGTATAATTGCTAAGTGTAACACTTCATAATTTTTTAAATTAGGAATTATAAAATATAAATGCAGTAATATAAAAGGAACAAGTTTATAAATCTTTTTGTTTTTACACACATTTAATTACTATATTTATTAAACATATGGATATTACCTATTATAAAATTATAATCTGTAAATATTTATAATCAGTAAAAACTAAAATTTCATCTGACTTGAGTTAAATAAAAAACTGAAATAAATATTTAATGGCCTTACATGTTTTTATAATAAGGTTAATAGAAAGTGAAATTAAAACTATGTATAATTATAAAGAGTATCAGTTACTTGTCCCATTTGTTTTCAAATAATTAACCCTATGAAAATGATTTCATTTTTAGATAAATAATTTTAAAAAGTTCTCTTATCAAAGGTTTTAGCTTTTTTTTTTTTTAAAGCCAGAAAATAAAACTGTTTAAATTTGTTAGTGTATCACTTGGTAAAAAAGGAAAAAAATTGTTTCTTTTCAATTTTTTTAAACATATGAATTAATAATAATAACCTGTTTATTAATATATAAAGCATGCAACCATATTTGAAAAATTGATCTTTTCAGAGTATATTATTTAATTTTTTATTTGATTTAATATCATTGAAATATTACTTTTTGAAAAAACCCACTTGAAGTTTTCAATAGTAGATACCTACTATAAAATTATATGAAGATTCGAGTTTCTTTTACTTTACTAATATTAAAAACTTAATCATATGAATCATGCAACTCTATTTGATAAATTTATGCTGCACTATAAATTATATAAAAGTAAATGCAAAACAATAAGTTTTAGTAACAAAAAAAAAAATTTTATTTGAAAAAACCCACTTATCGTTCCAAGTGGGTTTTTTCAAGGTGGGCCCGCCCAATAAAACCCGGGCGGGTTTTTTCAAAGTGGGCCCACTTGGCGAACCCTGCCTGTGGCAGAATTTTTTCGAGCTATCTGCGACAAAACTCTCTAGTACTAAAATCTTTCTGCAAGATACTTTTAATAATAACAAACATATATGTTACTCATTTAAATTATCGCTGCGTTTGCAACAACAACAAAAACTATATATAATTTTTTTCAACTAAACATGTAAAAAATTTCCATTCTAAAATGGGTGATATTCTCACATTTTGTTGGGAGGCAGGGGTAAAGCACTAATTAATTGCTTCACATTTTGTAAATAATCATCCCACTAAAAAAATAAAAATCATAAAATTCGGAGTAGTTATTGCCGGAAAAAAAGACACTACGAAATCAAATCTGTTTCCTCAAAAAAGGGGTTACTCAAATGCGTGTTTCCCTTCGAGATTAGGCTGTTGTAATAAAAAATATAGTATAAAAAATATCGGATTCAAAATCTATGAGAAATCAATAGTAATAACAGCCAAAAAATTTGTAGAATCATTGCCTTAAAAAGTAAATACTCAAATGCACGGTTCGAATTTTCCATAGTGCTTGAAATATATCTTGATATTTAAGAACCACCTGAAAATCAATCTCAATAACTGCAGAAAATACAATCGAAACATTCTATCGATTTACGATATTATTGGCGTAAATTAAGTGTTCCAAAAAATGACTGTATGATCCAAATTTTACAATTTACAAATTCTGACTGGTCTGGCTTTTTGCCTAAAAAATGCCCCATTCATATTTTAAAATAACCACTTTTTATCTGCTTAAACTGCAAAAATTCTACCTTAAAGAGGCACATTACTTTGATAATTACACAATAATTGAAACTATATAATAGATATACACATGGTTCATTAAATTCCGTAATTTTAAATACAATACTATTTTGTAATACTTTAGTTAAAAGCACAGTTTTTAAAGACACAATTTTTTAATTCTGTGAATACTAGTGTAGATGAGTGATTAGTTTCTTACATGAATTTGCAATGAATTCACAGGTAATAAATAAACATGGTCTTGTCCATTCCACTCTTTGAACAGTATCACTTCCTCACCTGATTTTCAAAATTCTGATTTATTTTTGAAATGATAACATGAACAGCAGAACGTGTGAATATGTCGAGTGACAAACCTTGACGCCATTTCTTGCATAGGTGTATGGACATATTCTATACATTTATAAAGCATGCTACACCAATCAGAAATTAATACAAAGTAGAGAAACGAAAATTAATGTTGGGAACTATCCCATTAATACAAAGCTGGAAAATGCTATTCACATTCCCTTCTTTATTTAAATTCATCAAGAAAAATAACTTTCTAAATACAAATGTACTAATAACCTTTATTTGGAAAAATATAAAGGGATATTTCCGATGATGTAAAGTCAAGTGCTTTTGCAAAAAAATAAAAAAATTCAGCCACAGATCAGGATATGGAAATCTCTCCAAATATGTTTAGCAGAAATCATTTTGCTTTCTCTGTCTTGAATTATTACAAAGTAGAAAATGATTTACCACAATTTAATCGGGGAATGAAAATATTACAAGAAATATTTTAGTTGCATTGTTTTATGTTTTGGGGGCAGATCAAAAGCAGGAGTGTTACATTAAAATCACTGCCTAATTCTTATATAAATGATACTAGCAAAAATGGAAGATAATATTAAAACACAGCCGTATGAACAAAACAAAAGTTTAAAAATGAAAACAAATCTTAATTAAACATATTCTTGTATAATAATAAAAAGGTATAAGGTTATAAATAAAGTTCTTTTTTTAAATGCAATTCAGTACTAAAAAATAAACAAAGCCTCACAGTAAATAAAATATGAAAGTGAAAATATATTTAGCAAAACACCATACATAAATCAATTACTTAGAATATAGATAAAAAGATCTCACTTGCAAATTAAAAAAATTTAGTATTTTTTAAACTTAAAAATATGTGCACAATAAAGCTAGTAGATAAACTTGACAGAACACTGCAGGTTGCTTTTAGTTAGCACTGTTTAAAAAATTTTTAACAGTATATTTGATAATAGCAAATCAATATTAAAGAATCATCGAAGAAATGCACCTTCTAAAATTGTATTATTTTAGGAGCTATAACAAGTGAAATGGCTTATCACAAAGCAATATAAAATTTTTCTCATTCAGGAGAAAAAATTACAAAATCTTTTAAGTTGTTTGTAAAAACCATAACAGCTTAAAACTTTTTTTATTATTCATAGTCTTTTTTTAAAAAATACTTTATAACTAAGCAGTTTTACGAAATCGTCATCTAATTTGAGTTAAGACATAAAGCAAGATGTCCATGCTTCTTGTTTCTGATTCCTAAAATTAAAATGTATACATGCAAAAGGGAACAAATACTTACCGCTAATATTTTCTTTTTGCATTAAAAACTAAATGCATTTAATAATTGGACTTATTATATCAAATGAATTGAATTTTACATCACACAATTAAACGAACATTCAAACCTTCCGGCAAAATCGAAATGAAAAGAAATGCAACAAGAGCGATATTTACTGCTTATTTCTGTCCAGCTTAAGAATCATCTGGAATTTAAGTTCTACTTAAGTTACAGAAGTAGGCAGTTGGAATCTGGCTCACATTAAAAATTAACTTGAATCTTAACAATATGAAAGTACAATTCGATGGTGTTCAATATAAATCTCGAGCTCTTGTCCAGCTTTACTTTCGGTTAAAAAATTTAGAATTATTTTTTTTTTAAATAATTTTACTTTTTTGATCATCAATCTAGACTTTTACCTGTTGACTTAACATATTCTTATGTTTAAGTTATAGGTAGAAGAGATGGCACATCTCTGTTGCTTATGTCTGAAGGAATTTTCTAATCGAGAATACCTTGAGTTTCATTGGCTGCTTCATTTAAAAGAAAAGGTTCCATTTCATAAGGGGAGCAGTCTTAAAAGTCTATTGCAAGTTCAATCCCATAAAAACTCATCTGGCATTTCCCCTAATTCTCTAACTTCAAACACACTTCTTCACGCCAAGGACGATAATTGCAAAGAAAAACTTCATGTATGCCATTTATGTCAAAAAAGATTCACAGTAAAAGGAAACTTAGATCGACATCTTCTTATTCATGCACATAATAAACCCTATAAATGCAATTCATGTGGTAGAGAATTCACGCAAAAGACACATCTTGAAAAACATCTGTTTATACATGGCAATGTAAAACCCCACACTTGTGAGGTTTGCGGGAAAGGATTTTCTGTTAAAGGCAATCTAGAAAGGCATTTCCTAATTCATACCAATAATAAACCTTTTGTTTGCAAATTGTGTTTTAAAGCATTTTCTCAGAAGAGTCATTTACATAATCATCAGGCAATACACTCACCAATAAAATCTCATCTGTGTACTATTTGTGGGAAAGGATTTTCTGCTAAAGGCAATCTTGATCGCCATTATCTTATACATACAAATGTGAAACCTCATATGTGTGAAATATGTGATAAAAAGTTTACTCAAAAGAGTCATCTTCAAAAACATCAAGTCACTTGTTCTGAGAAAAAAAGAAATTTTTTAATGTAATCTTGTAGCTTATTGTAATATATTCAAAAGGAAGATAAGAGATATTTTCATACCTGTATCTATTCACCCTTAATCATCATAATACCACTGTGGATTCAAGAACTTGCATTAAATTAAAAAGCATATAGTTATTGCTTGTATGTGTCCTGAATGATCAAAACTAAATAAAGTAATTTAACTTTTTTTAGTTTTGACCAATTTGGTGCCAGCACTGATACGGACGCTTTTTCATTTAGTCATTTATAAGTTATTTATTTTCAATATCATTAAGAAATATTAACAATAAGTTTTTAATAAATTATATTCAGTTAAATCTTATTCATACAATTGTAATTGTTCAGAATGACATTGTATGAAACATTTACTAAGTGAAATCAATACCAAAGTATTACTTTTTATGTTCATTAGAATGTATAATGTCATTTAAAAGTAAAATTACATTTTAAAACTTTGTTTGAAGTATTTATTCTGCATGTATCTCAAAGTATTTATTCTACATGTAAATAAAACATGTTTAATTTTTTAAAGAAAGTAAACCGTTTTTACTTAAATAGATTACTTAGTATTACTATAAATAAATCTCAATTTAGAATTTTTTTTTTTAATTTGAAGTACAAAGCAAATAAAAATATTGATTTTAATTATTTCTAGCCCCTTTATTATTGAAAAAACTGCTTATACCTAAAATTTATTTCTTTTACTATAAAAGATTATTCTATGTTCATGGTAAAAATGAATTATTATTTTAATATTGGCGCATATTTTGTGCATCAAATTTGTATGAGCTTGAAGAACATTTAAAAAAGGATCTGACTTTGGTAAATATATAACAATGGCATTCTTATACAAAAAACGGAAAAACAAGAAAGTGTGAAAGTTGTGCTCCTTTATTTGGAATATAAAGAGTATGCAAACGCTTATTGAATTGATATTTACAGTATATTTCTATCTGTAGGTTAAAGGAAGTAAACTGCTGTTTACATTGCATAACCATGTTAATCCCACGTACTTTTCATGCAACAGTAAGTATTTGTAATGTTGTCAAATTAAAAATTCATTTCAATAATATACATCTATTGGACTAAGTAGAAAATTTTTTTGGGGTAAACCATAGTCCCTCATTCAATTACAAAGTAAAATCGACCATTCATGATAATTTAAGAAGCCTAGGTTTAATCTCGAAGCTCAACGTGAAGGTACCTCATGTTCTTATGGAAAGAAATTTATGCCATTTAATAGGGGTCTGCGATTTCCTTCTCAAACATCAAGAAAATTATCCGTTTTTGAAGCGCATTATCACTGGAGTAAAAAAAAATGAGTTGTCTCCAATAATGTTCTGATTTCTACAAAATTTAGATAGTAAAACCTTCACTTCAAATGAGGACAAAAATCACTTGGATGAGTTTTTTGCGAACAAACATTTTATAGGTAATGGAAACATTCAACTGCTAGAAAGATAGCAAAAGGAATTGGACCAGAATGGACAGTATATAATTTAATAAAATATTTATTTACTATAAAAAAATCTTTTCTTAACTATACTTTTTTAGTTTTATTTTAACTATAAATATGTACAAAAATATGAACAATTATATATTTTATAGCCTTTTAATTAAGAGAAATAAATATTTTAAACTAGAAAAATAAAAATGCTTAGAATTTAATCAAATAAGGAAAAACAAAATTTTAAACAAATAATTCTCTCTACTTATGCTTGGACAAAAGCAAAAGGAATAAAGAACCCATATTTCCCCCTGGAAAACAAATATTTATTTCTCGAGTGAGGGTACAAACCTGTGTCCTTGAGAAGATGTTAATTCCGGGAAAATGTGCCTCTTTGAACGCTTAGCCAAAGGACTCTATTTAAAAGTAGAGAATTCAAAGCTACTTTTAATCTATAAGGCATTGCTTCAGATGTGGTTCCCAGCTGAGGAGATAAATAAGTGGGGGGAGGGGGAATATTTTCTGTTAGAAAGAGTGCAAGGGATCACTAATACAAGTCACACAAAAAAAGCTTGAGATTTTTGTTGCTTGGAAAGATTGTTTTTTTTTTAAATAATTGAAAACTGAGATTTATGAAAGCATATATTTCCAGGGTAGACCTGTCTTATTCCTAGTTACACCAATATATGCATTCTTCCTTTAGATGTATTTTGTCAAATTAAACTTACATATCATAAGTATTAATTCCTATTTGACATTTGAAATTGCTTGTTTATGAATAAATAGTGTTCAGTAATAGCTTAATATATCAAATTTTTAATAGATTTATCCATTATAAAATTGAAACAATATGACCGCAAAAAAGCTTTATACTTAAATAAAAAATAAATCATCCCAAATTTTAATATAAAATCAGTTTTTATTAAAGAAATTATTTACAAAAACAAACAAATCAAAATTTATCTACAATTCATAAACTTCATCTTCAAAATTTCTGTATCTAAAAGCTACATCATTTCGTTGAGTTGTCAGTCCAAGGTGATTATAAATATAAGCCTGAAATAGTTAAATGATTTTCTTAAACAGAGAAAAAAAATTCAATGAAATTTAAATATTTCTAGTAGTTTAAAAACTGTAAATAAAACTTCTCTTTTCACTGTGGTAATAGATGCCCTGCTTTGTCTTTTTAGCATCTTTCATTTGAAGTGAGAACCATTAAAAAATTTTGCCCACTTATTTCAAATATTATTTTTTAATAAGAGAAGATAATGTTTCAGAATAGCTTGTTAGAAAGGGGAAAAATGAGACTTCTTGTTTCTATCACATTTTTGTTTTTCTATATTGTTTTTAGAATTTTTTAAGTAGTAGAAAAAGATTACGGGTGAATTGCAAAAAAAATTTCTATCTCTTGATTGTTAAAGGGAAAAAACATCTTTTACACAGATTATTACCGAAATTAACAAAAGCCATAATTCTTATTATTTGAACAAAATCTTAACTATGAAATCCTAATAATAGTTGGCACTTTTCAAAACATATTAATTATTTATTATAAAATATACCCACAGTTCCTGTATAGAAGCAAAAGCCAGCTCTTTACTCGAATAACATTAGATTTCTCTATAATGCAAGAAGTATAGTTATGATTCTATTTTTAGAGTATTGTGTAATATATATAAATATCTAACATAAAAAGCTTCAATTAATCTTTTTATGTTATTCCTCTTCTGTAAATCCTTTTCTTAAATTATTACTCAAAATGAAACGCTTCCTCACACTTTAATTCACATCCTGTCCTTTAATCTATTTTTGGCTCAAGTATGCATTAATTAAAAGTAAGACATTTTTACCTTTGCTCTTTGTGGGAATCGCGCGACCTATTTCATAAACCAATTACAATTACTAAGATTTCCCTTATTCCCTAACATTTATGCAGCAGAATGACGAATTTGTGACACACACTCTCTCTCTCATCATTCATCTCATAATGACAGAATAAAATTAATTTGCTCTATTTTAAATCTTGTGCCTGTTTGTCCAGCTTGCACGACTGTCGTCATCATATATCATTATGGGTTCCAGAGGACCTGTGATTCTCCAGTGAAAAAAAATAGCATAGAGGCAAAATTATAATCAAACCTTAAATATATTTTTTTCTTCCTTAGTAGTTGAAGGGGAAAATTAGTATAATTCTGAGTATCATCTTGCATCATTGCTTTTCTTTGATGCAGGTGTTTCACCCATCTTAATCAAAAGTTCTGATAGTCAAATATTCTTTTTTATCTTAGCTTTTCTCGTTATGAAATTCTTTATTTTGTCTATTAATTTATAGAACAATTATGAATATGTATATTAAAAGATGAACAAAGAGGTAGAGAATACTTAATTTAAAAAGTGACAAAGAAATAAAGAAGTAGAGGTATAGCTATGAATGGGCCAAACGAGGTAGTGCAACAGGGAAGGGGCACCCAAAATTCTTTCTAGTTAAATAGAAATTTCATTGTATATTAAAAGTATTAAATTTCCAGTGAAGGGGCCCCATTTTGTGTGTTTTCTCTGGGGCATCTGAAAGTCTAACTACACCACAGTTAGAGAGCCCTTGGACCTCCGGACTCATAGTTTACCAAGTCTAGCAGAATCACTGAATAAGTTTTTGAAGTTTTCCTACTAGAAAATTACTAATTTAAAAAATATTTTTTAGACTTTGTAACCTTACATGTTTGTCTTTAAAATATCAAAGCATTTGAGCCAGTAATTTTCCAGTAGCAAAGCTCCAAACAATACCCACAGCTTGGATCAGACAATACTTAAATAAATAAAATTATTAACTACAAGTACAGTACCTGCCAACAAAGAATCGATCTCATTTTCATAAATGCTTTTATTTTCTTAAAGTATTCAAAGGCCTTATCGCTCATGGACAAAGCAGCTTCGATGTCTGGAAAATTTTAAAAAACATTTTTTATTCATTTTGAATATATTAGCACCATTTGAAATTAAATTACTGTTCACAAGGATGCCAACATGTTGTAACACATTATATTGGTGTGAATTCTTATGAACAGTTATTAAATTTTCCAAAGGCTTTGTTGCTTTTAATTAAAGATCCTATTTTAAATAATTACCTTTTGAAGCGGTCACAGAATCTTTTTCAATTTGAATAGCAGTCATTGCTAAACATCTTCCATAAAGAAAACAGCAATTTCCTCTATCATATGAAGTGCCATGAGTTAGAACAGAGACAAAAATTTCATCTAGTAAATCTAACGCAAGCTTTGGCAGCCCAATTTCCAACTAAAATAATGCAGAAAGTTAAATTAATGAGTTAAAAATTAAGCATAACCTAATGACCAATAACAGCTAACTTAAACACAGGTTTTGTAACCCCTAGACGAAAAAGTTATGGGTCCTTTCCTGGTCCTACAATAATAAATCAAATAAAAAAGAAAACTAATGATTACATCATATGTAGATTGTAGATATTTTAAATATTTATTTCCTACAACTTTGTATAATTATTAGTAAAATGATATAAATTGTATCAATTAAAGACAGAAAAATTAGCATTCAAATGGCTTGTAGGATCAAAAGATATTTTATATCATTCATAAAATTACATTAATAGGAACAGATAAAAGAGAAAATGATAACAGGAATTACAAAAGTATCCAACTAAATTATCATAATCTGCAATAATTTTCTTTAAATAAAGTTAAAGAAAAAAAGCTTTATTAATTTCATTAAATGTTGTATACAGTATAAGTTTCTGGTCACTACTTATCTTGAAAGTCAAATTGACCCAACTAACTATATTACTATGAACAATACTGCAATGAGGCACAAGTAAGTAAACTTTCTATAAATATTCATTCTGATTCCAGTAAGTTAGATCAATTTAATAATTGTTTCCTCAACCTGACAAATCATGTACAGATAAAAAGATAGCTGTGTTGTATTATCATTTGATAATAATTAGAATTAATATCAGAAAACTATAATATTAATTTGATTTAAAAAGTATAATATCAAATGTAGAATAATACCCTTTATTTAACTTAATATTTTAAGCCATTTTTTATTATATAGAATTGACACAGGTAAAGAAAAGCTCAAATAATAGAAGAAGAAAAAAACTTTTTTTAGAAAACTACTCTACCTGAACAGAGGCCACTTGGAGAATCGTTAATGATTCTAAATGCAATAAATGATGATTTTTGCATTTAGATAAACACATCATCAATGTAGGTAGAATGACATTATTATTTGGAGTTGTTGATAATAATTCAATCCTGAGAAGAAGTACCCTAAAAATATGAAAATTCTTAGTACACATATAGCAACTAGCAATATTAAAAAAATTATTGACAACTGACTCACAATACCTGACATGAAAATGTGGTGCAACTGGTGTTATTTCACAATAATCTATCAACTTTTTTAAAACATTATCAGCTTCAGCAGCATTACCTTGTTTATAAAGCAGCACTGCTTTCCTAAGATAATAATATTAATGTTACATAGTAAATAAAAACAAGTATGAATAAAGCACAATTTTATAATAAAATTATTCCAACAACAGCCTGTTATGAGCCATAGAGTCTAAGAGGTTGAACTTTCATGGCTCACCAAGGTGAAGACTTCACAATTTTGTGAATATTTGCAGTAATGTGGTCAGTATTATGCTCAGGTCGCCTTTACTTCCCAGACCAGCTGGTACTCATTAATCTAAAGCTGGTTGGTTTCAAGCCACCACTGATGATTGTACCCCAGTCCCTCATAAGGAGAGTTTTAACCACTGAATTATAATAATCAAGAAATGAAAAGACAGTAATATGTCATTTTATGACAGCTGCAATTTTTGTTTGTAAACATAGGAAGCATAAAATTTTTTTTACGTAATTCAATGAGCTCTACTGACTGATATAAACTTAAATGTACTTTATAGAAATAATGTTAGAAATAGCCAAATTATTTTATATGTGTTTTTAAATTAATAACATTATAATGTGTTTTAAAATTAATAACATACAGTAAATAATTAATTGTATTTATGATTAAATTGAATAAAATTTCTATCAAACTCATTTTAATGAAACTTCAAAAATAAAAAGTTGCTTCATGCCAAAATTGCAAGTTCTATGAGCTTGTTGTCCTATTTAATTTCTACCAAGCTTTTATTACAAAACTTAAGGATTCCATCTTTTCTTTAAAATGTTATTGCAAGTTTTATTTTACAATAGAAGTGCACAAAGAAATCAATTATTAAATTAAGTGCAAATAAAATTAACATAAAACTTACATGACTAATGTAAGATAATTACAATAAAAAATAAACTCAATGTTTGGATTTCCTTAAAATTGGTGTTTTTAAAAATTTTATACACCAACAAATATTTTTCAAAACTATTACATTACTTTATACTCCATTCAGGGCAATAAAAATTTGCGAAAGACAAGCAAAATACACTTAAAAAAAACTAAATTTCTTTTTTTTTAAAATTTACAATATGAAACTACATATAAATATACAACACAATCTTAAGTTTTTGAGAGTTTTTAATCAAAACTAGCTAATTTAACATTTTTATAATAATTGCAACAAAAAAAATACTGTCAATTATTACTGTTTTGAAGAAAAACAAATTTTAATTATTGTTATAATTGTCATTAAATAATTGTTTGTGTGCACAACTTTTCTTCAAAAATATTATAACGTCCTTCAAAATTCCTAAGTCTAAAAAAACATTAAAAACTGACTCCAGGCTATATACTACATGGTAAGAGTATATAAAATAAAAAAACACTCAGAGTAAAAAAAATGATGCACTTTTATTTTTGAGTTTCTGTAAGAAAGTAGAACTACTTGAAGCATATGCAACATAAAAAGTATTAAAAAAAATATAGGCTATTATTAAGAAACAAAATATTTTTTTTAATACATTTAGTTTGATTATTGACAAACCTAAACTGAGCTTCTTCTTTGTCAAAAATTGCAATGCCTCTTTGAGCATTTTGAGCTTCTAACCATTTTCCTTGATATAAAGCTTTATCATATTTTATCACTAAATCAGCTTGTTGCCATATACTACTGTACTCTGAATGTGAGGGAAATAGTTCTCTAGCAAGAGCCAACACTCGAGCTGCATCACAGTATAAACCCTAAAATGATGAAAAATGATAATAAAATAGTTCATCATTTAAAGTAAGTTATCTATCATAGTTGTCAAGATAGCAATTATGGTTGTTCAGTATACATGTTCTCGAAAATGATAATTAGAAATTCAATTTCTGTAATACATTCTCATTATTTAAACCAAATTATAAAAGCTTTTGATATCTATAAGTACTAATAAAAAAAATTTTTTATTCAATTAGCTTGACAGTTTAATTTATCATGTTCATATCAAAAGAAATGGAAGAGAAGAATATGAACATTATTTACTAAAAGAATTAAAATTCTTTTGTAAAGTACACATCTGACAAAATACAAGATTTATAAATTTTTATCACAGGAAACTTTATTATAGATGCATGTTTTTATTGAAATAACTATCATGGATGAATAAAAAACGTTATACCACTCTTAAACTTTTAGACCCCTAAATACTTTAGCAAGAACTTTTAAAAGGACTCATCAATTTGAAGAAACCTTAATTTTCTACCCCATCTATATCATGTTTGCCTTTTCATCGTGGCCTCTCAGAACTGCAGATAACGTATGCTTTTAGAATTTCTATTGATTCAGAAATCATTCATAGTCCCCAGACTGAAACTATTCCTCCAAACAACCTTAACTTTTTTCATGCATTTGTGCCAATTTTATAGCATAAAGAGATGAGTGAAAATTCCACAAAAATCTCTACTATGCTTAGAATTTAATCCAAAAAAAGCAACCATTAAAAAAGATAATAAGAAGCAGACAAATCGAAAGAGGATACTAGTATTTATTAATTTTTTTAATTCATTTTAAATAAAAATATACAATTTTAAAAATGATTTAGACACAAAATTGAAATCATCTAATTAGAGAATTAAGTTTTCTGTAAAATCATAATTGTTAATTTAATATTCAATTTTACAAAAATAATGATTTAAGAGCTTTAATAAGAGCTTTAAATTTCATTAATTAGGTATTTCATCATATTTAATGTTCAATGTGTATTGCAGTAATAAGAGGTTTGATTAGAAATTGTTCTTTATTTACCTTCTGCATATGCATAATTCTTAATAATTATTTGTGAATTAATTAATAGACATATACAAATAAAAATTTTTTTAGTAATAATGGATGTTTTTGCTTCAAAACAAATTTGAAATTTTAATTAATGCTTCTTTTATATATATATATATATATATATATATATATATATATATATATATATATATATACAGTAGAGAACCAATTATCCGGGATGCTCAGGACCATCGCTATCCCGGATATCTGAATTTCCCGGTTTTCTGGATCGACCAAAAAGTGTCGTTAATGGATGTTTTACCGAACTCGAAGTAAAAGGAAAAAGTGTAATGCATAAAGTAAGAGAAAAAAGATAGGTACTCCTAACTTTAAAAAGAAAAAAAAATGGTAGAAATATAAAATTTAAAAGAATAAAAAAAATTGCAAGCTTAGACAAGAAAATCAAGTTTAAAAAATACAAAATTCTCATATTTATTTTTTAAAAATAATTACAATTCCTAAATTAAATAATATAAACAAAACCAATGATTAAATAACGCAATATATTTCATACCTAATTATACGGGGAGAAACGATAAAATAAAAGGAAAACTTATTAATCTAAATAAAAACACTTGAAAATTATCGAACCGAAACGATAGTTAAAAAAGGCACTAGCATAAATATTAAAACCCGGAACAAGGCAAGATCAACAGAATTAAAAAAAAAAAAAACCTAATGATAAAATTTATGAATAAAAAGAATTAATTTATTGAGTGCGAAATTTATCGCGAAAAGAAAAAAAATCTAACGTAGTGGAATCAGAAAAACAAAACTGTAATCTGCTTCATAAAATAATCCTATGTTTAAATTAATAAACAATTCTCCTTTTATTTTATTTTTTTTGTTGATAAAAACAAGATTTTTAATTACAGCAGATGTGATTCCACACCAAGAAAAACTTGCAATTGATACCGCACTTCCAAAGAATGAGAATTTATTCAAGAGATAAAGATTTTATTTTTATTAGTCGATGTCAAATAAATATATTTTTCTCTTTGCTTTTTCTGTTCACTGATATGCATGCAATGCATTTTTCCCACCCCCCTCGTAAATCAAACAGAAAACGAAATCAGCATGCCACACCCTTGAGTTTGATTGACGGCCTAAAGGAAAAAATAAAACATTCCTCCCTTTCCTGCCTTCAAGGTCACGGAGGAAATGACGTTTCTCTGTGGTAAACGGGGGGGAAATTTTCCCCTTCCTTACATTTTCCTCTACTAACTTCAAGGATGAGTCCAATTTCCGCTTTTTTCGTTCTAGTTTAAAATCGTTCTAGTTTAAAATGGCGGGAAAATCGAGCAAAATTTTTCCCGGTTATCTGGATACCGGATAAATGGTTCTCTACTGTATATATGTGTGGCACTGAAACACAGCAGCGTCTCTTGGAAATGGGCGACAGGGCAGATGCACCTCATATAGAGTCTCGTTTGAACCATCATGTTGTTAAGCGTTATTAAAAAGCTGTTACGTGACATTAATTATGTTATTCTTCAATCTCTAGAGGCCACCACATCAAAACACGGAACCATGATCGGTCATTTTAGTCTTTAAATTCAAATCAGTTAGGGTTAAACCTTTTATTTCTAAGCATGTACGGAAATATTAAAAAGGGTACAATAAATGAAGTCAAAGAAATAGGAAGATTTATTGTTTTGATAGTGCAAAGATTTAGAATGGAAACCCATCATTGTAATCCATGCAAAAATCCAACGTAAGATGTTAAATACCCTTTATATAAATTAGTAAGATACCTATTTATTTGAATTATCATAGGTCTCTTGGATTATCTAGCCTTTGAAGGCATATTATTACATATATATTTGTGTGTGAGAGTGTGTAATTCATAATTCAATGTTAAAGTGCAAAGTTTTCTGTTACAGCAGCAAATTGTACAGGTTTAAGAAATAATGATATAAATGCAAGTATTGAACAATTCTTACTTCAGAGGCAAAACTCATAGCAAGATTTCTTAATGCCAAACAAGTGCCTTCTCCAATGTGATACGTACCACCTCTAACAGGATCCGAAGTATTCAAAAATAAGAGCATTTGACTAGATAAATGCATCATCATACTGAAAAAAAATTTCAAACAATTATTAAGAAATCATAAGCAAAATGTAAATTTAAAAAAAAAAAGAAAAGAACAAAGGTGCTAACATGAAAAGGAAAAAAAAAATCCAGTAGATTATACAAAAGGTATAAATTTCCTGATAACTATAGCATAGTATCTGAAAAATTTTAGACACAGGTATTTTTTGGGATATTTACTGCAATATACTTATTCTTACATGTTACACTAAACTATGTTAACTAATTATGTTACTAACTAATTACAACTATGTTATACACTAATTATCAATTTAAACTGGTTGCAATATTTTAAATTTATGATTAATATTGCACAAATTTCACTACAATAAGTCTTAACATTTATAATACTTTTAAGTTCATCATTTTGAATACTTAAATAGATTTAACTTCTTTTAAATAGTTAAAAAGTTTTTTTTAATCAATTTTTAAAAAAGAGAGTTTTGAAAAATAAAAGAGAAATTTAAAATGCCAGAATATTTATGAAAGAAAACTTTCTAAGTGATTACTGTAAATAACTTATTTAACAGTATTATTTATTTAAATACTCAAGCAAGCAATTAAAATATCTGCCTTGATAGGTTTTTTTTCTTCTTAAACATAAACTTTCACAATTTTAGGGAATTTTCTAGAATATACAAAAACCAAGAAAATTTATGATCAAGCTAGTAGGCCAGAAGAAACTAGCAAAATCAAGAAATCAATTGGAAAATCCAGGAAAATTGACAATTAGGAAAATATATTGGCAGCTTTTTTATTGCAGTATCTTATCTTATTAATATTTGTTAAAAAAAAAACTAATTCTTAAAATAAGATCTATTAAAAGTAAAATTTTTATTCATTACTATTTAATTAACTTTTATACATTCAAATACAAAAACTAAATAAAACAAATCCTGATTCAAAATTAGCCAGTCCTTTTCAAAATAAAATATTACTTATCCATCTTATTTTTGGGAAGAATGTCATTAAAATTGATAGGGTTAAAATCGTAAGTGATGAAAATTTCAAAAATTACTTTTCCTTATTTAAAAGAGAATTAAATTAATATAACTAAAAAAATTCTAGACCAATATGTAATATTCAAAACAATAATAAATTACTTATAAAGCTGTGCAACTCCCCTCTTTTTTACAAAATAACACAGCAGAGTTGAAGAAAGAAGCATATACATTACCTATGCCCATAATAAGACCACAATCCAGCTCTCAGAGCATAAGCAGGACCTAATAAATCAGCCATAGAATGTTGACAATTCTGCACATCACTTTTAGTAAGTAATTCAAAAACACTGAGGATGGCGAAAAGAAACAAAACAGTACAGTTAGGACAAAAATTAAAACATTATTTACATACGCATCAAAAATATATTGAAATAAAAAACTGACTATAGTATAAAGTTTACAATACCTTGATGGAGAGGCAGTAGTTAAAGATTTCAATCTAGTCAAAGCTTGTATTCCAAGAGAAGCCAAGCACTGAAATAATAATTAATAAATGAACAACTTTGATATGTTAATTTATTCCATTCAATACATATATTCTTTAACAGCAAAGATGGGAATAGAAACTTAAAATTTAAAATTCAGTATTTAAATTTGTAAAAAATTTACTTGCTAAGTTAAGATTTTTAAATTGCTGATGATTTTCAAGTTATTTCTAATTTGATTTATTAAATAAAATTACTTTCACACTGGTTAACTTAATTTAACAATGTGTGCCTTATTTAGTTACTTCTTTATCACTAATGTTTGCATGGAATTAGAATTATGTGAATTATAAGATTAGAAACCAAAGCTGAAACAACACTAAAAAAAAGAGACTGTGATTTTTAAAACACAATTAAATTTTAATTTTTATGCTTTTTAAGTAATTATATAAATAGATAATAAATTGAACAAGACTTTTTCCTAATTTTATAATAACTTCATTATTGCACAAATAATCAATAGCTAATGCTATTGCAATCCTTATGAAATCACAATACAAATGGAAGTGAACAGAAGAATCAATGCAGAATTAAAATTAAGTGTTGTTACAAAACTTCAAAATTATTGACTACAGAACAATTTTTCAGAAAATTGTCCTAGGAATAAAAGATTTGAGCATTTCTATTTTTCTGTATAAATTTTTAGTGTTTGTCATTTAACAATAGTGTTGGAGCCAGTGAATAGACAGACTTTAGATACCTTAATTTAAAAAGTTTGAAAAAATTGCATACAGAAATTTGATAAAGATATACTTATAAAAAAGGTACAACTTATTATGTAAAGATTTTTCTTTAAACTCTGACTTAACTAATAGTGAAACATTTCATAAACGACTTTCAAAAAACTTACATTTGATATTCACTATCTTAATAAAATCTTAGAAACTTTTAATTCATTTAGCAATATTTATAAAATGCAGAACAATTATACAAATTATAATTTATACTTCATTTGATTAAAATTCATAATGTAATACTGTTAAAGATGTATCAGTTTTTTAGCCAAATTTTAACCATAAATCTAAAAAAAATTAAAAGCAAAAATTCATATGTATTTTCTAAATGCTTTATGCAATTATATCTTTTATTTCCATTTTATTAAACAACTAAACTGAGCAACTTACACAATTAACGATTTTGAATAAAGAAATAGATAAAAAATGAAGACAAACAAATAAAAAAAAATTAAATCCAATCCTTAGTTTATAGAACAAAAAAATAAATAAAAAGTTACTTAAAATCTGACATAACAAAGACAGAAAATATAAATAAAGAAAATTAATAGAATAATAAAATGTGAAACACTTCCCAATTAAAAAAACATGGTCCAAAATATGCAATATATATTATTTAAATTTTTAAATAAAAAATTCAATTTTTAAAACTTAATTACGCAAAGTCCAAGGTCAGTTGATTTTGCGACAGATCTTTCAATTAAAACTTCTTTATTTTCTGAAGTTAGTCTATAAAGCCAGGCCTGAAAAATAAGTAAAAAAAGGCAGTGAGTACGCAGCTAAAACAAATTAACCGAAGAATAATTTTCCTTCGCATATTAAAACATTTCATTCATATTTTAAATTATAAATTTTTATTCTTCCTAAGTAAAAAGCAGCACAAAAATTTCAGATAATTTTTTCTCAGTTTGAAGAATAGGTATTTTCTTCAATTAATAATTTCACTATATACGATAATTTCAGTAATAATCATTATAACTGATAAAGTTGTATGCAAATTATAAAAAAGCATTATATAATAAAATAAAATGTGGTACTTTGATTGGTTTTAGGTAAAAGAAAATAGTTTGATAAAATATCCAAAGACAACAAAAAAAGAATGCTGAAATAACAAAATTATTATAAAAATTAATAAACACATATCAACAAAAATTTTGTATTAAATAATAAGAAAAGCACAGCAACATTAATTATTGACAGACCTCAAGACATTTAAAAATTAATCTTTATTGAAGAAACATAATCTCAAAATTCTTTGGGAAAGATCTTGTATATAAAGCAATAAAACTTTCATTTCATAATAATTCTAAGTGTATTGTGCTGGTTATCATCTACTAAGTAAATAAGGGCTAAAGATGATGTTTTAAGCAATACATTTCAATTTATCTATTTTGACTTTCTTGATTACTTAAGATGAAAAAAATGTATATTGCGACAAACTCTCCTCTTTCCCCCACTACAGCGCCTCTGGTGGTGAACGAAGACAGTCTGCTAGAAAATGACGTTAAGTACGGAACTTTAATTCAAGCCCAAAACCCCCTCTTCCAAATTCTTGTTTTTTTTAATCCTTGTTTTATTTTATATGTGTTTTGTCCTTTTCAATAAATATTTAGAGATAGATAATTTCTAGTCTTTCATTATTTATGTGAATTGGTAGAAATACAAATAAACCTAAACCTCCCCTACAATATGAATTTAAAAAATTTTAAGAGATTTTGAATTATTCACTTTCTTTGTGTTTTCTTGTATCTATACATATATATATATATATATATATATATATATATATATATATATATATATATATATATATATATATATATATATATATATATATATATATATATATATATATATATAAACACAGCACATATATTTTGAGTGATTACCACAAACTTTTGCATAACAACTTAATTTCTGATCAGAAAAGTAAATTATTAAAATTAACTAGCGTAATTTTTATTTTTATTTTTAGAAAAATACCTAATTTATAATAAAGGAACAGGAAAGTAGTATTAAATAATAATAGTAATAACTAAAAAAAAATTAAAAATAGTTTATAAGTAATTCCTAATTAAGCCTAAAATAAGTAATCTATAATATTTAAATATGGTATAGTTTACAAAGATTTCTTACCAATGAATACTGTAAACACACATTATCATTGACCTCTTGGGCAACCATAATTGCTTCATTTAAAGCTGCAAGAGCTTCATCCCTGTAATTAAATAATTTTAACAACACTGAATGATGTAACTAAATATGTACTTCATTTATCTCATATATCTGTCTCGTCATTTGCTATATATATATATATATATATATATATCTAAATAATTAATTTGATTATTAGCTTTTTTACTTCATCTCATATTTATTATTAATTTAAGCTTAGGTGAAGCTTTTATTTTATGGAAATGTTTTATTAAATTTGTAATCACATCTAAGTATGTAAGTATATCTATTATGTAAGTATATCTAAGCATGTAAGTATATCTATCAAAAATGTTTCATACGAAAAGTAGATATATGTATCTATGTTTCATACAAAAATGTCATATTTTATTCAAAATGATAATGTAAAAAAATCAATAAATCTTTCAAAAATAAAATAAAAAGAGAAGAAAGTCATATATATAAAAAAAAGGAAATCGCATATCGGTGTAAGAATCTTGCATCTGACTTCAATGTATACATTCACTTATATATTAAGAAGGTGGCAATAATATTTAAGGTACACAATATTTCACAATTTATGGATACCTTAGGTACAGTTGAAATCTTTGCCCCACATAGGGGGCACAAGTTTGCCACGTCAGATTGGAACTTTTTTATAATTTCTTGTCAGCAGTGAAATAAATAAAAATGAGATGAAATCAAAAAAGAGTAACTTGAATATTTTGAAAATACAAGATGTGAATAATGGGAGTGTATTTTCAACATGCATTTTTTTCATAAATTTCTATTAAATCTTACAAGTGACAGCATTTATCAAACGCCCAAAAAATAATGTAGCATATTTTTATTTTCAATTTATAACTCAAAAATCTTTTCTTTTTTTTTTTAAATATCATAACAAGAAAAATTTATTTACTTCATAATAGTTCTCAACTTTATTTGTATTGAACCAGTTAAAAGCACATACTTTTACCCTTAATTATATGCTTTAAAATTTAATTATCAAGCAATAATTTTTTATCTTGCATAACAGCAAAAATAAAGATTACAATAGAATAGAAAGCAACTTAGAAACGAAAGTAAAAATTCTTAAATTGGAGAAAAAATAAGAAATTTTTGAGATTACAAAATAATAATAATTTTAAAACAGAGCAAAGAGAAAGTTTTACAAATTTATAATATTCATAAATTTGGGAAATTCAACACATTCATCCTAAAATCAAATCTGTAATTAAAATTAAGTTTATTTTACCATATATTTTGATTTTCTTAAACATTCCAAATAAATCTATTTCACTTTAAAAGCATTTATAAATTATTCTTTCAGCAACTTAAAAATTTGTAAAATCAAATGACTGACAAGTTAGCAAAGTGTTAACATTAACAAGATTATAAAATGTTAAAAAATACATTCATTTCCTTATGTGTCCTCTAAACTGGTTTGATATTCTTGAAAGTTTTATTATTTAAATTCACACCTAATTTGACCATTTCTAATGATTTTTCTGTAGTTTATAAATTCTAAAATTTAAGGAAATTAATGCCTTAACATAAATTGAGTATAAAGATTGTCATGATTTTACTTATTTTAAGTTTTTTTTCAGTTTTCAGCTAAATTTAAAAGTAAATAGCACAAATTGAATGGCGAATAGCACAAGTCATATTGTAAACAGTACAAGTACAATAATAATATAGGAAAACATGTCTTTAACGCTTGACCATAGAAATAAATCTGAAGTAGTAACCAGGAAGCCTTATAACTAATTTTAACTTCCAGCACCATCTGTGCATAACTTTAAGTTTAAAGGTTAAGTGTAAAGGTATATGGTTAACTATCAATATTTTTGATGCTCTTTCGAAGTTCAAATTAAAATGAGTCTATAAAAAATATTAAATAAAAATAGCACTATGGCAGAATAAATTAAAGGTGACTTTTATCTTAGTCCGACTCTATATTTAGCAATATGGATTATTTTTTTTAAAATGTTACCTTAAAAATTATAGATATCTGATTGTTATATTTAGCTAAATTCATGACACCACAACTTGCACTTAAATTTTATTATTTTTAATGTTTTTACTAATATTGCTTACTTGTGGTCAAATAAAGCATGTAATATTGCAAGATTCAAAGCAGCATAGCGAGAACTTCTACTAAGATCTTCTGAAGCTGTTGTGGCTTTAGTTTCCTGAGGAACAGCTGTATTACGGTCAAAATGATGATAAAGATTTTCTCTAGCTCCACAATATTCTCTCACTCTCAATGAATTAAGATAACTCAAATAGCACTAAATAATAAAGCGAAAAAATACATACATAAGCATTGCAGACTGCAGGTGAATGTTATTTGCAGTTTATATGTGTTTTAAACTTGAATTGATGTTAGCACAATTTTAAATATTTTTAAAAACATACCGAAAGAAAACAGAACTTTCTAAGCTATTGAATTATACATTAAACCTGTAAAGAAAATAAAACTAAACATTAATACAAGACATGGGGTGGGTTAATACATGGGGTGGGTGACAGTGATGGAGTTTCAATTCTAAACAAGCTGAAGACCCTTTCTTTCTCCCATAACATACACTTGCAATGGATCCCATCTCATGTCGATGTTGAGGGTAATGAGATTGCTGACTCCTTGGCTAAGAGCGGAACTGATCTGCCCCTGCATTCTTCGGCATCTCTGACTTTTTCGGAGCTCCACTCCCGTTTTAACAGGCTTCGTGATCCTGTGGCCCCTCCAGTTCATCATTGGTATCAGTGCAACCGCCCAGGTGGCAGCCTGACCCTTCAGTGCAGCAGGCGGGATCAGACGGTTATATCAAGATTTCGAAGCGGTCACCTAAGAACTATGTTGTTCAATAATGGTTCAAGAGTTTTCCCTGTTTGCACTAAGTGTAACGACCAACAAGCTACTCCTGAACATATACTTCAATGCCTAAATATCTCTAAAGTGGACCTCTTTTCAGATCCGCTTTTTGTTACAGACTTGCTCAGAGTCTCTGGAGTCATGGACTTGGTTTAGCTCTGCTAACCGTGTGTGCCAGCAACAACATAGTCTCAAAATTGACATATTACTCATACAAGACACTGGTCTAAAAAAGCTTTGCAAGTATTGCCAAATGCTGACTTTGGTGTATGCAAGCAAAAAATATTCTTTAGTTTAACAAGGAATCATGAAAAAATAACAAGATACAGTTGTAGGTCTTCAGATTTTAAAAAATGTATTAATATTAGAAACAAGTCAAGAAATATAGACCTATACCGAAGTAAATTAAAAGTAGAAAATTTGAGATTATCTGTGTTTTAGGAAACAAGAACAAACATTGAGGAAATGACAGTGATAGGTTTTTCAGTTTTTATGTCTGCGCGTACACAACTTAAAGAGACTTGTTTAACCAATTTTCTACCTTACTTTTAAGACACATTAAGTACAATTCAAATGTTAATTTTCTTCGTTTTCATCAATGGATGAAAAAGTAAAACCTCTATCCCTCACCTTTGCTTGAACTAACTCAGTAAATATAATAACCAACAGCATGTGAATCTAGGTTCTAGTGGAATTCACCTGGTAGCAGGACAGTAGTTGTTCAATCAACTATTTTTCTTATTTGCTTATTTTAAATTATACTAGGATTGTTGGTGTTAATCAACCCTAACCCTTACAACATAAGTTTAGAAATTAAGTGCTACATGCAAACATTTAGTTTAAAAAAATTAAGTATAACGTGTCTAGTACAGAGTTACGAGCTCTCTAATAAAACTAAATTTTTATAGATAAATGTAATATTATTAATTAGCTTGGTAATATACTTATCAATTCATCAACAACAAAACAAAACAAAAAAACTTTTACCGCTTCATATAATTCAGGATTCCCTTTCAAAAGTTCTTTAATTTTTTGCTGTAAATCAAATGGAGATAATGCTGCACTCTCATTAATTTGTAACAAAGCTGCCTGAAAAGTGAATAAAAACAATATGAAATCTTACACGGATGTGTTTACAATTTTGACTAAAATTACAAAATCGTATAAAATGTTTCATTACTTGTTGTGCTATAAAAAATTCAGCTTGTTTCTGGGAGGCAAACACCTGGCATTCCTCATGATAACTAGAAAATAATAACAAAATTAAGCAAAGTATAAGCAAGGATTAAAGAAGCAGAATAAGTGGAATTAAGCAAGGATAAAAGAAAAGAAAAAAAAATTAACATACCTATCTTCTAATTTTTCATCAAGTGCAGAATCACTGCAATTGATATCAGTGCTGTCGTCAAGACATTGTGCAAATGCAGCATCGAAATAAACATGAAACTTATGACACAATTTAGTGACAAGACTAAACGATAGCTTATCAAATGCTAACAGCATATGTCGAATAAATAATCCTACAGAAAATAAAGAAACAATGACATACAAGATTAATGCATGCATGATTAATGTATGAATAATGTAATGAATAATATAATGAATAATATAATGAATAATATAATGAATAATGTAATGATTAATGTATGAATCACTGTATGAATTAAAAAATAATAATATTCAGTAAAAAAGTTTACATCATTACTTATTTCTTTAATTTAGAAACAGGAAATGCAATAATTAAATTCATATAAAGTTTGTCCATTTTAACAATGATTCTTAAGGAACAAGAATTGAAGAAAAAAATGTGTGTGTGTTTTTTATCTATATATCTTTAAATTTAAAGTTGATAAGTTTTGATAGACTTCGAAAAATCTATAATCTAAAATCTATAATGAAAAATCTATAGGTAATAATAAAATATTTTTTGTGTTGTGTTTATTTTTCAACATCAATAGAAATATATTTATAAAAATAATCAGAAAATTATTAAATAAAATATGGAAAATTAAGAATGAGAAGAAGTCTAAGCTTGTTGAAATGTAGGTATCAAACCTCTCATCTGCAAATAAAATAATTTTTACAGTGCATGCTAGGTGATAAATAAAATTATAAAATTTAACAATATATATACATAAAAAAAGTAAAATTCTATATTTGAAAGAACCACTGTTTCTGTGATTCAATTCTAAGTGAGACATCATTCTAAAATATTTGTTAGTAGCATTCTATTAAAGTTGTAGAACTAAATAAATTCCATAATTAAAAAAATTCAATAAAAGTTCTCTAATTAAAAAAAAAAAATTCCAAAAAGATTTTGCATGGCAAATTAAAACTTTCAACAAACAGAAGTACTTTTCTAAAGTTATGAGAATTTTAAAAAAGTAGAGTTCATGGGGATATTTGATAATTATAAAATACCTGTTTTAAAAAAATTATTAAAAATGTACATTTATATTACATTCCTAATGTGCTGCTCTTGACTAATATTACTACAGTTTCAAATTGAAAACAGAAAATATTTTTTTAAGCCAAATATTATTAATCTATGTCTTTAAACAATAAAGAACACTAAATCAGCAATACTAAATAACAGCAAATAGTTTTTTTTTAACAAATATTTGTAATTTTTAAGACAAATATTTTTAAACAGTTTGTTAAACATAATTTATAAAAAAAAAACTACTTTTTTATGTATGCCAGGTATACATAAAGGTAGTATACTAAATTTTTAGTGAAATAAGAAAGTAGTATGCTAGGTAGTTTATTAAATAGTTTTTTTTTTATGGACATCTTTTGTTATGTATATTTTTTTACCACATTTTATTCTAGATTCTAACTGTAATTTTCTTATGCCATTAATGTTATCTTTTTTTTTACAACCTAAAGTTTTTTAATAGTATAATGCATTTCTTATTGTGATGGTATCATGATAATATTGCTAATCAAAGACAATTTTTCCCATTTTTAGAATTTTAAATCAAATACCTAGTTTACTGCTTTTATACATAAATTATATCTTATAAAATACCTAATATACTGCTTTTATGTATAACTGGTAGCATTGGTGCAGGTTCCACTAATAGAGAATCCAAGGTAGCGATGTAATCCATGATTGCTGCAACCCCATTTTTTCGAAGTGTCTCTAACCTAATAATTATAAAACACGTTAAACTGATATAAAATCATTAAACTGATAAACTCAAAAAATTTTAATTTGATTTCATAAAGATATAAAAATCAATACTTCAGTGTTACAGAGACCACAAACAATCATTGCAAATTGATTGAATAGTTGGTCAGAAGAGTGAAAACAAATTTAAAAGGAAAAAAAAAAGTTAATTAGTTTTATGAAAAAATGCAACTGTGAATAAATTAATTAATTCTTTGTCTGAGAGTAACAGGAATTACTTCAATTATTAATGAATACAAAAGGCAAAACATCTTCAACTGGTCGTATGTAAAGAACATAGAAAAAATTTAATATTTTAAATTTTAAAAAAAATAAAAAAGAAAGGAAAGAAATCTAAATTGAAATAAAACTAATTTGTTTCTTTCGAAACAGGATCTGAAATTTAATTACTCATTTGTTTAACCAAAATATCAGAGCTTGCTTGTAAACAGTGTTAAAAAACAAAAAATTATAAAAATTTTTGGAAAAAATTAAATTAAATAGTCTGCATTGTCCACGTACTCCTTTTTATTCCTATTATATTATTCTTTTTATCCAACTTATTAGAGTGAAATTGTATTTTTTCACTTATTGTGCATCAAAAATATAAAATGGCAACAATACCAAAACTCTATAAAAAAATAAACAAATAAAAATTAATTAAACATGTAAGGCACATAAAGAAAATAAATCCATTTAATATTGAATTGATGATTTTTATAATCTTTCGATAGTTCTTTTTTTGTTTTCCCATTTAACTATTTAATGATTTCCTTATTTACCATTTATTACATAAAGTAAGAAGTAATTGTCTAGTAATAAGCCAAGTAATAAGTAAACTTTGAAGTAATTGTCTCATAGAAAATAAAAAAAAAAGAAAAGTAGTTCAAACATAAAGCTTAATGCTTTATAAATGCTCAAGAAGAATTTAACTTTTAAGTAGAATATAAAAATTTTCAGGGTCGGTAAATGGTATATGACAGAAAAAAGACTGAAACATAAATTCAGTTTATAGTTATATCGAAAGCTAAATTATAATTCTGAGAAGCTAATTAGAATCCCTTCATGATCTTAATTTGCTTTCCTCATTCAACAGATTATGGATAGATAAATGTGTATAAATTATGTACGTTACAGAATCATTTTCTAGTTGGAGTTCAGAACAATAATTTTGTATGTAACTAACATTTCATAAAATATAATCTTTTATCTGCATAAATAAAAGAAAAATATACTGGAAAAAAAATGAGAAACCTTAAAAATAATAGTTTAAAGCCAAAAAACTCACTTAGGGATGAAAATTTTTAAAGAAGCTACGTGAAAAAAGTAAACAAAAAAATCTGTTACAGAAATATCTAAACAGACATTTAAAATACAGACAAATTAATAAAATGCAATTAATATGCACGTAAAATGTAAATAATAAAATGCAAATTAATAAAAATACATAGGTAGAAATAAAAAAACTATATATTCATCACTGCTCTGCAATTATTTTTCAACAGTATTTCTTATCGCACTAAATAAAACACAATAATACAAATACAATTAATAATGAAATGTAATAATAACTCATTGTGTATATCATGTACTAAGCATATATCAAATACTAACAATTACATTTAAGCGTAAAGCCCTATAACACGGAAGTATCGATATATATGTCATTCAGAAGTAATAATTTGTATTTGTAGTAATAGCAAAACTGATATTAAACAATTAAAGTAAACAGTAATAGCTTCAAGCAAAATTCAATTTATATACTTGCAAAAAAAAAGAGCTTGTATGAAAATTTTAAAGGGACGATATCCATATCGGTACCTACACCAAAATCATCGCCAAGATTTTACAACTTCCCAACAGTGACTTGTCATAAACTAAAAATAAAATCACAGAAGGGAACCAACTCAAACAGTATAATATATAGCCTTCCCAGAGAAAACATTTATAAAAAAAAAAAAAATTTTAAAAATTTTTGCAAGTTTAAATCTTTTTGCCACCTTGACAAACGTAGTTGGCAGAAACAGGTACCGATGCGGAAACATCCCAATTCCTAAGAAGTTATAAAGAGTTGTACCCACCTATTGACAAAAAACTGATATGTTTTAGGATGCATAATAGGGTGAATAATGTTGATCAATCGTTTTAAATCCATATCTGGATTCTATAATAAGGAAGAAACAGAATGTTAAAACAACATCGAATGGTTAATTTTAAAAAGTAGGCATTTATTTGTGAAAAAAAATTTTTTTTACATGTCAAAAAAGAGAGCTTTCAAATAAAATAGGCCATGATTATGAACTAATAAATGAGAATTTCATTATTTTCTGAGTTTGTATTTTATAAAATCACATAGCTTTAAAAGATTCATTTTTAAAAACATAAAGTTTTTTAACATATAAACTATTGCAGAACAAACAAAATCTATACAGAAAAAAGTTGGATTTAACAAATATATAAAATTGAGTTAAACTCAACATCCAGGTTTGAAAATGATTAATAAAACAATTCCATATCGATTAAATTTTACTTTAATAAGTAAACAGAAAAATAGAATGAGTTAACAATTTTATAAAAACTATTTTCTATGTTTACCACGATAATTTAAACCATCAACTTTACAGCATACCTAATAACTTTTGTAACACTTTTTTAATCACAAAAAATATATAATTCCCACATAATATAGGATCCAATTAGAAAAGTACCATATAAACATGAATTTAAAATAGTAATATGTACAATATTACTTGAATAAGCTTCAACATAGTTGACGCAAAATCTCGATTTTGCTGATTAGTATGTTCCCACGATGCATCGTCTGATCTTTGACCATGTCGTTTTTGCAAAGATTTATGTCGCACATAGCAAAATTCTTTTATTAAAACTAAGAGCGAAATTTTGTGAGCTGTTACATAGTCTTTTGATGATTTTGATATAGATACTGGAAGAGGAGGTTCCGGGGGTACCATTATGACTATATTTGATAATAAATCAAGTTGTATGCATTTAATTTTTCAAATGATCCTATTCAAATGAGAAAAATCAAATTTACGGCAATGTTCGCCACTTCTTTCAACTATTTATTTATTTTAAATATCTTCGCTCCAGTCCGGCTGCTTATTTCTGCTTGACAAGATCCTAATTCAAGAAAAGCAGGATATCATAAATTTTGAACTTCTAGCTTTCTTATTATTAGAGATCTACTTGTTGTTGTTGTAGCTCATTTACGTCGCACTAGAGCTGCACAATGGGCTATTGACGACGGTCTGGGAAGCATCCCTGAGGATGATCCGAAGACATGCCATCACAATTTAGTTCCTCTGCAGAGGGGATGGCACCCCCGCTTCGGTAGGCCAACGACCTGCACGTGAAGTCGAGCACTATACGGTAGCACAGTTTAACGAGGACCAATACCGCACACCCTCGGTCCTTACGCAGACTGATCCAAGTGAGTTCCCCACCCGCACACTGACCGCAGCCAGTGATGCTTGACTTCGGTGATCTGATGGAAACCGTGTCTTAACGATCAGTCCACTGCGGGACTAGAAATCTACTATAATTATCCAGCCCGCTATATCTAGATTACTTTTCAAAACGTTCATTTCTAAAATCAAAAACACCTAAAAATTAGATTTGGCACTCATTTAGTTATTTATTGAAATTTTTTAAAAAAAAAAAAGTATGTTGCTTAAGAACTACTCAAACTGGATGCAAAAAAATCAGGTATGCGAAGTTTGAGATCCCGCAGTGGACTGATCACCAAGACAAGGTTCCCAGCAGATCACCGACGTCAAGCATCACTGGCTGCGGTCAGTGTGCGGGTGGGTGACCACTTGGATCAGTCTGAGTAGGGACCGAAGATGCGCGGTATTGATCCTCGTTAAACTGTTCCACCATAAACTTCTCGACTTCGCGTGCAGGTCTTCGGGCTACTGAAGCGGGGGTGCCATTCCCTTTGCAGAGGATCAAAATTGTGATGGCATGGACCGTCCTCAGGGATGTTTCCCAGACCGTCGCCAATAGCCCATTGTGCAGCTCTAGTGCGACGTAAATTAACTACAACATCAACATTGACAAATTTGAGATGCAAAAGAGAATGAGTGAGATCGGCCCTTGACCCATTGGTTCACAAAGGAGTGCGAAAACTTGAACATCGATTATGCGATAAGGATGCTAATGATGATTTTGATATTTGTGAAAAGCGGCGGCAGCCAAGCAAAGCCCGAAATCAATTGGCCGCTTTTACCGGATGCGTAAAAATTAGAATTCGGAAATGAGATGATAAATAAATTTCGCCAATCAGGATTTCATTTTCAACTCCGTATTTCCATAAGGCAAATTTTTTGTATTTAGTATTAATGGTCCCTTAGACTGAACAGTTTGGTGACCAATGGTATGAGGGACATAATGTGGTCTGTAATGTTCGTCAGCTTCTTTTACTTCTCATATAAGATGGCGAAAAGTAAAAAAAACACATTCCCGCAGCAACCCATGGGTCGCTTAAGGTGGTCATTAAGGTAAAAGCTCCACAATTTCGCGATTAACGGCATAATGGTGGCAGTATGGTCAGCATTGCGAACAGAGCACCTTAATTTCCCAGACAATTAGCTGGCACATGTAAATCTTAAGCTCAGTGTGCAGACACATCAAAAATTTCGACCAGCTAAACTTTCGACACCGTTATCAAGCCTTGAAATTAAAATTTCCATGATGGTTGATTTTACAGGTATTGTAGAAAAAGTAGTGGGTCTCTGGATTTCTCCATATAAAAGTATAAACCATGGTCAATTGTCGTCTATTCCAAAGGGAGCTGTCCTTTAATGTTCAAGAAAAAGACCATCACAGAAAAAAATATACATATTGATTTATAAAGTCAGAATAAGCATCAGGCTGTGTAACTGCATACCCTTTGCTCTATGCATACTTTAGAAAGATGAACTAAGACTTTGAGGATGGTCACATAGACTTCGCGTGGTCACATAGACTTTATCAAAGCTTTTGTAGACTGTGAAAATACTTTCCGGATGAATTAGCTAGTCTGACCTCTAGACCTCAAACTCAGTGGCGTGGTGCTACAAACTAACAGCTTTCCAACTACAACTACAGCTTTTCTTAACTAATAGGATCAGTTATCGAAATAATCCAGGGGGCTATACGAAATAATGCACTACTTATCAGCAGTTTTTGTCCCGATGCTTTCACACTTTTCATACTCTGATGACTCGATACACACCAGGGCCGGATTTAAGCTTGGCGGGGCCCTAAGCTACTGAAAATGATGGGGCCCTTTTAAGTTCAATTCTATTTCTATACACCTAAAGTAAACTGTCGTATTTTTTATTGCTGAATATTAACATTATATTATTAAAAATTTGATAATATTGCTTGATTGTTAAATATATTGATTGTGATGGGACTATAATGTAGAGCCTTTCTATTATTTTGCACATATTTTTTGAACGAGGAAAAAAACAGAAACTCATTTTAAGAACATCATAAGCACAGAGTAAAGATTTGGCATGTTAGAAGAACCATTATATGTTTAACAGAGTTTTTATTTTCTTCTTGAAATTCTGAATATATGTTATTTAGAATTTTAAATGTTTTTTTTTTTTTTTTTTTTTTTTTTTTTTTTTTTTTTTTTGCGAATTTTTTTTTTTTCTAAATTGTTTTTTTTTTTAACGTTACATTTCGCTTTGCTGCTCTATGACTCTTAGAAACATGAAATTATGAAGGTGTGTCAAAAATAAGCAAGGAGTTAGAAGAAACATAAGAAAATACAATTTGATTATTAGTTTTATTCTTTTTTATAACTGCCGTTGAACAGCCGACTTAATTTTGAGTTTACGACTACAAATGTTTAACTCCGTATAATATTGAATAATCACCTTATAATTTTGAACTCAATCCAGAAGACAAGAAAATTGGATCAGTACCCAGAGGTATTGATTTGTTGTGAGAACTTAGAGGACTTTGTGACCACGGCAGATTTAACATGCACCAGTCACCATTTTATACATGGGTATTCTTCGGCCGGCTGGATTCGAAATCCTATTCTCACGAACACGAGTTCAACGCCCTACCAACCAGGCTATCCCATACAAATTATTAGTTTATTTTATAATAGTCATTGAACAGCCAACCCAATTTCGAGTTTACGACTACTAATGTTCAACTTATTAGACTTCTAATTTTAAACTCAATTCAGAACACAAGGGAACTCCAGGATCAAGTATTGGAAGAAATTTTTGTCTTGGAGGGGGACGTTTTGATGGAACTGACCAGCATTTAAGTTACATGATGAGGAAAACCACAAAAGCTTTCCACTGTCAGTCTGACAACAAGAGGACTCTAACCTATGATCCGTCTACCACTGAGGATATTTTACTTCGGCACAGTGGCTGGTGTAAGCCGGGTGTAGAATTCGTATCGACCAGTCAACACTGGGATTCGAACTCAGTGCCCTTGAGTCCATCTTCACTGGGTAATAAGTCTGCAGGACGTACCAATTTTATTGATTTTCAAATTTTAGTCATCTTCAAAATGTAAATAGAAATTCAATCGTAATTTTTGTAGAGTAAAAAGATGGAAATAAACCGTTTTTCCTCTTAATCTGCAATGATTAATCAGAGGCAACCATTAGGGTTAGTGTGCAAAATGAACAGGGGGCGTAGCTTTCTAGTTTTTTAAATACTTGTTAAATTATTAGTTTTTAACATGCATACTTTAAAAAAAAATAAGAAATACATTTTTCAGTATTAAGAAATAATAATTAAAAACTGTCATCAGCTGGAATAGAACCCGCGATCTTACAGTTTTGTGTTAGATTTCGTAATCATCAGCCCCAAATATACACACCTGCCTTGCAGATATTTATTTATTATTATTTTTTTTTTAAATTTAATAAATGAAGTTATTTAGATACTTGACATTCTTGAACTAGATACTTTAAATGCTTGACATTCGTTATTACAGAATGAAAAGCTTTGAAAGACAAATATTAGTTAATGTTTAATAATACTTAATTAAAGAAAAAACATAACCCGTATTGAAATCTAACGAATTGTCCCTGATAAATTTTGTGGCAGTAAAAAAAATTGAAGCCTGATACATGTCCGCATTTTTGAAACACTTTCTAGTTTTACTATTTAATCAAATTGGTTTCGATGTGTTTCATCCCGCCTGTCTCATTAGTGATTCAGTATATTTCGATATCATTTTTGATTCGTTCTTACTTAATATTAATTTGTTTGTGACAATTAATTTGTATAACTTTTTTACTACATTTTTACGAGGAGTTTAAAAATATAATATCGAGGGCATTAACTGAAGTTAAATTGGCTTTTTTTGTATGCCTCTTTTACTTACATCATCCACACACCCACACGCGATCTACTGCTTCTTAGAAACAGATATTAAATAGTCTCTTGATCAAATGATGGGACCAAATTTACCTTTTAAACAAATCAAAAAACTTTTCTAACTTCTAAAATTGTTTATTTTTAAATAATTTATTAATACTCAAATTGTTTAAAAGATATGTTCCTTTTCATTGACAACACAGTTTTATATTTTATCTAGTCATTTATTTATATTTTTTAAACTTATTTTTTATTTGTTTCTATTTTATTAAATTAAATGCACAGATTTAAAATAAAAACAAATCTGCCAAAAGTTTATAAATAGTTTCAATTTGCAATTTTAAGAAGTTATTTCGACTTTGCTTTAAAAATTTGAAATCCTTATAAATTGCCTTATTAACTTTAAACGCATAATAACAACAAAAATCAGGGAGTTAAAAATCGAAACAAGTATGATCAATAAACAATAAAATCATAAGCTAACTAAATAAAGGAATTTTGTGTACGAAATATCATATTTTACAAATTAAACATAATGCATATTTCGGGGATACATGGAAAATTTGGTCAGACAGGAGGTTTGAACAATATTTTTTACGTATATATTTAAATATTTGTTTAGCTGATGATCACTTGATTTCAATGCTCTATCAAGCAATATCACATGTTGCATCTGTCTATTAGCAGTGAGCAGAATTAAAGTAAAACCACATCTGTTATCTCAATTTCATCCAAAATAAACCAAATCAAGAATTTTGGCAGATAGGCCTGTCAAAGAGGGAATTGAATAGTGGCCCACCATTTAAATAAATAAAGAAAGGAGTTCACGGATTCATGTATGATTAATTTGGAAAATAACAAATTAAAATCAATTACAATAATTAAGTAAATTAAACAATTAAGCTAGTTAAAATATTTAGGATAATTAAAAGGAAAAAAAGCTTTTGTAATAAATTGGAAAAAATATATTTTGCAAAAAAGAAAAGTTAAAATTAAACGAGAAGCTCTTTAACGACAATGAGACACAAACGGAAATCTCGAAACAGAGTGACCCTAAACAAAATTCTCCCACAGCCCTAGAAATTTTTTGCCCTGAAATCAGACAAAAGGGTGTTTCTGTAGACAAAAGAGCCCACAGCAATTTAAAGAAGCTGAAAACATTTCCCACAGTGTAAATTGAGGCTGCGATTTGACTACTCCATGGAGTACCGCTTTTTAGGATCCATGGACTATTCCCATCACTGGTAGCTACGAAAGCTACAGGATATTTTCATCATTCAAAAGGCCTTTTTATTGCTCTTTTAGTTAAAAAAGTGAAGAGAACAATTATTTTATATTTGTAAACACTTCTATTAGATTTTGAAAAGCGTTCGCCAATGTAAAAAAGAAAAAAAAAATTTTTTAGGCTTCAGAGGGCTCCAGCTCCGAATAAAACTTTAAAAAAAGAAGGAAAAAGTTGGATCTGGGGGCCCCAAGCTACAGCTTATTTAGCTTATACGTAAATCCGGCCCTGATACACACGATCATATTTTTTCACTATTATTGTTAAATAATCATTAACTCTTGTATTATATCATCCTATGTTCAAAGCAAATTTCATTAAACTCTAATTCGCGATCGCAACAATCGGTTACGTCATCTGGAAAGTTGTTAGTTATTGTTATATAATGTAATCACCTTTATGGTGATTACATTATATAACAATATTCATTAAATTTTAGTTGATCAACCTATAAAAATTTACTTCCAATAGATATTTATATAAATTGCAATTGATAGATATGTGAGTGATTTTCAAAAATAAAGTCGAAATTAACCTTTGCTAATGATTAGCATTTAAGTCAAAATGTCGGATCTGTTACCTTAACTTATTATTAGATAACTTTTCTCTGAAATGCGTTAAAAGAATGACCGAGCAATATATTTTAAAACAATATCATAAGTTGGTTCACTGTCTATCATTTGCACCTTCGTTTGTAGTTTTAAGCCGAATATTTTATTTTTAACTAATATTTTTCTTACAAGGTAAACAAACTTTACATAGTTTTGAAGAATTGATGCTTTTCTAAAATATGTCAATCCTAACAGTGTGTGTATATATGTATATAAATAAGTATTTGTGTATTTATAGATATTTTTTATTAAGTGATAATTTCTTTAAAAACAGTATTGAAACAACTTTATATATATCTATATATGTAAAGTATATGTATATATGTACATAAAACTTGCTTTTAAAATAAGTCAGTCCATTGGAAGTTTTACACTTAACAGCTTTGAACGTAAGGAAAAAGTTGTTAAAACATAGTTCTATGATTTGTGAAAATTTAAATATAAATGTTTAAGGATTCTGGCATAGCTAAGTACAGTTACAATGTTACAGAGTTTTAAAATTGTTCAAAACTTGGTGTTGGAAAAGTTTAAAAATTAACGAAAAAGTTTTAAAAATATATATTCTTCAGTTCAAGATAATAAGATAATGTGATTTAGATATAAATTTTCAAACTTCAGTAAATGCTGAATATCTATTGTATTAATGAAAACTTTTACATCTCAAATTTGCACTATGGTGGTCCTTGGTAAATATTTTCTTCGTTGTTGAGTTTCACCTCCAAATTTAGTCTATGTAGTTCATTATTTCACTTTTTATATAAGTGCATTAGGTATTTATTTTTAAGCATTAAAATGATTTTTGCCTTCAAAAGTTAAATATAAATATCAAATGCTGGTGAACTCATAAATAGCGTGAATTTTAAAAATCCACACAATAACTGCAAACTAAACAAATTATAAGTTTTTGTCTATGTATTTTAAATTAATAAAATCTGTCTTATTGAAATTTTATTGTATAATTCTAAACTAAACTGAAAACATTTTTAGTGGAAGCTTTGATGTGCTATTAATTTTTACTTCAAATAAAATATAATTTTTGCTTGTAATAAAAAAAAAACATTATTTCTTTACTTGTTTTATGTGATGATTTTATTGTCTATTTTTTAAAATTATTTTATGATACCTTATTAAAACTTTATTGTTATAATTTTGGGTAAAACAATGTTTTTAAGATATATACAATTTTAGTAAAGGATTTTTTATTTAATGACAATAAACACTTTACTGAGACTGAAATGTAGTGTTCTTTTTTGAAGTCTTTAATTAATGATTTTTGGGTACAATTGGTGATTGAGTGGTGATTTTGGGATTGCTTATGTTTACATTATTAGTAGATTAGATTGAAATATTTTTTTTATAATTATGTGTAATATATCAAATATATGTATAACATATGATGAAATTATGTTTTATAAGCAGTTTTTTTTAATTAAAGTAATGCATTATTATGTTTATAATAACAAAGAAATTTAATTTTTATGAATTGAAATGGTATATCTGCTAAATGCTGAATTAAATTTTTTTGATAATTGAAACACTGTTTCTTAACATTATTTTATAAATTCGTTTCAGCTGATAATTTTATTAAAATTGTATCAAATTAAAATGACGAAATCATTGAAAATAATAATAAAACTATTTGTAAATAAAAGTAAGCACATTTTCAATCATCCCTTAAAAAAATGTTTCTTATTTTGTCTTTCTAAAAATATGTTAAATTCTTTGAAAAAATACCTCCTCAAATTAACAATCACCCACCGAGATTTAATTCTCTGCTAATGTTGAATTAAATTTTTTTGATAACTGAAACACTGTTTCTTAACATTATTTTATAAATTTATTTCAGTAGCATCTGATAATTTTATTAAAATTGTAGCAAATCAAAATGACGAAATCGTTGAAAATAATAATAATAAAACTATTTGTAAATAAAAGTAAACACATTTTCAATCATCCCTTAAAAAATGTTTCATATTTTGCCTTGCTAAAAATATGTTAAATACTTTAAAAAAAATGCCTTCTCAAATCAGCAATCACTCACCGCGATTTAACAACATGAAAAAACTCATAAATCGACTCTATTCTTACGGAAGGAAGGGACCCGGCTGTTGACGTCACAGTGAGATGATTACGGCTTGTTCCCCTACTCTAGGAGGCTTTGCCAGTGCTCAGATGTATGAGAATGTATTAACTGAGCTTACCCCATCTATAATGTTTTTCGCAAATATAGAATATCAAAATTATATTTTAAAATTTTCATGATGCAGTTTTGAGTTCAGTAGTTCTCAAGCATAAAAAATTCCAATTCCTATGGCCATCCACACGCTAATGATAAAAGCGTGCCTAATGTTGTCACATCATAGATAAAAAATTCTGATGCTGACGCACTACATCCATAGCCCATTTCGATCTCTAATATAAAATTATTGATCCGTATTCTTAGATCCAAATTTTCACTTATTTTGTTTTTTCAATTTTCTTATTGCTCATAAAACGCAACATATTTCGAAAAAATATTAAGCAAAAAAATTATAATTTTTAAAGAAATTTTTTTTTATTTTTTAAAATTCATGCTACATTTATAAAGCCAATTATTTGCATTGCTATTTTTTGGCGTAGGGTGTTATACAATATTTTATTAAATTTTTTTTCACTTATCCATTGAATTCATTCTTAGTTGATATAAGTAGAACTAATTACAGAAATACTTTTAAAAAAAAATTAAATAAAAACTGAAAGTATAAAACTCTTTTTTTTATTCCTTTTAATCACCATTGTCATTAGGAATTCTAATGCAGATCATTTTAAAAAAGGAAAAAAAAATCAAAGTAATTTCCTGCAGCATAAAGTGTTTTAATAGTTATTAACTTATGAATTACTAAAATTACCATTCTAGACTTTCAATCATAGCAGGGAGCTGAAATTTATTCCTAACACTGCACAGAAAAGTTTGAGCCGGTATGTACCGGATTCTTAAAGATTGTAGAATCCGGGTGCCCGGTGAAAACTACAATTAGGCCGATTCCGGGTATCCGGTAAAAATAGGGTACTCGGTCTGATTTTATAATATTTATGCCAAATATGAAAATTCCTAATATTTATTACTGAAGAACTATTTTAAAAATTACTTAGAAATAAAAACACAGGTATAAACGGCATACCTCGTCGATCTATTGAAAGATTGACTCCAGATTTTTCTATGGAGACATCTGCCAATGATGAACTTTATAATTAATATATTCATTTGATATATTAAAATTTTTTCATAGTATTTCTTTCTGCAGTTATTCTGTTGAACATATGGTATCTTTTAAATAAATTGACGGTGTAGTGAATGAAAAATCTTCAAAATGGATTTATTTGTCCATTATTTATTAGCTAGATCCTTACAAACTGTGTAAAGATGTGGAAAACTAGAAAATCAAAATTATCTGCATAATCGCCGCACGTTTTCTCACAATCTAAAATTTTCAAAATATCTTCATTTAACAGCTCTTTTTCCAACTTTGAAAATCTTTTTAGCACATTATCCGTGACTTTCTACCCATTCATAGGTTTATACATTAACATTATTAAACTTCATAGCTGCTCGAGTTTGTGAAGCATAAAAAATGGCCAACTTAAATACCGATATTTGAAAACATTCCAGGAATGAGGAAAATTCGATAAAACTCAAATACGCTGCATACAAAGAGCATGTTAAACGAAGTTCTAACTTAATTGTATTGAAATAGATTCGTAATTGGATTCGAAAAATCAGAAAGATTTACAGAACTATAAGAAAAGCAAGGAATGTGTTCCCTAGGCTACTTCATTTAGTATACGGTCAAAAGTTGTATGTATATAGTTCTATAGTATATAGTAAAAGTTGTATGTATATAGCTAAATTTTAACAAAATAAAGAAAAATTTTGAAAGAATGTTAAGCCTCTTAACATCACTTCATTTTAATTATCGCTGTTAAGTTGAATATGGGTGTAAACTTAGCAAAAACCTTTAGTATAGTTATTAAAATATTGTAATTAAAACAAGGAAGAAAATTAATAGGATATTTTTTTCCAAATCTTCCGCCTAGTTTTAAAAATATTTCCGCATAGTTTACAAGACTTTACCAATAACTAAAAAATAATTTATGAAAAATAGAAACTACACTGATACAATTTCTTAAATTTTTCAATTGGTCAGATAGACATTTTTACTATTAACAATGGACAGACGACTCATACATAAATTTTGACACATGTTAAATGGACAACTAGTCAACTCTTTAATTATGTGATATAGTCACGTTGATTGTAAAGCCAAAACGAAAATTTTATCTTCATCTTTGCTTTGAATCTAAACAAAAACTGGCTCTTAAGAGCGTGGACAGGTTTTTCTACTCTTGAAACATATGCAAACCAGAACTCGTTATGTAATAGAACTGGTTAAGCCTCTTTTTTGGGTTCGGAGATCACCTCAATATGAGGCAAGCATTTGCACTGAAAACGAAACAGTTAAAATAGGCTTCTCTTAGATCAAGCATTGGGACAAACTCTTCTTTGTGAAAAGCTTTTTCAAAGAAACTAAACCAAATTTGTGTTACATGGAGAAGGTAACTATCAAAACCTCCTACAGTTTGCTCCACAGTAGAAGAATTAACCTGCTAGAAACCAAATGTATTGAGATAACCAGTTAAAAATACGTTTTTGGAGAAAATATAATTTAAAATTATTACTCATTCACAAACTATAGTAAAATGTTTCCAAATCAATGAACTGATGAGTGCATTAACACAGTAAAATTATTGATATATTCATTTTGTTGGATTAGTTTTATATGCTAAAAATAAGATTTAAGAGCTCACAATAACTTTTGATTTATCTTTTTCAATAAGTTACAGTTGAGGGCATAATTTTTGTTGTTGTTTGTTCTAAATGCGTTTTACTATGTTTTCATTTTGATTCATGAAATTAATTAGAATTAAAATTTTGTGGGATAGTGAAATTTATCATGCCAAATCCAGTAGTGGCATTCTTAAATGGTTAAGAAAGTATTGGTCTACGTGGGTTTTAGAAATCTAGTGTCTGAGTAGTTTTAAGTCTACTATATATCATACGATTGTGTAGAGAGTATCATACGACAAGTGTTACATGGAAAATTTTTCTAGATACCGATTATTGAAATTCATTAGCTGAATACACAATATCAGGCAGAGTATCTTATACGTTTTGGTTTGAATGTTTATATTAGCCTCATAAAATAAGGTGATTTATGAAGCAAGGAAAAAGGTTCAAACAGAGTTTGAAGGAAAATAAAACCTCTTTGCAAGCTTCAGAACCGGTTTTTGTTTATAATCAGAACAATGAGGAAGCAGTATTACAAGGAAAATGCAAACATTTTTGTTTTAAGTTCGATAAACAGTTAACTATGTAACCAAATAAAAATTTTACTAAGCTATGCAGGCAATGAAAATTTGGCCAAGTATTGGGTAATAGTCGGGTACCCAATCCATACTTAGTTTTGCGAAATGGGGTATTTAATTTAATATTTTTTTGGATGTATGAATTAATTGAAAACACAAGAAAAAAATTACAAATATAAACAATTTTAATTACTTTATTTGAAAGGTCAAATTTTCTTAAACAAAACTTCTTGACAAATATTAGACCAATAAAATGTTATATTCCGTAATCTTATAATACAGAAGTAATATTAGTTGTAAGAGTTAATGAAACATATGCTCCAGCAAAGATTTCAAAAACTATCATACAAATAAAAGTGATTACTCATAAAAATTACTTTCTTTTTGTGCATCAACAATTCTGATTATAAGTAAAATTCAAAAACTATTCATTACAGTAGTTTAACATTCTGATTTATGAATAATATAACTAAATTCTATGAAGTAAGAAATAAAAAAAGAACGATTGTCACAATAATATACTTTTTAACTCTTTGCAATAGACCAAACCCTACAGGCAACAACACTAAAGCTATTAATACCCGTAATTCTAATTAAAGAAATGCAATAGGCATAACGGCAGCCTTTTAAATACTACAATAATTTAAAATTAATAAGTTCTAAGTTGTAGAGTTAATATAAAAAGAGACATTTTTTGGAATTCAATAACACAAATAAAAATATAAAATAAATGAAATAATAAATTAAAACCTTTTTTATTATATTATTCAGAAAAAACTGTAAATTGCTTTTAAAGTTTTAATTCACCTTAATAAATCATTGTAAATTATGCAAATCTAACAAATAAATGAAAAATTAAATAAATAAAACTTTAAAACTATTTTTTCTTAAAAGTTCTTCAATTCTTTTAGTTAAAATTTCAAAAAGATTACTCAAATGTAAAGAAAAATTACTTTAAAAAATTGCTTTAAACAAAAAAAAAAAAAATTTTTTTTTTTTTTAGTGTATTGAATTTAGAGATACACCAATAATGGATAATTCATTTCTTTATTCCAAATATGAAGTATAACATTTAGTAAACTTTTCTTTTCAAAAATTTTGTTTGGTAGTTCCATCTATAAGAATTTTAGAAAAACAATTTAAATGTAACTTTCAATGAAATGTGAGTTAGAGCACGGTTGTTTTGCTCAGAGATGCTGCTTTGATGCTTAATATAAACAACTAAAATTGTCTCAAGTATTTTTTCTGGAATGAGATATTAATAAAAAGAGAAAAAGTAAACAAGTAACCAAAAATAATGGATTGTATAATGTCAGTCTTTTATCCAGTAGAATAATTTAAATTAATAAGTTCTTAATCTTAGAAATATTTTCACTTAAATTACAGGATTAATTTTTCAAACATTATAAGATAAGAAAGAAATAAAAGAAAGAAGGAAAAAAAATAATCTAAAACACTTTTGTTTAATCTTAATCAAACATTTTTAAATATGAAGCTATTTGATTAAAAAAAAGTTTTTTTTTTCTCCAGTTTGTATAAATAATTTATAAATATTTACAGTGAAGATAACTTTAAATTATATGCTGGTGAGATTAGAGTTATTCATGTTTCTACTTACTTTATACATCAAAGTATTTTCATAATCGTAAAAACATTCATTTATTCCATTATTTTAAATCTTCTAAAATTTTTTTTTTCAAGATCAACATTTTTTTCAAAGCTTTACAATTTAAAAAATATTACGCAGTTTAAAAATTTGTCATTGATTTTAATCTAGAAGATAGATAGGATTTATTTCAATTCGAAGGATATTGCCAATAGATCAGCAAATTTTTTCAAATCAAGATTGTATTCCTGCTAGTTGAGCAACATGTTTTAAATAAAAATTACTTAAATAACTTTTGAAAGATTTAAGTAATTCCCTAAGTTTTATTACTCAGGAAGTGACCAACAAGAAAAGAAATGATTTCCCAATTTTGAAAAACATTGTTCACATTTGCACATGATATTTTTAATTGATATTATAAAACATTAAGTTAATTTAACAAAACATTTTAATTCAATAAAAAAATAATAAGATTATTCTTCTATTTATTCTTTGAGCACAAAGTTCAAATAAATTTATATCAGCATAGCTAAAAAAAAAAAAAAAACTTATGACACAAAACCGAAAACACTAATATTAACCCGATAAGTCTATACTTTTATCAGAAAGTAACCCATCTTTAAAAAACTCAATACTTTTAAACACAATACATAAGAAATTAGATAGACTACATTATAAATGTAAAGAAATTATAACATAAAAAATATCACAATAAAATAATATCACAAATAACAAAATATCACAATATTGAACTTTAAGTTTTTTAGCCTTTCAACTATGAGACAGATAAGACTGCGAAAAGCTTAAATACTTTTTAACAATCAATTAGAAACTTAATTTTAAAAGCGATATATACATAAAACTAATGAAAAATTGTAAAAAAAATCTATGATTTGAACTCGACAATATATTAAACACAATATACAAGTAAATAAACACTGAAGTATAAATTATAAGAGTAGTACAATTTAATTTAACAAAGAAAGAAAAACGATATATATACTAAAATAAATAAGTTTGAAATTATTATAAATACAAACAAATAAGACGTTGCAAGGCTTCAACCAATAAAAATTGTTTACAAAATTTATACATTTTAAAAACCCAATTTGAACAATACACACAACACAAATATAAAAGAGTATTGAGGCCTTAATTATGGTCACATATGAGAGTTTTCTTAGGAACAAACTTCCAAAGAAACCAAACATGAAACAGATAGAATATTTAAAAAATTTTTAATAAAAGATCTAGGTAATCACACATAACGCTAAACAATATGAATTTAGAAGAAATGGCACAAAAATGGATAAACTTTAACATAACACAGCGAGAACATTTCTTAGTGAACATGAAAGGAAAAGAACCTGCCTCAGGATCTAATACTTAATGTCTTAACACCGAGGAAGGCTCTTGTTAATGGAATTAAAATAGTCTGTTTTTGTGCTTCATTCATGTTGTTTAGCTTTATTCAAAGTTGATACAAAGTGTACTCTATCCTTACTTGGAATCAAAACTAATATAACTGAATATGCAGAATTGTAAAAATGAAACCATCTTAATCAGAAACTAATCCTTAGGGATTCAATGCAGGATTTAATAGCACAAGGTCCAATAGGACACACTGCATTAGGAAAATGACAATTCTTATCTAAATTAAACATTATTTGTTTACTTAAAACTATTCAACACAAGACCGAAAGTAATAGAAACAATACTTACAGCACAAACATTAAAATTTAATATAATTTTTCTTCTTCTTTTAATCTGAAACAAACAAAACTCTAAAAGCCTGTTAATTTTTTTTTATTTTATCTCTCTGCATATTACATGTTATAATGTAAATACATATGTTTAGAATTCTGAAATGAAATGATGAGAAGTTCAAAGCATACAAACAGAAGAGAGTAGATCAATGTAGAGAGTAAGTATGATAATTTGAAATATGGGCCTTTTGAATTATTTTAATATTATTGTTTATATTTTATATTATGATGGTTTAAATTAATTTTGTTATATTTCTGTATCAAAATTAAATAACTTCAAATGAATTAAAAATTTATATTAGGAATTCAGAACTACATAAACTACAAAAAAATTTTTTTTCTTTAAAAATGAGCTAATAATACTATTGTTAACAGTTAGTGAAATCATTCATACAAAAAAAAAAAAAAAATACCAGAAGTGTAAGTCAAATGTCTAGAAATTTATTAGAGAAAATTCAGCATTTAGAGTATTATTTTACTGCAGATTTCAATTTTTAGGCCTTGAACCAAATTAGTGTGAAATTTTGTCAATAATTTGTATACATTTACGAAATCTGTACTTATGAAATTTTTACTTTTTATGTCAAAAGTTCATCACACCAGAACAAGATGGAGTGAATCTGTGACTCCTTAATTAAGTTATTGCTAAAAAAATTTTGAAAAATATAGTGCTTTACTGTCTATAAATGGTTGTATATATGTGTGAATAAATGAGCACAATTATTATTTTTTTGAAAATCATATTTTCTTGCACTATCTAATAGAAACAAGTTTATAAAAAATTCATTTTAAGATTAGTTTCTAGGATATAATTCAAAAATTTAAAACATAACACAAATACAGTTTTCTTTAATATGATTAGAAAAGTATAAAAGTATAAAAACAAAGATATTAATGTGTAAAAAGATATAAAGAAATCAATAAACAAAAAGGAATGTAAAGTGATGGACTCTATAAAATGCACTTTAATGACTAGGTATGAAAGCACCACATTTAAATAGACAAATAAACTCATAATTAGAATTTCTGAAAGTGCATGCTTGGCAAGAGCCACTTTTCAATATTAAGGAGTAGAAATTGTATTGTTTTTCTTCTAAGGAAAAATAAATAATACTTTTACAAAAAATAATTGCGAAAAACGAAAAGTTCTTTTCAAAAGGTACTCAAAATATTAAATATAATTATTTTGCATAATTACTCTTGCAAGTAATTTATATTGGGAAGCAACATATATTTTTCGTTTCTATTTGTTATGCAATAAAAAGGAAATTTTCACTAGGGCAACTTTTTTTTAAACTAAAGAAAATTAGTATATTTGCACCATTTATTATCAGATTGCTAAGTTTTATTTTTCAAATATTTTTACAATACTAATCACAAACAACAGTTTGTATATCTATTAATAAAGATTTCAATCTAAAAAATGTTTACTATGTATAAAAAATTAAAATAAGCAATGAAATAAATAGTTATAGTCAATAGTGACAGTTCATGAGCATTTGCCACATTTTTAGAAGATAGATACGATAAAACATTCAAAATAATCTCTGATACAAATACTAATATCAAAGTAAAATAACTTTTAATAGGTAGTTTAAAATCTCTCTATTCAAATAATTGTAAAATGATATTTAAGACTCCTTATAGTAGTAAAATCAAACTACTATGCTCAGTACTAACTTTAAGAAGTAAACATAGCAAAAATGCTATTACACTAAAATTTACAATTATTACTTTTAAAAAAAAAGGAATAAAAAGTTATTTTAATAAAAGTATTCTGCTTCAGCGAATAAACTTAAATAAAATAATAGGTAAGAAATAAATGAACTGAATTCCTAAATAGCCTAAAACAATGTACTATTTAAATTATATCATCAACAGCAAGATTCAAACATCCACAGAATCCAGTCATTTTTAGCCAAAAGCAGTCATAAAAAGCAATCAATCACATTTAAAATTGTACTTGGCAAAGTTTTCACTTCAGAATCAACAAGCAAGCTGCTAAGGCGCAGTGTAACCAGATGCTAAACTTTTATAAAATGTAGTTGCTGACCAAATCCCATCTCTAGGTTAGCTTTCAAACTGTTGTTGTAGAGCCAGTGTTTCTCAAGCCTGATTGTTGGAGGGCTTCTTCGTAAGTTGGAGGTGGGGTCTGCAATAAGAATAAAGTAACATACAGTAAACAAGTCTCGACATGTTTTATGTATTTTTAAAAATAGAAAATAATTCTAACAATTGGAACAGGTTTCTATATTTGGAGTACTTACAGAAATAATTTTTTTAGAAATGCAATTAACAATTGCGACTTTTTTTAAATGCAGAATAAAAAAAGCAATGTACAAATATCTCATTTTTGCAAAAAAACTGATTTTTTTCAGAGAATTACTGCCAAATATTTTTTTATTTGGAAGCAATGTAGAGCAGATCTGACAGAATTTTTAATGTATAAATTAAATGGAAAATTTTTACTTTGCTGACTTTTTTTTGTGTGTACGTTAGTGTGTTTCTGCTCTAAACCTGTTTCTAATCAAACATTATTGCTCTCTGCAATATATTAGTACTCATTAAAATAGTGCTTTAAGCTATTCCAAAATAAACTTCATTTAAGAAATTTAGAAAATTTATGCAATAACTCTCCTATAGTCTGTTCAACAAGAACTGATGGTGGAAGTAAACATAAGGGTTGCTGTTTGATCGGCAATGTTTGTCACTTCAACGGTTTCATCGCTGAATGGGCGATTTCGTTTGAATAGACAGAGCTTTCGCTTTTACAGAAAAACGAAAACGATATTCAGTTTTTGATACCTAAAAATTAGGTAAGAAAGTGCAAAATTAAAATATTTACATGAAAATATGTTTCTAATTGTTTCAGTAAGCACATAACTTTATTTTGAGAATAGCTTTAATGTATTTTTTTTTAAAGTTAAAATTAAATTAGTTTTAATATATTTTGCATAAGTATCTATGCAAAACATAACTTTTATAATTTCATCGTAAAAATCTTACAGAATTGAAAGAATATGTTAAAAAAATACTCTTTATTTTCACAATTAAAATTTTTTTTAAAATTTTATTAAAAGTTAAATAATATTTAAAATAGTTTTATGTTTCACCGATTGATTTAAAAATATATTTGAAGGAACTTCATTTATTTCTATTTTTAAACTGTTATCTTTATTTTTCTAAGGGAAATATTACGAAAATAATTACACTAAAAGAAACTTGAAACTTTTTTATATGTCTCACAAAATCTTTAGTTAAGAAAAATATACCCACTTATCCTATAAAAAAAGCAGTTTGTAAACTTCGAATTCAATAGGTTTTTGAAAATGGAATGAAGTAATCAAAATTAGTTCATTTTAAGTAGCATTTGAATTTTCGTAATTAATTAACAACTGTACCGAAAACAAAAATAATTATATTAAACTACGCAAAAAAGAACAAAATTTTAAGAATTACTGAATTAACGATGGATTAATCATAATTAATCATGGATAATAATGAATAATTATATAATTAAAAAGTAAAACTGAAACTAGGTAGGTTTCTGATGTTTGAAGTCTCATTTTTTTAACAGGAAATAAAATGTCGTTCTTTTAAAGTTTGGTAAATCAGAATCATCGTTCACAGCTTTGAGAACTTTGTTTATTGTCGAAATTCCGTTACGGCATAAAAAATCTTACAGCATTTTTCTTTTCTTCTTACAGCATTTTTGTTGAAATCGTCAATGTCATCCAAAAAAGTTTTACGAGATTTAGTCCTCTTCGGTGAATGTAATATACCATCCCTTTTATATTCTTTAATAATTCTGAAAACAGAGGCTGAGCTAATTCCCAATACAGAAGCAGCATGGTCAGCCACATCAATGATTGGAACATCTGGTTTTGAATTCACTTCTGTTTTATAAATGTTCTATATTATTTCCTTCTCAGCTTTACTTATGCAAGATTTCTTCTGCTGTTTTTTAGGAGGACTTAAAACACCAGCAAAAGACACCACGGCGAAACAAACAACCCTTTAAGACAGTGTTTCCCAAAGTGTGGCACGCGTACCCCCATGGGTACAGTATCAGTTTAGTGGGCGTACGCCTGCTTATGCAAAATATCTTGCAACAAACAAAAATTTCAAAAAAAGTTTATTTAAAAGCAAAGCTAGCCATGAATATTTACGATTACGTATTTTACTATTGGATATTTTTTGCAGAGTTAACAGTTAAAAATTAGTAGTGTCAACAGCCAGTTGTGATTTTTAACTTTTGGGCAATTTGCTTATAGTAAAAAATACACTCATTTTTTTATTAATGGTACACAGCGTTACGAAAAATTTAGAAAGGGTACACAAAAGACATAAGTTTGAGAAGAAATTTGTAAGAATAACATAAATAAGAAAGAAAATAAATAGAATAAAAGTTTTTAAGAAATAAAAGTTTTTGCTCTAAGAAATAAGAGTTTTTGCTCTAAGAAATAAAAGTTTTTGCTTGACTGATAGGCGCTATTTGCCATTATTCTAGCACCAGGCAGACAACGGTATCGCACAAAATAGAACTCCGCTTTGTTTACTTTCACTATAAGTTCACGTTGAGCAGACTATAGTCTGGTTAAAAACATGTATTTTTTATGAAAACGAATAAAATTCCTTTTCATACTAAATTTTTTTTTAGCTTAAGTGAGAAATTGGTACTTGAATTTTTGTATATTTTTAAGTGCAAATTACAGCCCTTTTAGAAGGTCCTTTTTATTCCAATATAATACTAAAAATAATTTAAATTACCCATAAATTACAGAAAAAAAAGTTTTTTATTTTATTCATTTATACATTCCTAGTTGCGAATAATAATTTCTATTCAAATAAATAATAATTAATTGATAACTTACAACAATGTAATCTTTATCTCCTAAAGAGCCAGGAGTAGGAGGTGCAGTTGAATTTCCATCTAAACAAGCAAAATCACCTAAAAATATATATATAAATAAATCATTAACCTACAAGCAGTTACAACAGTATAGTTTTTTTCCCACTCCTTAAACTATTCCGAATGGATACTTAACTAATATAAAAAAGAACTTGCATTAAAAGCTACAGCATATTTTTTGATACAAAAGAATAGCCAGTCAATGATATAAAATGTTTAGCTATTAAATGATTCTGAAAATTATGCACTTAAATGTATTTCCAATTAAAAAGAAATAAGAACTGTCAACAATTTTTTTAACAATTGACATATTTTTTAAAAAATATTTTATGAAAATAAATATAAACCTAAGAATTAAAAAAAATGATTTTTAGTATTAACACACGTGGTTCATATGTTTTCTTATTCTCTATATAGTTTCTCTAAAACAAAAATACAATATTTCGATATAAAAATAAGTTTTATACTTATACGTAAATCTATGGTATAAACAAAATTTTTTTAAAATTATTATTAATAGATTAAAGACAATACTGTAGTGTAGAATCAACTCAGAAAAAAGTATAAGAGAATAATAAAACTTTATCTTGCTCACCTGCACATGGAGATGTAACACTGAATTGGGAATCGGAATAAGGCTGACTCTGAGAAGGAGCACTTGTGGTGCTGAAACCAAGATCAGGAGAGAATTGAGAATCCTGATCATTATTACAGCCTGGACGAGTCCATTTTTTTCTGCAAAATCGACAAAAGATGTGACATTTACTAAATGTATTAATTATTTAAGCATTTCAAGTACTATTAAACACATATTATTTTCATTAAATAACAGTAATATAAATTAGAAAGGAGGAAAATGTTTTTCATTAAATAAGATTTAATAAAAAAATTAAAAGAAGTCCCACTCTAGTTTTCACGACCCACTAAAAAAGCTCCACCTCAAAACTATCTCTTAGATAAGAAAATTATCCAGATTCCGATAACTGAAATGTATTCGCATTTAAAATTATTGTCAATAGCAGTGATGGGATGACGTTGACTAATCCTAACCTTGATTTTTGAATAGTCTCTAAAAACCATCATTGAAATGCCAGTTTTGAATCAAATGGCTAGATAGTTAATGGAATAGAAATGAGCAAAAGGGTAATGCATTCCAGATGATAAAAGAACATTTTAATAAAAAAAAATTCATATATAGTCTTATTTTGGCTGTTTAAAAATGTCAGCAGCAGTCAAACAGTGAAAGAAATGTTGTATTAAAACAAATGGCTAAAAAAAGAAGAAGCAAATATATAAAAAATAAGTTCGCGTTTCATAAATTTCAAAATTTTGTTTTATTTTAATTCATTTTTACATAAATGAAAATGTAAATTAATAAATATTTCAACTTAAATTAATGTATAGGTAAAACAAGGCACTGGTTTCATTGGTCTGCGATTGAGCATGTAATTTAAGAGTCGAAAGTGGATGAAATAATACTCAAAAACAACTAGTAATTTCTTTTTTAAAGGAAATGGTGCAATCTTTGCCATAAAGAAGATACTTTTAAGTCTTTCAATTGTACTCCTCTATTGTGAGGAGACATCTTATGACTAATTATAATTTTTTTTAAAAAAAGTAAAATGGTTGAGTACATAAAAAAATCCCACTCTCCCACCCCCACAAGAAAAAAAAAAAACATGCTAAGTTAGTATATATCATTCATAATGAACAATGCACATAAGATTCAATTTAATATTAAATGACTTAGTGTAATAACGATTTACATTATAAAATATCAAAATTACCTGTTAATACACATTTTAACATTAGTGAAATTCATATTATATGGAATATCTAAATATTTACGTATTGAAATATTCTAAAGATTTACAAAATTATTCTTAATTTATTATAAACTTTACAGCCAAACCTGCCAAGTTCATACTAAATTTCGATTTGATAAAATCTCTTGAATTCAATAATCTGCTTAAAACAAACCTAGAATAATTTATTACCAATTTTCATCAAATAAACTTGATTTTAAAAAAATTAAGAAGTGCTTTATTTCTCAAAGCTTCAAAACGATTATTATTTAATTAAATCGAAAATTACCTTACAAGTTGAAAAATGCCAGCAAAACAAGCTAACAAAGCTAAGCCACCAGTCAAACAACCTAAGACAATATGAACAGGATCCAAACCACTGAATATGTGAACGAAGTAAGGATCAACTTCAGGCATAGGAGCTGAAATATAAAAGGATATATGACTAAAAACTGACTATTAACTGAATATGACTATTTGCATAAAATTTAAAAAAAAAAAAAAAAAAAAAAAGAAAAAAAAAAGAGAGAAAGAAAACATTTTGCAACAATTAATAATTTTAATCAAATTTTTATTTGAGCGTTTTTAAGTGTAGAATAAGCTAGAAAAATGCTACAAAATCATAATTAAAAACTTTATATATCTTTGATAACTTAAGATTCAAAAGTTTCATTTTAACAGTATAATACAATTAATTCACAGTAATTCAATAATATTTTTACAGCAATAGATTAATATTCATAAACTTTTATGTTGCTGTAAAACACATAAAGTGGTTTCATTTAAATCTAATGTTTTAATAATGAGGGCAATTTTGCATTTCATAACCATTTTTTTAGAAAAAAAGATTATGTTATGAAGAGTTAGGAACAATGTAAGTAGTCATTAGATGAGGAGGATATTTATTTATTTTCAAAATTTTTGAGGGTCATTTCAACAAGACAAGGGTTGACTTAACTATTTTCCTGTTTTTGAGCCAAAGTTTTATAATGCTATGCGTTTTTAAAGGTCTCTTCAGACATGCTTTTTGCATTGGAAACACAAATCTGAAAATTCGCACATTCGAAATTGCTAATTCTTAAGAAGTTTTTAAGAAGGAAACTGATCCAGGCAAACAAATGATATAAAGCAGGAGGTAAATTCCAATTTTTGATTTAAGCTACAATGGTTCTGATTCATAAAAAACGAATTTCCTGATTCAAATCTGGTCACGAACTTCTAAGTTTATACACTAATTTAACTTTGGCTATCATTACCTATACAAAATCTGGGAAACAAAAATGGTAGCAAAGTTGAGACAGCCTAAATTAAGGATAATTAATTTTGTACAATTTACTCACACACAATGGTACTTTATAAGGACTCTCTTTTTTGAAAAAAAAATTAGATTTTCACTCAGTCTTGATATCAGATGTAGGTATCAAATTTCATAAAATAAAAATTTGGATATTGAAAGATTGCTGTATTTAGTGTGAATCGGGACACTAATAAAATCTGATAAATATGTATACAACAATTTACCCATAATTTGGAAATAAATGTCTCCAATTTTTCACTAATGAATGCATAATTCTAAAAATGTTTTTCTAAAGTTGTTTATAATGATTCTGTAGCAGTAGCTGAAACACTTTTACTAAATGTGTACTAAATTGATCAAAGTTGCAATGCACCTACTTCAAAATGGGTTTCTGGCCTGCTGCAAGCTTTATCCAAAGGCATGAAAATAAGATATGACCAGAAAAATGCCTCAATTATAAGGAGTATGTATACTTCATTTTGCTGGAGGATGGATTAACTTTCGAAAATCAAAGTTTCAGACATTTACATTAGCTGGAACATTACTTTATTGTTTAACTTAATAAGGAGGAAAAAAAATTCAATAGAATTTTTTTCCAGAAAACTTACTAAATTTTGGGGAATATTCAAAAATGTACAAAAACCAGGAGAATTTTCATTAAACCAGTAGACAGGGAGCAACAGACAAAATCCTGTAGAGTTGGCAGCCACGCATTTTTGATACATGCACGATTTTATTGAAAATGTGGAATCCATTAATTTGGTTATTTAAATTAGATCATTAATTATTATGAATAAATGTTTCATTAAAATAATTTTTTAGTTTTGCACCACAACTTACTTTTCAAACATAACTTCATACTAGAATTATTTTCCAATGTTTCTAAATCATATCCAGCTGTACACTGACACCTTTGTGACCACTTACTGCAGATAACATTATGATCTGCTTTTCGGCACTGTTCATTTTCTAGGCAGTATTCTCCCATGCCAACATCTAGATAATGAGACAAATAATTTAGAATTACCGCACATTAAATAATTTAAAACAATCAAAACAATTCATTAAAAAAATATGCATATATTTATACACCGAAGAGCCATTACGTAATGACCACCCTCCATCTATAACAATGGGCTCCCCAGGTTTTCATGGTTTCTCGCCCAGGAACAATGTTTTCATGGGGCACATTAAGACCCATAATCCTCATAGAACAATCCCTGACGTCTGTAAGCTACTTGAACATAGTTGCAGACCAGGTTCATTCATTCATGGCAACAGTTTTACCTGCGGTGGATGGTGTTTATCAACAGGATAATGAACCATGCCATAAAGGTCGAATCGTCATGGATTGGTTTGAGGAACATTCCAGTGACTTTCAAGTCATGTCTTGGCTCCCAAATTCACCTGACCTTAATCCAATGGAGCATTTGTGGTCCTACTTGGAAAACCAAATTCATGCTGCCACGCCACCCCCTCGCAATGTGAGGGAATTGCAGGACCAGTTGGTGAGCACTTGGAACCAGATAGCTCAGACTACCTATCAGCATCTTGTGGAATCAATGCCATGGCGGGTGCTAGCAGTTTTGTGGGCTAAAGGTGGTCCTACATGTTATTAGCAGGGTAGTCATAATGTAATGGCTCTTCGGTGTATATATACATATATGCATAACAACATTTTATGATAATTATTTCTAAAAATGTTAATCATTATGCCTTTTAAATATATTTTTTAAAGGGAATAAACCAATAATTATAAAAATATAATGATTTCTCTGATAAGTTTCATTTTTTTTTTCAAATGGACATTTTCAAACCATATTCAACGAACAACAAATTAGCCAAGGGAATTCAATTGCTTTGAGTTCAATCAATGAAATCTGTCCTTAAAAGTTGAACTTTAACATACTGATTATAAAGTTACACATTTTTTTAAGATTTATATAAATAGATAAAAGATGTCAAAAAAATTTTAATTTATATAAATTACAATATAATTATTTTTAACACCATACTTTTTCCTAACCAAAATTATTACATTTTTCTAAACACTAAAGTTAGCAATATATTCTTCGCAACACTAAATATTGAAATAATCTTCAAATAAGTTTCAATACGATGCAGTTACTGGGTTGATAAGTTTTTGACAACTATCAAAAACTCGAAATTTTGAGGTAATTACTAGGTATTATAAATATGACGTATTTTACAAATAAACATATATATTGAATTACAGGTGATCAATTAATTATGTTCTTGAATTATTTTGACATTAAATTCTCTTTTTAATTTGACCCTTCTCAAAAACCTGAATTTTGGTGTAGAAAATATTAAATACAGATAAAAATAAGTAAAACTTAATTTAATCCATAAATTTAATTATTGATTATAAAAATACAAAAACAATCCTCTTATAAGAAAACACTCAAATTATACTTATCATAATTAAAATCAATTTTTATTTACTCCCATTTTTACTCTCCCCTTCTCCGAAGCATGCAATTACAAAGGAATAGTTGTGAAGCTGACTGCACTTCCAATTCGTATTTCAGTTTTATATGAATAAAACCAAAATTATTCTTTTGATTGATGATGAGTTGCATGAACTAAAATGTAGACCTATTAAAACAATTATAACATGATAAACTAACATGTGATTAGGAAATTTATCCTGATAACTGTTACCTGAAAATTAAAATTTTTATTTACTAGTCAGTGGCAGGCAGAGTCAGATGTGCCACTTTTTCCACAAATCTAATGAGTTGGTCGGTCATACAACAGCCACTTTTTTTGCTTGAATTAAATTGTATGTCTTTAAAAAAATTTAATAACCGATGGCTTATAAAAAGTTACTTCACCGATAATAACAATATAAATAAATGAAAAAATTTACTAACTTAAAAGATTGTTTAAAAATATTTGGCGAGGCAAAATACCTTTAAGTGAAATATCTATAGTGCGGCTTTCAGGAGAACTCCTCCAGACACCAGTCTCGCCTCGTGGCGGGTACTATGGTTATGAGGAAAGGTCACTTTGAATAGGGGTGTGGGGTGAATAGTTTTGTCTTAATCTTAGTGTAGGTCGTCATGAGTAAACCAATCGACACCTTCTTTCCTCCATTAGAAATGTGCTCTCGCTTGTTACCATAGCAGCAGACTTTCAGTCTGCAGGAATTCTCCTCAAAGCCGAAATATAAATTGTTAATGAACTCTCTTTCCATATGAATTTTGCCACTCATTTGGATGGATTCTGAAGAACCAAAATTGTGAAGGGAGACATTGGACATTTTAATGAAAATTCTGTTTTTCTTTCTGGATTTATGCACTTTTATCATTAAATTTTTTTTTTTAAAAAGTAAAAAAAAAAAGTGACTAGTTGGTTATTTAATTTTCGTTGCCACTTATTTGTTGGCTCGACATGTGATGAGGTGTTATTTTCAAGTCTACTAAGAACTGTACTAAATATTACAAGTAACTTAATTAAACTCTTGAATTGATTGACTGAAAAAGTTAACTAATTTAAATTGTAATAGTTTACTTTGGAGGGAATATATTATGGTTATGATTTATTGGAAATATTCATAAGCAGGATTGAAAAAAAATTTCAGAGTTTAATATTTATTTAATCACAAAATTTTCTTTCTTTTAGATTGAAATTTCCTTCCAATTTTCCTTTTTATATATATATGTAACATAAAAAGCTTCGATTGATATTTTTATGTTATTCCTTTTCTGTAAATACTTTTGTTTTATTTTATTATTCCAATCAAACACTTTCTCACACTTTTAAATTCACATCCTGTCCTTAAATCTATTTTTGGCTCAAGCATGCGTTAATTAAAATTAGGACATTTTCTCCTTTGCTCTTTGTGGGAATCGCTCGACCTATTTAATAAACCAATTACAATTACAGTGCCCGTCGCTAATAAAATCAGCCGCTTTATAAAATCAAATCCGCAAGACCCGAATCGTTACAATATTAATACATGTTAAAAACATCCTTTAATAAAATCAACACCGCCGCTTTTTAAAATCAAAATTTTGACTACCTATAAATCAAAAGTGCGATATTTCAGCTTTTTTTGTTCTTATTTATAAAATTTTATTTTTTCGAAGTTTAAAGATTATTTTAGAAGAAGCAACAGTTACTCACAAACCTGTGAAACAAGTGTGGTTAGCACTTTCCTGTGATATACATAGTGTAAGAGTTAAGGAAAAATGTGGGTGATAAGCGGCGAGTTCATAGAAATCAATTTAACAATGTCAATTCCTTGACTTGAATGAAGTTTGGAGAAACCTATCTCACTCAACAGGGGGCCGAATTCTTATCTTACTTTTTATTGAATGAACCATAGAAGGGAGAGAAGTTTCTTTTGTCATCTATCTTAACAGAGAACATGAATAGATTTCCAAAAACTGTCTGCACGTATGTTCCATATTATTTAAGCCATTTGAGTAAATTATAGTTAGAGTTAGAGCACATATCATTTTTAAGTTCGTTTGGTGTTAAATTTTATCAGCATGTCGAAAAGGAAGGATTTGAGTCTTAAAGATAAATTCGAAGTGTTGCAAAACTATGATAAGCTTCCTAAATGTAGTCAACGTGAAGCTTCAATTTACAGTTTCATTATAGAAAAATGGTTGTTCAAAAAATCATTAGTGACATAGACTCTGACAGCTCTTCGGAACTCTTAACTGCAAACAAACTATCGAAATCCCTTACGATTTTGGAATCAATGCATTTGATTCGTAACTCATGGGACATTGTTTCAACCCAAAGAATATCAAATTGCTTTAAAAAGTGTGGATTAAGCACTGGTGATGGAGCTGATAACTGTTTCGAAGAAATGCTCAGCAATGAAGAAAATGAAATGGACGAGAATTTTTCATGTTACGTAGCTATTGACGATAACCTACAAACATCAGGAGAAAAATCTGATCCTGATATTGTTACTGACATCAAAAATTGCAAAGTTATTTCCAATCAATAAATGGAGGAATCAGACTCAGAAGATGAAATAAACTCATCATTTGCTCATCAACAAACTTGAGGCAAGCTTTAGAACAAAGAGGAGGAAATATCGAAAACTATAAAAACTTCTATAAACTCTCAAATGATGTTGAAAAGTTAATTTTAAATAGTGCAACTCAAGCAACCATTGATCGGTTTTTTTGCAAAAATTTTGTAAATTTAATCTTATGTAGGGTTTTACTTTATTAAAATAATTAAATTAGTTGAATAAAGCTTTAATGTTGTCATTATTTCAGCTTTTAAAGTGTGTGCATTTAGAATATATTTTAAAAATGCAATTTTTTTTTCAAATGTTGAATCGCCTCTTAATAAAATCAGCCCCTTAATAAAATCAAGAGAGCATAAAACGAAAGTGTACTAAGATTTCCCTTATTCTCTAAAATGAATCATTTAACGGATTTACTTTGCAAGATTTCCCTAACTTATAATCGAGAAGCACAACTTTTCGTGTCCACTTCTATAGCTAATCTCTGTCTAATAATTAATAAATAAATTTTGTACCCTCCTATCCTGCCAAAGACCTGTTTTAATCCTTCCACTTGGCAATGACGTTACAAGTAGTCAGAATAAAACAGTAGGGAAGGGGGTACAGTACATCAATGATATGTAATATCTTATTTGAAATTAAATAAATTGGAAGAGTGTACACTAAAATATGGAATAACTTTAAATCATTCATTAAAATCATCAGTTGGAAATTTATCTGTCGAATTCTTAACTCATGTCAATGATAGCAATTACATCTTCCAACTCCCAACAACACCTGATTGCATCATATTAAATGGAGCCTAGTTACAAACGGAGTGAAATTGGGCTTGCAGAGCTAATGTCAAAAATCTTTGGCTGATCTTCAACTCAATATTTTTATCTTCACAGCTACTTCAAAGTGAAGGAGAATGCTTAGCAAAGAATTTGCAATGCTGCGAAAACTTATTGGAAATGGATGGACTGCTGCACCCCGGAATGGTTTATTTAGATGTTCGACATTCCCTCCCTCCTACTCAGAACTCAAAGAAATAATTTGCTTCAATTTCTACTTCACTCTCTGTGTTAATTTATGATTCATCTTAAGGAAGAAACAATTTTTTTCCCCTATCAACTCTAATCTTTGCTTTTGGATTGTGTTTATGGAATTTCATCGAACTTTATCTATGATATGTTGCGGTTTTCAAAATATCTTCGACTAATTTCAACTTTTTCATGTATCCCTTGTGGGAATTTTTTTTTTTACAATTCTGTTTAACTCAAAACATTTATTTCCTTAATTTTTATTGATTAATTAAAAAAAATACTCACATAAATAAACAAAAATAATAGATTATGATTATAATTTAAATTTTTTTTCTTCTCATACTTGATGTTTCAATTGAAAAAATTATTTTTTATACATTGATCATATTTACTGTTGAAATACTTTTTCTTGAAATTTTTATTTTCAGTGAATTGATTGTTTTGATTGGCATTAAAATGTTTGGAGAAATTATTTTCATATTTATTGTTTTGTGTGTTACAGTTTCTATGATTTATTGATTAGCAGAATTTATATTTTTGCTTTACTATAGTGTTTAGGGTTAAGATAAAAATTCAATTAAAAATTTTTTCTCTTCTGAATGTAATTACAATAATTATTGAAATTAATTTTTAATATATGAATACAATTGCGGTGTGGCAGAAATTATAAATTAAATCAAGAAATGTTAAAACTAATACAAATAATTTGGTAAATGAATAAAATACTTCTTTTTAGAATTTGAATTGAAGAACAACCAGACATTAATGCTTGAGTCCAACGTTGGTAATTAGTTCATAGCTCTGTTCTAGCTCAGTAATTTCCGTAATCAAATTATTTCTTTATTTCTGAGCTTTAATTCCAACATAAAGATAGGAAAATGATCAAACACAAATCGAAAAGTAATAGTAACCAAATACACTTAAAAATATGTTTAAAATAGAAATGAAAATATTAGAATGTCCTAACACCCGATTGTGACAAACTAAATTACCAAATAAGATCTCCGCACAAAAATCACTTTAAAAAATATCCGAACTAAACTTTTTGAAAAAAAAAAAATATATACAATATATATATATATATATATATATATATATATATATATATATATATATATATATACCAGTGTTTTCACTTCAGCGCGAGAACGCGAGAATCTCGCATATTTTTTCCTTTTTTCGCATTAAAAAATTATTACCGCGAGAAATTCGCGCATTCTATAAATCAATTTCAAAACTCGCGAATTTCTCGCATTTTGGAAAAAGCTTCGAATTACGCCATTTAGAATGAAATCCGTTTCACTTTTCTTCCTGGATCTTTAATTATTTTCAACAGCTGCCCCATTATCTAGCTTCCCTAATTATCAGTATTGTTCAGAACCTTTTCGAACTACACACAACTTTACACAACCACGGAACCCTTTTCAGAACACATTTCTCTGCAACCTCTTGTTTACCATAGGTAAGGTTTCTTCATGTAAGACGTTCAAATGTTTTATGCACTTATGTAAGATGGACAAATACCTTGTAAAGGCAAAATCTTCTATGATGATGCACCAAAAATATTCAATGCTTGAAAAAATAGAAGACGTTAAAAATGTATTATAATTAAAGAACTGATTTTTTTTCAAGAGTTTTTGTGTTTTTTTAGTTTTTAGAAATCTCACTTAACTTTTTGAAATCTCACCCTGTTTTTGAGAAAGGGTGAGAAATTCTCACCCATTTTTTTTCTGTGATGAAAACACTGTGTATATATATATATATATATATATATATATATATATATAATAAACTGATTTACTTTAATACCATATTACATTTGAAAGCTTTGTTTTAGATTTCTTATTAGTGATTGTGTTAAACAGGTTGTAATGCAAAATCTGAGAAGACTGATCACCTTTTCTGATTAAAAAAAGCAATTTGACCTTACACAGTTTCCCTGAAATCTTGGTTAATGATTGCAATAAAAATACAAATAAAGAAAATAAAAATATAAAAAATATAGAAAGTAGAAAGAAAAATAAAAGAGAGGAAAGAAAAGAAAAATGTTAAAGAAGGCAAATTTTGGACATATTCTGATATTTTGCTATTAAAGTGATAAATATGAAAGGTAAATAATAAATAACGTGAAAAAAAGACAATACTAAAGTCTTGGACTTCAGAATAACAATCACTGTGTCATTTTTTATTTTATTTTGTTTCCAAACAAGGTAAACAATACTTAAGTCTAATTTCAGATTGAAATTTTTCCTGTAAAACTGTTTTTTGTATTATGTGATTTACATTTTAACTTACACATTTAAAAAAAAATGTTTATACATTTTCATCATCTTGATTGAAGAGTTAACTTAAATTGTGTTATTATGAGGAATACTTGGACAATAACTTTGCTGTGATCTTCAAACAAAGACTTGGAACTGAAAAAACTGTTAAGTCATAAAAACTGTTGAAAATGAAAATCTTAAATTTGCTGATAATGCTACAACAGATTTCTAATTGAGTTAAATTTTTACCAAGTGTTTTTTTTTATAATTCATATTACTTTTATATATTGTTAAAATTACAAATGTTATTCCTTTTATTTTGATTGTGCTTCTATCAGAGGGAAGATTTTGCAAATAAATAATAATTTTTAAAATTTTTAGAATGTAGTTAAAAATTTTCGGCGAGGGGGGATGTAACATAAAAAGCTTCAATTGATCTTTTAATGTTATTCTTTTTCCTGTAAATACTTTTCTTTTATTATTCTAATCGAAACACTTTCTCACATTTTTAAATTTACACCCTGTCCTTAACTCTATTTTTGGCTCAAGCATGCATCAATTAAAAGCAGGATATTTCCCCCTTTGCTCTTTGTGGGAATTGTGCAACGTATTTAATAAACCAAGTACAATTACTAAGATTTCCCTTATTCCCTAAAATGAAACATTTTACCGATTTACTTTGCAAGATTTTCCCTAACTTATAATCGAGAAGCACAACCTTTTGTGTCCACTTCTATAGCTGATCTCTGCCTAATAATTAATAAATAAATTTTGTACCCTCCTTCCCTGCCTAAGACCTGTTTTAATCCTTCTTCTCGGCAACGACGTTATATGTATGTATATATACAGTGTAACGTCCCATATCCGGACGTCCCTTTTCCGGAAGGGTCAATTTCCAGGACACTTTTTAACAATCAAAATAAACAAACATTTCTTCATCTTCCCCACTCTCTTAAAAAAAAAAAAAGTATTTTGACAGGTTTTTTCCTTTCTTAGCTTCTAGTGATCTATGCATTAAACCCATAAATCAACAGAAAAGAGAACAGAAGATCTACCAAGAACATACTGTTAGTAACACTCCTCCTCTGGAATGCAGGAAAGGGGGGGGGAGATTTTTTTTCAAAAGAGCACAATTGAGTCCCCTCCCCCCTTCTTTCCTGTGCAGCTGGCTAGTAAAAGAGGCATTTCCTGGAACCTTTTTGATAAAGTGTTAGGGAAAGAAGTACTGTGAAAAAGGGTAAACACAGCAAACATTAAAGTGGAGGGGGAATCTCCTTTAGTCACACAAGAAAAAATAAAGAGAACCCAATCAGCATGCCACGCCTTTATGCTTGATTGATAGCCAATGACAGGAGAGAAAATAAGAACTTGTCACCCCCCCCCCTTCAACTTGAATGGCAAGTAAGAAGGAAATGAATTTTGCTTCTTCACCTACCCACCTTAATGAATGAATGACGGGAATTTCCCCTTCTTGCTTGACGTTCTAGTTCAAAATGGCGGAGAGAGCAATTAATATTTTCATAACTGTAAAATTTTTTAGTTTCCTATATTTATTTTTGATTGATTAGATATCATTCTAATACTAAAACATTATTGTCCGAAAAATAATGTTATTTAATTTCTGCTTCTTAGATTCAGATCATTTTAATCTCTGTTTACCTTGGGGGTCTATTATACGGAAAAATCGATTATCCGGACTTCGGAAAGTCCCGCCGATTCCGGATACGCGACTTTCCACTGTGTGTGTATATATATATATATATATATATATATATATATATATATACATACATATATACATACAAACTTTTTCAAAATATTTTCGGAAAGTTAAGTTTTTAGATTGTTAAAAGATTCAGATGATAAAAACAAGGTAAAAATTCATTAGATTTTACACAATTCTTGAATAAGTAAGCACATATGTTAAAAATAATAAAAATCAAAACATGTTGAACTATTGATAATCTATTAAATTTAAGTTCCCATTCATAAACTTAAGGAATTATAACTAATAAACACACAAATAGACATACAATATTTTTTAATAAAGAAATTTTTTGATAAAAGACACATCTAGTAACAATGAAAAAATTTATAGGAATTTGTTCAGACCAATAATTTTCCCGGGACTGCCTGAATTTCTCCCCCTACCTCGTTCACATGATCAAACACATTCTGCTTCCGAGCATATAAGTAAAAATAACAAATATTGATAATAAAAAAACTTCAGAGATCAGACAATTATTGATGACTACTTTAGTTTTACTTATCTAAAAAAATTTGCCTTAATTTGTGGCATAAAAGAGTTAAAATCAATATTTAGATTGATAAAAATTAACCACTCATAGTTATTACTTGTAATAGATATTACCCGCAACAGTTAAAACATTTAAAATAATATTGGTCTTAAAGCATCAAGAGTGCCTTTCGAAAAACCAATTAATAGTTTCAATAATTTTAGCTACATTTATTATACTTTATTTATAATATAAATCATAATTATAATTGATATAATGCAAGTATTGTGCATGATTTACTATCAAATATCTCAAATGACAAAAAATAAACTTGTCTCAGGTTTTTGTCAGATTTTGACATGTCATACCACAAACCAGCTTTTGATGTAAAAAAATCCAACCCTGGCAGTCTAATTTATAACTATTCATCATATTTAACTTTTAAAAAATATAAGCAAATTATTAAACAGCTAACTTTCTTCCAAAGAATGCTAAAGTGAAATTAGAAATTTTTAACATATAAAACAGAAATAACAAAGGCATAAATGAATAGTTATAAAAATAATCCAATAATTTCGACTAAAAGAAAAACATAAAAGTTACTGGCAGTTTCATAGTAGTTAACTTATTACTTGAACACTAATTAAAACAACATACTTGCTTACATAAATTGACATATTATTTAAATTAGAAAATAATTACTCAAAAAAATATGTCTAATCAAGTAATTTCTTACTTAAGGAATTATTTTAAATATCAATTTTTTAATTAATTTTTAAAATCTATTGCAAAATTAGAGACAAATATCTAAAAAAATCTTAATACTTGGGTAATCTAATTTTTAGGTGATTTAACCTTTATTTTTTCCAATCACATTTTAATAAATATAACATTAAAATCAAAGTAAGAAATAACACATTGTAACATAAGGTTTTTCTTTTCTTTTGCCAATAATTTATTTCTAAAAAAAGAGGCTTCATGATGTAAATACATAGCATAAAGCTGTAAATGTAGAATTTAAATTTAACGTTTAGTTAGTTTTTTGCAATACATACAATATTTACTGTTCCAGTGCTTCTTTTACTTGAAAACACAAGATTGTGTAACAGACAGAGCGGTGTCAAATACTTTTTTATTTCATGATTAAATCGAAGAAATTTTTTGATATTAGAAACAGCCACAACCTACTCTAAACTTTTACACTCATTCTAATTAAATAAGCATTTATAATTTTTGTCAAAAAAACAAAAATATTTCCAAATTTATATATCTATGTCCAAATGTTATGATACTCCATTAACTATATTTTTTAAAAAATAAAAAAGCTCTGAGAAAACAAAAATAAATCAACATAAAAATAATTTATCATAAAATATACACATAAAAATAATTTATCATAAATCCAAAATGGCTGTTACAGAAATGCAAGATAATGAGATTTGATAAATGGTCAGAGTTTAGAAATAAAACGTAGATAGAATCGAGAAGAAGAGAAAAAATAAGTTAAATAGAAAAATAATAATCCTTCATAGTTAATAAATTATGGCAAAAAGAATAATAAACGATGTAAGATTAATACATTATCAATAGAGGCTTTTTGTAAAAATTAAAATTACTGATGACTTTTGAACTCAAAATATTAAAATTATAATAAAAATATAACATCATTCAGGGTATTTTAATTCAATAGAATATAGTTATCCTGAAACATTCATAGCATCACTGCTGAATAATAAATTTAAATATAGAATAAACCTTAAATTATAAATAAAAAATAATTATAAAGTCTATTTTGGTTTCCAAAGACCTTTTGCTCAGATAAATTTAGATTCAACCAAAAGGGTGATAGAAGAAAATGTCTACAACAAGATGATTACTATCAAGATGATTATTTTTCAAAGAGACATTCATGAGCGACATGATTTCAGAAAATGAAATGTAAACTAACAAGCAAAAATGATTACTCACAAGGTAAACAATGATGATGTTGCTTCATACGAACATTACCCTCGGCACAAGAGCATTTACCACTTTCAGTATCACACATGACATCACCAGTGATATTGCTACAGTTATTATTGGTTGAGCAAGACACATCAAAGACTACAACAAAAAAAAGTCATGATTATAAATAAGAGAACATCATAAATTAACTCTATAGAGTCAATAAAATAATGACATGACAATTTTTCTATAACCGTCGTTGATGTTTTTTTACAAATTGTATTTTTTTAAATTCTTCATAACAACTTTTGGTATGTATTATTTTACATTATGCCTTGAATTTTGTATTACAAGAAAAAGCATTCCCTAAAACAGTGATTCTCAAGCACTGTGCCGCCAAATTCTTAAAATGTGCCGCCAAATATTAGAAATGATACAATAAAAATTATAATACTTTTTTTAATTACGAGTAAAGTTTAAATTACAGAAAAGTATATATATATATATATATATATATATATATATATATATATATATATATATATATATATATATATATATCATAATTTTTCCACTCTTTAACCGCAGGAACATTTTTGTCAGCGATTGTCTTGTCTCTGACAATCTTAAAATAAGAAGGAAGTGCTTAAATTGTCGTTGACAATTTTAAAAAATGTTGAAATAAGTAGGAAATTTAATGATCATTAAAATTATTAATTATCAAAGGAAAGCAAGCAAAATATTAACTTTCAAACTTAAATAAAAGTTAATCATTAAAGTAAGCTATGCAATTAAAAGTTATAAAAAAAAACCTAACAAAAAACAAGCTAACAATTAATAATCAGCAAAAAACATAAATAACTGTTACTAACTAATAAAAAATTAGTCGAAAGAAATAATTAATCCCTTAATAAATGTGCTTTTGTGGTACATATTATTTTAATTCACATTCAAAATTATTATCACAAACTATTTAACACAGTGTATTATAGTTAAGTAAATAACTTTTAAACTAACTTTTTTCATTGTGTGCCGCCAAATTTCGAAATCGTTAAAAGTGTGCCTTCACAAAAAAAAGGTCGAGAATCACTGCCCTAAAACATTATTCTCAGAACAAGTTATAGCCACAATTGATGCTAGTAAATAGTGGCGCAGAGTGCAAAATTCTTGTGAAATTTCCATAGAATTTTGTGAATGAATGTCTCATTTACACTCATGTCCTTCTAGTAATGCTGTCATTGAAAGAGTGATTTCGAATTTTTCATTTGTACATTCTAAAATTCGGATTAGGTTGACTGTAAATAATGCTTCAAAACTAGTGTTCTGTTATGCTATGTTGAGACAGCACACATTGTATTGTGATGATGAATAAAGTATTGAATTTGTGCAAATTTAAAAAATTGCATTGATATATTTTATATTTTAATTAACTACTCATGTTGATAGCTATTTTATGCTTTAAATTATGCTCATTTCACTGAAAAAAAGAGAATAAACACTAATTTTCCGATCAATAATGTTTTAAACTACTAAAATGATATATTAATACATTCTAATTTAATTATGAAATTATAATTTTGTTTAAATTATATACATTTCAATTTGAAGAATAATTTTGTATCAAAAATGTGTTTTTGTCCTCTCATCTTGGAAAATATAGGTTTTTGCCACTTTGCTTGGCAAAAACAGGTTTTTACCAGGACAGCATTTACCATGGCTTTTTTCAACTGCGGCAAAATCTTGCCAATCCTGATTATAAGCGATTTTTGAATAGTTGGTTTCAGTAAACTACTCAGTAAATTTAGAATATTTTGTTCAATTAATAAAGATTGATTGACACAGTTTTAACATATGAAGAATTAAAACATTGTGTGTATGAAATCAAGCCAAGATTGATAATAACCAATACATAAAATTACAATTGGATGAAAATTTTAGAAATTAGGAAAGATTTTAAGAATCATGCTTGATATTTTCCTCTTGTACAATGAGAGGGTTTTCAAAAAATTTCACGAAAATTAATATGAAAAAAAGTTCGCTTAAATATATATTTAAAGAAAAGTATCATTTTTACAGAAGTATACTAGGTATCAATTTTTTACAATAACCACAAAAATGTATAGGAATTGCTATTAATACTATTAGATATAGCCAGTAACAGAATGAATTATTACCACTTGTAACTGCTAATACACTTGAATTTATAAAATTATTATATAATATAAATAAAATCAAGAGTTTATAACTGTGTCTTTCATTGAGACATTTTAGAGAGTTCGATGGCCACTTATTACTTGATGATTTCGATGTAGACATTAGGAAGTAAAACATACAAATTTCACTTCAATGCGCTTATCTTCATAAAGAAATATAATAGAGTTTCGAAATAATTTGCTGCATGACTCATAATAAGCAACAAATTAATTCATGAATTCAATTTTAATAAATACTATTTTATTTGTTTACAACCCACTGCGGAATAACCGCCATCATGTAAACAAGTGTCAAAACTTGATGCCATTTTCTTTTTTATAAAAGATATTCAAAGGTTTGAAACAAGTTGCACTGTAGCGTTTTTCAGACATGCAGAAATGTAGGCGCAAAGAGAGCTTTTATTGCATATTGCAAGAGAGTTTTTATTATATATGAGAATGTGAAGGATTCAAATTTGGAGTTGGGAATGAATATGTAATTGGTGAAATATGTTTTCTCACGAAAAATTCGCTATGGTTCTCTCGTGCATCTGCGGATGTTGTACAAGCAGTAAGAATGGCCCCTCATCATGTTTCTCCGGCTTGTATATGGTGGTGCCATCTTTGTAGCAGTGTTCCAGTTTCTTTTAGCTTTGTAGGCAGTGATGGAGTTGTGGTGGTGAAATTTTTTTGCGAGTACGCAAGCCACTACCTCCTGCGGAGAATAATCGGAGCAAAATAATCCCAGCAGTAATTAAACGGTTTTCAGGATCAATCACGTTCTAGAAAAAAAAAAAAACATTAAAGTTTAACATTACTGAAGTCGATTAAAACATTAGTAGAGTCGATTGTTGTAGTGATTCGGATCGGATAGATTATTATTAATCCAAGTATTATTAATTATACAATAACAAAAAGAAAATTAAGAAAAAATACACGTTTTTCTAATAAATTTTTAATATTTTTAAATGAAAAAAGAAAAATGACACTTTTCGTTTTGATTGCAATGTTGTTAAAAAAGTGTTATTTAAGAGGAAGGTGGCAAATTTTTTTAGGGATACGTAAAACTTCGCATACATAGGTTCTGCGCATAACTTCGCATATAAAAGTTCTTTCTTTTATTTCTACAGTAAAAGCTAACAAGAAATAAAATGTTGGATCCTTGATGAAAAAAAAAAAAAACGTAACTGGTAGTCTTGGGTAAATTAGTTCTAAACAAAGCAATTGGCTTGGCAAAAATAATTCAACCCAGTAATAACATTAAATATTAATATTATTAGTGGGTTGAGGCCGGATTTACGTATAAACTCTAAATAGGCTGCAACTTAGGGTCCCGAGAACTTAAGAGGTCCCTCGAAAATTTTTAAAAAAATTTAAAATTAAATTTTGTAACAATTTTTAAATTAAAAATTAAATTAAAATTTTAAAATTTTTTTAAAAAAATTAAAATATTTTTTTAAGCTTTGCTTAAAGCTGTTAAAAATTCAAGCCCTCGACCCCGAAACTCAAAATATTTTTTTTTCTTCACACTACTCGGTGCTCAAATCTGTAAATCAACCAAAAGAATTCCTACCATGGTTCTTGCACTGTTTCTCCAATTGCTGTCCCTTCCCACACAGCCACCGCTATCCCAGGGATATCCAAACACGTCTGTTACTTATCCAAATATCCAGTGGATATTCGGATATGTTCCAGACTTCTTACAGATATCTAAACACATCTAAGTCCATTAGTTAGATATTTTAGACATCTCTGGGATATCATTTTTGGATATCTGGGGGATGTGGTAATTTGGTTATTATAGAGATATCCAGGCATATCTAAGTTCTAGATATGGACATTTTGGATATCTTTTGGATATTTAATATAGATAAGTTTAAGACATGGATCACTGGATGTCTGTAGAATGTCTAAGAGATGTTTCAAATCGTACTCAATAGCTGACGCATATCCAGTTTTCGACATCTCAGAGATTTCAGTTTTTGGATATTGATATTCTTTTATTTACAATTCTAAACTCTGATATAATTTTCTTTTTCTGATGCAGATCTTTTATTCTGAATTAAAGCGGAATTTTGAATTTTTAAATATTCTTAGATAATTATAATTCTAACCGTACTCATCAAAAATAGAAACCTGATACCAAATACGAAACTGCAGAATTTATTGTTAGCGAGCGTCTTCTTTTACAACCTTGATATAAAAATCATTTATTGTTGAAGTAAGAGTTTTTTATTATTGAAATATTTGTTTTCTTCTTATTGGTTATATTGTCATTTTTATTTCACCTATATGCATTTTACATATCTTTGAAATGTATGAACTTGGATATAAGTCTGACTTTGATGAATTGTTATGGCTTACAATATGAAGAGTTACTGTTTGAAAAATTTTCTTTAAAGATTTCATTTTCTAATAATGTATGCTTATGAAAAAATGAATCTATTTGTTTAATCAAAAATATTATTAAAATATCAGATGGTAGTGTAAATATTGTAGTCACCAAATATTTTAGCTGTGTCGATGTTTATGAATAAATATCCTGCTAAATCTTCACAGCTATGAATATCCTGCTAAATCTCATATTTTTGGCTCAGAATCATTCCTCTTTATTTTATGTGTCTGTCAACCATATTTTATGTAAATGCCTTTCCTTAAAAGAAAATAATAATTACAACATATTTCCTTTGTATTATAAATATAAATTACATTTTAATTAGTTTTTAGCTTCTTACCTATATTACATAATACATTTTTATTATTTTTCATACTTTTTATATCTTATTGCTAATAAAAACGGATCGTTTCGTTCTTATATAAATTTTCACAATGTACTTAATCTTCCTCAGGTGAACACGCTTAATGTGAACTAATTTTTCTCTTCTCGCTAAAAGTCATATTAATATCAACAGCCCCCTTTTCCTAGACTTTGCAGTTCAGATTGGCAAGTCTAAATACATTCATTTTTTTCACTTTGTAGAATTGAAAGTTTTAACAAAGAATTCCTGTTTTTCTCACAAAATCATTCCTTTAATATTAGCGTTGAATTCTGTTCAATATATATAAATATATACGATTCTTCTATTTTGTTTGCCCACTTACAAATTGCTGAGCCAAATTTTTAATTTTGAATACATTAGCCATTTGTCAGGCTGATGATATTAATACATCATTATTTTATTTGTATATATTGTATATGTAATATTGGCTGCTGAAATTGTTAATAATTTTTTATTATTGTGGTCATCCTCATTGCAGAATCACAGCGACATTGTCACAGAAAGTTAGGGTTCTTGCAAAAAGATTTTTCTTTTAAAAAGTAAATACTAAATTTAGTTTTCTTTTCTACAGAAATTTACACGTAATATTTGAACCATGCATTTAGATAATCACTTTTTGACGCGCTTAATTGACACCGGTAGTATCATAAATCAATGTAAAGTTTCTATTGTACTTTCAGCAACTATTGATTTTCACCTGGTTTTTAAATGTCTCTATTTATTTCACACTATACGGAAAATTCGAATCTTGCATTTGAGTATTTACTTTTAAGGCAATGATTCTGTCGAATTGTTGGCAGCTATTGATTTCTCAATAGTTTTTATATCAAATATTTTTATACGATATTAAAATTATTTATTACGCATTTGAGTACTAACCCCTTTTTGAGGAGTCCAATTCGCATGATTTCATTGTTAATCTTCGTTTATTTTTTCCGATAACGGATTACATTATTTTTTTAAATTGTGGTGATTATTTACAAAATGCGAAGAAGGAAGTAATTTGTGTGACATCCCCTCCCTCCAACAAAATGTGCAAATAACACCCATAATATTAGAATAAAAATTATTACATGTTTAATTAAAAAAATTGTAGTTTTTTTGGAAACACAGCTCTTTTGTTATTTTTAAATTACTAACATATATGTTTGTTATATTGAAGTTATCTTACAGAAAGATATTAGTACCAGACAGTTTTGTTGCAAATATCTTGAAAAAATTCTGCCACAGGGGTGGTCATTATATTATTTTTGTGCAATGTGTATGTTTTAAAAAAAAATCATAATTCTTAAGCAATATTTCCATACACACTGAAATGATTGCTTGAGTGTGAGGAATTATCATTGTATATATAGCTTTTAATTTTAAAAATGTTTAACTTAGAATTTTTTTATTTTCATTTTTTATAATATTGTAATTGCTTCATTCATGTATATATATGAAATATGTAAATGTTCAAAAGTATGTTTAATTTTGCATTATATGGATAATGACCAAGTGTATCAAAACAATGTTTCCATGCACAGACATGATTGCTTGAATGCAATGGATTATCATTGTATATATAGCTTTTAATTTTAAAAAATCATAAACTTAGAATTTCTTTATTTTCATTTTTTTTTTTTTTTTTTTTGAAATTGTAATTGCAGTCTTCGTGTATATATCTGAAATATGTAACTGTTCAAAAGTATTTTTAATTTTGCTTTATATAGATAATGCCGAACAATTTTGCAATTGTTAAGTTTCTATTGACTGATGAGGTTGCAGTTCTGCCAGTGACCTGGTTGTCAACAAAGGGATGCGTGTGGCCTCCTTTAAAAGCGTATGAAGTAATGAAACTTGTTATGAAGCTAACTAAACCTTCTCCAGATTGGATTTGCCATGAAGCAAAACTTTTGGATGAATATGGTAATAATTTATTACTTAAAGAATTTTTTTTTTTGTCCAAATGCAAATTTCAACTGGTATGTATACACCAGTTAAGACACGATGTTTGTATATAATTAAATAGGATGTGATGAACTATGTATAATTTTTGTTATTTAATTACTAATTTGTTCTTCTCAGATACGACCTCAGAGTGCTGTACACTTCACTATTTTATTATTTACTTCCTTGCTCTTTTCTTACTTTTTTTTCCCCCTTTGGTTTTTTCCTGTGTTACCCTGAGTGTTCAATATTGTTATTGTTATGAAGTTTTTTAACTCAGAATTTTACAGTGCATCGCTGGATCTAGCCCAGATCTAGATGTAAAGTTTGAATATACATTCATTCAATTTGATACAATTGTTCTTAACCAATTTTGGAATGTTAAAGCCTATTCATATTACCTAAACCTGTTACCAGACCCAATACCACCCAATACTAGACCCAGACCACTGTTAAAACTCCCATTTCTAAACAAAATAATTTGGAAGTTAAAAATAGTATATTTTACAAATCTTTCCCAAGAAAATTTTCATATGTTTACCGATTTGATTAAATAAATCAAAATGACATAAGAAGTATAAAACATTTTTATTTATGAGTTGATTTTAATGTGATAAAAAAGAAATATATATATGTGTATATATGCACACATATTTTATAAAAAAATTATAAAATAAGTGAAGAGAAGAAAAAAAATCATAAAATTAAGAAGAAAAAAATAGCTGTCACTTTTTACTATTTGTTTTCTTCAGAAAAAATTGTATTCCTTAAGTAAAATTTTTTATGAGTTAGTATTTAACAATAATTACAAAAGCATATGAGCTATCACTCAAATAATGCGCCCTTATTTACAATGCATCAATTCATAAAAATTTGTTTAATTATTTTGTTCATTGTCTGACTCATGGCATTTGTAGAAGAAAAAATTTTTAACTTTTTAAATTTGAAACATAATTATCTAATATATATAAGCAAGCAAGGTATGTAATAGAATGTGATGAAATCTACCTTTGTTTTCTAACATAACAGGGTGCCTAGCATTTTTAAAAAGTGCTTATTTTTTATTTTTCATATTTTAAAAGCCATTTAAGGTGTTTTTATTTTATTGTGGGTTTGTAAAGAGTGCTTAATTTTCTATCTTTTAAAAAGAATTTTTTTAGTGTAGCGATTGTTGTTGTAAATTACAAAAACAAAAAAACGTGATATTCACGATTTTCTTTGCAATATTTAACCGAAACTAGTTATAGTTTTCAAAAATGTGTTTGTATTTTTTTGGAAAGTGATAAAAAATATTTTTTGAGTGCTCATTTTTTGTTGAAAAATTGGATTATGCATGCTGTGTAAATATTATTACTGTATCCTTAAATGATAAAGTACGATTGGATAATTTTAAGAAGCAAAAATATGGAGAACGGTTACAACAAAAATGTTTAAACTAATATGCCAATAAATTAACCACTGGTCTTTTTATTTTCACCAGCACACATTTTAGAATTTTCTTCTTCTTCTTAGCATAAATTAAAAGGATTTTTATGCTCTTTCTGGTAGACTCCTCCATAATTCCTTCTATTTTTATCAATCAAATCAAGCTTATTGCTTTTAACCAGATTATAAAAAAGATTAATGTGTACTTTATAGATGGCAAAATAGTGCATCATATCATTCTGTATGCAATTAAAAAGTTAACATTTATTGAGAGTAAATGCTATTTTAAAAAGTCACATTTAACTTTTTTACACATTTTTTACTTTAACTCATTTCTGTAAACAAACTAAACTACAGAAACAAAATTTAAAATTTTGACTATTTTTATTTAAAAAAAAAATTCTGATGGAGAATTGAGGGGTAAAAAAAATCTGTTAAGGAAAGAATAGGTAGTTTTCTTGAATGTCATTAATAAATATTTAATTTCAATCATTTCTAAAACTTATGCTATGCCATTGCTCTATTTTTAGGTGCTGTGAGGAGAAATCCTTCGATCCAAGACATAGCAACAGACCATGAAATTGAAAGTTTATGAAAAACGGCATGCAAAAAGCAAGAAATGTTTCTTCATTAAAAAATTTTAAATTGTAAATTTTACTTTTTTGTAAATAAACTATTTATATATGATTGTTTCAATTTATACCCTTATTTATTAAACATTCTTTTCAATAAGCGTGAAAATGTAAAAAAATTTCAGTTTCAGAAACGTTCCTTTTTTTCTAATTTAAATTAAAACTCATAATAATAAACAGTTCCTTTTTTTCTAATTTAATTAAAACTCATAATTTAAACTTTTCTTAAAGTTAATTTAACTTTTTATTTTTATTTTAGAAAATGAATCATTGATGTTCTACAAATTTTTTTTTTCATAATTGAAGAAATTCAGAATCTTGAAATATTTTCATATTATTCCTTCAACCTTCATTTTTCAAATACAACCAGTTCTTTTCTTCCAATAAAATTTTTTATGCCGTAACTGTAATTACGTTTCTAATTTAAAACACTCTTTTTGAATATTGCAATCACCTTGGAAAAAAATGTATTTTAATAAAATTTTACTAAATTCAGTATTTTATAACATTTACAACTTTAACAAATTTCTTAAGGCAGCAATCAAAGCAAAAAATAATTTAAAGTATACAAATATTTCAAATTAGAATTCTGAAATAATTTGTCAAATAAAGTGAATCAGATATTATGAGTATATTTTACATATATCCTTACATTTTGCAATTAATATTCTCAAAACTTACGTGATATACAATCTAAATATACTCATAATACAAGGTAAATTCAATTTAATAAGAAATGCTCAATTAAAAATTTGTATCGTTTAATAATACAAATTTAGTAAATAAGCATTTTTTAAATACTTTAGTAAACAAAAAATAAAATATGTCTCTCAGACATTCAGGGTTGTCTCTGAGATATCTAAAAGAATATCCTTGGGATATCCAGAAACTAAATATAACAGACATCTGAACGATGTTAGAGAGATATCAATGTTTAACTTGGGATATCCCTTGGATAACTGTGGTAGGTCAAAGATATCTGTCAGATGTCTCTTGGATGTGCAGCAGACATCAATATCCAAATATCTGCTAGACATCACACAGATGCGACCCCTGGATTTCTGTTGGATATTTCATGGATATTCAGATGTCTCGGGGATCTCTGATGGATATGGCAATGTCCAGTTTTTTCATCCAAGAGATATCTCTAAGATGTGTTGTGGATATTTGTGGCTGTATGGGTTCCAGTGTCTTTTGGCTTCAAACTTATAGGATCATCATCTTCGTTTGAAAAGAGAAGCTCATACAAAATTCGAGGGGTTTTAGATTGGTATCAGAGATCACATTTTAACCCATAATAGGTCAGTTTTCCCACTCACTTTAAATTAGAACAATAATTTTTTTAATAAAAATTTTCTTTTATCACCCTTTTAGTTAGTATTTTCTGTATATCATTTATAAATATTCAGAAATTTCTATGGTTGCTCAAATTTTAATAACAATATAAATGACTTGGAGGCTGAATTCCTTGCTTGTTTCTCATTCATCATTGTTTTTTGTTTTTTTTTCTTAAACGTCGATCTTTTCCACTAGTATAATGAAAATTTTGCTTACAAAATATATAAGTATTGTACTTTTATGAAAGAACATTTTGTCAATTTGTTTATCGTAATAAAATGAACGATTATCTAGATTCAAAAAATTAGTATGAACATGATAAAGAAAATTCACCTAAGAAGTACAGAATATGGTACTTCCTTATAATAAATAAATAAATGAGAAATAATTTTACTCATTAGCGTGATTGAGGACATTTCAAATTAGGGATTGGTTTTTAAATCTTTTGTATTTAAATTTTCAAAACGCGCTGTCTTTTTTTACGAAAATTAACCCATACGTAATAACGACAGAAGTCCTCATAACCAATTAAGAGACCCTAAGCAATTCATTTCAGGTTACCGTTCAAACGTTCAAATTTCTCTTAAGATATTCACACTACATGTGACAGCAACAAGCAATTTCTTCCTGATTTTTTAATTTTATTCCATCAAGTCAGCAGGAGCTATTAAAATATAAATTTTGTGAAAGAGAGATTAAATTTCTTAACAATAATACATAAATAGTCATTATTTACATCAAATAAATTCGAAAAAAAAAGTGAAATTTTGAACAAATCGTTCATTGAGTTCATAAAGGAAAATGACTCTTTTCATGACAAATTTCAACGCTGTAGTGACATTTTCCCGGCAATAGATCAACACACATCATATTTTTTACAACAGTAAATAATTAAAAAAATAATCGAATTAATTAATAATTATTAAATTTTTTTGTCCCATCGCACACTTTGTATATTTTTTATACATACTTTCATAGTTACAAGCTTATAAGTCTTAATCAAGGCTTTAGCATAAATCAAAATTAAAAAAAAAAAAATCTAAATAAAATATTAAATAAAATAAAAAGTTCGTGCTAAGTTCATTAACTAAAATGGCTCTGTCAGTACATCAAATTTCAAGTCTGCAGTTGCATTCTTGCGGGCTGCAGTGTGGCGCGTATGGTACTTTTTGCTACAAGATCAACAGTTAATAACTAATTATCACATATTCATTCGTAATTCCTGTACATTCTACTATACACCTTCTGTAATTTGTAATTTCTCAGTCATAGTTTCTTCGCAAGACAACAAAGTTGAGCACTCTACTTCGGCCCTTATGATTGTTTAATACATAGAGATTATATTTTTGACAACCAAGTAATTTCATCAAATGCTTTAATAAGTAAGACAATTCGATATGTAATAATTAACAATAAAATGTGGGGGAGGAGTTATCGACCATACCAACCGTCATCTATCAAAAGTTACGTCGTGATTGAATCAAGTTAGCATGTTTTATATACCAGTGAATTGATGTTTAATTTTCATAGTGGTAGTTACGCCACAAAAAAAATAATGTCAGTTTGCTCGAGGTGTATTAAAAATGGAGTTTAATATTTAAGAACCCCACTATCTTCAATAACTTAAGATCCAGCTATGTTTAAATCCAGTCTTGCATATATAATTAATAATAAGAAAAATAAATAAACCTTTTTGATTCGGGGTTATTTCTATGTCAGTACCTGGTATTTCTATTTGATGTTTCATAATTAACGATAAAAAGAAACGTCAATTTGCTCATGGTATATTAAAAATGGAGTTGAACATAAAAGAACTGCACTATCTTCAATGATTTAAGATCCCGCTAAGTTTAAATCCGGCCTTGTATATATAATTAATAATAAGAAATATAAACAAACAAATATAACGACCTGCACGCGAAGTCGAACACTTTACGGTAGAACAGTTTAACGAGGACCAATACCGCACACCCTCGGTTCCTACTCAGACTGATCCAAGTGGTCACCCAATCGCACATTGACCGCATCCAGTGATGCTTGACTACGGTGATCTACAAGTTTTAGATAAAGCTGTAGTTGTAACAGAACAAAATTATTACGTTTAAATTTTATGTAAATAAAATCGGAAACTGAAATTGAATGGAACCAAATCTGTGTTAATACAATGTCAAATTTCTGGATTTTTTATTTAAGTAATTTTTAATCGTGACGCAACAACAATCCTTGTCGTAAAGACACAAAAATAATAGCGAAGCAATCGTGAGGGTTGGTTTGCATAGCCATTTGTAATTAAAGGAAGGAAAAAAAGATCCAAAAAAATGGCAATTAAAGGATGAAAAAGAGCCACATAAAAGTAACTTTGATCCTAATAGCAATTAGCTAGTAAAATTTAATAAACTCGCTGTTCCCACCGATCCTGGAGCTGCTTTCGCAATGTTTGTCAGATTACTTCTAACTTTGAGCTCACTTCGCTCGATTATTACAAACTTGTATCTTTTAGTTCAGTTTTTTTTGATTTATGATAATACTTCTTTTAAAATTAAGTTGTAAAAAAATATATTACATTGCATTCCTTAAACCTTTGATTTCCAAACATTTTTTTAAATTTACATTAATTCCAATTTTAAAATAATGACTCACAAATGAATAAAAACCAAAAGATAAGGTTTGAAAACGAGAGAAAAAAAATCATAGCTGGCCGATCTTCATTGATCAAATGCATCTCCTCCCTTGATAATCACGAAGTTTCATTAAATATAAAATAAATATCTAAATTATTACTTAACCCACAGGAATTGATAAGTAAAACAAAACAGAGATACGTAACTTGTAGCTTAGTTTTTTTCAGCTTTATGTTGTCCACGTGAGATAAGAATTTTTGTTCAGAAATTTATAAACGTGCAAGTTTATGGATTTATGCCTACGGCCGCTCACTCGCTTGATATTTCACTTCTTAGTTCCCAATACGAAAAGGAAATAAAGATTTTCATTTGTTGCCGTGTAAGAGAAATGTATGCATGTATGTATGCGAAATAGTCGTCGAACTTACACTCAAAAGCTTTAAAAAGAACTTTTTTTTTAAAATTTCAATTACAAGTATTTAGAAATTTTTGAAATAATAAAGATATTTGCACAAGGAAATGTTACTGAGAATGTTAACTAATATACATTGTTAGAATTTGTATATGAGTTTCAGGAAATTTGCGATTTCAATTTTATTAGTTAAAACAATAACATATAATCTGTTTATCTTAAAAAAATGAAGTATATCAAGCACTTGCAGTTATATTATTTTTTCCACACATTTTTTGTTTTTGTATAAGGAAGTTGTTTTTACTCAATTAACTCAAGCATTTAGAGAACGAAAAAAAAGAGAAAAGAAATAGTTCTTTTTCTGAAGAAAAAAAAAAACAGGCATTTATTTTATGAGGCATCAAGATACTTTTATTTATCTATTTATTAATTTTTTACTCGCCAAGTAGTTATTAGGTCATAAGTGACAAAATGGCTGCGTTTACTTCAGAGTTTTCGGAGGGGGTGACTGGTAAAACAAGGTCATTCTTATTAGAAAGAAATTTAATTTGAACCTAATTTTTTATGGTGGTTTTACAACCAATTTTTGAGTTTTATTTTATAAAAGTAAGAAACTTGGCACGATTTCGTTGTAGCAAAAATTATACTCAAATTAGTATTTAATTTCATTAGTATTTGCAGTTTCATTCTTACGATGTCCCCAATACTTTTATACATAATAATAGGAAATAAATAAATAACACTTTTTTACCAAAAATTATAGCTATTGAAATGTAGAATCTGTATAAGACTGGGGTTATAATACTTGTTGATACGGTTATCCAATAAAATAGTAGCTCTAGTTGATCGGTCTAGTTATTGAACTAAACTGATCATGATTGTGGTTGGCCTCTCATCATGCAACTGTAATGACGATTAGTTTCCTTAATAATAAAGTAGTAATAATAATAAAAATTATAATAATAATAATTATAATAATAATAATAGTAATAATAATACTGAATGTCTCAACAAAATGTGAAAATTATTGACTCAACAGTTCTATTGTCTTCTAAGTTCGGTTCATATTACGAGTCCATGTACGAATCTTATTGCTTTGATTCCAACTATGTACTTGAATAAGTTGCCTTTTGACAATGATGAAGAAAAGGAATAAAATAAAATCTTTTGAAACAGTTCAGAAGCAGAGAGTTTACTTATAAGTCTGAAAAACTATTTTAACAATATGATTTATGATTAGTATATAGTTCACGTTCAAACTAAAGATTAATTCACTATCACATACAAATGTAAGCAAACATACAAACTAGTTATCAGAATATACCTTTAAAATGAGACCTGAGACTAAGTCAGAGGACATCGATAGGTTTCAAAAATATTTAGTATTAGGGCAGGTACTTTCTTTTCATTTTAAATTAAAATATTTAACTAAAATTATTAAAAAAAACATAACAATTTTGCTGAAAGCTTTTTTGTTTAGAATTCGTGTCATTTAAAGTGTTTTCATACATTATTATATGGTCGTATCATTATTTTGATTGTACAATTTTTATTATTTTTTAAAAAAGGAAATGGGACTTCGGTATTGTATAAAATGAAGTAAAATTAAGTTATAGGTAGCTAAGCTCGAAGAAGATTAAGTTTTTATTTTGTCAAATATAAATATAAATCAATTAAATATAAATATATTAAATATAAATAAATTAAATATAAATAAACTAAATACAAATAAATTAAATATAAATAAATTAAATGTTAATAAATAAAAAAAAATATTTAATTGTTTGCTTAGTTTTTGTGTGATTTAATTGTTTTTGTTAAATACGTTATTAAATGATTGAATCATTACTTTGAAAGTATATTATTTCTTTATTTGTAGGAGATGCAATTAGTCGAAATTTTGCATTTTGGTTCCTTATCGAATAAAATTTTCCATTAATCATCTAAATCAAATCAGATAATTTTTTCCGATAATGAGGCCCCCACCCTACAAAATCTCCAGGTAAAAATTAGGTTTTTAATTCAACGTAATTTCCATGTTATGGTTCATTTCTTTTAATATATCTGTAATGAGAAACATTTTCCCCCACCGAATATTTATTACGACCCTCGAATCTTTCAAGATTTTATATTTGATTGTATTATACTTGACGTCTGGATTTGAGTAGGTGGGATTCTGGCATAGCTTACGGCCACTTATAAATTAAAATTAATGCATGAAGTGGTTTTCTTGTTAATTAATTTTAATTATAGGGAACCGTGATCAAAGCGATATAAGTTAAAATTTTAAGTTTACATCCGTAGTTTTGAACTCAACTCAGAAGACAAGAGATTTAGTATAACCTTCGTAATCTTATGAATAAATTAAACTAAATCTGGACAGAAAAAAAAGCACTGAAAACCTTTCACAGTCGTGTTAGGGTGATATGGTATTGAAAAAAGGGGGACACTAGGAAAGAAAAGCCCTTTAAAAAAAGCAAGCAAAAAAAAAAATTTAAAATGCATCAAGTGTAAAATTATTTGCACAAGAAGAACTTATTTCCCCAGTCAGTTTTAAATAGTATAATTTCTTGTATCGTTATCTATACATCTATACATAATAATAAACGCGGCTGTGTGTGTGTGTGTGTGTGTGTGTCTGTAATCACAATATATCGCCCCAGAAGCCTCGCCCAGGCACGAAACTCGGCACATAATTGTGTTTTGACATAATGAAGAAGTATTTTTTTTCTTTTTCAAAAATTTGGATTAGTTTCTTAGTTATCAGTCATTTTGTAAGAAAATCTATGCTTTTTCGTCTTCAAAGAGCCATATTCAAGAAACTATTAAAAAATGCATATACTTTTCTCCACTCTTATAAATGTATGCTAATGCGAACCTTACAATTGAAATATTAATTTTCGACAACTTAAACCAATGATATACGAAGGAATTAGTAATTTAATTGTAAGATTCGCATTAGTTTACATTTATCAAAGTGGATAAAACTTTAACTATTGTACTAAAAATGTGGCAACATATTAGATACGTAAATAGAACGCTACGCTTTGATATATTTATCGCTGTTCATAATTGTTATAATAAGTTTGTATGCTAATGCGAACCTTACAATTGAAATATTAATTTTCGACAACTTAAACCAATGATATACGAAGGAATTAGTAATTTAATTGTAAGATTCGCATTAGTTTACATTTATCAAAGTGGATAAAACTTTAACTTTTGTACTAAAAATGTGGCAACATATTAGATACGTAAATAGAACGCTACGCTTTGATATATTTATCGCTGTTCATAATTGTTATAATAAGTTTTTCTTCTTCTTTCCACGCTCTTCTTTTTTTTTCTTAAGCGAAGACGATAAGGTAAAATTATACTTGAGGATGCCCCTTGGCGAAATTGGTGACTTATGTTTGGCGCTATTCCTGCTTGCGCGGAACAACCGTGGTAACAGAAATTACGGCCAAAACATAATGATATTTCAAAAAACATTGGAAAATTTCAACAAAACATCGGATAAAGCTTGCAATGAACCCAATATAAGCAAAATTAATAAATCCAATAAAAAGGATTTTGAATCGAAGCAAAGATTAATGGAGTAGGTGCAGAAAGAAAAGGAAAAAAAAAACAACTCACTTCTTCATTAAGCTTGAATATACTCAGATTTAGGTGCACAGAATTATCTAATAACAGTTAGATACTGTCTAAATTTATCGTGAATAGAATCTGTGTACCTCCATCGTCACATAAATTCGGCGAAATATGAATCGAAAATGGCGTTTGTGGTACCGATCTGGTGATGACATTTTTTTTTATAAAGTCCCTTTTTACGACTGCCCACATACCTTCGATCTTATTGACCAGAAGTAAAAGTAACCTTACCAGCCGGTATCTAACGAAGAACTAATGGACCTCTGAAATTACGCATACCGTTGAACATTAATAACGCTAAAATCTAAACCGTTGAGAATCACGATTGGGTTTCAACATCGCCCAGCTTGGCGATCAACCGCGATCACAACTTGGCGAGAATCAAGGGGCACCCTCAAATATAGTCTACCCGACGTTAATTTTTGTAGCGATATAGAAATAGAAATTGATACCATAAAATAATTATAGAGAAATAGATACCATAAAAAATTAATTCGTTTTCGTGTTCTTTTCATGTATTTAAAGCAACTTTTGTATGCTTTTACAATTTCTGAGGCCTTTTTTTAAGAAAAAAAAAAACAAGTCTCCACCTGATAGTTATATTATAGGTTAGGTTACCATAGCAAAGTTACATCTTCAAACATCCTCAAGAGCTATAACACATCTGCAGCAGAACTGGATATGAAGACAAAATTGCAGGACAGGAACACTTTAATTGTCCACTAATCTTCAGATTTCCTGCTATGTTTTAAAAAACTTTATTTGTGGAAACCTTTAGCGTGGCGGACAGCTGGCCGCCTTAGGCGGCTAGTAATAAAATATAAAGGATTACTTTTTAGTGCTTTTTTATAGTAAGTGAACCTAGTTTTGATGTATTTCATGATATTTTTATGATGCGTAGGAAACACTCATTTCTGGATCTAAATATGCATTATGGTCAATATTAAGTGTACACAGTGAGCGGAAAAAATAAAAAAGAAAACGGAAAATTCTGAATAATTTTTGATCAAATAATCGGATCTTCACGTTCGAGGACTCAATCTTAATGGTTTGAGAGGGTGACCTCCAATATGCTAATTAATTAGTGCAGACGATATCTTAAGTTGCGAAATCAGACACAAATATGCACTTTCTCTGAATAAACCCTTTTTTCAATATATTCTGATTTCTGACCCCCAAAATATAGGGAGGAGTCGTAATCTAGGAAATATGGTCAGGTCCCATAGTTTGGTCAGGAGAGTAATCCAAAGTTTGGACTCTTTAATGATAATTTTACTTTTCGCGTATTTCATCATGTTTCGAGAACCTTTTAAGCACATTGAAAAATTTTTGCTTAAAGTTATGAAATTTGTTTTTCCAAAGATAATTCCATGTAAAAAATTAATTTTAGTAACTATTCATTATTTTTTTATTGCTTTATTTAATAATAGTCGAAAAAGTTTTGAATTGTAAGGTATACAATTTTTACGTCATTTTAAAGTATGAAATTTTAAATGGCAAAATGCAAATTTGGAAGAAATTAGCTGAATAGTTCCTGAGAAATCGAATTTTGAATATTCGACTTTATTAAAATTCGATTTCTGAGGAATTATTCATCCGATTTCGCCCAGATTTTTTGCTAAGTAACATTACGTACTTAAAATTACGCAAAAATTGCATAATTTACAATTAAACATTGTTTGACTATTATTTAATAAATTTTAGTAAAAATGTATCACATAAAAAATGATAAATTTTTACCAAAATTTATTCTTTGCAATTATTTTCGAAAAAAAAAAAGAATTTTATAATTGTGTGCTAAGTTTTTTTAATTCGCTTAAAAATTTCAGGACATACGCAAAAAGTAAAATTAACGGTAAGGGGTCCAAACTTCGGATCGCTCTTCTGATCATACTATGGAGACCATATTTCCCAGATTGCGGCTACTCCCTATATTTTAAGTGTCAGAAATCCGTTTTCGTTGAAAAAATGATATGTTTATTCAGAGAAAGTATGTTTTTGTGTCTGATTTGGTAACTTTAAATATAGTCTGCACTAATAAGTAGCATATTTGAGTTCACCCCCTCGAGCATTCAAGATTGTGTTCTAGAACGTGAAAATCCGATTATTAGATCAAAAGTTATTCAGGGTGGTCCGTTTTTTTTTGGAGCATTGTACAACATTTATTTAGAGAAGAGATTCGCGATTGGAAAACTTCGTGCTCTGCGTTTTGCAGCTTTCATACATTGTAAAGCTGATGTTTTTTTTAACTCACAAAAATGCTATTTAGCATGTTTTTTCCCTAAGCTATTCCCATATAAATATAAAAAGTTCGCCTATTTTTAAAGGTTTAGAGGCCTTAAACCTAAATTGCCAATGAAATTGAATTTTCAAACCTAGTTTCTTCTTAATAAAACCTCCCGCAATATATTATACAATCGGATCATAGCGGTAGATTTATTATGATTGACTACATGTTAGTCTTAAGAAATTCTTTAACTTCAATAAATATTCAACAAGAATGAATAACGACTTTGAAAAATGCAGGTGTTTTCTTACAGGTTATGGTAAAATGAATGGATTAAACCTCTTATTTCTACAAGGAAATTTTCTGAAGAAGAACGCGAGAGATACCGTCGAGAAAGCAAAGTTCAAAGTTGAGCAACCCTCGGAGAACTTAATTTCCTCTATTTGGATGTCGTAAAAAGATGCATGCTTATAGCTCTGTATATCGATACTGAGACTGTTTGAACTCTTTGAACTTTGCGGAAGAGAGAAGAATGCGTTAGGGTACTTTTAAAAACAATCAAAATGTCGTTGACCGTTCATAAAGTCCACTCAGTAAATGTCATGAGCAAGGTCACTTGGTAGTTCATCATACACTGGGTCACTATGCCAAGTGAATTTTTGTTAGATTTTGGTGTTGGGAAAATGAGAGGGGAAAAAAAATTATGACAACAAACGAAAAGGGGACACAGAAAAAAAAAAAGACTCGTGTTAGAAATCAGTGGGTACAATCGTGGATGGTGAAAGCAATTTTTTTTTTAATATAAATAATTACTGTAGCTTCAAAGAAGTGTTTTTTTATTATTATTGTGTTTTTTTAGCTTGTTTATGGCTTCAAAAAAATAGATCCGATTAGAAACGGGTTTAGGTTTTAAAGTTGAATGTAAACATTTCACTATCAGACATTTAACAAACACCGCAAATCTTTCTGGTTTTCAAAAAAGATGCATGTTCACACGAAACAATCGTTAAGCTAGATATATTTTAACCGTGAAGGAGGTAATATTTTTATAAAGTTATATAAATTTTTTTAAATTATATTCTAAATGTTGTGATAAGTAACTATAATCGTCACTGCAATTCTTAAAAAGTAAAAAAAAAAAAAAAAGCGCTGCCTAGCATCATCGAGTAAGCAATATAGAAAAAATAGTTTACTCTTTCAGACGATTAGTTAGGTAAAAAATAGTGCGTAAGGGAAAAAGATTTTACAGACTTTGACAATACTACTATGCAAGAAAACTCTATACTTGTTGGGAATAACAACTTTAAAAATCAAAACATACTTTTATGGATTCATTCTATATTCTACTAAGTTTCGATTCATTAAATCATTTAAAAAATCATACCAGGTTCAAAGATTAAGAATAGTAATTACGAGAACAGACTAGCCTGAACTCATGATGAAATTTTTTCATCAAGTGTGTGGCCAAAATCATTCATAACGTGGGAAGCCAATGCTTTTGTGAGCTTTAACAAACTTAGTATAATAACTTGACTAATTTTTTTATTAACTCCCATTATTTTCCTCTGCTATAAAACAGAAAATAAAGTCATCGGAAGTTCAGCTAACTGTATGGGATTTAGCAGATAATGATTACCAAATTTTCATTTATTTATTTGAAAAGCCTCTCAGATTATTTTTTAATGAATATTGAGAAAAATTTATGGTCAAAATTACCAGAATATGGCATAATTTATTATGTTTCTGCCTCTATGGGAACATCAAAAAACTCGACAGTTTTTACCGAAGCACTTTGATAATGATTTTTTGACAAAATGAACAATTAAATTTGGTTTTAAAACATGTGATAAAATTTGATAAATCTGGAAAAATTTGGTAATTTTATCAGAGTACCTTAGAGCATGGCATAAAAACTATCTATTAGATTAAATTTATTTTTCAATTTTGTCTTTTCGATAAACTAGTATCAAATGAATGTAAAAATTACCAAGTCAATGGTTTAAGTACTGTATATTTTGACTTTACATTAACAAGAATTACGGTTATTTTTACCAGAAATCATGCATTACGGTAATTTTAATTTCATTGAAAAATTAATACTACATAATTTAATATAATTTAAAAATTAATATTATTTAATTTAATATTATTTAAAAATTACTATATAAAGATTGATTAATTTTAGTGAATATTTATGCAGTTATAGTAAAAACCGTAAAGAAAAAATTTATTTATTTATTTTTTATTAATTTTTTTAATAAAAATATCTATATCTCCTTTGATATTTAATCTTCACGAAATTTTGTGGAGTAATTGCATTTGATAACTAGAGTAATTGATAAAAGCTACAAGCTAACTATGTATTTTTTTGGCATAGGATGTCTAAAAACACTATTTTTCGTTTGTAATTTGTTGCCGGTCCTTCAAACCCTTAAATTTTAAAACTTCATTAATATGTATGAAAAATCGTATGGAAAAACAGTTTTTAAGTCATAAAGTAATTATCGATGTATTTCTTGAGAAATATGAAAAAGTAAGTTAGTATAGAAATGTTTCATTATTTTGTTCAACTCCTGTGTAATCTAATATTCTGATGATTGTAATTTCATAAGTGATATAACTTGTTTCGATTAATATCCCATTTACTATTATATTTATTTTAACTCCATCCTAAATACATTACATAATAAATATGATTGATTTTGATCTAGTTTTATAAAAAAGAAAATTTCGATTTTTTACTCTACTTATAAAGTATAAAAAAGGCTAAATTAAATTGCTTATTCTTCATCATAATTTCTCTTACATAAAACAAAAGTAACAAAATGAGGAAAAGTAAATTTAAATATGATTTAACAATTCCTTTAATAAACTAAACTATGATACATATTTGTTTTCTTCTGAAATAAAAGAACTATAAAAATTAAAAGAGAAAACACTAAAACGCTTATATAAAAACTCTAATAAGTAAGTGAGATTCAGGTCAAGGTGTTCTCCCAAAAGGAGCCTCAGATTTAATTTCCCTTATAAATTCGACAGCAATCCAAATGACATTAGGGGCCTTTTAATTTTTCAGTAATAGGTGTCTATTTAGGCGTTTTCTGGATCAAGTTTATCGTGACAGTCCTTGACCTGAGGGAGGCAAATATTGAACATTCCCCACTGAGTCTTTAGCACGACCACCACCGGTTCGAACTTTCTCTTTTCAGGAGCGATTAATAAGGAGGAAATAACGTAATACAGTATAACATCGTATTGGAATTTATTTTTTGCAGCAAATTTTAAATGAAACTTCTATTTTTGGAGGAAAAAAAAGGGCAAAATTTAGCAGAATCACTTTTATCGTATCCAGTTACAAATCGTCAAGGTTGAATAGTATATTTACGAGGGTGTATCAAATATAAATGATACTTTTTTAATAATTAAATAATAAAACTTTATTTTCAAAAAATAGAAAAATAATATTTTTGTACTTTGTATAACTTGGAAGTGTAACTTTTGAACTTTTATACTTTGTATCATTTTTGTACTTCCTATAACTTTATTCCCGGTGGCATAGCAAGAAGCAGGTCGTGTAGTGAACCAATTGCGCACAAAATCTTCAATCTCTTTATTGGATGAAAATCTCTCTTCCCTCAAAGCTTCCTTAAGGGGTCCAAACAAATGTTATGTAATGAAGGTGCCAAGTCCAGGCTATATGGAGGATGCTCAACTGTTTCCCAGTAAACTTTCCCCCCGTAACTTTTCTTGTGTCATTGCGGCTTTTGACAAATGTCTTTTTTCTTTGCATCCCTTTGATATGTTATCAAAATTCTGCGCACTCACTTTTCTGAGATTTTTTGCTATATTCCTAATTCTCAGGAATAATATGCTTTGCGCACTTCTACAACTCATCTCTGGTGTAGCACTAATTTTTCAAACTTTCCTTAGTCGTTATAAATAATGTCACGACCGTGGCTAATTTTCTCTGTTCTAAAACTCTTTCTTGGTCGAAGATCATGAGACAAGTATTCATCTTCTTCTCAGCCTTATTTAAATACCTTTTCAATTTTGCATGCTTGAATCCTCGACAAGGTATCATTGACGAACTGTGCCTTTAATCCGCACAAAATTTCATTAAGTTCGATATGGTTAAAAACTTAATTATTATGCGCTGTGCAACTGTATTAGGAACGTAACGCTCACGAATGATTCAAGTTTCAAAAAGGAAGGAAAAAAAAGAAGAGAAAAAGATAGAACTTATAACGAGCGAAACACTGCCAAATAATTATTCAGATTCTAGATAAAGCTCTATTGTTGCCCTGACAATGAGAATAAAATTCGTCAGATGCTATTAAAAAAGTCTCATTTATATTTGATCCACCTACGTAAAATATTCTAGCTAATAAGAATAAGCTGTTGAATAATTTAAACTTAGTATAAAATATTCAATCGAAAAAAATTTGAATAAGGCATATAATTATTATAGTATATTATATAAATTCGAATAATTTTGTAGCCCGTTATTATACTACCTAATTTTAAATAGAAAAATTCCTAAATTTTAAATAAATTGGTAGAACAGTTCCACATAAATTACAAAAAAGAAACCCCTACAATTGCGTTTTTTTTTTTTAAGAAATGGATTCTATTTGAATTATAATTTCACAAAAATAACTTATATTTGTACCAGTCATTTATATCAAAACAGTACAATTGTATCAATTTATATCAATTCATGTACAAATAAATCTTTTACAATCTTTATTTTTTTTATCTTTATTAAATTAAATGATAATAAATAATTAGGAAAAATTATTATTTTTTACTCGAAGTTATGGTCTTATAAAAATATTAATGTTGTAATCGCTTTGTTGCTGTAATGCTGTTGCAATCGTCTTGAAATCGCCTGACTTAACTTTTTGTTCAAGCTTTCCAGATTGAATCCATAGTCTGTGATGCTCTGAGCTACCGGCAATTTCCTGATGCTCCGAGGCTTATGCTGTTCGAAATTTATCCGGCAAAGGGGTTAAATAACAATTCATTATTTTCTATCACCTAATGCGGTTAAACAACCGGAATTTTAACGCATCAATCATATTATTGCCGAGAGGGCTAATCTGACAATATCATGACTGACAGAATGGAGATTCGAGTTCTAGCGTTGGCACCACAATATTTCCTCCATTACCTTCAATACATGAAGAACTTACAGTATCCTGCATTTCCCAATTTGTGACCCTGGACTATTATAATGCGATAATCTCATCAATCTGTTACCTCACCATAAAGTTGCTTAGCACACAAAAGTCTATTATTTCCCATCTTCCGAAGGGTGATACAATCAGACAAATTAATTAAACCACGTTCCACTCTTATTTCCTAAAAAGCAACTCAACTACAGACTAACTCCATTGCCCATTGTTTAACACGAAGCATAGCTCCAATGTTCAGTTAAAGTTCCTTTTTCACTGTTTTAAAACCATGCTGGCTGTAAAAAAAAATAATAAGGTTATTTAAAGAATGTTTCATAATGCAAAATAATTGTTCAAAATTATTACACATTGCGATTACGAAAGATTCCAACTTGCGTATTTCATTAAATTTTAAATTGTTTTATGCAATGTTAGAAATTTTATTCTATAATTACGGTAAAATAACCAGCAGCAATGTGCCCATACAATTAATCGTAAAGTCTATGGTAAAGAACATTTTTTACCTTTACCGTTTTAAAACTATTTACAACTAGTATGGTTTGAAAACCGTAAAAATGAAGTTTAACTGAACACTGGAACTAGGCTATTCTTAGGTAATGGGCATTGCAGTTAGGTTATGATTGAGTTGTGTTACATTAAGTGAACCATGAAATATGGTTTAATTAGTTTATCTGTTTTTTTCACTTATCGCAAGTAATGGGAAACACTAGACTTTTTTGTCTTAAGCAGTTTTACGGTGCTGAAATCAATATGTGAATGAGAATATCGTATTCTAATAATCAGAGTTACAAATAGAACAGTGCAATAAAAACTCATGTGTTGAAGGGAATGGAGAAAATGTTGTGAAATCAAAGCTGGGACTCGCCTTTCTGTTCATGAGATTGACAAATTTGCCCTCTCGTCTGTACTGCGTACCCAGCAGCAAGGAAGTAAGCGGTTTCATTAGGTGGGCTTAGTTGGTGTGATAAAATTCTAGTTTTTTAACCGTATTAGGTAAAAAGTGTGAATAAACGGTCTTTCTGACACTTAACAGTTCGAATGTCATCTTATTTATGGTTAGAATATGATTAAATAAAATTGAATAAATTGCTATTTAACTGTTTTTTCCGAGAAATTTCTAACAATGTATATGTCAGAACTCAATCCTCCCATGCTATAAATAGTAAATTAATTTTTCCTTTTGTCTAAAATTTTCTCATAATTTAGTCATAATTTCTTCTACTAATCCATTAGCACAGCATCACAACATGATGAAGCAAACAAGTTATAGTAACTTGCAAATTCAGTTATATATCTTTTCTTTTTTCCTTAACTCCCTCGTTATTAACACTATTTTTTATTACATTATGAAAAGCAGTATTTTGGTTTAATGAGTGAAATAAAATGTAAATAGCAGCATTTTAAGGATATTGTTAAAACGAAGTGATACAATATTCATCAATGTAATAAAATAATTGATTATTTAAAATATTAGCCCATAAAACTTCGCCAACTAAAAAGAAGGAAAAAGTATCGATTATGGATACTTTTTCTTTTGAAACTTATCAATGTACGCTTGTAATTTGGAGCTAAAGAGTTTATCATTCCTAAAAATTTTCTCATTGCTAAATTTAAACAGAACGTATTCAACATAATGTATTTTTGACAATAATTCCAAAATATTCGATAAAATCAAGCTATATTTATCAAATGAAAGGAAATAAAAGTACACTACGCGTCCAAAATTTTAAATTTTACTGATAAATAATGCAAAATATTTTTTTAATATTCCAAAACAATATTTTCCCTTTTATGCAAATAAAACACAGGCATAAATTTCATACTAAAATTTATTTGTAGTTTACCTTTACACACTATGCATTATTAAAATATCCAAAATAGTAACTTTCGCTGAGATGAACAATAAAAACGGAATAAATCCTAATCAGATAATAAACTCAAAAAGTTCTCTTTATTTCCTTGATACTTATTTCCATGATTTTATTCTTTTCGAATGAAAACAACTGAATTATTGTCTATCGATGTAGAGATTAAACAGACATTGTTTCTTAAAGCATAGTGTTGATTTCCTTAAGCGAATATTGAACTTTTACTTTATAGTATATCAGAACTAATTTTTTTAAATGTGTTGCAGAAAAGTTTACTGAAATCAACTTCAAAATTAAAGATAAGTCTTAAATTGTTTTTAAAAGTATTTATAATATAAGAAAATATAGATCTGAAGCTCAAAAAGAGTTCAGAGTTCGACTAGGACATCAACTTCGGTGTGTGGCATCAACTTCTAAGTAGTAAACAAATTGATTTTCGGAAATCTTCATGTTATTGTTTTATTTGTGTTAATAAAAAACAGATCTTAACATGTTTTTTTTTCATTTTGTTGAAAATTTTGCTTGTTAATCTTTTTAAAAATATATTTAAAGCTAACGTTTAGTCAAAAAACTGCTAAAAGTTGCAATTTTAACTTCAAAAGTTACGTTTTTCAAATTTAAATTCACACATATTAAAAAGTTTTATAAAATTGAGGGATTGAAAAAAAATTTGAAAATTGATTTCGCAGCTTCTAAGAAAAAAGAGATTAAATTTAACCATTTAAACATGAGCCTGATAGGAACATACGTCTGGCAATAAAAACAAATATAACGCCAGAAACAAGAAATATATGTATCGTACGAGAAAGGATTAGAAAGCTTTATTAAGTCAATAAAGCTAAAATCAGAAAAAAAAAACATTAAAAACTACCAGAATATGGCAAAATGTATCCTGTGTCCGGCTGAATGGAAACTTCAAAAATCTTGGTAATTTCTTCCAAAACACTTTGGTAATGATTTTGATAAAATTATCTATAAAATATAGTTTATTAATGCGCGACAAAATTCAGTAAATGTGGTAAAATTTGATCATTTTACAATGATACTTTAAGAGAATGGCATAAAACCATTAATTTGGCTAAATTTAGTTTTCAGTTCTGTATTTTTTACTTAATGTGTCTGTTAATAAGAACTATAATTTTAGAAACCAGAATTTCCGGTGAATCGTTACCATATGAAGGAAAAATTACCAAATGAATGGCTTAATGTATATTTTGGTTTCATTAACCAGAATTAAGGTCCTCTCCCCAGAAATGTAATAACCATACAGTTCGGTAATTTTACCAGAATTTTTTCTCCTTTTAGTTAACTACAACAAATTTCCAAAAGCAATTTTTTAAAAACTAATGATACGTAACATTTTTTTTATCACACAAAAGCTGGAAAGAACTAAGTCAGAGATTTTTTTCCTTTATAAATCTATATTTACGTGTATTCCATAATATAAAATTTAGAACTTGTTTTTTCTGGTAATTTCAATTTATTTAAAGAAGGAACAATACAGTAGAATCCAGATGAAAAAAAGGATTTTTTGAAGAGTTATGTAATGATTGTGATGAATTTAACTTGATACAGTTTTTTTATTTTACTGTACACACCTTAATCTTCATTTTATCACGTCACAAATATAAAAAATTAGTGCTCATATATTACAAGACTTACTGTGTTTGTAAGTTGAAAAAAATTCCTCCAAATTTGATTTCATCTTGATTCTTTTAAACTACATGAATGTAGTTTTCTTTACACCTAGAATTTTTAAAAAGGAATTTTTTTTTACAAAATTGTAGTGTTTTGAAAAAAAAATTCAAATAATGGCATAAAAAAAGTAATTTTTTTTATTACTCAAAACCAGTTAATCCAATTAAAAAATTCCCTGCATGCAACGAAAACTATATTTATTGTAAACATTGTGCCAAAATTTGAAGCGAATCGGTTGGAAATTGCACGAGTTAGAGATACATCAAATAAGAGTAACGTGCTCTGATGTAAGAAATTAAGAGAATTTGCAGATTTGTTCGTTCGAACATCTCTAGAACTACTGGACCGATTTTAATGAAATTTGATATGTACAGTCCGGCAAAAAAAAAGATATCACCCTGAATAACTTTCGTTCTAATGATCGGATTTTCACGAACTAAGTGTCAATCTCAATGGTTCCGGGGGGTGACCTCAAATATGCTAATTAATTAGTGCTAACTATTAATTAAGTTACGAAATCAGACACAAAAACGTACTTTCTCTCAATAAACATATAATTTTTTTTGCATATTTGGATTCCTTATCTTCAAAATATAGGGGGTAGCCGCAATCTGGGAAATGTGGCCCCCATGGTTTGGTCAGGAGAGCGATTCAAAGTTTGAACCCTTTAATGTTAATTTCGTTTTTTGTGTTTTCAGTCATATTTTAAAAACTAATGAAGCAATTCAAAAAAAAATTGCACCCACTCATAAAACTCATTTACCCAAAGATAATTTCATGAAAAAAATAATTTTTAATAATTATTTATTATTTTTTATTATTTAATTAAAGTGAGGATGAAAAAATTTTGAATTATAAGGTAGGGATTTTTCTATACCATTTTAATCTACATATTTTTCAATTGAAAAATCTAAAGTTTCTATTGTTTTTATTTATTAGAAGATGAGAAAAATTCAAATTAATTATTTAAAAAAAATAATTTGGCGACAATGAAGAAATGTTTTAATGGGGCGATTAATATTAAAATGTGATAAACTTACGAGGAACTTGACTTAGCGCGAGTGGCGTAAAATTTCATTCATGTTTTTTTCGCTAATAATCGTTTGCTAATCTTTTTATTTTTATTTCTTTAAAACTATAAAATACGATATTTCTTTTTTAGTCGTCTAAAATTCTATTTGAAATTTAGTAAAGAAATTTGAATAAAACATTTTAATCAACGAATGTTGAGTTTTATAAAAGCATGCTTGTGATAGAATACGATTATTTTTTATTTTTTAGTTTTTTTTCTCAATAACTAATACAATTTCTATAATATACATACGTATGAATAGATTTGGAATAAAATATTTATCAATTTCTTGAATATATTTTTATAAATAATAATAAAATACGTAGTCAACATTTTTAAGCATCTCTCACATCATTGTAAATTTCTCAACATCTTATATGTCGTCTTAATCTTAAAAGTAATTTTTTAATCACCTATCCGGAAGTGTTTCGCAGAACTATTTTACCAACTATTTAATTAAATTTTAACATTTTTAAAAATCTTATTCTTTACCCTACTACGTTTATTATTTCATCATTAATATACTAATAAATTTTTCACGTCATGGATTGATTCGAGGAACATTCCAGTGACTTTCAAGTCATATCTTGGCCCCCCAATTCACCTGACCTTAATCCAATAGAGCATTTGTGGTCCTACTTGGAAAACTTAATTCATACTGCCACGCTACCCCCTCGCAATGTGAGGGAATTGCAGGACCAGTTGGTGAGCGCTTGGTACCAGATACCTCAGACTCTATCAGAACCTTGTGGAATCAATGCCACGGCGAGTACTAGCATTTTTAAGGGCTAAGGGTCGTCCTATGTGTTATTAGCAGGGTGGCTATAATGTAATGTCTCTTCGGTGTATATTTCACACATTTCCTAGGCATTCTATAGAATGCCAAATGAGAAACCGGCAAAGTATAAAATGCATTCGTCAAAATGTCATTCAAAAATGACAATTAGGTTATTTTCTTATTTTTTATAATAAAATTTTGTTTCCCTTAATAAGACAGGCATAAATTATGTCCTGCACAACTTTTTACTTTTCTTTACACATTTTGAATAAATGTTTTTTAATGGAACTCTCAGTTTTCTTTTTTTAGAATGACATTTTTATTTTTGAGAAATGCATGTTACTGTGAATGACCGAAATCTGGAGAATGTCGACTTTCACCGGTGAATGTCAACAATCACACAGTCGCTTTGGTGATTGTCTGAAATATTTTTTACATCCGATTTGATATTAATTTATTCGCTGATATAATTACATTTAATCAATATTTTAACACTCACTGACGATAGATTAGAAGAAACATTAGTGTAGGGTAAACCGGACAAATGCATACCGGGCAATGGCACTTGACCTTAAAAAAACTTCAGTGTAGGGTATACCGGGCAGTGACACTTGTCTTTAAAAAAACATCATTGTAGGGTATACCGGTCAAATGTATACCAGGCAGTGGCACTTGACCTTAAAAAAACATCAGTGTAGGATATACCGGGCAAATGTATTACCGGGTTATGGCACTTAACTAGACTTAGTATATATTTCGGACATTTACTAAAGGTCTAGTCATACTAGTTCTAATTAATTGCCACTGCCCGGTATACATTTGCCTGGTATACCAGACACTGATGTTTTTTTAAGGTCAAGTGTCACTGCCTGGTATACATTTCCCCGGTATACCAGAAACTGATGCTTTTTTAAGGTCAAGTGCCACTGCCCGGTATATCCTACACAGATGTTTTTTTAAGGTTCAGTGCCATTGCCCGATAAATATTAGCCTGATACTCCAAACACTGATGTTTCTTCTAATCTATCGTCAGTAAGTATTAAAATATCGAATAAATGTAATTATATCCACGAATAGATAAATATCAAATCGGATGTAGTAAATATTTCGGACATTCACCAAAGCGACTATGTGATTGTCCACATTCCCCGGTGAAAGTCAACAAGCACCGATTTTGGTCATTCACAGTAACATGCACATCATTAATATAACATAATGACCTCATCAGTATGTTTTTTTCATATTTTGCCTAAATAACATTTGTCATTCTATAGAATGCTTAGGGAAAGTATGTAATACCTCTCACATTTCATACTTTGCTGAAAACATCCGGCATTGTATAGAATGCCTAGGCATTCTATTCAATACCGGCGTTTCATACTTTGTCCGGTAACATATATAAGAAAAAAAAAATCTTAGTAGCAGTATTTGATGGTAAATGTAGCTGCAATCGTATTTGAAGAATATGCTCTGCGACATTTTATGGTGAATTTGCGAATGTAAGTTTCAGAATGTATCGAAAGAGGAGGATGGTATTTGCTAATCATCTTTATCCAAAGAAAGCCTTGTAACCTAAATATCTAGCAGAATGAAGCGATTTTTTAAACAATGAATCTTACAATATGCAACATATTATTTCAATATCTTATTCTTAAACATATATATATATATATATAAATATTTCAATGTTTTTAAAATACCACTAAACATTCAGCAATTCCTTGAATTATAGAAAAAAGAAATATCGTAAATTATAGAAAACCTTGTGAATGCGCATTAGAATTACTATACAATATACATTTTATTTTTCAAGCACTTCTTTTTCTTCAAACTTTCTTGCCTAGAACACTTGATTAAAGCTGTAAAAATGATTATCCCTAAAATTTTGTATAGAGCCATAATAAGTTATGTTAATTTGATTTTAGTATAAAATCCTCGAATAAGTATAACAAAAACAATATAATCTAAATAATATCAGATAAAAAGTTCATGTATTTAAATTCTAAAAACTTAGAAAATCATAAATAATTTATAAATCGATTCAAATTTTCTTTTCAGAGGAGATTAAAATAAAATTTTTTTTTTCTTTTTGGACAGAAATTAGCTTAAAAATTGTTTATATCCTAGAAACTTTGAGATATTTTCTATTAACTTTGAGATATTTCTATTAAACCTCTCCGAGCAATCACAGAGCATTATATATATATATATATTTTTTTTTTACAGTCAGAAATTGGTTGCTTAGCAACCTAGTGAAATTAAGTCTTCTTCTTTTGAATTAGTCAATGGGTTACCTTAAAATATTAATTTGCGCTGGCGACTTTTTTTGGCGGTTTTCTGGACTATCGCCAAATATATAAACCTTTATTGTGACGCCATTTAAGACCCAATTTTGTCAAAATTTTGTCTACCCCCCCTAATTCATGTGTCTGGATTCCAAATTTGTAAAAAAAATTACATGTTTATTCAGAGAAAGTACGTTTTTGTGTCTGATTTCGTAACTTAATTAATAGTTAGCACTAATTAATTAGCATATTTGAGGTCACCCCCCCGGAACCATTAAGATTGACACTTAGTTCGTGAAAATCCAATCATTAGAACGAAAGTTATTCAGGGTGATATCTTTTTTTTTTTGCGGACTGTACATACATTGATACAATACAAAACAAATAGCCGTTCAACAATTGCAATATACACGCATGAACGTGTTTCACACTTCTTGGAGTCGGAAGGTATGAAACAGCGGTTGCAGAATAAAAAGAAAATGATAAATAACAACAAAAAAAAAAGAGTTAATAGGGGGTATGGCCCCCTCTTACAAATATACAGTCCTTGCAGCGTGATTCCATACTTGAAATAAGACAGTTATCATATCCTGCGGCAATTTCATACCTTCCGACTACAACGAGTGTTACGTATAATAATGCGTGGGGTCCCGCAGTGGACTGATCGTTAAGACACGGCTGCCAGCAGATCACCGAAATCAAGCATTACTGGCTGCGGTCAGTGTGCAGGTGGGTGACCACTTGGATCAGTCTGCGTAGGGTCCTCGTTAAACTGTGCAACCGTAAAGTGCTCGACTTCGCGTGCAGGTCGTCGGGCTACCGAAGAGGGGGTACCATCCCTCTGCAGAGGATCAAAATTGTGATGGCATGTCTTCGGATTATCCTCAGGGATGTTGTTTAGTTTTAAAAAATTTATTATTCATTGATATTTAATTTTCAATCTGAATATAGTACTTTAATTCTTAATTGTAACTTTAAACGCTAGCAGCATCAATTCATCATATATCATTTATTTTGTTTAATTCAAATTCATAGATGTCAGCTCAATTTTTGTTTGAGTCTGCGCAGTAGTAAGTTTCATTTTCAAACCTTTACTTTCGCCACGGAGCAAATAATATACATACGAATTCGATGTGTTGTAGATGGTTATAATTTTCTTTTCGGGACCAGCTCCCAAAGATATTACGATGATACGTTCAAAATTGTTATTTATCGATAGCTATTAGCTATATTAATTTACGAGGTGAGTCGTTTTTATGTTTTGTTGTCATTAGTTGTGCTGAACTGTTTGAAATTGTTTTCATGTTTAATTAACTAAATAATTTGCTGCTATCTTATTTTCAACTTGTTTACTGTTAAAAATTTCAATTTAAGTTTATATTTTGTGAAATCAATTATTATCCAGTATTATTAATTGTTCAATATATTATTTGCAGAATAAAATGTTCTCAAGATTCTTAATTTGTCAGGGTTTAAATTTTACAATATGTATATATATTTTTTTTCTTTCTCTCTTTTATTTTGGTAATTAATTTTAGCTGGTCCGTCGTTTTACAATTACAACTATACAGATGTTTTCCAGACCGTCGCTAATAGCCCATTGTACAGCTCTAGTGTGACGTAAATGAACTACAACAACAAATAATGCGTGTGTATTACAATTGTCGTCAAAGGGTAATACACACGCATAATAATGCGTGTGTATTAACGAAGAATTTTTATTAAACATGTTTTTCTTACTTTTTTCACTATTTTGTGTTAATTTAGGTCAAAGTAAGCGAAAAAATATTATATTTAGCATTTTAATTATTTTTGTGGTTATGAAGTTAAGTGGTTATGAAACACAGCATGAAACACCGGTGTCTTTTTCTGCGTTAAAGGTAAAATCTTCCTAAGACGGCTCACTTCCAAACAATAATTTTTCAAATAAGCACTTATCAGAAGTTATTTAGATCTAAGAAAATCAGTTATTCGGAATTTTCTTTCATTTACAAAATTAATAATTGATAAATTTTTGAGTGTAAATAAAAAAAAAAAATTCTTCATGCTGCTTTTCTTTTGGGTTTTATATTTTAGTACAAATATAATTCCAATAATCTAACAGATTTTTAAGCAAATGTTTTATAAAATTTAAAAATAAATTTTTGCTTGTCATTGGACTTATTTTAAAAAAAAATTACAAAAAATAATTTTGCTTGTTATTAGATTATTTTGAATAAGAATTATATTATTATTAGAAAATTTTTTTTTATAAAAGGGTCACCGGTGTCCCATCTGCATCAAAGGGTTATGATCAACTTAGACAGATGATCAATTTACAGAGATGATCAAGTTTCACTGTAATAAGTTAAAGATCATTATTAAGTTATCATATGTTAATTAGTATTCTGAATGAGTCCATCAAAATTAAGGCTCCAATTATCAAAACTTACTTTCAGTGTAATTATTTAGGCAACATTCATTATCTACCGTAAATAAAAGTAAAATTAAAAGTCACTTTCAGTCATGAATAATTAAGGTGCGGACTTTTATTATCCTCGCCATTTTCACACAAGAGTAAAATTGTACGCTTCTTTTCACCGTAGGTCAAGCTATTTCGCCGAAGATCACTCACCCACGCACTTCTGGCTACGAAACTTAACCTTTGTTCTAAACTAAAGACAATGCGTAATTTTTTTTTTTTTTTTTGCATTCAATTGATCGACCCATTCACATTTCGGTGAAAGAAAAGGAAACTTTATAAATAAAACTTGAGAAAGTGACGGGTATTCTTTTTTAACGGAAACTTATTTATTTTTATAGACTATCAAAAGAATTTTTTTTTTGTATTAGATGTGAGCCTTAAATTAAAGACAATCGCTAATTAATTGTATCATTTCAATGAGTTAAATTTAGTAACTCTCATACTTTAATTGGTGTTATATAAAGAATGTTTTCTTCCTACTTTCGCTTACGAAAACTGGATTCATAATCTTTGCTTGCGGAAGTTTTGAATTTTTTTTTAATAATGGAAGGCTACACGTTTTAAACTAAAAAAGAAGGGGGGGGGGCTACCCAGGATCGGATTAAGGTATAATGTTGCCTGGGCTCCTTGGGGCCCTCTTATTCAAATAGCTAAAATTTTTCTACGTTCAGAAATATTTAAGCTCTTGATGAAATTCAATTACAGTTAAGCTTGTTTGCAGAAATTCAAAAAGAAAAAAAAAACTTCTTTAAGGCTTTTAATTTTTTTAAATAAAATTAGATTTGAAATATAAAATACGATTAAGTGTTTACGTCAGAAAAATCCCCATGTACGAAATTATAAATATTAAGTAGTAGTAGGAGCAATGAAACATACAAATTTTAAAAATAGAAGAAGCAAATCCGAATTTTTCGTTGTTACTAAACTTGCTATATTTATGCCAAACAACCAACCACATTATATTTTACGGTTTTGTAGATGATTTCATAAAATAAGTTAAGCATTTGTGGCTTGAAAAAAAGTGATAATAGGGGTAATTTGTTAAAAGTTGGGTGAAGGTTAGAAATTTGAAAAAAGTTTTAGTAGTATAAGAAAAATAATATTTGCATTTTTTATTTTCCGAAATTCGGAGTCAAAATATAGAATTCATTTTTAGTAATTCTAAAGAAAGATTGGAAAACATTTCCTTTGAAAATATCTAAAATATTTTTAGAAAGCTCAATTAACTCAATTATACTTTTGTAAACTTTAGAGATCCCTTGTTAGACCCTAAAAATCTTTTGGGCCTAGAGTTACAACCCCAATAACTCCCCTCGTTATCCGGCTCTTGTGGTATTACTGGGAGAATAAAAAAACTTTCAGTTATTTACTTTTGAATGATAAAGTATACAATTACGATTCCTGAAAATATAAGTTAAAACACATGCTTGTTCTCAGGGGGTATAATGATACATCGGAGACGGAAGAAAAAATCGCTGAAGCTATCAATATACACTTAACGATCGATATAGGACATTTACACCGAAAAATAATCAACGATAATAACGTGTAGAGCCACAGTAGTTCTGGGGAAAGAGCGTTCACCTCCCAACGAGGTGACCCATGTTCGATCCCAGTAATCCCAGCTGGGATTCGAACTCCGAACCCGGCTCGCACAGACCACAGTCCTGACGTAAAAATATTCTACTCTGGTAAATACTCTAATTACATAGGCCTATTTGTATATTTGTGGCAGTAGTAAAAGTACAATAAAAGCAATAAAATATGGAACATGAAATATTGTTGTCATACTTCTATCAATGAGTAATTAAGAGTCGTGGTGGCTCAGTGGTAGATGGATTATGGGTTAGAGTCCCCTTGCCGTCAGGCTAACCGTGCAAGGTTGTCGCGGTTTCTCTCTCCAAGTAACGCAAATACGAGTTAGATCCATCAAAAATTTCTCCATGAAGGCAAATTTCTTACAATACTTGATTCAGGGGTTCTCTTGTCTTCTGAAATGGGTTCAGATTTGCAAGGCTGCGGAGTTGAACATGGGTAGTCGTAAACTCAAAATTGGGTCGGCTGTTGAACGACCGTTGTAAAGTAAGAAAGCGTAGAGCCACGGTAATTTAGGGTATAGAGCGTTCGCCTCCCAATGTGGAAACCGGATTCGAATCCCAGCGATGGTTGTTCGATACGAATTCTGCACCCAGCTCGGACCGACCACAATGCTGACGTAAAATATCATCAGTCATAGATAGATCCAGGGTTAGAATCCCCTTGCACTCGGGCTAATCGTGGGAAGTTTTACTCTCCATGTAACACAAATGCAGGGATACCTTTAAAAAGTTCACCACAAAGTCTTGTTTGTTCCAATACTTAATCCAGGATTTGCCTTGTTTCAGGGCTCGAAATTTTACCCGTCCCCGAGGATGGCTTGACCAACAATATACTCGTCCTCCTTTGAAACTAACCAGTCGCTTCTAAATAAATAAAAATATAATTTTCTCATATTTATTACAAGCATTTATATAAATTGCACAAAGAATTCGTAGTTACTAGGATTACATTACACAGTAACAAAAGAAGTAACAGGTTATTAATATTAACCCAGTATTTCTTTTATGTAATAATTTATTTTTTTTATGAAATAATTTAAATGATTAAAGGTCAAGTTATCTGGAATGTTAATTTATCCGAGGGTACTGCGCTTTTTTAATGAAACAAATATGACGTTTGCCAGTTCCAGAAACAAGCCAAATGATTTACAGAGGTTTCTGTACAAAAATCTGAAAGGGGTTTTCCATTTAGGTAGATGCTCATAATTGCATTTAACGCTTCTTGTTTAAGACCAGTACGTAATGTGTGTGTGTGTTTTTTGTAGTAAGTTCATTGCTGAAAAGGTCCTTTCAACCGCTGCAGTACTCACAGACAGAGAAAACATCAATTCCATCATGCGCAGTATGTTGTTGTATCGTGGGTCATTTTGCTGCATTATGTCTTTATAAATAGCTTGGGCTCGGAGGGATGAAGAGTTCTGGTGTTTAGCGATGTTATGTATCTTAAATTTTAATGACACCCATTCTTGAGAAAAATTTTCTTTATCTACTCCTTCAAAAAAGATTGCAAGATAACAAAAATTGAAAGTGCATCACGAACCTTTAACGGGAAAATGGCCGTCCGCGCGGACGTCGGATTCGAGAAATTCGTTGTCCGCTAGGAATTTTTGACCGCCGAGGACGGGCGGACGGGTGGTTTTTCGAGCCCTGCCTTGTCTTCTAGGTTGGTTTCAAAATTACGAGGCAATGGAGCTGAACATTGATTGCCGTAACCCAGAATTGGGTCGGCTGATAAGCGCCAGTTATAAAGTAAAATAAGAAAGTACATGTGTGAAAAAAAAACCTAGTTTTTGTTCAATCACAAAATTTTAACTTTTTCTTACTAACGGTTCGTTATCAATGTTAATTTTTTTTCCCTTGTGCAAAAATTATCACCGTAACTTTGTAATAAAAATGCAATATATTGCAATGAAACACAAATACCTTTGGAAAAATCATTAGCGAATTTTGCAAAAATCATTAGCATGGCATTTTCTCTATTTTAGTAATAAAAACGAAGTTCCTAAGTACGAATACATGAAAAGCTAACAATTGTTATATTTTTGAGCAAATCTGGTGAAATTTGTTTTTATTTAGTTCTAGATTCCGACAGTGCAGTTATCGAATAGTAATTTTATATCTTTAATTGAAAATTACATTCAGTTTCTCAGATTTTTTTTTCTAATTTGAATAAAGTTGGAAAATGCAATCACATAAAATCAATGGCATGAAATGTGGCTCAGAGGATAGAGCACTCGCTTCTGAGGCGATGTTTGAATCGTGAAGGCCGGTCGATACGAATTTTGCACTAGCTCGACTGTCGCAGCATAGACAGTCAAAGACTTTCAAAATCCATATCAAGAATAGAAATAGAATGAAGAAGACCAGACATCTATAGAATGGAATAAAAGACCAGGCATTCAGATATCCAAAATAGAAAAAGTCAAAGAAATCCAGAAACTGAAGGGGATAAAAAGAACTTCTAGCGCGACTGTCGCAACAAAGACATTTAAATCCGGAATGGAAATAGAATAGAAGAAGACTAGACACCCCCAGAATAGAATACAATAATAGACCAGACATTCAAATTAGAAAAAGTCAAAGAAATCTAAAAACTGGCAGATCAGATTCGACAATATTCATCAATGAAATTAAACAGATTTTAAATTTAAGCCCAATCCTTATTTATTGTTTTAATTATTTTTTTGCTTCATTAGTTTTCTCAAAATAATAAATTTCCTAAATAGCTGAATGCAAAAATAATGAGGGAAAGGTTGGGAAATGTTTCAAAAGTTGTGGTTTTAGAACCAATATGGGTATCTTGAGTTTACCTGCTTTCCCGAGGTGGGATTTAGTCACCCTATGGAGTTATACTAAGGGGGTAAATTTAAAAAATGCTATTTAGACAAGAAATGTATTGTTTCCTATGCATTGTTTTACGTTAAGATGTCAAAATCAAGCCAATAGAATGAACATTTTGGAAGTTATCTGGTTTTTGTGAACAAAAAATTTCAATTATTGACTTAAATACGTATTTACAGAAGTGTCTAACAGTGCTATCTAGATTGGACGTTTGACATATTGTTTGCTATGTGCTTTTTCATTTTTTATTTTACGTTGAATCGAATCATATAGAACTAATAATTTAGAAATTATAGGTGTTTAAAGCGTTAATAGATCAAAATCAAACAATTTTTGCATACTTCATGTGCTTGAGACAAAAAGTTTGTAGTGCAAAATATCTCATATTAGAAATATCCCGTACTCGCTTATTTTTCATTATTAATCTTTTTCTCTGTTCCAAATAGTAAACGAAATCAACATCGGAACAATTCATATCCATTTATTTTTAATAATTTGTTTAGGGCGCCTTGGTTTGAAGGGCATGTAGAAGAATATGGCTGACGCATATTCTTAATATAAATCGTGAAAAGAATATGTCTGACTCAAATTCTTTTAGAAAAGTTTAAGCTAACATGGATTTTAAAATCGCGATTTAAAAGTCATTTATAAACAGTTACCCTTCATGCTGCATTTCAAAGGACAGGATTGTTTCGGATATTATTTCAGAAACTTATTCAGCAAAAAATCATTTAAGCGCAAAAATATTAAAAGCGTAAAAAAAAAGACAGCTCATGTTTGAAAAATAATGAGCATCTGACAACACAGATGGAACTGAAAATGACTCATTTTTAACCGAGTATTAATTAAGCAAAATTTCAAGAGACTGAATGAACACTAATAATCAGCGACGTGAAATAATCGCCCGGTTGAGGTCAAAAGAAACCCTGAAAAAAAATGGATTAGTAACGGATTAGAAGTTATTTTCTTTCATTCTCAGGTAGGCAAGGTTAATTTATTGTGAAATAGAGAACATTAGAAAAAAATAGTCCAGTAAAATTAGCCTTTTTCTTCGAAAAAATTAATACACAAGATATTTTTTGTTGAAATTGTTGCATATCATTAGAAGTGAAATCTGCCATCTCTTCTGAATGCTTCCTTTCTTTTTCGAATAAAATCAGGCTGAAGTGGAAGTGAGCATAAACAGAAAAGTAAAGCATATTTCTTGATGTATATTTTTAAGCTGAATGAAATGAAATCAGTCTCCAGACGATCGGTCTAATAGCTTAGAAATTATAAGCGCTTTATGTAAAAATTGTACTTGCACTTATTTGCACTGAAATTCTCAACAGACAATTGAGGTATTGTTTTGTAAGGTAGTGTTGATAATATAACACGTCAATTACAAATGATTACAAAGCACAAATCAAAAAAATTAATATTTCAAAATTTGCAAGGTGTTCTTCTGCATTAAGTATTGTTTTATTTTTATCTTATTTACGGAACTGATATTGCTTTCTAAACAAGTAAGATATTTTTGCTAAATACTATTTTTAACGCTGAATCAAATGAGATTAGCACAAGTCCATAGAATAGATAGTTAAAAAGTGGCAATGGTTTTTGTGTATGAAAAAAAACTGTTTCTTATACGAACTTAGATAAACACATAACATTGTAATCCATGAACTATCAGAACATGCTAGGCATATTTTCCAATTAATTTTTTGTGTTGCGAATTAAATGAGACTAATTTCTAAATGATTGGATAAACTGTTTAGAAGTTATTAGCTTGTTTCATGAACAAACAATACGATTTTTTACTTGGACTTATTTACGCATATTACTTTGCTATACGGATAATTGAGATATTATTTCTTATGTATTTTTCTTACTTAATGAAATGAAATAAAACACGAATCAAGACGGTTAATATTTTGAAAGTTGGAATATGTTTCTTTACAAAAGCATTACTATTTTTGATTTGCCCTTATTATGAACTTATAAGTGCACTATTTATACATATCAGGTATCTTTTTTTTGTTTCTTTAAACTTCCTAGCCTAGAAGACTCGCCGCGTAAATTTGATTTTAGTGAATTATATAATAATTTGATTATAATAATTTGATAATATTATAATTTGAATATAATTTTAGTAAAAGAGTCATATAAAAACACAAATAAAGTCAGATAAAAAGTTCACGCATCCAAAATCAAAAATCTTGGAGAAACATAAAAAATTTATTAATCCATACAAATTTTATTTTTTAAGAAAATTAAAAAGAAAACAATTTTTGCTCTTTGGACTGAAATTATCTCAAAAAATGTCTATTCCCTAGAAGCCTTGTGATATTTTTCCATTAGCTATTAATAAATAAACCTTTCCGAGCTATCGCAAAATGTGAATGAGAAACATTCAGTTTATATTTCATTACTTTCCATCGTCTCAAATTTGTTGTTTAGAAACGGAGAAAAATTAGGTACTGCTCTTTTGAAAATTTACTTCATTTGTGGAGGTGACATTGGAACTGTAATCAAACATATATAGTTTCCTAGCCCCCCAATTTATGATTCAATATTTTTTTAAAAATTTCCCCCTAATTTTAGAGTCAGGAACCCAAATATGTTTTAAAAAAATTATATGTTAATTTAGAGAAAGTACGTTTTTGTGTTTGATTCCGTAACTAAATTGATATTTTGCATTAATTACTTAGCACATCTGAAATCATCCCCTGGAACCATTAAGATTAATACTTAGTAGGTCAAAATCCGATCATTAGAATGAAAGTTATTCAGGATGATACATATAATTATATATTTTTGAACGCTGTACATTTTAAGATGATTCTTTTTTAATGGAATAAGATTAAAATCGAGCTGATTAGATTAATATTTTACAAGTAATAAGTGTTTCCTTCATAATAAGGCAGTTCAAAAATTGTCCAATTTATTTAAAAATTAAATTATTTCAATTTCCAATTTTTCAAATGTTAGACCTTTTAATTCTTGTTGGTCATTCGATTAAATGAATATATATATATATATATATATATATATATATATATATATATATATATATATATATATATATATATATATATATATATATATATATATATATATATATATATATATATATATATATATATATATATATATGGGAAACAACACCTTGTTTTATGTGTTTAACAGCGTAAGATAAGTACACGAATAAAATTGTACTTTTTGTTAATAAAACTCCTATAACTTCTAAACTATTAATCCGATCGTACTGAAATTGGTCTCCTTCAGTTCATCATAAAAAATTGCGTTACATGTTTCGATAGTTCATGGATAGCAATGCGCAGTGAACACATTAATGCGTGCGAAAAGTAGAAATTTTTATACATTAAAACTGCTGAAATTTTTGAACTATTAGTTTTATCGACTTCTATGTGTATATTCTTATTCGGTTTAGCGGGAAAAAATACTTCGAAACAATTGCTAACTTGCTTCGGTCGCAGTATCAGAAGCGCAAATAGACACAAGTGTAAAGTTGTACTTTATGTGCGTTAAATGCTTATAGCTCCTACGCTACCATTCCTTATTCAATTCAGCATGGTGCAAAAATACATTGGGGGGCCATCGGGAAATAATCGTCGCCTGTCTGTTTATAAGGGATTTTATTTCCCTCCTCAAATCACTCAAAAAAGGGGAAAGTGTACAGAGGAGAGTAAGATAGTTTGCCGGAATTATGTATAATAACATAACAAAACTTTTTGTCAAAAATAACTTGGGTAATAATTTTTCGGAAAAACACTTATTTTTGTTATAATTACTAAACCAACAGTGTAATAGGCTGTCATTTTAAAAACCGATTTTGCTTAGTTGTTACTTTTCAAATGCCATCAATCATAAATGTATCAGTAACGAAATTTTTGTGAATTTTCTCTATTATTCTAAAATTCACCGTTCTCTATTATTCTCCATGTCGACAAGGTGGCCGAGTAGTTAGTGTGCCTGACTGCGGAGCGGATGGTTGCGGGTTCGAATCCCGCTCAGGGCATGGATGTTTCGTTCTCTCTCTGTGTGCTCTATGTCCTTTCTTCTGTGTGATTGTGTGTGAATGTAACCTGCCCTATAAACGGGTTTGTGCTTGTATGACGTAGGTGACGCTACTCCACAGCCGTGGCTTGGCCATAGGTGTTCACTGGGTAGCGATAAGAGAGTAGCAATTCTGGCATTTCTGAGGCCAATGGGGAAAAAAACTACTATTCTCCATTACTCTAAAAGAACTTTTAAAACGTGGAAAAGAACTTTGAAAAAGGGAAAAAACAACTTTATAAAAGGGAAAAAACAACTTTATAAAAGGGAAAAAACAACTCCAAAAAAAGAGAAAAAGAGCTTCAAAAGAGGGAAAAGGAACTTTAAAAAAGAGAAAAAGAAATTTCAAAAAGAGGAAAAAGAACTCTGAAAAAGGGAGAGCTAAGTACAACTTTTCTAGAACGGTAAGAAGTGGGAATGATTAAACTTAGACCATATACTTTGTGAAAGGCTTGTGACCAGCAGCAATTAAAATTTTTAGGATTTAAAAAAAAAAACTTTATTGCAATTATGTTTTAGACTAGCTGTAAAAGTACGTAATTTTTTTTAAGCTATCAATTTTTGGTAAAATATCGTGTTTTTATTTCATTTAAAAAAAATTTCCAAAATAAATCCTTATCGCCCCCAAAAGAATAGCCATTGAGATGTTTTTTTATATTCCTCTATATACTGGAAAATAAAGAATAGCATCAAAAACACTTATTTTTGATATAATTATTGAACTAGAAGTGTAATGGACAGTAATTTTAAGAGCCGATTTAGCTTAGTTGTTACCTTTCAAATGCTACCAATCATAAATATATCAGTGACGAACATTTTGCGAATTTTCTCTATTATTTATCAAAAGAACTTTAAAAAAGAGAGGAAAAAATCTAGGACATTCCAGTGGAGAAAAAAAATAAAGTTATTCTAGAAAAATTGTTTTCCCCTGAAAACGATGGAATAAGTACAAATTCTGATAAGAGCTAATTCAGAAAAATTAATTTTACAATTAGTGAAATTAATTTTTCCAGTGCGGTATAAAGCAAATTGGTGATTATACAACTTTTCCAGAACGCTACGACGTTACCATGATTAAACTGAGTCCTTACTTTGTGAAAGGTATGTGACCATTAGCAATTAAAACTTTTGGGATTAAAAACAAATTTTATTTCAATAATGTTTTAGATTAACTATAAAAGTACGCAATTTTTTTTAAGATACCAATTTTTTAGTAAAATACCATGTTTCATTAAAAAAATTTTAATTTTTAATTTTTTTTATAAAATAAATCATTATCGCCCCCAAAAGAATCAGCCCAATAGACTCCTAGGAAGCTACAAACATTTTTCTTTTCATAATAATATTTGACTTTTCGATTATGTAAACCATCATAAACTAAATCCAACTTATTTAGGTGGAAAAGATACTTAGTCTGAATTACTACTTTCATCAACCTTACTTACTTATTACTTAATTTTTAAATTTGACAATAACTGTCTTAACAATTGCATTTTTATACAATTTAATTTACCGAAGCTGCATAGACAGTATTTTTAATAATAAATTTTTCATCGAAATAAATTTTTTATGAACTATGCATTTATAAATTGAGAACTTAATAAGTTAATTTTAAGCAAAACGAGCAAACCAGATCCTGTAAAATTTTTCCCCAAGTTTCTAAAAATCATGAATTGAATATAATTATTCTTGAAGATTTTAACTTTTCTGGTTGTAGTTTTTTTCTCATAGAATTATTTAAAATATTTATGAAATAATTATTATTAAATAAAGAAATATGACGTCCCGAGGAAAATGGGAAATGGATCGTTCAAAATGTCAGCTGGCAAACGATTGCTGACTTTTCAGGAGCTTAAAAACTTGGAGCGCGCTCCAAACGTTCCTTGTCCTGGAACCCACCCATTGTTTGGATTTGTATGTATGTTTTGATTTTTATTTTGAAGAAATCTGATAATCAAAAACCAATTTTTTTTTTTAATTTTTAAAATATACTTGACAGTAAGGCTCAAACTGTTCTTTTCGGAGAGATAGTATGAATAGTTTAAAATTAAAAATTGCCTCGAGTTTAATCACTCATATTGTGGCTTTACTACTTTCTTTGGTAAAAGCTTTTCAAATTACACTCATAATAGCGAAAATGAGTAAGGGCACTATTAAAAGAGCATAGGAAGAAAAAAAAAAGTACATATTTAAATTTTTTGCATGTTATTTTTTCATATATTTTTATATGTTTTTGCAAATGTTTGTGTTTATAATTGCAATATTTTTTTAGATTAATTATTTCACAGTATCACACGTTGGGCGATAAAATTCCTTAGTTAATTTTCTACATAATAATGAGCTCTCAATCATCCTAGTCTTATTTTTGCAACAACCCGTATGTAAGCTTTTCCTCATGGTGTTCTCGAAAAGAAGAACCACGGAGAAACAACTCTTATTTTTTTCTATGGCAACAGTAATGCAGAGAAGCGCATCTGTTGCAAAGCGAAAGCCAGTGAATCAGAAAATATTTTTCTATTTAAGATGTTATGCGTCTCTCTGCAAGTGCTCATTTTTTTTCTTTCTAAGAATTTATTGAAATATATGCATATTGTATTATAGACATGTGTTATATTTTTCAATTAAAGTTATAAATATACGGTTGTTATTAATAAAGCTCGAATGCGAGCACTTAACGGTAGAACAATTTAACGAGGACCAATACCGCACACCCTCGGTCACTATACAGGTAGATCAAAGTAGTCTCCCACCTGCTTATTGACAGCAGCCAGTGATGCTTGACTACTAACAACCGTGTCCTTGCGATCAGTCCACTGCGGGACTCCTAAATAATGATCCTAAGAAAATACTAGCACACTGCTATTGTTAATATCGGAAATCAGATGTTGCTACTATAATCACTTTGCCTCCACACCATGCTATCTCAAACGCAAGCTTTTCAAGCTCTAAAATCGAAGACATTTGGAATTTATAAGCTGATCGAAATGGTCACCCTCCCGCTTACAGAAACATATGTCATTTAATTCATAAATTACATAGCTGTTTTAATTATTATTTTGTCATTATTAAACTTATAAATACGTGTTACGATTAATAATTTTGCCTTAAGTGAACCCGGCTAAAAACAAACTTTGATTAAACTTTAAAACAATTGATTTAATTGCATTAATAGCATATTTAACTAAAATAGTCAAACGACTACCATAAAAAATACAGTATTCTAGCTATTAACTGAGTGAAAAATTGTTTATTGACGGTCTTCCCCTAAAAAGGTTAAACAGCCAGAATTTTATGCGTCCAATCCCAACCATTCACAACCAGAATTTTATACGTCCAATCCCAACCATTCACAACCAGAATTTTATACGTTTATCCGCCACTTAATTCCTAGATGCTGGGAACATACTGCAATTTACAAATAATTACTTTATACGTCCAACTATAGTTCCACTAGGTTTATCCACCACTTAGTTCCTAGATGCTGGTAACATACTGTAGTTCGCAAATAATTACTTATTAATTATTTTAGCTTATTATTTCTTTTTCAATGAAGTTTTATAGTTAGCCCCCCTATACTGTGCCACTCAGTGGGGTCTGTTGAATATTGAGAAATACTTTTTCTGTAGGGGAGAGTCGGGTAGCCCCGCTCACTTAAGGAGTATTGCTTATATTTCTGTATAATACTGAGTAATAATCAACATTTTTGTATGTTTCTATTGTTTTATCATCTAATTAAATAATGCAAGAATAATAAACCAAAAAAGAATAGTTAAACTTAAAAAAATAGAAATTTAAAAAAACATGTTTTTCAGCTCTTTTCAAAATGTGTCGGGTAGCCCCGCCCAGTTACAAAAATTGTGTTTTTTGGCTATTTTTTCAGGTGTAAATAAGAATGACCAATGTATTGACAATAGATAAACCTCATTTATCATTTTTATCACAAAATTATTTTATTTATTACAAAATTATGTACTTTTAGTGAATTCTATCATTTAATAACAACAAATGTCATGCTTTTTATCATTATTAATGCATATTAATATATTATAATATTAATATATATTTATATTAAATATTTAACGAAAATAATTTAATTTAAGTAACAATAATTAATAACAATAGTTGTTTTTCAATATAAACTTATTTGGTTGATCTCTTCTTATAAACTTAATATAAAATACTTCTTATAGACTTACAAATTCACTTCGTATTTTGATTGCATTCAAATGCTTCTGTATATTGATTAGTTCACAAATAAGTGAAAATAAATAAGTAAGCAAATAGCTTATCAAAATATTTATGATTTCTTGAAATTAAAATTAATTTGGATATATCAATTAAAATTTTAAAAATATTTAATTTTTCATTTCTAAATACATAAATTTATGCTTCATATAATATTAAAACATATATTTGTTGTTAAAAATGCATATAACATTCAAATTTGGAAGCAATAAAATAATAATCTTTGCAACCGTACATTTATCGACGAAATAAAATTGGGCGGTGATACCCGACATTCATGTGAGCGGGGCTACCCGAAATCAAATTTTTTTTGTAAATTTGCAATTACTGGAACAATTTTTTACATACAAACTTCTTTCTTTGTGCAAATTAAACTTAAGACTACATACTTTAATGCTGCATGTATAGAAAAAATTATATTTTTAGTATTAAAATGAAGTTTAATCGAAACATTCAACCAATTTTTCTTAATTTCATGACTACTGTATTCAACATATTTTCAAAACTATTGTTTACCATGTTAACAGCTGCATAAATACTTGAAACTTTGAAAATAATCTTTTTTTAATACAACAATTAATGTCCGATGGCCCATTGACTTGAAAAAATATTCTATACATATGAAATTGACTGTGGGCGGGGGTACCCGCTGGGCGGGGCTACCTGACTCTCCCCTAATCTTATTTCATAAAATATTTGATTAGGATAAATGTTAATTTCTACAATAATGTTTAAACTACAAGCCAAATTAAATTTGATAAAAATTTGAAAATAAATTTTTATCGAATCACTTTTATCACTTTTTTAAAAAAATTTGCAAGTAAAAAGAGTCCTAAAATAAACGTAACTATTCTTAATTTTCATTTGCGTTTGAAACGAAGAATGCAATCGAATTGTGTTATTTTATTTTGACAGCTATAACTTAATGCAAATTATCCGAACATGTAAAGGCTTTAAAAAGTAAAAAAGTTAGAAAGGGTTAAATAGTTTCATTTATTTACTCATTTTTGAGGACCTCAAATTAAACTGAATTGTTAAGCTTTACCAGCATTATTAAAAAAATTAAAATAAACACTTCAACATTTATGTGGTATTTAATACTTCTATAAATAGTATTTTTAATCCATACTCACAAAAATTAGTTCAACTATGAATAATGATATGGTTCAACTTGTCATGTAGGTACCTAACCATAACTCGATACAAATTTGCTGCAACCTTAATAAGAATTTAAACTGAAACGTGTTTCCGTCCCCATTAAACCATAGTATCGTCCTTGGCCAAAGAATACCTAAAGGTATCGTCTTAACGCGTTTATGAAGTACAATAATATGGTTCAACTTGGTATATAGGTGTCGAGCCATAATCTGATACAAATCTGCAGCAACCATAATAAGAATTTAAATTGAACCGTGTTTCCGTACTTTTTAAACCATAGCATTGACTAAACAAGTTTCAAAAGTACAATAGTATGGTTCGACTTGGCATATCGGTATTTAGCTATAATACGATACAAATTTGCATCAACCTTAATAAGAATTTAAATTATTGCACCGTGTTTCCAATGCCCTAAAAAACATATTATCGTCTTAGAAAGTTTAAGAAATACGATAATATGGCTCAACAAGGCACCATTTTAAGGCTGCAATGAGTTTGAGTGGTATTCTGATTCAATGGGCTCCGAAATTTTCAACAGCGCATTCTATCAGAGATGGTTTTAGTTAATTAAATGTTAATGAACTATTTAATTTCTCAATTGCACACTGTTTGCTATTTCCCTATATCAATGAAATACCGTTTTCAACGTCTCTAAAATCTCATCAGAAAATACTCGGTAATGTAATCACTCAAAAATTAAAGGTAAAAGTTAAAAATCACAAAGAATAGTGTTTCAAAAAAGAAGTTCTTATCACCTAATAAAAGTAAAAAGCTCTTTTTTATTGAATGACTTTCACCTTCGCCCACTCTTAAGAGCGCCAAAAAAGAATGGGACAGATCATTTGCATAAAATAGCCCTTACTTTAATAGAACAGAATAAAAATATTCCACAAATTCTCCAAGAATCATTCACGATCGAATTTGTAACCTCGAGGCGCAATAATGGGGAAAGTAGGCCACTGGACTTCTCATCCTTCCTCCCTTCTCTGATGCGGTTTCTTGATTGGACAACTTTCTTTTTCTATACCAGGTTAGGGGGACCATCTTCTTCTAATCTTCCGCTATAGTGTCTGGCTAATCAAACAAATAAATAAAATAAAAATCATTTTTTACCCCCTACTTGTCTTACTGATTAAATCACGTGGTTGCTGCCATAAAAGAACTTTTTAAAAGAAAATCTGGCTATTTGTCTTCTTCGCTTGTTATCGTCTGCAGTGCTCGTAAACTTTTAAAAAGGATTTTTCTTCATAGTTACTGATGATGAATTCTAAGTTTAGTAGATTTATATGGATGCAATAGATTTATAAATATTACTTTTGGATTTATATTTAAAAAACGCAACCATTCAACTTCTTATTACTCGGCGTTTAATTTTATTTATAAATGAGCTGTATATCGTTAGTTGCCAGCTAATTCCTTTTTCGTAAGTTTTTGTTTTTAAATTTTGTATAAATTAGTAACTTATAAAATATTTAGCACTCATCCCAAAACGTGATGGCGTTTTCTAAATCATTATCAACCTTCATATTCTTAATATGGATGCGAAGTTTGCCAGGACTATTACTTATAGTAGCTGGCGAAGCTACCACAGCTTCTACGAAAGAGGTTGAATTCATCGGCTGGAAACCAGTGGGGAAATCTGAATCTTTAAGCACGTCAGAGTTTGCCGAGAAGTATCCAGACATTAAAAAAGAAAACGAATCTGATAGCGAGACAGCCGAAACTCGAAAAAGCTTTGTTCTGGTATATCCTCCGCGACAGCAATCCTCACCTGCAGAAGAACATCAAAATCTCAGGGGTCAGAAAGACCATGAGCGTTCCAATGGAGGGCCTCCTCTCAGAGCATATCCAACACAAACAAGATACCACCGACAGATGTTGAACTTTGCTGCTTCTGGAGGAGGCAACAGAAGAGCTCCTGGAGTTTACCATAGAACGAAATTCCCACCTGTAGCAAATCCCCCTCCTTTACCACCTCATGCCGTCAGACAGAAAACAAAGCCAGTACCAAACTTTCAACCTGAATCTACATCTCAGCACCAAGTGCAAATTCAATTGCTTGATGGATACATTGTACCACCAGCAGGAGGTGAGTAGTTTTAATCCATTTAATTTTCTTCTATGAAGTATGACAACTCATGTTAATTATTCTTTTCCCGATCTCCATTTCTTAATTGTGATATTATTTCATTATATCTAAGCAATAAATTAGTATCAATGATTATTTTGAAACTGAGTAATATAAATCATATCGTAGTTAGATCAAATTTTTTTTAATTATGATGATATTTCTGAGGATGCAGAAAAAATTCTATCTATGACTATTTTGGAGGTGTATAATCTAAAATAATATTGAGAGTATAAGTAAAGCTAATTTTAAAAATATAGTATATATTAATTAATTGAATGTATAATTATCATATAATTTTCTATCGATAGAATAATAATAGTTTTCTTAAAATGCAAAAAATGCTCTTTCAAAATTTATAAGTGACATCTTGGAATAAATTAATTATGGAATTTTCAAACGTAAAGTAAATGAATGTATAATTTTCTTATAAAGGTAATAAATTTATAAGGGTAATAATTTATAATAAATTTTATATAGTGGAATAATAACTTTTTTACATAAAAATAATAGTTTTTGTAAAATAGAATAAATTTTATTAGGAAATTTCAAATGAAGTTAAGTAAGTGAATGCATAACCTCGGTAAAAATTGTGTGTATATTAAGTAATTGAGTGTTTATCTTTCGTACTTCGGAAAAATAAGCTTAAAAAATGAAAAATATTTAATATAATATCTACGTTAAGTAATTAAATGTAGGATTTTCATAAAAAAATAAATAATTAAACATAATAAAACGTTAAAGTTTAAAGAAATTAAATATTATCCATTATTGTAAATATTTAAACCTCATATCCATGCTACTCTTTCTAACACCAATAAAAAAATCAAGCTTTATTTTCGGTAATTGCACTTATATTGAGTTTTAATTTCATAAACATAATAGTTAGATAAATAAGTTTAATTTCACTTTAAGGCATAAAGTTAATTAAATTCAGTTTAACTATTTCATAAATCTGTAAGTGATATTTAGTCAATAGGATGAAAGAAAAAAAGACATTTTGGATAAAAATAAAAATGTTTTGATCTATTCTTAAGCATATAAGCAACTGAAGGGAAATATATTTTTATTTGAAGATATATGAAGGGATTTTTAAAATTGAAGCATAAACTGAAATAAAAAAAAATTCCATTTGTATAACGAAGTTACTATTAGTTTCTTACTTTCAGAAACTCCTCACATGATTTTCGCAAAAACAACGTTAGGGATTCGTTAAGGATTTTAATTATATCAACAATGTTTTATATTTTATCTTTAGTATAAAAATAAACACCGGTAATATGATATAAATATCTACATCTTTACTGAAATTTGAATTTGTCTGCATTTCAATACTTTTAATTCATTTACTTTCTTATTTTTCTAAGAATCGATTAATTATTGAGTATGATTAGTTTTAAAGTTTATAATCATGAGACGTAATTTAGTCAAAAACCGCTTTATTAACAATAGATATATTTTGCAACATGGTAATTTTTTTCTCTAATTTAAAGTTAAATTATATGTTTATTTTTCAATTCATGATGATTATTACATTATTTCCTCATTTATGAATACTATTATATTATGAAAATATTTACCCCAACCTGCCCCAATTCTGGGCATACGGGTAAATGTTTATTATATTATACTATTATATTATATATTACTTTCTGGTTGAAATTTGATGTTGTTGTTATCAAAAAGAAAAAAAAAGATACCTTAGAAAAATTACATTTATTTAACCAGTAAATTTTGAAATATCTCTGACATTAATTACTCTTTTAAATATTAATTTTCTGATATGCTTTAGTTTCCTCCAAAAACTAGAAGCTAAACACAGGCTAGTTTAATAAATTCAAAGTGAAATTGTCTTTACAATGTTATTAAAGTTATAGTTTTGCTCTCTTCAACATAAGCAATTAATCTAAGATGTGCTCTCAAATTTGTTTATTTAGCTCTTACTAAATATAGACAATAAATGTAGACCAAATGTGAACTCTAAATAAATTATAGAAAATTATTCAGGTTATTTCAGTGAAATGATTAAATATGATTCTGTAGTTTTAACAAGGCAGTAAATAATGTTCCTTGACGACAAAACCGCTTTACAAAAGCAAGAAACTGTTTTAAAATAATAATAAATTGAGATGTTCCTTTAGCTCAATTATTAAAATTAATCGTGTAACTTAGTATTGACCGGGTAACAAACATTGTTACTTTAACCAACACTTAAATTAAGTATCTTTCTATGATTTTGTATTATGGATGATACATTCAAATAAAATAAAAAAAGAAACACTGGAAGTAAATATGTATATTTTTGAAAAATATAGCTTATTACGAATTATGAATAGTTTTGCTTTTAATAAAGAATACTAAATTGTAATTTTTGAACAGAAGTTTTATTAAGAAAAAACAAGAAATAGCGATTTTTACAAATTACTAATTTAATTTACTGTCTTAGAACAAAATAAATACGTTTATTAATAAGTTTATAGAATTTACGAGTGTTGAAACAGACATTGAAAATAAAAAATGATTAAGGAGAAAAGGATTTTTTTCAGTGTCACAATAGTGATGAAATGGAGCATGTAGCATTAAATAGTGACATTTACGCCTATCATTTTTTATTTTTTTCTTCATAATGATAGCTATAAACTTTTAATTTATGTGTTTGATAAAAAAAACCTGAACAGTATCACATCATTCTTTGGATTTTGGACTTTTTTCGAAAATATCGTCTTCATTGAAGAAAAAAAAATTGGTTTGAATATGAATTATATTTGATTATGATGATAATAACACTCGTGTAATATGAACTAAATTTAAATGCATACATAAATAAAAACAAACAAATATAAATGAACAATGCTCTTGTTTTTCATTTTTATTTTTTATAATAATTTGATTATGCATTTTTAAAATTAATATAAAAATTATGTAAAAAACTGACATAACTTAACACTAGGCTATATCTAAATTATATTCCAGTTTCCAATTTTCCGCATGTTTTTTATTCTATTTTGAAATAAAATATGTGAAATTTTTCAGAAATTATAATTATTTGGTTTTCTTTCAGTAAGGGTTTACAAAATTTTGAGATCATTTTAAGATAAAGGTATAGCCAAAGTAGTTTTGTGATATTTTACAGGTTATGTAAAAATAATTTCAGTCATTTGATTAAAAACTCATCAGTCGGCAACTTATTAATTAATTTGACAAGAAACAAAAATCTAGGTAAACACAAAATCCAATAAAATTTAAAACAAAGCAATTTACAGTTAACATGAAAATTATGATAAATTATCACTATGTTTCAAAAAGCGAATTCAAATATTTAAGTCAATAAATATCCCATAGACGATGCAGAAAAGATATGGAAACTCCAAAATATATGCATATTTAAATTTATAAAGAAACAAAAATAATGGTGGCCAATAATTTTGAGAGAGATAACAATATGAGTATGGAAACCCTAAAATATATGCATATTTAAATTTGTAAATAAATAAGAAAAATAGTGGTCAATAATTTTGAGATATATAACAATATGAGTATGTAATATTATGGAAAAGTTTCACAGTGAGGCTTAGGAACAAAATTTCTTTGGAATTACAATGATGGATTTTGGGATCATTAGTTCGTTAGGGTTTTCGTAAGATAAACAAATTAATTAAAAGATTATTTTGCTTTGCATGAATTTTTATTGAATTCAGGACTAATTTCAGTTATAAATTTTTCCACGTACTTTTCGGAAATTGGATTTCCTCGGAATTCAGAAAAGTCAGTACGCTTTACTAAAAGTCTTGATGGGCATTGTTGTCAAAAACTGTATTTGTTAAAATTCATGTTTGATTTGAAACCTAAAAATAATACAATATTAATACAACATAATTTTGTTAAAAATTTGTTTATTCATCAATTATGTAATTTAATATTTTTCATTATTCGTCTCTCAACGTATTTTCACATATATGAATATCGTCTTTATGTGCCACTGTGTCTTTAATGAAAAAAGTTTTCAATCAATACGTATTACACACACATTTATGATTCAATATTTTTCAATATCCGTCTCTCAACATATTTTTACACTTTTGAATATCTTCTTCATATGCCACAGTGTCTTTGAAGGATGAATGTTTTAAATTAAAGCGTTTTACCCTAACATTTATGGAACAAAGAATTAGACTCTCACCGGAAGTTGGCTTACATGTAATTATCGAAAGATTTCAAAGATATTCAGTTGATATTAAGAGAAAGAACCAAAAAAGAGTAATATGGATAATATAAGACTGACAAAAAACATTTTCAACATCATCAAGAAAATTAAATTTTCAAGATAGCAATGAACTTGTCTTATAGCTCAAGGAACAAATATGTCCCATAATTTATGTCTCATTTGAAATGATACTTGCACCTGCATCATTTTCATTATTATTTTTTTATTTGCACATTCGTATTTTAACTTAATTTAATAATCAATGAGAATCTCAAATGAATGAATTATTTATCGACGCTATTATGATGCGTATACAGATGTTAAAGACTACATAATGCAATGGCGTCTTAATGGGCCAAGAAATATTACCCCAAGATATAAGTCCAAATAATTTGGAATGCAACTTTCTAGAAATTACTTTAATACTTATGAGAGAGTCAATTTAGTGACCTTTATAGGAATGTGAAAGTTATAGGCTATTAACACGGAATAATGTTTTTCTGTGCAGATTTCAGTCATTGGATTTCTTAGTGAAAGCGATACTCTATAATTTCGGAATGATTTTCGGGGAGCAAAACCCCCTCGCCGATTATTATTTACCTTTACTTTCCCTCCTAAATAATGGCCTTTACCTCATATAAGTCTCTGAACGGCATAACTTTCGATTTCCGTCGTCAAGGCCGTTTATATTATATAGCTATGCAAAGCCGTTTATATTACATAGCTAACCGCCCTGAATAACTTTTGCACGTTCAAAGATTAAATCTTAATGGCCCGATGAGGTTACCTCAAATATGCTAAAATAGTTAGTGAATACATCAGGGTGGTGGATATTTTAAGTTACGAAATGTCACATAAAAAATATTTTTCTTCGTTTCTAAAATTAAAAAAAGAATTATACAAAAATCTATTGCGAGTGATTATCAATTGTGATATTTATTACACAAATCGATTAAGTCCCCTATAACATCCTAAATTCAAAAGACAAAGCACTTGCTTTAGTCATAGTTTTTAGATTTATAATAAATATTCTACGTAATGAAAATCAAGACCTCTAAATAATTAAAAATTATGAGAATTCATAATATGAAAAGTATTTTAAAAAAATAATGTACAGTGCGCAAATAATAAATGAAACACCCTGAATAACTTTTGATCTAATTACCGCAGTTTTACGTACTAGGACTCAATCTTAATAGTTTGAGGGGTTTACTTCAAATATGTTAATTAGTTAGTACAGACGATATTTTAAGTTAAGACACAAAAATGAGACACTTTCTCTGAATAAACATACTTTTTGTTGTTGATGGTTTTTGACCCCCAAAATATAGGGGGTAGTCATAATCTGGGAAATGTGGTCCCAATAATTTGGTCAGGATAGCTGTCGAAAGTTTGGTCCCCTTATGTCAATTATACTTTTTTCGTATTTCGTTATTTCTCTAGAATTTTTTAAGCGAATTGAACAATTATTGCACACAATTATAAAATTCGTTTATCCAGAAAAAAAGACTCTCTGCAAAAAAATAAATTTTAGTAAATATTTATTATATTTTATTTAATAATAGTAGTAAAAATGTTGAAATGTAAGGTATACAATTTTGTACATCATTTTAATGAATGTGATTTTACATTGCAAAATGCAAACTTTGAGCGAAATCGATAAAATAGTTCCCGAGAAATTGAATTTTAAAAAGTTATATAAAATAATTAAAAAATATTAATTTATATAAAATATTATTTCGAATAAATATTACAGTCAATTCGCTATAACTCGAAGTACGATAACTCGAATATTACTATAACTCGATTTTTTTATGAGGTCCCGACCCTTTTATCTTCAATTTCATGTTAATTATTCTCGATTACTCGAATTTTACTCCCTTTAACTCGATTTTTTTTTGATCTTTTAAAGCAAGAAAAAAAACCTAGGAACTGATATCTTGCCCTTTCCTTTGCAACACACACACACAATGTCTTTCGCACTCTTCATGGAGAAGATAAAGCTGTCCCTCTTGAAGTATGTGAACAGTGGTTAAGTGAAACGTTACCAAATTTACTTCAAGGATACAGTTAAAATGATGTTTTCAATATTGATGAAATGGGTTTATTTTTTAAATGTCTTCCAAATAAAACTATGATGTTTAAGGATGAAAACTGCTCAGGGGGTAAAATGAGCAAGGAACGTTTGACTGTCCTAGTTGGAAGAAATGCGTCTGGGACAGAGAAATTGCCCTTACTTGTTATCGGAAAAAAAGCGAAATCCCCGATGTTTCAAGAACGTAAAAACGTATTCCTTTGGATTACAAGCCTAACAAAAAGTTTTGGATGACATCAGTTTTATTTGAAAACTATGTAAGAAAATTGGATCGGAAATTATTCGCTAAAAAAAGAAAAGTGATACTCTTTATGGATAAATGCACAGCACATAGTGATCAACCTAATTTGAAAGCAGTAAACTTGCAGTTTCTCCCGCCAAACACAACAGCAAAGTTGCAGCCGATGGACCAGGGTATCATAAAGTGCTTCATACAGTCTTATCGTAAATGGCTTGTCAGAAAAATGATTAATAAGCATTAATTAAATTATCCGACAATATTTTGAAAGTCCAAAACCGAAACTAACGGTAAGTCGAACTTCCGATACGTCGAAGTTTTTCGTCAGTCCTATCAGATTCGAGTTATCGCGAATTCACTGTATTTCATATAAATTATTAATATAATATAAATTTTGGAAAATAATATATTTCAACAAAAAAAGAATCGTGCAAAAATAAAAATATTTCTTTTTCAATTAAATTGAAATTATAATAAAAGGGAACAAACTTAATAGTCAGCAAAACCGGTTTTTAAAAACTTGTATTTTATTACCCTTATATTAAACACTCTGTTAAAGCATTCCTTTAATATACCAGATGTATTGCTTGGTAAATATATGACTACATAATCTTGTAATTTAAACAATTCGGATGATAAAGCGACTTTTATACTACACATATGTATTTATAAAAGATGGTGATCTGTATCATTGAAAAGTTGATAAGTAATTCGTTGTGTTCAATTAAATATATATGATTTTAAATTATTTTGCAGGAGCTCAAAACACATATGCAAAGGAAAAACCGTCACCATTAGCAACTTTTCCACTGAATCTTAACAATGTTCCAGAAATAAGATTATTATTGCCTAATGATGTCCAACAGCAATTAGCAGATTTGAGAATATCCATACCTCAACAGGAGCAGGCCTCCAAACCATATCCAGAAACTCCAAATAGAGGACCACCCAATCATGGAAATGAAGCATATCGCGGAGGGGAAGGAAAAATACCTAGTCCAACTTTCGAATCCCAAAGATATCCTGAAAAAAATTACGACAAGCCTCAAGATACTCCTCTGAAACCTAACTATAACCAAAACAATAATCAAAATCAACCAGATGAAGGATTCTCCCAACCAGATCCTAATCATTTTGCCAATGCAGTGAACTTTCCTGGTCCTAACTTTCAAGATGCAACAAACAACTACGGGCAAGCCTATTCAAATGAACAACAACATCAGGGTGGAAATGAAGCCATACACAACCAAAATTTCCAAGTAGATTCAAGGGTTCCTTTGAAACACCAAAACTATGGCAATGACGGTAATTCAAATCAAAACCAGTATAATAATGACTTCCAACTGGACGCCAGGGCACCAACTAAGACTCAAAGCTTTTCAAGTGGCCAAAGGGATTATTCCCACAATACGAGGAATTATCAGCACAACAATGGGCAACAGTTTAATCAACAAAATCATCGAGGTGGAGGAGGATTTCCTCCTTTTTCCAACGAAGTGCAAAGAGGGGCTAGAGGCGAGAGTTTCAGACCTCTTTCGAATGGAAATTTTCCACAAAAGGTAAACTACAACAACGCTCAATCTGTAAAAGGTGGCCAGCAAATTGGAAACAACCAGTACAATTCAAATCAGAACTTGGGACAAAATGCATGGAGGGCCCAACAACCCAACAGAGGCAAGATAAACAACAACAACAACAGAGTAATTCCAAATGAAAAACACTTCTACAATGTCGATTCAATCAATAATAATCAAAATATCAAAACGCAAACAGGATTTCACAGCACGCAGCAAAATATTAATTACAACGTCGCTGGAGGAGGTCAAACTGGTCAAAAAGCCACGGGAACGTCATATAATCAAGCCGATTCCAATCAGGGAGGTTTTGAACAGCAAAAGATATTGGATGATGGTAATGTGTACGATGGTACACAATCTTCTAGTGGTTCACCAATTTCTACGACTCAGTTCACGCAACAAGTGCTAGATGATGATAGAAATACAACGCAAGGAAACGCGGTTGACGAAGTGTATTTTGTGCCACAGTTGCCAACTCAAGACGATGTACAGACTCAAATAACTTCTTTGGATGTTTCAACTCCAGAGGATGCATCCGTAGGAACAGAAACCGTGTCAACAAATACAGTGAGAGAAAACACGCCTGTAACACAACAAGAGGGTAAGTATTTTCTCATTTCTCAAAATAATTCAATTTATTGTCATTTCAAATCAATATTACCGATTTAGGGAAAACTATTCGAAAGTGCCAAACATGTTTTGAAACATACGATAGATCTACGAAAAATCGGTCGACTTGAAAAAATTAAGGTAAATCTCAGTCTCACCTAAAGATGCGCAATGACTTGGGGTCAGTACACAAATAACACTAACTAGAGTTATTTCAAAAAAAAATTATTACGTTAAAAAAAGCTGTTTTCATTTTAGAAAAAATAATTTCAGTGTGAGAAAGTAAAAATATTCAAAACAGAATTATAGCATATTATTTAGACAGATAATGTATTCCTTGAATTGGCAATAAATTTATTAAATTTATTATTAATTAAGTGTTTAAAACTACCCGAAATGTAATTGTCATTTTATTTTGAAGAATTATAAGGCAATCAAATATCAAAATAAGGCAATGGTATCCATTTTGTTTTGAAACATAAAGTCTATCTCTCAATATTGCTTAAGTTTATCCTTTCTCTCAATATGTATTTAATTTTTTCTACATTGTATAAATTTAATAACAATTTACAAAATTAACTTGCTAAAAAACTCTAAAAAAAAACAATTTAAAAAAATTGAACCAAGAAACAGTACCATGGGGTAATCATTTCGTTGTTTTCAATTACTTGATTTTATCTTCAAACTATTGCATTCATATGGCATCCTCAATGATTCCTAATTGTTATCAAAATCATAAACTATTAATAAATTCAGGAGGTTTCATAATGATCACCTTTATTACATATTTTAAGAGACTCTTTGACTTAATTTTTTTGGAAAGAATCTATAAAATATGTGCAAAGGGCAGTCATTACATAAGTAACTTTATTGGTTTAAGCGCTTGTTACTTCTTGAATTTATTATGCTTTAACCTTTAAATATGCTGACCAGGTGGCCGAGTGGTTAGCGTGTCTGACTGCGGAGCCATTAACCGCTGGTTCGAATCCTGCTCAGGGCATGGATGTTTCTTCCTCTCTCTGTGTTCTATGTCATTTCCTCTTTGTGTGAATGTGATCCACCTATAAACGGGTTTGTGGTTGTGTGACGTGGGCGACGCTGCTCCACCGACGTGGCTTCGCCACGGGTGCCCACTGGGTAACGAGAAGAGAGTAGCAGTTCTGGCATTTCTGTGGCCAATGGGACAAACCCCAAGTGCCCGCCATTTAAAAAAAAAAAAAAAAAAAAAAACTTTACATTGAACTTTTTTTCTTTTCATTTTTCTGCACAGAATTTGAAACATCAAGCGATGGAATCACTGGAAGTTCGGGTATTAGCCGACAAATTAGCAATTTGGTTGACCAAAACAATTTCTGCGATTGTTCTCAAAACTGTGCTCCAATTCAGAGATTGCCATCCGAGAACTTTGGGTCATCTATTAGAGAAATTACAAGGTCATTAAATGCCGATGCCTTTTTTGAGTTTGTGGGTCTTTCTGACGATGAAATTGAGTCCATGCTCTCTAATACAGGTAAGCAAATTTTTATTTCCCATATATTTTCAGAAGCAAATGTTTGTTTCGCCTATGGAACACTTAATGATCGAGCTTCTTTCGGCGGAACCCTGATATAATTAATGGATACAAAGAGTTTAAAATATTTAAGAGGAATGAAATTTTTTCAGGGTTTCTTCATTAATCTTAAATTAGATTTTATGTCAGGAAGTTGATTTCGCACTCCAGGAGCAGTATCTAATTTAGTTCTGAATTTTTTTTCTCACATATATAACATATACAGTAGTACATATATAACATATAACATAACAGGTGTACATATATAAGCTGAAAATGAAACAAATAAGACCAATTGTGTTATTTTGTTGAAATGAAAATTAAAAAGAATTTATACCAGCGTTGAAAATGGTTATACCAGCGACACATATCTTTATCATCAACTTTAATTTAAAAATCGTGATAGGAAATAGTGCAATTTTTCATAAACGCGTGTCCTATTCATAATTTAAAAGTATAGTTATTAGAAAAATAATGTTTAAAAAATGTGCTATTTCATTGTAATAACATTTTACTTTTAATCATTTCACAAAGTCAACCGAAATATTATATAAATGATGGATTATTGATCTGATCTAAATATAAACACAGGCTCAAAATATCATTGTTGTTTAAGTTTTAAAAAAAATGTTCTAACATTCGGAACCCCTTACATGGAACCCTAGGATTACACCGAACACCATTTGGAAACCACCATTTGATTTCAGAGGAATGCTTGTGACAGTAATATTACGAAAACTTTTCGGAATCTGTCTGAAGTAGCATTCCGTGAAGCACTGTAAGTTTATTAAATAAACTTTTTTTTTAAATAAATGAATACTCAATACAACTGTAATTACAAAAAATGTAATTTCTATACTAATAATGAAAAATAATTATTTACATCGGTACAATACGAAACAAAAGTAATATTTTTCTAAACGTGGACATATTTAGAACATATATTTATATAGAAATATATATCTATTATATTAAGCTATTATATTGATCGATTATATCTATTATGTAAGTAATATATATTTAGAATATATATTTATTATATTCAAATCTCTAAATAGGTACAATCCGGGTATTATAAGTCTTACTTACACTGTATAAAAAAAATCATTTTTAGAAGGAATGGCGTGATTTTAGCCAATAATTTGAAACCTAATTAGTGCCGGATATATACAAGTTTCCTTTACTTAATATCTAAAAATATATTCGTTGGTGGCGTTCAATTAACTGTCCATGATTCGAATAACTGAAATGAGCCTATAACGTTTAAAGCTTTTAAACGTTTAACGTTAATTAAAATATTTTTTTTGTTCAGAAAAAAAAGTGTTTAGGTATCTCATCATCTAAAGCGATTGTGAAAGAAACTCAACCACTGAAAAATAAGGAATGTATGTACAATCGGAGATGAGAATAATGCTAAATTAACAGCCCACTCATTTTCCTCAAACAGCAATTGCTACTTTAATAAATGTTAATATTTCCGCAATAAAATTAAATTTGCCTCAAAGATTGCACATAAAAAGGAAACAAATTATAAACAATTCACGGAAATCATTCTGAGTTTCATTTTCCTATATTCTTATTAAATTATAGGGAAACTTGGTACTTGCGTATTCTCTCGTCGATCGTTTTTCCCAAATCTGAAAATAAATTTAGAAATGGTTCAATTTAAAATATTATCTCGTTAGTTACATCTTATTTTTTTTGTTATAAGTTATATGTGTACTCTATACATTTTTTATAATCAATTACTATATTAAACTAAATTTGAAAGATACCAAAATTATTCTGGCTCGATGTTGTCGAAAATAGTCGACTGGATAATATGTAAGTACCGGAAACGTAGCCCTCAGATTTTTAAATAAAAAAACAATTTGGGTGTGAAATTCCCCTATATTTGCATAGAATAGGGGAATTTAAATAGAGGCATTCCCCCATATTTTGCTAAACTTAGCTTTCAGAAATATCTTTAAAAGTTAAAATCAGCTTTCAGAATTATCTTAAAAAGTTGAAATTAGTTGTCACAATTAGCTTATAAAAAGTAAAAATTAACTTTCTGGAATATCTGAGCTTGCGAACAATCACTGTAAAAGTATTTTGATAGTTATAAAAAAAATGAAGAGATTGTTAGAAGACGCTTTATAATAAAAGAGCGTATATTATTTTTCTGTTTTAATTTTCCGGTTTTAAATTTAGTTTTTATAAATTAAATGTATTATACAAATTAAAAAGATTTATTTTTCAGTTTTAAGTTTTTGGTTTAAATTAAATGTAATATACCGGATTACAGATATAGAATGTTATATTGTGATATTTTGTAAATTCGAAAATTAATTTTAATATATTTCTTAAATAAAGTAAGATATTTAAATAAGTTGGTTGAATCAAGAAATATTTTATGACACGTTTTTTTATCTGTGTATCATTTTTCTAAAAATAATTCTTTATTCTAAGAAAAAGCAATTATTTAGTAAATCATTCATTTTATTAATTTGGTTTATAGCGTTGTTGTTTGGTTCGTATGTAATTCATCTAGACTTTGAGAGGAAAAATAGCATAAAATAAACGTACAATTAACTAAATATTTTTATTTTTACAAAAATTAAGGTCCGCGAAACGACTTTTGTTCTTACAAAACCAAAACGACTTGTTTAACAAAAGGTTTTTAGAAGTGTTTTTTTTCCTTCCAAACCTAAATCTTATATTTCTGTACAAAAATGCAATCAAAGACACTTGGAGAATTTTTTTTAAAGATCAAAACTGAAAAGATTGTTACAGTTTCATAGAATTTTTTTAATTTAATTCAGTAAGTGAAAAAAAAAACCGGAATGACTAAAGCTGCATTGTTATTTTGTTCATTGACAGAGAAAGTTTGAGAATGCCAGTGATTAAGCTCAAAAAATTTGTAAACCAGACAGATTTAAAACGCTCTGTTTGATTTCTGGTTACCAGAACACAAAATTTAAAGAAATATTACCTCAACACAAGTAGAGGCTGTTTGTTTTTGAAGAATGTAAAATGAAATCTTTTGAGATCTTAAAACAATTAAGATCTCAGGAACGTGATTTTATTCACTTAGCAGAGCTTAAAGTAAAGAGAGTTAAGTTTTTTTAACATTTAAGCCATTCACCTCAATTCCAACAACGGATATTAGGAACAAACCTTTGTAACTTACATTCATAAATGGATAACAGATAGGATTGCGCAATCGTAAGAACAAGAAATGAAGAAATAATATATGATTCTGATCGTGTTAAATAAGAAGATACATTGTGTATTGGGGATTTTATTTTCAGAGAGATTATAGACTGAAGTCACATCTGCTTCAGTAACTCTTAATCGTGATTGTTCTTTGTTTTTAGCCTTTTGGCATGGCTTTTTGGCTCCTTTCTTATAGAAAGGATTGTTCCATATGGATTTGTCGTGCTTCACTGTCTTTTAGATTACAAACTATCCTAAAATTAGTTTGTGTTCCATTTTCTTTGTTGCGCAGCACTTTCATTCTCAGGATGATACTATGTTTGAATGCTTCACTTATCTGACTAAAAGAGAATATTGAAAGCATTTTTGTTCCATTCGAAAGCAGTTTTATTATGCTTTCCGTTCATTCATTTCTTAGAAAACCGTCTGAGATTTATCCTTTTCCTTACTACGTTGTTGAAAAATTTTTTTTTAGAGAAACGACAATTCAACTAGGAATTTATTAATTCGTTTTTAAAACCCACCCACCATTTTCCTTTCACTGGATTTTTTGTTTGTTTTTGAGAAACCTTCATTTTTAGAAAACAGCGGTATATTTAAATTCAAATACTCTAGGCGTCGGACCTGTGTTCTACATTAATAAATACCACGCTAAGCATTCCTCGCCAGATTCGATCAAATAGTAAATTTGGCGAATAAAATTGCGTTTTGGCCAGAGTATTGGAGAATGATTTTTTTTCCACTGGAAAGAAAAGTATATATTTAACTAAACAAATCAGTATTTATTATTCCATTACAGTAATTTCGGTAGATGCTCCGCATAACCAATTAGAATTGGGTCCAAAAAAAGACATTTTAATTTAATTTTTTACATTATTCATTCATATTAAAATAATAACGTAATTTTCAACATGATTTATTTTAATTTTTTTTAATGTAATATGAAAGATAGGGAAACCTAAGGAAGATATAATGTTATGTTTTGAAGAATTATTCAAAATTTTAAAAAAATGCGATTTTTTTTGTTTAAATACAGCTTTTATACATTTTTGACGATGAAAACATTTTGAAATTAAAAAAATTACTTTTTGTTCTGAACTTCCTTAAATTAGTTTGAAGCTATTATTTTTTTAATTTGAAGCTATTTTAATTAAATTTTCAATTTTCAATTTCTTTTCTTTTAATATAAAGAATTTCAAATATTTAATTTAATGGTTTAAAAACACGTAATGCTGAAGATTTAAGAAAATTTGATATGTTAGAACAGCCTTTTCTCGCCATTTTTAATTTTGGGTTACAATTTTATTTTATTTATGTGATTTTTTTTTTTTTTTAGTCTTAACGAATTTTTGTTAATCGATATTTTTCAATAGCATTTTACTTTTCAAAAAAACGAGTTATAAGGAATTCTTATTATTAGATCCAGAGAACTAGCGTTTGTAACTAAAAATGTTTAGGATGTTTCTCAACAATCTTAAGCATAATAAAATTATGTAGTTAGTATTTTAGATACGCAATTTAATACTGCAGTTTGTTTGTATTTTTTATGTATGTTTATATTTTATTTCAAATTTACAGCTTTATTATTAATTAAACTGGCTAAGGCCAATTCTGCAGAGTAATAGAAAAATCAACATAGTTTTATTGCTTCAAAATTTTTTTACTCAAAATTGAGATTTTTATATATTTGGCATATTTGAGTGATAAACTATTTTTAGTCAAAAATACATTTTGTTTTATCAGTTTTTTGAAATTCTATTTTGAAGTCCACAACATTGACAAGAGAAAAAAAAGATTCCCCATGGCATAGTAGAATATAGGTGACCCTGAAAAATTATGTCATAAAAAATTGCGAAAAACGCAACTGTCTGTTGTTCAAAATAATAAATGGATTTTAAATCGAAAAAAGTCTCAAAATTTTTCAAAACTCTAAATCAGATCATACCGATATACTTTTTCGAAAATGCTGATTGTATTATACTTTTAAATACATACTAATTGCGTTATTTTAAGAAATAATAACTAGACGTAAAATTGATGACATATAGTACAATTTCATTAGTATTAAAATGTTTCAAAAATAAAATAAAAAATATGTCCGAAGTGAAACATATCATTTAATTTTTTTAAGTTACTGTATATATCGGTGTATAAGTGGACTTTTCAAACCCCCAAAATCTTACGTAAATAAGGGGATCGGTTTTTACATCTGTAATAAAGTCAGATATTCTTTGATAGTGAAATATCGATGTCTTATAAATAATGAGAAGTATATGAATAACTCTGTATCAATTTACTCCTTAGAAAAACTATTTTTAATATGTTATATAAAATTAATTTTGCATTTTCTTTCATCATATTTTCCTAACATATAAGGGTTTTTATTAGAAACACTTTACATCACGTGCAGAAAAATTAAGAATAAGAAAAATTAAGATTTTTAAAGAGTATTTCGAAATATAAAATACAACAAAAACTTTTAAAACATACCATAAAGCTACAAATTTAAAGATTCCAGAGCATTTTTTTCCAATTTCCACCCGATTGACAATCGTCACTCTTGTATTAGTAGGACGGAATTGTTGCCCACTCTTTCAGGGGGCCATATTAGGTGGGCCAGCGTAGCTCCCAGAGTAAGGACTAATAGTGCAGTAAATGAAGGGACTATCATGCTTTGTCCGGGATTCGAACCCAGGATCTTTCTGATGTAAGGCCAGCTCCTTTACCACTTCGCATTCGGTTGGTAGATTCCAAAACTGCATAGTGTTCAAGGAGATAACCTCACATCTGAATACATCTTTATTTGAAGGCAATTTTTTATATACAAAGAGAACAATATATAATATATTTAACTCGGAAAATTTTGTAGAATTAATTATTTTTTTAATTTTAAAATTATTTATATAATATTATTATTAAAAATATTTATAATTTCAGCGGTCGACTTAAACACCCGGCATACTATAAATTTGCTCCCTCGTAACCGAAAATAGGCGGACGGCTTATACACGCGGCATAGTATAAGTTTGCTCCCTCGTAACCGAAAATAGGCTGCCGACTTAAACACACGGCATACTATAAATTTGCTCTCTCGTAACCGAAAATAGGCGGACGGCTTATACACGCGGCATACTATAAATTTGCTCCCTCGTAACCGAAAATAGGCGGTCGACTTATACACCCGGCATACTATAAATTTGCTCCCTCGTAACCGAAAATAGGCGGTCGACTTATACACCCGGCATACTATAAATTTGCTCCCTCGTAACCGAAAATAGGCGGTCGACTTATACACCCGGCGTACTATAAATTTGCTCTCTAGTAATCAAAAATAGGAGGTCGACTTATACACCCGGCATACTATAAATTTGCTCCCTCGTAACCGAAAATAGGCGGTCGACTTATACACCCGGCATACTATAAATTTGCTCCCTCGTAACCGAAAATAGGCGGTCGACTTATACACCAGGCATACTATAAATTTGCTCCCTCGTAACCGAAAATAGGCGGTCGACTTATACACCCGGCGTACTACAAATTTGCTCTCTAGTAATCAAAAATAGGCGGTCGACTTATACACCCGGCATACTATAAATTTGCTCCCTCGTAACCGAAAATAGGCGGTCGACTTATGCACCCGGCATACTATAAATTTGCTTAGTAATCAAAAATAGGTGGTCGATTTATACACCCGGCATATTAGAAATTTGCTCTCTCATAATCAAAAATAAACGGTCGACTTATACAATGGGTCGATTTATATGCGGTACCTTGTGAAAGATGAAACGTAAATAAATTTAAGAAGATCTAAATTTGCAATTCATGACGTTAATAGTACTTCATAGAAAACTTATAATCAACTATGCATAAATCTAGTTTGAATATTTATATAATTATCTAAATATATTCAACTTAGAAGCTATTTTTAGCAATTAGTAAATGGTAATCACCTTTCCCGCAATCGGTAAGTGCAGTGCGTTAAATTGAATATTTAAAATGAAGGAAGCTTAAAATTTGAATGAACAATGCTGAGAACAGATGCAAATAGAAATTTTTAAAATAAAAATCTCTGCTCAATTAAAAAAAAAAGTTTCCTTAAGAACAAGTGCGGTCGAAAAATGGCTATCAAAATAGAAATATTTTTAGAGCGGGAGATCTAAGATGTCCCATATTTCTTAAGTTTTGATAAGTCGCTCAAGGGTACAAATCTGACTTCGAATCGTTAGAAGGTCAAAAATCGTCTTGCCCAGCCATTTTCATGCTTTCACCATTTCGATAAATGAGTGACTATAAAAAGAAAGTTGTCTTTTGTGAAGCGTTTGAGGAATGTTATCGCCAAGATGATGAGTGCATCAAAGGATCACGGAACTCGTAAATAATAGAAAAGAGAACGATTTTGTTCTCTTTGTTGCCAAATCTGAGTTTCACGCACTCTCCATTACTTTGGAGATTTAGTTTTACCCAAACAACAGGATTACAAGGCTTGTTGTTTACAGCAAACAATTTGTTCTTCTTTGTTGAATGAATGCTCATTTCGTGAACTTTATCTAAACTGTTAGGAATATTAAAATAAAGAGAAGATGATGTATTCCGAGAAATATATAATGAGAGATTTTTTTTTACTGACTAATTACTAGGAATAATTTTCCTCATTTTTAAAAAAATTATACTTTTAACGTAATTTTAATACTATAAATTTATATGTGCTTTTCTCTTCAGAGAATGGTTAACGCAATAAAATAAATAGAAGGAAATGCTCAGGAAGTAAGGGTGCAAAAAATAAATAAACGAAACATCCTGAATAACTTTTGATCTAACGATCGTATTTTCAAAAACTAAAACTCAAATCTTAAATCGGACAAATTAAACCAAATTTAGATATTTCAATTTCAACTTCTCGGGAATTACTTGAAAGATTTCATTTAAATTTTGCATTTTGGCATGTAAAATTACATTCTTTAAAACTCATTTGTTTCCTTACAATTCAAAATTCTTTAGACTATTATTAAACAAAAAAATAAAATAATAATAAATAAGTTTAAAAAATTATTTTTGCTTGGATTTTTCTTTGGTTAAGCTAATTTTACAATTGCGTGCAATAATTGTTCAATTCGCTTAAAAAGTTCTTGAGATATTTCAAAATATGAAAAAATGCAGAAATCATAATCTATAAAAAAAAAAGTATGTTTATTCAGAGAAAGTACGTTTCTGTGTCACATTTCGTAACTTAAATTATCGCCTGCATTAAAACTAGCATATTTGAAGTAAACCCCTCAAACTATTAAAATTGAGTCATAATTCTTATTATTATTCTTATACGTATCGAATCTTGTAATAAATTGTAACACAAAAATAAATTAACCATTAATAGGAAAAGTTAATTAAATTACTTCATTCACAGCGAAATAATTTGTTAAATTAAATGTATTTAAAAATCTTAAAGAGGGGAGTAAGACATTAAACTGATTTAAATTATTTTTTAAAAACAATATATTTATAGATTAAACTTTTATTTAAATAATCTTTTTTTAAACTAAAATAAATGCAGTCTCAGAATTAATATTTTGCTTTTTTCGTTATTTTTGATAACGATTGACGAAATGTGTACATTTGGCGAAACTATTTCCTCACTCATATTTGTTAATCAATAGAGTTAGTCGATAAGTAACACTAAGGCTAATGCTTTTGAGAAAATTTGTATAATCAAATAAGGGAATAATAACAAGGGAAAAAGATAGTAATTTCTTTGACAAAATGTTCGCTCTATGCATTTGTCCGGAAAACGGTTTCGTCAAAAACTAAGGAAATATCCCGAACTTTCGAGTGTCTATTTTTTACAGAGTACGCTTCTTTGACACTTTTGGTTAATAAATCATTCTACAGATTTTGATTTGTGCAAAATTCAAAAGCTATTTTTGACATGCAGTTTTTATCAAAATAGGAAGGCAGTTAGCATAATGTGCTGCGCGCCCATTTAAAAATAATGTTCCACCATTGCTTAAAAAAAGTATCAAAAAATAGCATTGTTATTGGAACGCATTTCACTTTCAAAAATATTACATTACTCATATAATAAACAAGCCTAAGCAGTGTTTCGCCCCGTTGTTCGCCAAAAATACCAACTCTCATCCAAAAACCGTTATGAGGTGTGGTGTTTTTTTAAAGTTTGATTTTAGTTGTTACTTATCATGATGGTGAAAAGTCAAAGGTGAACAATGATTATTGAGGTCACTGGGGAATTAGAAAAAGAGATTTTTTTATTTTTTATGTTGCTTATTTGAAGCCGCTTTATGACCGGATTTTCACTTGCGTGTTTACTTTTAAACTGTTTTCTAATCAAAATTCTTTCTCTTGTACCCTTTCCCTGGCTATTCTAGCACTTCAAGTGTAGGTTTAAATGCAATTCAACTTGTTAAAAGGCCATCGCCCCCAGACAAGCCCTCTATTTCGATGGGAAGCTAGTTTTAGTATATAGGTGTGCACTCTATATACTTTTAGGGTATAGTCTTTATATAGCAATAGAAAATTAACATAGCAGTGAGGGTGGAAATGGATGTTAAGAGCTGTACTTTCACGCTTGTTGTCAATTTTAATTTCCAGAAGATTTATTAATGACTTTCCGTGTGCCATTATCTCATAAAAAATGTTTTTAACCTCAGCTATAACTTTTTTTAGCCGCAAAGGAAAAAAAATATATAATGGCAATTATAAACAAATTTAAAATTTAAATGAGATTTAATTCCATAATATTATTTTAAACTTTTCTATTTTTAGAGCGGTACTCTAAAAATTTTTTAATCAAAACTTCACAATCAAATTAAAAAGAAATTAGCGTATTTTAATGATATGAATATATGCTCAATAAGAAATACAAGAGCTGTGGTGGCTCAAGAGATAGAGCACTCGTCACCCAATAGGGTGACTCAGATTGGAATTTTAGTGATGGTTGGTTGATATGTGTTCTGCACCCGACTCGCACCGACCACAGTACTGACTTAAAATATCCCTGGTGGTAAACGGATAATGGGTTCGAGTCCTCTTGTTGTCGGGCTAACCATTGGAGATTTTCATGGTTTTGCTTCCTATGTAACGCAAATGTGAGCTAGCTCCACCATGAAGTCTTCCTCGAAGGCTAATGTCTCCCAATACTTGATCCTAGAGTTTCCTTATCTTCTGGGTTGGGTTCAAAATTAAAAGGCTACAGAGCTGAACATATCGCTGGTTCAAAAATAAAATGGCTCTTCTGCACTCACTTCTCCTTTAAACAACACTAATTATGTTTTCAGAGGTGTCATTTTATTTTGAACCAGCGATATGTAGTGTTAAACTCAGAATTGGGTCAAATGTTCAATGCCGATTATAAAATGAAATAAAAAATACAGTGAAATTCAGAAGTAAATATAATATTGTCAAATGGAATCTCTAAAAAATATCACGTATTTTTTTGAGAAATCTCGTATTTTATTGACATTTCATGTATTTTATTGAGTATAGTAACGTGCAAAAAAAATTTAATAGCCTCAAAAATGACACTTTATAACAAAACCTCATCAAGTTTGGCAAAATTCAAACTATATTAGTATCATATGAATTATTCAAAGAGAAAAATCTAATTAGATAAAAGTTTAACAGCTCTTTGGAATAGCTATATTCCAAACTAACTAGATATACCAAATAACTAAGTTTAGAATAGCTATATTACGAACTCATTTCTTAAATAAGGAATGTCTTCAGATCGGTAAGCAACACTTTCTTAACTTGCCGCTTTGTTTATTCACAAATTTAAACTGATTTTGAGTGCTAATTCAATTTTGAGCTTGCCACTATGCTCAATAAGGAGGACATGAGATTTTCAAATTTTACTACATCTATTTTAGAGCTATTTTGACACAATTTTGCTCAATTTTAAGATACCCCTTTTTACTGAGTAATGCTTGAATTTACCCAAAAATTGAATTTATACTATATTTTAAAATTTATTACTTTTTAGAAATGTTAAAATTTTTCTATACCTTAAAATTAAAGACCTTAAACTGAAATAGTATATTACAGTACATGCAAAGAAACACTCACAGAAGTGTCGGATTTGCGCAATGTATAAACATTGATTGGGGTCCCACAAAAATTTTCGTAAATGTTATGGATTCCCCTCACCAAAAAGTTTTTGAAATCCTGTGATACAAAATTACATGAAAATATTAAAATAACACAAATGTTAGTCTTAGTGTATAATTACAGTAAATCTGATACTATTCAAAAAGAAGAAATTTGATAAACAGAAAAGAATTTTCAAAATTTGCCCGTTATGGAGCTGTTTGATTATAAAAAGCGTCCTATTTATAACTTTTAAATACTATTAATATTATTATTTATTTTTTACTTATAAATTATACTTACATATTTTTTACTTATAAATTATACTTAGATATTTTTCACTTATAAATTATACTTAGATATTTTTTACTTATAAATTCAAGAACAATAGCTATGAATTGTAAAAAATTTAAACTAATTTAAACATATTTCTTATAGATTACTTAGGTTATCCATATTATTAAATATATATAGAATTATAGTAAATCTGATACTATTCAAAAAGAAGAAATTTGATAAACAGAAAAGAATTTTCAAAATTTGCTCGTTATGGAGCTGTTTGATTATAAAAAGCGTCCTATTTATAACTTTTAAATACTATTAATATTATTATTTATTTTTTACTTATAAATTATACTTACATATTTTTTACTTATAAATTATACTTAGATATTTTTCACTTATAAATTATACTTAGATATTTTTTACTTATAAATTCAAGAACAATAGCTATGAATTGTAAAAAATTTAAACTAATTTAAACATATTTCTTATAGATTACTTAGGTTATCCATATTATTAAATATATGTTAGGATAATCAAATCTTAAGTGAAAAGCAACTTTTTAAAGAGGTTATAGCTTTCATTAATCCGAAAATTCTGAATAAATTATTTTAAAAGATAAAGATTTAATTCGTGAAATTAGTTGCTCACGTTTTTTTTCTCAGTAGTCTATAGATAGAATCAGAAAATTAACACAAACTTAGGTGTCCTTAATAAAAGCAGAACAAATGTTGCATTTTACTTTCAAGATTGATATCGTCGAATACAATGCTCCAAACCTACATTAATCGCCTTTTAATCTTATGATCACATCGAGATTTATAAATTGATTATTGTGAATTATTATTGTCATGATTTATTTTTATAAATTGATCCTAAGTGAGAAAGAAAAAAGAAAGAAAGAGATTTAAAATAAACTTCTAGCCGGAAGTTGTAAATTGCTTCCCTATTTAACCCGAGTTAGATTCGTATATATTGCAATTAGTTAATTTAAAAATGAAAATAAATTATGATTTTCAAAAAAAAATTAGCAAAAAATGGTTAGGTAGTTTTAAATTTTGCAAAATAGATTTTATTTTATACGAAATTCATTATTACATAAATTTAATTTTTAGCAGATATTAAATACTAATATGTTTTATAAATAAGTTATTTTTCAAAGGTGTAAAATAAAGGACTTTTCGTATTGGATAGAAAATCGGAATTAGCTGGAACAAAATGTTTTGCTACCCCCATAGTCTATGAAATAATTATCTAGCGTTAAAAAAGTATTTGTTTAATTTTTTTTATTTGAGACATAAACACCCGTATAAAATAATTTTTTTCACCTTTTGTTATCAATTTTCTTTGAATAACACTCACGAGCTTCGTATGTCTTCAGATACGTTTGATGAAATTTAAAAATAATTATTCTTAATGAGGCTGAAATTAGGACTTATAACGAACTCGTATTTCTTTTTTCTCTTTAAAAAAAAACTTAATTTATTTGTTGCTGAACACATGTACCATTTCGAAACTTATCACTGTTCTATACTTATGGTTTATTAATATTTTAAACTTGCTCAAAAATAACCAATTATGAACAAAAATACAATAATTTGTAAAAGCCTCTCACTATGAAATAAAAGGTTAAATTGTTGTGCAAAACACAGGAAATACATAAAACACCACGTGAAAGTTTCATAAAACTTTCACCGGCTTTTGAATAATGATTTCTATCCTAAATTTTAAATTGAAAAATGTAAGAACAAAGCTTCAAAAAGTGCTTTTTTAAATATTTACCAATACACTGTGTACTATATGCCCCTCTAGGTATTTCCTTTGATCACAAAATAAGAACCTAGATAGTTTTGAAATCCTAAAAATCAATTCTTTTAAAAAGTGAAATGGATAAAAAAAATATCTATATTTGGGTCCAAGTTCATAACTGCAGCACTGTCGAACCTTAACTACTCTCGCAAATATAGTATGATGTTTCCATTTCGAAACCTACGACTTTTAATTAAAACCTATTCTTGAAATAATATTATTTTATGGTTCAATTAATTATGAACATATGAATTAAAATATTTTTGGATAAGATACTGAAAAGAAATGCTTCTTGTACGTTTTCAGGGTCCTACACGTTATTCGTTCCATCTAATGAAGCCGTGTCAAGACTGCCATCCAATTTAATAGATCAATGGAGGCAAAACAATCCAGATTTTACGACGGCATTGTTGAACCACGTGATTCCAGATGCAGTCTCTTTGAGTCAATTGAAACAAGGCGGTAGGCTTACATCAAGAGCAAATGAAGCAACCATTTTTGTCAACAATTACAACAATGAAGTAAGTATTTTTCACATCAATAGTAAAAGTAGAAAGTAATAATTGAAAAACGTTATTCACTGAAAAAGTTTTTTCAATGAAAACGCTAATAAAATCATGCTAATGATAACTTTAATGAAAAAGTTTAATGTTTGAAAAAATTTATTCTCTGAAAACGCTTACTTGCTGTAAGAGCTCATTTATTAATATTTACTTATTAATTCATTGAAAAAGCTCGTAAAATTATGCTTATAATAAATTTAATGTAATTGTAACTTAGATATAAATTTTAAAGCAAATAAAAGGTTGAATGCAATGTAAGAAAAAAGTAAAAGGAGACCATAGAAAAAGCGTATTCACTGACGAAGCTTATTTATAGTAAAAGCTTATTCATTGAAAAAGTTTATAAAACCATGCTTATGATAAATTTACTGCAATCATAAATTATTAATGAATTTTAAAACAAATAAACATCTGACTGCACGAAAAATATTTATATACTGTATTAAAATAGAGCCCTAAAAATAGTGCTAGATACTTGGTGGGTGGTGTGTGCATGTAAAGTAGAACGCACTCCGTATTTAAATTTTAATATATAAATTGTGCTATACTAAAATTAGAAATATCATATTTCAATGAAAATAATTAAAATCGGTTTCTGAGAAAGAAGTTTTGTTTCAAGGTGTTATGTAGTTAGTGAATTTGTTTAAAACCGCGTTGTAAACGCTTTTCGGAAACACTAAAGAAAATCTTAAAATACAGAGAAAGAGAGAAACATCGTATAAATATAACACTCTATTCAACTTAACAATTAATTGATCTTCACTGAAGAATTAAGAAAATTAATCAGAATCACTAAAAAATTAGAACTATGTAAGATTTCAATAGTTACAATTAAACTAATTGACTGCGTACAATTTGTTCATATTTAGGTTCACTTTATAATTGTTATAATGTAAAAGAGTTTGTAATCCTCTTTCGTAAATTTAGTGATTTTTTTTAAATTTTTATTTTTACTCATTACACTTAAATAATAAAAAAAGATTTTTTTTTTCTTTACAACAGAGCTTCTATTATAAATTTCTCATTCTCTTTCGTACAAATATATTTCTGGGCAAATTATTGATATCTCTAATAATTTTATTTTAACAAAAAGTATAATGAAACCATTTTTAATTACAATTTACATCCGAAGAAAAGAAAAATGGCAAAAAGAAGTACTTGTTACTAAATTTACTTTTCTTCTCAGCTTCTTTTTATATCGTGTTGTTTGTGCAAACTACAGCATTAGTTCGAAAACATAAATTGTCTTAAACTAGACCTCTCTTTTCACTAAATATTTAATTCGACAAAACATGCACAATTTTATTAAAAAAATGTTTAAACAAACTTTCTAATTTACTCATTTCGTGATCAATAAAATTATTTTCCTTTGAAAATTAGTTTTATCTTAGCACAATATTTTAAAAATGTAAATTCTAATTTTAAAAAATGAAAACGATTCCAAAAATGCGATATTTATAAAATCGTTTGCTCATAATATCCATATAACGTTTGTCACTATAAAAATTTTTTTCCCTAGATACAAGGCAAAACCAGAGCAATATTATTAAATATTAAACTTATCTTTTACAAAATGGCACAAGTTCATTAAAAACAATCTTGTTCTTTTTTGACTCGCTTTTAAGTATTATTTTTCAATAATATAAACTTATAAAGAACAACGCATTTAAATTTTAAATTATTGGAAAAAATTTCAAGATTAAATGTTGCGATCGCTAAAATTTTAGAAATGTCCCCCAAAATGTAAAGATTTCTAATCGGACTGCTAAATATAAACTATTTAGTAAACCCGAATTATTATTATTTTTTAAATTTTTTTTCTTTTTTTGAAAAAACTGATTTTTTTAGGTATTTAAATGATCAACAAAAAAATTATGTGGTTCAAAACATTATAATTTAATTTGCTTTTACATTTAAAAAAAACAAAAAAACAAATTAAAGATTTTTCTCCTGGTCGCCTTTTTTTTCCGATTAACAAGTTCTGCGTAAATGTAAAGTCACCAAGCACCGTAGCATTTTTTTTTTTTTTAATTTACCGTTTTATTGCAGAAGTTAATCAACTCAACCATATGTCCATCTATGTTTCTTTTTCTCCTCTGATCTCAAAAGATGTTAGTTGAGATAAGTGGATTCTGGATCAGAAAATAATTAAATAATGAAACCAGTATAGCTCAAGGCGTTTTAAAATTTTATTATAGTAGCAATTTTTAATGCTTTAAACGTTTTAATAGTTTATGTTGTCTTACCTAAACTAATTTACTGAGATATAAAAATTTGAGTGAAAAAATAAAGAATCTACAAAAGATTGACGTCAGCCTAGAAGTTTCTCTTTTTGTTAACCTGAAAAAACTTATTTAAAATTTGTTGATGATTATTCGCCTAGGAAAAAATTAATTTAAATATAATAATATAACTTTTTTATTTTTATTTTCTTTCTTTAGAATTTCCTTCCTAATTTAGTCCGCTTCTAATCTTTTTAAACATCCTGTTTTGTCAAAAGAGCTTATTAGAATGATCTAGATTTTATTGTTCAAATGGCATTAACACAATAAGTTAGAAAAGTTCAACTGCATTTGTAAAATGCAGTTTTTTTACCAGTAATTCGTTTAATCAACAGTTATGTTCTACTATTACAGATTTAAAATGAATTTAGGGGCAAAATAGTTAGCGCATACACAGAATTTTTATATGCCAGTCAAATTTTTACCAGTATTTTAAAAGAGTAATTTCTTTTTAGTTGTATATATTATTTTAACAATTGATATTTTTACAATCACTTTTACCCATCGCTATAATTACAGAAATGTTTTTTTTTTATATCATAATAAAAAGACTTTTTTCTTCAAAATCAAAATGGATCTTCAAGTTAAAATTTTCTCCATTTAAATTTTACATAGCATAAAATGAAAACAAGCAGCATGCATAAAATACAATTTTTGCTAAGAGGTTTCCTTCAATATTCACGATAATGAGTACATCCTTAGTGTTTTTAACCGCAAGTTAAAAAATAACAGTTGGGCTGAAAAGTTCGTAGGCTGACACATAGATGGGGCTACTATTATTAAAAACATATGATTTTTAGTTAGTTCTAACCTTCGAAAGACACGTGTATAAATTTGACAGCTGTCGGACTAACAGTTTGTGAGATATAGTATTTTTAGTGAAGCAACTTTTGTTTGTTTAAAAACAATGGATAAAAAGGAATTTCGCGTGTTTATAAAGCATTGTTTTTTATCGAAAAAAAATACTCTTGAAGCAAAGGCTTGGCTTGAGAAACATTATTCGAATTCTGTACCAGAAAAATCAACCATTGAGTAGTGATTTGCTAAGTTTAAACGAGGCGAAATGAACACCGACGAAGATGCGCACCGTGGACGCCCCAAAGAGGCTGTTAGCGAAGAAAATATCAAAAAAGTCTACAAAATAATTTTAGATTACCGTAAAGTGAAGTTGATCAAAATATCTGAGACTCTAAAGATATCAAAGGAAAGTGTTAAACATATCGTGAATGAATATTGAAATTGAAATTACATATTTGCTGACTTGTGTGCTCAATATAGGCTTATAAGTCATTGTCAAGTAGAAAATACAGATAGAACAATTCAGAGAAAGACATCACAAAGAATACATCCAGGGTTACGGCGGGATTCGAACCCGCTATCTCCACGCTTAGAATAAATATTTGGGTATGAGAAAGCTCTTGGCAAAGTGAGTGCCGCGCGAGCTCACAGTTGACCAAAAACAACAACGAATTGATGATTCTGAGCTGTGTTTGAGGCTGTTTAATCGTAATAAATCTGAATTTATGTGTCGATATATGACAATGGGTGAAACATGGCTCCATAATTTCACACTGGAGTTCAATCGACAGTCAGCGAGTGAACTGCACGAGAGGAACCAACTCCAAAGCTTGGAAAGATGCAAAAGTCAGCAGTCAAAGTTTCGGCATCAGTATTTTGGAATGCTCATGGTTTAATATTCATTGACTATCTTGAAAAAGGAACAACCATCAACATCGACTATTACATAGTGTTATTGGAACGTTTGAACTAGGAAATCACAGAAAAACGGCCCCATTTGAAGAAGACGAAAGTGCTGTTTCATCAAGACAATGCACCATGTCACAAGTTAATGAAAACGATGGCAAAACTCTATAAATTGGTCTTCGAATTGCTTCCGCATCCACGGTATTTTCCAGATTTGGTCCCCAGCGACTTTTTTCTGTTCTCAGACGTCAAGAGAATGCTCGCTGGAACGAAGTTCGCGCCCATAAAGAAGTAGTCACCAAAACTAAGCCCTATTTTGAGGCTAAAGACAAATCGTACTATAAAAATGGTATCGAAAAATTATATGACCGCTATAATCGTTGTATCGCCCTTGAAGGAAACTATATTGAATAATAAAATGAAATTTTATCATAAAATTTTTTTCTCTATGTTACCCTACGAACTTTTCAGCCCACCTGTTATATGGTAACCGTCTATGATGAAAAATTCTTATCTCAAATTTACGAACTTAAGCTCAGCATTGTCATGCTAAAGAATTTTATAGAGAACTGCGAAGTTTTTTTTCTTCAGAATTATTAAAAAATTAAGTTACGGAACGGCGTTCATTCTGCCGCTAGAAAAGTACTAAAAGTACCACATAGGCTCATACATTCTTTGGCCCTACTACACTCCTGCTGAAAATACTTTTGCTCAAATGATCGGATTTTCTTTTCGCGTACAAAGACTCAATCTCAATAGCTCGAGGGCTTAACTTTATGTATGCTAATTAATTTGTGCAGACGATATTTTAAGTTAGGAAATCAGACACAAAAACGTACTGTCTCTGAATAAACACACCTTTCTTTTTGTAAGACTCGGATTTCCAATTGCCCCAATATAGAGACATAGCTGCTATATTAGAAATATGGTCAAAATAGTTTGATCACGAGAGCGATCATGCATATCTCGCGAAAATTTTTAAGCGAAGTTAAAAAATGTTGCCACAATTACAAAGTTAATTCCCTGCAATCCAAAGATAATTTCCACGCAAAAATTACTTTTTAATAATTATATTTATTGTTTTTTATTATTTTATTTAATAACAGTAGAAAAAAATTGAATAGTAAGTTACACAAATTTTTACATCATTTTAAAAAATGTAATTTTATATAGAAAAATACAAAGTTTCATCGAAATCGGCTGAATAGCTCGTGTGAAATCAAATTTTAAATATACGATTTTTTTAAAAAAATTTGATAAATCAGAAACTATTTGACCGATTGCTGTATAAATTTGTACACCTCACAATTCAAAATTTTTTCTATTATTATTAAATAAAAAAATAAGTAGTCATTAAAAATTATTTTTTGCTTGGGATTATCTTCAAATAAATTAATTTTATAATATTTCAATTTGCTTAAAAGACACGAGATATGGTTGAAGACGCAAAAAGTAAAATTAAAATGCAGGGGCACAGATTTTCGATCGCTCTTCTGATCGAACTATTGGGGCCATATTTCTTACATTGCGGCTGCATGAGCCGTAGTGGCTCAGGTGATAGACCGTTCGTCTCCCTATGAGGTGAACCGGGTTCGAATCCCAGCGATGACAGGTCGAAACGAATTTCGCACCCGGCTCCCGCCAACCGCAGTGCTGGCTTAAAATATCTTCTGTGGTAGACGGATAATGTGTTTAGAGTCCCCTTGCAGTCAAATTAACCCTAGGAGGTTTTCGTGGTTTTCTTCGCCATGTAACGCAAATACGGGTTTAGTTCTATCAAAAAGTCCTCAGCGAAAACCAAGTTTCTCCCAATCATGTAGTTCCCTTGTTTTCTAGATTTGGTTCAAAATTAAGAGGGTGTGGAGTTGAACATCGGTAGTCGTAAACACAAAATTGGGTCTGCAGTTCAACGACGGTTATAAAATAAATTTAAATATTGCTGCTACCCCCATCGGATTCAGAAATCTGTATATTTCGAGAAAAAGGTACATTTATTCAAAGAAAGTGGGTTTTCGCATGCACTTTCGTACGTTCTCTGCATAAATGAATCAGTATATTTAAGGTAAGTCCCTCGATCTACTAAAATTGAGTCTTTGCCCGGTCATTGGGAAAATCCGATCATTCTATCAAAAGTTATTCAAAATGGTTTCTTTTCCGCACACTTTATAATTGGTTTATTAGTTTAGTTCGATCGAGGATTAGCTATGTTATGGTGGATGTGGGAGTATTGCCCGGATCCATTCCATTGGATCACCTCTGCAGGAACTTTAACTGAATCACCCCAATTAATATTGCAGATAATAACAATTACACAAAATTGATTAACAAACGCTGATAGCAACAACACTTTACACCTATTAGAACGGTAATACGTATAAACCTCGAAAATAATTGGTTGCGTTCTTGATATATTTTCACTATTGTTCATACATATGAGAAAACGATTCCGAAAACATCTCTTTAAACTCAAAAATTGTATTATTTTTCTTATTTTAGTTTTGATACATACACTCATTCCAGAACTTTGAAAATAATACTGTTGATGTTTTCGACATATTTTTACTTAGGTCCAATTAAGTTGGTTATTATAATAAGAAAATGATCCTGAGCTAGCACTTTCTTTAAAAATTATTTGCTCAAAAAATTTTATTATTTCCGCATTTTTTAAAATTTATATAAAATCTTTTTATTTTGGAAGTATTATTAATGTTTCATTGCTTTTCAAGGTGCATCGAGTATAAAGGATGATTTTCAATGTATTTCATATAAAATAAGTGCAAAAAAAGTTAACTTTCTTTTTAAAAAGTAAAAGAATTACAGCTATAACAGTTTACATAAAAAGTTAGACACCAAAAATAAGCAAAACGAAATTTTAAAGACATGCTCAGCTTTTGGTTTAACCACTGACTACAGAAAACTCACAGTCAGCTTTTGGGTTAAGACTACAGAAAGGATCCAGTGCGTCAGCAGACTGTGTGTCCTCTGATAAAGTGCTATTTTTGCTAACATACATGTCTTTCAAATTTCGTTTTGTTTATTTTTGGTGTCTAACTTTCTATGTAAATTGTTTACATAAGACAAATTTGGTTTTAGCTACTTTTATTTATTTTAAAGTTTTATTCTAAAATTTTTATCATAAAACTTGTTTAAATCAATTTCATACTTTGATTCGATTAGCTATAACTATATGTCATTTAAATTTTCTCTCTAAACAGGCTGTCACTATCAATGGTCATCGTATTATCTATGGCGACGTCACTGCACCCAAGGGAGGGCTCATTCATGTCATTGATGGTACTCTATGTCCAGTTGCTGACCAAGACATTATTAGCACCCTGCGGACATGCAATAAGTACGACGGCTTCCTTACTTTAGCCGACGTCACTAAGTTACTGGACACAATGCGAGATGGTAAGAAAATAAATACATTATGCTATATGAAATCAGATTTTTTTTTTTTTTACTGCAATGACAAATTAATTAAGAGGTATAATTTAAGGGCTTGCTGTAACAAAGAGTTCAAGTATAGTGATCATAGGACCAATATTCACGAATCTTGGCCGAATAAGTGCTAGAGGGGCCATTATCAGCCAATATTTTGTCTAGATAAGTTCTATTTAGACTTGTTCGATTCTCCCAAAATTTTATAGCTTCTTTATTGAGCCTTATATTGATTGATTCGATTAAGACTATGTTTTTTAGCGGCTATTTATCGTAAGTAAGACATTTAAAATTGCCCGAGCCTATGTAGGTACTCTGGGGCAAAATCTAGACACCAGTTCTTTATGTTTTTGTTGAGCCATTTTTAACCTTCATTGGAACGAAGATATAATTATAACTAATAAACACCAATTAAAAAAATTTTTTTTTTTGAAATCATAAAACGCTATTTATTTTTTTTTAAAAAACAGATTACCATTTGGAAAAATTCCTTCATAGAAAAAGTAGTTTAAATTTTGGTGCTAAGTTCTAGTTTTAAAAGTTGATACCAACCTTAGTTGTTTGAACTGTTGAAAACAAATATGTAAAGATGATCGTATATTGATTAAGTATGAATATACAGTGTGCCAAAAAAAGGACCACTCTAAATAACCTACAATCTAATGATCGGATCTTCACGTTTTAGGATGGGTGGGACTTCAAATACGCTAATTATTTACAGCAAACTACATGTTAAATTACGAAATCAGTCACAAAAATGCACTTTCTCTGAATAAACATACCTTTTTTTCGACTGTTTCTGTCCCAGCAATCTGGGAAATATAGCCCTATAGTTTGGTCAGGAGAGCTATCCAAAGTTTGGACCTCTTAATGTTAATTTTACTTTTTGCGTACTTCGCCCTATCTCGAGAACTTTTTAAGCGAATTGAAAACTTTTTGCACAGAATTATAAAATTCGTATATCCGAAGATAATTCCCTGCAAAAAACAAACCTTAGTAAATATTTATTATTTTATTTAATAATAGTCGAACAAATTTTGAATTGTAAGGTATAAAAATTTTTACATCATTTTAAAGTAAGTAATTTTACATGTTAAAATGCAAAATTTAAGTAAAAGCGGTTGAATAGTTCCTGAGATATCGAATTTTAAATAAACAACTTTTATAAAATTCGATATCTATGAAATGAAATAATAAAGTATAATAAATAATTACTAACATATGCTTTTTAATTTTCTTAAAAAGTTTTCGAGATACGGCGAAATACGCAAAAAGTAAAATTAAAGTTCATTTTTGTGTGTGATTTCGTAACTTAAAATATTTAATATTTAAGTAAAAGCGGTTGAATAGTTCCTGAGATATCGAATTTTAAATAAACGACTTTTATAAAATTCGATATCTATGAAATGAAATAATAAAGTATAATAAATAATTACTAACATATGCTTTTTTAATTTTCTTAAAAAGTTTTCGAGATACGGCGAAATACGCAAAAAGTAAAATTAAAGTTCGTTTTTGTGTGTGATTTCGTAACTTAAAATATTTAATATTTAAGTAAAAGCGGTTGAATAGTTCCTGAGATATCGAATTTTAAATAAACGACTTTTATAAAATTCGATATCTATGAAATGAAATAATAAAGTATAATAAATAATTACTAACATATGCTTTTTAATTTTCTTAAAAAGTTTTCGAGATACGGCGAAATACGCAAAAAGTAAAATTAAAGTTCGTTTTTGTGTGTGATTTCGTAACTTAAAATATTTAATATTTAAGTAAAAGCGGTTGAATAGTTCCTGAGATATCGAATTTTAAATAAACGACTTTTATAAAATTCGATATCTATGAAATGAAATAATAAAGTATAATAAATAATTACTAACATATGCTTTTCAATTTTCTTAAAAAGTTTTCGAGATACGGCGAAATACGCAAAAAGTAAAATTAAAGTTCGTTTTTGTGTGTGATTTCGTAACTTAAAATATTTAATATTTAAGTAAAAGCGGTTGAATAGTTCCTGAGATATCGAATTTTAAATAAACGACTTTTATAAAATTCGATATCTATGAAATGAAATAATAAAGTATAATAAATAATTACTAACATATGCTTTTTTAATTTTCTTAAAAAGTTTTCGAGATACGGCGAAATACGCAAAAAGTAAAATTAAAGTTCGTTTTTGTGTGTGATTTCGTAACTTAAAATATTTAATATTTAAGTAAAAGCGGTTGAATAGTTCCTGAGATATCGAATTTTAAATAAACGACTTTTATAAAATTCGATATCTATGAAATGAAATAATAAAGTATAATAAATAATTACTAACATATGCTTTTTAATTTTCTTAAAAAGTTTTCGAGATACGGCGAAATACGCAAAAAGTAAAATTAAAGTTCGTTTTTGTGTGTGATTTCGTAACTTAAAATATTTAATATTTAAGTAAAAGCGGTTGAATAGTTCCTGAGATATCGAATTTTAAATAAACGACTTTTATAAAATTCGATATCTATGAAATGAAATAATAAAGTATAATAAATAATTACTAACATATGCTTTTTAATTTTCTTAAAAAGTTTTCGAGATACGGCGAAATACGCAAAAAGTAAAATTAAAGTTCGTTTTTGTGTGTGATTTCGTAACTTAAAATATTTAATATTTAAGTAAAAGCGGTTGAATAGTTCCTGAGATATCGAATTTTAAATAAACGACTTTTATAAAATTCGATATCTATGAAATGAAATAATAAAGTATAATAAATAATTACTAACATATGCTTTTTAATTTTCTTAAAAAGTTTTCGAGATACGGCGAAATACGCAAAAAGTAAAATTAAAGTTCGTTTTTGTGTGTGATTTCGTAACTTAAAATATTTAATATTTAAGTAAAAGCGGTTGAATAGTTCCTGAGATATCGAATTTTAAATAAACGACTTTTATAAAATTCGATATCTATGAAATGAAATAATAAAGTATAATAAATAATTACTAACATATGCTTTTTAATTTTCTTAAAAAGTTTTCGAGATACGGCGAAATACGCAAAAAGTAAAATTAAAGTTCGTTTTTGTGTGTGATTTCGTAACTTAAAATATTTAATATTTAAGTAAAAGCGGTTGAATAGTTCCTGAGATATCGAATTTTAAATAAACGACTTTTATAAAATTCGATATCTATGAAATGAAATAATAAAGTATAATAAATAATTACTAACATATGCTTTTTAATTTTCTTAAAAAGTTTTCGAGATACGGCGAAATACGCAAAAAGTAAAATTAAAGTTCGTTTTTGTGTGTGATTTCGTAACTTAAAATATTTAATATTTAAGTAAAAGCGGTTGAATAGTTCCTGAGATATCGAATTTTAAATAAACGACTTTTATAAAATTCGATATCTATGAAATGAAATAATAAAGTATAATAAATAATTACTAACATATGCTTTTTTAATTTTCTTAAAAAGTTTTCGAGATACGGCGAAATACGCAAAAAGTAAAATTAAAGTTCGTTTTTGTGTGTGATTTCGTAACTTAAAATATTTAATATTTAAGTAAAAGCGGTTGAATAGTTCCTGAGATATCGAATTTTAAATAAACGACTTTTATAAAATTCGATATCTATGAAATGAAATAATAAAGTATAATAAATAATTACTAACATATGCTTTTTAATTTTCTTAAAAAGTTTTCGAGATACGGCGAAATACGCAAAAAGTAAAATTAAAGTTCGTTTTTGTGTGTGATTTCGTAACTTAAAATATTTAATATTTAAGTAAAAGCGGTTGAATAGTTCCTGAGATATCGAATTTTAAATAAACGACTTTTATAAAATTCGATATCTATGAAATGAAATAATAAAGTATAATAAATAATTACTAACATATGCTTTTTAATTTTCTTAAAAAGTTTTCGAGATACGGCGAAATACGCAAAAAGTAAAATTAAAGTTCGTTTTTGTGTGTGATTTCGTAACTTAAAATATTTAATATTTAAGTAAAAGCGGTTGAATAGTTCCTGAGATATCGAATTTTAAATAAACGACTTTTATAAAATTCGATATCTATGAAATGAAATAATAAAGTATAATAAATAATTACTAACATATGCTTTTTTAATTTTCTTAAAAAGTTTTCGAGATACGGCGAAATACGCAAAAAGTAAAATTAAAGTTCGTTTTTGTGTGTGATTTCGTAACTTAAAATATTTAATATTTAAGTAAAAGCGGTTGAATAGTTCCTGAGATATCGAATTTTAAATAAACGACTTTTATAAAATTCGATATCTATGAAATGAAATAATAAAGTATAATAAATAATTACTAACATATGCTTTTTTAATTTTCTTAAAAAGTTTTCGAGATACGGCGAAATACGCAAAAAGTAAAATTAAAGTTCGTTTTTGTGTGTGATTTCGTAACTTAAAATATCGTCAGCACTAATTAATTATCATATTTGAGGTCACCCCCTCGAACGATTAAGATTAAGTCCCAGAACGTGAAGATTAGATCAAAAGTTATTCAGAGTGGTCCGTTTTTCTTTTAGCGAACTATATATTCAGAAATCAGCCATTAATTTTAATGATATCTGGATATGTTTTAACCTGAAGTATTCAATGAGTACTGCCCCTTCCAATTTGCTACGAAAATAAAAAAGTTTAAAATAGATTTAACTTAAAAATGTTATTATAGTAATGATAGCAATTTTTTATTTATTTCAGATGGTCCATACACTGTCTTTTTACCCAGCAATGAAGCTTTGACTAAAATTCCTTCGGATGAATTAAATGTTCTTAAAGAAAACGTCACTCTGTTAAGAGGTATGTGGTTAAAGCTTGAATAAATACATTCAAGGAAAGAAAAAAAAATTGAAAAGCAAATAATTTTTAGTGCCATTTATTTCTTAATGGGAACCTTACACAACTGATTTGCGTATTCAGAGTGATTGCGCAAGAATGGTGTTAAAACCGAACCCATGTTTTAATAATAAAATAATTTTTTATTTATTTATTAGGTTTGCAATATTTTTTTAATTTTATTTTATAACCTGAGTTAAACAGCCTACACAAATCTGATTTTACTGCTACCAATGTTCAACTCCGTAGCATTGTAATTTTGCACTCAATCCAGAAAAGGGAACTCCTGGATCAAGTATTAAGAGATTATGCTTTTTGACAGAATTAACCCATATTTGCGTTACATAGAGAGGAAAACCACATATGGTTTTTCCGACAGCAGAGGACTCTATCTCATGATGCGTGTCTACCACAGGGGTTATTTTACATCAGGACTGTGGGTGTAGAGTTCGGATCGATCAGCCATCGCTTGTATTCGAGCATAGGTCACCTGACCGGGAGGCAATCGCCTCAACCCCTGAGCCATCTCGACTAAGTGTGCAATATAGAGTAATTATATGGAATTGAGTATGGGATAAACGGCCTTTTCAGGAAATTTTCACATAAGTGTGACTGAATTTGGTTGATGAAATGCTCAGAGTTTCATCAAACATAAGTTGATAAAGCCTTATTGGGATAAACATTTGACTTCAAAAAAGAAAATTATTAAGGAGTTAAATTGTATGATTTGATATACATAGGCTTATTTGTATATTTAAGGCAGTAGTAAAAGTACAATAAGTGAAATAAAATATGGAACATAAAATATTATTGTCATACTTCTATCAATGAGTAATTAATGGTCGTCGTGGCTCAGGGATTAGAACGTTTGCCCTCCAATGAGGTGATTCGGATTTGAACTCCAGCGGTGGCTGGTTGATACGAATTCCATATCTGGCTTAACCAGACTATAGTGCCGACATAAAATATCCTCAGTGTTAGACGAATCATGGGTTAGAGTCCCCTTGCCGTCAGACTAACCATGGAAGGTTTTCGTAGTTTTTCTCTCCATGCAACACAAATGCGAGTTAGTTCCATCTAAAAGTTCTCTAAGAAGGCAAATTTCTCTCAATACTTAATCCAGTATTTAACTTATTTTCTGGGTTAGGTTCAAAATTATAAGGTTACAGAGTTGAACATTGATAGTCGTAACCTCAGAATAGGGTCAGCTGTACAAATAATTAAATTAAGAAAAACATATAATTAAGTAAAATAGTCTTGTCGTAACTTATTAAGAGGCAACAATTCACAAGAAGTTTATTTATTACTTCGAAAGATTTTTAATAAAGAATATTTACAGTAGGGAGACCAGAACGTAATGTCGTTTCTGCACGTTTTGATATTCCTTTTTCATTTATCAGCACGTTGTGTTTTTTAAAAGTCATTCCGACAGTTGAGGGAATTTAGCTTTTACTCGTAAATAATTTACTCTTATTTATTTTCGTAGTTTATATTGAGATGACAATTTAAATACCAGAAAAGGTACATATCCGGCATTTCATATCTTTAAAGTTTCAAAAAGGTACATTATAAAAATTATGGTGTAATATTTTTTCGACTATGATGTAGAAAAAGAACCCCCCCCCTCCATAAAATTGTGTAAAGGAACACTTCTTTTCAAGTTTAACACCAAATCAAGCTTTCATATACAATTTAAGGGGTGTAATTTAAATCTAATCACCTAAAGTGGAAAAAACTTACACCAATCTCACATGCATTCACACCATACTTGAATTATTTTTTCTGAAAACACCGATGTTGGTGTGAGTTTGTTGTTGTCCTCCACGTAGAAATACATTTAAAGAAACAAGAGTTAACTGGTAAAATATGTATGTTTTTAGTTGGGTAATAAGGATAATTATATTTGAATTTTTAAACCTTCGCCAACTGTATCAAATTATTTTATGGTGTATAACTTCTACTCTTTGGTTATGCTAAGTCTAATTTGAATTTTGTCTTAATATTCTCTCTGTGCTCTAAAAAAAAATTTTTTTTTTCTCACTGTAATTATAAATTGCAGTGTAGGGCTGCCACAGTAAAAAACGAACCAAAATAGTTGCTTTTAGTAGCCTCAAGCATGAAAATAGTTGCCTGAACAGGAACAAAAATCTATCGAAAATTATAGCTTAATTGAAAAATACTATGACTAGGATTGGGTGATGTCAGAAATTTTAAATTGTGATACATCGTCAGTTAGACATCGCGTTAAAGTGATGTATCGCGATTTAGCGTACGTTCAAAAATTACCTATGGGAAATCTTTCAATCAATCAAAGATTAATGAAAAGAAATGAATCTATTACGAAAGAAAATATTAATTCTAAACATATTCTACTATGACCCCAAGCTTTATTTCATTTTTCTTGAATTAAAAATAATTTAAGATTTATTGTTTTAAAAATAATAATACTGTAAAAAAATATTTTACCTACATGCAATGAAAAATAAAAAAAACGAAAGTGGAAAACAAACCAAAGAAATGTTCACTTTAGAAAAAAACATTTTTTTAAAATTATTTGTTGGAAAAAAACCATGCTTTTAAAGCATCATTAGACCCTTTTTTATTTAATTATTTAAAATAATAAAAGGTAGTATTAACTAATAGTCAAATTCTGTACCTAAGAAATACTTATTTATTATTATTTTCTTTGAAAATAAAATCGACTAAAGATTTATTTGTTTAAAAATGATACTGACTATCTAACAAATTATAAAACAAACAAATATTGAAAGAATTTTAATAAAAAAAATTAAGTACTTATGTCAAATTATTAAAAAAGCGACAAAACATTACTAAACTCTTTATTTAATTAAAAAAAATTATTTTCTTCTTTTTTTTTTTAACTAATAGCCAAATTTTTTAAACTTCGTTTTTATTTTCTCAAAAATAAAAGCAAACTCAATAAATGTAAGCTTTGTTGTAATTTTTTTATAGTTAAAAACGATTGGACATTTATTGGTTTAACAATAATTAAATTATTATACTTACCTACATTTAATAGATTTAAAAAAAACGAACTTTGTATAACAAAGTTAAATACGAAATACCCCTATTAAATTGTATCGCTTAAAATGAAAAACAATAATGGAAAAAAATCAATAAAAATCTTTTTTTATTTATATTTTCGTTTCATTGATCTATTGAGTTCAGAACGAAAATTTAAGATAACAGCGATTGTGCAGCAATCGCAAAATAACCGCAGGTCTACTAAAAATAATTGACAAGAATTGTTAAACCCAGACAGAAAAAAAAAAAATGGTATATCTGTTGGTAAGTCTGACTGAAAATAATTTACAAAGAACCTGACAATTATTTCTGACAAAATAAAATGCACAACAATTGCAAAGTGACTTGAGTCCCATTGAAAATAATTTTCAAAAAACGTAAAATCTAAAAGACAAAAATGGACATAAAGAAACTGTGCATTGCGTTCTACGTAACAACGCTGATCCTCGCACGTAACTGGGATTCAATTCGCTCTTCGTCATTCAACATCACGAAACTAACATCGTCTTTATAGCAAAACGCTATCTACATATCTGCAGCAAGACGAAATTAAAATCGTCTTCGTCAGTGTGGTAACAGCGCTAGCCTAGTCAAGGATCCTTGCATATTAAATAGTTAAACCGCGATCGTAGCCTTATTCCGGCTGTTTAAATCAAATTTCTGAAGCATCGCCTAAAACGAAAGTCACTACATCGGTCTATCGATATATGCGTTAAATCGATATTTCGCGATACATCGATTTATAGCCCAGTCCTATCTATGCTCCAATTCAAAATGTATACCTTTTTATATTTGTACAAAAAAGTTTCGTACAAATATAAAAAGGTATACATCTTAGAAAATAGGTACCTAAATAAGAGTCGAATTACAATAAAATATGAATGTTAATAGAAGGAAAAAAACAATTAAAAATGACAAAACTGCCCCTCGGAGAGAAAAAATAACAAGTATACTTTATTAAATCTAATGGAAATTTAAATTTTTGGACATAAATAATTGTATAAAAGTTTGCTTTCTTTTATTATCGTTCATTTATGCGAAATAACTTCGCTAAGAGTAAAAAAGTCTCCTAATAGTCGCCTATTCCTGAAAATAGTTGCTTTTTTAGCCTTTTCAGGCAAAAAAAGTCGCCTAAGGCTGAAAATAGTAGCAAATAGTCGCCTGTGGCTACCCTGCAGTGTTATTGAATCCTCATAATTGCTACAATTTTTAGCTTGAAATTCAATTCAGCAGTCATAGGTATATTTGTATGAAAGGCAGTAAATAACCGTACGCTTTAGATCTTAAATTGTGATAGGATGGCTGCCTTGCATTTTACATGTATCGAAAGACACTTCCATATAGAGTAAATATCCATCATCAGTTTAGTTGTGAAAATAAAACAAAAATTATTAAAATAATATTTAGAAATTTCCTTTCTCTTCTCCACCCCTTCTGACAGTTGAGGGAGGTATGAAAAACCTTACAACTGCTGGAATGATTTTAAGCGAGCTAATTGGTTTTCTTTTTGTCGCGAGATGAAATTGGATCTATGTCACAGTGACAAAACATCCAATTAGCACGCTCAAATTTTCTCTTCAGTTTGAGTAGTTGTAAGGTTTGCTTAAATGTGGTGGAAATAGGAAGGAATTGTTATGGCCAAATTCTCTGTTATGTAAGAACTATTCAAATTGAGCTCATAGATAAAATAAGGTTTAAAATAGAAGCAAATTGTTCTACCAAATACTAATATATACTCTTTTTGAACAGAATTTTTAGATTATCATGTTGTACAAGGTGCCTTCTTTAGCGGTGATTTAAAAGATGGTCAATACCTTACAACACTTCATCAGAGGCAACCTATCAGAGTGGGTGTTCGAGTAGATGGTTGTTACAGTGAGTTCTCATTCCTTTTAACACTAGATTGCCCAAGGAAGTCATTTTGACTGCGCTTTAATTTTATTTAGAAAAATAATGATGTATACACATTTTCTTAGAATTTTGTAACTTTTTATGCAACATATAATTTTTTTATTGCTAATATTTACAACTAATAACTTGTTATATAACTGTGAATATAAAAAATTAATTTTAAACAAATTTCTTTACACATTAGTTATTCCTTCACAATCTAGTCACTTTGACTGCTTTCGGGCAATATAGGTATATACAGGGATGAGATTAGCCAAAAAAGCTGAATTTTCACTATAGTAAATTTTATGCAAGCGCAACCCTTTAATAATAAATTCCAGACAGTTTAAGGTAATATGAGTTAATTAACTGATCATCAAAATTTTATTTATAATTGCTGTTATTTATGCTATAAAATGCAAAATTCTTATCAAATAAAAAACAATTATCTAAACAGTTGCTGATTGTCATGTATTTTTTCAAACTAAAAGAGCAATTTTTGTATATTAAGTAGTTACTATATATTTCTACTTCACTGTTATTGATATGTTTCAGAGGGCTCTAGTTAGATTAGACCAGTGATTCTCAACCACTGTGCCGCGGCACTTTTGTGTGCCACCAAATTCTAAAAATGTGCCGCCAAATATTAGAAATGATACAATAAAAATTATATTGCTTTTTTTTTATTACGAGTAAAGTTTAAATTAAAGAAAAGTGTATATATATAAAGTGTTATATAAATATATACACATTTTATAATTTTTCCTTGCTTTAACCGTGTGAACATCTTTGGCGGCGATTGTCTTGTCTCTGACAATTTAAAAAAATGGTGAACTAAGTGAGGAATTTAATGATTATTAAAATTATTAATTAACAAAGGAAAGAAAACTAAATATTGACTTTCAAACTTAAATAAAAGCTAATCATTAAAGTAAGTTATGCAATTATAAGTTATAAAAACAAATTAACAAAGGAAAATTAACCAAAAAATAAGCTAACAATTAACAATCAGCAAAAAAACTAGTTGACAAGAAATCACAAAAATAACAGTTAATCGCTATAGAAAACAAGCTAACAATTAATAACTAGTCAAAGAAAAATAAATAACTGTTACTAACCAATAAAAGATTAGTCGAGAGAAATAATTAATCCCTTAATAAACGTGCTTTTGTAGTACATATTATTTTATTTCACATTCAAAATTATTATCACAAACTATTTAACGCAGTGTATTATAGGTATGTAAACTTTTAAACGAATTTTTTTTAATTGTGTGCCGTCAAATTTCGATATTGTTAAAAGTGTGCCGCCCCCAAAAAAAGGTTGAGAATCACTGGATTAGACTACAATATGAATCTCATAAATAAGAATCGCAACACGCAAATGTGAAAAGCTATGTTTGATATTAAAATCGTGTGAATAAGAATCGAGATATTAGCAGATTCCAGGCTTGGGACCTCTAAAAGGCTTGTCAGAAGCAGCGTCGCTTGAACTACGAAAATAGGATCTATCTGGAGGGCGGGAAAAAAATTCGGAAAATCTTATCTGCTGCGTGTAAAAGGGAGAAAATAGCTAAAATAAGTAAAAATGAGAAAGGATTGGTAGCTATGTAGTTTGAATTTTCTGTTTCTCTTTTAAAATCGGTGAATGTTCTGAAAAAGCGAAATACTTATAAGAAAAAGTGAAATTTTTAGAAAATCTGAATTTTTGATAAAAAAAGCTGAAATTCAAGAGATAAAAGTGAAAAATGCGGAAATCCGCTAAAAAGCGGAAAAATCTCATCCCGGTATATACTAAGTCTAGTTTTTCTAGTGCTAATAGTGAGTCTTGTGATTATAAAATTTTAGGTTTATAATAGTTTCAGTTTTATAAATCATTCCTTAATTACAACTATTTGTCCGAAACTTGCAGTTTACCATGGCTGTCAATATAAAAAAATTAATTCAGTTTATTTTCATGAAATATATATTTCACAATAACCAAAATATTTTATACCTTAGGAAAAAGAGCATTGCCTAGGTAAAAAAATTAATGACCTCAAAACACAATTTTCACAGCATTATGCTTTCAATTTATTTTTTTTAATAGAAATTTCAGTTTATATAAATATTACTCAGTGCACTTTACAATCATGTGATGTCAGCTTAAAATAAATTCTTTTAAAAAAGCTATACAATTATTTACATTAAATAGCAAATTGTTCACAAACACAATGCTTGAATACGCCATTTGGAGAGAAGATCGGTGGTTCCATGGTTTGACCCTATCCTAGCCTTAGTTGGATAGGAATTTACAATGATATTTTTTTAAATTTCCACAATGCTTTCTTTTGAAACTATGTTCAATGTACACTGGTTATCATAAATTAAGGAAAATTCACAAAAATCGCGATAACTCAAGAAATTACACATGGAATTTTATGAAACTTACCCACAATATACAACACATAGTAAGGTATTAAACAACATAAAAAGAAATTATCAGACATTAATAGTAGTATAGAAATTAGCACATGTATAAAATAAACAAATTGGAAGTATCGGTTTGCAATAGAAAAAGTACCTTTAATATGGAATATGATTGCCTCTAGAAGCAATACAGCACAAACAGCGATGTGTGATGCTTTCAATTATGCGGTCTATCAGTTCAATAGGAAGTGAGAGCCATTGCTCTTGTAAAGCAGTTGCAAGCGTGGCAAGGGTCAGAGGGGGCGGATTGATGGCAGATACACGCCTCCCTAGAGCATCCCAAACGTGCTCGATAGGATTCAAGTCCGGGGATCGAGCTGGCCACTCCATGCGAGTAATTGTTTCCTGTTGAAGATAATCATCAACAATGCGAGCTCTGTGTGGTCTTGCATTATCGTCCTGTAACAGGAAGCAATCACCAATTGCCCCGGCATATGGGCGCACATAAGCATCAAGGATGTTGTCTCGATAAACCTGAGCATTCACGGTTCCCCTTGGAAAGACATGGAGGTATGTGCGCCCTCCTAAGGATATGCCTCCCCAAACACAGACACTGCCTCTTCCGTATGCATCTCTTTCACGGATGTTTGATGGATGATAACGGGTCCCAGGTTCTCTCCATATCAAATAACGTCTACTGTCACTTTCTAGACTAAACCTGGACTCATCCGTAAAGAGAACAGGCCTCCATTGATCTGACGTCCAGTGGACATGTTGTCGGGCCCACTGCAAACGGTCTCTCCTATGGCGTGATGTGAGCGGCACGCAAATGGCTGGTCGTCTCGCATACAGACCACCTTCGTGGAGCCTTCTGCACACAGTTGACGTTGACACCAACCTTCCGGTGGCTGCAGCAAGAGAGGATCTAAGATGTGTCGGAGTAGCGGTTCTATTCCTGCGTGCACTTAATGTCAAATATCGGTCATCGGCACTGGTCGTAACAGTTGGCCGTCCTTGACTGAACCTCCTAGATGCCGAATCTGTGGTTTGAAATTGCCTCCAAAGTCTATGAACCACAGATGGACTCACATTTAGCCATCTGGCCACTTCTGATTGACTCTGCCCTGCCTCTAGTCTCCCGATGGCTCTCCATCGTAGTTCTTCAGGCAAATGATGCCTAGAGGTCATTATTACGAATTGGCTATCTCAGATTTTCAATGTCGCAATCACAGTAAAATTTGTGTGCTTTCTCTCAAACTTGGACTTTTATGCTCCAGGCAGATGACGTAAGCCGAGTGCAGCGCCACTAATTTGCATATTGCAATTTTACTCAGCTACTCTTAGTGGACAACATATGCAAATTTTGCACGGTTTGGCTTACTTTTGAAAGAGTTATCGCTATTTTTGTGATTTTTCCTTAATTTATGATAACCAGTGTAGTTTTCAGTTCCATATAGTTTCTTAACTAAAAAGTTTTCAATTTATTTGAAAATAAAGACAGAAACTAACATACTTCTTTCTGCTATGACTCTTCACAAGCTAATGGTGTAAATAATTTGTTGTATAATTTATTTTAAATTTATATAAATTTGCAAAATCTAAATATATTTAAGAACCTGTTTGAGTATTTATACTTGACAGTATATGATTATAAACATTAAGATGCTGTTTGTAATTGTGAATTCAATGTGACTTACAGTAGTCTATATATTTAGTATGATATTTGCTATATTTAGTAGTGTTAATAAAAAATTTTTATATTTCAAAAATTAAAATAGGGCTTTACTATACTAATTTACATAAAATATTGAAGGTCTTTTAATTTCATACAAAATTTGATTTTAATTGTTTTTTTTTTCAATTTTGATTTAAAAATTATATATTAAATAACTCGGAAATTAATAATATTATATAAACTAGATAGCAGTTATAAACTGGTTAATAAATTAATGACTTTAAAACTCAATTTTTTTTTTTAAATACATTTATCAGATTTTCAAATTTATAATTCTGAATAGTAATAGATATTTTTAATGCATTTCAGTAATAACAAAACTTTAGTTAAAATCCTTAATTTGAAGTTATATTTACAAACGAGGTAAAATTTATCAAAATTACTACCTGCAATTTCGATAAACACCTCATTCTTGAAATTTATAAAGCCAATCCAAGTTTGTAGAGAAGAAATACCATTATTGTGAAGTTGAAGCTTATTGTTTTACTTTCAGGGCGACTTGTAGATGCTAACAACTCACCCGTTTTCAAGGCAGACATCCCAACAAAGAATGGTGTAGTCCATGTTATAGATTGGATCTTGAGACCGGCTGACTTGAACTGGTGCGAGGGTGTAATATTTCCTTGAAAGCTCTTTCACACATCTCATGAACTGCAACTCATCATCTTACCCATTTGCATTGAAGCAGCCCACCAGTATTTTGCACTTATTCATGTTAATAAACACTCGCCATATGATTTTAGTGTAAATATGGTGGATATTAAATATTTATTCATGAGAGAAGAAATTAGAGATTGAACTCAAGCAGTGCTTAAGTACAAGGATTTCTTAATTTTCCTCAGAGAGTACAATTAGAAGATTAGATTATTACTGTTTATAGTGGTTATGTCATTTGCGCATCATTCTGAGAATGAAGTGTAAAGTTTTATATTGTGATTTTGCATGTTATGTATGAACTGTGGGAAATAAAATGATGCATGTTGTATAATGCTTGGATATTGCTAAAAGGATAACACTATTTAAACCAGAGGTCCCCAATTGGTGTTCCGCAAAACCCAAGTGTTCCTTGAAAGGTCACAGGTGTTCCGAAAGTTAGGACTTTTTATTTACCATGATTTTACAAAACATCCTAATCAATTAAGAAGCCTTTCAATAAAATTTATATATAATTACCCTTTCATCAATTATAATTTGAACTGATAACTATTGTCAATGTTTACTTTTGTCCTATTTTTATTTAAATTAAAACCATAATTCAGTTTATGTATACAATAAAATCTAGTTGAGAACTAGAATGATACTAATCTAGGCCTGTAAATTCCAACTGCCTGACATAAAACCTAATTTTAAGACCAGTAAATTCAATTGATAAAATTAGTCTTACGATTGAAAGTTTTCCTTCATAAAATGTTTTTGAAATAATGAATAAAAGTGCAATCATTCATTATTTTCAAAATAATAATTACAATCGTTTTCTACAAGTATCAGGATCACGTTAAAAGAAGGTCAAACATTTAGGGATCTGTGGCTGAAAAAAAAATGGAAACTGCTTATTTAAACCAGATGTTGAAATAGTGCAACCATAAGCCAAAATAAAATTGTAATGTGTTCGTAGGGCATTGTTTTGTTATAAATTTGCATAGACATTTAAAAACATTAAATTTTTAAGTGCATTATAAATACAAAAATTTTTTAAATTAATTTTCATTTGAATCCTTCATTTGACTAGAATCATCTACAATCCTTTCATTTGACTGGATATATAAATTATTATATTCATAAGAAAAGCAAATAAAAAAATTGGATACCATACTCTCAATATCATAAACAATTTTGAAAATGAAGTCAACACACTATGATAAGGGAGTTTTTTAATATAATCTGACAATGGCAGTTTATTGTAAACCTATTCTTTTCTATTTAAATCCTAAATATTTTTGTCTTACTTTTAAAAATAAATTATAATTGCTGCATTTAGACTTATTGCTAACCGTCAATACACATATATTTATAAGTGCTTATTATGTCTCATGACTACTTTTTAGAATATATTTTTCTTCATTTAATCAATATATTTAGTCCTGAACTTATTACCTTGAAAACTCGCTATCTTAAATTTTTTTAGCAAGCCTTCAATTTTTAAATATTGCAAGTATACTGTTCATATTTAGTACATAAGAGAGGTCATTCAACTTTATAGATATTAGCTATTTTGTACTGATTGAATTTCTCTTGCTCTAAAAATAACAATACGATCCTTTCTTTTTTTTTTGATTGTCATAACTTTATAATCAATAGAATATGTACTTAGGAATTACAGAAAATTTTATTGACTTCAGTGACTATAATCTCAATGATACATTAAATATTTTTAAGACTTTTTGGCCACAATAAAAAAATTAATGAATAAATAAGAGAAGAAGCTTAAGTACTTTTAACATTAGTTAATTACATTCAATTAGAAAACACATAAAAAAGCAATACAATTCTAGAAAAGGAATTTATTATCAAATATATAAATATTAAAATCAATATGAATGAGGGATATATATAATGAACGAGGTAATATAAAAGCATTCTGAATATAAAAAAAAAAACGAATTCCGAATAAATAAATTCTTAAAATCAAATGTCATCCATTTGTAGACCATCAGTATTCTGAAAGAAAAAAATAAATGAAGTTTAGATAATCACTAATAAAAATTATAGAATAAATTCATAAAAGTAAAATTTTCATTGGTGCTCAAGAACTATTCAAATGATTATTTTTTTTTCTTATTTAAAAAGGTGTAAAAAATATTTATTAATCACTTTCTTGACTGAACTAAAGTGATTATATTTTTTCTAGATTTAGGATACCTATATTTTGCATGAATCCAAAACAGTATAAAAGATGTTTATTTAAACGAATTATTAATTATTCTTTATTTGTTACAAGTCGTAATTTAAAACATCACCCCACACTAATTATTCAAATCAGCATAAGGCCCTTAGAATGGGATAATCTGATAATTATATTAAAAGCTATTAGATGCTTGATCTTTTGGGTTCTTGTTTACAGCATTTCTAATTATTTTTTCTTTCAACTATATAAAGAACACTTTAAGAATGTAAGCTGTAAAGCACACCAAATTAAAAGGAGTAAAGATGAAGAAAAAAAAGTAGTATTACATATAAATTATATTTCTTAAGAAAAATAAGATGTTTTTCAATTCAAAAATTACTGGATTTAGAATAAATTTAAAAAATAATTATTATAAATATATAAACTCACTCCAATTTTTTTTATTAGGAGATGAAGCAGTTTCCGTATTGAAAAGTTTTTTTCGGCCTCTGGTCATACGAGGACTTGGCATACTAGTTACTGTATTGGCTGAAAGATAAAATTTATAAATATTAAAATTTTTTTTATAGACATATCAAGTATATTTTTTAAGAAAGTCAATAAAAATAAAAAATCTTAAGTAACAGCATAAAAAGGAAGAGTAATGCAGTAAATAATTTTTTTGAAAGTTTGATATATGTTTTAAAGTTTCATTCTTTATTGGGTTCTTGCTGTTGATCATTAAAGAGGAACAGCCACTGTAAATTTTTTTAAATAATTAAAAAAAATGGTACTATTCACAATCAAAATCATACCAGAAGTTAAAATAATTATTCGATAGATCTTGATTCATAGGCATTTTTTGTTAAGTATGCCATATTGTCAAAACCATTTTTTTTTTTTGTTGAAGAAAAGTCCTTGTGAAATAGAAGCATAAATAGTCAAAGTATAACATAAAATTTTATTCCTTCCATAAATTGGATGCAATCAGGAAGACTTTCAATTGGCAAATGCATTTTTTTTATACAATTCCGCTTACATATTAATTGAAAGCTCTTATTTGGATTTTATGCTATTATGAAATCGAACCTTGAGAAGGGGAATAAATCACACTTTACTTTTGATTTAAAAATGCATGTTTAAAATTACTTGGTAGAGATGAAATTAAAAAATTAAAACATACAATAAAAAAAAACATAGAAAATGTATGAATATAAATGTGAAATTGTTTTTTTTTTCTGGTCAAAACTATAATTTCTCTAATTTATTCTGAATTATATTAAGCTCAGTTCAATATATAGAAGGCTCATTAAATTTGAAAATAGACCAAAATGAGAAAAATCTTGAAAGAGTAAAATAAAAAGGACTAAATAACATCAAATTTTTGGGACAAAATTTCAATCACTAAGTCATGTTTATGACCTTTAGTGTTAAGACATTAGAAATTTAAAAAGAAAAAGTTTTAATAATAAGTAAAATAAATGGTACAGGATTTAATTGGAATAAAAGATATAATTGGACACAGAAACGTTGTTAGTACTGCAGGGTGCGTAACCAAATCTTTGAATAAAAAATAAGCACTTTTTAAAAACTTTTCAAGCACTCAAAAAATTCATATTCAATCAATGATATTATTGAAAAACAAAAACTTTTTATAAACAGTTTTAGCGTTAAAAAAACCCAAAAAGAAACGGGCGTAAATCGAAACAATCAGTACTTTCCCACATCACCGAGGTGAATTCAACTTGACCCTGAACTCAGAACAAAAGTACCTTTACCCCCACGTCAAAAAAAAAGTGTTAGAAGTAAAATAAAATAAATAAGAACAAAATTAAAAAGAAAAACATTTCATAAGGATCTGATATTCTCTATCCGAATTGGAGCACACGGGTTTCGGTTTCAAGTGCGCGCATGCGCAAGTCATAATGTGGGTACGACATGAAGTTCGCGTGAATGATTACGTAGCAAACTCCCCATTTTTTGTGAAATGCATGGGATCCACCAGATATCACTGAAGGGGAAAAAAAATTATTCGAAAAAAAAAAAACACTTTTTAAAAACGCCAGCTGAAAAAAGCACCTTTAAAAGCTTTTAAAAACGAAATCCCCAAAAAAGCACCTTTAAGTACTTTTTACAAACGCTACGCACCCTGTACTGGAGGATCGAAACATTTGCAATAAAATTCTGAGAAATCATTGATGTTAAAATTCCTGGCAAGGAACATTACAAATTACAGATTTTTCAAAACCTTCCCAAGTAGATGATTAGCTTCTGCTGACTGTACAAATTTTTTTTCCTTCGAAAAAAAATCTCAATTTGATTTAACAAAGGACGTGTAAGCAATTTGTTGAGATAGTGCAGGGCTGTCCAACTGGCGGCCCGCCAACTTCTCATTCAGGCTAATCGACCTCAGTTTTCCCATTAAAATGCAAGCAAATTGTTTTATAATCCTTCTGTTCCATTGTTTTATAATTCATAATTCAACTATTAATTGTTATTGTATAAGAGGTTAATGTTCAACTTTTTTCAAACTGCGGCCCGCCAGGTGATCAGTGACTGGAATTCTGGCCCGTGGGCTCTTTGCAGTTGGACACAGCACTGATATACAGTGGAGCATCGTTTATACGACGATCACTTATACGACGTTTACATTTATACGACGTTTTAGTGTGGTCCCAAATCATTCCTATTCATTTTAATGTAAAAATATATCGTTTATACGACGCACAGAATCGGTTATACGTCGGTTTTTAGATTTTGTTCATGTTTATTAATTTTTTTATTTTTTCTTGTGTATTTTAAAAAAGAGCGGAATTTGCCAACATGAATGATACAGAAACGGGTGCCAACAAGAATGCTTGGATGACGACCCTAATTTTTACTAGATGACTGAAAAATCTAGACAATGTTATGAAGAGGCAAAAACGAAAAATTTTGCTATTCATCGACCAATGTCCAGCGCACCCATCGATACTAATTATTTTGGAAAATGTAAAAGCTCTCTTTTTTCCTGCAAATTGCACAAGAGCGCTTCAGCCATTAGATTTGGCCGTGATTAGAAATCTAAAATTGCATCATAAAGCAGTAAGTTCAACTCGCTATTCAAAGCATTGTAGAGACTATAGCAAGAAAATATAATTAAAGGTAACATACATTCAAATTGCTCACTGTAATTTTTCTTCTTTGGTTATTTGTTTGTTTTGCTTTGTCTAATTTAGAAATTTATGTAAATCAACACGTTAAACATTAAAATTAACTGAAAACAGAGATAGTTTCAGTTTTAGAAGTAAAAATCGATTATACGACGTTATCGTTTATACGACGTTTTTCGGTGGTCCCTTCGGCGTCGTATAAACGATGCTCCACAGTATTGAAAAGATTAACATGATTTAATGAAATATCAAAGGAAAAAAAAAACTAGCAATTAAAATTTCATCATGCCTAAGTACTAACTTAATTTAATGTTTGACTTACCAACTCTCTGAATTGTTGAACCAACAAAAGCAGCAACTTTTTGAGCAGGGCTCATGTTGCCATTTTGAGCCTGGAAGAAACAAATTACGTTAAAAGTGCTTTGATATAGTTATACATTTGTAATCATCATGATAATTAACACTTACAGTGCAATGTATTCCGCATATGCCTGTATGCAATAGTTATGGATGTCATATTGTGATGTTAACAAGGAAATAGATTTTTTTTTTGTAAAGAGAAAGAAACAAGATTTCAAAAAGAATAAAAAACACGAAGTAGTTAAAGAATGATTATTTTGTAAAAACACACTCCATTTTTATTAACCTCATTTAAAATAATTATTACAAAAAATAATTGTTATAGATAATATATTTGCTTACTCTGGACTTAATTGGCTACTTCTTGCTATCTGGAATTTTAAGACTGATTAATTTCCAGAGTTGTTGTATGACTATTTTTAGAGTTCTGGTTAAAAAATAAAATTTTAAAAAAATTAATTACTTGAAAATTAAAAGCTATTGTAGCCTTATGGGAAACCTAAAACCAGAAGAGGGTTTCAAATCATGAATGTAAAATACCAAAACAAAAATACTTACTTTTTTATCTTTTAGCATTTGTCTGGATGGAATTTTACGAAGTTTAGATGTTTCCTTCTAAAAGAAAGTACAAAGTCTTAAGAAATCAGAGAATATTTTACATTGATCATTTAGAAAACTTTTTATTTAATCAGTAAATTAGTTCTAGTTATAAAGTAGTTTCTGAATAAAGATTAAAACAGTGAAACTGCAAATAAAATATTTTATATAAAGATGAAAAAAAAAAAACAGTAAAGAAAGACATGGTTGAAAAGTTATGTTTAATGCACCATTTTTAGTAGTATGATACATTTGAATTAACCGAAAGGTTTGTTCAGATGGGCTAAATGCAGCCAATTGCCTTACTTTACTGATGCAGAAATTTACAACTTGATTCTAAGAATTAAAATATAATATAAAAACTAACTTGAGATTTCTTGGTTGGGACGAATTCCTCATCTGATTTCTGAAAAACACATACAAGATAAATATAATTATCAATATAAAAGAATATAATATAACTGTTGCATAAAAAGGTAACTGAAGCATATTGTTTTAGTAAAAAAAAGTATTACTTATGTTATTACTATTAATTACTAAACTAAGACCTGCAAGTTTGACATGGGAGAAAAGTTTGAAATTCACTAAAAATTTGAAAATTTTGAGGAAACATACAAATTTTTTTTTTTAAAATCTGACTACTAACTATTATCAGTTTTATTTTGTTAAAACAGTTTAGGCTATATACAGGGTTCTTGCTCAATTATTTCAAAAAAAAAAAAAAAAAATTAGGACTTTTTTAGGACTAAGAAAAAAAAAATTAGCACTTGATGTAAAGTAAAAATAACATACTTAATCTATACATGATATTAAAAATATACAAATAAAGTGCCTCATGATTCATGAAGTAAAAATTACATAATTAATCTATACATGATGCAAATTGCAGCTTAATTTTGTCACAATCTTTTTCCTCAATTTTCTTTTTTTGACTTAAGTAATTTAATATGTTTCTCATTTTTAGAACACACTTGCTTTTGTTTTCTGATATTAATTTTGGATTGATGCAAGCAACATTTCTTACAACAGAATAGTTTTCTGGATATCTGCAGCAAAAAATGGTAAAAGTAGCCGATCTGCTTGATCAAGTTTCAAAAATGGTGAAACTAGCTCCGACACATTTAAGAAAAAGTTCAGCTTAACAAGAATTAATTTGTCTTTTATTGCTTCTTGTAAAGTTAAAAAGGATTTACATTTCACTTTTCTAAACTTGCCAACATTTTTCACATAAGATTTCAGATCATCCCAAAGCAATATTGCTCCTTCAGCTGCAGGTGCATTTTCCAGCCAACGGTGGTTACAAAATTTTAGTAGTAATTTGTTCTCAGTTGATTAATTAATAAAATCTTCTTTTCTTGTGGGCGAATCTTTGAAAAGATAGAAGATTGAGCTCAGGATGGAACCAATGAGCCATTCTGTTTCAGATTCACCTTTGTAGAATGCGTTATCTAAAATATGAAGCCCACAACTTCCTATTGCATTGCATTGAACACCATGTTCTTTTAACAAATCTTCTTGAATATTATTATAAAACTTCCATTTGACAGCAGGACCGTCCATAGAAATCTGCAATAATTTCTTCAGGTCTACATTTTTGACTGATAGCAAAAGCAGGCTAAAAGGTCATCTGCTGTAGAATGGGCCAGAAAAGCTGATGTTAAGTATCGCGTCTCTACAATGTTCTTATCTGGGTTCCAAAAGTGGATATGTATATCCAACTGCTTCTGCTGTCACTTTGTTCAAAGACTCATCAAAGAGCAATGTATAAAACTTGGCATTATCAATGCACTTCAGAAGTAGCATGCTAAAATGAGGTGCAAGTCCAAAATGACAGAGATATGCACACTTAGATTCACTGCAGGTGAAATGACTTGCTAATGAACTGTCTGGAAACATTGTACTAAATAATTTTCCAGTGTATTTGGAAGAATTGTAGGAGTAGTAGCTTTCTACAACTTTTAAAGCCCATAAAATCTCAGAAGAAAGAACTTCTTTCCCCAAAGCCCAAGAATCTTCTTAAAAGATGGAGGCAGCAGGAGAGCTGAAGGCAACAGAATTTAAGGAATCAGATCACTCAAAAAAATTTTCAAAACGCCAAAATAAAAAATATTTAGCACTTTTTTAGCACTCAGAAGAAATTTTAGCACTTTTTAGGCCATAAAAAAGTTGGGAAAAAATTTTAGCACTTTTTTAGGACAGCAAGAACTCTGATATATGTACTATACAAACATTTTTTACTTTTATTATTATTATAAATTTAGACTATTGTGTTACAAAAATACTTGTTAAAATAAAAAAATACAACAAAAAGTAAATATAACAAAAATTTACCCTTTTTCGAGACACAGTTCTTGGCTTCTCATCAATGTCCTACAATAATTAAATCATTTTAGAAATTAAAACAAACAAAATACAGGTATTCAAAAATTACAAATATTACATACATCCTTAGAAACATTACATACATCCTCATATTCTGTTACAACTGAGGTCGCCTGTCTAGTTCTGAGAGCGCGTCTCGTCTAAAAAAAGAGAAATAAAAAACAAATTAAAAACAGTGATTCTCTTAGATATTTTAATTAAGTATTAATTAAAATATACACACCTTTCTTACTTCCTGACCTTCCTAAATATTAGAAGAAAAAAAAGTATAATTACTATATAAAGTTACAAAGGAAAAATTATAAAAAATTGTAAAGATCTTTACAAATTTTTAAAAATTTAAATTTCACATTTTTTAAAACATCTGTTTTACTAATGCTTTTATTTAAAACTTCAGTATTAAAATAATGATAATTTTTATCTTTTTTTAAGCATTTAACAAAAAAATTCACATTATTAAAGTAATACTATTACTGGATGTGCTCATTTATTCAACTGAAGTAGTATTTAGTACAAATTAAGGCCCCAAATTGACAGTGAAAGAGACAGGCAAGCTGGGCGACAGGCACAGAACATAAAAAGAGCATATCAATGTTTATCTAAATCATTATTGTAATGAGGACAATCATTCAAAAGACAAAATTAAAATGCTCTCACATAAAACTCAACAAAAAATAAGTACCTTTTAAGCATTTATAAAATATTTTTAAGCACTGTGTACATTAAAAAATGCAAAATAATTTTCAAAGACCATGTTAAAATAACTAGTATCTGACAAAGAACTCTTCGATTACATTAGCCATTATAAAATGATCAAGAGATTTTTCGGTTTGATATTAGAGGGTGGAAAATGATGTCTGAAATTGACAATATCTTGCAAAATGCACACGAGGGTGCAATAATCTCACCAAACCCAGCTTGGTATATATGCACATACGGACTCCCAAGTATTTCCTCAAACATGTAAAATGATTGGAGCGTTCATACGCTATGGACTGACGGTACGCCAAAATAGATTGTGGTTGAATGAATTGTGAAAACATTGAATAGAACAATGTGAAAATCACACTTTTGCACAATACATGGCAAAAATAGTCATGGTAAAGAAAAAAAAAAAGTATTTTTGAGAAGGGAAAATTAATAACTTTTTAAAAACACCCAAAGAAAAAAACACTTTTAAGGGCTTTTAAATAACGAAAATAAGCACCCTAAAGCACTTTTTAAAAGCACTATGCACCATGTACATGCAGTTTAGCACACAGATAAAAAATTGTATCTTGTCTTACAAATAATTTAAAGAAACCCCATTACTAAACTTTTGGATAATCAGTTGCTTGCGACCAAGTACTTTAATTCGCATTCATTGTTTATCTAAAGAAATTCATTAACTAGATTAAGTAGATATTAATTTCATTCAAGAGATCTCTCACAATAATCAAACCTACAGATGGTGATCTATTTTCAAGAATACCAACTCTAAATATAGGTAAGAACTGATAAAATTGATCAATTAATTTCATGCTTAAAAGTTTAATGTTTTTCTACCTAAGAAAAATAGTACAAATTTATAATTGATAATTAAAACACCTATAACAAACTTCAATTAAAAAAAGAAATGTATATTAAATAGAAAGACAAAATAATAATGACAAAAAACTAAAAGAAAATGCTACTAAATAAGTAACTATAGAACATTTAACAGTTTAAATGCATAACAGATATTAGAAGTGATTTTTTGTGTGTGATGATTGGTATTGTATTATCTAATGCTTATATGTTAAGAAGTAAGAGAGAAGTTCCCTGAAAATTCTAGGTTTCTCCTAATATTATCAGATACAATAATATGGAACCTTTAGACAAAGAAATGGAAAAATTGCACTAAAGAAAGAATAAGTTTAAATATAATAAATATTAACGATAAGAGTTCCTAAAAGTAAGAGAAATAGTTTTATGTGCAGGGTCACGTCACTCAAAAATAATACGAACCAATAAGGTTTATTAAATAGATTTTTCCATGTTCAGAATGTGTTATTATTTTTATAAAATTAATGTTATGGACTTTTTCATAGTCTATACAACAGCTTTAATAATTATTTATTTAGAAATTGCAATTATTGTCTTCTTTATGACATACCGTATATTTCTGAATACAAACAATTGAAAATTAAAGTGAGAAAATCTGATTTATAATAGAATGCCATATCTTGGAAAACTACCAGGAGGATATTGCCAACAGCATTTGTAAATTTCGCAGAACATAAATACAAAACATTAAATAGTTTAAAATAGAAAGTCCAAATGTAATTATTGAAAAGAAACACATAAAAATGTGTATTTGAATGAAACATTATTATCACTCTCATGGCATTTCAATCAGGGTTGCTACTCAAATAGGAAAACAAAATTCCCAGACTTTTATTTATTGTACAACTGTTACTTGATCTATGGCTACTACAAGTGAAGGGGAACATTCTTATTTCCAAGTGTAGTATGCTTCGTGCACGGATGGGATTATTATTATTATTATTTTTTTTTTTTTTAGATAAATACAGTATTTCCTTATTTTTTCAGTAAACTTAATTGATAAATACAAAGGTTTAATTTCCATAACATAAAAACCATTCAAATACAGCACAATACCTCAGAGGTAGTTGAAGAGTTTCTCTTCAATTTCACATCCTAAAAAAAGAAAGAAATAAGGTATTGATCATTAGAAATAACTAAATAATAAAAAATACCCAACATAAATATGAAAAATCAATAGATATAAAACTAAAGTTTTTCTTCGTTTCATAGAAGAAAGTTATACAGATATTTTTTAAGACTACAAAAAAGACCATAGTAAATATATAATTGTAAAATTGATAATGAATATTTTTATTAATATAGTAAATGAATAACCATTAAATATTATAATAAACTATTTCTAAATTAGCACTTAATTTGTAAGCTTAAGGAAAATGATTGAGGTTGATTTGAAAGTGAAAATACAGAAGTAAAACACGATAGTAAACTAATTTAATGCATTTTCACTCATTTGTGCTTAATTTGCAAATTCAATAAAAAAGGTACACATTTTTTAAACTCTATAACCTTCTTCGGAAAAAATAATTTGGCTCTTGAAAACAAACAATGAATTATTTTTTCGTGTGGCCATTTTTACAATTATCAATAATTCTTTACTTTGCTACCGCTAGAGATGACCTTAAATTGGTGCTGGGTTTACACATTAAAAAAAATATTGATTTTTTTTGAGACAGCAAATTTATTATACTCTCAAAGTAAAAAAAAAAAAAATAGTTTTTTCTAATCTTTTTTGCTTAAATAAATTTAAACCATGGCAATTAAACACAAAAACATGAAAATCTGATTTATTTACCTGGCTGGATCTAGGTACTCTTGAAAAATTGGATTTAGAACGTGGCAGGATATTAAAACAATTAAGAGAAAGAAAAATAAATTTCTTTTACACCTAACATTAATTAACTGTAACCTAACTTTAATTTTACAAGCGATATAGTTTTGAGTAAATTTAAAATGTGTACATATAAGCATTTTAAAGTATATTTAAGACCAGTAATTTTTGGGTAGTATGCTGCATTATTTATTTAAGTCTTTGTAGTGGAAACACCAGGAAATGATAAACAATGTAATTTACTCAAATGATTCATGCAATAGATCGAGATATTTTTTGGTTCAATTTCAAAGGGGGGAAACGAAGTCGGAAATTGAGAATATCTTGCAAAATGCAGCAGAATTGCACATGAGAGTGCTAGAATTTCACCGAACTCAGCTCAGTAGACACACACGGAAGTATTTCATTAAACATGTAAAATGATTGGCGCTTTCATATGCGATGGACCAACAGTAAGCCGAAATGGATTGTGGTTGAATGAATTGTGAAAACGTCGAATAGAACAATGTGAAAATCAAGCTTTTGCGCATTACGTGCTGATATTCATGATTATATTCGAAAAGGGAAAAACCAAGCACTTTTTCAAAACACCCAATGAAAAAAGCCCACTTGCACCATGAAATGTTGTTATTAAGCTACCTTTTAAAAAAAAAAAATTTCAGCAATAAAATCACATATTTAGTTAATTCACAAAAAAGGGAAATAATAACAAACATTACCTTGAATGATTCAGATTTATCTGAATTTTCTTTGTCATCACATTCAATTTTCATCTAAAAGAAAATAATTTTAATATTAAATATAGCATTTAAATAACACTTTTCTTTCAGTAGGTGGTTTGATGTCACCTTATGCTGTTCATTCTCAAATTTATATTTCGGAAAACTTTCAATTTCATCTAATTTATTAAAATATCTTTTATGCTCTACCAATTTGTAATTTTTAGATTTAAATATTTTTTTTTTTTTAATCTTCATAACATTACATTAAAGCTGCAATAGTTTTAGAAATAAAACTTCATGACTAAGCTCTGTAAAAAATATTGTAATGAATATAATGAAAAATTACTGTTCTTAAAATAAAATTGTGGATTATAGAAAAAAAAAAAAGTAATTGATTTTCTAAATTATCCATCGATAAGTATGATGAAGCTTGATAAGCAGAACTATAATTTAATATATAGATTTATGCATTAGTAAGAATCAGATGATACATTATGAGTATATGTGTTTGTTGCTTAGAAGTAATTTTTTCTGAAATACGACATGGTGAAATTATAAAAGCTTGTCATATTTAACTTTAACAATTACAAGTGACATTTTCTGAAAAAAATTACTGCAATTTTTGAAATATATCAATGTAGGATCAGATTTCAAATATTTTTATTTCAAAATAGTTTAAAAAATACAGCTAGAACAAACAGGAGTATATTTGAGGTAATTTTTACACTAAAATGTCTCTTTAAATATAGAGATGCTATTCAACTAAGCTTACTTTTATCTAGTGGTTAAATGAAATACAGTAGGGAACCGATTATCCGGAACGATCGGGACCATTGCTATTCCGGATAACTGATTTTTCCGGTTTTCTGAATCGCTACAAAAAGCCGTTTGTTTATTGTTAAACCCAACAAAAAAAAATGTTTTTTTGGAAATAATCTTAAAAAGAAGAATAAACGATGAAGGAATACACTAATAATTATTTCCAAAATGATGGTAAGGTAAACATCTTTCAAAAAAGAAAAAAAAATCCTAAAATCTTATGAGGAAAAAAAATTTTTTTTTTTTAAAATGGCTCAAAAATTTATCGAATTTCGTTCCGGTTTTTTGGTTTTCCGGATAACGGGTTCTGTACTGTACTAGAGAAATGGTTGAAAACTTTTATACACTTAACGCCATAAATTTAAGTATCAAGTAAAGGTGACTAAATTTTAGAAAATAAATGCATTAAAAGATGTCACAAACATTAAAAAATAATAAAAATAAAGAAATAATAATAAAAAACTTTATTTTATCAAATTTCCCTGATTTTTTTGTAACTGGTAGCATAAATTTCATTATTAGTTTTCTTAGTTATACCTCATTTTTATAAATAAATTACATCACAAAACACTGTAAATTTATTTGAGCTAAATAAAAAATTAAAAATATTACAAGATTAAAATTTTTTTTCTTAGAAAAATATTGGATTTTTAGATATTTTAATGTGACTCTTTCTTGTTCTGTAATCCGCAATGAGCTTCTAGGTAAAATTGCCAAGGGAAAAACTGTCTTTTCGATACAAAAAAACCCAACAGCTTAAAAATAAACTTCAAAACAAAAAAACAAAGGTACGTAAAAAAATAAGATTCAATTTGATTGATGGTCAATGATTTTAAATGGCAAAAAGATACTTCAAAACTACAATAATATAGCACACTCACTTTAGTAGCTGCAGTTTTCTTTTTAGGTTTTTCCTGAAAAGTTAAAATAAAAAAATTATACAATTAGTTAAAAAATAATAATTCACAGAAACACAAAAATAAATTCTTAATAGCCATTTGTTATACCAATTGAAGAAATTAACTTATTAAATTAAAAGTTTTCAGGAAAATAAAATAATGAATCTAAGTTCGACATTGCAGGCTAAAAAAAGAAAAAAATATCGAAATTCCATTTATTAATATTTAACAAAGGTAACTTACGCGTGCAAGATAACACAAGTGAAATGATATGCTTATCACGGAATTTTAAATTCCCATTTGTTAGACGGCCTAAATGATCAAATAATGATGATCGATAATTTAAGAAAGCAGTTCCCAAATGGTGTTATATGGAACTCCAGGGTTCCATGTGACAGTCAAAGGAGTTCCAAAATTTTACTTATGCATTTATAAAAAAATTACATAATTATTAATTATAATGTTAAGTTCGTTTGGAAAGAAACATATATAGATGTTCTTTTTAGCTTTTATATTAGTGAAATTTATAATTCAGCTTATTTTCTTTTCTTTTACTACATACAAAAAAAAAAAAAAAAAATTATAAATAGATTAGATTTAGCTCTAAAATTGTGATCCAAAACTCAATTTAAGATTATTAATGAAAAATTTTAATTTAAAAATATTTGATAAGAATAAAGTTCTTTTTCACTGTTTAATAAGTTCTTTATGCCTCTCTTGAAATCAGGGTTCTGCCAAAAGACAGAGATCACTTAGTTCTCTAGCTCCAACACCTCGAATATAAAAATTATAAATTTGGAACTACAGAATTAGGAACTAAACCTACCTTAAGCATATTTAGTCATTAATCAAAGATTAATTATTAATAAAAAAAAAATGAAATGTGCAAAAAATAAAAAATATTTAAGGATAAATTATTTTAAATCAGACGTTGTTTTCGGAACTACAAGGATTTAATAACGCATAATTTCAACTTTACATTTTACAATACATAATTTGATAGGTTATTAAATGTATATAAATACATACAAAGTGAATTTTCTATATCCAGTTATTAACAATCTAAGCAATCAAAATGCACAAAATTATTAACTTTAAAGCACAAATTAAAGCCTGTTACATTAAGGGGTGCACAACCTTTTATGGGAAAGAGCCACAGAAATTAAATTTTGGCTAATAGCGCTGACAATGAATTCAGCTCCTATGTCAACAAGTAATAACTTATTTGGCCTACAAACTACTTAAATCGATTTAAGCAACTCTGAATAGGTTGTGATTAAAAAGATTTTCTTAATTAAAAATAAATATTAATTGAAAATTTAAGTTTGGAATCAGATTGATTATCACAGCTATAATTTAAAGCTAATGACAAAAATACACAAATTAAAAAGAAAAGAACTTAAAGATAAGTTAACTCAACAAGTCTAAAGATAAATTGACTATAAATGAAAATGACCATCACAATAATCTGATATTTCAGTTAGTAAAAAATTTAATTTTTTCAATTGTAATTAGGATAAATATTTGGTGTAAATGAACATTAATTTTCTACTATTCTCCTCTTTGTTTCAATATAGTTATTTGTAACCTTGCAAATATATTTGTCAATTTATTTATACACATAAAATTAACTGTCTCAGAGCATTCACTTTTAAATATAATTCAAGTACTTATGCATTCATTCAATAATAGAGTTAATGTTGGTTCCAACATTATTTTTTAGATTTTGCGGCCCGCTATCCAAAAAAGGGTGCACATCCCAGCAATAATTTATCTGATTAATTACCTCATACGAGTTCCCGATTCTTTGTTTTAACTAAAAATAAAAGTACAAATTAATTAGATCATGCAGTTATTTGAACAACATCTTACTTCCGGAGCATTAGGAGATAGTATGGAACTTAGTTCTTAATGTTCATATCTAATCATGCAGAATACGATCAATGCATACAAAAACGACACTTTAAATAGAAAGAAATTAAATTTGGGAGAAGGTAATCAATTATTCTTATAATAACAAAAAAAAAAAAAAAAAAAAAAAAAATTTATCGCAACTCAACACCGAAAATTTGTAAATAAAAAGTTTTGTGTTAAATAAAATGTGTTAAGAGATTTAAATATATTTTTAAGAAACTAGATAACACTATAAGAAAGGTTTAAGCATGGTTAACTTTCTTAATTTTTTTTAAAAAGTTAATAAAGGTCACTCGGAAAATTAAATACACCTTACAGCTACTTCTCCATACAGCCGCCACTGATACAATTGTTGCAGCATAGTTCTTTTCAACATTCTTATCATATAAAAGACAACTGCCTACACTTTTAGGGAATTTTTTTTCAGTCTGCAGCTTTAGTTACTTCCTTTCACAAAAGACTGAATGCACTGTTTCAAAGCTTTGACACCATTGCTGTCACTCATAAAAAGTTTACAGTACCTGTTACTAATGCTCACGTGTAGCAATATTTTTACTTCACTACTTTTTAAATTTAGTTCTTTTACTTGCTTTTTTTTTGAGAAAAAAGTACAAGTATCTGTAACTTTAAAAAAAAAAAAAAAAAAAAAAGCAACTTATTTCTAAAATTTTCTTTAAAAATCAATATTTTCCCAGTACCAGTGGATATTTTTTTTTTAATTTAGCAGTTGTGGTATGCAGTTCCAATAGCAGGAATATTTACCAGAATTATTCCTGCAAAAGAATGTGCATTCAAACACTGTAAACCAAGCATAATGTATGCATTGTATTTTCAGAAAGATAGTCATCCAATCTTTAAATATTTAAAGACAAAAATTATTCTTGCATCGATGTGCTGTCCACTTTGTCTAAAATCAGTACATTTCTTATTTTTTACTTGCTAGTTTTTAAATTCAAATTTTTTAAGGTCGTTACTTTTTAAAAGAGATATTCTCATGCATTGATGAATTTCGCTTGCATTACACTTGGAAGTTACTGTAGTAACTATTTCTACTGCATGCTTTGAATTGAGATGATTGACAGGTATATTAAAAGCATTGAGCTACACACCTATCTAAAAAAAGCTTCAATCAAATGTTTGCCTTTAACAACCAATTGTTAATGGAAGAAAAAGAGTAGTAGAAGTCACAATTATAGTTTAAAAGCTATTTTTTTTCTTTACATATTTAATAAAATTAAATTAAATGTACAGGCTACTGATAGTTATGCAGACATGTGAATGGTCTGAAATTTCTTTCTTTTTCTGCTTTTTTTTAAAAATTTTCAGGGCTTAATTTTATTTTTTGTACACAGAAAATAAATAAAAGATTGATGACAATACCATGTGTATATACGATGAAATCACATTAAATGCACGTTTCGAGATTTTAAAAAATTGAGTGAAAAAAAAAAGATAGAATTTTTGTGTCAAATCGTTAAAACTCAGGTCTGTGGTTTGAATTTCCCGTATCATAATATCGTGGGATTTCAAAAAATCATGTGGATGTCCACAGCAATAAGTGGAAGAAGAAAAAAAAAAAGCCAATTGTAATGGCACCTGGATTTCGCGCAAATCGAGCGTGTTAAAAAGTAATTATTCAAATGTACTATTCGAACTTCCTGTTCCTTACTAATATTCAGATGAAAATATCGAAGCAAAAGAAACCACGTGTATTAAATTAAAAACAGGAAAAGTGGACCAAAAAAATTACGGTCGTATCAAAAATTGATTAATTAAAGGAAAATTGAATTTTGCGTGCCGTAATAACTACGTATAAAAAAATATGATTTTTTTTTAATAAAAGAAACAGCCGATAAAACGATCACAGCTCCGCATCGGTTAAAAAATAATTTCAGAAATGCGCTATTCAACACATCATGTCATAATAACATCAAAATTTTACAAACTACGAGAAAATTAAATTAAATGCAAAAGACAGAAGAAGAAGAAAAAAAAAAAAAGAAGATCGGAACACTTATTTACCATGGTAGTGAGAGCGTTGAAAAGTGATTACTGAAAAGAAGGATTTAAAATTTTGATGTTGTAATATCACAGACTGATTCTTGCAAAATAAAAAAGATGGCAAATATATGTATCTTTGATTAAATACCTCTTTTGTTATGAATTGGAATTAGCAACAAAATAGTTACTCATTAAAATACAAGTTTTAAAAAAAAAAAATGCAAGATTTTTTGTATCAACTGATTTTTTAATTGGTTGCTGTTTCAGAATTACTTTTTAGATTTCAATTTCTTACTTTTGTGTTTGCTTCAATAGTTCTTAAAATTTCAACCAAAGTTATGAAACTTTTTTATTCTGTTTCATGTTCTTAAAGTTAATCCAAGGGTTCGCTTTCCTCTAAGAAATGTACGTGAAAAAGTAGTTGAAACTCAATGAGGCTTAAAAAGAAAAGAAAGAAGTTGCTAGAATGTATCAAATAAATGTTTCGTCAATTTAATTTTGCGCAGACAACAAAAAATTTAAATTTCAGGAGAGCAGATTTCCGAGAAAATTTTGTCGAAACTATTGATTTGCTGAAATACACGAATAAACGGTCTTGAGATATGCAGAATTTCATGAATTAGCAAAAGAATCACATGTCTGTTATATTAAATTAAGTTTAACAAAGATGTTTGTTCACAGAAAATAACAGAATATAATAAACTGAGTTACAACAATAGGAATTGTTTAAACAAAAATTAAGATTTTTAAAACAGATAAAATCCTAGCGAGGTCACATATTAACAACAGTATTAGCATTATAATCTACATTTCTTACCAGCTTTTGATTTTCCGTATTCATTTCCTGGACTCTATGTTGTGACTCTTCTAGTGCTGGGGGGAAAAAGAAATTCTTAGCAATACTGAAAGAAATTAAAAACGAAGAAAAAAATATATACAGTACGACCTCGAAAATCCGGAAATCTCTAAAATCCGGACTCATACTTCCAGTTCGTCAGAAAAAAATTTCAAAAGAAAAAGTTTAAAAAAATCGCTTAAAATAAAAATTTTAATGCAAGAGTGCAAAACCACAACTCTTCTCCAACAATGAAGCAGTTGATGAAGAGGTAGGGGTGGGGAGTGAATGAAAGCTCATAGCTGATAAGGAAATTCCAGTCATTCTTATCAGCTCTGTATAGATAACACAGAATATAAAGGGGAATCCCCTCCTCCTGAAGTGGAATCCCACAACTCTTCTCCAACAATGAAGAAGTAGATGAAGAGGTAGGGGTGGGGAGTGAATGAAAGCTCATAGCTGATAAGGAAATTCCAGTCATTCTGATAAGGAAATGCCAGTCATTCTTATCAGCTCTGTATAGATAGGGTGACCAGACGTCCCCGATTTCCGGGGATTGTCCCCGGCTAAGACCTCCTGTCCCCGGTTAAAAAATTGAAAAATTTGTGCAAAATATTTGATAAAAATATGTTATATGTAATTTTTATTTTCTCAAAACTTTTCATACAAATTAATGTAAGCATTGAAAATTAAATGTAAACTAGTTTTAGAGAACACACTATAACTTATACTATAGAAATTTTGGAACACATAACTTTAATATCTAGTTATGCTTACATTTTTACTAGGCTGTACGCCAGACATGTTTATATAAGAAAAGAAGTTTAAAACAAGACGTAACATGAATATTAGTTGCTGCTTTTAAAACAATTAATATCTTGGGTTACATAAACTGCCAATATTAGCTAATTTCCACTAAAAACAACAAGAATTACTACATTTCCGTTTTATTTTAGAAAAATAACTAAAACATTTTATCAATATATCTAACCATTAAAGTATAAAACCATTTTTTATGAAATTATTATTATTATCACTTACGACTAATTAATTTTTGTAAAGTCTAATTATTCTACATTTTGAAAACCTCATAATTTGTTATCGTAATAGATATTTAGAAAAATATTTTGATTTCCTTAAAATAGATGTCAATATGGCAACAGAAACAAAAAAAAAAAAGAAAATGCCATTATTTGGATGATTGGAAAAACGATTTTCCATTTATTGAACAGAATCCTGATAATTCTTCCAAAGTAAAATGTACAATGTGTGGAGCAACGTTTTCAGTTGGAAGTGGAGGACGAACAGCTATAGCAGATCACATTCTTACAATTAAACACAAAGAAGCTTTGGCAGCAAAAACAAAAACGAAATCCGTCAAACAGTTTTTTCGTAAGCTGGAACCATCCAAAGAAGAGTTTGACTTAGCAACATATGAAGGAACGCTTGCATTTCACACCATTCGTCACAACCAATCGTTTCGCAGCATGGACTGTACTTCAAATTTACAGAAGAAATTTGTAGACAAGAAATTTTCTTGTGCCCGAACAAAATGCGAAGCTATCGCTGCCAATGTTTTTTCTCCGTGGGCATTTCTTGAATTGAAGAAAGATTTACAGTCTGTTCAATTTGTAACAATATCTTGAGATACTTCCAATCACAATCATGTAAAATTACTTCCTATTTTAGGGCGGTATTTTCAGTGGGACTGTGCTAAAGATCCAATTAATAATAAACTTGTATCACTAAACGAAATTAAAGGAGAAACTGCAAAGATTTTATCTTCAGAAATATTAAACGCACTATTTGAGTTCCAATTGAAGGATAAAATGGATAGTTTGTCTGTGGATAATACTAACACTAATTTTGGAGGATTGTTAAGAAGAGGAACAGAAAATGTTCATACTAAACTTCAAACTGAGTTCGGAAGAGATATTTTTGGTTTTGGGTGTAATGCGCATATTATACATAATGGCGCTAAAACTGCTTTTGATTGTTTGCCTGTAGATATTGAAGTTATGGTATCTAAACTTTTTAGTTATTTTAAAATTTACACAGTCCGAATTGAAAGATTGAAAGAATTTTGACCAAGAATATCATCAAATTTTAGGACACATTCATGTTAGGTGGTTGACATTACTTGTAGAAAGAATTCTTAAAATTTATTCATCTCTTAAAGAATTTATGTTGTCTGAAAAAAAGTGCCCAAAAATCTTGAAGAATTATTTTGAGAGTGAAACAACCGAGTTATGGTTGTTTTTTGCGCATTCGCATGCTGCAATTTTTAATCAAAGCATCTTGAAAATTAAAAGCGATGACAAATGTGTTATTGAATCTGGAGCGGTTGTCAAGGATTTGATATTTAAATTGAATGCACGAAAGAATGCCAAATTTTTTCCACTTGTTGTAAAACCTGAATTGACTAAATTGATTGCTGAGAATATCATTACTGAATATTCTTATTTAGAAACGTCGAAAGAATTCTATGAAGCTGCGATTTCATATTTAGAAGCTTGGAACGATAACAACAATGATATGTCCGATTTGAAGAGCCTTCTTTTAGATTGTAAGCCTTCACGGTCTGAATTCGAAGTCTCTCTCAAAATGTGCAATTTTGAATGTTAATTCCGACGATTTATTTGACGAGTTTACTTATCATGAAGGTTATTTGGATTCAAAAGACGATAAATGGTACCAATCCGTACACATAACAGACAAATGGCGTGAAATAAACAATTATTTTCAAAAAAACAATATACCATTTACAAATATCAAAAGAATTGTTGAGCTTGCAATGTGCTGGCCAAGCAGCAATGAGCCTGTAGAACGAGTATTTTCGCGCATAAATAACTATTGGATTAAAGAAAAATCGCGAATGGATGGGAATACAGTGAAAGCGGTTTTATCTGTACTGATTAATTTTGATTTTTCATGTGACATATTTCCTCAATTACTCGAAAAAAATCCTGAAATTTTAAAGAAGATTCATTCTTCAGAAAAATACGGTGTTTAGAAATTGTATAATTTTAAAAGCAATACTATTGTTTTGTTAACAGATTTTAAAATTGTGTAAAAATGTTATGATCACGATTTTAGCGATATAATTTATATACTAAATTATAAAAAAAATGTAAACGAAAAAAAAAAAAATATTTTTTAAGATAAACGATCAAATTTTTTTAAAAATTTTTTCGGTTTATAAAATTGGGAGGGGGGGGGTAGAGATGAGTGTCCCCGGAATTGCCTGAAAAAATCTGGTCACCCTATGTATAGATAACAAAGAATATGAAGGGGAATCCCCTCCTCCAACAATGAAGCAGTAGATGAAGAGGTAGGGGTGGGGAGTGAATGAAAGCTCATAGCTGATAAGGAAATTCCAGTCATTCTTATCAGCTCTGTACAGTCAACAAAGAACATAAAGGGGAATCCCCTCAGGAGGAGGAATTCTTCTACCACTTTGTTTTTCCTCCTTGTGAAGAAAAAAAACTGGTTCTTTCTTAACCTTGAAGCTTAGGAGGCGGGGACAAGTTCTTTTATCCCCCAACAAAATAAGGATTAGTATCAGCTGGTACAGTCTAGTCTAGAAGCATCTGTTTCAGTGATAAGTTGAAATTTAGCTCGCGTTTTAAGCCTATATTTTTAGTTTTAATTGCTAATATTATGTTATCTAAACGATCGATTACGGGGAAAAATGACGAAAGTTTGCTTTTTAAATTCTTTTATTTATTATTTAAAGAGTATATTTATGTTAAAATTGACGTCGAAGGTCTACACACGCGCGTTTAATCGCGAAATCGGCCTGGCAACTTCGAAAGTTCGATAATTCTATCAATTTAAGTAAGTTATCTAAAATCCGGAAATTAAGGAAATTCGGACCTTCCAAACCCCCCAGCAGTCCGGATTTTCGAGGTTGCACTGTATATACATATTTAATACCTTTTTCTAGCTCAGATATAGCAGTTTCTTTTTCTCGAATCTGCCTTTCCATATCACTGATATTATTCATATGAGTTGCGATGACATCGTTCAGATGTTTGATTCTATCTGAAGCTTTAAACTCACTAAGTTCTAAGACCTTTATTAATTCAGCTGAAAATTTATAAAGTTTTAATTTAAACAATGCAAAACATAAAATAATTAAAAAATTTCTTAGATATGAATTATTTATGTGCAGAGGTTTAGAAATACAGCAGCACCTTGTATGTTTGAAACAGTTTCAATTAAATACCCCTGTTAATAAAATTCAGTTCCCAAGCTTTTTTTCTTACTTTTGGTCGGCACATGGTGTTGAAATGAATTACAATGTACAATCAATATGAATTACAATACTGGGAAAATTCGAGGTGCTATTAAGACCCAGAAATAAGTTTATTTATTTATTAAACTTCTATTGAATAATTTTTTTCTTCCGGATCTACTTTTCGGTTTTTAAAGGTGAAAAAAATTACAGGGGGATGCGGCGAAAAATGCAGATACAAGAAAACTTTCAATACTCGAATGTCTAAAACTAAATTATTTGTTAATTGAAAGTAGTTTCGAATTCCCGGCTAAAATAAAGACTTCAATTTTTCTGTTACTTGGAGTTCAATAAATCAATTAAAATTTTTAAATTTTTTTTTAGCAGTGTTCTTTCTTTATTTCTATTACAAATACTCTGGTATGCAATTACAACTTTGAGTGATTGATACTTCTCTTCTACTTACAATGTTACCCTAGGTCAGGGGTTGCCAAACTTTTTTGATCATCGACCCCCATTAAAGTAATTTTATGTTAATTAAAATAAAACTCCATTAGATACTATATTTGTATTATTTGTTTTATGATTTTAAACATTTATTAAAGTAATAGTACATTGTGTAACAATAGTTTCATGAAAAATATATTAATGTTGAAAATTAAATACCTTAGTATTTATTACATAATATGTAATTATAAATAAGCAGAAATAATGAGTAAAGTAACTTCAGATTTATTGCTTCTTAATCAATGAGATAGGTGTGCTTGGTGTTTTTTTGCAAAGTACGCTATATTGGGTTCAAAATTGGTCAATTTTATTCGGATATCCCCTCGATACTCCACATTTAATTTATTTCTGTTCTTAGTTAAGAGTGAATTTACGTGACTGAAACCGGCTTCAACCATATAGGAACTTGGAAATGCTATCATAAATGGCTGAGCTATTTCGTAAAGTTTTAAAGTTGCTATAGTTTTGTCGCTGGCTGTACTAATCCATATATTAATGCTTACCTTCTTTTTTAAATGTATTGATAATTAAAATTGATATCTAAACTAAACGAATGGTTTTATCAAAACAATAACTAATTAGCCAAAACTATAAGAGTTTTAATAAAGGCACTGCAACTATTCAACACTGTTGATAGTTTGCAATGACAGCTGAAACTGCGTATGATATTTGCATTTGTAACATCAATGCTCATCACACGTGACATTTGGACGAGCGCACATATGCATATGACTTATAAACCAGAAGTGCAGAGTTCGTGCCACTCCGCCCTGGTACGTAAATACTTGTTTCACCCGAATAAATATACGTTTATTAATTTATGTTCTATAAAGAAACTGATATTAAGTCAATTATAAAAAAATTCACAAGTTTTGCATACTCAATTAGGTATGTGTGATTTGCGTATGAAGAACTGTTTTTTCTTCAACCCCCAATCGACCCCTCCGATTCGGATGGACCCCCATTCGACCCCCTGGCTCAGATCGACCCCCGCTTTTGTTAAATAGACCCCTGGGGGTCTATATAGACCACTTTGGCGACCTCTGCCCTAGGTGATACCATAGGGTAAATAGAAAGGGTTATAATCTTTAGTTTTGGAAGTGAGAGAAGCTAGAATATGTATCACTTGACTATGTGTTTTACTTTATTTAGAACTTTACTTTACTTACTTTATTTTACCATTTACATAGAAAATAAGATTTAAAATCAAGTGGGAACTTCACACTTCTTTATTAAAACTCTAAATTTCAGTGATGAACTTACACTCATCGAGGAATAGCACAAAGAAACATTTTTATTTTGGATCATTGCAGTTTTGTTTGTATATCTGACTTTTAATTTTTTTTTCTTTTCCTTTTTTTTAATACCAAGAACAAAAAAAAATATTTAAAAAAAAAAAACACAAGATTTAAATTATTGATACAAAGCACTAGACAAAAAGCATTTGTTTAGTATACAAGTTAATTGTTTGTTTTACCACTTTACATCTTCACCTCCTTTTGTTTTACATTTGAGATTTTCTTGGCTCCTTACGCTTTGTTCTTCTGTCTTACCTGCTGTCAATTTGACATCGACTGCATTGGTTCCTTGACCTATATTAACTTGGGACCTCCGTTTACCTGTGACCTTTTAATGTTTTCTTATGTTCACTTCAGGTACACGTTTTTTTTTTTTAATGGTTCACTTTATGTTTTACTGTTCTTGAATACATCAACAGTTTATACTTTGTGTCCTTTATATCCTGTCACAATGTTTATGATCGCTTTGGTTTAGCGACCCAACTTACTCCGTAATATTACTCGTTTTAATCCTATGTACTGCCTGCACATGATGCATTGTATGTCATACTGTACTTTCCTGCGATGTGTTGTAAAATTTTTCATTTGTGTCTTTGGCTCACTATAAGGGAAGCCCCGTCGGCTTCGGCACTATAAGGCGGGACTCTCGGAGCATTTTAATTATTTTATTGCTGTTGCCATCAGACTCTGTAATGTTTACATAATGTTACTCTGTAATGTTACTTTTTGTATTTTATGTACTTTTCTGGTTTTCTTGATTTTAATAAACATTTACCCGCATGCCCTAAATTGGGGCAGGTCGGGGTAAATATTTCATACAAGTTAAAATACTAAAAACAACAAGCAAAAGAAAAAAAATTGCAAAATTTAGAGAAATCAATCAAGATACATAAAAGTATTTGTAATTGTTTTTACCACAGTCATTCAATGATTTTGACTTTTCTTCAAGTTCCTTCTGCAAAAGGTTTATCTTTCCTTCTGCTAAAGCTGAAAACATAAATTCATAACATTAAATTTTTAAAAAAAAATGGAGAAAAAATTACAATGAAAAAATAAGAAAAAAAGAATCTATACATTTTTCAAAATATGCTCAAATACAATAAAAAAAACATCTCCATAACTAAAAAAAAAAAAAATGCTATAAAAAAAAGCAAGATTTTGAAAATACAATTGTCATTGAAATTCCTAACTTTTTCATTATATTACAAGTAAGATGACTCTTTAGTCAGCAATTAATACATTCACTTACCTCAAACCTAAGATATAAGTAATGTGGTTGCAAATAAACATTAAAACAAAATATCTTAAAGCTAAATTGCTTGCCAAACAGACCTTGAAAATAACAAGCAGCATTGTTTTGATTGCAGCGAACAAAATTTAATACTTCTCTACATTCTTCTAACGTATGCAACTCTGTAAAAGCTACTCATTTGTCATTTACAACACATGATTGATCACAGTGTAAAATCACAGAACATTTTATGAAGTTCATTTTGTCAGTTTTTATCAAAGCAATTGGCATGCCTGATAATAATTGATCAATAGTAACTGAGATCCCAAATTATTCAAATAATAAATCAGTAATAAAAAAAAAAAGAAAATGAATTGATTAGTCAAAAATTACAAGTTCATAATATTTGCATGATATTTCACATATATCCTTCATTCAGGGATGAGATTAGCAAAAAAGCTGAATTTCCACGATAGTAAATTTTACGCAAGCGCAACCCTATAATAATAAATTCCAGACAGTTTAAGGTAATAAATAATATGTTGACATACAATTGTGTACTAATCTATTATTATATAAATGATTACATTGATGCTTAACATTTAGTGAAAATAAAAATTACCAATTGAAAAAATAAAGCTGGAAATTATATTTTTCCTCAGTTCACATAAGAGACAATTATTACTTGAAAAACTAACTCAGGGTTCCCACTCTTTTATCAAAGCAAAAATTAAGCACTTTTAAGGACTTTTATCAAAAAAATTAAGGACTTTTTTTGTAGAAATTAAGGACCTTAAAAATGATTATTTATCATCAAATAAAACATCATAGATTAATAATAATAGATTAAAAAAATGGAATAGCTTTTCTTCAACTCAGTCATCCTGTAAAAAATTAATAAAAAAAAACTAAATAAAGAAATCTTTAATACAAATAATCTGTATTTAATTAAGATTAAATTGCATTTAATCACCTCGCATAGCTTTTAAGAATATAAAGAAAAACTCAAAGAATTCTGATTAAACATTAAATTTTCTATTTTAAAAATAGAAAGAAATTGTGTAAACAGATAGAAATATATAAATTAAGATGGTAAATTCATTAAATTAATAAAAATATTATTTTGAGTGACTGGTACTAAACCAAGACAAAAAGAAACTAACAAATATAAGTTTATTGAGGTTAAGACAATTATTTTAAACCAAGTAAAACCTAATTATAATAAGCTAAAGACATATTAAAATCACAAAATATAAAAAATTTAATGATCAAAATCAGAATATATTCAGTACCTAACAATCAGGAAAAAAGAAATAAATAAACTACAAGAAAAACTTAGTAATTAAAATTAAGAATTGAGAAACAGAAATGATAGTTAAAATAAGTGCTAACATAAATATTGAAACACAGGACAAGGCAGGATGTAATGATCAATTGAAATAAAAATGAAAAAATTCCATATCTAAAAATTTAAAATGAAATGAAATAATTCATTAAGTACAAAATTTATTGTGAATGAAGGGAAAAAAACAACAAAACATAGTGGAATCAGAAACATCATTCATAAAAAAGATGGAATTAGAATTTATCCAATTAAAAAGTATTGTGTCTTGTATAGATATTAAAGGAACTAAAATAATCGATGATAAAAAAATTTGTTCGTAATAAAGTATTGTCTGAAATTTTAAAACAATAATTAGTCAAATAAATCAAAGGTAATGAAAATTAGATGCAAATATGGCTTACATACATTAAAAATTTTTAAAAAAAGAAAATGTCCACTTAAATAAAACATTTTTTAAATTATTTGTTGAAAAAAAAATGTGCTTTTGATACATTGTTAGGCTTTTGTTAATTACTTATTTAAAATAATAAAGTTGTATTGACTAATGGTCAAATGGTTTAAATGTACGTTTTTTTATTTATTTATTATTACTTTCCTTTCTGAAAATGAAATAGACTAAAGATTTAAATGCTTAAAAATAATACTCACTATCTGACAAATTATTAACGAACATGTATTGAAGGAATTTTTAAAAAAATATAGATATATATTCTATATTTAAGAGCACTATTGCTAAATTATTGAAAAGCGTTAAAACATTGCTTAACTTTTTATTTATTTTTAAAAAAATTTAGTCATTTTAACTAACAGCCAAATTAAAAAAAAAAAAGAAAGAAAGAACACAAACTCTGTTTCAATTTCCTCAAAAATAAAAGCAAATTAATTAAATGTAGGCTTTGTTCTAATTTTTTTAAACTAAAAGCGACTGAAGAATTATTTGTTTAAAAGCTAATCAAATTATTATACTTAAAAAACTAAACTCAATGGCGCGACAGCCCATAGAGGGCCAAGGCCTACTATGCCCATCTTAGTTTTCTTAACCTTGGGCTCTGGGGTGCAACGTGAATTAAATATATTTTTTTAAAAAAATTACTTTTTATGACAAAATATAAATTACTTAAATACAAAATATATAAAATATTAAATTGTATCACTTTTAAAAAAATCAATAAAGAATCTTTTTTTTTTAAGTCATGATTTCGTTTCAGTAATATATTAAGTTCAGAATGAAAATTTAAGATAACTGCGATTGAGCAACGATCGCCAAGTAACAGTAGGTCTGCTGAAAATAATTGACAACGTTAAATCCAAACAGAAAAAAAGTGACGAAATAATGCGCAACGATCGCTAAGTAGTAGAAGTGTCACTGAAAATAATTTACTTGAAACAATATATTAAGTTGAAATAAAACGTACAGCGAAAGCAAGATAAGTCCCGCTGAAAATAATCTTCAAGAAACGTAAAATCCCAAGGTCAAAAATAGCGAATGAGGAAACTATGCATCACGTTCTATATTTCAACGCTGACCCTCACTCCTCGTTATTCAATATCACGAAACGAACATCATCTTCGCAGCGAGATGAAATCAAAATAGTCTTCGTCAGCGCGTTGATAGCGTTAGCATAGGCTAGAGCCCCTGAATTAGACAGGCCGACTTATCTATTTTTGGAGCAAAGAGCTAACATAAGCACTATACTAACATAACGTTAACTTGCGATCTTGTTTGCTCCAATATTGCTTGATAGGTCAGCTCTGATAGTATAAGAGTCTTAGCATACGCAAGAATCCTCGCACGTTAAATTGTGAGCGTCTTAAATCAGATTCCTGATGCATCACCTAAGATAAAAGAAATGATATCGGCCTGCCGATATGTGCATTACGTCGATAATTCGCGATACATCGATTAGACAAGAATGCTCGCACGTTAAATCGCAAGCGTCTTAAATCAGATTACTGATGCATCACCTAAAATAAAAGTAATTATATCGGCTTGCCGATATGTGCATTAAGTCGATAATTCTCGATACATCGATTTAAAAATGTCTAAGAGTAGCGCTCTTTAAAATTGCCGCATCATTTTAAAAAAAAATGTGAAAGCCAAACGAAATAAAAACAAAAAATCATTCTCAATTTTTATAAGAAAAATTTAACGTTGAAAATTATACTTTAAGTGCTTCCCATCGCCGGATTTTTAGAAAAAATGACGAAAAAGAAGCTCTTTAAAATATGCTATCAAAATAAATAAAAAAAACACAAAAAAGCAAAAGAGTAACAGAAAATTATCCTAAATTCTTAAGACAAAACTTGCAACGTAGAAAATCAATTTTCTATTTTACTGGTTATCTAATTATCTGTATAACTTTAAAAGAAAAAGTGGAGATAAAATATATCAGAAACGCTGTTAAAATGCCGCGCTATAAAATAAAAAAAAACCCAGCAAAAGTGAAAACAGAAAGTAAACATTTCACTCTTAAAAAAAAAAAAGTGTCGATGAGAAAAAGACGAAAATGACTTTCCTGATGAAAATTATACTTTGCCGAATATTCGTGATATCCCTAATATTAAAAAAATGGAGTCATTTATAAAATTCAACTTCAGAAGAAAATCTGATACAATGAAAAAAATTCACTTTGCCTTGCGACGATCACTAGAGGCTGATCCATTCCTTATATTTTTCATCAAGTGTCCATAAATTATAAAAAACACACTTTCCTGGCATTTCTAACATTTCACATTTGAATGAAGTATCAAAGCTGCCACGTGTGCTATCAGAAGAATGAATTTCTCGAACCTATGGCTGTAGAAGGTCAATGCAGGTCTTCAGCTGATAAAGTACCTCCAAGTACTGTCTAAAAATAAGTCAAGACCTCTACCCACCTGCAGTATCACGCTCCCCTCTCCTTACACTAAATTTTTTTCTTTCAGAGTGATCCAGAAAGAAATATTTTAATGAAAAAATTAATAAAAGAAAAAAAAAACAATAAGGACGTGTTTTCTTCCACTTGTTTGTAACCCCTACCCTCACACGCATTCAAAATATTCTACCCTCAATGCAGGGTCTCATTCTAGGCGAAAGACGTACTTTTTAACTGTGGATATTTTCCCAAGATAAAAAAATTGTTCCAACCAACTAGCTATACTAGAAATTAAGGACTTTGAAGGACCGTGAATCAAAATTAAGTACTTTTAAGGGCCCTTAATTTTCAAAATAAAAACTAAGCAGTTTTTAAGGACTTTTTAGGACCGTGGGAACCCTGTAACTGGTTTAGCAAATTAAAACTACTGAGAATATACATTAATATTTCATTTCTTTTAATAAATACTGTTATGTGATTTATAGCAAATATATCGGTGATATTACTTTTTAAATTATATTGGAAAAAAAAAACTTTAACAATGTACCGAATTATTATGTTCATATTATAGTCTAATCTAACTAGAGCCCTCTGAAACATATGAATAACAGTGAAGTAGAAATATATAGTAACTCTTTAACATACAAAAATTGCTATTTTAGTTTGAAAAATTACATGACAATCAGCAACTATTTAGATAATTGTTTTTTATTTGATAAGAATTTTGCATTTTATAGCATAAATAACAGCAATTATAAATAAAATTTTGATGATGAGTTAATTAACTCTTTTTCCAAAAAAAAAAAAAAAGAAATTTAAATTAAATCCTTTTAAAAGTGATTGCTTTTGTTTGCTATATCTTTTATGTTTGCTATATTTAGTCGCTAGTTCATCTTCTAACATCTTGTGACAAATCCTATTTTTTCTTCTTTGCCAGCACAGAATGTAAGTTTTGAATATATTCCCTTCCAGTTTCTCTGATGTTGTAAAACTTACATATACTAATAATCGTCGTGAGAAAAACAGTCACCTTTATAGTAACTAATTAAATAAAAAATTTACTTCTTACAAGAATCACGATAGTTGGTCTTAAAAATGCGTGAATATGAATAACAATTATGGATTTTGAAATCACATGAATATGAAACTAGATATGCGATTTTGAAAATGAGAAAGTACAAACTGGGATATCGAATTTTTAAAACGCGTAAATACAAATATGAAAAGCTATGTTTGATATTAAAATCGTGTGAATAAGAATCGAGATATTAGCAGATTCCAGGCTCGGGACCTCTAAAAGGCTTGTCAGAAGCAGCATCGTTTGAACTACGAAAATCGGATTTATCTGGAGGGCAGGTAAAAAATTCGGAACATTTTATCTGCTGCGTGTAAAAGGGGAGAAAATATCTAAAATAAGTAAAAATGAGAAAGGATTGGTAGCTATGTAGTTTCTGTAATTTTCTGTTTCTCTTTGAAAATCGGTGAATTTTCTGAAAAAGCGGAATACTTATAAAAAAAGTGAAATTTTTAGAAAATCTGAATTCTTGATAAAAAAGCTGAAATTCAAGAGATAAAAGTGAAAAAAGCGGAAATCCGCTAAAAAGCGGAAAAATCTCATCCCTGTTCATTAATTTATCAATGATATTTTTGATGCCATACTTTAAAGTTAATAGAATAATCAAGAAAGGACAGATGCAATTGCATATTTTTTCGAAAAGAGCAAAAATATGCAGATTATTTAAAAATTATTACTGTTATTTTCAATCAGAGAAGAGTATTTTTCTTCCAACAGTTTCTTTTCCTCCCCAACAGCTTGCATATCAATTAATTCAGATTCCAAAGTCAGTAGCTTTGTCTTCAAATCTGATAGCTCTATATTGGCAGCATCTAGTAAAAAACGAATAAAATATTATGTACTGGGCTGCTAATTCAAAATTGGGTGTAAAAAGAAAAAACATTATATTATTGTAGCAAAAGACATTTTATTTTTTCCAAAAACAAATTCAATATATTGTTTTACAACCAGTTTTAAGTCGTTTTGAGGAAAATTAAAAGTAGACACAATAAACATTCAGCTATTGTAACCAGCAGCTGTCTGATTTTTAGTGATTCAAGGAGAATTAAGATGATATTTGTCAACATTTTGTTGATGCATTGCCGCAACATATACAAATTTATTTCTACTTTTGTTCAAATTCCTGAATGTAGCTGTGGATAAGCATTTAATTTGAAATTATGAGTATATTCAAATTTCTAATGTTTTTTTTTTTTTTTTTAAAGCTTTAAGTACAGTGTAATTTCAAATTGTACTAAAGTTAGGCTCAGTCGCGCCAAATCATTTTATAAATAAATAAACAAAAGAATGTGGCGCAGTAACAAAAAACTTTGGAAACATGTTTTTCAAAATATGGTACTATTCAAATGATAATAAAAAAATATATTCCAAATATAAATATAAAAGAATTATGATATGAAATAATTAAAACTAAATAGAACTTTAAAAAAATTTTTTTTTACAAGATTTCTTTTGAAGTTATATATTTCTTCTATAAATTATTTTAAAATGTAATTACTTACTGAACACGAAATCAGAATCATTTCTTACTAAAAGCCAAACTGATGATATAATATTGTTTAAGTATCTTTAAGTTTTGTTATATAAATAGAACTTATTGCATTGATTTTTTTCATTACAGTAGTTTAGTTAACAAAGTATTGCAGTTTGCTACAATATCAGAATTCTGAAGTGTATTTTTCAGAACATACTTTAGCTATATTTTTTTTAAAATTAAAATCATCAATACAATAAATTTAAACATATTTGTGAATCTTAAATGTGGTTATTTTGACATAGAATAAATTGCAAATTCTTAATGAAACCGGTCAGTTTGGTCTTTTCTTAAAACTCTGATTACAATGGGCATTAGCAATTAAATAATTAAACTAATGATTCTCCAGAATTAAAATTATTTCCCCCCACAAAAATAATGCACATATCAGATAATGATAAAAGTTTTCTTACCAAGTTTATTCATTAAATCTTCAGACTTATCTTTCAAATCACTCTCTGATTTCTTTAAGTCTGAAATTTCTTCTCTGTATAGAGTACACTCATTCTTTAAGCTTACTAGGTCAGTTTCTTTTTGTGTCAAAGTGGCAGAAACTAAAAAACATAAATACATACATATAATATTTTGATATTGATGCGTTTACAAGAAAAATAAGAAAATAACTATAAAAGGTGTCAAAATTCTAATTAAGTTTCATTAAATTTGTGTGTAAATATATGTATGCATATATATATAAACTATTTCTAAATCATGAGAGATAATGCCACTCATAATAGGAAACTGACTATGAAATATTTTTTTAATCACTTACAAAGAATTAAGAAAAACTATTACTTGTCAACTACTTTATGAATAAAAAAAGTAATCTTACTAATTAGAAGGTCATTTAAAAGTGGTAAATAATACTGTAAATAGTCTATTAATACATATTGTTTAAATGTGTAACATTCTTATGCTTATTTTTTGTACTTATAGGTAAATCATATTTATAAAGATTAACCGTATTATTTTTTTTTAAAAAATTAATCACCAGTGTTGAGTCTTTTACCTATTACTCTTTTTAGATATTTTAATCCTTGTGAGCTAACAATAAATATTAAAATCACTTCTATTTGATTCGTACTTGCCTGTTTCAGTCAGTTAGATAGAGAATTCTTTTTATATTTCTACCCCTTCTTAAGGAAATAAATTCTATTGTTTCTGCATTGTATGGAATATTTTTTTTAAAATCAATGGACTGGACTTCAATTAAGCACAACTGAGAAAGATATTAATTTTATGCCCATATCTGGTAGGAGGGGCAAAGCACTAGCAACTTTTCATGCATAATGCGTAAAAAAAAAAGAACAATGAATAACTTGATCTAAGTGTTGGATTTTTTTTTAAAGAATTAATCACCTAATGGACATTTGCGGATTCAATTTTAATAGCTTGATAGAGTGACTTAAAATATCCCAATGGATAAGTGCACACATTATTTTAAGTTAAGAAATCAGACACAAAAATATACTTTCTATAATTAAACATATTTTTTCAGCGGACTAGGATTAGCGGATTTTAGACTCACAAAATAGAAGGGGTAGTTGCAATTCAGGAAATATGGTTTCAATAGTTTGGCCAGAAGAGAGCTCCAAAGTTTGAACTCTGTGGCGTAAATTTTACTTTTGTGTATTTCGTTATATCCTGAAAATTTTTTAAGCCAATTAGATTCTTTTTGCATACAATTATAAAATCGTTTATTAAAAAAAATAACTTTAGTACTTTTTATTATTTTATGCACTAACAGTCTAAATTTTTTTTTAATTGCAAGGTATAAAATTTTTTTGCACAATTTTGAAAAATTTAATTTTATATGGCACAGTTATGAGAAATATAAGTCATGAGAAATTACATTTCAAAAGAGACACTTAAAATTAGATTTCTCAGGAAATAATTGACCAATTTTCCTGAATTTTTTTCTGCCACCCATTTTATATCTAACTATTCACAATTTTTTCGATTATCAGTGAACAAATATATATATATATATATATATATATACTAAAAGTTGTTTTTGCATGAAATTTCTAGCAAAATTTTTTATTTTTATTAATGTTCGAGGTATGAAGAAATACGCAAAAAGTAAAATTAACATTAAGAGGGTCAAAACTTTATAGCAATTTCCTGACCAAATTGTTACTGGGACCAGATTAAAGCTGCCCCTTATATTTAGGGGCTTCGAAATCTGTATCCATCAGGGGAGAATAAGGTATGTTCATCTAAGAAAGTACGTTTTTATGTTTGATTCCAGAACTTATAATATCGTCTGCACTTATTAATTAGCATATTTAAGGTCACTCTTTCGAACCATTAAGATTTGAGTCCTAGAACGTGAAAATCCAATCATTAGATCAAAAGTTAATTAGGGTAGTCCCTTTTTTTACTCACTGGAAATGGCGATTTCGGAGGCTTTTTTTAAGAGCAGGATCATCTGTAGGAAGAAAAGTGGACTAAGGCTTTCAACATTTATGACTATTTGTGAGGATAAATGATGTATGACCCTTTTTAAGTGTAGAACCTCCAGTGGGTTAAACAAATTTAACAAGGAAAACCTTATTCTAGAATACGATTTTTTTAAAAGAAAACAATTGTAAATATTATTTATATATTTAACATGAGTACAAATAATTTATAGTTTTTATTTAGCAAGTACATGCTCACAACAAAATTTTCTGGAAAAAAGTGAAAAAATAAAAGATTTATGCATTTTGATACCTTGAAGTGGAACATATACCTTTTGAAATTTTAATTTGGATGCTTTTATTCTAAGTTCATTAAAATTAGTGAGAAAAAAAATTGCAAAACTTCCTAAACTAAATATGTAGCAAATATAAAAAATATTGTTATACCATTCTGGAAATCTGTTTTCAGATTTTCTAAAGATTCTGTAGCAGCAGCCTTTTCTTTTTCATAAACTTCTCGATCATTATAAGCAGATTCTAAATTTATATTGATAATTAGAAGAAACATAACATTTAAAATATTCTCAATACATTACAAAAAATGAAAATTACTGTGACCATGGCAGTAAGAGTTTCAGAAAATTACCACAATACAAGGGTGCATGTCTCTTTATTCTTCCATTGCCAAAACTATACATTATGCATATTTTTAGAAAAATCTTTAAGGAAAATTTTGAGACGAAAATGTTATTAATTCTGTCACTACTTTTTCAGTTATTACACGTCAAATTAAAAAAAAATTTTTTTTACCATTTAAAGAAAAGACTAGCAACAACTATTCTTAAATATATGCTTATGCCTAGGCCTTATTTAAATTAATTAGATGGTTTACATCAGGTTTTTTGGTGCTAAGTAAAAACAACCATAATTTATCTTGAAAACAATTGTACTGATTAATAATACATTCTCTTTTGGAGTGAGCTAAGATTCCAAGGGTAGTTCATGAAGAAGCATATGAAGTAATAATAAACAGATTACTTTAGATGACTTCATTAATAACTAAAATGTTTACTGCTATAATTCTTTGGATTATTTTCATGTAATATACTAAAAATGTTTTACAATGTTTCAAATTAAAAAAATATTTTTAAGTTGAAAAGAAATAGACGCAGATATAATCTAGGGAAAAAAATTGAAGAAAAAGCACAGATCTCATCAAAATTAAAAATTAGGTAAAATAAATAGATTCTGGAAATATGGTCCTAATAGTTAGGTCAAAAAATTAGATCCCTAAATGTTGATTTTACATTTTGCCACATCAAGAAATTTTTGAGTGAATTATTGTTAGATATACAAACTTTTAAATTTTGTAAATTATTCGCTACATTTCGAAATTTTCTCCTTTTACAGTGAAATAAAATTATAAAAATAAAAAATATTAAAGATATATTTTCTTTGTGTGAAATTTTATTGGTATAAAAATTTCTTGAGCAATGGTGAACAGCGCAAAAAGCATATTTAACTGCTCTTCAGACTAAACTATTTGGATCATATTTTTTTCTCCAAATTGCAGCTACCCCCTATATTTAGAGGGTCAGGAATCCAAATCCATTGAAAAAAGTTATGTTTATTCAGTAAAAGTAAATTTTTGAGCCTGATTCATAATCATTAAAAAATATTGTTTTCACTAACTAATTGGCATATTTAAAGTCACCCACGCGAACAATTAGACTGAATCCTAGTATGTGAAAATCCAATCATTAGATTAAAAGTGATTTAGGATAATTTTCTTTTTGTGCTTTGTACATCTAAGTGAATAAAACATTAACAAATAAGACTTATTTAAATTCTTAGAAATTGTTTAAAAAAGTGAAAAAATAGTTTTTAATTTAAAATAAACGAACATTCAAGCTTTCTATATCATTTTCAAATCTTTTCTTCTGATATTGTTGAATAAAGAAACTGAAGGTGCGAAATACATGATCACAAACACTACGTAAGGCAAAAGAGGCTGGAATCAAAGATCAAGTTAGGTATTTTGTAAGAGTTTGAAGTGTAATTTCATAAAACTTAATTTACTTTCACGTTATTCCGTAGGCTTGAGTAAGCAAATTAAAATTTAATGAACTCATTGAATAAAGAAATGAGAAGTTTAACAATTAGTCAAATTTCTTTTTTTAGTCTATTTAAAAACATACAAAATAGCAAAGACTATAATATAACTATCTATCACCTAGGCTAAAAAAAATCTGAAATGAAAGAAATAGGTATGCTAAATGCTGTTTTAATTTAATTTTATGCATTAGGTAAGAAGAACAAGAAAAAAAAAAGAAGTGCACAGGAAAAGTGATTGTTTTACACCCTTTGATTAACTCAAAAAACTTTCAATTATGGACAATGCAAGTCTGAATAATAATAATAATTAAAAAAAAAAAAAAACAGATAAGTGAAATGAAAAAAAAAAGAAAGAATTTTAAACACAAATTTAGATTTTACAAATCTTGTCAGTTTCCAAAAAGAAAAAACTATTTTGGCAATCAACCTGGACTTTATGAATACAGAAAAAAAAGAATAATATATATTTAAAAATACCAACCCAAATCTTTGGTGAGTGCAGCAATTTTATCTTCCAGGCCATTATACTTATTATTAAGAGTTTCATATTCCTTTTCTTTTTCTGATAATTGTATTTTTAAATCATCAAGTTCTTTAGCTCCAGCTCCGAAACTTATTTCAGCTTCACTATGTATACTCTCATCTGATTTGCGATCCATTTCAATTTTTAAAGTTTCATTGTCATGTGTTAATTTAGCATACTCAGATTTTAATGTGGATATAAATATTTCTTGTTCCTCTAAGGACTTCTGTGCATCACTTAACTTCTGCTTCAAATCTGTCAACTCCAAATTACACTTCTCACCTGTAAAAAGTAATTAACAGATTATTTTTTTTCTTCATAATTATAGTAGTCTAAAAATTTTGAGAATTTTTGTTTAGAATGGGTGTTCAGGTGAGCTGGCAGCAATGTGTTTCAGAAATGATTTATAACTGCTTTATATCATTTTTGCACAAACTTGCCTCAACAGTCTTTAATTATACCAACTATGAATTCAATCACCAAGTCTTCTTTTCTGTAAACGTTGTTATTGTAGTTGTCTATACAAGGTGTTCCCTAATAGCTACCCTTATTATACCAGATATACACTGTTTTGGACAAGAAATACATGAAATTTGCAGGGACACATTCACCAACAGAAACATGTTCTTCGAATTGAAAAGAATTACTGCATTAAATAAAATATCAATTTTATCAAAAATATATTGTTCTGAAATGTTATTACTTATTCAACCATCAACTGGAAGATCCAATTTGAAGATTGAATATTAATGTTAAAAATTGCAATTTAGAATGTTAATTATGTTATGCTAATTATTAGAATGTTAATTAAGTACCGTGAAGGAAATCAGGCAAAAAAGCACCATAGAAAAGTTACGCATCTTCTATACACTTAAGATTTCATGTTAAAAACGAAGTAAAATAAAAAATATATATAAGGGTCAAAATTTATATATTTAAGCAATGAAGAAATGGAAACAGTATCAACTCGTATCCCTCTGTTGAATCACTACGACGGCATAAAAAAAAAAAAACGATTGTTAATTTTTTTTAGTTACCTGATGACATTAAGCATTTCTAAAAACTGCCTTTTAACTTTTGTTTTTCTCAGCCATTAAAAGGATTTTGCTCTTGGTCCAGTCTTCCTTAGCATTGATTAATTAGATATTGGTTTACCCCTTTAGTTTATACTTAGTACTGTTCCGACAAATTGTTAAACCTATTCAAAGAAACAAGATCATTTCTAAATCTTAAGATTTGTATCTAGTTAATTCTAACATTTGGTAAAATATTGTGTCAAACAATTATTAGATTTGATTGCTTTGATTTTTATAAAAATTTTTTTTGGAGGAATCAATAGTCCTTGTAATGATTTTTTAAATTTTTTTATTTTTACATGAATAGTCTTATTAAGCTAGTTTAAAATGTTCCCAATTTCTAAATTTTTTAAGTTTACTAAATATTTTGAGCTGTATCGTTATAAAGACTATGTTTTTTGTAAGGGCAAACACATATCTTCCTTATTTTGGAAGATCATAATAAAAATCAATGGTGTATCTTGTTTAGTAATATATATTTTTTTAATTTTTTTACCATGAATATCTTCAAGTGAAGAAAGTTTATTTTCTAAGAGAGCGTATTTCTGCTGCAAGGATGTATGTTCCTCTTTTAGCTGATTGCATGCTGTTTCTCTACTTGTAGCTAATGCAACAGCCTCCTCCAGTTTCAATTTTATCTCGGAATTTTGTTTTTCACTGTTTACCAAGTCTAAAATAAAGAAGAAAAATTAATCATTAAAGTATTTTTTTTAAAAATTACCTGCTGAAAAAGTAATTTTAACATTAAAAGTAGTCTTATCTGAGTAATATAGGTAATTTTGTTACAAAAATGTAATATGAAAATCTGATGGAAGCATCGTAACTACTAACTATCACAACTAAAAAAAATGACACACTAATTTCCTACTTTTTTAAGGGTTCATAAATGCTTAATATATTAGTGATAATTTTAATGACAGATAAAATAATCAATTTTTTTTGTTTACAAATGATATAGACAAATAAATTAAAATCTAAGCAAAATGCAAAACAAATAAAAAAACGAAGTATTATATACGTTTAAGTTTAACCAAGTTTTCTTTCGCTTTCAATATTTCAGCCAAAATTCAAACTAAGTCGAAATATGTCAAACATAATAAATAAAATAAAAAAATCAAACAATATATAAATGAGCCACAATGAATTCTAAAATTTGTAAGGATTACCACAGCAACAACTAATAAAGTCAACAACTAATTTTTGCAGCACCTCCAGAGAAACTGATGTAGTATTTATAACACTTTTAACTACATTGCAGTAGAAACTTTTCAAGCAATTACTGTAAAAGATATTATGATTATTTACTCTTATAGATTACTGTATAAGTAGTCTACTTAAATTGATACACAAAATTAAAGACAAAGCTTACATAAAAGAGTACTGTAAACTTCATGAAGTTACATAATTATAAATGATGTTGCACATTAATAAAACTAGTAGAACCTAATCTCCACTTTTTAGAACCAAAATAACTCTGTTAAAAATATTAACTCATTTATTAAATAAAAATTGCCGTTTCCTTATTAAGGCTTATAAATGTGAAAAGTTGGAACAAAAATCTTAAAAATAATTGATTCAAAAAGTACTTCCCTCCAAATAATTAAATGAAAGTAATAACCCTTCTAAAAAATTGTAGAGAAACGCTTTTGTTCGTCAAAAATATGAATATCTTCTAAAATTCTTTTACTATAGCAGTACTAGGCAAAGCTACTAGTACTCAGTATAAAATACAGAGGAGAATTAAAATTAGATACAAGTGTACCTGATTTCAAGGAGCTTATCAGACCATCACCGATCTTTTTGGCAGCTTCCTTTTGTGATCTTAAGGTTTCTGAATTTTTAGTCACTAATTCTGTAAAAAGAAAAAAAATAAATACTTATATTTAAATGTGCCTATACAAAATAAATAAATAAAAAAAAACAGTAAAACTTTGAGTATACTCTTACATCAGAATAACCTTTTGTTTGGTACACAGAAAAACACAATGTACAATATTTTTTAATGATAATTACCTTTTCCCCAACTAATAAACCAATGTTGGAAATAACAGCCGATCCAATTTAGGGCTCACAACTACTGATGTTCAAGCCTGTAGTCCTTTAATTTTGAAACCAATCCAGAAGACAAGGAAACTTCTGGATCACATTGAGAGAAATTTTCATTTGAGTTACATGTAGAGGAAAACCACATACGGGTAGCCTCACGGCAAGGGGACTCTAACCCGTGATCCATAGACCACTGAGGATATTTTATGTCAGCATTGTGGTTGGTGCAAGCTGGATGCGGAATTCTTATCAACCAGCATTCCTTTAGATTTGAACTCTGTTCAACTTTTTGGAAGGCAAACGCTCTATCTGCTGAATTATCATGGCTAAACTATTAACACTCAAAATACTTCAGTACTGGCAATAGCACTGTCTGTTGAGGATTAAGAAGTATTTTTGGATATTTCACCAATTTTCTTTTTTTAAATTTCATCAACAAATACAGAGAAATTAGAATATACTGGTAAACAGGAGAAAGTCAAAATACAGAAGTTCCTTTAAAAAAAACAGGACTTGGAAGGTATGTGTAACTATAGTTGCAAAAAAAGCAGCAAGCTCAATTTTAGAAAAAATATTCAGTCTGACAGCTGCACATATGTTGCTTGAGAGAAAAAATACTTAATTGATCAATAAAACATTTCATTTTTTATTACAGCTGACTATTAAAATAAATTTAGAGAAAGTATTAATAATAATTGTATAAAAAATACTATGAACACAATTAGGAAATGGAAAATGTCACACATATTAACAAATCTAATTACTTATTTCTTCCTCGAGGGATTTGCATTTATCAAATAAACTGCAAGCTTCATTTTTGTTAGCATCACGATCAGATTCCAAAGCAAAAATCTTGGCCTTCTGTGTTTCAATAGTTTCAGTAGCATCATTCAATTTCTTACTAAGATCATCATAACTCTTTTCAGCTCCTTTAAGAAAATATATTTTTATTGACATATTATTAATACTTAATAAAAAAAAAAAAGAGTCAAGAATATTTTTTTTGTCATACTAATTAAAAAATGCTTTCCTTTTGCAATTCAAGTAAGGTTAGTAAAAGAAATTGTTGTTTTCATAAAATTTAATTATTATTATTTTTGGGTTAGGGATATTTAAAACAAAGGATAAAATAATATTTTCAGTGAAATTAAACTAATTAAAAATCATATACAAAATTGTTTGAAATAAAAGATTTTAAATGATTTTGTTTCTTTCAAACATAAAAAATGCTAATTCTACCTGTAAGGTTTTCACCAGATGTTTCTATTCTGCTTTCAAGTTCTAGTTTTTCATTTTTCAGTTTTTCGATAAGCTCAGATGAAGATGCTGAAAAATTCAAATCAATTAAAAGATATCAATAAATTTATCTAAATACATTTGTTTTCTAAACTATATTACTAATGTAGTTAAAAGAAAATTTGCCGCGAAGGATTTCTACCATGGCCTAGCACCCTCTTTTAAAAAGAAAAAAAAGTATGAGATTTTAAACTGTAACTACGATTAATAATATTTTATTTTGAAATTGTGCGGTATAACAAAAGAAGCACTGTGCTGAGCGTGCCTAAAATAAAAAATTCAAGTTAGGTATTTCATAAGAATTTGAAGTGCAATTTTATAATCTATTTTAACAGGTTCGCATAAGAAAATTTAATAAATTCATTGAATACAGAGGTAAGAAGCTCAACAATTAAGAATATTTATTTCTGTAAAGCACTTTTAATGCACATGCACTTTTTTCACCAACGCTCAAAAGAATTTGCAGATATGTGATGGCTGGAAGAATGAATTATCTAATTTTTTTTCTCAATGTAATTTTTTTCTCAATGTAATTTTTTATGCATGCATTAAAGAATATGTATTGAAAAAAATTGTAAAAATTCCCAAAAATCACTTAACTGTGATAAGTGAAATAAGATCAATGATGAACTCAAGCGTATCCACAGTGAAATCGTACAAATAGGATGTATCAAAAAGTAGCTAATTAAATGCATGTTTCGAGATTCATATATTATAATAAATATAGGATCGTTAAAAACTTTGAAACTGAATAAAAAATATAATAATAATAATTAAAAAAACTATCAGAACACTGCATGGCTTTTGCACAAATGATTGTGTCAAAAATAATTCCTCAAATGTACTAAATCCTTGTCACTACAGATAATATCCAACGAAAATATTGGAATTAAAAAAAACATGGAAAAAATAGTGGCATCGTGTTAAAAAATGAAGGAATTATTGAAAGATCTTATCACAATAACTATGAACAATATAAGAATAAATTATTGAAAAAAGAAAAAAAAAAGAGGTAGAATTCGTGCAATAATAACTGATAAAAACATTGAAACACTGCATGGATTTAGGACAGAATTCAAGCAAATAAAAAAGTGATAACTCAAGTGAGCGATTCAGAGTTAGTGTGTCGTAATAATATTGGAATTTAGAAAACAATTAAAAATTGATTATATTGACTGAAAGAAAAAGGATATTAAAACATGGGTTTAAGATTCTATATATCGTGTTGAAATGCAATTACTGAAATGCGAGAGATTTAAAATTTACACGTCGTTTGATAATAATAAAATTTATTTGATCTAATTGAAGGTAAATAAAAAATAAAAGGCGGGCATATACATGTACAGTGCAGAACCTCTTATCCGGAAATCAGAAAACCGGAAAGAAATTCGGAACCGGAAATTAATTTTCTCCCATCAAAAAAATCAGTGTTTCCTGCAAGATTTTGAGCCCATTTTGTTTAGAGCGTACGGCGTATCGAGTTGACGAAAGAACTGATTTAGAGGATGGATCAAAAGCCATTTGTAGACGAATCTCACATAAGCACAAATAGCTTATATATGTTATTAATGTAAATAATAACATTAATAACATATGTAAGCCTGTATATAAATTTTATTTCATAATTTCTTTCCTTATTTAAACTTAAGCGTATTATTATTTATACTTTTTTATTATTTTTAAAACTATTTCAAAAAAATTTTTTAGTTTCGTTTTATAAACATTAAAAAAAATAATTAAAAAAAAAAAAGGCAATTTGTATCGATTCAGAAGAAAACCGGAAAAATCAGTTATCCGGAATCGTGATGGTCCCGATCGTTCCGGATAATCGCCTCTCTACTGTACATTGATTAAATAATTCTTCTGTTAAAAATCAGAATTTGCACAAAATTGCTACTCATTAAAATACAAGTTTAAAAAAAAAAAACTATTGAATAGTTAAGTTATTCCTTATGATGCCATTTTTATCGCCTTGTGTTCTCATAGCTCACCTGAAGTTGCGTTTTGTTTCTAACAAATCAGCAGTAAAAAAAGTCATTATCACTGAAGGATGAGAACTTAGGAAGAAAAAAAAAAGTTGCTGGTAAGAGTAGAACAAATTTTTTGTTAACGAGATTTTGAGTAAGTAACCAAACTGAAATTCTATACAAGAATTCTGAGAAAATTTTTTCAGAACATAAATTATTGTTTCACAGAAGTCTGTTAACAAAGTCTTGAAATTCGCAGATTTCCAGGAATTAGTGGAAGAATCATATATTTGAATTTGATTACAAAAGCGGTATGCATATAAAAAGCAACTTTAACAATTACATACAAAAGATAAATGCATAAATTGAAAGAAAAGATACATAAAAAATACTTTCCCTGAATTAAATATATATTCGTGAACAATGTAAACATAAAACTCGTACAAAAATCTGCAAAGCCAGAGGAAACGTAAAATGGATTTTTAAGACTGTTTCCTGTTAAGTTTTTTTTTCTGACACTTCAGCTCATAAATTTTGTTAGTTTCGAACAGGATATAATTTTGCAACCATCAACTAGGAAATAAATTACAATATATTGAATAAATGAGTCAATAATAAAAAAAACCAACCTAAATCTTTCGTGAGTGCAGCTATTTCTACTTCCAGCTCACGTTGCTTGAATAGAAGTGAATTGCACTTATTATTCAGAGTGTCACATTCAATTTCCTTCTCGGACAATTGCATTTTGAAATCATCAAGTTCTTTATCTTTAGGACCAAAACTTATTTCAGCTTCACTATTCAAACTATCTTCAGATTTACTATCCAGTTCAATTTTCAATGTTTCGATGTCTTTTGATAATTTAGTGTTCTCAGATTTTAAGGTCGATACAAAGATTTCCTGTTCTTCAAGTGATTTCTGTGCATCGTTCAATTTCTGTTTCAAATCTGTAAGTTCCAAATTGCATTTCTCACCTGAAAAATATAATTAATAGCTTATTTCTTTTTATAAATACCATAGTTCAAAGCTTGTGAGAATTTAAGAGGGTCTTGTACAGACTGTAACTCAAACAAATTATAAAAAAATATTCCATTTCCAGACTTGTTAGAGCAGCCTTTTATTATTTCATGTATGTAATAAAGCTCAATAATTTAATTTTATTTTCTGTATACAACAAAGGTGCCGTAAATAGAAAGTGTTCCATAATCACCACATTTGAACTGCCCTTTTTTTTTTAATCTCTGGCACATGAATTTGTTATAAGTCCCATATTCTTCAGCAGTGAGTGATTAGTTAGATCTTGATACAACTCCCCCCCAACCTTGTTTCATTACCAATTTATAACTCTTACTTAGTACTCTTTTTTTTAATAATGTTTTTGTAATACTTTGTGTACGAAATATATTAAAAGCAGTGGTTACAGACTACTCTGAATAGAGTTCCTAACCACATTTTGGGATATCAAATATAAGTTTTCAACAATTATCCTTCGTACATTGAACAAAAGACAACTGCACATATACTATGTTAACATGCTACCACTAAAATAAACTGTGTAAACTCTTGTGTGAATAATCAATGTATAGTGATACTATAATAGCCAGTGATGAGCAGCAATATTTGCAATAGGATGATATAAATATTTTCTTTATATTATATAGTAAAATAGTCTAACAATAGCTTTATAGATGACACATTCAGCATTTCCACTTTATTTCAAGAAAATTTCAAAGCAAATTCATATCATACTTTATCTATAACATGAAATTTTTCATTAGTTATTTTTTATTTGTAATGTTAAATAGTAGATTTTGTGAGCCAAATAAATATCATTGAAAGAGGATGTAAACATGGTAAATTTTCACTAAAATGGGGAATTTTATTATTAACTATTCATTAAAATAAAAAATCATTATGCTGCAACATAATTGTAGATCTAAGAATTATTCAAATTGAATCTCAAAAACTGATTACTGTTAATGACAATTATTCAAATAGACGGTATCCAGGTATGTCATCAAATATCCAGGTATGACGTATTAATTCTCCAAGTTTTTGTAAACGAAAATTGCAATTTTTCCCAAGTTTTAGCGTAAAAACAAAATTTCCTGCAGGTTTCCCCTGACCTGTAGGAACCCTGTTATGATGCATAACACACATATTCTGATGATATTGTTATTATTTTCTAGTTCATTCCTTTACAGCCATTTAATCAAATGTCAAGAAATTTTACCAAGTGAAGCAGCCAATTCTAAGACAGCCAATTCTTGCTGCAAGCATGTGTATTCATCTTTTAGCTGATTAAAAGCAGCATCTTTAGTTTCTGCAACACCATCAGTTTCTTCTAGTTTCAATTTTATCTTTGAAAATTTTTCCTCACTGCTTACCAAATCTAAAATAGGGAAGAAAAATAAATTGTTACAATCTTTATGTAAATAATTTGTAGAGATACATTAAAATACACCTACCTGATTTTAATGAATTTACCAGATCATCATTAAGTTTTTCAGCAGCTTCCTTTTGAGAATTCAATGCCTCCAAATTTTGAGAAACTAATCCTGCAATAAAAGTGATTCTCAATAATTTCATTGAAAAAATAATAATAATAAATAAAATTAACGAATCTAATTACCTATTTCTTCTTCAAGAGTTTTGCATTTATCAAACAATTTGGTAGCCTCATTTTTGCTAGCGTCACACTCAGATTCTAAAGCAAATATCTTGGCCTTCTGTTGCTCAATAGTTTCAGTGGCCTCATATAATTTTTTACTAAGATCATCATGTTTTTCATTAGTTCCTTTAAGAAAAATAAATATTTTTATCAACATAATTTTGATATAACTTTTATAAAAAAGTCATTCTTTTGTTTCACAAATATACTTTCATCAATATTTAAAAGCAGGTTGAAATAGGAGTTTTCACAGTTAGAAAAAAAATATTGCTTAAATACAAAGAAAATTACTCTAAATTATGTCAAAAGTCATCCTCATCAAAAATGCCACTCAAGTTGTATCAGATTTTAATGTCAATAAATATTATGCATCAGTTCATTGTTAACAAATGCCTTGCAAGAGAATAGTGCAATTTTTTTAATTGGATTTACCTTTAAGAACTTCCACAGATGAAGCCAAATTGTTTTCAAGTTCTAATTTCTCACTTTTCAGCTTTTCAATCAGCTCAGATGAAGAAACTGAAAATACAAACCAATTTAGAGTAAAATTAAAAGTAACACTTTTATTTCACTCTACTCAAACTCTTTTTAAAGATACTAATTACAAAATTAACGAAAAGATTAACAAATTGGAATGTAAGTACTTCAAGAAAAAAGGACAGAAGAAAGTGAATATTTGATATTATTTAAAATAAACTTTTAGACGCTACATCTGAATTTAAGTTATGAAAAATACATTATTATTTTTAAGATTCACAAAAATAACAAAACTACATAACTAGAAAGTAAGAAACTTTGTCAAATCAGTTTGTAATGGAACATAGTTAAACTTTTTCAGAGATTAAAATTATTTCTTAACATAAGTGAGATCACTGAAAGACCAGTATCTTGTAAAGGATTAATAAATTCTTTTATTGAATGAAACATTTATTTTACCTTTAAGACTTTCCAATGATGTAGTCAAACTGTTTTCAATCTCGAGTTTCTCACTTTTCATTTTTTCAATAAGTTCAGATGAAGAAGCTGAAAATCCAAATTAGTTTTAGGAAAATAGGTAATGCACATAATAATTAACAAAACAACTATGATACATTGAAAATATAAGTATTATAAGAAAGAAAGAAAATTATTTTAAAAAGATGAATTTAACTGATTTAATAAAACCTTTTAGAAAATACACTGAAGCTTTAGTAAGAAAATAATTTTGTTTAATACAATTGCTATAAAAAATTATGGAGAGATATTAAATTGCTTTAAAGACGAAAAGCATTGCAAAGATTTAATTTGTGATAATAAAACACAAGTATAACCTACGATCTTCTTCCAGAAATGAATCAACCTACAAAAAAGGGAATCAATTGATGCAGACTCGGTAAGGAAACTGATCTGATTGAATTTTGAAATTAATTATTCTGCCTCTTTCATGTAAACACCTACATTTTTTTTAAGTAAATAAATAAAATAAAAATGCTAAAAAATTGATGGCATAGTAATTTCTAAGAAATGAAATATCTTCAGCAAGATCTTCTTTGATAGAGAGCTGTAGATTAACTTGATAATTTTCAAAGCTGAGAATAGTCTTTGTACACCAACTGGAGTATGAGGAAGAGGGCTTTTTTTTGTTAAACTTTTCTGAAAGATTCGTATAAGTTCTAAACAAAGTGTCTACCAAGGGTAAATATATTTCTCTATTTCTTCAAAGGCATGTAAAAATCCTGCTTGTATCTTTTTCTCCTTTATATCCAGACTTATTTTGCTTTGCCATAGGGTTTTCAATATTATTCAAAACAAAATTCATCATTGGAAGAGAATGAAAGAGACTCAGTTGCGCTATCTGCAGTCTGATCTATCATGTTTGAAATAGGATCAATCGTTCTGATAATAACTTCATTTTCAGTGAAAGGTCATAGATGGATTTCTAATGAATTAATTTGCCTTTTTCAGCAGCTAACAAAATTCAGTGTTAGCAAACTAATAATTTCTTTTTTTAAAATCTATTTATTAATGTTATTAAAATAGAAAATAAGTTTAGGACTCTTTTTACCCAAAAATCTGTGTAATTTTGATCCCATGACAGAAGTATCAAAAAAAGTTCACCTTTTTGCAAGAATAAAAAAGATAAGTCCAAAATCAGCAAGTATTCAATCATGAATTTTATCTTAAATAAATTTGCTTTTGTTAGCTTTCACATGGCTTACTGTAAGAGTTAACCAAAGGACTTACACACCCCAAAGAGTTTAACTGTGAGCAATAGTTTACCTTTGATATTATTCTAAAAGCTGTTTAATGAAAATTAGGCATCAAAGTTGTGAACTACTGGAATAGCAAAACAAACAACTTAGAAAAGAAAAAAAAAATTCTTAATTGTGACTTGCAATTACCCTTTGATACTATTCTGAAAAGCTTTAACTGAAAATGAAGCATCAAAGTTATCTCTCTAATGATTTACCAACATTGTACAAGGGCTCTGAACAGCATATCGTAAAATTACCAGAGACCTTTCAGTAGTTCACATGAGTTAATGAAAACTTCAGAAAGTAACAGAAAGAAATTTTTTTCTTAAATATTGTATATGATGTAAGCAGGATTTAAAATGGGACAAGTTAAATACTTCAATTGAACAAGGAAAAAAAAAATCCTTATTTAAGATCTTTTTAATACTAATTTGCAAATAATTTATACAATGCACTTCTTGCAATTTGCCTGAAGTGAAAGTTATTACAGCAGCACTAAATTTGTAATTTTTTAATCAAAAGTGCTTTTAGCCTTGAAATTCCTTAACTTGCCCTGAATTCAGTAGGATATTTCTTTTCATAGAAAATTTTAATCATTAACATTCTCTCAGCATTGCATTGCTATGATGCACAATTGCCAACCTCAATTTCTGAAGTGATTCTAATCGCTCACAATCACATATTTATAAAGCAAATTTTTCAATGGTGAAAAACGAACCAGTTGTTTAAATTTATCTTGATCTAAAATAAGTTGAACAACTAAACAAACTGGGTTGAATTTCTAAGTATACTGTTGCTTCATATCAGCAACCGTAGCATGATACAGAAATATATCTTAAACAGGCATCTTCTCTAGAATATATTATAAACTCTCTGAATCAGGTTCCCTTTTTCTCTCGATGGCAATCAAATTATCACAACTGCATGCTCTTATGAACAGTTAGTCCTTTAAGGCAGTAAAAGGAAAGGCTTGGTGGTCAGGTTCAAGTTGATCTCACCAGGGGAGGGGGGAACACACACATTCTCATACAAAATTAGCAATCTACGGAGTGCATTGTTCATAAATGAATAGCAGATATCTCAAAGAAAAAAAATTTAAATTTTCAATGTTTGTTGCAGCAAGTAAAATTTAAAAATATTCCATAGCAACAACAAATGCTTCATAGAAGTTAACGACTCTACTTACTAGTAAATTTAATGAATATTTTAACACTTTAGTATATATTCATAGTATACTTATGTTTATATGCTTAAAGGTCACCAGAACAAAGAATCGGATGATTACTTACAGCAAAATTAGAGACATAGTTATTACAGAATACAAAATAATTACTTAATTCTTCAGAGAGTGAAAATACAGTTTCCTGCAGTTTTTGCTTTTCCTCAGTTACTTCAGCAATTTTGTTTTCAGCAGCAAACATTTCTGATCTTAATGAAGCAACTTCTTTTTCAAACTGCTCTAGAACGTTACATGATTCCTGTAGTTTTGACTCTAATTGCAAACATTTATCGTCAGTTGATGATTTATCTGAAAATATTGAGGGTATTTTATTTAAATGCTAATAACGCTTTAAAATTTAAGTTAAGAGTTCCTAAATTAACCAGAAAGAGCACTGCTATATTGCATAAAAGCGTAAAGGTGTTTTGAAAGATCAGAATCTAGAGAAGACTTTTATAGGTGATTGTATAAAAGATTAGCAATGTATAATTTTCAATTCAATATTTTAAAATAAATGTCATATTAGGAAAAAGTGTTGGGAGTACCAAACAAAGGCATATTTTTTTTCATACTTATTATTTATTATTTTATTTAATAAAAGTTGAAAAATTTTAAACATAAAAGTATATAAATTTTTAAAGTATTTTAAAGAAAGTAATTTCATATGGTAATATTTATTAAAATATTTGAAGCTGGAAAATGTATTTATTTGTAAAAGTGATAACTTTATTTTTCTTGATGAACTTTGACAAAGTCAAAATTTATTTCAAAAGAACTAGAAAAAAATATGCAAAATATACATTTTTGCAAGTTCCTTATAATAATTGCTTTTTAATGAAAAAAAAAACTGTCTAGCTATCTCTTACAAACTTTTTAAACTAATTATTTAAAATTTTGGACTCCTCGGATTTCTTCTTCTGATCTCTGTATGAACTCTAAATGTGAAATATTTGTGAGAAAAATCTTGTAAGTTTATTATTTTAAATTTTAGAAATTTTCATTTCATTTTTTTTAGCGGTTGACTTGTACACTAGACAATTCGTAATGAAAAATAAGAGGTCGACTTTGACACTAGGCTCTGTAAATTGAAAATAATTTCATGAAGTTATATGTAAAATTATTCTTTGAGTTTATTTTCAATAATTTAACAAGATTCAACTTTGAATATCAAAAATATTAAAAAACTTTTCTCCTGCTAATTGATTGGTGAAACAAATCAATGTTTACCAATGCTTCAAACCACATATCTAATCTTGTTTTACTAGTAAATTACAACAAATGCAGGGTTGCAACAGGTGACTAAAATGAGACTATATGCAACTTTTTTTTTGTTTTTGCCTGAAAAGGTTAATAAAGCAATAATTTTCAGGAAGAAGAGATTATTGTGAGACTTTTCTGTGCTCCTAGTGATGTTTTTTTCTTTTTTTTTTTTTTAAAAAAAAAAAGAAAAAAAAAAAAATTTAAAATTTTGAATTGCAAATTTGAGTTATCACTTTTTAACGTGCTCAATTTGCACAGATTCAGTTGCAAGTCTATTTTGTATCTTGATCGCCTTTTCAATGGTTATTGCTACGAAATTCTGCAGGATTTTAAAAATTTAAAAAAAAAAATCCTATTGAGGGTATTCTAGTAATTAGAATATTTAATTTTTCTTAAATATACTAATATTTTTGTGAGATGAGTTGTCTGTACTAAGTACTTAGTTGTTTGTTCTACATATTACTAAATTCTAAGGCTCAAAAAATTTTTTTGAAACTAAAAACATACTCGTTTCAGATTCTTCAAAAAGCTGAGACATTTGATCTAATTTTTCTTTTGCTTCATCCCGCTCAGCGGTTATCACATTAAGACTTTCCTTCAATGAAATCAACTTTCCTTCATATTCTTGCAAGAGCTGAGACATCTGTTCTAATTCCTCCTTAGCTGAGTCTCGCTCAGAGGTCACAAGATTTAGATCCTCTTTTAGTGAAATCAAATCAGCAGATAATCTCTCTATTTCAGGAATATGATCACATTTTAAAAGAGCTTCTGAAAAAAAAAAATTTATTTTCATTGAATCATTTCAGGGTTGCCAAAAGAAAAAGAACAAAATAGTTGCTTTTAGTAACCTAGAGCATGAAAATAGTTGCCTAAATAAGAAAAAAAAATTTCCAATAATATTAGCAAAATGTTATTAAATGACTTAGTTGTCATATAACATGATCCATTTAGTCAGACTTTATTATCGGCCGATTATGTTTTATTCCCTTATTAAGGCTGAGAGCTAGCTGCTCTCGCTTTCCTCAGTGAAATAGACATCCCACAAAAAAATTGAAAGAAGTGTTATATTCCACAAGTACAAATTGTTAAGATAAGGCGTTCTACATTCTAATTCCTCATAAATCTTTCACTCCTTATCTCCCCTTCTGCTGGCCAGACTAGTAGTCCTCTCGTAGTTCAAGCTCCCGTCCTCTAGTGTCCACCATGCAAAAGGGGGGGGGGGACCACAAACGATTTGTAGCTTAAAAATTATCAATTTGTTTTTGTGGGATATCTATCTCATTGAGGAAAGCAAAAGCAGCTAGCGCTCGCCCTAAGATAAAAATTTTCAAGGTATCAAAAGTAGCCTTATAAAAGTAGACACTAGCTACAAAATCAGTATTGCAGTGTAAGTAAATCAGGTGATTATTTAGTAATACAATCAGGTCTATTTAAAATTTGTCATTTGCGTTTTGTAGAACAAGTGCTAAGTTAAATATATTTTAGAATAAATTCAGACAGTTGTATTTCATAAGTTAATAGATTAATAAATTTAAATAATATCAACTGTAATTATCAAACAAATTGAGAAAACTTTTCATCAATTTTTGTTACCAATTTAAACTTACTTTAATTATCAAACAAATGTGGAAACAAATTCAGACAGTTATGTTATGCAAGTTAATAAAAGGAAATCCAAAATTAAGTAAATTATATCAATTTAAATTATTGAACAAAAGGGAAAACAGAAAAATTATACTGGTAAATTCAGAAATATTTTTAAACTTTCTAATTTTTGTTGTCAATTTTAAGTCACTTCAATATCAATTTTTTTTTATAAAACAACTGAGGATAATTATGAAACACATCAATTACTACACGAATAAATTGAATGAAAATAAAAATTAATCAATTTTTATAATGATAATAGACTACTTAAAAAGTACCATTACCTGCTTTTGGATGATCCTTAACAGAAACTTCAGCATTAACTGGTGTTTCTGTCTTGCATTGCTATAACAAAATAAAAACGTTGGTAAAAGCAACATAAACATAATGTATATAAGAAAAATTATAGAACTTGCGAGGTTTCTTTTTTTGATTGAGAAAAGTTGTTTAGTACCCTTTTACTTACACATATGTCAGTGGAGCTTTATAGCTACACAATGTTCCTCAATTTAAGTATTCACTTTTTATGGTAACATTGTGGGTGCTAATAAAACATTATTAATAATTGTATCGAAATAATAAATGTTTCCTTTTAGCTTTTTAATTTTTTCAAACAAACGTCTGACAAGTAAAAAAAATAAATAAAGGAAATTATCAAATGCTGATGTTTAGATCCTATTCAAGCTTTAATACATTAAACCCTCTAAAAAACAATCCCTTGTGAGACTGTGCCTGTGTCAGGAACTGGCCCTAGGTTTTAGGAGGTAGCCCCATTCCAAGTTATTAGCAAACTTGCAGTTCAAAAAAATTTATTGAACAACCTCAAACAATGTAAAAAATAAATAATGATTACAAAAAAGACTACTCACATAGTTAGCATACCTACTATTTACTATTATTACAATTTATTATTATAATTATCACGTTTATCAAGAAGTCATTGCTTTGTGTTTTTCCATTATAATTCGTTTCTCGATAATTCAAGGTGAGCAGGACCTAACCTACCCTTTATTTTCGAAAACTCGAATGAAGTAAAACTTAAAATTTACTAAATATTTTTAAAAAATCTAAAAAAAAGTAAATTTTCGATTTCAGCATTTATTTAAAACAGGGAAAAAAATTCCCTGTATTTTCTCTTTTTGTATTATACACAATGTATTAAGAGGAATGAATTGCTGCCTTCTTATATGAGTGGTATTGGGCTAACTATGCGTTTTAATTGCTGGAAAAGAGAAAAAAGGAGCAGCTGGACATACTTAAACAATGCAATAGTAAATTAAACAGTTTAGTATAGCTAAAACATCATCCTTAAATATCCGATAGATTAAGATTTGAGTGGTCACCATTTGTTTTAAAATGTCAGTTAATAGTTTAAATAATATTAGATTCAACATACAGTTTAAAATGCTGGCACCAAATAAGAAACAAAATTCCCTCCATTTTTCCTGTTTATAAACAAAAAACTCAAAATTCCCTGTTATTTTAGGCGATGTTTAAATTCCCTGTATTTTCCAGGTTTTTCCTGTATAGTGGCAACCCTGTTATATTATATTTAAAGAAAATTTAGTTACATTAGAAGATCAGGATACATTTACTACATTACTCCAAGTTACATTCAGTCGAAGTAATCATTGTAAAGATTTGCATACTCACAATGTTAGAAGTTAGACTGGTGTCTACCGATTGAAAGCTTTCATCAGTTGAAGCTTCCAGTTCCTCTCTAAGCTGTCTAATCTGCTCATCCTTTATTTTTTCGATCTCAGTTAAGCGTTTCTTATGCTGCTCTCTTAGATCTTCCATGAGGCTATCATATCTTCTTCTGCAAACAAAAATGACTCATAAATAATACTAAAGTTGTTTGCTTGACAAAAATGATTTACAAAATATTTTCATACCTGGAAAATAAAAATCCAAACTCAATTGAAAACAAAAGTTAAAGAGTTTGAAGTATATTTGACAGCAGCCAAAAAAATTGTACTTGCTTACTTTTGTAAACTAAATTTACAAAGGCAATGAGTTTAAAATAACAAACAATCCTTGGTAACTTGAAAATCAAAATCAAAAACGTATTGTCATGTCAACAAAATGCATTTATTTATTTCTATTTTTTTTAAATTTCAGAAATGTTAAACAGTCCTTGTTCATTTTGTCCTTTGAATTTCATGCTTTAAAAATGAAAAAATTAAATAATAAATATCTATTCAAAATTATTTTTTTTCATGGAATTCTTTAATTGGAGGCAACAACTCTTTTGAACACATTTAAAACGTTTCCACAATCAGGGTGAGTAGCTAAATCTTTCAACAAAAAATAAGCACCTTTTCAGTACTTTTTAAGCACGCAAAAAATATTTTTGACCTGTTAAATTGAGAATATCTTGAACACATTAACAAAATACTAAATAATTTTCAAAGACTTTTACATGATCATGAAAAAATAAACCAGTTTTTGACAAAAGACTCTTTTCTTGATTATATTAGCCATTATAAAACAATGAAGAAGTTTTTTGATTCAATATCAGGCCGTGGAAAATGAAGCTTGTTAAATTGAGAATATCTTGAAAAATGCAGCATAGTTGAACATGCGAGTGCAAAAATCTCACCTAACCCAGCTCAGTAGACACAGATACGTCCTCATCAAACAAGTAAGAATGATAGGCACTTTTATACGCCATGGACCGGCGGGATGCCGAAATTGATTGAATTGTGAAAAAATAGAATAATGTGAAAAGAGTGCTTTTGCATAATACGTGGCAAAAAATGACATGGTAAAGAAAAAAAATCTCATTTTTGAAAAGGGAAAATTAAGCCCTTTTTAAAAACACCCAATGAAAATAGCACCTTTAGGTCTTCAAAAAAAAAAAAGAAAAAAAAAGCAACTTAAGCACTTTTTTAAAAATGCCACGCACCATGACAATATAGAGATATACCCAACAGTCAAGAATACAAAACAATAAAACAAAGGCATATTTATTAAAAGAATGTTTTTGCGTCAGATTTCGTAACTTTAAATATAGGCATTAATAATTTTTAATTTAACATACTTATTAATAATTTAGCATATGTAAGGTTAGGGCCTTAAATCATTATGATTGAACTTTGTTACATGAAAATCTGATATTTAGAAGTAAAATTAGTACGAATTGCAAGTGGAATTGATTTTGGTTGGATAGTTGTAGGAGTACGATAACCAAATGGGAATTGTCTCAAAGCTCCGTTTTTTTAACTGTACCTATTCCGACGCCAAAAAGAAGGGAAAAAAATGCCGATATTTTATAAGCAAAACCAAAAAAAAAAGGTCTTATTTATCTGAACTCTCTTAGTCAAAAAAAATTTTACAACTAAAAACAAAATTTTATTCAAATCTTGAGGTCATATCATACACTTTTTGGAGAATTTCAAGAGAGCCTAATGCTGTGCACTGAGCAATGGTTTGTTCCCACATTTTATGACATCAGGTAGATTAAGTACTTGTCTAAATTGATGAGAAATGAGAGATAAACCTAGATTTTTCAGAATTTTAGCTGAATTCCAACTGAGGTTTGTCGCCTTGTGGATTATCTGTCCCCCCCCCCTGCATCAGACCTAATTTACTGTTAGCATCTCAATACTTTTTAACTTCATAGGCGCACCAATCTTTTCCAAGCACTACTATCACTCAATTTTTGCCATTTCAGGCTTCTTTTGTAAGCAACAGACAAGCAACAAAAACTTTTTCGCTAACCTAATTCAACCCAAGAGAAAACAACCAATCCATTACGTCTAATTTAGTTGTGCAAAGTTACCATAATTTTATACTAAAAAAATGCGTCTTTAATGGTGTTTTACATAAAGTTAGGAACTTAAAAAATAAAACACGTAAATACTCATCAAACATTACTTTTGCCAATGTATTTCAATCTTAAATGAGTCAAAGTCAACATAAAAAATAAATATTTCAGTTCTCTATGCCAAAAATAAGTAAAAATACAAGTATTTTTAACTGTATTTTCAGGCATGTATAGAAATCACCAATTTAAAAATTGGCAGAGCAATTTAACATGAGACATTTTAAATTTTTTAAGGACTTTCAAAAAGTTATAAATTAATTGGAAATTAAAAAAAAAAGACTTTCTTAAAGCGTTTAAATAAATTAGTAGACTAATTCTATATAGAAATAATTATAAAACAAAAAAAAAAGGTATAAAAACACTATTTTGTCATTTCAAATATTAAAAAAATTTATTTTCTTTCATTTGTTTGTAAACCTGATTTTAAGTAACTAAATAATCCACACTTCCATTAATTTAATTTGCATCAAGCATTTAAGTGCATTACTCATTAACACAAAACCAGATTTTAATGGGAAAATTTTGTTTGAAATGTATTGTTAAGATTAACTTTTATTAGCATTTCATTACAATTTTATAATTATATTTATAACACTTAAATAATTCTGAAAAAAAAAAAGAAGATCTGATTTAAATAAAAAAAAATCAGGAACCATGCTAGTTTCGACATGGCTTAGTTATTTCAATTACTAATTTTCTTACTTACTCTTGTTTGTCTAGCAGTTCATCAGTATATTTAGAATACTCTTCACAAACTTTTTGGCGAATAGAATATTCTAAATTAAATTTCTCTTTCTTCTCTTCCTCTAAATTATTTCTGAGAGAATCTGCTAGATCCAACAATTTCTAAAAAATATTCAATAGCCAAATTAGGAAGATTAACTTCGTATACAACTTAAAAAAAAAAAAAAAAAAAAAATGGAAGTAGATAAAAATTACCTCAATTAATTCATCTTTTTGGTGAATATCTTCAAGCAAAGAATTTTCAATGTCAGAGCTTTGATCGAGAGTAAAACTGGAACTTTGGGCTCTGCACTGAGACCACTGGCTCGAGATACTTTGTAAGGAGCTTGAAGCCATTTTCATATAAGTGTCATTCAAAATAAGCTGGACAAGACAAAACAAATTAAACTTTTGCATTCATAGTAATTTTTAATTCAAACAATGAACTAGTGTATAAAAATTTTCTAAGCACATTTTTCAAAACTACAAAACTCAGTCTCCTGCTTACCAACCCTTGTAAATGTTTCTCACTCATCATAGCTACTTTAAATAGTAGAGAGTTTAAAAAAAAAAAAAAAACGTTTTAAATATGTTAAGTGCAATGAAATGACCAATTACTAGGAATTTAAAATAATCATCTGTACTTGGAAAAAAAAATTCAACTAAAGAATAAAACTTGTGTGATTTAATCAGGGTGCGTAGCCTAATCTTTCAACAAAAAATAAATACCTTTTAAATACTTTTTAAGCACTATATACTTTAACAAAATGCAAAATAATTTTCAAAGACTTCATATGATCATGATAAAATAACCAGTTTCTGACAAAGAACTCTTTCCTTGATCATATTAGCCATTATAAAATAATCGAGAGATTTTTCGATTCGATATCAGCGGGTGAAAAATGAAGCATGAAATCTTGCAAAATGCAGCAGTTGCACATAAGAGTGCAATAATCTCACTGAACCCAGCTCAGTATACGCACATGCAGTCTCCCAAATATTTCATCACGCATGTAAAATGAATGACGCTTTCATACGTTATGAACCGAAGGTGCATCGAAATAAATTGTGGTTGAATGAAAAATGAACAAGAAATAAACTTTATTAACTAGCATGATTTAAGAGTTAAAAAAAAAAAAGCTTTTTTTAAAATTTTAGTTATAAACGTTAAGATTCATACCAGAAAACATCAAATCTCTCTCTTTTTTTTTACATCTTCACTAAGTGTATAAAAAAAGTACAAGTTAAAAAAATAATTTCTCTAATAATGCATTTAAGGCAAAAAATAAGAGATAAATTCCTGAGCATTTAATAATTTTCAAACAAATTAAAACAACTCAAATTACATCAGATAAAAATTACTTTTTCAATATCACAAATTTCAATGCTGTAGTTGCAATTCAGCAGGAAGTAGATTAGTTTATACAGCATTTTTTTACTTTAAGAGTTAAACTTGCAGTTAACTTTTACCAAATGCTAAAAGTAAAGAACTTTCACAATACATTTACAGGGCTGCCAATGAGATAAAAATCCAAAAATAGTCACATTAGTTACTTCTAATATGAATGAAAAATATTGTTAGAAGAATAAAATAATTTTTCTATTAATGTTCGTATAGTATTCCTAATACAGTCATACAGTATTTATACATCATTGACAGTATTTATACTTTATTGACATAAAACAATCCAGATAATGTATTTCTAGACAATTGCAGTCTTAAACTCAATCTGAATATGCATAGATATCATGTTATTCAGAATTCTCTAAGAAATACATAAAGATATGTTATGTACTACATAAACATTTTTCAAAGTGCAATAATAGTAAATATATGAAAAACAAATATACTAAATTCAAAGTTTAAAAATACACGAACACTTTAGCGCTATTTTAAAAATTATTTAATTTTCAAATGCAAAAATAATTAAATAAAGAAATAGAATTATAAACTTTACCAGCATAACGATAAAAAATATTTTAAGTAGAATAAAATAATCGAATTAATCAAATTAATAAACTAATCGAATAAATTCATTTTTTAATTCCCTTTCCCGAAAATTTATTTTTCCTTAAGAGTCACAATAATTTGGTCAATATTTAACTATTAGATTTTCTATACACAATGGAAAATCCTGTATCTGTATTCATCAAGATTGCTGCGACTTATGAGGCAATCTTACTGATAGGTTCGAAAAAAATAAATAAAAGTGAGCAGATGATAATTTAAACTTTTGCTTTCATGAGTAAAGACAGATTTTAACTCCCCCCCCCCATTTGATGTGAAGAATTATCTGGGAAAATAATCAGATAAAAGTAACATTAAAAAGTCCCATACTCCATAAGTAAATTAGTACCATTTAATAATAAAAAATCAACAGAAAAGCCAGGAACATAATTGAGTCGATTTTATTACTAAAATCATTTATAATTTTAAGTGGAACAAAGCTTGTCTGCTGGTGCTCTTTTCAAACAATTTTAATATTCAGCTTTATTAATATTTATAGTTTATTCTATCATTTTAACAACTCTTTTAATATGCTTATTGAAGTATAGTAAATATTCAAACATAGGAAAAATAGCAAGGAAGAAAGTTTTTTTTTTCTCTTTTTGATACTATCTTTTCTAACAAATCAAACATAATTTTTTTTTAAAAAAAAAGATTTGTTTATTATGATTGTAAAATAGTGGTCAGAAAATAAAGCTTTATAAGGGGCTTTGTGTTGCATTCTTTTTCACACATATCATTTAAAAATTTCATTAATGTTTGTTATTTGCTACTCAAACAGCATCCTATCCATATTTGTTTAAAAACCAAATTATATTTGTTAAATTTCTTCAGTTATATAGTTTTCTGTACTTTCAGTTATATATTTAAGCAAAGAAGTGAAAAAGTAGCCAGATTACTGAAATTCGTTAGTTATTATTTTTTCGGAGCAAAGGTTTAAATTTAACCTTGGGACTTACGTAACACTTTATATTTCATAAAAATTACACATTGCTTGTATTATGAATATTAAGCTGACAATTCATAACACAACATAGCAATGTATATACTAACAATATAAGAATGAATTGATATTTGTGTAAGACTTACTTCTTTTGCAACAGCTGAAAATTTAAGGACATTCAAGGTCTCATCAAAGGTATATTCACAGGGACTGGCATTTGCGATCATAACTGCATTGCCTTTGCCCATAAAATGACCAGAAAAAAGTCGAGTCAGCTTACTTTCTCTAAATGGAATGAGTTTTTTATCTCTAGAGTAAAAGGGAGAAAAAAATTAAATTTTTTTACAGAAAATATATAATCTTTGTTTTTAGTTAAATGCCTCTGCAAGGACATACTTGGAGTTTTGATTTTGTCTAAGCTGTTCCAAGCATCTTCCTAATACAAGTAATGACGTGTTGATATAACCAGCTTCTTTTAGTCTCATCCCAGATGTATCAGACTTGCTTGCTCGCTCTGAACCAGCTAAGTCACAGAAAGCTAACCTAAAGAGAATTATATTTGTTGATCTATCTCATTAACTACAAAGTATTTTGAATATTCAAATAGATCAATCTTTTGACATTGCAGACCACTCAAAGTATGCTTCAGGAACGATTGCGAGCCAAAGTCAAAATTCCGGAATATTTCTTGAGCTTAAAAAAAGTTTAATTGAAATTGAAAAAGTTTAATTGAATTAATCGACGGTTTAAATTGAAAAATTAGAAAAAAATTTAAACAATATTTTTTTCCTTTTTCTAAATATTTCTTAGTTTACTTAAAATATATTTAAAATTTTACACATACCTATACCACTTACAAATATCTATGATGACCTGGAGAAGCAATTAAAATTTACAAATACGTCTTTCTTTCTTGAGTTTATGATTATAATAACTATTTACTGATAAAAAATGAATATTAATCATGAATATAAGCTTTAAAGTATCTCTCTGGCTCTCCATTATAAACAAATAAAATAAACTGCGTTTTTAAATTCCACATTCGAAAATTTGATTTCCGGGAACTTCTGTGATCAATGATTTTTTGAAATGTCTGGACCTTCTATCTCCGGATCACTGTTAGCAAAAAATCTGGAAATCCGGATTTTTTCCGGAGCACAATCGGCCCTGATGCTTAAGAAAAAGAAATTTAGATTTTTTTTTTTTAAAGGTCATTTTTTGGATAGGAAAAGTGTACACACATCAGATTACATTTAAAAGATGCTAAGAACAAACTAAATTCTATTTTTAATTTTAGAATTACGCTGTTTAACAGTTTTTAGATTCAGTCATTTGAGATAATTACACAGAAAATTTTTACAGTACTGTTTGCATAAAAAATAACCAATAAAAATTAGTTAACATTTCTTAAAATTTTTTTTAATTAAAGTGGTCGTAATAATCTCAAAAAGAAAACACAATTGTATGGTGCTGAACATTTTTGTACAAATAAAATAATTTAGTAATTTAAAGACTAATGAAAAAAGAAACAAAGGATTAGTGTAAAAGTAATTTAGAGGTGAGCCCTCAATTCTGTAATATGAATACTGTATTATTGATTAAAATGGATCATTTTTAAAATCAGATTGACGAGACAAATTAACATTTATGAAACGACAAAGCCCCATAAGGTATGTTACAGCATTAGCTGAAAATAATAAATAAGCATATGACTTGTGAATTCATCATCCCAAAAATTTTATAATGTAAAATTGTTGACTGAGTTTTGTTTTAATAAAATGACGGAATTCCCAAAATGTTTGAAGCAATAAATCCTGTGAGTAATGTAAGGCTATATACCTAAACCATGTCTATAATTAGTGACGCTAAATTTTTGAATTATCGAATTATGCAATTTTCACTAGCATAAAAAGATGTTAGAATGAAAATCTTAATTGCCGGATTCTTTAAATAGATTATTTTAAAATTCACATTTATATTCATAGAAGATGGGAAGTTATAAACACGTACAAAAAGGAGAAATATCTGAACAAAAAATCAAGACAAATAAGGACAACTACTAATCTTCATATTGTTATAACTGTAGCTTAAAAAATTAATTTGTACTAAGTAACATATTAGAAAGTCACTTTCAGTGATTCCTGGAAGAAGGAATTATCTGAAATTTTTTTTTTCACCGTATAGTGTATATGTTCATATCTTTTAAATCTTACCTGTTTATCCGAAATGAATCGAAGTCATCACTTAAACGAACCACTTTCACAATATATATGCAATGACTGAAAATACAAAAATGCTATTGAACTTCAAAGGCATAAACAAAAACTTTCATAAAAATATATATAAATATATTATTAATAATTCACAGAGAATTTTCATCAACATGGAACAAGACTGCATGTCAACCTGTTTTACTTAAGGAAAAAAAAAAAAAAAAACTTTTTTTAGTTCCTTAATTTGAACAATAGTTACAGAAACACTTTAGAAAACTAAGTACTACTTTCTTTTTTTGAGAAAAGTACGATACCAAATTATAATGGGTAGGTCATAGTTTGGCAAACTTTTTATATTTAGATACAGCTTACTTTTTGCACTACCAGGAATCTAGCAAGAAATTTCATCACATTAGAAGAAATCTATAACAAGTTTTTTTTCTTTTTTTCTCAGAACTAGACTGTTTCGTTTGTTTTGGTAGTAAGGTTACAGATTCACAGAATTTGAGTAGACTTTTTCTGGGAGAAATAGGTAATGCATGTTAGGCTTTTTTTAATAGCTTTTCTCAATGAGAAGTATTACAAAATGAATATCCATCCTGAATTTCTACTGCTTGTATCAGTGCTGTTTTATTTTTATTTTGTCTTCTTTTCTTTGAAATACTTTAGGTATCATAAGCTTCTACAAATACCATTTTTTGGGGGGGACATTCCAGCTCTATTCTCACATTCTTTCTGCTACTTTTTTTCCGGTGTTGATAACAATTTTTTTTAAAAAACTAAGCACACTATTAAATACAGTATTTTTTGTTTGGAAGACATAAATTACTTTCATGTTGAGTCTGAACTTTTATTTCAAAAGTCTTTACATTTTAATTTATTAATGTTCAGTAAGATTTACTTTAAAAAATTGCACACCTAGTTTAAAAATGCATGTTTCCTTTCATAACAGTATGATTAATTGGGTGTAGCTCTATCTCTAATAATGAAATATTTTATTATTTAGTTATTAATGTTAAACTTGTATCAATTGTACCCAAGAATTAATGAATTAGTCTTCATTGTCAATTTATATTTTATAACATAAAATGATTCCTCCGCTGACTATTACATCTCCTCCGTGGACAGGACAAAATTTAACTTATTTTAAACTTTTTTAAAAATAAAATAGAAAACTTGACCATTATTATAAGGACATATAACATTAATAAATAAATTCATTAATCTAATTTTTATCACTTTTTAATTACTTTAATCTAAGAAAAGTTTTTTAGACTACTTCAGAGAAAAGATGAACAGGTTTTACGGTTTGATATCAGAGGGTGGAAAATGAATCCTGAAATTGAGATTATCTTGCAAAATGCAGCAGAGTTGAACATGAGAGTGCAAAAATCTCAGTAAAACCCCGAATTCAGTAGACGCACATGTGGACTTTCAAGGATATCATCAAACATGTAAAATGATTAGCGCTTTCAAGCAATATAGACTGATGGGACGCCGAAATAAATTGCGAATGAATGAATTGTGAAAATGTTCAACTGAACAATGTGAAATGCACAGGCTTTTCTTCAATACATGGCGAAAATTGACACTGTAAAGAAAAAAAAATCTCATTTTCGAAAGGGGAAAATTCAACTCTTTTTAAAAACACTCCATGAAAAAAGTACATCTAAGGGCTTTTAAAAAACGAAAGTCGAAAACAAGCACCTTAAAGCACTTTTCATAAACGCTGCACATCATGTTAAAATAAAATAAATAATTACACACCTTCTACTAGATTGGTAATTTAATTTTGTACATGCGATTCTCAAGCTTTTTCTTCCAATATGCAGTAGTTTCAATGCCTCCTCCACATTAGCAACATATACTTCTTTAGCACCTAAAATTAAGACCAGTAAGTTGTGAACTATTTTTTAAAAATCAAAATAAAGTACAGAAAAAGAAAAAAAAAATTCTTCTCCACCTTTGACGTATACATCTCCATTCAGATCCTCTGCCAACTGGAGTTTTTTTCTTGGAAACACATTCGGTTGGAGGAGATCATATATATATTCATTGTAGATTTCAATGAAAGAAATCCAGATGTTGCATTTTCCACTTTGCCGATCTGCAGTTTCTTTGCTCAACGTTTTCAGAACTGCAGCACATTGAGCGGCTTCCATTTCTAGAATAGTAGATTGGCATAACTAAAATTTTAACTGACATCAGGGATTTTTTTTTTTTTTTTTTTTTTAAATCTTTATATGCATGTATGTGAGCTTCTCAACTAACAAATATTTTCAGTATGAAATAAAAAAAATATGCAAAATATTGTCTAAGGCAGTGATTCTCAACCTTTTTGTTGTGGCGGCACACTTTTAACGATTTCGAAATTTGACGGCACGAAATGAAAAAATTTGTTTACTTACCTATAATACACTGTGTTAAATAGTTTGTGATAATAATTTTGAATGAGAAATAAAGTAATATGTACTACAAAAGCACGTTTATTAAGGGATTAATTATATCTTCCGACTAATTTTTTGTTAGTTAGTAACAGTTATTTATTTTTTTGCTAGTTATTAATTGTTAGCTTGTTTTCTATAGTTTATATGTTCGTTTTTTTACATTAATTCTTATTTTTTTGTGATTTCTTGTAAACTAGTATTTTTGCTAATTCTTAATTGTTGGCTTATTTATTGCTAGTAATCCTTTGTTAATTTGTTTTTATTACTATTTATTGCATAGCTTATACTTTAATGATTAGTTTTTATTTCCGTTTGAAAGTTAATATTTAGCTTGCTTTCCTTTGTTAATTAATAATTTTAATAGTCATTAAATTTCCTACCTATAATTTCAATATTTTTTAAAGTTGTCAAAGACAATTTAAACACTTCCTTCTTATTCTAACTTATTTTAAGATTGTCTGAGACAAGACAAAGATGTTCACTCGGTGAAAGTATGGGAAAATTATAAAAAGTAAATATAAAAAGCAAAAAATTTTTATTGCATCATTTCCAATATTTGGCGGCACATTTTAAGAATTTGGCGGCACACAAAAGTGCCGCGGCACAGTGGTTGAGAATCACTGGTCTAAGGGTTGCATTTTAAAATTGGTTAATGAGTAGAACACCAACTAGAGAGGTCTGCTTACGTGGTCCTAGCGCAAGCAGGATGTGTTGCCAAATTATTTAACAAAAAATAAGCACCTTTTAAGCACTCAAAAATATTTTTAAGCACTTTAAAAAAAAAATTGTAATTAGGCAAGGTTGGAAAGTTTTTGAAAATTGTCGGTTTTATCTTGGTTTAACAGCAAAGTGAACAAAAAAAATAAACAAATAAATATTCGGCATTGTTTTGGACAATTGTCAAAAATCATGAAATTTTGAATCGTGCAAAAGGAATGAAGTTTTCACACGCTACGGTCTGACAATACGCCGAAATAGATTGGGGCTGAATTAATTGTGAACTGTCACTTTTTGCATAATTCGAAGCAAAAAATCAACATAGTAAAGGAAAAATCTCATTTTGAAAAGTGAAGTGAAAATTAAGCACTTTTTAAAAACACCCAATGAGAAAAGTACTTTTTAAAAACGCTACGCGCACTGTCAAGATGAGGTACATAAATTTCAGGGTATGAATAATCAATAAGTAATACAGCACAAAGTCAATTCTGAATTACAGTTTTGTATTCAATATCTGGAAATATTAAATTTATTAACAAATTAAACACAACATATTTGCTGTTTAATATTGCAAAACAGTTAAGTTACATATAGTTAATACTAGAGTAAAAAGTAAATTACCAAGAGAAATAAAATTTTCTCTTGCTATTAGGGGAGGGGGGGGGGGAAATGGCATATATTCATCTTAAACTTAATCTGAATCTATCAAAATATCTGATTTCATATAAATGATATCTAATTTTATCCGATTTAATGATCATTGATTAAAAATAAATTAAGAAAAAATTGTAACTTATTATGTGAGCTTCTACTGCATTTTTTATTTTATCAGCTCAGATTGAAAACCTGGAGTTTATCCGAGTCTTATAACAAGTTTGAAAGAGTTTGTTTCATTACTAGAAGCATTTATTGTTTAATAAAAATATTTATTGAATTATATTTTTTTGCAATGAAATGAGATCTTAAACTTCGTGAAAAATTGATTCAATTCCTTAATATACATAAAAGTCCGTGAATACTTCATTTATTATGGAGGTCATAGATACCTTGATGCTCTTTCAATATCAGAATAATAAATGCAATTAATAGATAATACAAAATTCTAAAAATATATTTTGCTTACATATATTGTGTACAGGTTATTCTGTAACGATTATATGTAACATATACAGGGTTGCCACTCAAATCTAAAAAAAAAAAATACCCTGTGTTTTCCCTGTACATATTACACACAATATATTAAGATGAAACAACAATTACTGAGCTCTTGTGTGAGCTATAGTGGGCTAACTATATATATTAGTTTTAATTGCTAGAAAAACAGCTGAACATACTTAAATAATGCTATAGTAAATGAAATAGTTTAGTATAGCTGAAATATCATGGTTAAATATTCTATAGATTACGCTTTGAGTAGTCACCATTTTTTAAAAGACAAAAGATAGAAACAAAATTCTCTGTATTTTCCCAGTTTGTAAAGAAAAAATCCAAATTCCCTGTATTTTCCCTGTTATTTTAAGTGATTTTTAAATTCCCTGTATTTTCCAGGTTTTCCCTGTGGAGTGGCAACCCTGATATATTTATAGATTCTTAAATACTGTTAAATGAATTAAGTAATTAAAAACATAATTATACGTTATTTTTTAATTATATTTTTAATTTCTTAACTCATTTAACAGCATTTGACTTAATATATATATACGACTTAATAGAAGAGCGGATTTCCATTATTTTCCCATCATTTGTGGTAATGACATTAGAGACAATTTTAGGAAGTTCCGCTTTACTGAAACTATGGAATGTCGCATTCATACCCACCTTAGTAAATGAAAGATACACAATACCGAAAGAAAAACAAAAATATGAGCGTACAGCTGTTTGGCAATTGTCGAGAATGCCAACAGAAATTTTCCTCAACGTTTCCAATCCGTGGTATGGTCTGCTTATACGCGTACTGACAATGCAGTGATCAAAGTATGCAGTAAATCACAAAAAATTTATATTTATAAAGTATATTAAATATTTAATAAAAAAAATATAACATTACTTTATATGTATAAATTATAGAGAATTTTACTTACTAGAAATATATGGTAAAAGAAATTATGTCTGCACAAAGCAAAATTCTAGTAGTGTGTCAATAGAAAATAAGGTAAAAATTTATGTCCTCACAAAAGACTGTTCAAAACAAAATATAAGTATTCTGAAAATATTTTATAAGTATTCTGAAAATTTTTTAATTAAAATATAAATGCGAACACAATCACAAGTAAAATGATCAATGATATAAAAATAAAGTGTCTTGTTGGCAGGGTATATACATGTTAAAGAGTAAATTAGATAAGAACATAAAACTAGTACATCATGTTAAAAAAAAAAAAAGCAAATTTGTTTTACTCTATAGTATAAAATAAAAAATAAATTAGAGACAAGCATATTTGAAAATGAAAACAAGATGACAAAAGCATACAGGGAAAAAAGCATTACCTTCTGGGGGCAATGTTGTCTCAATATCTCCCAGATTCTCATATCTATCAGAAAAACAATCGCATAATTTCATAGCAAATGATTTTGAAATGCTAGAAGATTCAGCAGACTTGTTAACCACCTAAAAGAAAAAGGAATTTATAATTTAACCAAATCTTTTATAACACACAAAAAATAATTTAAAGTAAGGTTATGAAGTAAAAGAAAATGTAGGTAGGTACATTATTTACATCACACTAAAGTTACACAATGGGCTAATGAGAACGGTCAGGAAACTATCCCTGAGGATGATCCAAAGACATGCAAGTATAATTTGTGAGACTACTTCCTCAATTTAGATATAGATCTGAAGGGGAATAAAATTTTATCCAGATCCTTGTACCCATGATACTGCTCAGTGACTAACCACAGTTTTGATCACACTTACTAGGTGGTTGGATGTGTAGCTAAATTTTTCAACAAAGAATAAGCACTTTTTAAGCACTAAAAAAATATTTTTAAGCACTTTTTTTAAACAGAAAATCAAGATTAGGATATGCACTCTAATTTAAAAGAAAGTTTTGCCTAATATTGTTTTGAAAAATATAAATCTGATCACAATTTCCACAAAGAAATTAGGAAATTTAACTAACTAAAATTATAGTAATTTTGATTCTTAAGAAATAAAATACCTCTTGGTTATAAAACTTCATTAAATCTTCTTTTATAGAAATCTCTTTCATTATATCAGATTCTTCTAAACTATTCAGATCCGAAAATTTATCCGGCTTCACACAAAATTTTTCTAAAAGCTGATGCTCAATTGCAGAAAAAAAGAGCCGTAAAGCAAGGATAATGACACCTGGGTTCTCTTCATTTCCTGAAAAAGAAAAATTCAACAATGAAATAAAGTAGCTAAAAATTATATTTCAATAAATTTTACAAATGCGAAACTACTTTATTGGAAGTATAACAGGGTTCCCACTCTTTCAACAAAGCAAAAATTAAGCACTTTAAGGACTTTTTGTTTGAAAAAATTAAGCACTTATTTGAAAAATTAAAGACTCTGAAAATAGTATAATTGTTTATCAGCGTTGTTATTATTAAAAGTTAATGTCATTTAGATTAAACAAATCCTTATTTCACTTTTAATGATTTAATTGAAATTTAATTGTAAAATTGTGCAGAAATTAAGATTTGGAATTTTTTTTCCATATATATATATATAAAAAGAGAGAGAGAGAGAGAAAGAAATTTGTCTAAAACTTAAAAATTATTTCAACAAGTTTATATATTCGCTACTAGACCAGCAAATGTGTTATTACTTTTATGATGAACTAAAACAAAATCTTTTCCAGCCAAACCTGTTATTAGGAATTAACTTTACTTAATGCAACTAAACACTTTGGCGAAAAACATGAAATAATTTTAAAGCAACCAAATATTTCAACTAAAATTAAACAGTACATTAAGTTGCAATGTTAACTGAATAAAATGATTATCTCTCTAACAGAATCGTGTCGACGCTGCTACATCATCGCAGAAAGATTTTTCCTTTGAGAAGTAAAAAATTTGGGGGGGAGGGGGTTCCTGCAGAAAGTTTCGAAAGACATCTTACATCTTTTCTTCAGAATTACATTCAAAAGATTCTATTCCGGTGCAGGGAAGTGGAAAAAATGCTTATAACTTTTCTATTCTCATTTGAGAATTATCTAGTAAAAATTTTGTTTAAATTTTGTTGACAGTTGTTGCTAATGATTTCCACAGTTTTTAAAATCTGATATTTCTAATATTATTTATTACAACAACTGGATCTTGAAATGAAAACACATATTTACAGCCCCCTTTCTAAAGAGTTCAATTTGCATAATTTTGCTATATATATATTTTTTTGGTAGTTACTGTCAGGCTCCCTATTTTTTAAATTTGCTTTTAAATTCGGATGACTTATAAAAAAAGAGAAAGAAAATAATTAGTCAGTTTTCTTCCTATTAAATGCGAGAGTATCACTTACATAACTCTCTTAAAAAAACATTTTAAGAGAGACTACTTAAAAAAAAACATTACATATTCAATTTAAAAAATTAGATTATTTTTTCTGATAAGTTTTTTCTCTTTTGATATTGACGCTTTTGTAAATTTAAATTAGTAACATGTATATTTGTTATAATGAAAAGTATATAGGGGTTTGTAGCAGAAAACTCTAAAAAATTCTAAAACAGGGATGATTATTAAAATATAAGGATCTTTTAGTTGAGTAGATTTAAATTTTTATGTAACAATCTGCTTATCTTTAAGAAATAAAAATAATAACGTAGCAATCTAAAACTTTAAAACAATTTTACATTGCAACAAAACAATTTATAAATAGTTACCAAATATTTAACTTTCCTGTTAGAAACAGATCATGTTTTCTTACTTAGTACTCCGGAAAAAAAAATTATTATTTTTGGAAGAAAAAAAAAACTTTGTTTTCATCAAAAACCCAATAAACCCCAGGTTTCGGACGAAAAACCTAGGTGGGCAGGGAATTTTCAGACCCTGTTTCTTACAAATCTGTTTAATTTTTAATTCAATCATGAATTTTAAAAAAATTTTATGCTTCCTATAACAGAGTTGCCACTCAAATCAGGAAAAAAGTTCCATGTGTTTTCCCTGTACATACTAATACACAATATATTAATAGGAAACAACAATTGCTGTGCTCTTGTGTAAGCCATAATACACTAACTATATTTATTAGTTTCAATTGCTGAAAAAACAGCTGAACATACTTAATGATATAGCAAATGAAATAGTTTAGTATAGTTGAAATATCATAGTTAAATAACCCATAGATTACACTTTGAGTGGTCACCATTTTTTAAAAGACAAAAATAAGAAACAAAATTCCCTGCATTTTCAGGTTATTTTTAAATTTCCTGTATTTTCCAGGTTTTCCTTGTTCTCCCCGTGGAGTTACTTATTACACATTGGAATATTACACAAATTTATTTTAATTCTTCAAAATTTTAAGAAATAGTTTTAGTTATGGATTCCAGTTTTAAAAATTTTTTTATGCTTCTTTTACTTAATTCCTATAAGCAGATTTGTTACCAGTAGAACTGAATTTCTTGAATTCCGTCGACTTTGAAAGTTAGCCGGGGTCTTCTATTTAGGGACATTAGAACTGGCTCCCCCCCCCCAAAAAAACACTATCTCTTCCATGTGCAGCTAAAAAGCGGAAATTCGATAAAAAGCGGAAAAATCTCATCCCTGAAAATAGAAAGTTTAAATTTTCCAGTATACAGGGATGAGAGTAGTCAGTAAGCAAAAAAGAGGAAATCCCAGAAGGAATATTTTATTTATATATATTATTATACAATAAATTATGATATCCAAAAATTAGACAAAAAGAGTGTGATTTTAAAGCCAGTGATTACAAATCCCGATGATTTATTTTTAAATTGTATGAATATGAATCACATGTACGATTTTAAAATCGTGTGAATAAGTATTGTAATATTTGATTTTAAATTAAGAGAATAAGAATCCAGGTATGTGGCTTTTAATTTACATGAATATGAAACTAGAAAATGGATGTCAAGAATACAAATCATGATGCGTAATTTTTAAATCGTGTATAAATAGGAAAATCGACGTTTGATAGTACAACTGCATAAGCGAATCAGATCATTGGATTTTAAACTCGTGTGAATACGAATCGCAACATAGGGTATTAAAAATTCTTAAATAAAAATCACGACATTGGATTGCTAAATATCGTAAATAAGAAATGTGTCGTAGAATATTTAAATCGCATGATAAAAAATCGCAATGTGCAACTTTTAAAGCAGGCCAATACGAAAATCGATGTTTGCCATTAAGATAGTGTGAATAAGAATCGAGAAGAGCGACGTCTGAATTACGAAAATACGAGGTATCTGGTGTGCGGGTAAAAATGCGTAAAATCTTATTTTCCATGAGTAAAAAATAGTTAAAATAATTAAAAATGCGGAAGGGGTGACAGCCACATACTCATCCCTGAGTATAATTTTGTTAAAGAAGCACTTAACTCATAATACTTTTAAGATAACATTTTATTAATATGAATTAAAATGAAAAGATGTTGGGTAAAAAGCTCAAATCATTTGATTCTTCAAACTGATTACAATTTTATCGAACAAGGCTGTTACATTTATATCTAAATACATTATGTATACTGAAATACATTCTGGATAATTTTTACAGCAAATGAGAAGATGAAACCCCAATAACTTGAGATTCTTTGGAAAACATAATTTTAAATGAACCGCCTCACCCAAAGAATCAAATAATTTAAAAACTTCATTCAACATAAAACATTTTTGCAGCCCCTTTTTTAAAATAAGTTATCCCCCAAATTTAAACAATGAATTTTTTTTTTTTTAATCAGACAATTGAAACTACAGTTTGAAATGTCAAAAATCTGCTTGGAAACAATACTTTTCTATGGAAAAACTATATTGTAATTTTCAGATCACATGGTCCATAAGTGGAAAATTAGATAAAATTCTTAAGAACAAAAAAATCACGAATTTTTAGATAATTAAAAATGTATAGATATTAAAAATGTATGGATATTACAGATATATAGATATTTACAAATACAACATACCTTGTAAAGTATACGTTTTACCAGAATTGGTGATGCCATAGCTAAAAACTAAGGAGTTCTGGCCATCAATGAAGTTTTGCATTGTTTTCATGATAGTTTCCTCAAAAAAGAGAAATTGGCCAGTCTCAGGTCCAAATGCTCGACTATAGGTAAAATCTGCTATAGATTCCTCCTTATTATTTTTGAATTTCAATGAACTCTTAGGGAAAACAGCTCTCACAGTAACATCATCTATTGCTGCTATACATTGCTATAAAATAAATAAAAATTATTCAATTGCTTTTTCTTGATGTTTTTTCATTTCTATTATCAAATAAAAAAAATTTTAGCCTTTAAAATTACACATCCAAAAAAAAAAGAGAAAAAAAAGAAGACAAATAAAAAACCATTCCTGCCAACACCAGATAAATAAAATAGGAGATTTTACCATCAATAAAGCTTTGAAATGAAGCTAGCAACATTTTTTAAGCTACGAGTAAAGTTTTGATACATCATACATAAGGAAGTAAGTCAAAAAAAGAAATTCTAAATATTATAAGCATTTACATTTAGTGAAGTAAAAAATATTAATATAAATCGTAATCTAAACCATTACTTATAATTACTTGAACCATTAACCCTTTTGCCATCAGTGGATATTTAATTGCAACTTTATTTTTTAAATTTCAACAAATCTGATGAAATTTGAGAATATACGGGCAAACAGGAGATGGGGTAAAATACAGGAGTTTTCGTTAAAAAACAAGAGACTTGGCAGTTATGAAAAACACAAATTAATATGTGAAAACATTAAAATAAAGTAAAAAAAATAAAAACTTAGCATGACTGCAGAAAATCAACTTTAATAACTAAAAAACTTAAAACAGTGACAAACACTGATAAATTAGATCTACAAGAACAGAACCATTGCACTAGTATATTAAAAACCAAGCTTTAATAAAAACCTGATAATTTCATATTAAAATACTTAGTACATTTGTTGTCAATAAATTTTTAAAACAAATTTCCTTTATTTAAACCAATGATACTATCAAAAGTCTAGTTAATATCTATTATTATATTTTACATACCTTATAGCCAGCATCTTCTTCTCTTTGCAGCATTGGGCGAATACGAGCATACACGCTCATATTATCAGACTGTTTAGGATCCTCTTTTTCGAACGCATCATTTAAATTCAGCCTCACGTTAGGCATTTCCGGTTGGGGAGAGTTGCAAAACGACTCCTTAACACACAAAATAAAATATATATTAATTAAAATTTTTTAAACAGTTCTTTCAAAATGAAACATGCTATATTTTGAAAATAGGATAAATTTCCCTGTTTTAAATATATAGTTATCAATATATCTCAATCTTAAAAATAGTAACATTAACAATGAGTGCAATGGAATTCAGCTCACTGTAAGCATGTGCAGACCCACAAGTATTTCTTCTAACACATGAATTGATTGGTGGGTTTTTTCACGCTACGGACAGACTATACACCAAAATTGATTGGGGTTGAACAAATTTGAAATTTTTTGAAAGAAGCCATAAAAAAACAACACTTATTGCATAATTCGTGGCAAAATTGACATGGTAAAGGAAAAGATGTAATTAAACACTTTGAAAAGTACCCAATGAAAATAAAAAGCACTTTCTAAAAATGATATGCACCCAGAAAGAACAAATAAAAATTAAGCATTCTTTTCTTAAACTTGTAAATGTAAATTAGTAAAAAAAATATTCATATTTTTTTTACCCTGATAGTATGTTCTCCCACTTTCTACATTTTTGCTAGTCCGATAGAAAGCGTAACATCGGGGCTTCACTGTATATAGATAAGAGCAAAAAAACTTAACGTTATAGGTTGTCTCCTAAATTTTTCTTGTTAAGCTAATTTTCGGCAAACTATGAGACAAATTTTTTTTCACTATTAAAAAATTTTGCTACTATTTCACTATTAAAAATGCAGGAAATTACTATTCATGTTAAAATAATTTCCTACACATTACTATATTAAGCTAAGGCTGCAAACTTTCTACACTTTTTGGGAAAATTGTGTCTAGTGGTATTTAAGTTTATGTTTTAATGAATGATTATTTGTCCTATGAAATTGATTTAAAGTTATTTTCTACTCCACTACATGTAAATAGGAAACACCACTCTGTTCTAACTCTCTTAGGGTGAGACTTTTAAAATTGTTGGCAGAATTACCAAAAATTCTGAAAAATTTAGTTTTTTAAGTAGTAAAAAAAAAAATTTAGCAGTTGGTAACCCTTTGGTTAGTTGGGTGATAATTATTCTCAACTCGTGAAATTTTTATAAGTTTCTCTTTTTTAAAGGGAGTATATCAATAAATTTTTTAAAGTGATTTTAAATTGTTCTAAGTCAATAATTTCTAACTTACTGTCATTTCGTTTTGTCCCCCATGGATATTGTGGATAAATAAACAAGATTTGACAAACAATAAAAATATAAATGAACAAAACAAATGCAGAAAATCAAATATGAGGACACATAAAATGAGGGAAAATGAAGGATAAATATGCAATAAAATTTAGGGTCTGTCAAGGTTTTTCAGAGAGGTATCTATTTTGTGAAAATTTAGACATAATTTGTGAATAATTAAAATTTATGTTAAAAAATCAACACAAAAATATGGATTTATCGTCTTTCACGGGATACAAAAATAAAATTTTAAGAAAAAGTATTTTATGAAACTACCATTAAACAATAGTTATTTACCTGGACAGACCCCATATAATATAAAATAAGAATAAAAATGCAACTAACCTAGTAAGTTTTTTTTTTCTTTAAAAAAAAAAAAGAAAACTATCATGATTTTAAATGGAAATTTATTTTATTTCACATAGAATCTATTAATTTTTTAAGATTTATTTTGTTTTAGACATCTCTTAGTTTACACCATGTTTATCTTCAAAATTAATTTCTTTTTTTATAAAGCATCTAAGAATGACAGAAAACAATAATATTTTTCACTTATTTTTTTCTTCCCTTATTTTTCTTTGTTACAGAATTATTTTCAAGGGAACTTTTTTAAATAAGTTTCTACTTATTTCTATAATAGGAACTTATTTTCAGAAATTTTTTTTTTTCAAATTACTGTCATTTTATCCCCCCCCCCCTGGATGTTGCAGATTAATTACACAAGTTTTGACACACAGAAGAAACTTAAATGAAAAAGCAAAAGCTAATACAAAGAACTAAAAATATGTGGACAGATTAAAAAAAAAAAAAAGTATCATGATTTCAGTTTAAAGTGTTGTCACTAAAAAATAAAAGTAAACATCCTCCCTTCTGATTGATACATCAAAATAAGTTTATTAAGCATATAACAGATGACTCTGTTGCTTAGGCCAAATCACTAATTTTCATTAGAAATGAGCCATATTCAAATTTATTGGAAATATCTTTGAATGCTATTACTGTGTTTAAGTTTTTATTTATTAAAGATTTGTAACTGTGAGCTCAGGGATGGAAGGTAACGAAAGGTGGATGTGACCTACCAAAAATAGCAATTATTCAGCAAATTTTGCTGGGCCATTCAGCATATTTACAGAAATTCATTTTCTCTTACTTTACTTAGAAAACATAAATTAAATTATAATTTTAATGTGTCTTACTTTCTTAAAATTTACTTGGAGTAACTAAATTATAAGGCTCCAAGAATCGGGGAGCAATAAATAACAGAGCAAGGGTCTGCCCAGGCCGAATTTAGTACCGTTTAGTGGTAACTTGACAAATTTAACTTTTAGGAATTTCTAATTTTATTTTTTTATGCCCTAAGAAACTATAAATTCATATTTTTGTGTTGATTTTTTAATATAATTTATAATTTTCACAAATTACGTCTAAATTTTCACAAAAATAGGTACCTCTCAGAAAAACCTAGACAGACCCCTGCAGAGAGTGTAGCCCTTAATGTAATAATTTTAACTGCAAAAAAAAGTATTGAGATATTAAATAAAACTAAGAAGAAAAGAACGAGAAGCGTATTTTACATGCTTTGATGCTGGTATTATTTATTGAATTACTATGTATAACAACTATATCTGTATTCACTTTATTGTTCGTTTTTTAAATTCAACAAATGAATATATTTTAAAGAAGTTGTGCAAATTATTTGTAATTTACTTTTAATCCATTATTTTTTTTTTCCTTTCTTTCTTTTTAACCATTGAAATATTTTCATTTTAAAGCATGTTTCTCTTTCTACTGAGTTCATTAATGTCCCACTATTCGATGATATTAGCCTATTACTAAATTATTTAATTCAAGTTATAGTGAAAAATTATGTCCTCATCTTAAAAAAAAGAAATCAATTGATTTGCATTTAACGTTTATTTATTAAATGGTTTACTATTTATTGATAAGAATAAAAGTAAGTTATTCCAGGGGTCTGTCTAGCTTTTCCTGAAAGCAGGGGTGATTGTGAGCCCAAGTCAAAATTCTGGAAAATTTCCCGAATTTAAAGAAAAAAAAAAAAAGTTTAAATTGAAAAATTAGAAAAAAATTTAAACAAGGTTTTTTTCCTTTTTCTCAATATTTCTTAGTTTACTAAAAATATATTTAAAATTTTACACATAACTATACCATTTACACATACCTATGATGACCTGGAGAAGTAATTAAAATTTACAAATGTCTTTTTTTTTTTTTTGGAGTTTATGATTATAACAACTATTTAGTGATAAAAAATGAATATTAATCATGAATATAAGCTTATAAAGTATCTCTGTGGCTGTCCCTTACAAACAAATTAAATAAACTGTGTTTTTAAGTTCCACCTTTAAAAATTTGATTTCCGGAAACTTAAGTGATCAATGATTTTTTTAAACGTTTGTACTTTCGATCTCCGGAAACTTCCGGATCACTGTTAGCGAAAAATCCGGAAATCAGGATTTTTTCCGGAGCACAATCAGCCCTGTGAAAGGTACCTATTTTGTGAAAATTTAGACAAAATTTGTGAAAATTAAAAATTATATTAAAAAAATCAACACAAAATATGGATTTATCATTTCTTACGAGACACAAAAATAAAAGTATTTTGTGAAACTACCGTTTTCCTAAAGTTGAATTTGTGAAGGTACCGCTAAACGGTAGTAAATTTGGCGTGGACAGACAACAGCCCTTAGTGGGCTAAGGGATTCACGGCAGCCAAGGCTCTACAATGTGGTCAGCATCGCACACAGACAGATTTTACTTTCAATACTAACTAGTACCCATTGATATGACACTTCTTTACAGTAGTTAAATTTTTTACCCATTGAACCAGTTTCAGTTCTTTACAAAAATTCAATGTCTTACCCGTTGAACAACCGCACCTCATTGATTGGAATAATTAGGTATAAAATTATTAAATCAGTCACTTATGGGTGAAAAAAATAAGATACAGTTAAAATATCATCAAAATAATTTTTTTTATTAAAACTAAAAAATTACACACTTATTAATGATTTAGCCTATTTCAAAATTTCAATAGGAATTTCCCCCTCCCAAAAATATCAGTCAGCGTTGCCTCTGTATATAATGCCATATACATGTATAAAGTCACTTATACAGTATATATATAATTTTCATTGAATACTTGTTTCATTCTATAACCAAAAGCGGTTATTTTAAATAATATAATAAGAGTTATAAATGTATGGCACATATGAAGAGATTTGGCACATATTTTTGGAAATTATAGCTCTTATCAACACATGAAAAAGAAATTTTAGGGTTAATTCTTTGTCAAATTATTACTTGTTTAGTTACAAATAAGATATTTTCCGAAACATAATATATTTATTTTTTATGCATATCTTGAAAAAAAAAAGTTCAATATTTTTATTTGAGACCAGTTTTTGGTAAAAAAGGGCCAAGAAATTTTAAAGTCCTGGGTCCTAAGGACTGGTACTTGCCAAAGTATAGCGGTATAACTGATGATGGAATAATATTCTCTTTTTCAAAAACTACATATGTTAAAGAAATAAAACAAATTCATATATAAACATTTGTAAATAAAAGAAACCACATACCATCCTAAAAAACTATTTCTCAATGAAAATTCTTACAGCACGAAATAAATAAAGTACAAACAAACTTCACATGAAATTATCGACAAGATCCAAACAAATTAACTTTCATTTTTTGCCGCCAGTAATATTTTTTAACCAATCAAAAGGCTAAACTGCTCTTGACACAGAATTTGTTCCAGCATTCAAATTTAAAGCTGAATTGAAATTTGCTGATTGGCTGGAAACCTCATCATATTTTATTTTTTTTTTTGCAGGAGAAAAGGCCTCAGAGAAACTGTTAACGGTTAACCGTTTACAAATCAGCGCGCTTTTTTTGCTTATGAATATTTCGTTATTGTATTTTTGTGTAATAAGTGTAATCTATATAAATTAGTTAAGTCTGCTTTTCATTTAGTTCGTTATTTATTAAAAAATGGATTTAACTGATTTTAATTCAGATCCTTTCCAAAGTATTATGTTATTTTCAGACACTCCCTCTTGTAAAGCTGAACCATGTATGCTTGGTATAGATGAAGCTGGTCGAGGTCCAGTGTTGGGTTAGTTTAGTTTTTGCTGGGTAGTTTTTTTTTAAATATAGTTTCTAAAACTTGGTGTTCACTTTCTTTATATTTTGAAAAGTATTAAAGATAGTGATTACTGCTTAGCATATAAAAGCTCCAATCATTTTGCATGTTTAATGAAATGCATGTGAGTCTACTGAGCTGTGTTCGGTGAGATTATTGCACTCTTATGTGCAACTACGAAATATTATCAACTTCTGGCCTCATTTTCCACCATCCGATATCGAACCGAAAAATCTCTTGGTCATTTTGTAATGGCTAATATAATAAAGAAAAAGAGTTCTTTGTTCGACACTAGTTATTTTATCGTGATCATGCAAAGTCATTGGAAATTGTTTTGGCATTTTGTTCATGTTTTTATAGTTACAGTTAAAATAATATGTATGGTGCAATTAAAGTAATATTATATAAGTCGAAAATGGGTTTAAATTATGTAACTGTACATGTATTTGGATATAGTCATTATTAAAAATAGTTAATGATTGAATTTCTTGGTATACAAAAAGGCCAAAAATAGTATAAAAGATAATTAAATTAAGGGGAATGTGATTGTTAAGGAAAGTGGTAGTACAATGCTATCGTAGGATTACAATATCCCAATAGTTCCAAAGGGTGACAAAATGTGAGGTTTGAACAAATTGGTATCACCAAATTTGGAAAAAGGGTGAAACTAAAATAAATTAAAGATAATGACATGCTATATTCAGATACAAACTTTAACATTGAATACGATAAGATGTTTCCAATAAGGAAATTAACAAATTTCCCTAACAGTGAAAAAAAATACTTACCATATACAGAAGGACAAAGGTAACAGCAATAAGCAAAATCACCAAATGAAAAAACACACACTTGTTTAAAATCAACATGTTTTATTATGAGCGAATTCACGACTTAATTAGTACGACATATCTTTATATGCATGTTGTAATACTACACGAAATGCCTTATTAAGAATTGGTGACGAGAACTGACATCATGCATAAAAAAAAAAATAAGAGGAAGCGAGAAATTTAACTATTGAAAAAGATATTTATAGAAAGCAAACTTAAATTTAAGTGAGTCTTTAGTGTTAAAGGTATAAAATGTAGATGTTTGATTTAAAGAAATTGATTACAGTTATGTATTTAATTTAAAATAAAGGTTAAGAAAAAGAATGATAACAAGAACCCCTCGATACCGACCAAAGTCCGCATCTGGGATAAAAAAAGAAAGTAACCAGCCAGCAGGCTCGAAAAAAGAGAATGTGTTCAAGTATCTTAAAAAATTTGTTAACTGGTGTGAGACGAGAGAAATTATAGCCAATTAAATTAAAAGAGAAGGAGAGTTCGAAAAATCAAAGGAAAGAGATTGGTTAAGTTAGCCCCCCTGAAAAAAAAAGAAAGGCGGGAATAGAGGGTAACTCTCCCAACTGGAAGGACAATGACCATGAGGAAGATCAAGCAGAAAGTTAAAATAAATATAAGCTACTACATAAAAAAATGAATGAAGTTTTAAGAAAATGAAAGAATTAGGTAATATTAAATTGTCACGTTATGCAAGTGTAAATGTGGCAATACCCCCATAAGCAGAATATTTTCGAATGTTCTGCAACAGGACTTATTAATTTATACAGATGTTCTGCAAGCATTGGATTGGGATTGTTCTGCAAGACTACTGGAGGCAAGTGGGCGGAGAAGGGGGATTCGCAGCAAAACGCTGTCACTTATTCAAGATACAAATTGTTCTGCAGGACTACGTTTGTTCTGAGACGTACGTCACCGTTTTAGGCACTTTCTGCTTCTGGGGCAATACCTGTATGGACCGGAAATTTTATATAAAATTTTTGTAATCTCGATAAAATTTTATTTCAAACAAATATTAAGTCCCTGTGGCAGAATTTTTTCTGACTTTCTGCGACAAACCTAATTAGAACCAATATCTTTCTGCAAGATATTTTTATCGTTATAAATGTATGTGTAATGAATTTATAATAATAGATGAAATTCGTGTTTATAAAATAAATCTACATGCATAGAATAAAACTGTGTAGTTTTTTTCTTAATTTCATAATATAAGTTTACATTTCTTAATAAGTTTAAATTGTTTAAGTATAAATTTGCATAATCTTCGATAATAACGAAAAGTTATAAATGTATAGATCTGCAGACAAAAATGCTTACTAGAGCATAAATAAAGATTACCCAGAACCTGTAATAAGATAGAACTTATAGAAATAGCTAAGAATGGACAAAAAGATTAAATTTATAAAACAAGATAACTGAATTTGAAGTATCAGTTTAAAACAGTATGATTTAATGTTTCACTATAGTAGTTATATCAGGTACAGAAACAAATCAGGTGAAAAAATTAATATTGAAGTTGAGTAATCAAAATAATAAAATAGTATTGACTATAACCAAATTCTAAAAGCAAAAAAATTAAAGCAATGTTTGTTTCAATTTTTTCTACATCTAATTAATTAGATTCGATTAATATTGAAAGATTTTTTTTTTAAAAAAAGGAGGTGAATAAAACTTTTTTCGTGATCAGATTAAGTTCAGAACGAAAAAAATACACAGCGCTTGTGATTTCACACTCGTATTGTGTAAATATATAGCACTGATTCCACACGAAGTATGCAGAAGCAGTTTCCGACTCAATATGCTCAAGTCTATTCAACATCTCGAAACGAAATAGTCTTTATCAGTACTGAAACATCGGTATTAGAGCCATATTCATTGGATGCGATTTTTTTTCGCATGCGTATGGAAACCTGTTTGAAAGTGACCAGTAAATATTTTTCACCAATCTGGTTTTCATTCGCATGCTAAAAAATCGTAGATAGTGAGATATCTTTCAGGCTTTATTTCATTTATCGTTAGATTGCGCTTTTTTTTTTTATTTATTTTTTATCGACGATTTAATTCAAAGCATATAGGCATTTTTAGATGTTGTCGACTTCCATCTTATTTCTTTTTCGGAATGCCGCCTTGATAAATCAGTTTTCAAATTTGTTTTAACTATTGTGGCTTCACAATTGCAACAAATAACCTTTTCGCTAGACATGATTTTTTCAAAAAAAAGAATCTTTTTACGCATGAAATTTTCCACATAAGTGCAAAAAATATAAAATGCTCTGTTCTCATAAAAAAACACAAAGCAAATTACTGCGCCAGCGATAGAGGCTGAAGTTGGCAAATTTCCAAAAATAGCTTAATAAAGGGGAAAAAAATTCTCCCCTTTTTATCCAGTAACTGTTTGTGTTGGAGATTAACGGAGAATTACGAGCGCTTTCTCCTTCCGCGGTACGCTAGAAAAAAAAATATTTAAAACAATTCTGTAAGAAAAAAATTTTGCAGAACCATTATTGCTTCTGCAGAAATTTTTTGTTTCTGAAGAAAATGTTTTTTTTTTTTTTTTGTTGATAAAACAACTTCTGTTTCTGCAGAATTTATTTTGAGAACTTTTGTTTGTAGCAAACCAAAAAATTTTATTTCCCAAATAAAAAAAATCTTTCTGCAAGAACTCAGTCTCTTTCTGCGACAATGTCGCCGTGTTTCTGCCACGGGGTATTAAGTAAATATCAAAATATGAGAATTTTCCTCAATACTAAATGTTCCGAAAAGTTTGAAGACAAAAATTTTACTGAAGTTCAAGTAACCAAAAAAAAATTTAAATAAACTTGTTTTAAAGTTTAATATAGATGCCATAAAAAAAATTCGAAATTTAGCATTAAAAAGTAAAAGTAGAAAAGGATATAAAATTGGAAAAAGAGTCACCCATTTCTGTACACAGCTCTGAATTGCAGACGACAATTGTTACAGGCAAAAACTCTGATATATTCAAATATCGCAAATTGCATCTTCCCCACACTGGAAAGAAAAAATACATAAACAGTAATAACAGTTCTTAAAAACACAAAAAATAAACATTGTAAATCAAAACTAATAACAAGTGATTATATGGTGAGCAAATATTGTTAGGGACAACAAATTGGAAACATCAGTAAAAGTTTTAAAAAAATTGTAATATATGAATCTCAAATATATAATGTCGCAACTAAAGTGAGGGAAAAAGAAAAAAACAAATAAGGCCAAACAACATACAATTACTTATAACTGTCAATTAAAATGACACAGAGGAAGAAATTAGAACATAAAATTTGAATCAAAAGTAAAATTCGATTGCTTTTAGCAATAAATAAATAATTGAACAATTAGTAAATCCAACATAATTTTGATTGAAAATGTTGCAAAGAACGCACTATGTTTGAGATGATCATACATTAAATTCATTGACCATAAAATATGTGAACCAACAATATATGTTAACCATGCACTCAAATAAAAATTAATCAGACATTGTGATAAAAACATTGAAGAAGAAATTGTTCATTAATTAGCAATATAACATTACTCAATATAACTGATACTGAGTGCTGACACATAACTGAGTATCAAAAGTATATAAAATAATTAAAAAGTTATTCTAATATTCATGAATATAAGGTTTTACAAATGATATATATAAAAAAAAACATTAAACATAATAATTACACTTCTATGTATAGTTAGTGTAACTTATAGATTACTAAGAAACATTCTATTTACTGATAATAAATTATCGTAATCTGGTATCTGGCTACTGATAATAAATTATCGTAATCTGGCCAAGGAACTGGGCTCTTCACTTGTTCATATAGGTGATAGAGCATCTCAAACAGCAATTACCAGATTGGCAAGTGGACACACGAATAGTCTCTCGTACTTAGAAGGAAGAAAAACTTATGCAGTCTGCTCCAAATGTGAAGCCCAGCAGACCTCTGCAGAACATATCCTTGACTGCTTGGGCCTTTCCAAGGAGGACTTATACGCTACTCCACTTCTTGTCATCGGCTTTTTGAGGGTCAACAACAACAATGATCATAATTAGTGAAATTACAAGTACTGTACATTAAAAACTCAAATTAGTGTTTAAACAAGCATTGTATGGTGCTTGGCAAAAGCAAATAAAATAATTATGAAATGTTCCTTCAATTCAATTATGTGATAAGAGTTTAATGTGTGATATGTCTATTTTTCAAAAGCTAATGTGTTAGCTGGAGAAAATAAAAGAAGAGAAATATCTCTTCCTTTTTGAGAAAGTGGGGTAAAAACTTTCCTGGCACTGTTTTTTTTTTTTATTGAAGGCAACAAACAGGAAACTAATGGTCATTCTTTGAGGTTGCAGGTGGCCTCCTTATCTTGACAAAATCATTTTGTAATTTAATCCTTTCCACCCCCTGCAGCACTTTCTCCTTCATCCCTTGACCTTATCCTCAAATTTCAATAGATAAGAGTCAGTGTCCTTGACTTGAAAAATAGGAGTTGAGAGTGAGGGTTTAAAAGTTATTTATAAGGGGGGAGATTATTCTTTTTGAAATCCTCAGAACATAGTGTGAGGGATAACCTAGATAACAACAAAGCATTAAATTAGCAGATTTAATTTGTTTTTTAAACTCCATCAGGATTAATGCCCATTTGCAACACAAATATGCTTATAAGAAAAACATTTGTATCAAGAGTAACCATATTCTTAAAGTATCAAAATCAGGAATTGCGATAAAATAATGAATCATGAAAATTACAAAATACTTATTCAATTTGTGATATTTAAAGACATATATCTGTAGTACATATTGCAATTAGGACATGTAATTAAACAAAACCATGAAATTTACCACTGCAATAAAATTGAAATGCTTGCTTTAATTAACTACATTGCAATTTATGTTAAATAAATGTATTATTGAGTATAATCATACCAATAAAGAAGAAATATAAACTGTCAAGTTCCTTAAATTCTATACAACGTAAGATTAAAAATAAGAAATTGATTTGAAATTATATTTAAAAAATATATTTATAAAGATCGAGTGTATGGTTAAGTACATTAACTATGATTCATATTAATCTCATTTTCACAGATTCTGAAAAATTTATGATGAACATAGTTAAAAAATGATTGGTGGTGTTTATTAAATTTGAAATTATTATTTTTCTTTTTTATATGATGATGCACTTAAAGATATAGTGTACACAATTTATATTTTAATTGAGTTGGAAAATGCATAAAAAGAATCTTGTGTAATTATTATTTTTTTCAATAGTTTAACACGTGACCTTTTGTATTATTTATTTGTTTATATAATTAGTGATTAATTAATTTTTTAATTTGATTTCTTTATTTTTGAAATTGTTTTCTTAAGCATTCGTAACATTTTCCTTTAATAAAGAGCTAGACCTAAACTAATATTTTTAAAATTCAAACAAGATCATATCTTTACATATTAGAAATATTTTAAAACACAATATGTAATTTATATTTGAAGTGTAACGCAAACCAATATTTAACGCAAAATTTATTTCTAGGTCCAATGGTATATGGAGCTGCTTACTGTCCTGTCTCTCAAGTGGATGCTTTAAAAGCTAAAGGAGTAGCAGGTGGATACTAGTTTATTCTTGTTGATTTGATATGTCCTTAAAAAAAGATTTTTTTTTAAAATCCAATTAACTGTATTTAAATGAACAATGATACAGTATTTAAATTATCCTTAGATTTGGAATCGTTAAAAAATTACTTGATTAAAATATAAAACAGTAATCCTTGGCTTCAAAAAATACCAATCGAATTAAAAGTCGACATGTTTCAAGTGCTCAAAAATAGGTGCCCGTTCTTAAAACTTGCCAGACTCGATTGGATACATTATATAATTATGTCAACAATAAGCAACTGTGCACCTTACTTATATAGTGTACTCATACTGTAGTGATCCACCTAAATAGAGCACATCATATTTTATCTTGAAAATATTAAAGCTTTTACACAGAATTGCAAATAAATAATTGTTCAATATTGAGACTTTTATAAAGTACCCTTGTTACTTCAAAGTGAAAAGATTTTAAAGATTCGTTTCTCTAACTTTAATAAAAAAATTATAAAAAAGTTTCACGTCTGGCAGACTCAATAAGTTGTTAATAGTGTATTTTACTTTTAGTCTAAATGCAGGCAGTGTGATAATAACCTGTGCTTGGCTGTTGAAATTCATTTTGATCACTTGTTTTCTCACAGTTGCGACAGCTAAATGAATGCATTACAGTTAAAATGGTCTTTAGTTCTTCTTTTACAAAAGTATCTTTTGCTAATTACTGACATATGTTCACATTGTATATATATGTGTGTGTGTGTTTATACACACACAATGGAACCTCGGACGTATTAAAAAAAAAAAAACGTTTTTGACTTCTGATATTAGTCCAAATAGTAAAATGCATAGCCAGTCAGGGTTCCCACGGTCCTTGAGAGTCCTTGAAAGTCCTTGAATTTTTTTTTTGCTAGATTTAGATCCTTGAAAGTACTTGAAAAACGTCTTAGGTCCTTGAAAAACTTGATAGGTCCTTGAATTTGTCCAATACTGCCGGCGGCCCTTTTTATAAAACACCCGCGGATCTTTCTCGTTCTTTCTGTTTTGTTCCCGAGCTCACTCACGTGGTTTTTAACGCCACCGTTTCTAACCGGGCCTAGCGTCTTGGTGTCTGCCAAGCGCGCATAGCACAGCAGACAATCAATGCGTTCGAGGCGAGACTCCGCTTCATCTTCTGTCGCATATGCTTAGATCTTTTTTCTTATCGAAACTGGAATACTCTCGAATTTCGTAACAATATGTACCTTGTAGTTTTCAATAAATTTGCCGTTTTACCATCCGCACTTGTTCTTACGTTTGCGTCATTTCAAAACTTTATTGTGAAGCGTATTCGCGAAGGCACGGCTTCGTATTTGTGTTATGTAGTTTAGACTAGTTATGCCTGGGAAGTGCTATTTTAATCCCCAATGGATGGATAATCAAGCTTATAAAGAATGGATTTTATCGATGCCCGAAAAGACTAAGTATCTACCTCCCAATTTATGGGAGCACTAAGTATCTTACCTCCCAATTTATGGGTCATGGAACTGCAGAAAATATTTTGTCCTCTTTTTACAAATGCATGGATGATGGTTAAAAGCTCTAAAATCAGGGATGAGATTCTTCCGCGGATTCGCGGATTTCCGCTTTTTTTCAGATTTTTCCATTTTTCCCGCTAATTTCCGCTGAAATTTTTTTTTGCCCAAGTTAAAATGTTTTATGAGGAATTTAATTTTCCGCGGAGGGAAATTGTTGAAGTCCCTTTTCCTCCCTCTGAAGTTTCTCTAAAAATCGTTTGCTTGGGATAAAACTGGTTGACCTTTATACAGGGATGAGATTTTTTTTGTCTCTCGAATTTCAGCCTTTTTATCAAAAACTCCGATTCTCTAAAAGTTTCGTTTTTTTAAATAAATATCCCTTTTTTTTTTTAAATTCAGTCATTGATGTAAAATAATTATATTTATTTACGATTTTCAGAGATAAACAGAAAATTCAATCTACGCCCTAGCTGCTAACCCTTCCGCATTTTTACTTATTTTAGCTATTTTCTCCGATTTCACGCACAGAAAATAAGATTTTCCGTATTTTTTATCCGTCGGCTGGATAGCTCGTATTTTCGTAATTCAGATCTCGATTTTTATTCACGCGATTTTAATATCAATCATCAATTTTCGTATTTACCTGATTTAAAAGTTGCACATTGCGATTCTTATTTACGCTATTTAAATATCGTATATTATGATTCTTATTTACGACATTTAAAAATCCAATATCGTGTTTTGTATTTATGCATTTTTAAAATCTCGATTTTATTATCAAATCTCGATTTTCGTATTTACCTGATTTAAAAGTTGAACGTTGCGATTCTTATTCAGGCGATTTAAATATTGTACAGTGCGATTCTTACTTACGAGATTTAAAAAATCAATATCGCGATTTGTATTTTCGAGCTTTTAAAGCCCTATGTAGCGATTCGTATTCACGTGAGCTTAAAATCCAATATCGTGATTCGTTTTTGTGGTTGTAATATCGCGCGATTTAAAAATTATGCATCGTGATCAAAAAATTAAAAAATCATGATTTCTATTTTCGCATTTTTTAAATTTGATGTAGAGTTTCATATTTACGTGATTTAAAAGTCTCATATCGGGATTTATATTCACATGGTTTACAAGTTTAAAAATTGCACTTTTTTGTCAAATTTTTGTTTATATATATTTTTTTTTTCATTTTTTTTTCTTTCTTTTTTTTTTGTTTTTTGGATTTCCTCTTTTTTACTTTCTGACTACTCTCATCCCTGTAAAATACTTCAATTATCCATGGATGGACCCTATGTCAATTGGAAATTCTATTAGAACCTTCAGTGTGAATTAAAAGAGAAATATTCCCACCAGGTCATATTCATTGGCAGTTGTGGATTACACATAACGAATAATACTTTTAAACATGGTGAAAATGGGATATGTTCCTTCTAATTTTTATTTTCAGAAAGAATTGTTGCTGCATAACATTTAGAGAAGGTTGTGTAAATTATGGATGAATAATTTCAGAAACGATGTTTAATAGAGGAGAGGAGGGGGTTATGGAATTGTCATGGAATATGGAATACCTAAGATTTAGCTCTGTCTTTCATGCAGCCTTCACATGGAAATACACAGGATTAAAGGATTTCACCATTATCACCTCATTACCATTAGTTACAGATTGTGCTGAAAATGATTTTGTGAATTAATATGTAAAACCAGTAGGGTTGTTTTTAAAAAAATATAAATTTTAGTCCATAATACATATACTCTCTTCTCTCTATATAGGCAAAGCATTTAGGTATTATATTTGAAATTAATTATTGCCAAAACAAGCATTGTTGCTTCTAGTAAAATAGAAGAGAATAATTTTTAAAATTGGTCTTAGATTAAGGTCCTTGAAAATTTTGTTGAGGTCCTTGAAAAGTCCTGGAAAGTCCTTGAATTTCAATCTCATCATAGAGTGGGAACCCTGCCAGTTCATATGAAACATTTAAATTATATTTTTATGATGCTTTTTTTACTTTATTTTATTTTTAATATTTGCAGATTCAAAAACTCTGACAGAAGAGAAGCGAGAAAACTTATTTGAAATAATATCTGATTCAAAAGATATGATGGGATGGCTTTTGGAAATCCTTTCACCCACCGTTATTAGTAACAACATGTTAAAGAGGTAAATATTTAAACCAGTAATTTCAGTAATATTTCATTTCTTTAGTGGTGCAGTGCCATCATCTTTAGCACAAATATGCATATGACATTCCTGTGCTTCTCAATTTATAGATGAGTGCTACAACTAAATAACTATTTCTATTATACACTAAATAACTATTTTCATGGGGGTCCAGAGTCATCAACAATCACAGAAAATTATAACTTCCAAATATGTGTCTTTCTTTTTCTCATTTGACTCGATGGAGATAAGCATGTATTAATTGAGATTATTTTAAAGCTAGATTTTGAGTCTGAGGGGCCATCCACTAATTGTACAAAATATTTTAAACTTCATAATGTACTTTTATTTTCTTGGATTTTTTATATAAATTTTCCGTCATCTTGAGTTTTTTATGAAAAAAGTCAGCAATTTTTAGGCACAAGTTTTAAAAAAAAGTATGAACTGAGAAGTTTTTATCTAGTTTAACATTTGAAAAATCTTATATGATTCAGATTTATTATTTATCAGAATCTTATATGATTCAGTGTTTATTTTAATTCAAATTTGATTGATAAAAAGTTGGAAAGATCTCATATAATTCTATTTAGATTTATTAGTTAACATAAATAATTTTACTTAGTAATAATTTTTTAGAAAGAAAGAAAATAACATTTAAAATCGAAGGTATATTGTATTAACAAATTTTGTGAGACCCCAACTATTATTAAATATTATAGTTTACCAAACAGTTTGAAATATATTAAATGCAAATTGTGCATAGTATTGTGATTAAAGTTGATCATTAAGGTCTAAATCAATTAACAAATCTTATTAACTATACATTTTTTTATATATTAATGTAATTTATACCAAGAAATAATAATTTTAAAATAGTTAATAATGGTTAGACATTGATTCAAATAAGCTTATCTTAAAATGTAGCTTAAGTAGAGATAGATTATAGAATTACATTTTTACAAAGAAACAACTCTTTTAGTTTTCAAGTTTTAATTTCGAAAACAATCAAAATCAAAAATATATTAATAGCAGGGTAAAATGAGAAAAATAAGTTTTAAAGCTAAGTACCTTTAAATTTAGGATACAAATATATTGTACAGGAAAGCAATAACTTTATGACTTTTATTTATTTTATGTTAATGTCAATCAAAAATATATAGAAAATTAATGTGCGAAAACTGGGTGTAATTTTTCCGGCCAATAAAAATGCAGCAACAATGATGGAAAGCTGCAGCACCATCATTCGATTTTTATAAAAATTGAGATTAAAAAAATTTTAGTGTCATATTCTTTAAATGTGCATAAAGAAACCATTTAACAATTTACTTCCGCCAAAAACGTTTAGCTTCATTGCTATTTGCATTTTTATTTTTAATTCATTGGGGAAAAAATTTTGCTAATATATTTGTGATAAGAATTAACAAGTTTTTCTTAGTTTGCTTCATTTATCATTTCAGTGTGGTCAATAATATTGATTTTGTAAATATTTTTGTTGAGTAGAAATAATTTTCATTTATCGATTACGTCATAATTAGTTAATGTGTTTATAAATTTAGAATGAGCAACTCTATAGTGAATATATTTAAAGTTGTTCATGAAATGGTTTTATCTTGATTATTTAAAGTATTGTATTTGTTAGTGAGCATATCCTAATTATGATGTTTTTTTTTTGTACTTATTTTTTGTTGGAAAATTTTACTACGCACCCTAAGTTTTAAAATACAAAATTTTTATGCGAAAGAATAGATATTTCTAGCGAAAAATTCTTTTTATTCTTCAAAAGTAAGTTTTGTTTTCCTTTCCTTCTATGTTTTTGTGGTTATGACACCAACCTATTAAGTTCGTGACTCTGAAAAGTCAATTGCCTTAGTACACCGTTTTATTTGTAGTCCGTTAGCGCAATGCTTGAACTGGGGGTTCAATCACTAATCAGAACTCTAGTTTAGGACAGTCATAGACAGAGCTTCATCACTTGGTAATTTTTATATCCCTTTTTGATTAAATAAATATGAAATATAACTAAAATCCTACATTCGCAGCATTTTATCAAATTGCACAAAATATTAAAGACTTCTTATTTATGTTACTGGATTTGTGATATTCTGAATTTTTCTTATTCTTGAACTTTCTTCTTGGAAAAAAATTCAATAATGCAGAGATGATTGTGCTCCGGAAAAAATCCAGATTTCCGGATTGATCGCTAATCGTGATCCGGAAGTTTCTGGAGATCCAAGGTCTAGAAGAAGAAGATCTAGAGGTCTAGAAAAGAGGAATCATTGATCACTTTTACGTCTAAAAATTCTTGTATATTTTATTTAGAAATATTAGAACTAGAATTTATACTTTCATTTTTAAATATTTGTAATCTTTCATTTGTAAATATTTTTTCTCTTAGAATAATAAATGTGATTCGACATAAAAGTAAACTAATACATAATTATTCGTTTAAATTATGCTGCATATAATTTAATTTGAATTTCATGTTTTTAAAATGTGAATGATTTAAATTTATGAAGACATTTATTTTTTTGAATAGCGCCATTAATGATTTTACTCGGGAAATTTTCAGGATGTTTGAGTTAGGCTCACAATCACCCCTGATAATTCAATTGAAATTTTAATAAAGTAGGAATATGGGAGCCTTTATTCTTGCCAAATTTCTAAAAGATATATGAATTTAGATGAAGAAAAAAAATCTTTTCAAAGCTTAAGTTGAATACTTTCAATAAAAGTAATTTTAAGCAGTTATTTTAATTTTTTTTTAAATCTAAAACGTTCATTAATGTTTCAGGTCAAAATATAATCTCAATGCCTTGTCTCATGATTCAGCTATAGCATTGATTAGAAAAGCCTTAAGTTTAGGAGTAAATGTTACAGAGGTTGGTGACTAACTCTTTAAAAAAATTACCTTATAATTACCTGTATAACATGATTATATTAATAAACTTATAAATCAACATTTTCTTTGTTTGATCTATGGATAAAATTTTTCTTAATATAAGTAATTTATTTTAAATAGTTACAAGTATAAATGTTAAATACCCAAGTTTTTATAACTTTTGGTAAATACCCTAGGTATTTACCTGAAAAAAAATTCATAAATATCTAGATATAATGAATCTTATTGAAAATTTAATTATTATGTTTTTCTTTTGGGTTTTACAAAAATGTATATATATTTATGGTGTAATTAAGTTTTCTGTACGTTAAAGAATAGTTAATGAGTTATTTACCGACAAGAAAAATTCTGTCAATTGAATATGTAAATTATTGGAATAATTGTATTTTAGTTTTTATTTGAGAGTGACTATGGCTTAATCATTCTGAAGTTCACATTTTGATTCATAATTCCTAATATTTGTGGTGTCAAAACTAACTTTAAGCAATGAAAGTTTTTCCAGAAATATATTTGTAAAAACCAATTTTTTTTTCAGATTTTACTTAATTTATTTTAGTAAATTTATCATAGAAAACTTTTCTTGCAAATGAATAATATGCAATCCCTCTTGGATCGATATTTAGTTGTGGTGTGATCCCCGTGGCAGAAACACGGCGACACAGCGACATTGTCGCAGAAAGCGACTGAGTTCTTGCAGAAAGATTTTTTTTATTTGGGAAATAAAAATTTTTGGTTTGCCACAAACAAAAGTTCTCAAAATAAATTCTGCAGAAACAGAAGCTGTTTTACCAACAAAAAAAAATCATTTTCTTCAGAAACAAAAAAATTCTGCAGAAGCAATAATGGTTCTGCAAACTTTTTTTCTTACAGAATTGTTTTAAATATTTTTTTTTCTAGCGTACCGCGGAAGGAGAAAGCGCTCGTAATTCTCCGTTAATCTCCAACACAAACAGTTACTGGATAAAAAGGGGAGAATTTTTTTCCCCTTTATTAAGCTATTTTTGGAAATTTGCCAACTTCGGCCTCTATCGCTGGCGCAGTAATTTGCTTTGTGTTTTTTTATGAGAACAGAGCACTTTATACGCATGCAAAAAGAATCGCATCCAATGAATATGGCTCTAATACCGATGTTTCAGTACTGATAAAGACTATTTCGTTTCAAGATGTTGAATAGACTTGAGCATATTGAGTCGGAAACTGCTTCTGCATACTTCGTGTGGAATCAGTGCTATATATTTACACAATACAGTGCGAAATCACAAGCGCTGTGTATTTTTTTCGTTCTGAACTTAATCTGATCACGAAAAAAGTTTTATTTACCTCCCTTTTTTTTAAAAAAAATCTTTCAATAAGTCAGTACAATATTAATCGCATCTAATTAATTAGGTAAAATTAATTAGATGTAGAAAAAATTGAAACAAACAGTGCTTTAATTTTTTTGCTTTTAGAATTCGGTTATAGTCAATATTATTTTATTATTTTGATTACTCAACTTCAATATTAATTTTTTCACCTGATTTGTTTCTGTACCTGATATAACTACTATAGTGAAACATTAAATCATACTGTTTTAAACTGATACTTCAAATTCAGTTATCTTGTTTTATAAATTTAATCTTATTGTCCATTCTTAGCTATTTCTATAAGTTCTATCTTATTACAGGTTCTGGGTAATCTTTATTTATGCTCTAGTAAGCATTTTTGTCTGCAGATCTATACATTTATAACTTTTCGTTATTATCGAAGATTATACAAATTTATACTTAAACAATTTAAACTTATTAAGAAATGTAAACTTATATTATGAAATTACAGTTTTATTCTATGCATGTAGACTTATTTTATAAACACGAATTTCATCTATTATTATAAATTCATTACACATACATTTATAACGATAAAAATATCTTGCAGAAAGATATTGGTTCTAATTAGGTTTGTCGCAGAAAGTCAGAAAAAATTCTGCCACAGGGGGTGTGATGATATGGTGATATCTGAATAGTAATGTTTGATATGCTAATTTAAATTGGCTGTAAATTTTTGAGTATTAACATAGTTATTAGTAATTGATTAAAATATATAGAGCTTAATATTAATAAGACTTTCAAATGAGTAAAAAATATATGCATGCTAGCTTTTGCATATTAAGTTTGCATGTTAAGTTTAGTAGGTTGTTACGGTTCTTCCCATATAAAAAAATCTGTTTAGGGGGAAGGGGAATTACTAATTTTTTCTTGAAATTAAAATTTAATGTTTAACTTTTGAACTCTTAACAAAGATTTACATACATTATTTATTACAAGAAATATAATAAGTAAATAAAATTTATATTAAATGTTACTATGCCTAATGTTTTTGAGAACTGAAATATATTATACTTACAAGAATAAAAAAAAAGGATTTATTAAATTTTTTTTTAATTTAAATGTGTAAATTGATTTGAAAAAAAAAAATAGTTTTAGTCCATTAAATGCAATAGCAATATATAATAGTCTATTAATATTCTAGATGTCAAATTACATTGCTGTTTTTTTATTGTTGAATCAATTCTAATTAAAAATCTTTCCTTCAAATATAACTCATTTGAATTCTTTATCTTGTCTATCAGTAGATAGAATCATTTTAAATATACATATTAATAGATAAAAAGGTAGAGAATTTATAGTGTGGTCAACTTTGCAGTTTCACAGATTTTTTTTTCTTTTCTTTTGAAAATTCTCTTTCTTTTACTTTCCTATTCTTTTTAACATTTAAAGTGAAAGATTATTTTACTTTTGTAGAATTATGTTATTTTTGAAGATAATTTAGAATATTTAAATTAAGCCCTGTTTCCTATGGACCTGTAGCTTCCTAAGTATGGTGGAATCTCTGTAATTATAGAGTATTATTTAAAATATGTATTTTTCTGTAAATAGAAGTAAAACTGCAAATATTATGAGTTACCACTGCTAATATTTTTAACAATTTAATTATCAAGTTTCAAAAATTCAATTGAATTTAATTTCAAATTTATTACAATTATTTATTATTTATACTAACTATTATTTTGTTACAACTTTTTCCAATATAATTTTCAAAAAACTGATTTTATTCACGTGTTATAAATATTTCGGTATAATTTAATGTATATATAAAGTAATTTATTAATTAAAGTTTTTTTTCTCTCCCTTTTTAAAGATATATGTGGACACTGTGGGGCCACCAGACAAATATGAAGCTAAACTCTCTAATTTGTTTCCTGGCATTAAAGTTACTGTTGCAAAAAAAGCTGATTCAATCTATCCAATTGTTAGTGCAGCTAGTATATGTGCTAAAGTAGGTGATTATTTGAGTTTTATTACTAATCCTATTTTTCAAAGTGTATATGTTTCTGTCAAACACTTTTAAGTGAAGTTTAATTTTTATTTGAATAAATGTGTCAAAAAAAATAATTTTTACTAATTTTATTGATAGATAACAAATTGTAGAACTCTCTTAATCCAAAATACCTGAAATTTCACTTCAATCTGAATCTGGTATCTATTATTTGAAATTCCAATTAAATCTAATTTTGAATCTTGTATCTTTATCTGGAATTTCGTGTAAATCAACCCTTTTTTTTTCTCAAAAATTTCATGTAAAAATATTTCCAATATCAAGAAATGTTGTAGATATTTTATCCCTTTTTAATATTCGTTAACCTGAACATTCACTTGTCTTATAGTTCATTTAAATGGAGGTTTATTCCATGGCTGTCAGAGTCATTTTATTTTTGGAGATAAATAAATGATGATTTGTGAATAATTTTTCTGAGGTGATATATATTAAATACGGTGATATGATCTCTGATCTGGGGGTTTTCAATCATAACAAACGCCTTTTAACATAAAATATATTTAATAACAAGAAGGATGATGATAATGCTACAGTGTCATGGAGGAAACTGATTAGAAACTAATGTTTTTACATTGCTGCGCAGAGCGCCATCTATTGAGTATTAGAAATTATAATTAACGAACTTCCCCCCAATGAACATTTAGTTCATAACAATTTTGTCATTTCATATATTAATCAAAGTTATTTTTCTCAAATGTAAGGTACCAATATTTAAAAAATAATATAATCTTACCTTTTTACAATATGAGCCCTTCTTAATTATATAAAGATTATAATGCAATAATATTAATTGAACTCTTAAAAAATAATATGTTTCATGAGCATTAGTTCAAACTTTTAACAAATAAATGAAATTACCTTAATCTTATAAATGAAATTATAACCTTATAAATGAAATTATTGAAATTTAAGTAAATATCAATTGATGAAATTAAATTATCATATCATGAATAATAAATCAAGCAATTTTCACAACACAAATTCTTTCACATGCAAAATATTTCAATTTTAAACAAACATGCATTTAAACAAGAAAATATATATGTATGCATATTTTCTTTAAATCAAAAAAGTTCAAATAATATCTTAAGATAAACTTAATTTGTAAGTTAAATGATTATCTTAAGTAATATATTAAAATAAAATGTTCAAATAGTAATAAATGTGAATTTAAAGTTCAAATAGAATGTTCATATTAATTTAATTGTTCACTTCTAAATTATATAATAAATTTATAGGACGTTTTATTATTGACATATCTGTTTTCAAAGCACATGCTCTTATTTTGTTATCACGTCCTTGAAATGTTTCCACAATTTTCCAAGTTTCCACATGCTCCTTGGAAGTTTGTCATCATGAATCAAAACAATATCATTTACCTTAAAATTTTGATTACCTTTATCCAAATTTACATAATTGACAGCTCTTAAAATTAAAAGATAATCCCTTTTCCATTTCTTCCAAAATTGATTTATAAGTCTTTCTCGATATTTAAATTTTTTAATTATCATTTTTTTGTCAATTATGCAGTCAATACCGGATAACTTGACTGACGGTAAACTTATTAATCGTCTTCCAAGTAGCATGTGGGATGGTGTTAGAGGAAAAGTATCTGGAGAGTCTGTAGTCACGTAAGTAATAGGCCTCGAGTTAATCACAGCTTCCATTTCACACAGAACTGTTTCGAGTTCTTCACTAGTCAAAGATGTTTTCCTCAGTAATTTCCGAAGAATGATTTTCATTGAACGAACCATTCGCTCGTAGAATCCACCCCACCAGGGTGCTCTTTCAACGATGAATTTCCACCTTATTCCCCTTGAGGAATAAAACTCACTCACTTCAGAACTGCTCAAAATAGTCCACATTTTTTTCCATTCAAACTCTGCTCGCTTGAACGTTTGAGCATTGTCTGAATAAATTACAGAACAAAGTCCTCTTCTGGATATGAAGCGACGAAAAGCAAGTAAAAATGCTTCAGTTGTTAAACTGGAAACAATTTCCGGGTGTATCGCTCGTGTAACTGCACAGGTGCATAGCATGATGTAAAACTTACTGTCAGAATCTTTCACAAATAAGGGTCCAGCAAAATCCAGGCCAGTAACTGAAAATGGGGGTGACTGTTCTATTCTGTCTTTAGGAAGAGGAGCCATGATTTCTCTTCCTGATCGAACATTGAATCTTTTACATAAGACGCATCTTCCAATTATTGACTTAATAAATTGCCGACCTTTCGGAATCCAAAATTTCTCTCGTACCTGTGTTAGCGTGTCTGAAATACCAGAGTGTAGGGTCTTTTCGTGTGCTTCTTTCACTATCAGTTCTGTAAATTTAGTTTTTGATGGTAATAGTATAGGATGTTTTTCATAATAGTTCAAATTGGAGTGCTGTAGTCTTCCACCCACAAGTAGAATCCCTTTGTCAGAAATGAACGGATTTAAGTCTCTGATTTTTGAGCACTTCTGTAAATGTTGTCCTTCCTTTAAGCAATCTATATCCTTACTGTAGTTCTTTGCTTGTACGTGTCTCAACCAAAGGTTTTCAGCTTCTTCTAATTCTTCTGCAGTTAAAACATTTTTGATTCTATCTTCTTTCTTCAGTCTCAAATTTGTTATAAATCTTCTAATCCAGGCTGTTATTCGGTAAACCTTTTTAATAGAACTAAATTTGTGGATATCGAAAATTAAATCGTGAACATTATTTTCACTTGCATAATTAACTGCAATAAATTTCGATCTCTTTTCTTCATCTACATCTGCTCTTCTAAAATTTTCTTCATTTTTCGGCCATTTTTCTTCGCTTAATGTCAACCATGTTGGTCCATTAAAAATAATTGCACATGAGAGCAAATCATTAGCACTGCATCCTCTTGATATGATGTCAGCTGGATTATCATTTCCCTTTATGTACTTCCAATTAGTAGGATCTGTTAAAGTTTGGATCTCACTTACTCTGTTTGAAATAAATGTCTTCCACTGATTTGCATTTCCTCGAATCCAACTAAGGGCTATAGTTGAGTCAGAATATAGTATATAGTTGTTATTTATTTGAAACACTTTCCTTAAAGTATCCAATAATCTGGAACCTATAAGAGTGGCCATCAGTTCTAATCTTGGTAGACTCAACTTCTTCAATGGTGCAACGCGTGCCTTTGAAGTAACGAAGCTTACGTAATTTTTTTTATTTCTTTCATATCGAATATATGCAATCGCTCCATACGCTTTCTCACTTGCGTCACAAAATATAATTATCTTATAATTCCCTACTTCGGAACAGCTATCTTCTTCATGAAAATAATATCTTGGTAGTGAAAGTTCCTTTAATACATTTACTTCCTTATACCATTTTTCCCATTTCAGTCTTAAAATATCTCCGAATTCCTCATCCCATTCTAAGCCTTGTTCCCATATTTCTTGAAGAAGAATTTTAATTCTAATCGTGAATGCTGTTATATATCCCATTGGATCAAATAATTTCGATGATATGCGTAATACACTTCTCTTAGTATTTTTCACATTTTCTAAAGAGTCAATTAAAGAACTTAAATCTAAATTAAATTCATCCCTTAAAGTATTCCAAATTAATCCTAAAACCTTTAAAGGTACTGTTTCTTCACTAGGATATTTTTCAAATTTTGTGTCTTGCCATTTTTGGCATAACTCTTTAGAATTACTCTTCCACTTTTTAAGATTTATTGATGCATCGTTTAATATTAATTTAGTGTCCCTGGATAATAGTAGTCCATCTTCAATCGTATTTGTACCAGTAATAAGATCGTCTACATACAAATTTTCATTTAAAACCTTACACGCCAAAGGATGAGATTCTTTATAATTTTTGATATGATACTTTATTGTTCCAGCCAGTAAAAATGTTGATGATCTTACTCCGAAAGTTACGGTTCTATTGCGAAAAACCTCAATTTTCTTGGGAGGGAATTGCTCTGACCAAAGAAATCTAAGATAGTCCCTATCATGTTCATCAATTAACAATTGTAGGAAAGCCTTTTCACAATCAGCAATTATTCCTATTTTAAACTCGCGAAATTTTAATAGTAAAATTAAAAGATTAGGGTTTAGATTGGGACCCGATAATAAGTTATCATTTAGAGAGTAGCAATTTTTTTCTTTAGCCGAAGCATCAAAAACTATCCGTAACTTTGTAGTTTGTTTATCATTTCTAATTACTGGATGATGAGGTAAGTAATAAACCATATTTGGAACTATTGATTTATCATTAACAGGTTCTATTATTCCTTCCGATAATTGTTCTTTAAAAATACTAGCATAATTATCATGCAAAGAAGGATTCTTATTAAAACGCGATGTTAAACTAATTAACCTTCTTTTAGATAAATTAAAATTGTCAGAAATGTTTACCTCATCTTTAAATGGTAATTTAACTACGTATTTGCCATCCTGAAATTTTATATTTTGTTCAAACTGTTTTAAAGTTTCTTGCTCTAAAGGTGTATTCTGAATTTTATCATTTATGCCTAAGCTTTCAATATCCCAAAATTTCCGAAACTGTAAATTTATATCATCACAAAAATTATTTTCATTAGTTAATTCCTCACAATTAAATTTTTCCTTACAATAACATAAATTTTCAATGATAGAGTCATTTTTTAAATCTGAATGAATAATCCCAGTTACACTTCCGCCGAGTAATGTTTCGACATAAAACAAATCTTTAGTCAACTCCTTTATGTACCCAGTGTGGAGTTTCCAATAATAATCTGCTCCAATTAATATATCAATGGAATTTATTCCTTTCGAAAGGCATAAATCAGTAAGCGCAAAATCCTCAAGCAGCAACTTTATTTTATTATTATGAGGTGGGAAAGATGCACGTGTTATGGTACTTGAAACCAATAATTCGAACTCTGACCTTCGAGTAGGATATTTTTTATTGCTTATACTCGCCTTTACTATATCAAATGTTTTTTCTTGCGGTTCACGGCTTCCAAAAGTATAAACTAATAAATTTTCCTTTCTTATTATCGGGAGATTAAGCTTTTGAGCTAATTCTCTAGTAATGAATGACCTCATCGATGCGGAATCAAATAAAATATTTATCTCCTGCGTTTTGTCTGCCAAATGTAAATTCGCAACACATGTTTGTAAAATCACTGATTGAAATTCCCCCTTTTGTCCCTCTTCGACATGAGAAACACTGGCTACAACTGTATTTTTCTCTGCGGTTTCTTGCGAACTTTCGTTTTGAGTTTTCGGAATTCCAAAACAAATTATTTCGTGATGAGATTTACTATTACATTTTTTACAAGGACTAATTTTACTCCTACATTGTGAACTTAAATGTGATTTTCGGAAACATTTAAAGCAACGACCTTCGCGCATTAATCTATCTCTTTTCTCAGAAACCGACATTTTTTCACAAATAAATGAATCATGTTCTGATTTACAAAATACACAATTAAATTTTACATTAGTAGCCAATGCTGAAGCTGTGGGAATATTCGATCTGAACTGTTTTTTGTTATTTATTACTTCCCTGGGATTATAATAGTGTTTATTTTTCTTAACATTATCATGGAATAATGTAGATGATTCGCGTACTTGAATTTCTTCCTTAATAAATTGAATTAATTCCGAAACATTAAATTCTGATTTTGCTTTTCGTTTGCGGTTGTATTCTAAAGTTAAATCTTCTGGTATTAGTTTTAATAATATAGGGCATAATAAGTGTCCATATGTTCCAGAGACTACATTTAAGCTTTCTAAAGATCTAATGTTTACTTCTAAATTATCATATAAATTCCGTAATGCTCTAATATCACTAGAATTTTTTACGGGATCAAGATTTAATAGACGATTCATATGACTATTAATCACTAAATCTTCGCGCCCAAATCTATCTTTTAACAATTCTATGCTTTTCATATAATTTTCTTTAGTCAAAGAAAACCCTTTAATGGCATTTAATGCAATTCCACCGAGTAAACTCTTTAAATAAGTAAATTTTTGTATCTCAGTTAAACTTTCGTTTTCATGGATCGCGATTTCAAATTGATTCCAAAATTCAAGCCATAATGTTGTTTCTCCGTAAAATTTATTTATGTTTAATTTTGGAAGTTTAACTGCATTACTTATTTCTGGAACAAATTTAGATTGTGCGCTGTTAAATGATTCTTCTCCTCCTCTACTTTCTTTATTGTTTTCTTTCAAATATCTTGCGATTCGAGATTGCCACTTTATTATTTTTTCCGAATATTCTTCAATTCCAGTAATTTCATTTTCTATTTCCTCACTTTCAATTAGTGGTTCAATTCGATTATTTATTGCTTTTAAACTTTTATTTTTATCAATTAACTGTTCCTTATAATCTATTAATTCTTCGATCTTTTCTTTAGTTTCCACATTATCATCATTCATCAAATTTTCAATTTTTGTTATTAATCGAGTTGTTAAAGAGCGAATTGTTTTTCTTTTATTTTTCAAATCATCGTATGAATCCATTATTTAAATCAATTGCACTCACCTTTAATCAAATTCTTAGCTCCAGGTTGGTGCACCAATATTAAATACGGTGATATGATCTCTGATCTCGGGGTTTTCAATCATAACAAACGCCTTTTAACATAAAATATATTTAATAACAAGAAGGATGATGATAATGCTACAGTGTCATGGAGGAAACTGATTAGAAACTAATGTTTTTACATTGCTGCGCAGAGCGCCATCTATTGAGTATTAGAAATTATAATTAACAATATATACTTATCCCTACCTCTGCAATGATTCTACTGTACTTATTTTCAAAGAAAAAAAATATGAACAATACTATTACAAAATCTGTCCTGATTTTTAAAAAAAAAATGTAATCTTGATTCTTCTTCTTTCTTGAGAGCTTTTTCAGAAGAAGGGAAACATTTGTTGGTTTCCATTAATAAGGGAGTTAAATTTTTTGCTTAGGTCAATAAAGAAATTTGGCAAAAAAAAATCTTTTGCGCTATCTCAAAACTGCGTTTAGGGATATTTGTGTTGTTGTGTGAGAATGAAAAGAAATTTTTATGGATGTGTGCATGTTTGCACTGGTTTTGGAAAAAGGCTAAAGCTTGTAAAAAAAAACCTGAAAAAGTGCAATCATATCAACCACCTGTTATAGTAACTTTTAACACAATGTAGTTTTCTTTTGCTGTAAATAAAATCATTATATTTTAAACTCTGCGTCAGAAATTTTTGTGTTATATGTGAACTAATTAGACACCCTATATATTTAAGAAATTTATCATTCAACTTGAATAGCTAGTTTTCTATAGTTTATTTATTTTCCTTCTTTATTCATTTATTAATTTTTTATTATTAACGGATTAACATTTTATCCAAGTTTGAAATTTCAGCGTAAGAATGTATGTTGCAAGTAAGAAACCAGCTTTAGCAAAACAAAACAAACTAGTTTTTTTTTTTTTTTTTTTTTTTAAGAACTTTTTCAGTTTATTTCCTTTGCTTAAATATATCAACTGCAGTTAGTTGTGAGAAATTTTTATAACATCTTCAGATATAGTAACTTATCTTAAACAGAAAATAATTATTTCTGTCTCATTTATAAACTCTTATATTTTGGTTAGGTTGCAAGAGACAATGCATTAAAAGCATGGAAGTTTGCAGAAGGTGATAATTTAAATGAAATGGAATATGGATCAGGTTATCCAAATGGTAATTATGTCTATTAATGTAACAATCAACTAGCAACTTAAGTAAATATTGCTATATGAACTGTTGTTGCCAGAGTGTTCAGTTTTATTAGCATATTAAAAATATGCAAAAGTAATAACAGAGTTAGAATTGAAATTGATTTGTAAAAGTGATATGTAAGAAAGAAATTATTCGCATAAAATTTGTTAAATCAGAAAAATCTTATTTTCATTTTAAACATTTTTTTTTCCTTACTAAAACGGAACTAAGAATACTTCATATGAGTTACAAGTGGTAATTGAATTTCCTTATGTTTAGGATTTTAGAATCTGGAGTAATTGGTTCTATTAATAAAGCTTTAACTTATCCTGTCAGGATAAGAAAGATTTCAGAAAAAAAGAAATACTTTGCAATTTGTTTGTAATATCATATATTCTGAAGCTGATTTGTTTATGTTTACTAATATAATACTAGGTGTTAAAAAGCCTTCATGAAAGTTTTAAGTAATTGAATTACTGCATGCTTAGGATTTTTGAATATATAGTGATTGGTTGTATTAATAAAACAATTTGTTCTGCCAAGTCTTTAAATAAGTTGGCAGTTGTATAAATAAGATCATTTAAATTACGATAGATAAATACTATATCAATTTTGAATCAGCTAAAAGAAATACTTAACAATTTGTTTGTAATATCATGTATTCTGAAACTGATTTTCCCATGTTTACTAATATAATACCGGATGTTAAAAAGAATTTTATAATCCAGAAGGTTTTATTGTTTTTTTTTTCCATGTTAATAACAGAAATACATTACAGTCCAACCTTGTGTGTCACTTAAAAATAACAAGATAAGTGACATTTTAAAAATATTCTATTTTTATATATTTGGAGCATGCACTCAATACATTTTAAAATCACAGAAATGTTGTTTTTGCATGTTTTCCCACTAAACTTTTTAGTGAGGAAATAAAAAATTTCGTTGATTAACTTAAATGTTTTGTTTTTTTGTTGTTTTTTTCCCTTTGAAACTGTAAACGTTGTAGTAAAGATACTCCGAAATTTTCTTTTTCTTTGTTAGTTTTAATTTCATAATTAGTTTTCATTTTCAATTAACACAAGAAGATTTTAAAACACAAAGCATTAAGGGTAAAACAATCAAATTGAAATTAGGCTAAACATTCATTTTGAAGATTAAAAATGCATAATTTGAGATGATTATTCAAAATAAAGCTATAAAATTTAAATTTCAAAGTTTATGTTCATTCGAAATTAAAGTAAATATTTTAATTCAAATTAGCTCTTTCCCCTTCAATAAGAATAATCACTTTACCAAAATTTGTGCATTAATTTTTTTGTTTATAAAAATGAGGTAAACAAAAGTGTATGTAAGAAATATTTAATGAAACATGTATTTTTTTAGATCCTGTGACAAAAAAGTTTCTCACTCAGAGTATTGATCCTGTATTTGGTTTTCCTCAAATCGTTAGATTCAGCTGGTCAACTGCTGGGAAAATTTTAGAAAACAGTGCAGTACAAGTCGAATGGTAATTAAAAAGTTACCTTCTTTATATTATTAATATAACAACATATCAATTGCTAAACTTGGTAATACTCTTAGTTATCCTGATTTTCTTTAAAAAAAATATTTTGCCCTAATATATTTGATATTTGTGCGTGTTTAGAGCATCCCATTTTACAAATACAAATTTAGAATCATAATCAATTTTAAATTAAGGATCTGATTTTCAATCCTACAATTGCTCAAACCCAGAGATCGTCCACTAATAATATATATGGTTCAGGCATTTTGCTGTATTTTATTAATCTTTAATTTGCATTTGTTATACTTAACTAAAGGGAATTGCCCACATTTTTATTTTCCCCGTTGGTTTCTCTTTTGCTTTTTTTTTTTTTTTTTTTTCCTCAAAATAGTCTGATGTATGTGTACTGTCTCTAATTTCTCTAATTTTTTTCTTGGCTCACTAAGAGACTCAACTTGACGAAAAAATTTATCAACCGGTGTTTTGGATTTGATATCATGTTATATTTTACCATGTGACATTTAAAAGAAAATTTCTCATTTAGAAGAATTCTTTATGAAAAGTTTTTCCATAAGACCTCTTTCAATAAAAAAGTATTAAACAGAGTATTTTGGACTGGACTTTAAATTATTGAAAAATATAATTATAAATTTTAAGTAATATAGTTTTGACAGTATTCAGAGTTCTAAAGGGCAATGGATGGTGGGTTTGTAATTTACCTAAGTTAATTGCATTTCTGACATTAAGTATTCCTATTTCATAATTTGCTAGACAGACATGAAATCTATCACAGTTGAACTAACAGTGACATGTTTTTATGGATTGAATTCAAGAAACGGTTGCAGAGATGTGTATACCATACAGATCAGTTTTACTCCGAATTCCTTCCTGTGAGACATTTTGTCTCTTGGTTCGTTTTTAAAGACTCCTCAATAAGGATGACCAAGGATTATTTCAATTATAGCTTATTTATTATTAAATTCTTGATTATAGAATTATTTACAGAAAAGTTACAAATAGATACATGAGCTGTTGAGTATAATGTTCTCGGAGCGCAACTGCTCCCTTTCTTTTTCGTTCATACTAAATCTATCATCGTTCAATTACAACTCTACTCTTCGGCGTTCAAAGCTAATCTCCTCTCCAAAAATTCTTTCTCATCAGAAAAAGTCATTCGCTCCACCCCCAATGTAGGGGACGACACCCCCCGTGTCCTTCACCCTCTGACCCTCAGGTCAAGGGGTCAATCAAATGCGTGGGAGAGGAATCAGGATCCTGACACCTCCCCCCCCCGGCTTCATCTAGTTCGACCTTCTTCCCTGGTCGTACAAGTGAAACCTAAAAACAATGCAAGCCCATCCCAGCACCAAAAAATAATAACACGCACACATTTCCGTGCGCAAAAGAGATTGGCCGCATTATACCTTAATAAACATAAAATTACACTTAGGACACTTGACAAACTAATAAATACAAAATCAAAACATAGCATAAAAGAACCTAATATTTTTACAATCAAAGCAATAAAATCACTTTTATCAGGCCAAAAATAAAATATCCATGCCAAAATCCATTTATAAAATTCCCTCAAAATAAAATCCTTAAAGTCATGTCCAAAATTCCTGCCTAACAAATAATAATGATTAGCATACAAAATTAACCGTCCAAATTGCCCAAATGTCCACTCTTTCAAGTTCATTGACCTGATCCCCTGGAACCTATCTCTTTCTATACCACTTCCTCTTACGTGACTAGCTAACTCTTTTGCTCTACTTTTTCTTTCTGACCCCCCTTTCTGAAAACCAATCCTTATTTTCACCTGCACCTTACGGGTTTTAATTCTGATATCGGGAGTGCTTGAATTCGCAGCTGTGTACAACTCCTTCTTAGGATACTTAAACAATTTTTCTCTCCCCTCAAACCACAGAAGTTTAGATTCCATCGCGCCGTCGCTATCTCCCTTTCTTTTCTCACAGGACAAATCCATCCTCTTCAACGCGTTAATTGGACTTTTAACCTTCACTTCAACCCCTCGCTGACCACAAACTTCTTTGCCTTTAAAATCCTCCCTCACTTCCTCTAACATTCCTTCAAATTCCGAGCCCTGCACCTGCTCCTTTTTAAGTCTTTGGCTATGAGAAAAGGGTGATTCCTCATCTCCACCCCCTACTTTCTCCCCACACTCCGGATTCATTAAAATACATGGTGGATCTTCGTCCTCACCCCCACTTGACTTTCCCTCCAACACCTCGAGACCCCCGGAGTGATTCGCACTCCTCTCCTGTCCGAATTCTCGCAATCAAGGTCAGTGTCCTTAGCCTCAATCCCCTTGTTCCCTTCTTGCTCTTTTCCCTCAGAACCGATCATCTTTTTCTCCCATTCTTTTCCCTTCCGTTCATCCCCTGCATTTTCAAAAACATGCTCCTTTAATTTAAACTCCCTATCCCTTATCACCGTCGTCTCGTTTTCACTTTTGACCACTACCGGGATTTTTTCACTTGGGTTTACTATTCCTTCCCCTATCCCACAGTTACTAGGAACATTACTGAGCTTTTCCTCTACAGCAGGGCCTATCTCTGAATTTACAAAGATCCATCTCCCTATCTCAAAATTTTCTTCAGGATCTAACGATTGCCTTGATACGCTTAATTTAGGAACATTGTATATTAATTTTGAGAAACAAGACTTCTCCTCAACCACCTCGATTCTACGCAAATCCGATTCGTCTTTCTTCACCCTCTTTTCGTGACTAACGCGTTCTACGGAATCTTGCTTAGCCTGATCTTTCTTCAGATCTAACCTAAATCTATTAATTTTCGGACACCCCCTCTTTAAGTGTCCTACCTCTCCACAGTTATAACATTTCGGGGACCATTTTCCTGAGCTAGTACTATTTTTCCTCAGCGATTCAAGCGGAAACTTACCCTTTCTATTAACATTCGGACCACTCCATTCAGGAAATCGTCTCACCCCACCCTTCACATTCACCTCCTTTCCTTCAATTCCAAAACCAAACCTTCGGGACTCCGGCCTCTCCGCTGATTCCACGGTGCCTAAACATCCAACCGATCCATTTAAATTGACTAAGGGTTTACAATCCTGGGTTTTACTTTCCTCATCCTGGTCACTCATTAAAATTTTTGTTATCAGCTCAATCCCTTCTATAGTACTTCTTATCCGCTCATAATCATATTCCCGTTCTCGTTTTAACCATTCCAGTTCACGTATCCTTCTATTTAACGCCCGTTCCGCACCTTCTCTTACTTTTCGTTCATGCTCTTTTTGCCTCTTTATTTCATCCTCGCGTTCCCTATCTTCTTTTAATTTTTGTTTCTCCCGTTCCCTATCTTCTGTTAATTTTAGTCGCTCACGTTCCCTATCTTCACGTTCCCTATCTTCCCGTTCCTCTTTTTCTAATCTATCCTCTTTAATCACACTTAAAACATCTTTAGTAAATTGCTCATCGTAATCCGAACTCCCGGTGATCAATGGCCTTATCTTAGCACCCGTGGCGTTCTCGGGAACCGTTATCCCAAGCTTCTCAGCTAGGACTATCAAATCTACCTTTCTTGCTTTAAAAATAAAACTCATACTGACGATATAAATTTAATTTCTTAACCACAAAAAAATATACCCCTATTTAAAAATGAACCTTAAAAAAATAAAATTTAGCAACACCGTCCCCTATACTCATACCCCGACCTTCTATTATGAAATTTAATACCTCATATGTAAACCAAACATATACAATACAATTGGTATCATGCAATATTCAAAACATGCAATATTCAAACATTACTTCTTAATGCACAGAAATACAAATTACTCTTTTCAACTTTCATTGCAAAATAAAACAATTTCGTACTCTTTTGTTACACCTAAAATATACACTTTTACTTCCCCCAAAATTAAAACTCTTAAATTTCGTACATTCTACCGTCGTAATAATTAACCATTTCATCATTTAAACAAAAGCAAACCCCTTCCTTGACCTTTTTTTCCGGTCCAAAATTATTTTAACAGAATGCATTATAAATAATAATCACTACTAAATAATAATAAACCCAGAGCCTTGTTTACTCAGCTCGCTATTGACATATAAAAACGCAATCTTTAAATAATCCTACACTTTTTTACATGTTATTAAATCAATACTCTTCTTCTTTCATACATACTCTTAATAAAGCAATAAAAAAATTACACTCTTAACAAACCAACCACTAGGTTACTAAAAAAAAATATCGAATCATTACTTATTATACTTATCAATAATAATCATACTCATTAATCACACAAACAATACTATAGCTAACTGGCCAATCCCTTAAGCTCAAATAAAATAACACATCAGGTTGACTTTAAACCAAAACAAAATAAACTTATCCCCTTAACTAACTACCCTTTTTGTTAAACTTCTACCCAGAAATGTGAGCGTGTAATTTATCTTTTCATGCATGAGATAAAGCTTACCTCCCTTTATTATCTTTTCAATTGTCCTCTTTGTCAGAGAGTTGATGTTGAAACCACACTCTATGGTCACCGGTCACGGGGGGGTAGCGCTGGCTGCCTATCGCCTCCGGCGATAATAGTCCCTTTCCAGTACCGTCTCTTCAACTCCCGTCGGTGTTGTCAGTCCGCCGTCATCCTTTCCTTCAGGCAATCTTTTTCACTAGGCATTTCCGTAGGCATCTTTCTATCAAGACAAACTCCATAAGGCAACTCTCTTTACTGGGCATTTCTCATAGTGGGCATCGGCGATGATTCTTTTCCTTAGCATAGCAGTCCTCCTTCCATCCTGTCGGCTGCGCCAATTTGTGAGACATTTTGTCTCTTGGTTCGTTTTTAAAGACTCCTCAATAAGGATGACCAAGGATTATTTCAATTATAGCTTATTTATTATTAAATTCTTGATTATAGAATTATTTACAGAAAAGTTACAAATAGATACATGAGCTGTTGAGTATAATGTTCTCGGAGCGCAACTGCTCCCTTTCTTTTTCGTTCATACTAAATCTATCATCGTTCAATTACAACTCTACTCTTCGGCGTTCAAAGCTAATCTCCTCTCCAAAAATTCTTTCTCATCAGAAAAAGTCATTCGCTCCACCCCCAATGTAGGGGACGACACCCCCCGTGTCCTTCACCCTCTGACCCTCAGGTCAAGGGGTCAATCAAATGCGTGGGAGAGGAATCAGGATCCTGACACTTCCTTTGGTTATTGTGGGCATGGTTGTCTTCTATACTCAGCAGCTCCCATTTTTGGAAAAAGAAATGGGGGGAAATAAATTTATGAAAATTTATTCATTTTATCCAAAGGAAAAATATCATTATTGGTTTTATATTTTCTAATTATTTTTTAGTGCATTAATTTCATAAATATATATAAATCATTGTTTTTTACCCAATTTATAATGCATTCTAAGCTTAAATATTACTCATTAACATTGACTGAAAATTTATGATTTCGTCAATTAAGTTTAATTATTCTAGTTGGTAAATTTATGTCCAAATAATGTATAAAAGATGTAAATGATTTATACTTCTAATAATTATTTATGGTTTTTAGGGAAGAAACAGAAGATGATGATGACCAGCAAGAAACCACCAAATCTCAAAATATTTTTAAATTTATGAAAAGTGACACGAAAAAACCTGTGAAACCCAAAAGTCATAACTTTTTTACTCAACGAAATATACATCAAACAGTTGAATTGTAATTTAGGACTTATAAAGTTGCTTTATTTCATTCATGAGTCTGAGTTTTAAAATTCTAAAATAATTACCGTGAAACCCCTATTTTAACCTGTCTGTTTCATGCATTATATCGCTTCCTACGTCATTTTCTGCTGATCTGTGAAAATCTCCCATTCTGATAATGTTACATTATCCCAGATTTTGCTTTACCCTTTTTAGGGAAAGCCCGCTTTATATGTTTTTCTAACATCAGAACCTTTTTTTTTTTTTTTTTTTTTCTATACAAAACTTCCATTAACTTTTTTTTTTAATGAGACTTGTTTGTTAGCTGTTTATAGCTTTTCCGACATTCTTTCTGCATTATTGTTTGACTGTGAAAGGTGATTTCCGCCTTGAGTTAAAATTAGAAGAGTGGTTGGATGGGCAAAGCACAGGAAGGGTAGTTAAAGGAAGTGTAGGAACTTAAGTTATAAAATTTACGAGTGGAATTTTTTCCAGCAAACTTCAACCTTTGATCTTGCAATAATCTTATTTAAAAAACAAAGCACTATACAACTGGTTTTGTTCCTTTTCTGGATTCCTACGACCTTTTGGCAGTGTTTGATTTTTCGATAATACGCCTATTTATAATGGATTTCTCCTGTATTTCAACAGCATTGATTAAATACTACTTTTTACTTTGCTTTTGATTGGCCTGTTCTTAATCATGAAATTTATGAGTTTACTTGCAATGTCACTTAGATAACAATATTCTTTTTGTTTAGCACCTCGAGGTCTGCAATGAAATATAAGTTTCCCGAATATCATCACCTGCTTTAATCAGACATCTTCAATTCATTTTTTTCCCCTGCCATAATTGACAAAAATCCATCTATTTCAATTAGTCATTTTACACCTGCTTCCATATATTTTCCATTATAAACTCTTTGATAGTAATAAAACAGGTTGATTAATCACAGATAAAATTTTGAATATCTATGTACACCGAACAACAATAAAAATTGTTCTTCTTGTGGGCGAAAAGTTTTGTCTTACAGCTTCGTGCATTTTTCTAAAAACATCTTTTATTTATATATTTTATTTATATATTTTATTTTAATTTTTGTATAAAATATGTGTAATAAGTAGTGCTTATATATCTTTTGATTCTGTAATTGTTATGGGGAATGTGAAAAAGGCAGGTAAAACATAGTGTTAGAAATTGACTACTCATTGATCTTTTTCAAAAAGAGTCTTTTAAAAAGTTCTGAAAGTTTTAATTAAATTCCATTTTAACTGTCATTCTTCCATCAAAATGAATTATTATAATCTTGTGCATAAAATAAAGCCTAAGTCTTTGGGTTCAACAAAAATTGTGATATCTGAAATAAGCAAGAAAGACATAAAAGAAATTAAGGAATGACTATTTATTGATATTTACAACTAGGAACCTACTAATTTTTAATAAACATTTTAATTGCTATTTTTGTATAAAATATTGTAATGAGTATAGTCAGTTCAATATCTTTTCATTCACTTGTTAGTGACTCTGGAAGATATAAGTAAAATATAAATTGACAATTTAGGGAACAAATGTTGTAATTTTATTTGAAAAATTTATAATTTATTCTGGTATTTCTAAATTTTATGTGATTCGATTTGCTTAAGATGTTGACTAGAAAATTTATGTTGGAGCTATTGGCATAAAGAATGAGTTCTTAATCTTGCTTTTTTATTGTAAGCTATATTCACTTCATTATTTAATAATGTTATGGAGTAAAAAAAAATATTTAAAACTTAGTTTAATTCATAAATTAAGACTTATGTCGGAGTGTTCATAAACTAAACCCTTTTTTAATTCGCCATCTCTTCATCTTAACATACCAATATCTTGAATAATGTTAACAAATTTTATTTCTTCACTTAATATTATTTTGCAGCTTCCTCACTAAATGTATGCTTATTTGGATGAATACAGGGGGTGGACAAAATAATGGAAACACTTTGATACTAATGCATTTTTTCATATTTCTCAAGAAAAATTTAAGTCATTTTATAACTTCAGTACTGTTTTGATTTTATGATTTGTCATACTATGAAGTTTAGAGGCTTCAGGGGCCGACAATAAACTAAAATAATTTTTTTGAACACACTAGTCAAAAAATGCATTGATAAATTTGCTTTGTCACAATATTGGTTATTAAGTGTGCTGATTGCAAAAAATTTCGAAAGCTTAGATTAAATATTTATGGAGATATGGATAATTTTATAATAATTTTTTTTTTTTTAGTTTTTCTTCTGTTACTTTAAAAATTTTGCTTTTAAATTTGAAAAAAAATTCCAATATAAGCTGTGCAGTTTATAAGTACATAATTAAAGAAGTTCTTCTATACTGCGCATATGCGGAAAAAATTTAACTTTTTTTTTTTTCTTTATAATTCTGTAGTGAATCATATTTTGAAACTTATGAGAAAAAAAGGCCAATTTAAATATATTAAAGTTAAAAACAATTTTGTAAATAGTTATTGTCCTTTTTAAAAAAGTGCTCAGTTTTCTTCAAATGTCATCCTGTGTAAGCCAAAATTAAATTACAAATAATAGTACCTTACAATAATAGTACCTGTTTGTGTAAGGAAAGAAAACGTGCTAAGAAAAGATACAATACTTTTATGGGGGATAATTCGAAGACAATGCCAGTGTCATTTTTAATGTATCTTATTTAATGGTGCAAAAAAAATTTCTTGAAAACATTTTAAAAAGTACTTGGGAAATTGAAACTTTTTAAATTTTTAAGATATTCAAATCAGGAAATTTTTAGTAGCTGCCAAATACAATTCACTACAAAATTAAGGGATAAAAAAATTCTCGAAATTTTTAAAGCAATAATTTTGTAATTAATTTTTTAATTGCTCCAAAAATTTGGTCTAATTTTATTGAATATTTTTAAAGTTATAGCAAAAAATTGTAAGACAAAAAAAAGTAGGTTTCTATAAAAATTTCCATATATTCATAGATATTTAAACTAGGTTTACAAAAAATTTTGCAACTATCGCATATAATAATCGAAATAATTTATCACAAGTTACAAATTTATTGCTGCTTTTTTGGCATTAGGAGTCAAATACAGTTCCCGTTCAAATATTTCAGTGGGAATGACTTGTCATGCAGCAAAAAACGCATTTTATTAGTTTTTTTTTAATTCAGCAGTGGCATCTGTTGTCAACTTTATACATTATATGTAAACTGGATTGAATAATCCCTGAGAAAGAAGCAAACTGTACAGTTTTATTTCCTTAGTTGGTTGTTCAAATAGTTTGTGACTCATAGTATGTTGTGGACACATTTTGTCTCTCAGTCTTGTGGGTGCTTAAGGATATAAATAATTACTCAAAGTGCAAATGTCAGTTTATTAAAGAACATTAATATTCTATAGGAACATTTACCTTTGTAAAATAACTCAATAAAGGTGAGTGAATTAATCACAGAGAATCATTAGTTAACAAATTCCTCATCACCAGGTGACAAAGTGAATTTTATTATTGAAACAACAATCACATAAGCATATAGTGGATAAAAGAATACTCAAATCATACGTACAGTAGCTAAACCATTAACAAACATGACAGTTTACAGAAATGATAACAAAATTCTTTACCTATAAAATTGAAATAACAGTTTAAACAATACTTTACTTTTATATTAATGTTCTGTCATACTGTATAGTTATACTTTTCAGAATTTCCTTGAATGCAATTAAAAAGGTAATAATAAATAAATAAAATTCATTCCAACTGAACTCTCATTAGCAGGGTTGCCACAGGCGACTAAAATGCAACTATTTTTGGCATAAGGCGACTATGGCAACTTTTTTTGCCTGAAAAAGCTATTAAAAAAAGCAACTATTTTCAGGAAAGGGAGACTTTTCTGTACTCCTAGCGATGTTTTTTTTTATAAGCATAAATTGGGTGGAAAATCTACACCCCACAAGATAGTTTCTGAACTTTTTTTTTTCTTAAAAGATAAAAAACTTAGCAAATTTGAGTCTTCACTTTTTAAATCGTTCAATCTGCACAGACTCCATTGTAAGTCTATTTCATTTTTTGATCGCATTTTTAATGATTATTTCTACGAAATTTCGCATGATTTATAAAAGAAAAAAAAAAATTTATACGATATTACGATGAGTGAATTTCGAATTTGAGTAATCACTTTTCATATATGTAAAAATATATATATATAAACATTTACGTTTATATAAAAATGATCATATTTGCCACCAACTTGACTGAATGGATCAAGGTATATGACAATTAAGTCATTAACAAAATTTTAGTCATATTTTTATTCTTATTTAGGCAACTATTTTCATATTTTAGGCTACTAAAAGCAACTATTTTGTTCATTTTTTTCTGTGGCAACCCTGCTTTAGAATATTTGCCCGGTTCCGATTCTTAATCATTTTATCCTTTGTACGTTGTTGTTGTTAATTTACGTCGCACTAGAGCTGCACAATGGGCTATTGGCGACGGTCTGGGAAACATCCCGGAGGATGATCCGAAGACATGCCATCACAATTTTGATCCTCTGCGGAGGGGATGGCACCCCCGCTTCGGTAGCCCGACGACCTGCGCGCGAAGTCGAGCAATTTACGGTAGCACAGTTTAACGAGGACCAATACCGCACACCCTCTGTCCCTACGCAGACTGATCCAAGTGGTCACCCACCAGCACACTGACCGTAGCCAGTGATGCTTGACTTCAGTGATCTGCTGGGAACCGTGTCTTAACGATCTGTTCACTGCGGGACTTATCTTTTGTACGAACTTCCTAGTAGTTTTGACAGAGAAAAGATAAAAATTGGTAATAAAATAATGATGTTAGAAATAATCTCTTAGTATCACAATTAGGTATTAAATAATAATATAAAAGGGTTTATTTCAAACTATTCAAATGTATCAAATTAAAAAACTAACTATCAGAAGCATACCCATTTAGTTTAGACCTACACAAATACGCTTTTTCATAAGATCAATTAATAGGATACATAATTGTAGTAAATAAAATAAAGTTATTATTTAATAATTAACTAGCTGGATTCAAGTTGCAGTAGCCGCCCAGTTTGTGTTGTGGGTTTAGTCTTGGCCTACAGAGTGATTCCGCGTGCTAAAGACAGTGTTTGATGCTGACTGCACAAAATACGTCAACAGATAGCGCTGCTGTGAAGAACTATTGTAACTATTATTTCTTTAGTTGATGTTTACTTCGCCATTCATTTTTGTAACTTAAAACAATTCAAAACAAAACCCCTTTAATTATTTTTAAATCAACCGTAGATTTTCGCTCACGCTACGATTAAATACATCACTCCAAGGGTTTATTAATTGTATATTGATTAATTAATTATAATTAATGAAAAAACACAAAGTTATACTTCCTTAGTTCAAATAAACTTTTTAGATTCTAACTCCATTTTTTTTTTCTTCTAAAATATAAGTGAAATTTAGGAAATAGTTTTTTGGCCTTATACTTAAAACTAATCAAGTGAATCTAAGACTTTTATACGAGATAATTAAAGTTTACCTAAAGATAATTTCAGACAAAATACGAATCTCCCTACTACGACGTCTACCCTACAGTAATTTTCACCTATAACGAAACTTTTAATCGGATAGGAACGTAATATTGCTTTTACAATGAAGAATTTTTCAGGTGTTTTTTTTGTTTGTTACTTTTAAAGAAAAAATTATTTTTGTGCAACTAATTCGCTCTCATACGCGCTTGTTTCCAAAACAACTCCTATTATTCATTCCAACGCTAATACCTAACATAACAGAATTCAACAGGGAAAAAAAAAATACACACTGTTAACTATTATTCGTATTTTGAAAAATATACTTAAATAACTGTAAAAAAATTACTCTCACCGTGTAACGAAATTTTATTCATGTTGAATTTTTTAACTAAAATCAATTGATTTTGCAATAGAGTGTTTCTGCTACTAATAATAAGAATTAGCACAAAAAATTCTTTTTTTTTTTTTTTTTTTGGAAATTTAGATAGAACAAGTATTAAGCTTTCACTATAATAAATTAAAGGTTACGTTGTTGCCCCAATCTGTTTTGAAAACTAACAAATCGAAAAGAAAAAAATTCTAAGAAAAATTTAATCAAATTTTTTAACAATGTTCATGGTTCGGAGTTTCCTGATAAAGTTTTTGTTTCCTTCTCATTATTTGTCCTGTTGTTTAGCTTTTTGCCACGATATTCCTGATCTGTGTGTGTATTCAGACAATCTTAGTTTTTTAAAATACAAAAGCTGATTTTATGAATCAAAAGATTAGGATTTTTAATCTAATATCTTTTATTTCCATTTATAATATTAGTAAATATCACAAAGCTGAATAGTTACAATTTAGGGACCATCTATTAATTACATGTACGGTTCAATCAAGCCTAACCGACTAGATTTATTTTTTCATCCTTCTTAGGAAATCAGTCATTCTATGAAAAAAAAAATCGATTAGCAATTTTACATTATCAAATTTTTATGATAATATTTCACATTTATTTAATATTTTCAGCAAATGCAGTAAAAAAAATTTTGAATAGAGTTTTGTAGTTTCAAAATTACTGATTCGTCTGTCTCTATTTCATTTGATTTAAGAAAAGAAAAAAAAAAAAATACGATTCCTATAAACAAGCAGTTATCATAATCATAGAATGTTTAAAAGGTCGATTGAGGGATCGTCTTCTAAAATTATATATATATACTGTTCCAAAAAATGTCCTAATTACTCGAAAAATTTCAAAAATTAACGAAAAAGAAATGTAACAGATAAAAAAAAAATAGTTTTCTAATTTGGGTTAATTTACGTCAGTTCCACCGATTGTCCAAACCATAATATTTCCACTTTTCGTAACATTTGACAGGTGCCATGACCTGTCAAATTAATAACTCAAAACTTCAGAGTGTGGAAATGCTGCTATAAAACATTGGGTTATTAACCGCATGCGCAAAGAAGCGAAAAATTTAAGTTAACTTTAAACAGGTAGAAGTTAGAGATAAATTAAGATTTTATTTTGACTTTTGTTCGGCGAATATTTTTGTATTAGAAGAATTTTAAATAAATATTTTTGAAGAAATTACAGAGTATTTAAAAAATTTAACAATAATTTCCTTCCTATAAGCTGTTGAACCCACTGGGCATTAGAAAAACCGAATTGTACTAGTTTGTATATTAGATCCAGTTCTAAATTTACAAAAATCTTGTTGATCTTGAGATCTTGTCCCAGATAGCAAAATAAGTTTTTTTTTCCACTCAGCAAAAACCTTTTAATATAAACCTAATAAGGTTTTTTATGCGGGTTACGTGTAAACCTTCTAACCTTAAAACGAGATCTGTGGCAATCTGCTCTGTTCTACGCACATTATCTTAATCCAAAACCTTGGAAAACAACCTCCTTTATAAAAACCTTAAATCGATTTTGTCCTAGGGTTTTCAAGCGTGAAAAAATTCTTCAATAAAGTTGGCTTAAGGTGAAAATAATCTTAAATCTAGATAATTATAAGGTTTCTTTTAACAACGTCTCGTATGCTCAGCTAAAATCCACCTTGTCATGAAATTTTAATTGACAATGCAATTTGATAGTGTGACGTTATTTTTCCATGATTATGCACGCTTCTGCTATAATTAGTTTTATATTATACTCCTTATAACTTTTAGTTCCGTGGAAAAATTCTCTCTTTTTTTCTATTCCATTCACGTGTCGATTTTCATGAAAACGCATTTTCAGCTGTGTTCATTTTCTTGAACACGCAATTTTAGCTGTGTCCTGTATAAAAAGATCATCCACAAGAAATATGTTTCTTACTTTTTAAATCTAATTGGTGATTATGTGAAAACCTTATAAAAAGGTTTGTATTTCTTTTTATTTCTATTTACATTATCATTATAACTATGATAAAAAAAAGTTTACTATTCGCTTTTTTTTTTTTTCTGTTTTTAAATTAACTGACAATATTTAAAAAAAAAAAACTTACAAATAATTTTAGATTCTTTTAGAATGAAAGGTTTGAAACTGCAATATTTTTGCTTTATTGAAAAAAGGTTTTTAGTACAAACATTTTCATGACAATAAAAAGAAAATTCTGATACAAGGTTGCCGTTATGTAAATTGCTTTCTGGGTGTTGAATAGAATCTTAATTGGTATAAAAGATATGGAATAGATATGAAAATTAGCCCAAAAGTGATGTGAAATTATTCCAAATGTGAAATTATTGATTCTTATTAGTGACAACTTACTAGAGAGACTTTACAGATTGTTACAGTTCTTCTTAACTTTAACGTTAACTCTGTTTGAGCTTCACAGCGCAAGCGCGAAAATATAGTTAAATAAGTTATAGTTAAAGAAAAACATTGTACGAAATATTTCTCTTATTTGTTCTCGTTTACATTTCAAATAATTTCTGTCATATTCCGGCATTAGTCCAGCAATTACTAAAACAAAAATATAACAAACTCAACAAAAATTAGAATTTTCAAAACTAATGTTAAATTTGTTCTATTGTATGGATCTGAAACATGACATGGCACTGCAATAAAAATGAGATTAAAAAACTTCAAGTATTTACCAGGAGGAATTTTGCGTATCAAGTGATTCCATAAAATTTGTAAAGCAGAAATCCTTAGAAAAGTAAGCAGAAGAAACTGATTGATCTGAAAGTTGAATAAATGGAAATGGATTTGGTCATCATAAACCTGAAAAATTTATGGTAAAACAAATTTCTGATGGGAACTCCCTGGGCAATAAAAAAAAGAGGAAGATCTTTACGCAGGATAATTGTAAACAAGTTGAAAACTTTAGGAAAGGCATGGAAATAGGCAAAATATCTGGTCACAAATAGAGTGAAATGGAAAGCTATGATAGAATCCCTATGCTCCAATACGGAGTGAAGAGGAATGTAGCATATAGCCAGCAATTATAGCATTAAGAGGAGTATTTTTCAGGAAAAATTTGTGCCAAAGGTATTTTATGATAGAAAGCTTTGTTGTATATATTTAAGTGGAACCTGAAAACTCTTATATTTTCTTTTGTACGCTTTCCTCATTTAGGAAGATGATTTGTGAGGGAGGAATAGATTTCTTTAGACAAGCAACGGAGGCAATGTTTCCGATGAATTGTTTTATGTTAACCCTTTAATGGACCCTTTATTTCTAGTAAAGGTAAATTAAAGTATTTTTGGAATTGAAATTGTTTTAAGAACAGTAACTGATATTAAAAATAAATTCATTTAGTTTATAAAAATGCCATTTTTTTGGTGGTAAATATATTTAACATGACCTATTAGGAACTTACTGACTTTTATTTTTCTTTATTTATAAAATAAATTCCTTAAATGCTACAAACTTCAATAGGAATTACGTATTTTATAACTTTTATACGTTTTTTAAAAGTGACAAATGGTTACCAATTTTATTCAAACTCACATAAAGAAAGCTGAAGTTATTGAAAACTGGAAACCTAAATTAAAAGTGGTAAAACGTGGTGGTAAGTATACTTACCACGGCCTTCAAAAGGGTTAAATTGAATGATCAACTGATTTCGAGATTATTAGACTAATAATTTAGAGAATTAAGAGTTTATAAAGGTTTTGTGTACAAAAAGTACAAATTTGTAATAGTTTTTATTTAAGCCATCTGATATTACTATCTAAACAATTGAGACATTGTTTTCTGCGTATTTTTTCAGGTTACGTTGAATGAAACTATTCGTGAGTCAATCGAACCAATAGTTCAAAAGTTGCAAGCGTTTATATGTATAAAAAAATACTATTTTGACATGAATTATGCATACTTTTTGTTTTGCTATCTAGGGACTATCTGTGCATGCCAGGTATATTTTCCGTTGAAATGTTTTATATTGAATTGAATGAGATGAAATTTGAGCTGTTAGGATTAATAGTTTTGAAGTTCTAAGGTGTTTCTTCGTAACTAGAATTTAAAAATAGTACTTTTTATTAAAAACAAAACAAACAAAAAAAAAAACATTTCAAATTTTAAAATATTAGCCTTTTTTATTCGTGTTTGGCTTAATTAAGTGATAAAAAAAATTAATAGGAAACAATATAAAACCTGTCTGTATAGTGTATACAATGTAAAGTGCACAAATAAGTGCAAGTAAAAAATTTTACTTTTTTAAACACAGAATCTTTTAAATTTTTTAAAAAATTTTCTTATCGATTGCTGTTTTGTATCACACAATTCAAAATGAAAAATTACATTTGAAAAATCTACTCCACACGTTCATATAGTCGCTGGATGGGATGTGTACCGAGGAGAGTGTAAAAAAAAATATATTTTATACGCAAAAACTTTTGAGACGTTTTAACTATTTGTTCTATTTGACTTGAGTATAATCTCATTCGATTCAGCGAGGAAAGATACATAGTAAACAATGCCTCACTTGGTTAGATGGCAATATCAGATGCGTAAACAGGTGCAAGTACAAAATCACATTTTCGTACATGGAACGCTTATAACTTCCAAACTATTAGTCCGATCCTTTCGGGACTGGTTTCATTCAGAGTGGGAATGATACTTTGGAAACAATGCGTCACTTGCTTGTCCACAAGAAATTTAATTTTCTCTTTTAGATCTCTCTCAAGTAAAAGAAAAGCGCAGAGAGGTGAGTAAGGGAGTTTTGCGGTATCATTTAAAATAACATAATAAAGCTTTTTATGAAAAAATTAATCTTGAATATTAATTTTTCCGAAGAAAAAGTTTAATTTTACTGTACTATAAATTAACATGTTAAAGATTTTCTACATTATTTCATACTTATTGATGTTTGCACCTATTTCATATCCAATACGTATTCGTATTTTTTTCATCATTTTTTTTCTTCAAATCTATATAATATATGGATGATTGACCCTGTAAAACTAAGCACAGATAGGCTAGGGGTCGAAATTCATCGTCAGACTTCGGGGTCACTACTTATGACTGATTTTTACTCATAAACTTTGGGGGGGGGGGAATGCGCCATCCAATATTATTATACTTGTAGAGTTTTCAATATAAGGCGTTCTTTCAATCTAACGAAACAAATAACATATCAATTCGGAAGACTCCGCTAGCTTCCTATGATGCTACCCAAAAAATCACCAAACGGTGCTACTTTACACAAATATCGCCAAATTAGGGATAAAACTCAAAACATGGCTAACCTCTTACACTTTTCTTACGCTGTGATATAAATTTTGTTAAAATTGTTTTAGACTCATGATTTGTTAGGAATTTATTAATTACAAAAAGATCTTATGAATGGTTAATTTGCGTAAATTTAAACACAAATCACAATAATAAAATTTTCCTAGAATATTAAAGCCTGTTCACTCATCGCATCGTAAGCATAACAAAAGTGGAAGGATATGTAGTGTATCTACCACTACAAAAATATAATTCCAATTCACTAGTATATAAGACATGTTAACTCGATTTTATGTTGGGGTACCGTTTCATCGATGAAGTTTGAAACTGTCGATAAGTACCCACCCCCCACATTGGTGACCCGAACGTGATGCGAACACGCCTACCTTGGCAGAAATGCCCGTTACGATTTGAACACGTCCTACTTCGATGGATATGTCACTCTGAGCAGTTTACTTGCTACTTGTGACTACGGCATTATCCATCTCCTCACGCTGTTGCTACTCAGTTTCGATCACACATAACGTACAACGTATATTCATTTGACTGCTAAGGGCAACATAGGAGCGACCACGACAGTGAACTTAATACAGCTCTCACAATCAGCAGGCAAAGAGTATGGTGATCTTAATACAGCTCTCCCGGCTTCTCACAAAACAGCAATGAATCAACTAGTGGTATCCGTTCATTGAATTCTATCACAGATATAATTCTATTGGGGGAGTAGTGAATCTACCACTACTAAAATATAATTCCAATTCCCTAGTATATAAGACATGTTAACTCGATATTATGGTGAGGTACCTTTTCATAGATGAAGGTTGACATGGTCGTTAAATCTTCTCACAGATATAGTGGAAGTTTTCTAAATTTTTTCCGATTTTATGAAGCTTTTTATTGTTTACATTCAGTCAACCATCCATTGGTTAAAATAATATTCAGGATATTACATTTTTTTTAATGGAAAATAAAGACATTGTATAACAACTCTTTACAGAATGCCATGGCATCAACTCCAAACTAAAATATTTGCAGAACGCCATCTGGCGACTTTATAGTCTCCAGCTCCTTTACTGAAGGTTGATCCTACCCCTGGTAAATGTTAAATGCTCCGTTTCATTTTTTAGTTTTTCAGTGTAATCTTGACCAGTTGTAAGTTGTGTATTTTTTTTTCTGTGTCTATTATACGAACTCTATAATTTTATATCGATCAATAAAAGAGTTAGTCAAACTTTTCTTTTTTTGCAAGAACATTTAGAAAACATAGCAAAACTAAGAAAAGGAACAATACATATGAATACCTCTAATGCGAATCCAGATTCACTAGTACATCTTCAGGGAATAGTAGATTTTTGAATGTTCTGTGTTAAGCACCAATGCTGCAGGGGTGACAATTCAAGCACACTCCTGCGGCGCTAGTACTTAGGACAGGGAACATCATGGGTCTTGAATCAACCATCCAGGGTGAACTGAAAGAGACACAAACATATGAATCAACCCATACTTCTAGCAACACAATATAACGAACACACATTATTTTCCATCATGACTACTCTTGATGCATACTTTTAGAATCTTTGATAAAAACTTGTACTCATCAGGGCCCGCAAATTAACTTTTAAGCTAGGGAAAAACAAACTTGCTAAATCACTATTTATGAAGGTGATACAAATGATAACTAAAACAGTTTAATTGCCTAAGGCAGAGTAAGGCTCATGTGATAGACCGCTTGCCTCCCAATGAGGTCTTCCAGGTTCGAATCCCAGCGATGTCTGGTCTGGTCAATATTAGTTTTGTACCGGCTAGCACAGACCTCATTGCTGACATAAAATATTCCCTATATTAATATTAAACTCAGTCTCGTCTGGATTAAACACAATGTCTGCCTGCATTCACCCGACTGCTAATGGCAACACAGGAGCGACTACGACTGTGAAGTTAATACACCTCTCACATTCCGCACTCAAAAACCCGGTGACCTTAATTACAGTTCTCCCGGTCTTTCATAGGTAGAGCAACTAATGGTATCAGTTCATCGAATTCTATCCCTGAAAAAATTCCGGTGGGGGAGTACCACTACGAAAATTAAACATCAATTCACTGGTATATAACACATGCTAACTTGATTCAATCACGAGGTACCTCGTGATAGATGAAGGTTGGCATGGTCGATAACACCGCCCCCACAGTATAAATATTTCGAATGTTGTTTTTTCCTCCTCACTTTAATATTAATTTACTACTCATTAAACGTGCTTTTTGACAAACGTTCTAAAAATGTATGTTAAAAGCATTAAATACAAAACATTCAGTAGAATAGGGAAATAGAAAAACAAGTCATAATTTGAGGAAATCCAGATTTATACGCAAGGATATTTTATGTAATGTGGGTTGAAAATCAAACATTTTAAATTCAGGGAAAAACCAAGAGTTTTTAGGGGAAAATGTAACTGCTAAAAAAATATATTTAACTCCTCACTAACACCAACGAGAAACCTGAAAGTTACTCCCCCCCCCCCCCAAAAAAAACAATTTTTTTTGATAACTTAGATGATTCCATGGAAAATGCACTTGACCAAAAATATTATGAATGAAAACTTTTTGGATGATATCTTAATCAGGGGTACAGAAAACTCTCAGAGCCTAATATTTCCTCAGCATACAATATTTCAAGTTTGAAATTTAATCCAATATTATAGTGCCTTTTTATAAGTTATAATAACTTTTCCAAACTACTTTTGAAAAGTAAAGTTTTGTCGTTAAAATTTTTTTACAATAATTTTTTTAATTCGGAAAAAAATTTCACTCGATTTTACACAATTATTGAATAAACTAGCAAGCATGTTAATAATTCTTAAAATCAAAATATATTGAAACTGTAATAATTATAAAACTAAATTTAAGGTCCCGTTTATGAACTTAAGGAATTCTAAGTAAAGAAATTGAGATATTAAGTAATTTGTGTTTCATTTATTTTTCTTGCAAAACTTTTTTTCTGCAGAAATAATTTTCCATTCCATCCCATTTTTTTACAGAGAAAAACTGTAGCAATTGTGCAATTATTGTTTAAATTGGCTCAAAATTTTCACAGGATTCCCATAATTTTTCTAGAACCTAGTTCGCGTGATTGGACATATTCTGCATCCCTGATCTTTAAATTCTCACAAATGGCCAGCTTTAAACTCACTGTATATTTGTAAATATTAAGATTAAAAAATGATATATATTTTCGTTATACTTATGAAAAAGTTTATTGGAAGAAAACAAAAAAATTTGTATGGTCTAAATTTAAAAATAAGAAGATTCTAGATAATACCCTTGTTGTTGTTTTTTTTTTAACGCAATTTAATTTTGTTTGGTTAGAGAGCAAAAACTGCTGTACGACGCATGATTGTTTATTTAAATTTAAACTTTTTAAAGCAAGATACTCAGGAAACTGGAAATAATTGTCCGATGAGGGTAAACTCGTTTTTCCCAAAATGCGCAGCTTTAGTTCTTCTGGCGCAGCTTTAGTATTTGTGTAATACATTTAAAACTAAAATAAAAAGTCAGTCAAAACTACGAATAAATAATTTTGACTAATTATGTAATTTAAAATTTAAAATACGCTGGCTTTTCATTTACCGTACGGCGTACGTAATTCTTCCATGCTTTCCAGAAACCGAATTTACACGAATTAGAATGAAATTTAAAACGAGAGAATATTCTTTATTAGCTCCCCCCCCCCAAAAAAAAAAAATTATCAAAATTTTCACACGTGTAAATATTGACCGTTTTTAAGAGATAGAAAATAATTAGTTTCACACAATAAGACATTGAATTTTTTTTTAATGTGTTGAATATGCTACAGCACTTTACAAGGCATTAATAACAAATACTATAACCGTTTTAGATATTTAAACACGTATTTATGATGATCGTGATTTTATATCGAGTTGCATGTTTTAACAAGAAGACTTTTAAGTATGTATGATCAACTTCAACTAAGTGTTAAATAAAATAATTCTAAAAATCAACATCTTTTTTATGGGTCTGCATGAAAAAGTAATAAAAAAATATTACGTATAAAAATCATGCTAATATAGCCTCCACTGATTTTTTAAATATTATGATCATTTTATATAAAATTTATTTTAAAATATGTTGCAAGAATTTCGTTTTTTTTTTTTTTTTTTTTTTTAAGCAGATGAAAGATAGATGGTTTATTTTAATTTATTATTGCCATTTTAGAACAATCCAATTTTCCTATGCTTATTTTAAAAATTTTATAAGAAATTCTTACAAAATATTTTACGATAAAGTTTATATAAAATGAGGTTTATAGAAATGAGTTTATATGAATGTATGAATAATTCCTGGAAAATTAGATGAGATAATGTGAGCACGAATTTTTAAGGTTGCACGCAATATTTTAATTATTACTTTTTCGCAAAAACACATAAAAAAACTGCTATTATTTTTTTAAAAATTGTTTTTATTTTATTGTATACTTTCTTTCTTATAATTCATTGAGTCTTTCTAAAAATTGCACCTTATCTTTTCCCTGAAACACGTTTTAAGAGCACAACTATAAACAAAATGAACAAGTGGTTTCAAATAACGTTAGGAATGCTAATTCGGTGACATAACACCAATTCACGAGCCATTTACGTTGATGACTGAACCAAGGTTGAACCAGATCTTAACTGTAACTTAACTGTTGCAATCAAAATCAGCCTAGACTTAACTTTTAAAAAATATTAAACATTAAAGAACTCGCGATAGAATCTTAAACAGAATCGTTTGCAATTTTATTTATTGCAATGACTTATGCTACCCGTGTAGTAAATGGTGACTGATGCACGTTAAATCTGTCGAGTCGCAAAGTCCTCCATGCTCCCATAACAAATCAATACCTCTGGGGGTACTGATTCAGGAGTTTCCTTGTCTTCCGGATTGGTTCAAAATTGCAAGGCTACGGAGTTGAACATTAGTAGTCGTAAACCCAAAAAAACTGGGTCAGCTATTCTACGACGGTTATAAATGGTTTATGCTAAACTAATGCGAAAAAAGAAAATCTTTTTTGAAACATTTCTCCTTAACGAAACAATTAAAACTTGTAAACGATTTATTGTATCGGGTGCTAAAATTGCTCTTTGTAGTCAATGGAGTTCTGGAGTTATGAGAGATTCAAAAGTGTGTTCTGCTACAAGGACAAACAAAATACTGATTAACACAAACGAAAAGTTGAAAAAAAAATCAATTAAAAACCAAAAATGTATCAATTTACATTAAAATTATTTTCAGTGTTTTTTTCTCATTAGTTATGAACTAAATTTAGAACAAAAATTTATGCTAATATACAGCTAAAATATGTGATTTTACTACTGGCAACATCTCATTAAACGAAAAGGCTGATAATGATGTGTAATAACTGATGTGTAATTACTCAAGAGTGTCATATTTCTGAAACAGATTCAACTTCACTTTCTCAACCATTTTTTTTTCTCAATAAACTCGTATCCAACACAATTAACTTCCTCAAAAACGCATTTTAACTTTCAGGTAAGTACATTTTTACACAATACATATTATTTAAAAAATATTGAAATAAGATGAGATATGTGTTCCATACAATTAGGCTTAACAAAATTAATGTTAACTGTTCGAATATATTTAAAGTTTTTAGAGACAGTTATTTGTTAAATATTATTTTAAATAAAAAGTGGACTAGATTAAAATAATTGTTTCAAAATGGAACGTTTATTAAAAATGTTTAATAAAAAGTTCCTAATAATCAATATTTCTCAAATATTTAGAAATTGATTGTTTAAAATATTTATTCGCTTGCTGTTTTCTTGACTTTCATCTCTACAATTTAGATAAATGGGAACTAGTCTCATAAACTCTTTTCAGTACCTTTTTATTCTAAACTTTTGGTTTATAAGTTCTGCAGAAACCAAATTAAATCCGCATTCTCTTAACTAATCATATTATTTTTAAAGAAAACTTGATTCAAGAAAATTAAAATCAACTGTAGTATTAAGAGGAATTAAATTAAAATTGGTATTATCTTAGTATGAAAATTCAAAATGTTTTACTTCCATATATCCTAGAGTCTAACTTTGTGGTAGTTGTAGAATAATTTGCAACATAAATTGTTGTTACACGTTAAATAGAAATTTATTACGCATTGATTCAAAGCCAATGAATCTAATGCTATTTTGGGAATATGCTTCAATCGTTAATAAAAATCGTTTGAATATTTAAAAAAGAAAATGGTTCCTTTTATCTTTCAAATAAAATTAATCTAATTTTAACTCTTTTCAAATACACTCTAAAATTTCAGTAATATAAAATAAATGTAATGCATATGACATAGAATTTAGGATTTGAATTAATTTTTTTAAGTGTATAAAAATAATTTGGATAACACTTGGATTTTGTGAAGTTGATACGTTTAAACTATCACGAAAATCCTATCATTAGTTTAAAAGTTATTTATGGTATTTCGTTTTTTTCCACACTATAAGCCCTTAAAATATATTTTAAGAGTTGTAAACCGTAGTCCTTACCTCAGTGCAATAACAATCATAGACATTAGGAGTGTAAATTAATGTTTACGCGAGGAACAAAAAAAAAAAAAAAAAAACTTGTTAAAATCTGACGAACCACTACTGAGGTAGGTGAGTCTGAAAACATATTAAAATGTGTCCGGAAAAAAGGAAAGAAGTTGAAAGATAATAATAGCAAACTCTCTAGTGTCGTCAAGCAATAAAATAAAAATAAAAATTTTTCTTAAATCTCACTTTGCTAAAGAGTGTTTAGTATGATTTCGAAAATGTTATAATTTTTTCTTCTCTTAAATATTAATTATTTAAAGCGTATATTTTTCTATTTTTTTCTTGTCAAAGATTCTTAAAATATATATTAAGAGCGATGATTACGAAACACCACGTATATGCCAAATTCTACTGTCATCAGGATACCACTGTAGGTTCTTATATTTACTTCCTATGTAATGCAACGTTGCGCATAAAATTCGTAAAAAAAGGATGTAATATTATGCATAATTTACAACGTTTTATCGAAAAATAATTTAGTTTCATGAAAAATAGTATTTTTTTTTTCATATTATGCTTTCCCTCTTCTTTTCAACAAACAATAATTTTAGTTATTTGTTTGATTTGTAAAATCAGTCAAAAATTATTCTCGATTTATTTGAAAATCAGTGCATTTCCTCTTACATATTGAATGTCAGCTTCTCCTGCACAGCATTATTACAAACAAAAAGTTACATTTCAAGGAGTTTAATTTGCTTCTCTATTTCCCCTTAAAGTATCTGACTAGTGGTTTGGGCAAAATTTTCAAAATTAAGTTTATTATCAATTTAGAATCCCTGTACTCTTAGCTTTCTTTTTCTTAGATTCCCTGTACTCTTAGTTGAAGTGCTTATCTTTTAATATTACAAATGTATTGTCACACTGTAAAAAATTCTGAATAAAAATACTGTAAAAAGCACCGCCACTCGGGGGGTAGGTACTTTTTGTCGTAAAATTCATTTTTACTGCAATATGTCACGGAACACACAATTTGATATACTATAATTTTTAAAGCAACAATTACCGTAAAATCACTGAATCACTCTAATTGAATAAATATTACTGTACAATATTTTGTTGTAAAAATGGATTTTACTATGAAATGGTTTTCACGGATAATGCACTTAAAATGCCGATTACCGGTACTTTATTCAGTAATTGGATCTCAAGCTTTTTTACAGTACAGTGAAAATCTGGAATGCATTTGAAATATAAAACTGACCCTTAGCAGATTTTAATGTTTAAACGCGCTCACTTAAAAAAAAATATATAGTTACAAAATGCCGAGTATTTTAACAAACTTGATCTCTTCTTTAGCTATGAAATTTACCTTTTTTTTTCTTTTCAAAAAAAAGTTCATGCTTCTCTGTAAAGAGAAAAATATTCAACGTCATTTAATAGCAATAGCTCAAGTCATTTAATATTTTCCGTTCTAGTATGACAATTGTGCGTTTCTTGTTATTGTATTTCATATTAGGTCTATATTTAGATTTTTTTATTGGTTTATTTCATGCTTATTTATTTTAAAAATTGTTCAAGCATATTGTTTATAAATTGCGTGTCACAATGGACAATAACTTTAAATTTTTTTAATATGACGAGTGCATAATGAAAGAAAAGAAGATAACCGGCGAATCAACAAATCAGTGAATCGGAAGATCAGTTTTTAAACTAATTTAAAAAAATTTACACCTTTAAAACAATGTATTAGTATAATTTGTTGTTCGTCAGTTGATGACAAGATTTTTTTTATGTAAAGTTTTAACAAAACCACCAGCTGAATCAATTCCCATGAAAATAGCACTTGGCAATATTAACCTGATGAATTTTCATACAAATTGGATTGCTGGTTCGTTGAATATCATGCCAGATAGCTTGAATCAGCATGGTTTAGTGATATTCACGTTCTAAATTCCACAAGAACGATCTCGTCGGGAATTGTTACTGGCTTTACTGACTCACAGATGCATGAAAAGTTACTACGAACATTTTGGATGGCATTCAAATTTTTTAAAAGCAATACAGTTAAAAAGGTTCATTAAAAATTTAAGATGTATAAAAGGAATTTGGGGATTAAAATCCATTTTGAAATTTGAAGTTATATTTTTCTACACAAGGGAAATCACTTAACAAAATTAAACCTATACAAGCGTTTTAAGGATTATAAATTATAAAAAAAGTTACAAGTTAATACATACTTTGAAAGTATATTTATTGTTTTCAATGTCCATGAGAATAAAATTTTTCCCAAATCTTACATAGGGGAGAGTCGGGTAGCCCCTCCCACTTAAAGGGTATTGCTTATATTTCTGTATAATATTGAGTAATAATCAATATTTTTGTATGTTTCTATTGTTTTATCACCTAATTAAATAGTGCAAAAAGAATAAACCAAAAAAAAAGAATAGTTCAACTTAAAATAGAAATTTAAAAAAAAACATGTTTTTCCCCGCCCAGTTACAAAAATTATGTTTTTTGACTTTTTTTTTCAGGTGTAAATGAAAATGACCAATGTATTGACAATAGATAAACCTTATTTATCATTTTTATCACAAAATTATTTTATTTATTACATATTTATATACTTTTAGTGAAATCTATCATTTAATAACAACAAATGTCATACTTTTTATTATTATTAATGTACAAGTATATTAATGTATTATAATATTAATATATATTTATATAAAATTATATTATACTTATATTAATATATATTTATCGACGAAATAAAATTGGGTGGTGATACCCGACATTCATGTGAGCAGGGCTACCCAAAATCCAATTTTTTTGTAAATTTGTAATCACTCGAACAATTTATCACACATAAACTTTTTTCTTTGTGCAAATTAAATTTAAAACTACATACTTTGATGCTGTATGTGTAGAAAAAATAATTTTTTTAGTATTAAAATGAAGTTTAATCGAAACATTCAACCAATTTTTCTTAATTTCATGACTACTGTATTCAACATATTTTCAAACCTATTGTTTACCATGTTACCAGCTGCATAAATACTTGAAACTTTGAAAATAATCTTTTTTTAATATAACAATTAATGTCCGATGGCCCATTGACTTGAAAAAATATTCTATACATATCAAATTGACAGTGAGCGGGGGTACCAGGCACTCCCCTAGATCAAAATGCCCCAATTAGTGTTAAAAGAATATGTATTAAGTTAAATATAAATCAAATGATCTTATCCCCTTTTTAAAGTTTAGATTTTTCATTGCACTACAGTAAGACTCGTGCAACTTTTTAAACAATTTTAAAGTTTTTCTTAAAAAAAGAATATGTGTCTATCTATGAAGAAATCTATGTATTTGAGAACATACTTCACGAGTTTAAGAAAGCATAGTTCCTAAAATTTTAATAAAGCGTTGTGGTTCCCTTTAGAGTAGTTAAAAATAAATTTTAACGCATATAATTTTAATTAATTTTTTTAAATAAAGGAAAATTAAATCAGGTAAAATAGTATTATGGGTATATTTCTAGAATGGTAAAAAAGGTTTTTGGGAAAATTAAAAATCTATTTCAATACCGAAAAAAAAGAATATGTATCTCACCATGTGACTTTGATTAAGCATATTTTTAAGACAGTTCTAGTTCCATGAAAGGGTGAACAAACTTCTCAGTTTATCAAAACTGTAAAAAAAATATGTTATTTACCTTTTTTCATATTTTACTTATGAAAGTAATCACATTGTTTTTATAAAAAAAATAGTTTCTAAGAAGATCACATTAAATGATGAATCATAAAAGCTTATGAAAATATCAACGTTTCTTTCTCTTTTTTTCTTTTTAAATAATTGCATTTAAGAAAAAAAGAAAATATTATTATAATTTTAAATAGTTTAATTGTTTATCAAGTATTCAAAATAAAAATGCTCACTTTTATATACTGGTGAAAACGCTTGCGTTATTATTCGTGCCAAGTAATAACAGCAAAATTTGCAATTTTACATGCTTGAGTCAAAAATTTTAATAAATACCTAAGATTGCTTTAAATCTGACCAATTTCTCACAATATAAATATTTGATTAAAGAATTTTTCTGTAGAACAAAACAAGAACAAAAATTATGAATTGTTTCCGGGGTTTTTGTCATGTAGTGGAATATGAGGGTTGAGATCGACCACTGTGAACGAAAATATTTACCTGGAAAATTTTTCCACTGCAAATTAATTTTTTAAAAAATAGTACTTTTTGAAGTTTTTTTTATGATTAAATATTCTTACGTAATTATTTTAAGTAGGTTTAAAATATTTTAAATATTCACAAATGCAGCATAATTTAAACCACCTTTGAAAAAAAATCGGTGCTACGGGATTGTTAGCTTTTATGGACCATTGTTTGGTCCTTTAGTCATTTCTGCAGTTGTTTAATAATGATCCAAATGTTTTAATGGAAATAAATAACTCTGGTCGTTATAAATTATTTGCTATACAGTAATTTAATACGAACGAGTTGCGTCTCAAAAATTTGTCCCAGCTCACATTGCGGAATTGTTTCAAAGCACCCATCACAGCGATTTATATTGTTGAAATAGTGTCAAAATCTTTTTTACAACATAGTTTTAATTTTTGACAAACAAGTAACCTCCTTGTATAAAATTTTCTTCTGTATACGCTTGACATTACTCTCTGTTTTACTTAGTTAGTTTCCTTAAAATTACACAATAAGTTTAAAAAAGTGTTGTCAGGATGATATTTTGTTTATTACACTGGGAAAAAAAAAAATTTCTCTATTGCTTGGGATTTTTTAACAGATCTTAGATACTTTCACATCACAATTCGAAAAATTCAGATCTGCAATCGGTTTTTTTCTCTAAGCTAAATTTTTTAATGATATTATTAGTCTATTTTTTTGTTGAAATGTATGTGAACGTTTAAAAACGTTTTATATACCAGGGGATTGCATAAATATTAAGAGAAATTTCAAAGAGAAATTTCAAAGAGTTAGGGCTCACCATTAGGATTAAAATTTCATAGGAATACATGCACTTGAATGTCATCATATGCCAGTGAAATGTTTCTTCATGAACTTCGGAATAAGTTATAATAAGAGAAACGCCCCTAGCCGCGTACAACGGAATTTACGGAAACGGGTTCCTATGTAATTTAAATCCTGATATAGTGCCCTAAGTCTCCTAGGAGTATGTTGCCACATTCATGCGACCCCTGTTACATATAACTTATACATTGCAGCAAAAATAGACTAAAAACATCAGTAAAAAATTGCAAATTTAGTGGCAAAACTAATTTCAGATTTGAAATACTCATACCCAAAGTAGGCAAGATCAAGTATTTGCATAAAATGCAACAAAATTTTGCTCCCCTGTGTTATTTATAATTTTGGCTCGAGAGATATTCGTAGTCTGAAGTAGAATAGGCGGTTGAGTCATAGTTAAATGACTATGACGGAGCCAGTCATTAAAGTTTTTATATTAATTTGCATCGTATTAATTTTTCAAAAAGTTAATATTAATAATTTATAGCTCATTATAATATAAATTTTTCAATTGCTGAAAACGGAAATTCTATAAAGTAGGGGAGAGTGGGGTCAATTGTAACAGGGTACGATTGTAACAGAGCAAAAATTTCGAGTGTCGGGTTCTAGATTTGGTTCCTAGGTGGCGCACAAGGTGTATATAATAAATCTACATGTACACCCCTGCTGGCAACCATTTTTATGTACTTTTGAAAGAGTTACATCACAAAAGATATTTTCACGCTACGCAAGTACTTTTTTTGGTATTAGAATATTATATTGTAACAAAGTAATTTTGCTTAAACAAATAAAAATTATTAACCGAATATGTAAATGGACACCTTAATTAACTTTTCAATAAAAAAATTAGCTTTGTTAATTAACTAGCATTGTTTTTAACAAATGAAGCTGAAAAGGCGTCTTGGGGACGATTGTAACTATAAGTAAAGGGACGATTGTAACAGCTGAAAATAAATAATCTTACGTTTACAAACCATTACTTAGCTCTTTAAGAACCACCAATAGTTTCCTATACCATTTATATTATGTTGCATGTGCATTATTTTATTTGTCACCTTTCACAGCATAAATTAAAATTTTTAACCCCTTAAAATTAAAAGTTTAACCCTTTAGGTCTCTGCTCATTATTATTTTTACTCCTAAAATATCACTAATATTTTGATCAATAAAAAAATATATCACAACTATGATAATATGTATAATTAACTATGTTTTAGTTGAATTTATGAACTGTTACAATTGACCCCGTAAGTGGGGACAATTGTAACAAGTGCACGACTGTCAAAAATGGTTAATAACTAATGCAATAACATTTAAAATAAGGTATTTATTTTTTTTTTTCTAGTAGAGGATAGTCTACTTTACTCGTCTGTCAATTAATACTAATAATATATTGGATTTTTTGTTAGTTAAAAATGTTACAATTGACCCCACTCTCCCCTACTATTCTATCTGGAAGTTTTTAAAAATTACATGCGACTAGTTGTGTTATTACTATAAATATTTTTTTAAAGCATGTTAAAATAATTTCACAGTGAGAAACATATGTTTGGTAATTCCCCCCCCCCCCATTTAGACATATTTTTCAACAACAATTTTAACTCATTAATTTTATTAAATTCTACGATAAATAAATAAAATTTCCCAACCGTGATTGTGCGTCATTTTTATGCGAATCCTTGATGATTTAATACAGTCTGTGATTCATGAATGTTTTCATGACGACGATATGGAATGAATCATCCAACTTCTCAAAATAGAGTATTGCAACCAGTGAATGGTCAATATGTGATCTCTGCCTTTCAATTTAGAAAAATTATTTTACACAAAATAAAAATAAAATAAAAGGAAGAAGCATAAGAAACTTTGTAACTGTTCTCAAACTAGTTTCAATAAATTAAAAAAAAAAAAAACGATAAAACAATAAGATTAATGTAAAGGTAATTCCAGGTGTCAAAAGATTTAAATCTCACAACATCTCGATTTAAAAAAACTCTTAAACCAAAACATAATAAAAAAGAATGATGTTCAAAGTTTTATTGCAAAATTAAAGTTGTGAATGAATTTTTTACGGTAAAAAAAAGTAATGAAATGAGTTTTTCTACAAAGAAAATCAAAACTGTATTATAATTAGTTTCTTGAAAGAAAACCAATTAATGCCAAACATCAGACAGTTCTTGATTCAAAATTATTATACATATGCTTTTTAAATTTTTGAAAAAGTTTATATATTCCTTTATATTACTAGGGAAAAATTGAGTAATTACTGTTTGATACTTAAAAACAATTCATTGAGACTTCGAAAACAAAAATTAGAAAAAAAAATTTTTTTTACTCGGCCCTTTTTCAAAAAAGTTTCTCTATCCTTTACTTTAAATATCAAATTTTTCAATCTGTTTTTTACAAACAATTTAAAAATTCTTAACTTATTCTAAAAATAAATAAAGACAAATCTTATTTCAAAAAAATTATTCATTAAATTATTTCAAAATGTATTTCTGAAGAATTATAATTTAACGGTGCCTAAAATAAAAGGAAAAAATAAATAAATGCAGCACCGTCAAAGACTATTCAAACGTAAAAAGTAAAAGATACATACGACATGAAGTATCGGTTTGTATTTATATTCACACCACTTAATTATATTTCCGATAGCAATTCAATAGATAGTGATTAAAAAAACCGGCGTATTTTGAAAAGTACTACAATAAATATCAAGTACTTTTCTAATAATAAATCTCGAAGCATACTAATAAGTCTCCTTCAAATAATTACATACAATAAGCCAATAAAAAGATCCAGTAAAATTTCGAAATAAATCATTATTTTTTTTATTTATTTTTTGCAAAAATATTTAAATGAAAACAAATTTTTAAAATAATTAGTTTTAAGATAAACCGAAAAAGATTTTAATAATTCAGAAATGATTGAATTTTTCACATTAAAACTATATATATATCTCTTACAATATATCTCCACAAAACATGTATTTTTTTTTTTTCGTCCTTTTTTTTTCTAAATAATTTTTCCTTTCTAAATTACAGAAAATTATTTTTAAATACCTAAAATAATAGTCTACTGAAGTATTTGATGTAATTTGATCTTGTAGTTTCCTAGTAATATGGCTGCATCATGCTAAATTTTCAGAAAATGCTATTGAAGCTTATTTTACATTCCCTTAATGATTGTCATTAAAGTGACAGGTCCTCCATTTTCCCTTAGCATTGCTAGTGCCTTAAAATAATTCAATTGCATTAAAAGTAGAGGAGATGCGAGATTTTCTTGGTTAATTTCATATTCAGAGTGGCCATTTAAACTTAAAGTAGAGGCCAATTAAACAAAAATAGCAAAGATAATGTATTAATATTTTAATAAATTCCTCTTTGATAACAGCAAGCAGTGGGCCTTAGTTTGCTGAACAATGTTGTTCTGAATTCTTTTTTTTTTCCAGTTTTAAAATTTCATTGCGATTAAATCTTTCGTTACATCATTTAACCATCTTTTTTCGAGACTTAAATTCATTGGTCTCCAATTTAAGATTTTAATAAATTAGATTCAAATTTTTTTTAACCACAACATAATTTAAACAGATGTCTTCAGGAGATCAAGCAAATAAATCATCATGATATTAAGTTTTGATAACTTTATGACAAAAGTTTTATTTGTTTTGAAGATTTCTGGCTTAATTTGCTACCACTAGAAGAAAAATGTTGGAGGATATGCAATCCTTAAGAATGGAATAAGTGTAAAAATGGAATGCCGTACAAAAAGAACTTAAAAATTCAAATATTATGACAGATTATAAAAGTTATAAACATAATTTTCTCAGTATTTTTTAATAAAGTTGTCTTCTTTTTTTTAATTAGAACTAAAGAGTGGATTTGATTAGAGAGCTTTAAATAGTTAATCAGCAACTTAAATATTTCATTTGCTTTTCTGATATGGATTAATTCAATCGTGATTTAGGTATTTGGCAATTCGAATTATTTCTTTGCATTTTTTCTATTGATTTCCTTTTTATAATTTCAGATTTTTTTTTAAGGTTAATATCAGCAGGTACTAGTATTTCGATTAAAAATTTCAAGCGATAAAGAATTCCTAATTGTATAAAAACAATGAAAAAATTACTGTTTTAATCAAATAAATATAAATATGAATGTTTCATTGAAAGAAAAATATTCAAAATATGCATTTAAGTTAAGGAGACTCTAAAAATATTTCTTCAATAGTTGTTTGAAAATATCTTACAATTTTGCGGTTTGCTTTTAAAAGTATAAACTATAGTAACAAAATAAAAAACTATTTTCACTAAAATAACTAAATAATTAATTTAACTATATAATTTTCAGTAAAATAAATCTTTCATTTTTGTTTTATTTATCGATATGCACATTTGAGAAAATTTTCTAAAACGCATAATAATGTAAATAAAAATAACTGGTAAATCTAACCGCATTAAAAAAATTTATTTGAATAGAAATTTTTACTAAGTTTTAATATTAGTTTCATTAACAAAAATCATGAACATTTTTTACGAACGAATAATGAAATATGTCAACAATTTTAAACATAGAAAAACGATACAATCTATATTGCTTCCATGAAAGTCGCATTCATTAACCAGTTAAATGCTCTAAAATTCCCCGTAACATGTTGCCCACCTTACCTAATCTATATAAGTTAAGCAGTAAATGTGAAATTTTAATGAAAATATTTTAGTGATAAAAGTAAAAATAATAATAACAATAATAAACTTACCTACGAATTTAGTTTCTTTCTGTTTCAAGTGATATCCAATTATCTCTTTCTTTTTTTCTTGAGGTATTAAACTTGTTATCCTACAAAAAGCAAAATAATTGAGTTGCAAGTAATTGAATGAAATGGAACAACAGTAGTAATAGTTTTATAAAAATAAAATTGCACCTTAAAAAAATGGTTTAGAAGTGATTTTTAAAAATAAAAAAAATTTGACTGAAAAATAAATGCAAAATCTAAATTTCAGAATGACATTCTAATTACTTAATTAGATGACCAATTAATAATTCAAAAAAGTTTCTTGTAATATACAGTTTCAAACAGTTTTGAAAGGATTTTAAAAACGTATTGAAAAAGTTGCTTACGAACAATAATAAAAAAATATACTCGTGGTTCAAATGTGGATCACTATGGACTACAACTATGAACTCTGAAAAAGAAATTGTTGATAACTCTTATTCAAAATAAATTGCTTTGTATATTTTAATGCTTTATAATTTTTTTTTTTGTTTTTAACTCTCAAGCGTAAATGTTAAAAAAAAGTAATTAAGAGTAACACACGAAAGAAAAAAAAATGGAACTTTGCTCCTCCTATTTATCAGGTAACAGATATACAGGATTTTATTTTATTAAATAACCAGAGTTAAACAGCCGAATGCATTCTGAGTTTACGACTGTCAAAATATTTTACATAGTAGCTTTGTAATTTTGACCACACTCAGAAGACAAGATAACTCCTGGATAAGACAAACTAGCCTTTCCGGAGGACTTTTTGATGGAACTAACTTGCATTTTCCTTACCATGGAGAGGAAAACCACAAAAATCACCCACAGTTAACCCGATTTAGGTGATTAGGTGACCTTAACCCACAATCCATCTACTACTGATAATATTTTCGTTAGCACTGTGGCCTGTGCGAGCCGGGAGCAAAATTCTTATCAACCAGTCACCTCTGGAATTCGAAGCTGGGCCACCTCATTAGAAGGCTAACGCTCTTTCCCCTAAGCCATCACGATTCAGATATTCAGGTTAAAAAAAATATGTTACGTATAAGAAAATAATACTGGTTTTTATTTTCCTTCCGTGGGTTAAAATGGTCATATCAAAGTTGACTTGGCCCACAAGGACTACTCACTACAAATAATAACTGATGCTCTATTTAATAATTATTCATATGATCACAACTTTTCTACTTGGATTTTTCAATCATCTAAGCGTTAAAAAATGCACGTCTTCTTGAATTTCAACATAAGCATAAACTTCTTTGATATAACAGAAAAAGGTAATGATGTGATCACCATTACAATTTTCCAGACACAATTCAAGCTAAAATATAACATTCGTTTGAGATAGACCAAATAGATTTATCATAAGTTATGGGAATTGTTATGAGTCAACTAATATTCTCCACAGAAAACAGTTTAGACAAAATAATGTTCGTGAGGTTAAAGTCATTTCCCTATACCCTGTTTTCAATAAACAATTATATTGAACATCTACTTATAGAATGCTATATTTTTAAAAAACATTGTATTAAAAGCTGCATTTTTAATTTGGAATACTTATTTCAATATTATTTCTGAGAACCCGCTAAAAAAGGATATTCTAGAGAGAAAGAAAATGAAAACTGCATATAAGATGTAAATTATAAAAGTTATTTAAAAAAGATTTCTTTTAATCATTACTATTTTTTTGATTTTCATAGAATAATTTAACTACTAAGACGAAGTGATGCTTTTTTCCCATTTGACATTCTCGACTTATGCAAGACATTCACGACTTATTATATATCGACTTATACTCGTGTAACAGAAGATAAGCTCAATTTATTTACTAGAAAAATATTAAAGCACTTTAAAAATTACTTGTCAGGGGAGAATTCAATTCATGATGTAGGCTAAGCCTTAACAAATGTATACTTTCAAATGTATGCCAAATTTTTAATGTATTTTAAAAGTGAACTGTTTATTTTTATAATTAAAAAGTTATTTATGCGGCTTACTATAATTTAAGACTCTAAGTGCCTCTTTTTACTGTTTTTAGTATCCTTACAAGGTCAAGTTGAGACAGTGATAAGAGTCAAACCAGAGTCCGTAAGTTCTGACTGCCAATATTTTAACCATTTTGTATAATATTTCCATTGTCTATAATTAAAATTTTCTATTGTCTATTCTATAATTAAAAATAATTTTATTCCAACACCAGTTCTAATATAATTTGTCTTAATAGATTAAAAAAGCGATAAAAAATGTTGAACTCCGTGTTACTATTTCTAAAAAAATGCTTTCTCCAATATTCTATTAGATTTCATAATATCTGCTTGAAAACTAAGTGTGTATAGTATGTGTGCAATTAAAAATATTTTCATTATATCGATATGGCAGAAATGATGGAATTCATGCAATATAATCAAGTAACGTTAACTAACTATAGTTACAAACAAAGTTTATTAAAACAACTATCAAAATTTAAGCATACTAAAGAATGCCGGCTCACAAGCAATTACGAAAAAAATAAGTATAAAGTGCTGAAATGAATGTAATTTAAGTTATTTTAACACCACAGTCTAAAGGAATTATGTTATAGGGATAAGATCATAATGAATGCTAAGATATATTATTGTTTTCGTATACTGACAAGAAGACACGCGATTATTAACGTTTTTTTCCCTCTTTAACACACATTAAACAGTTAAAGTTATCAATCCTAAATTCAATCTCACAATGCCATAAAGTAAATCAAAATATTTACACTCGGAAGTTATCAGCAGTGATTTTGAAACATGATAAGCTAAACTGGAAATTTTCAAAGCGTTTTTTGTGTTTTATTCCAGAGGCAAACCACCACCTTCCTTGTTTAAAATTTTCAAATTTACCACAATTTCCTGAACTACCAAGGGTTTCTAAATTTCTTCACACAAGAGTCACTGCCTTAACCCATAATGTTCAGTAGTCGTCCATAAATTGTTCGTTTGTTCCCAGTTTCTACTATAATTTAGCTTTCACAAATAAGTATCTCAGTTAAATTCAACAAACAAGCATTCACTATCATTTACATTATTTTTCATTATTGTACACTAAAACTTTTTATCGCCTAGAAATATCTCAAAATATCTTACAAACAAGGCTGAGATATCAGTTGATACTCAAAACCTGCTACATATTTAAGTAATTCCCCATTAAAATTGACCTAAATGGGTTAAGGCATGATATAGAATATAGCTCTCAAATATAACCATCTCATAAAACTAACAACAACAAAAATTATGTTCTACAAGCAAGATTTAGATGTATCCACCCATAGAAAACGATGAACTAAATCACCGAATAGCTAACAGCATTTTAAAATAATGGTTAAAATAGAATTTAAACCCAGAGAGAAAGCAATAAATTTATAATTATCAACAGCTATCTCCTATGGTATTTGCGAAAAAAAAGGACAATCTAGAACATTACCTGTGAACAAAATTAAATCCTTTGCAAATGGACAACTCCTGAAGGCACCCATCGCACAGAACATTTTCAAAATATATGGTATTTAATTTTTCATGGGAAATTCGTAAAGGCGTTTTCCAACTACCCAAACTCAGGAATGCTGTCATGTCGGAATAAAAATTTATTTTCTAACGTTTTAACCCTAGGAAGAGCCATAGCAAATCATCCAAAGATATGGCCAAAGGTACAAATTAACGCAGGAGCATCATTGGCCCACCAATTAAGAAGATCTAAGCGCAACTGCTTGGCAAATGACGTCATTGTCGCCGATCTTGTGAACTGAAGGTCTCTCCATTTCCTCTCTGATTGGAAAATGGGCCTACGTAATAAGGATACACGTTTTTGAATGCAGTTATCTTCCCATTAGGGCTGAATACATGTATCTTTTTTTCTTCACTTACCATCGGTCATGGACAAGTAGTGTATGCTCCATATAGAACCTTTTTTTTTTTTTTTTTAAATCGGTCTCCTAGACAAATAACGTTAGGATTAAATAAATTTAAAAAAAAAGTTTTTTTTTATTAGCATTGTGATGCTTGAGCTAAAGCTTCATTATAGCTACAAAGAAGACTTAAAAGCATTAAGATTTTTTTTAAACATGAATTGTAAAAGTAGTCTTGAAAATATTGACAAGTTATAGTTCTCTTTTTTTTTTTTTTTAACCGAGAATTCTGTGCTAATTCTTTTCTTCTTCTTCAGGATTTAATTTTGTTTTTAATTTTAAAATAGATACATTTTTTTTTATATAAAATCTAAATATTTCCTTTCTACTGCAGTACACGATAATTGCAAAACTCTTTTTATTAAATTATGTTAGATTTTTATCAAATGTTAATCAAACATTTTTTTTCAGATGTTGATATGGGTTATCTATAGTTATCTATCTAGGGTTCTAGGTATCTATCTAGGGTTATAGTTCTAGGGTTATCTATATGTGATCTTTATTTAAGAAACTAATTCATATTTTAAAATATATTTTTTATTTCATTTTATTCATTGAAAGGTGGTCTATTGAGCCTCTATAACAACAATTAAATTTATTTGTTTTTAAAGTTCCAGTATAAGATTAGAATATAATTGCATGGGAATAAGTGATGAAATACAACGAGTAAAAATATCATTTCCAAATATCATTGCATATTCCCATGTAATTATCGGAATATAATTGCATGGGAATAATTGATGAAATGCAACAAATAAAAATATCATTTTATGGTACTCACTATACTTATTAAACACAGGTATTTTAAATTTAAAAGTATATTTATTAAAACCTTACAGGGACTAATGCAGGGTGTTCCACAATTTGACCAGAAAATTCAAATAGGTGGTAAAAGACATTGAGGCTGAAAACTGAATAACATAGAGTAGCAAATCGCGTTGAGATAATCAAAATAGAGAAAACCGCACGTAGGCTCTGAATCTAGAGGAGATGAAAGGTAGAGGTGAGTTGAGGTTTAGTCCTAACCCTTACCTTAACTTAAAAATTCATGTATTTTTTTTTCTATAGGATCACTATAACTCATTAGTATATCCGACGACTGTGGCCACACCAAAGGTTCTCATAACCCGGATCTTCTTCGGTCCGCACACATCTTAATCACACCTGGTATCCTCATGTCATCCAGGAATCGGTTTTACGTCGTTGTAGACTGTATAATCACGTCAGCAGGTGGCACTTCGAGCAATTTTCGTTACAATTAATGATGTAAATCTTTTTGTTGTCAACAAGTTTGTAATAACCTTTGCAGTTGTTTTCAAGCCTAAAGTTGAAACATTTCATGGATTTTTCGACATTTTTTCCCGTTCAATGTGGTTTCGACCCATGTTGTATGGTTATTTTTTTCCTCTCGATGTCTTTTACCATCCCGCTGAATTTATCGGTCTAATTTGGCAATACTCTACATAAATAGATGCAAAAATAAGTACCCTCGTTACATCTCAAACTACATTACGAGGGTGATAATCCAAGATTAAATTGACCAATTAATAAGAAATTTTACTACAGAGTTTTATAATCCATACACTTTATTAATATCCTTTATAATATATTTAATATACATGATAAAACTTCCATGCTTTTATTATTATTACATCTTTTTCACCCTGTTTATTTACATGGTTAAATTAATAAATAAGTTATAATACAGATGAATATTGTTACACTTATATATCCCTTCACCTTTAAAATTTTAATTTTATGATCTTTGAAATAACAAAATAATATCAGACTGAAAATAGACGCCGAACTACATTGTAATGTAGTAATAAATGAGGAGCAGCTTGCCGAGAATGTGAAAGCAGAGACCTGGTTGGTGCAGCGTAAATATAAAAAAGACCGTTATTCAAAATAAAAAGTGATTAAGAGCTTAATAATATTAGGGAAATTAATTTGTAACAGAGAATTCGCAGATATATTTATTTATTCTTTTCTTTTTACAACTTGGAAATGTGCCAAAAGAAATTGCTTGGAAAGAATCATAATGAATCATCAAATTACTTTTGACAATCGCGAAAAGTTCATTTCTCTATGCCCAATAGCCTTGCTTCTGCATTCGACATTTTTGAATAAATAAATACAAAGAAGCATAGCGTAATGCTTTTCAAAATATGACGTGCTCCCAAGTTTCAAATTTTCATACTTTTTAGTAAGTGTTATACATTTTTTTAAGATTCAGAATGCTAGCAATCATATAAAATATCAATCAATCGATGATAATCCATCATAATCATAATGATAAATTGTAAATTATCATTATAATCATCATAAAATTATCAGCCTCACCAAGGCCATAAAACTAAACCAGATTGCTATGGTTAATGTCAAGGCATTGAAAACATAGCAAGTTTCGAAGGAACTTCGAACTCTGCACAGTGGTCGACTTAATAGGTTTCACTGTACTCCCTATAATAAAAAAATTTTTTTGACGTTTTCTAACTCATTTAAATATGGATTACCCCTTTAACGCATAACTTTTAATAAAAATATTTTTCTCTCTTTGTTCCTTATTTGAATTAGTTTAGATTAAAATAAGTGAAAAATATTTTTTTTAATATTATAATTGTATATGGTTATGAAATACGCAGGTGACTTTTTCTGCATTAAAGGTAAAATCTTATAAGCAGGACTCACTTCCTAACAATAATTTTATAAATTTTCACTTATTTCCAGTTATTTAGATCTAAGAGAAATATTTATCATTGAAATCTCTTTAATTTACAAAATCATTTGTTGATAAATTTCTGTAAGCTACTTTTTTTGGATTTTATTTTTTAGTACAAATATAACTCCGATAATCTAACAGATTGTTTTAGTAACTATCAGACTATTTTTTTATAATTAAAAAAATTCAAATATATATATTTGCTTCCAATTAGAGCGTCTGAAAAAGATATTAAAGAGATCTTAAGAAAAGATATTTAAGAGTGTCTTTGTCAGAGTTAAAAGGTTATCTAGATAATAATTCATCAGATTTTGATAGATCCATCCCCCTATCACTAATGGGAAAATAAATTTGTCAAAAAGTTTCTTTTCAAACAGTATTTTGGGATTTTTACATTTGGTCAATTTACGTCAGTTTGGCTATTTTAAAAAGTTCATTAAAAATAATGATAAGATTAATGAATAACAATTTTCATTTTCGCATGAACATTGTCTACTCTATGAATTTCAAATAAACACCATGCAACGCAATTTGAAATACCAAATTAGTTGTTACATGCCATCCAAAAGCAAAGGCAACTTATTCAATTTCCACGGAGAACTCAAAGCAGCGAATTCTACCAAATGGGCCACCAATCAAGTGTTATTACATGGCAATTTACACCTGCTCAATGGAAATTCAACCCTCAATCCCTTGCTTGAAACTCAACAGGAAGTTGGGTGAGGAGAAGCATATGATCTAATGCTGGGACAATTTGCTGAAATTGACCTCAATTGATGCTCAGCTTTCACTGTCAATTGAAGCTCGTCTTAACAGCGGCAATTGACGCAAAATAAAAAAATCTCTCTTTGAGAAAGAGTCAGCAGACCGTAGTTGAAAACGGGCCATTTCTTTTTTTCAGTTTTCAACCAATCCTTTTTTTCAGTTTTAATAATTGAATTAGTTTTAAATATATAGAATGGAAGCTAGTTGAAGTTGAACCCTTTGAGGGACCGAAAAATTTGAACTATGAGAACTGGGGTCGTCATTTATTTACAAAGTAAAGTTTTGCAAAATAAAAAGTGGTTCATTAAAAAAAAAAAAAACACGTAGTTTAAGATAGAATAGCTATTACAATGTTAGTAGATCTTATTATTAATAGAAATAAAAGAAACAGTTTTACATCATGACAGTTTTGCCCATGATAGAGTTAAAAATTTTCATTCGAAGAAGTATTTTTATAACCACGTTTATATCAACTTGCCTTCGTGTATGTCTGTTCGGTGGAATTTTGTAATCGATTTTAAACTAACTTCCCGACTAGCTACAGACTTCAAATTTTGCACATAGTTCAGAATTGGATGACAATGCATGAAAATGAAGGGAAAAAAGACATACAAAGTAAAATAAAATTAAAATTAAAGAAAAATTAATATTTTTGCGATTGTCTTTTGTTGTCGATTCGATTATTTCAAATGTGTGTGTCACATGTGTCACATGTCAGTTGAAAAGTTTTGTGTACAGTGAGTGAAAAAATTGAGATTTTGGAAGGGAGTACAAAAAAAAAATCAAAATAAAAAGTTATATTTTTAAAAACCACATTTTTGTAGTGGAGAATAATAATTAAGCAACAAAATTTTGAAAAACGAAAAACGTGGTGCGCATGAAATACATAACAGTACCTATACACATACGTATACACATTTTCTTACTCATACACATGCACAGCCACATACACGTCCACATATACATCCTCATACACATGCATATACACAAACATATTCCACATACACATCCACATTCAGATACAATTGCAATTACAGATATGCATTCACATATTCTCATGAGCACACATACACACACAAATATAACATTACTGTTATGTATTTCATGCGCCCCACGTTTCTCGTTTTTCAAATTTTTGTTTTTTAATTATTATTTTCCACTACAAAAATGTGGCTTTTAGAAATATTACTTTTTATTTTGATTTTTTTTATTCATATAAATTTAATTGTAAACAATGTTTACAATAAAATAATATATTTTGGTGAGAAATTTAATATATTATTAATATTTTTATTAATATTTATTAATAAAAATATTAATAATTTCTATTAATATTCATTATTAATATTTTTATCAATATTTTATTAATAATTTCAGTTAGAAGGCATAAAATTACGAAATTTATCGCTCTATTTTGATAAAAATTATAAAGTTCATTGCAGGTTTGTTTTATAGCCTACTCTTTATTTATCGAAAGGTAAATTTCTGGGGACCAATATAGTACATTAACTTTATAAACTTGTTTTGTGTCTGTACAGGGTAAAGCATGTAACTGTAATAAAAAAAATAATAACTGTTAATTTTTTTATACGTACAGTGCGCAAAAAAAAAAAAAAAAAAAAAAACGGACCACCCTGAAAAGCTTTTGATCTAATGATTAGATCTTCATGTTCTAGGACTCAATCTTAATAGTTCGGAAGGGTGAACTCAAACCAGCTAATTAATAAGTGCAGACGATATTTTAAGTTACGAAATCAGACGCAGAAACCCATTTTATCTGAATAAACATACCTTTTTTTCTACGGATTCAGATTTCTGAATACTAAAATATAGGAAGTAACCGCAAGCTTGGAAATATGGTCCCCATAGTTTGGTCAGGAGTGTTTACACTTTTGACGTATTTCGCCCTGTCTGGCGAATTTTTGAAGCAAATAGAAAATTTTTTGCACACAACTATAAAATTAGTTTCTCCAAAAATAATTGCATGCAAAAAAATACATTTTAGTAGATATTTATTATTTTTTATTATTTTATTTAATAATAGATTTTGTATTGTAGGGTAGAAAAATTTTTACATCATTTTAAAGTATCTAATTTTACATATGACAAAATTTAAGCGAAAACGGTTGAATAGCTCCTGAGAAATCAAATCTTAGAAAAGTCGTATATTTAAAATTCAATTTCCCTGTTACTATACAACCAATGTTGCTCAAATTTTGTATTTTGCCATGTAAAATTATATAATTTTAAAAAGATGTAAAAATTTTTTTCCATACAATTCAAAATTGTTTCAACCATTATTAAATAAAATAGTAAAAATTTATTAAAAGTTATTTTTTGCTTAAAATTGTCTTGGGACAAAAAAAATTTATAACTGCTAGCTAATTTTTTTTAAATTCAATAATAAGTTCTCAAGATATGGCAAAATGCGCAAAAAGTAAAATTAACAATAAGGGGTCCAAACTTTGAATCGCTCACCCGACCATACTATTTGGACCATATTTATCAGATTCCGGCTACCCCCTATATTTCGGGGGTCAGAAATCCGAATTCGTTGAAAAAAGAGTTATGTTTATTCAGAGAAAGTACATTTTATGTCTGATTTCGTAACTTAAAATATCGTCTGCACTTTTATTAATTAGCACATCCCCCGTATATATTAGCATATCCCCCTCGAACCATTAAAATTGAGTCCTAGATCCTGAAAATCGGATTATTAAATCTAAAGTTATTCTGGGTGGTCCGTTTCTTGGTGCAGTGTACAATCAAAGAATTTATACGCCGCGCTTCCACAATTTCTGGTTCAGAGCAGAGAAAAAACTAACATCCTGAATAACTTTTGATTTAATAATCAGATTTCTCGTGCTAGGACACAATCTAAATAGATCGAGGGCTTTACAATAGTTATCCTAATTATTTAGTGCTGACAATATTTTAAGTAACGAAATCAGGCACATAAACGAACTTTCTCTGAATAAACATTCTCTATTTTTGATGGATTTGGATTCTTGACTCTCAAAATATGGGGTGCAGCCGTAATCCAGAAAATATTGTCCCAATAGATTAGCCAGGGAATCAGTTAAAAGTTATGGCTTCTTAATGATAAATTCATGTTCATATAAAGGCAATCAAAAAAAGATTTGTGCGAAATTACAAAACTTGTACACCCAAAGATTATTTCATATAATTTTTTTAAAAATTTATTTATCCTTTTTTATTGTTTAATTTGCAAGTGATCGAAAAAATTAGGAATTATTAGGCATACAAGATTTGCAAGGAATCTATGGAATAGTTCTTTAGAACAAAAATTTAAAAATCTGTTTTTAAATGTTTTTTCAAAACTTATATTGCTCTCCTGCTTAATTTCCAAATTAAGATACCCCTCTCTCCTATCTTTTGAGAATTAAGAATTCAATACTTTCGAGAAGAAAGAATGCTTATATTAAAAGGGATGTAAGTAGATTTCATTACTAAAAATATAGTCTGTATTTATTAATTTGCATATCTAAGACTAAGCACTCGAAATATTGAGATTGAATCTTAGTAATGCAAGCATTAAATCAAAAGTTAGTTACTCAGATAGTTCTTTTTCTTCTTCTTTTTTTTGTTATGTTGTACAACTGGAAGATATTTATCATATGTATATATAATATTTTTTCTTTATCAAAGTTTCACACATAATAGCTTCTATTTTTTTACTTTAGTCAAAAACTATGCGTAATTTAGTTTAGTGTAGTTTAGACGCAAGCAGTGTATGCAACTCCTTTTTTTAAAAAAAAGCAGAAAATGGGTTAGGTGTGTCCCCCTCAATAATTCAGAATTTTTTTTCTTTATTACTGTTCTAATTTTAGAAATTTTAGGTCCACATTGAAAAATTTGATTTTTTACTCTGCAAGATCTTTAAGAATTACAAGATCTTAATAGATTGCCGCGATACAGGATGAAAAAGAAGAAAAATTATTTTGACAGCAAACAACTATTTCTTTTGATCTATAGTATAAGTTAAATGAATTTCATTTTAACTAGCCGATTATTTTACTTTCACTGCTTTTTTTAACTTGTATAAGGGGATGCCGCGATACAGGATGAAGAAGAAAAAAAATTATTTTGACAACAAACAACTATTTCTTTTTATCTATAGTATAAGTTAAATGAATTTCATTTAAACTAGCCGATTATTTTACTTTCACTGCTTTTTTTTAACTTGTATAAGGGGATGCCGCGATACATGATGAAGAAGAAAAAAAATTATTTTGACAGCAAACAACTATTTCTTTTTATCTATAGTATAAGTTAAATGAATTTCATTTAAACTAGCCGATTATTTTACTTTCACTGCTTTTTTAACTTGTATAAGGGGATGTCGCGATACATGATGAAGAAGAAAAAAATTATTTTGACAGCAAACAAGTATTTCTTTTTTATCTATAGTATAAGTTAAATGAATTTCATTTAAACTAGCCGATTATTTTACTTTCACTGCTTTTTTTAACTTGTATAAGGGGATGCCGCGATACAGGATGAAGAAGAAGAAAAATTATTTTGACAGCAAACAACTATTTCTTTTTATCTATAGTATAAGTTAAATGAATTCCATTTAAACTAGCCGATTACTTTACTTTCACTGCTTTTTTTAACTTATGTAAGGGGATGCCGCGATACAGGATGAAGAAGAAAAAAATTATTTTGACAGCAAACAAGTATTTCTTTTTTATCTATAGTATAAGTTAAATGAATTTCATTTAAACTAGCCGATTATTTTACTTTCACTGCTTTTTTTAACTTATGTAAGGGGATGTCGCGATACATGATGAAGAAGAAAAAAATTATTTTGACAGCAAACAAGTATTTCTTTTTTATCTATAGTATAAGTTAAATGAATTTCATTTAAACTAGCCGATTATTTTACTTTCACTGCTTTTTTTAACTTATGTAAGGGGATGTCGCGATACATGATGAAGAAGAAAAAAATTATTTTGACAGCAAACAAGTATTTCTTTTTTATCTATAGTATAAGTTAAATGAATTCCATTTAAACTAGCCGATTACTTTACTTTCACTGCTTTTTTTAACTTATGTAAGGGGATGTCGCGATACATGATGAAGAAGAAAAAAATTATTTTGACAGCAAACAAGTATTTCTTTTTTATCTATAGTATAAGTTAAATGAATTTCATTTAAACTAGCCGATTATTTTACTTTCACTGCTTTTTTTAACTTGTATAAGGGGATGCCGCGATACAGGATGAAGAAGAAAAAAAAAAATTTGACAACAAACAACTATTTCTTTTTATCTATAGTATAAGTTAAATGAATTCCATTTAAATTAGCCGATTATTCTACTTTCACTGAATTTTTTAACTTATATAAGGGGGACCGGAAAGTAATGTCGTTTCGGTGCATTTGATATTTTTTATCAAGATTTTGTTTTTAATCAATAATGTATTCACCCACGTTAGCAACAACCTTTTCAATGCCGGATCGAAAAAGAATCGAAAAAGATGAATTGGTTTTCAAGACCAACGAATATTTAATGCGCTGAAACGACACTACTTTCCGGTCCCCTCAATGTTTTCCCTGCAATTTTATAAGTTTAAATTTATAGTAGTTAAATTTATAAAAGCCATTATAAATCCAACAATTAAGTTTGTAAAGCTGTATAATTTTTGTACTGATCTCAGCCCAGATGTGATACGAAATTACGTTTTAACTCAAATTAAATAAAGTGTTCTACTTTACTAAATATTTTACTCATTCATAGGAATTAAAGTTAAACTTAAATTTCCTTTCTTTAAAAATATTGCTGTTCTTTTTCTCTACCTATTCTTAAACACTAATTTTATGCATCTTTTTCATTTAAAGATAATCTATTTCATTCCATAAACTTATTCATGTTTTTCTCTTTTTTAATAAATAAAAACATCGTCGATTGTCTTTGAGGATTTTAATTATCTTTTTATTGCTTAAGATCGAAAAAATAAACTTTTTAGTCAAGACATCACTCAAAAAAAAAAAAAAAAAAAATCTAAATATTTTAAAGCCACGAAAGCAATCTTTCAAAAACTTAATTATATTTCTCAACAATTTTATTTACTTTACTCTTTTTTCCTACTGAAATACACACAATTATAATGCTTACCATTGCTAGAAAGAAGAAAAAAAATCATAATAAATTAACTTCCATTGACTCCTCGAGGTGAACCCTAGATAGGACTCGTGCGAACCTAAAAACCTCATCGTAACTTATTTCCCCATTCACACACAGTGGTCGTTTTCCATACGCGTGGTGAACTCTTTGAATTGTCACTAGATTCTCATAATACAATGATCTTCTTGCAAACAACTGTTGTCTGACTCATAATTTTTACTACCCGTACATTTTTCGACACAGGGATTTCAGATGGGGAAAAATGATCTAGGCGTTTTTCCCTTTTGAGAAAGCGAATGTGAATTTAATTAACTTGTCGATAAATCAAATACCAATGAATATCATCCCATCAACATACTCAGTCAGACAGCCCTCGGAAATAATACTTAGTCCGTCGCAAAATTATGCAAGCGTAATATGCATGGATAAGGTTCTTCATCCCAACTGGAAGAGATTCCTGAAAAGAATGTTGTTTGTTTTTAGCGAAATCAGGATTTAAGATGAGGGCATAGGGCATTGGGGAACGGAATTCATTCTCCTATTATCCATACTCTACGGTGTATAGGGGATGTTTCTTCTCAAATAAGTTTGTTGTTTAGATATCTGTTATTGACAATAAAAATCAAAAATTTCAATCTAACACTCTACGGTCACGGTGTATAGGGGAAATTTCTTTTCAAATAAGTTCTTTGTTTTGAAATCTCGTATTGACTAAGAAAATCAAAAATTTTAATCCAATTCTTCTCATCCGTCAAAATTTCCCTGCAAAAACGCATTTTTTAATTGCTAGTAATTTTTGTACAGTAGTTTTTATCCCTTAAATACTTTTCGTGTATATTCTTATGCGTTATATATTGATTGAGAAGATTATAGCAGGGTTGATATGCAGTGTTCTAGTTTGAACCAATACATAGGGTAGAGTGCTTAGGACCTTGAGAATTTCTGAAGACCTTATAGCACCGTTAGGATTACGAATTAAATAAATAGATGACATTACAGCAAAAGTTATCATCCTGGGAGCACTGAATTTAAGTCTTGGAGAGAGAAAGAAAATTTCATCACCCAAACGTGATCTTTTTTCCCATCGTATTCTCTTTTTCTGAATATAAATTTATAAAACTATTCAACAGGATTTCATTCAGTTATAAAAGAGAAGGTTTTTAAACGTTTTAATTCGAGAAAATAATGATTGTTTATTTGGATTGAGCATTATTTTGACTTAATTTAAATTATGTGTTGTGGTGTACCTTGGAACAATAGGAAGCATGTTGTAGTTTGCAACACGTTCCATGGTTCAACATATGCATAATTTTTAATAATTTCGATATCTTTTAGATAAAAGGGAATGTGTTTTAATGAGTTGCAACATTTTAACTATAGGTATTACTCAGGTTATATTTTATGCTTATATTTATTTTGATGCATTATTATAATATTTTAATTAATTACTTTAATTCCCATATTACGAACTCAAAAGCGGTGAACTTGTACTAACATATACATCTTCGATGCGTGCACTTAAGTTCAATAAGTAATTTTTCTTTTCTTTTTTTCTAAAACAGCTTATTTTCCCCAGAAACCAAATATCTCCTCTCTTAAATATTTACATAATCAAATTGGTAACATAACTTTTAGAGTACATGCCATATTCACCATTTTCGTTGATTTATTAAATTATGTGTTTGCTCCATTCATTATTATAAGGCATTAAATGTTTTTCATGTGTTAGATTTAAACGGAGAACTTTTATTTTATTGATAATATTTCTGTCGAAAGTATTTTCTTAATTTATAAGCCTTAAAATTATTAACTGTCTTAGTATTATTGTCTTAAAATTATAAACTGTGAACTTGACCTAATATTAGTTAAAATTAAATAATTTAGGGTTCAACATCTTGCAGTCCTAAGGTACAGCAAGGTCTTGTACATTTATCTAGTTAGCAATTTTTATTTTAAGTGAAAAATTTATTTTACATTCGTTTTGGTTAAAAAAAATTTACCAAGCAGGGAAAATATTTTTATATTTAAAGCTTGTTTTTTTATTGTAAATCGGACTATCGGATATGTCCACAGATTCGATTCTCAAAAAGCACGAGCACAAGGGGTGTCGGAGGAGTCCACTTTTTGAGAGGGACGAAATTTAAACACACAATCACAATAGTACGTTTATATAAGAAAAAAAAAATTCGTATAAATTTTTGATTTTAACTTGGATGAATTCAAATCCTTATTGGTTCGTGAAGTATTTCTTTATTTTACTGAAATATTGAAGGGATTTATAGAGATTTCTAATTATCTGGACATATAACTCTGTTCATGACGCCCATAATCGACCACTGTTTTCTATTCAAAGCAGAAGTACTTAAATTTTCAATTGTAATTTATCTTAAGTATTATAAAAAGTGTTTTAATGAATGACTGCAGAATATAATAAAATTATATTATTGCCTACCTCTCCTTTTAATACGCATTAGTATTGTGAAGAAAATGAAATCCATTAGAACTATACAGGGAAATTTAATCAACTTTTAACAAGCAATACAATTTTTTGGCCTCAATAGTCTAAATACTACTTTTAAAATTAAAGAAATAGGATTTTAAAAAAATATTCTTTATCTAAACGAATTCAACGAATTTTATAAATAATCGTGCAATTTAATCATTGCTTTTTAAAATTTGTTGTGAAATATTTTTTTTATTATATTCAGTTCATAACCATTATGTCTGATCAATTTTACAAAAATTCTTGGTATATTAAACAATTTATTTATCATACTCTCAATTAATTAACGATATTCACATTAGTAATGATTTTGTATGATTATAAACAGTATGATTAAATCACGAGATTATGATTCTTGGGAGTAATAAAATTCAATAATTTGAAATCGGAAATGCCAAAACAGCCTTTTCGATTGTGAAAGCATGAGCACTGTTTTATTACTCAAAGCAATTTAGTACTTAAAGTTCTAATTGTAATTTATCTTATGTACTATAAAGTTGTTTAAATCTATGGCAGAATTATAGTGTAATTATCCAAAATAGAATTATGGTGTAATTATTACAGTAAGGGAAATAAAATTTATCAAAATTAAACATAAAAGTTTAATTAATTATTACTGCATTTTATTTCTATACTTCATTAGCATAATTAAAATATGTAAAGCAGTATTAGGAATAGTTTTGATAGACGTGCTCACTGAAATATAGGTGAACTTGGCTTCAATCAGCTTCAAAAGTTCTCATCTCTATCTTCTCAAAAAATTAATAAATGAAATAAAAATATACAATTTAAGCCAACTGAAATTAATGTTATAAAATCAGAACTGAACGTCAATGCAAAAGTTCATAAGTATTTTTTAAATTGTATGCAATTTATTCTTAAAACTGAGTATTCAACTAACTATTGTCAAAAAAAAATTTTTTTGAATTTTTTTAAATAAAAATGGTTTAGTTGTTATTTTTTAAATGTACATCTTTTTTTTTTAAAATTAGTAATTGAATTAGTTATTTAAGTGATTCAAAATAAAAATGCAAATTTTAAAAAATTAAAATTGTAATTACAATTTGGAAAGGATAATAAATTAGCTTAAATATTCACTAGTTTTTTATTGAACTAAATTTTTATGATAATGTTTTTTACCTCCGAGCTTCAATTGATGAAGAGTGTAGTTTATAAAATCATAGTTTCATTTTACAAAACCGTTTAACCTAAATTTTAAGAAGAAATTGCATTATTAATTGAAAGAAACTTACTGATTTCCAAAACTAGAGAGCAAGTTGATCCGCATTGCAAGGGACGTTTCGAGCTACAGGAAAAGAAAATCTATCCTCCATTGTAATCAAATAAGCCAGTCTTCCTCCCATATTTGGCACTATTTCTTTTGTGCTAAGACGGCGGTTTTAATCCCTCATGAATAACTTGGCAGAGAGAGTTTTGAAGTAGAAAATATATTCAACTTTTTATTACAACTTTGAGAATGAAATGCAGTTAGTAGGTTGTCATAGTAAAGAAAAAAATAAGTACATCGACTATGTCATAATTTTTTTACGCTTTATCACAGACTTTTAGTCTAGATACTAAACTTTATTTTTAAAATCATATTATAAATTTGAAATATATTTTTCGACCAGACTTATTCTTTCAACTATGTCAAAAAACTATACCGATTGTAAATAAGAAATTTTTGAAGAGCAATATAAAATTTTTTGCACGCTTAAAAATTCTGAAATCATATGGAACGTCAGGGGGCATCCAGGGAGTACTGATAGATTACAAACATAATTATAACACGGAGAATTTAAAACATAAAAGAACATAAAATTGAAAATATAGTGGATGGTGAGCAATTACAGATGGAAAGATGAGTTAATATTAAGCTATAATTAAGGTAACAGGTAAAATGTAACTAACCTAAGTTGCATGTCATACAGTTGAAAAGTTAAAAGTTACTAAATGGAGTATTAAATAAAATTTGGAAAAGCTCAAAATTTTGGATCAATTAATAGTTTTAAATTAGAGAATGCGTCAACAATTAATGTTTGACAATTAATGATTGAACAATTATTAATAAATAATAAACGTTGCTAAATTTAACGTTGATGTTCCTGAGTTCTTTAAAATATAGCTAAGGACTTTCTCTTGCCATTTATCAATCCTTTTTTTGTTTCTTTAGTTCATTTTCATGTCAAGACAAAAATTAACCATTTTCATTTTCAAAAAAAAGAAAAATAAGAATTGATTTATAAAATGCATTTATTACTACTTTTTAGATCTCACCGCGAACTCTTGATATACAGTTACTCTTTTCGGAAACAAGCGAACCTCCCTTTCATCAGGCGTTCATGGTATATTTTAAGAAATTTAAATAAACATAACCAGTCTTGTTTTCTTCATAAGTAATTAATAGAAAAAAATTTAATGTATTTTTTCCTTGTAAAACTTAATTTGTTAAAATAAAAAGTCAAACATTATAAATTTCTGAATAATCATTGAAAGAAAACTGTTTTAGAACTTTTTATTACAGTTTCAGAATATTACGTAATGGCAAAAAATTTGAGATCCACAGTATTTCTGGCATTACATGATATGATTGAGGAGAAATTTATAAAAGTGAATACTTTAACGGAACTTGGATTTATTCTGTGAATTGTTTTATACGGATACTTAACCTTATTTTTAGTTCTTATAGAAGGGTATTTTCGAAGAAATTGTTGTAATAAATTAAAAATACCTCTTCGTGGGTCATACTGGTTTAAAAAGTAATGATTCTTCAAACAGCATTTTATGGAATGCGATGACTGCATAAAACTATTTTCTGTGTGTACCAATATCTAATAACAATAACACTTTTTACACTAATGGTCAATAAATATATTTCAAACACTTTCGGCCATCATATATTTTTTCTTTTATTTTTGTGGTTTTTTTTTTCTTTTTTTTTTTAATTCTTTTTGAAATTTTTATTTATTTTTTGAATTTAGTAGACAAACCACTAATATTTTACCTCAAAGAAATGCTCCGTAAAACTTAATTATATAACTTTCAAAGCATTGTATTTTTTTGAAAGCAAAAAATTTGAATATGATTCACCAAATATATATGTATAATAATAATAATAAATAAATAAATGAAATTTTATTTTTATTTATGGTCACCCAGAATTTCATTTCGGTTGGCTACAAATTTGTTTGTGTTTATGTTTGGTCTTAAGTTATTTCTGTTAACTATAAATTAATAAATTTGAAAGAAAGGGAACATTTGGCGACGATTTTTGGCTTTATTTGAAAAACAACCGGTAATCGTAGACGAGTAATAGATGCGTAGGCACGGGGTGAAGCGAAACACCGTTAAAAGTGACAGGCAAAAGTTGAGTCCGTTAGCCTTTTTTTTTTTTCTTAGCGAAAAGAGAAAAGATTTGCCATTCATGTTCTGGCACAAGCGTGAGATTTGTGATTATTTATTATGAGGAGTGACTGGTTTTGTTTTAGGCTACAAAATTGTTTTTTTTTTTTTTTTTCTTCTTCTTCTTTACTACTAAAAGAAATGTGGTTTTGGTTTCAAAACATATCTTTCCACCCCCGTCTTAGAAACGGTTTTGAAGTGAATTCTTTGTCATTCTAATGAGTAAAAAAAATAATTTCTAGTATTCTTCGCAGTATTTATCTCGTAAATACTTTTATTCTATGATAATAGTCTATGAAAAAAGATTTCATAAACTGTTTTATAAATTGTGCAGTACGCAAAAGAAATAAACAAATGATTAAATAAACGAATCACCCCGAGTAACTTTTGTGCCAATGATCGGATCTTCAAGTTCTAGAACTCAATCGTAATGATTGGAGCAGGTGATCTCAAATATGCTAAGAAATTAGTGCAGACGATATTTGAAGTTACCAAAATCAAACACATAAACGTACTTTCCCTGAATAAAAAAAACCTTTTCTTCGACCAATTCAGATTTAAAATACAGAGGGTAGCCGCAGTCTGGGAAATATTTTCTCAATAACGGCTCAAAGTTTGAACCCCTTAATGTTAATTTTACTTTTCGCGTATTTCGCCATATTTCTAAAACTTTTTCAGAGAATTGAAAAATTCTTGCACACAATTATGAAATTCGGTTATCCAAAGATAATTCCATGTAAAAAATAATAATAATAACTTTCTGATAATATTTATTATTGTTTTATTTAATAATAGTCGAAAATTTTTTGAACTGTAAGGTATATAATTTTTTTCAAGAATGTTATTTTGCATAGCAATACTCAAAATTTAAGCGAAATTGGTTGTATGGTTCCTGAGAAATCAAATTTTAAATATCTTAATTCCTTAGATATCTTTTCACCTCCTACAATCTAGAACGTAAAGATCCGATTATTTGATCCAAAGTTATTCAGAGTTTTCTTTTTGCGCACTGTACATTAGTTGCGAACCTATAAGCTTAAAAAAAAAAAAAAAAAAAAAAAAAACGAATAATTACGAAAAAATGCGAATTTCGTTATAACAGCTTATAGATTCGAAATTTGGAATCAAAGCTTTTAGAAAAGGGTGCAAAATATCAACCAAAGAGGCCAAAGCAAGTTGAGGATTAATTTATTTAGAAAAAAAAAAACAATCTAGGCCTAAAAATATTCATTTCATTAATTTGAAATCCCATTCTATGATAAATGTATCCATATTGATTAAAATTTGCTTAACAATGAAAGAGAAAAGGTAATACAAAAATTGTGCCTCAAAATTTAAATTTTTAGCTAGTAGCCAGTGGCCGGTCGAGTCTAATAACTTAGTAGCCACTTTTTCTTCCAACCTAACGGGTCGATAAACAATACCAATAGGTTCTATTCATTTAATAGCCACTTTTTACTTTTTTGCTCAGATTAACCCTTTGCACTTCAAGTACCTTCAAATGCTATTTCAACAAATATAGACACTAAATCATTTAAAATGCATAGTACAATATTTTCATCAAATTCTTAAAAAATGTGGTTACTAATTTTTAAGCTAGAAAAATGTTTAATTTTAGAGTGGGGACAGTTGATGGAGCCACAGAGGCGACATTGCAGCTTAAGGGGTTATATCATATATACATTTTTTAAAATTCATATTAAATATAATCTGCGGCTATAAAACGTTAATTGAATAAAAAAAATTATATAAATATGTGACAAAATTTTGTTAAACAAACTAACTTGACTTCGCCTTAAGAAAAATTAATGTGCAAAAAAAAAAAAAAAAAAAAAAAAAATTATAAGTAAAAAAAATTTAAGAAGAGGGAAAAAGTGACCGGTTGCTTATTTAATTTGAGTCGCCACTTTTTTTCGTTCACTCGTCGCCACTGAGTCGCCACTTTTTTCGTCCACTTTTTTCGTTCAGGGTGGTTATTTTCAGGTCTAATAAAAATACTGTTATTAAAATTGTACCCAGCTTATTACTTTCGCTTGCTTTGGGAGCAAATTTTGGAGAGGTGAAATTAACACCATTTCTAAAGAATTAAATCTTCTGACATAGACATTTTTTAAAAATATTTTACAATTAAAAAAATAGTTGTTTCCATTCTTGCAGCACTATTCCATTATTATAGTAAACTTCCTGTATTTTCAGAATTTCTTATTACCTAATAGTAGAGGAAACATTAAATAAATAACTACTTAAATTAGAATTCTAAACTTTAAAACTAGCAAACCCCATAAGTAAATCTAATTCTTGAGCTCTTAAAGATTTAAAAATTCTTATTTCAGTTAATCAAATTTGACCCTGTGCTCATTAGTGACTATCATTATTCCACTCTTCCCAATTTTTAACGAGCTGATTCCTCTTCAAAATTCATCGAGGGACGCTTCTATGGGTTCGGATTTTTCATCCTCAAAATATTAGGGGTAGTCGCAATCTAAAAAATAGGATCCCAATAATTTAGTTCAGAGAGCTGTCCTAAGTTAGGTCCCATTAATTCTTATTTTCTATATCGAGATAATTCTATTTCGAGAACATATTAAGCGAATTGCAAAATTTTACAGCGGTTAATATTTATCGCGATTGCAATAAAATACATAACCAAATAATGAATCTAAGTTAAGTAAAAAATGAAGACGAGGAGCAATTAATTTTCCATAAATTCGATGTGTGATACGGGGCTGTATTTTATTAACTTCACGTTAATTAACATTCCAACTTATGTGGAGAAACTTAGCTCAACTTTAAGGCGCCATTTTGCTTATAAGCGATCAGCTGGCGCTAACGTCTTAAGTTACACGTGACATACCCAATTTTAGTTTTTGATAATTTATAGCTTGATAATAACTTCATATTAGACCGAATAAATATTATATGTAATACCCCAGCTAAAACAGCTGAAAAAATTACATAAATAAAATTTTTAAAAAATCACCCTAATTGAAGTGTCATTCGTCAATTAGGCTGATTTTTACTCTTACCAACAAGGTAAGCTGTTTGTATAAAATTATGCTTAATCAGTGAAAGTACGTGTTTGTATTAGTTTTAGTAATTTAAAATATTGTCACCAGTGTTTCCCAACCCCCGGTCCTTGGATCAAATGGTACCGGGCCGCCCATTTCATTGAAATTGAATTTAATTTCCATTAAAATTTTATTTATTTAAAAAAAGGGGCACCCGAAGGCAGTGACATAAATTTTTTAATGCTTTAAAAAGTTAAAAAAAAAAAAAAAAGAAGAAGAAAAGAAAACCACCGCAACTATTTTCTCATTCAATTAGTTTTATTAAGAAAATCAATCATCATAACTGTAAATATCATAAATAAAACACGAAAACACTGCGCGAAATTTACATTCGAATAAACTGGACATAAGCAACACACTTCGGGTGTCATTGTCTCCGATTATCCTCAGATGGAACCGTCTCATTGCAAAGAAACAAGCTCAGGGTTCTAATTGATTTAACGTTCTAGTAAGTTAAAATAAAACTCACTTTATCACTTTATATTTATTTTTTGGTGTAACTGTATTTTATTTTGAATGCATGTTTAAATACAATTAAATTAAATTTAACGAATAGAAATAATCTAAAATGTACGTCACCCCCCCCCCCTGTGGGGCGCGTTAAAATTATCAAACATTGACAGGTCCGTGGTGATAAAAAGGTTCGGGAGCACTACACCAAAGAATTAAATAGTTTTAAAGGTCTTCCTTGAACAATTAAAATTGTCTGCATAGTCAGTACTTGAAAATCCAATTTTATTTGAGTTGTTTAGGAGTTACGTTTTTTCTTATTTTAAAGAGTTTTGCTTAATTATATAAGGTGGAGAAGTAAGTAAATAATTCTGAATTTTTTAACTGTATAAGTTTCATAGCAACTCTACGAAACACTGTTGGGCTATCAGCTGTTTGTTAAAATGTCGAACAGATGGCGACACTATATATAATTTACTCACCCTTCAGAAAATAAATATGCTTCGTGCCTTGTATTTTTTTGTCGATAAAAATAAAAACTTTTCAGTTATAGATACGCATGCTTTGAAATATTGTTTGAGATAAAATTTTCTGTCTTAAAAAAACATTTAAATAAAAATATGAGATAAATGCTTATCTTTCTCTTACACAGTTTATTATTGGAAAAAGCTCTTAACTGCAAATAAAAATCATTTAAGATACTATTTTCTTCAGTAATTAAATTATATATTTTAATTTATTAAATTATGTTTTATTATTTTTACTTCAGTGACTTGAAATGTCAATTATAAGTGCATTCACATAAATATAGGTCATTTCTCAATGTATTATTTTATTTTATTAGGGCCAAAATTAATTGATTATAAATTAAACGTTATGCATTAATATAATAAAAATATCATCGGTATTGCTTTAATTGTTAAATATTTTAAAGGATGATATGAAACTATTTTTTGTGTGGAAGAAGCTTAGAATTATTCACATTTAGAGCTGGTTTCTATTTTGTGGGAAATGAATATGAATAAAGTGTGTTCATTATTATTGAATTTAAATATGAAACGCATTAAATACCATTAGGTTAAAACTCCGGAAATCTGAACCCCCCCCCCTCAGTTAAATATTGAAAAACAACTAGCATATTTTAAGAATCAAAAGAAAAAAAAAACTCAAATAAATAAGTGTTATAAGTTTTTATTAGTTTATGTTAAGTTATAAGTTTTTATTTTGTTAAAATGCTGAACAGAACAATTTTTATGTCAAAACATAATTGGATTTGTCCTTGTTGGTCCTAGTTTTTAATTACAATGGAAAATTATGAGAAGAAATCGAATCAAGTAATCTTCTGGATAGTTTTATGCCATTTAGCTATTTTATTAGTTAAATCTAGTGAATTTCTTGATCAAAATGCAAACAAATACGCCATAAAAATATCCTACAATATGTTTTTTTTTAATTTTTATTTCCAATGGCCAAGGTTACAAAAGACCACTCACCACAAAGGGAGGAACAACAGAATAAATAAACACAAACAATAACAAACGTGGCAAGAAAAGTTTATGAACCCAATAAGTCTCTTGCGCGCTAGTAACGGTCACACAAAAAGATGTCCTTTAGTGCCGTGCAAAGACGGAGGTGGTCTGCATCCATCTCCGCTTAAAGGTCACAGAGCGTGCAGAAAGGGGCTTGAGCAACATGAATTCGATGGAGATGTTTGAGGAGGCAGTCGCGTCTTGTCGAAACTCGGCAACAGCCCTACGTCTTGGCCATATAGGAAGATCTTTGAGATTATTCCACCGGATCTTATCAGAATTTTCTCTGTGTATTGGTTTAAAGTGAGATCCATCATCTTTTTCTTGATTAGGCACTTGGCATTGGTGAGAGGGACAGCTTTCTTTAATGTCTGTGGGATAGAAGCTCCATGCTTGCTTAGCAAGATGGTCTGCTAATTTATTACCAGCTACACCGCAGTGTCCCGGGATCCACTGCAAAACACTTTCCTTAGAAAGCCCGTACAGGCCCTGTAGGAGCTTTTTACACTCAAGGATGAAGGATGTTAAAGGAGGCAGGAGTAGTGCTTGAATTCACAGCAGAAATTGTCACTTTTTAATCACAGATTACAGCCTTAACAAAACTGTTCAGATGACAGTGCGGCTGCGACAGAGCTACACGAATAGCAGCAACTTCACCATCAAAGGCAGTTGTGCAATTTCCAGTTGAAAAATAAATGGAGAAGAGATGGCTATAAACCCTTCCTCCTGCGTAAAAAAATCTAAAAAGTCTAAAAATCTGAAAAGTCCTACAATATGTAAAAAAATCTAAAAAGTCAAAATTTATTTATTGCGTACAATAATTAAAAAAATAATTAATTGAGTTTTTTGAAAAAGAATTTTAATCCAGATATAATTTTACGTTCTTTTAAACTACACATTTTTAAGTAAAATTCACATTTTTGATCATTATGTAAAGCTCGAGTCAGATTTTCTAACAGTTGAAGAAATGAATTTTGAAAAAGTTTTGAACAAAGTGTTGATCTTATGCACAAGCATTATTAGTAATGAGCTAGATATTAACACCTCACACGCACACTCCTATGTATATAAGTATATCTTACCACTGGAAGATTCGGTATCGTTCCAATGTGATATCAGCCCCCTTACTTAAATGTGTAATTGCTGTTAAAACCGATAGATGACGCCACTAAAATTGTTGTTCTAGCACATTTTTTTTTCTTCCGTTATTTTAGCTATCTATCTCATAGAGTTGAAATACTACACTACTATTTCAACTCTATGATCTATCTGCTGCTATATTCTACTTATTCTACATAAACGTGACATTCGGAAAACATATGTCGAAATCATTGATGAAATTATTAAAATATTAACGTTTGTTTTATATACGTCTCCACTTTCTAATGTTTGTAAGACCTATTATGAAACTTATATTTAGATTTCTTTTTCCGTGATGTTAACGTAAAATCGGTATCACTGTATGAAAAAAAGAATTTTTTCCTCCGAATTGCAGATGTTTAACCTTATTGATAGTTATATTTCGAGATTCAGTAATTTTTTTTGAGTTAGATAAAGATTTTCAAAGAAACTGGTTCTGATATGCTATTACGTTTTAACTTATTGAGAATGTCAGAGAAGTTGCATTTGTAATATCGTAATGTTTTCAGCGTCCGGTACGATTCTGTAACCCTTGAGGAATTAAGAGCTCCGCTTAACTCTTTCAATGAGACGGACTATATAACTCGTCTTCCAGGAATATTCTATATGCTTTAGGAACGAAATAATTCGTTGACTTATTTATCAACCTTTTATTGCATTCTAGTTTACAATGCTTCACCTTCAGAACATCTTCATTATTATCTTAATATCTCTAAAAACAAATAAATTGTTATAGTGCGTATTGTTATTAATCGCAGTTGATTAATATTTTAAGTGGCATAAACTAGTTTCAAACGAATTTGCGTTTTGTTTCAAATTTAGCATTGTTGCAGAACTCTTTAGAGTAAAGGGTGGGATAAAGGTAAACATTTATGTAAGTTATTAAATAAGCTCCACTGAAGCATCAAACCCAGTTAGACTGCCCGATAAAACTACTTCGAACATTTATTTTTCACTTTCTGTAAGTTTTTTCAAGCAATCAAACATGTTTTGTGTACCTTTTGTACACCTCTCATGTGTACATTTTGCAATTGTAATTTTTTTAAGCTCTCCAAAGACATAGAGGTGATTACGGAATATATATGATCTTGTCTGACTGCTATTATTTCTATACTGACTCCTGTACGTGATTTTTGCTGTTTTCACATTAAATTTTACATTTTATTTCTACAAAATTAATAAATAAACTTCAAAAAAAAATTTTTTTTTTATCCTGTGTCTCTCGCTCTTAATTCCTTTATTGTCTTAGCTGTTGCAATAATTCTAATAATTTATGTACTTAGCCTCAATTCTTGACAATACAGCTTTTATATCATAAAAAGTGTTATTGCTGTCGGACCTTAACGATATAATTCTCCCGGCAAACTGAATCTATACACCATAAAACGAAATTAAAGTCATAAAATAGTTATTAATATGATTTAATCGTATTTTATGTTTGTGTGAAATCATACAGTGTCAATATTACGCCAAACAAATATTAATGTGTAATTTAACTAATATTGCCGTAAAATATAAATTAATAATAATGTTGTTGAGCAACTAAATGGCTTATTGCGACAATAAAATGATAAGCCACATTTTTCGCGCTTCATCAACGTGTTTATTAAAAGAAAATGCCACGATTTCTATGGCGATGAAGAAAAAAAAATTCTTTTTAAAATTGTTGAAAATCAATGAAAAATTATTGAAAATTATTTATAATTCTTGAAAAATATACTCACTTTATTTTTGGCAGTGATATGGCCGCTAATAATTCAATAGCTGCTACATACTAACTGAAAGAATTTTTATTAATCACTTTAAATAATGGGGAATACAGGTATAAAGTGAATTGCCTTTTTTTCGGACTTGGGTACAATTTTGGTCTGAATCACTTTAAATAATGGGGAATACAGGTATAAAGTGGATTGCCTTATTTCGGACTTGGGTACAATTTTGGTCTGAATCACTTTAAATAATGGGGAATACAGGTATAAAGTGAATTGCCTTATTTCGGACTTGGGTACAATTTTGGTCTGAATCACTTTAAATAATGGGGAATACAGGTATAAAGTGGATTGCCTTATTTCGGACTTGGGTACAATTTTGGTCTGAATCACTTTGAATAATGGGGAATACAGGTATAAAGTGAATTGCCTTATTTCGGACTTGGGTACAATTTTGATCTGAATCACTTTAAATAATGGGGAATACAGGTATAAAGTGAATTGCCTTATTTCGGACTTGGGTACAATTTTGATCAGAATAACTTTAAATAATGGGGAATACAGGTATAAAGTGGATTGCCTTATTTCGGACTTGGGTACAATTTTGATCTGAATAACTTTAAATAATGGGGAATACAGGTATAAAGTGGATTGCCTTATTTCGGACTTGGGTACAATTTTGATCTGAATAACTTTAAATAATGGGGAATACAGGTATAAAGTGGATTGCCTTATTTCGGACTTGGGTACAATTTTGATCTGAATAACTTTAAATAATGGGGAATACAGGTATAAAGTGGATTGCCTTATTTCGGACTTGGGTACAATTTTGATCTGAATTTCTATGCCCCGTTACAGTAAACGTAGACCACCTTTGAACGTTTGTACAGTGCTCAAAATAAAAAACGGCTCACAAGAAAAACATTTCTTTTAATGATCTGATTATTACTTATCAAAATGCATTCTTATTGTTTTGAGAGACTGACCTAGAATAAGCTAATTAATTTGAAAGCACCCTATTATAAGTTACAAAATCATACAGAAGGACGTACTTTCTCAGAATAAACAAGCCCCAGTTCCGACGAAATTGTATTTTTGACTCTGGAAATATGGGGAATCTATATATGCGATCTAAAAAATACCGTCTCTATAGTTTAGGCATTTAAGCAATCGTAATTTTGGACACCTAAATGTTAATTTTTTTATTTTTGAATGAAAGTCTTTTGATTTAATTCACCAATAAAATATTTGTATGTTTTGTGAAACTACATAATGTCTGTTTACAGCAATTCTAAAAATTACAAATAAATGTGCAATGGCTAGTGAAAATAAATCTAAACTATAACTATAATAAACTATAAGTATATTAAACTATAACGTTAATAAAGTATAACTATAATAAATTATAACCATAACAAACTATAACTATAATAAACTATAACAATAATAAACTATAATGATGACTGTAATAAACTATAAACTACAATAAGAAAACTGTCATTTTAAAGCAATTACCTTATTTCAAAATTGAGCTTCTACAAAACTCTAGCTTTTTATTGTTCACAAATGCTCTTTAATTTTTTTTAATTTTATAATTTTTTATTCTTACTTTATTTGATTAATTTTTTTTATTATTTTTTGCACCTCATAGCAGTATTATTGTCATTTGAGGTGAATAATTTACTTCTTTATTTGAGATGGGTGAAGTTGCGTGACTTGAAGTTATTTGGGAAATATGTTTGATCTTCGTTTCTAAATGCAATGAAAAAAATAAAAATAATAATTTAAAATATTCATACAAGACATTAAAAATTTTTGTAAAAATTATAATTATACTTTATTATTCGAAAATAAAAAAATATTTTACTGAGAGGAAGAAATATCGAGTTAAAAAGTTAATTAATTATTGATAATTACGCATTCATATGTGTTCTTGTGTGCTTATTGTAAAGTACGACTAGTAAACCTTTGTGAAGTACAAATATTTTAAAAAAAATAACGTTTAACACTCTACACTTATCTTCTTTCATTTGTTATCGTCATTTTAAAGTGATAAAAATCTTCTTTCATTTCGTTTTGTTGGATGTCTTGATACGTAGAAAGAAGGCGATTGAGTATAATAAACTGCAATGGTTTAGAACCTATAACTCAAAGCAATTTTTTTAATAAGTAAAATAGGAATGCCCAATATATTGGATGGTCTCTGGGAGGTTAAAGGGCCCAAACTTACGTACACTTCCTGACTAAACAATTGGGACCATGTTTTCAAATTTGATTCTAACCCTAATATTTTCGAAGCCAAATATCCGAATTCATCGAAAACATTTATGTTTTTACCAGAGAAAGTATGTTTTTGTATTGATTTCCATAACCTAATTAATAGTTGCCACTAATTAGTTAGTATATTTAAGATCAACTCTTCGATTACAAAATTTGAGAAAATCTCATCTAACAAAAGTCATTAAGTTTTTTTTTTTTCGTTCTGGGGACAAACAGCAAATTTGGTTATAATCGGATCATATGGGAATTGCGTTGAGGATTTGTAACAGGAACACACAAATATATAGTGTGCTTTATGTACAACAATAAATTGTACAACATTACCTTGTTAAGTGAATAAAATTTAAATGATTATTATTTTAAAATTTAAATTCTTGTTTAAAATTTTTTTTTAAATTTTTCTTATCTAAAAAGTATGTGGAGAAGCTCGCTGAACTATATATAGAGTTCGCTGAACTAAGATTATTAAATTTTTGTTCCCAATTTCCTAATTGATACAGTTTGAACAAATTTAATAATAACATTGAAATCATAAAATGTTGCACAATGCTTTCAAACGCTTCACGAACCAGATAATTGTGTGAGACACAATAAATATTTTTGAAAAAGAACGAAGACATAGTTTGTTAAAGTTCCTTTCAAACTAAGTTGTAAAGTTTAATTAAAGTTTCTTTCAAACTAAATCTATATATTCTTCTATAAACTATTTATTAATATTTTACAACTGAATTTTTGTTGTGATGAAAGTGGTTTATTACTTATGATAACGATATTTTAAAAAATACTTAAAACTTGGATCTGAGCAGTAGTCGGGAATAGTGCACTACAAGTAGTAAGTAAAACTATCGTAGTCGCTACCCTTTTTCGTAGTTTGCAGTGTATTGCGATACGATAAAACAGTAGTTTGTAGCGGTTCCTGTCAACTACTTTTAACGTTAGTTAAGAATAATAACACAGCTCTAACGCAATTAATTTTTTTTTTTAAATTTTATGGGTACAAATCTCCGCGGTCCGTCAACGGATGCGATGAAAATGACCCTACGTATGCAGCTGAAGCTTAATAGAAATTACTTATAACTAATATATAAACTATCCTTTAACGAAAAATAGATAATTAATAACTTCGGTCACACTTTCAAATGCGAATGCACTCTCGTGAAACATAGATGTTTTTTCAAACGTAGGCAACGTATTTTTGATGTACTTAATTTCCTAGATGAAAGGAAAGAGTATTAAACAATTAAAAAATGGCAAGTATTTGATAGTTTCGACTTTTTTTAAATTAAATATTCACTGTGGAAAAAGACATAAAAAGTTGAAGGTTAAATGAACAAATTCGAAAAACAAACTGGCTCACGTAAGCATGAATAAACAATTCTTAATTATTCCCTTATATTTAATGTAAGCCAATTCTTATTCAAAACCATTTTGAACCTAAGTGTAAATTAAGTTCTGCAGCAAAGTTCATCTCCTTAAAGTAGTGAAGTAGCTATTTTATTCCAAAGTAGTTTGTTGTCACTACATTTCAAAAAAATAGGTGTAGTTAACTACATTTGTAACTGCTGCAATAAACTACAAAAATGAGGTAGTTTTTCCAACCACTGTTTCTGAGAGTAGGAGTCTCCAGTAAGTGGACATTTTTTTGCACTAGTAAGACTAATGTGAGTGCTATTTTATTAATTAAATTGCTTAAAAACGGATAAAAAGTGGTTTAAAAGAATGGAAAATACTTTAAACATTACAGTTATCGGGAGTGTTTATTCCTCTCAGAGGACGGAAATATTTCAGTTTTTGTTACGAGACTCTAAAAGAGAACTTTTAAAAAATTTCAGAACTCAATAAATCGCTGTCCTCCATTTTTCCTTTATAAGTAGTGAGAAAGACACAGCATTTCAGTTCTATATTATTAATTTATTTATTAATCTACGGTTAATTGTCGGTACAGGATTTGTGGAAAATGTTCTCTAGTTTACCATCCAATTTTATTACTAAAACTAGAAAAAGAAAAAAAATTTGATGGAAAATAAAAATTTTCAGTTTTTCTAGGAAAAAATTGTGATTGTTAAATGGATTGGTATTCAGCATCACTAAAAACATAAATACACAAAAAATAAAAATTCTTGAAACCTTATAGAAAATATTAATTTCGGTGCACTTTTGCCTTGAATAATTCTTAAATAAACCAATAAAAAAATAAAAGTTTTTAATTATAAAGCTGTGCATAAAGTTTCCTTCCATAAATTTTGAAATAACCTACATAATATAGTGGATGAGTTTTTTTAATAATAATAATGTATTTATAAAATAAAAATCATAACAGTGTTATTACAGATTCAAAGCGTCTCAAACTGTTATATAATTAATATATATTTAAAAACTGATACGAATATCTCATTTTTCTTAGATAAATGCCAGTTAGGAAATCATTTTGTCACTTTTAACTCCTTTGAAAAAAAATTCATGTCATTTTGAAAAAGATACTAACAATCATACATTCTAAACTGTCATGGTGTATTTTTTGTCAGATAATTTAGAAATAATAGGAAAAAAATAGTGACATTTTATCAAACGTTTCTCAGTTACTCAGCTAAGCAAATGAATATAATTTTCCTTGAACTGAAAATTAATTGGCATTTCTTTTAAAAGATTTATTTTACTTCTTCACCGTAACATAAACAAGTAAAAAACACATTAACGAAAAGTTATTTCTATTACTGATCATGTTCTGGTTTCTGAGCCATCTTTTAAAAATAATCAATTGAAAAATGTAATTCTGAAATATCTCCCCTTGCCTTTAACAACATTTCCGTAATTCTTAAGCCACGTTATTTATAACTCGCAGTTTCAGCATAATCTCAAATAGAAATGTACAGGCTCTGTTTAACCAGGATGGTGGAAGTAAGTTGGCTGATGTTGAATAAGACAGCTGGTCAAATTTCTAAACTTCTAGTACAGCGAAGAAGAAAAGTCAAGAAAGAAAGAAAGACTCGGATTGGCTGACGATGACCAAATGAATCGGCTTTTAAAAATTTCAATTACGATTTTGGAATTATTTTTGTATCGTAAAAATTGATTGAATTTGTTGCAGTTAAATGTGCCTTCATTTAGTCTATATTTGCAGAGTTTTATTGCTCATATACTACTGTTTCATAATGTTATTCACTATAACTGTGATCAGTGAGCTCATTCTACAAATAATTTTCACTATTTTTCTTTCTTTGTTTGAGAAAACTTTTTTATTTGGTTTTCACAAGTTATAACAGAACGGTGGAAAGAAATAAGAATTTATAGCTACATCATTACAATTTTTATATGTCCTTAATGTGTTAGACTCCGCTGTATATATTTTCAACAAAAAATTGTTAATCCAGAACATTCGCTAACCTCGCTACGTTTATTCACTGCGATTTCTTCGAAAAATTAATAACCAAAATATTTTTTCACAAACACCTTTGTCATGTTATTATCAATAATAGTTATATGCTTCTTTATTCACCTCCGAATGCCTTCCCCCTTTTTTGAGGGAAATGTAGGGGTGATTTGAGGGGGAGAATCGAATGTTTTCTAAACAGGCAAGTAAAAATTGTTTCCCGTATATTTTTCCACGCTGAATGGTATGATACCAATCCCGAAACGATCTCACTTATAGTTTAAAAGTTGCAAGCTTTTTATGTACACAACGTACAATTTTTGCATCTGATATAGCTATCTAAACAAGTGAGACAACTTTTTTTGTGTAACTTTTCTCGCTGAATCGAATAAGAATATACAGAGCTTAATGAAACAAACAGTAAAAAAGTTGCTAGAGTTTTTATATATAAAAATATCGCCTTTTTTTTCTCTTTAAACCGTTGTTAAACAGCCGACCCAATTTAGGACTTATGACTACCAATGTTCAACTCCGTAGCCTTGTAATTTTGATTCTAAACCAGAAGACAAGGGAACTCCTCGATCAAGTATAGGAGGAAATCTGTATTCGTGAACTACTTTTTGATGGAACTAACCAGCATTTTCGTTACATTGGTTGAAAAACCAAGAAAACCTCCCACGGTTAGCCTGACGGCAAGAGGACTCTAACGCATGATCTGTCTACCCCCAAGGATATTTTACGTGAGCACTGTGGTAGGTGCGAGCCGTGCGCGGAATTCGAATCGACCAGCGATCGCTGGGATTCGAACCCGCTTAACTTCATTGGGAGACGAGCGCTCTATCTCCTAAGTCACCATGGCTTCTAAACTGTCACTTTTGACATTAACATATATATACACTTTACATTGTTAGACATGAACTATCTGAACATGTAAGATATATTTTCTGATGTTACTTTTTACGCTGAACTGAACGAGACTATACAATCGAATAAAAAGTTGCAATAGTTTTTATGTATAAAACGTACTACTTTTTACACTAGCTTACATTTACACGAACTTTCATAAACACGAACTTACATATACACTTTACATTACTATGCATGAACTATCAAGGAACGTGTCAGATATATTTTCCGTAGTAAGTTTTTTTTCCTGAAGAAGCAGTGCGTGCCAGCTGTAATGAGTTTTTCAGTCGTCCGTGTGAAGTTATAAATAGAAATGAGACAGTAGTTATTAGAGTTTTGGTGTAATGTGTATTGTCGCATAGTAGGGCATATAACAACTGTAATTTATACTACTGATAATTTTTATTACTGAACATTCTCCAGTTATAACTTGGAGCTTTGTAAACAGCACATCTTTACATCTGTGCATTTACACCCCTGCAACCCAGGGTCACTCTCGGGGTTGTTTCATTTGAAGGCCTCTCTTGTTCATCACAATCTATTCGTTTTCTTGTACTGATAAGACTGATTCGTTTTCTTGTAGTGATAAGACTGATTCGTTTTCTTGTACTGATAAGACTGATTCGTTTTCTTGTACTGATAAGACTGATTCGTTTTCTTGTAGTGATAAGACTTATTTGTTTTCTTGTACTGATAAGACTTTACTTTAGAGACACCTATTCTGGTGCACCTTGGAGAGTTATCTAGATACTATAAGTAGATAATATAAAGTGCTTAAATAGAAAGAAGTGTTCATGGTATATTTAAGGGCATTCATGGAGGTTGCTGTCTGTCTAACTAAAAAAACTCCTCGCGTCTCAGATTCTGGGGCTGTCTGCTGCTATGAAAACAAATTAAAACACTTTTCAAGAAGTTAAAAGTTGCAACCATATTCCCCGATGGTTCTCTAGAAAACTAGTGGGTTAGTTATTTTGTTAGGCAGACAGTATATAATCGAATTTGCCAAGAAATCACCTCTTTTTGCTGCCACTCTTTTGATTTAGACACTCTGAAATAATAATGATAATAAAACGTATACATAAGTCTTGCAAAGTATTGGGATATTTAGTTTTAGTGAAGAGGTAGGTAGGAAACTATTGCTGGTTTAAGGCTGTTTTTCAAAGTCTCTGAAGTTGCATGAAATGATGTTCTTTTGGCCAATAATGTGTCAATTCATAATAAAGGTCATAATGTGTCAATTCATAATGAATTCAAAATCATAATGAAGGGCTATGTCTAATTCTTCTTTAAACACCCGTTCTATTAATTCTTGCATGAACATGTGATCAACTTCTTCGTAAGACAAAAAAGTATTTTGTTCATCCTCAAAACCGGTTTATAATTTTGGCTTTGGTCTTCATTCCGGGGTTTCTTTTGGTTTTCTTTGGTTCCAGCCATGGGAACGTCTTAAGATTCAACTGCAATTTAGTCCCAAGGTGCAACACAGTGAGAAAAAAAAGCGCCTTTACAAGCGTTTGCGGTGAGTTGTTCAGATTAACTAGCCATACTATTAAGTGGAACACAATTAAAAGTAATACTCTATCTTAATTTTTAACACTAATCATTCAGGGGGGAATGATAATAAATTATTTTCCGATGAAATTTTTTCTTTGTATTTTCTAGCTCCCAAAAACCTCACTTTAAAGTTGCTAGTTACTCTACACTAACTCTTGGTGGCTAAGGGAAAAACTATAAGTTCGTTTTGTTAGTCACCAGTTGATGGCAGCAGGGCTATTCAGTTCACCTCATGGTACAACACTCTCCCCCATTAATTTATTTATTCATTTTCGAATGCTTAATTATTTGATTTTCTTTCTGAGGCTGTCATTCTTAATTGTTAACTCATTCCTCATTTAGCGAAGGAGCGCACTGTGATCGCATCATAGTAATTATGATCTTTTATCAATCATCAATGGTGATCATATCATAATCATTATCATCTCATATTAAGTCCTTTATTAGATTTATGAATCAAAAAACAAAAGATTTAGTTTGTTTATATGTTTTAGAAATGTACAGATAACAAAATAAAAAGTGAACACCCTGAATAACTTTTGATTTATTGATCGAATTTTCACACACTAGGACTCAATCGCTTGACAGTCTAATCTAAAATATGTTAATTAATTAAAGCAGACACAAAGACGCATTTCTTCTGACTAAACATGCATTTTTTCTCTCGATAGATTCAGTTTCTTTACACTCAAGATATGAGGGTTAGTCGCAATCTGGACAAAGGGTCTCAATAATTTTGTCAGGAGATCGTTCGAAAGCTAGAATCCATTGATGTAATTTCACCAAATGTCGGGAACTTCTTCAGTGATTAGAAACATTTTTGGAGGCAATTACAAAAATTCATTTGACTGAAGAAATTTTTATCCTAAAAATTACTTTTAATGACTATTTATTATTTTATTAATTAATAATCGAAAAATATTGAATGGTATGGCATACAAATTCGTGCACCATTCCATTTTAAGGAATGTAATTTCAAAATTCAAAATATGGTAGAAATTCTTGAAAAATTGAATTTTTAATGAACGACTTGGTAAAAGTTTATTTGGTAACACAGAAACTATTCGGCCGACTTCATGAAAATTTCGTATTTTACCATTTAAAATTAAAATATTTCAAATTTTGTAATGATTTGTATACCTTGAAATTCAATATTTTTTTCGAATATTAATAAAAAAAATTAGAAAAGTACTAAATAATTATTAACATTTCTTTTTTGCATGTAAATATCTTTAGATAAATGAATTTTATAATTGTGTGCATAAGTTTTTCAATTTGCTTAAAAAGTTCATGAGGTTGGGTGAAATGGCCAAAAAGTAAAATTACTGTTAGGGGTCAAACCTTTCGACCGCTCCTCATCATTATAATAAAATTTATATATATAAATTTCTATTAGTATCATGAAACATTTATAATAGCTTTTTTTCCAAACCTGTAATATTAATGATTAAATAGCATTTAAAATTATTTTATTAATACAACATATAAATAATTCGGACAATGCAAATGTACTCAGTATTCTACTAAACTAAGCACAGTGGCGCGACAGCCCATAGAGGGCCAAGGCCTACTGTGCCCATCTCAGTTTTCTTGACTTTGGGCTCCGGTGTGCAGGAGCAGATGTTCCGGTCAGGTGGTCAGCCGAACGCGGAACCCCCCCAGTGTTTAGTTCCCAAGCATGCTTGGTACTCATTTATCGACCCACTGAAGGGATGAAAGGATGGGCTCTTGCCCGGCCCCAGGATCGAACCAGGGACCTGCGGCACGACAGCGCGAAGCGCTACCGCTCAGCCACGAGGCGGTTTGTCTCAGTATTCATTGCTGTGAATTCAGTATTTTTCTTTTTAAGTTAAGAAAATTTTCGGACTTTTTATTTTCTATCACTTTGATTTTTTCTGCTCAAAATTGTCAAAGCTTCTGTGGAGGGATTCATATCCAATCATTTTTAGCGCACTTACTCTCGAAAGCCGTTAATAAGCAAATTCTTTAACAAATCCGCAGATTAACTCTTTTGAAGGCCGTGGTAAGTATACTTACCACCACGTTTTACCACTTTTAATTAAGGTTTCCATTTTTCAATAACTTCAGTTTTCTTGAAGTGAGTTTGAATAAAATTGGTAACCATTTGTCACTTTTAAAAAACGTATAAAAGTTATAAAGTGCATAATTCCTTTTGAAGTTTGTAGCATTTAAGGAATTTATTTTATAAATAAATAAAAAAAATAAAAGTCAGTAAGTTCCTAATATGTCATGTTAAATATAATTACCACCAAAAAAATACCATTTTTATAAACTAAATGAGTTTTTTTTTTAATATCAATTACTGTTCTTAAAACAATTTCAATTCCAAAAATACTTTAATTTACCTTTACTAGAAATAAAGGGCCCGTTAAAGGGTTAACTAAAGTAATCAGTTAAAGTGAGGAATCGAGAGTTTTCAGCAATTTACCTAGGTAATATACGCATTAATGGTTCCGTATAGTTAAAGCTTAAAAGTTTGTTTGTTTCATTACAATAACTAAATTTCTTGATTGTTTTGACTTGATTCGTTAGATATCGAAAAATAAATCAATGACATTATGTTAATTTCTTTAATTTTAATAATATCTTAATTCCTTTGATTCTTCATATTACCGTTTTTAAAGTGATTGATGATTGATTCTATAAATTAATGTTTTAATTGTTTGATTCTAATGATTTGATATTCTTTAGATGGCGAGAAAATAAATTAACAACATTATGTTAATTTCAGTGAATAGAAACGTTGTTGTCCCAGCAAAGATCTTATTTCCACTTGTGTAGTACGTAATAAGGAGATTACCTGGGTAATTTGAGAAACTAGGTAATTTCTAGTTAATTTGATCTTTGGCACTGAAACGGACCACCCCTTAATTTATTTGCACGTTAGTTAATAACTGATTTCTGCACTTTAATATTTCATATATTTTATTGATTTGTTAAAGCTACAGTTTTTCTGTAACGCGAAAAACTTTTGGTAATAAGCCAGTAATCTTTCATTTGATATTCTTTATTAAAGGGGGGGGGGGAATTAGAACTCAAAATAGCTTACTGTATTCTGTATAGCTTCAAAAACAAATATTTTTTTTTTTGTAGCTAATGATTACGAAACAATAATGTATGATTATTCAAGCTATATAAAATAGGGAGATGGAAAGTAATAAGAAATTTAAAAGGTTGTACAAATTCTGATTAAAAGTAGGGGAGAGTGGGGTCAATTGTAACAGGGTACGATTGTAACAGAGCAAAAATTTCGAGTGTCGGGTTCTAGATTTGGTTCCTAGGTGGCGCACAAGGTGTATTTGATAAATCTACATGTACACCCCTGCTGGCAACCATTTTTATATACTTTTGTAAGAGTTACATCACAAAAGATATTTTCATGCTACGTGAGTACTTCTTTGGTAGTAGAATATTATATTGTAACAAAGTAATTTTGTTTAAACAAATAAAAATTATTAACCGAATATGTAAGTGGACACCTTAATTAACATTTCAAAAAAAATTAGTTTTGTTAATTAACTAGCATTGTTTTTAACAAATGAAGCTGAAATGGCGTCTTGGGGACGATTGTAACAATAAGTAAAAGGACGATTGTAACAGCTGAAAATAAATAATCTTATGTTTACAAACCTTTATGTTACTTAACTCTTTAAGAACCACCAATAGTTTCCTATATCATTTATATTATGTTGCATGTGCATTATTTTATTTGTCACCTTTCACAGCATAAATTAAAATTTTTAACCCCTTAAAGTTAAAAGTTTAACCCTTTAGGTCTCTGCTCATTATTATTTTTGCTCCTAAAATATCACTAATATTTTGATCAATAAAAAAATATATCACAACTATGATAATATGTATAATTAACTATGTTTTAGTTGAATTTATGAACTGTTACAATTGACCCCGTAAGTGGGGACAATTGTAACAAGTGTACGACTGTCAAAAATTTTTAATAACTAATATAATAACATTTAAAACAAGGTTTTTTTTTCTAGTAGAGGATAGTCTACTTTACTCGTCTGTCAATTAATACTAATAATATATTGGATTTTTTGTTAGTTAAAAATAGTTAAGTAAAAAATTTTACAATTGATCCCACTCTCCCCTGCTGGCACTCAGGATGACGGTACATTTTACCTTGAAATAAAACTTTACTGTAAAATTTCATGGAACAAAAAACCTGATTTACCGTAATTTTCACGATATTACTTACTATAAAATCACTGAATCACCGTAATAAAATTCTATAAAAATTAGGTATAAAATTTTACGATAAAATGGATTTTACAGATGTTGCATTTCGAGGAGCCAGAGCTTTTCACCGTAATTTGATCCTGAACTTTTCACAGTGTAGTAAAACCCAAGAGTAAAACTAATGAACAAAACTTTTATTTGAATTTCTGTTAGTATAAATTACTAATAAAATCCTCAAATATTATTGTACACGAATTTTAATTTTCAAAATCTTTCAATTTTTTTAAAGAATTTGTTTCAAGTTTTGGTACTTGTTCCAGACGCAACTGCGTGAACGCAGAGGCGGTGATTATTTATTATATTATTTATTATATTATTTCTTACATTATTCTTTTATTGGCAACATGTATATATTCTTTGTGTACACTTGTGATAGTAAAAGAGTTTGTTCTATGAGATACTTGTTTTAGTGTTGATTGTAATTAGAAACATTTACGTTTACAACCAACACATTTTGGTGCCGAAACAACTCGGTTTAAAATTAAATACGAATCAGATGAATAATTTACGCAGTCACTCTTTTAAAAAATAACGAAACTTCAAACATCAGTATTGCTCAATGATGGAGAAACCAAACGATAAAGAACTTGGCGATAGTCTGGCACTTTTGAAAAGAAAAAGAAGAACAGTGCGAGGTAATGTTACTCGATTCATTACTCAATTAAATTCCGATCTTTCTGAAACCTCTGACACTTTAAATGAAAATGTCGAATATATTACTCATCGGCTTTCCGATTGCTTGTTAGAAATGAAGAAATTGGATAACGACATTCATAGTTTATTAACAGATGGTGATTATGACAATGATATTATTCAATGTGAAGAATACGTGGATAATGCCGAACTCGCTATCTTTAAAGCAAAAAAATTTGGTAGTAGAAATAATTTTACGTTAATACGTTCCAATCGCCAGAAGTAACCGTTTCTCAAATACCTGTTACACAAGTACCCGTTATGCAATTACCCGTTTCTCACTCTCACACAGTGAAACTTCCTACTATTAAACTCCATACTTTTCGAGGTGATATTGAACAATGGCAGTGTTTCTGGGAACAATTTAAATCTTCTATAGACGATAATAATAGTTTATCATTAATTGATAAACATGTGTTTTTGCGAGGATATTTAGCAGATGAACCTAGACGTTTAGTCGACGGAATCAGTGTTAGTGCCAGCACATATGAAACTACAAAAGCTCTTCTTCAAAACCGATATGGCGACAAAAACAGAATAATTCAAGCCCATTTAGACTTTTTGGAGAATATTTCGCCAATACGTAATCCCACTCCTATTGCATTGAATGAAGTATTTATAGAATGCAACAGAAGACTAAACGCTTTAACGGCTTTAGGAGAGGATATCAACGCTTACGGGCGAGTTTTGGCTCCAAAAATTTTACGTGCCTTTCCGGATGATATTTGTCGCCGATGGATCATTTACGCAAAAAGAGAGAAAATATCTGAAGGTGATATGAATAAACTAGTGCAATATTTATCTGAAGAAGTAGAAGGTGCTCTCACAACACTAAAAATTCGAGGTGAGCAAAACTTTGATTACACATTTAAGACATCTACAGCAGCCTTGCATGTGAATTCTAAAAAGGTTAACCAGACTAAAAAACCATCTCCATTTTGCCCCTTCTGTGAAATTAACGGTCACTGGCCGCAAGATTGTACGAACATAACTGATATCGATACTCGAATCCAAAAATTAAAAACCTCTGGTAGATGCTTCCTGTGTACTAATCGTGGCCATAGTATAAAAAATTGCCTTCGCAGAGATAAAGCGTTCTGCATAAGATGCAAAAAGAAGCACCATGTCTCTATTTGTAAAAATGACAGTTCAAATCAACCTAGCCAATCTATTTCTACAAATAACATCGATACTCGTACACCTAATTTTACTCACTTACAGACTGCTCGAGTATATATAACTGGCCCAACTGGCATTACTAAGCTTACAAGATGCATTTTAGATTGTGGAAGTCAAACCAGTTTCATTCATTCACATCTTGTAGACTACCTAAAATTAGATGTTATTAGCTCTGATTCACTTGAAATTCATGCATTCGAATCATCATCAAATCAGGCTCAATCGAGACGAAAAGTAAGATTTAAACTATCAAGTATTTGGAATCAGTCAGAAATTTATCTACATGCATTTGAAAGTTCTAATAGATATGCAGTTCATCCATCAGTTCCATTAGAGATTGCTTCTACGGCTCATAAGAAAAAATTTAAACTTGCTGATCCGAATGACACCATTCAAGAGATGCATATAGAAGTTTTGATTGGTGCAGATTTTTACTGGACGGTGGTGAATTCTGAGATTCCTTTCAGACTCTCGGAAACAATTGTGCTCATTCCATCAATCTTTGGCTGGATTTTGTCTGGATCCAGATCTCATACATTTGTCGCTTCTTTATCGTCAGTTCATAATATCAGCATAACATCACCATATATTTTGGATGATCAAGCTAGGAAATTCTGGGACTTAGATACTTTAGGTATTAAAGCCATGCAAGACAAAGAAATGTCCATTCGAAATTCTGAAATATTGGAAGACTTTCGAAGCTCTTATGAAGTCCTAGAAAATCGTCGTGTTGTTAGATTACCTTGGAAGAAAGACGTTACTCTTTCTTCAAATAACTATCACGTAGCATCAAAACGCTTCAATACATTGTGCAAGAAGCTCCAAACAGATCCTAGCTTAAAGGAAATGTATGTTACACTCATGGAAGATTACATAGACAAAAGGCAAGTTGAAATAGCGCCGGAAAATCATGATAAGGAAGAAAAAAGCTATTACATACCCCATCATCTAGTCATTAAAGAGAAAAACGCAGAAATTAAGGGACGAATAGTGTTTGACGCCTCTTCTCACACACCAGGTCATCCATCATTAAACGATGTTTTAGAACAAGGTCCCAACTTACTTCCAGAAATTTTAGCCACTTTATCACGATTTCGTCTTCACAAACAAGCAATTATTTGTGATGGAAGTCAGGCTTTCTTACAATTAACTTTGTGGGAAAAAGACAGATGTGCTACTAAGTTTCTATGGTTCAAAACTAGGAAAAGTGATGATGGACATTTGCAGCTAGAGAATGAAATTGTGGTCTATCAATTTACACGTTTACCCTTTGGATTAACCAGCAGCCCATTCCTTCTTTCAGCTACACTTGACGAATTATGCTGCATGTACTCCAACATTTATCCCACAGCAGCTAAACATCTAAAAGGCAATATTTTCATGGATGATTTCGTTGTGGGAGTTGATTCAGAAATCGAAGCGAAGACCCTATTTCCCGAAATGCAAGAACTCACGAGTCTTATAAACCTTCCCTTAGCGAAATGGAGTACCAACTCACAAGTTTTGAAAAACGAATGGAAGAAAGAAAAAATAAAGTTTAAAAGTAAGACTCAAGTCTTAGGTGTTCATTGGGATACAGAAGAAGATTCCTTTCATCAAAATATTAAGGAGCATGACCACGATTTATTTAAGGAACCGATCACTAAACGCTTACTTCTGAAAACAATCTCAAAGATTTTTGATCCCTTGGGAATTTTCTCACCATCTACTGTAATAGGAAAAATTCTCTTTCAAGATACATGGCTATGCGGTATTGAATGGGACGAACTTTTACCCCCATCTATCGCATCAAGGTTTTCAAAATGGATTATAGACTTACCACATTTAAACAACATTCGAATCCCCAGATGGATTGGAATATCTTCTGCTGAAGTTACCATTCACGTATTCTGCGATGCTTCGGAACGTGCTTACGGAACAGTGTTATATGTACGATTCTCAGAAGATACTAAATTTCATGTTCGAATGGTTTGCAGTCGTAATAGACTTTCTCCTCTGAAAAGAATAACACTTCCCCGCTTACAGCTGTTAGCCGCATTATTGGGTGCTCGATTACTCCACTATTTTTGTACAGAAACTAAACTGGATAGGAACACAGCAACACTTTGGAGTGACTCAACAGTTGCCTTAAATTGGATACAAGGTGATCCAAATCGTTGGAAAACTTTTGTCTGTAACCGAACGAACGAAATTCTCAATTACACAAATCCAAAACAATGGCGGCATTGCCCTGACAATGAAAATACTGCCGACCACTTGTCTCGTGGTGTTGCACCAACAGAGCTTAAATCATTGGATCTTTGGTGGCTAGGACCTACCTGGCTAACCCAGTCATCAAAATTTTGGCCTTCAAAACAACTGAGTAACGCTAATCCAGATATTTATTCTGAACTACGTAAACCAGCTTCTCAATCTTTATTGATAACTTCTTACCAACCTCTTATTGATATATCGCGCTTCAGTTCATATATGAAACTTCTTAGAGTTACAGCATGGATATTTCGCTTCTTGTATAACTGTCGATCCAAGCAACACATTTCCAGTGGCGTAGCGAGGGGGGAGCAAGGGGGGGCATCATGCCCCGGGCGCTGCACACAAAGGGGCGCCAAATGGTCAGCAAAACAAAAAAAATTGTTGGATAATTTTTATTTTTATTATAATTTATTTCTGGAAAATATATTTTAAATTTAGTGCCGGTGAAATATAATAAATGTTAATTCGTAAATAAAAAGGAACACTAATCAAACTGTAATAATATATTCATAATAGAAATGACACGTCTTTTCGACTGGGCTAACTCGACCTGTGTCTGTCAGCACTTCCTTTTGGCATCTACGCTGTGTGGTTACATATATTATCTCCAAATATTTGCAGTGTACAAAGTACAAACATCAGTGTACAAAGTGTTTGTATGTTTGTACAGTGTACAAAGTACAAACATTCTTTCTTTCAGAACACTATTTATTTTTGCTTCTATAAACGCAATGTAGCTTACGCTTGTTATTTTAAAACGATAACAATAGCACTCTAATGTACTTATATGTACAGTCACGGAAAAAAGTATCCCGAAAATAACAACTAAAAGATTGTCTATTTTTTATTATAGATACTTCTCAGACACACAACAAATACAGCGTTTTGCTGTTTCTAGGAAAGGACACAAACGCCGTATTTGTTGTGTACCTGAGAATTATCTGTTTCAAAAAATAAATGATTCTTTATTTGTTACTTTCCGGATACTTTTTTTCGTGACTGTACTTATCCGTGACACTTGCGACAGGTTGTGGAATTCCGCTACAAGTTAGGTAAATACCCGAAATATTAATGTTTTAAGTTATTTTGTGCCTGTATTTTTCAGTTTTGCGTCCTTGTCATCACTCTCTGCTTAGAATAAAAATGAAATGTTATTAAATGTTATAAGTTTAATGTTAGCATAAATTATAGTGTATATTTCACTGTGTTGCTACCTTTCAAGTTCAAGGCATTCTTGGTTAGTAATAAAACAAATAAGATTACTTACTACATCTACTCGACGATTCTATTATTCAGTGAATAGGGTATGAAAAAATTTGAAATGATCAACTTTGATGATATTATTGAAAAATTTGCTTCATCAAAAGCGGAAAATTTATATATAGTTATTAGCTTCATTAATGTATTATAATCATATTATTAAATATATGTATCTCCATAGAGATAATAAATATTTACTTTTTTATTGTTTTAAAGTTGCGTGTTTTTAAAATATTTCTTTATAAATATGTAAAATAAATAATAGGTATCTTTTGAACTAATTCTAGATGATCATATACATTTCAAAATCTAGTCTTGTTTTCTCAACTAAAATTTTTTGTCTCAAATTTAATGCCTAGCTTGTACCTATGACTTTATTTATTTTACTTTATTTATTTATTACTTTGCGAGTATATTTTACTTATAATATTAGATGGATTTCGAATGGGGGGGGGGCGCTAAAAAGGTATTGTGCCCCGGGCGCGAGTTAAGCTCGCTACGGCACTGCACATTTCTATTGACCTCACATGTGATGAGCTTAACACAGCAAAAAATTACTGGATTCTTACAGTGCAAAAGCAATGCTTTTCGGCAGAGCTTAACGCTTTACAAAACAATTCCCCTTTGCCAAAATCTTCAAAAATTAGCCGTTTTAACCCGTTTCCTCAGGAAAATCTCATACGATTAGGAGGTAGATTACAGTTCGCATCGCTCAAAAATGAGCAAAAACACCCTTTGCTTCTTGATGGATCTCATCCTTTTGTACATCTTTTCATATATTACACACACGTGAAGCTTCATCACTTAGGCGTTCAAATAGTACTTTCAGAGATTCGTTCCAACTTCTGGATAATACGAGGACGTGTAGCCATTAAACGAGTGCTCTATAAATGTCTACCTTGTAAAATCTCTCAAGCATCTAGAAGTCAACAAATCGAAGCTCCTTTACCAAGAGACAGAATTACACCTTGTCTTCCATTTACTACTATTGGCATAGACTTCGCTGGCCCACTTTATGTTCGTAACTTAAAACCTTTAAATACAGCCTATATCGCACTTTTCACTTGCTCAACTACTCGTGCCGTACATATCGAACTAGTCTCTGATCTCACTACTGACAAATTTCTCATTGCCTTAAAAATATTTGTAGGCAGAAGAGGAGTCCCTCATACAATATACAAGGACAACGCCACTACCTTCCATGCCGCTAATAAAGAGCTATCCATTTTATGGGACAACTTAACATCATCAAAAGTTCAGCAATATTATGCCCAGACGGGAATTAAGTGGAAATTTATTGTTGCACGAGCGGCTTGGTGGGGAGGATGGTGGGAACGTTTGATCGGACTAACAAAAAGATGTTTGCGAAAATCCCTAGGTCGAACCTTGTTAGATGAAGAAGGTCTTTCTACAGCATTAGTTGGTGTTGAAGCCGCATTAAATAGTCGACCGTTAGTTTATGAACAAGGAAATGATGATCCTGAAGAATCATTAACACCATCCCATTTTCTTACCGGTAAAAGACTTACAACCATACCGTCACAGCCTGCAGCATCAAGTAGAAATCTGACAAAATTGTACAGGCAACAACAGGATTTATTAGACGCATTTTGGAAGAAATGGTCTAAGGACTATCTATTGCAATTAAGATCTTTCCACCAAGTTCGCAACATTCAAAAATCTTCTCATGTTCGTGTTGGAGACATAGTACTACTTCACGAAGATGTAAGACCACGACATACGTGGAAAAGAGGATTGGTAACCGGACTAATTAAAGGACGCGATGGAAAAGTCCGGACTTGTACTTTACGTTCTGAGGGCAAGGAAATCTCCCGACCTGTTCAACTGATCATTCCTCTTGAGGTTGATCAGGGTGGGGAGGATGTTCCAGACGCAACTGCGTGAACGCAGAGGCGGTGATTATTTATTATATTATTTATTATATTATTTCTTACATTATTCTTTTGTTGGCAACATGTATATATTCTTTGTGTACACTTGTGATAGTAAAAGAGTTTGTTCTATGAGATACTTGTTTTAGTGTTGATTGTAATTAGAAACATTTACGTTTACAACCAACACAGTACTATTATCAGAAATTTTTCTTTCTCATTTTTCCCGCTGCTTTTATCGACCAAATTGTTACAATTTACTGTTCGATTTTGTTACTTTACAAACTCAAACGGTGAAACGGGAAAGCTGGCAACTTTTTAAGCTGCATTAGAAACTATATATATCTAAAAAAGAAAAAGCAAGAAAAAAATTAACTAAGAAAATAACTGACACACATATAAAAATGATGATTAATTTATTTTCTGAAAGAAACACGGAAATACTTTAAACATAAAAATCCTTTAAAATTCGAAAAAAATCAACAGAAAAATCAAAGGGAGGTGGGAAGTTCTCGTGGTCTTCATCTTCATGTAACTCAAATGCGGGTTAGTTCCATTAAAAAGTCCTCCATGCAGGCAAGGAGTTCCCTTGTTTTCTGGATTGGGTTCAAAATTACAAGACTACGGAGTTGAACATTAGCAGTCGTAAACTCAAATACTGGGTCGGCTACTCAATGACGGTTATATATATATATATATAATTTTACCTTGAGAATGAGCTATTAACTAATTATGACCAAAATGTAAATTACACTGATTCAATATAATTTTAAATACTTTTTAAATTTCTGCAGTTTTCCTCACTGAAGCATTAACTCATCTCCTTTCCTTCCATTGACGTAAAACACAGGTGTTGGGGACAGCAAATAGTAAAGGTAAAGTATTTACGGTGGAAAAATTCTTTAGATATGGAGGTCATGATGACGTAGGCGTCTTATTAAAGCTATAAGTTTGTTATTTGTCTTCCCTTTATTTGATTCGAGTATTCATCAAAAACCTATTGGTCGAAATCGTTAAATCTAACAATGGCAACATTTTTAATGACATTGATTACAGTTGTTTGCGAAATTGTCTGTAATGTTCCAAGTATTTTCTAGACGAGGGACGACTGTTTTTCGTTCGTGAATCACTTTTATAAATTTTTATCTAAATTTTTATACAAAAATATCAGGATTTAATGACTCTAATTCAGTTTACATTTTACTTTAACTGCATTAAATGTAAATTTTTTTATACCTGACGATTCGTCATTCATAATATTATAAGCTGAAAAATAATTTATGTAATATTAAAGATTTTGCTACTAGCTTGTCAAGTTCATCAAGTTGGTTGCCAAATAAGAATACGGGAAAACAATAATTTTTGGACCTATTTAAATACGTTGTTTGGAAATTAACGTAATCTAGGTCCTTAATTTAAATAGAAGTATGTACTGTTTAAAATGTGCACGGGCAGCGCGCTCATAGAGTGGTTCCTCTAGCGGCACTGGATGACAACTCCGGATATGAGTTGCTACACAATTCTCAATCCTTTTTTCTCTAAATATGTTACCACTAGATTGAATCGCCTTGCATAATTAATTTAGTCGAAACCTCAGATTTGCTTAGAGATATTGAATTGTTTAGTGACTACAAAAAAAAGCAAAATATATCATCCTTTCTTAGTTTATTTGCCAGTTTCTATAGTGTAGTAAATATATCTTAAGCGGAGTTATTATCGAATCCTTTGTATAACTTGAAAAATTAGGCTTTGACTTTGTTTTGAAGGAAAGTTTTAGGAGAGACCATCAAAACCTCCCCCAGCGACCGGGTAAACCTCTGCACCAAATGCGGGAAATGTCAAATAAGGAAACACGCTAAAATATCGAAGCAAAAAATTTTAACAAAACAGATAATAAGTAGCTTCAAATGTATTCAAAAATTTTTTTGAGTGGCTCGTATTTAGAGAGCTCTTTTTTACGAACTCTGAAAGAGATCGATGACTTTAGAGTTCAAACTTAAATTAGAAAAAAAATGTTATTAAGGAAAAGACAAAGTATCTCAAATCATCTTTTAAAGCTAACTAATTTTTACGATATAAAATTAATTAAATGTAATCTTAAATAAATAACATAATTGTTTATTTATTTGAAATAGTTCTATCGTTCATAATTGGTAAAATTATTTTACACATAATTATATATCAGTAAAAGTCATTTTTATTTTTATTTCATTCATCTACGTAGAGTGAAACTGATTGCGAATTTGAAATCAGCATTCGAAAAAATATCCAAAATTCTAGTCAATAACCTACTAATGCATTAGAAAATAAAAATTTTTAATTCATTCTAACGTGAATAAATGCATCTTTTGCTTATCTGAAAATCTACTTTCCTTTTTTTTTTCGCGAACAGAACTTTCAGACAGACCTAATTATCTATATTTCTGTTTGCAATTGAACCACTTTTTAATTGTTGAGAAGCCTGTTCAAGAGCGATACGAGAGCTGAAGAAATTTTCAGATCTAAAAGAACAGGGATGCCATTGCCAACTACTCCGCCCTCTGGAAAAGTTTTAATAAAGTGGTAACGAATTAAATACGAACTTGTACAATAAGCAGAGTTACGTCTACATTAAAAAACAGTAACCAAGTAATTAATGCTTTTAGGTTGCATGTTATATGATTCTTGTAATTTTTGATATTTAGTGGTGGAAAAAATAATTAAAATCTTCTGAATTCACAAAAAGTCCGTTTTGTTATTAATTACTGTCACAACTTTAAAAAGATTAAAAAAAAAAACAATAAAAAAAACTTTTTCCAACCATTTCTATAAAATAGACTATACACTGAAATATTTCCTTTTTTTAAAATTTCAGTATCCACCAGCCAAATGTATTGCTAGCAGATACCTTTATTAGATCTAAAATAGTGGAAACATCAGTGTGAAAGAATTTAACAAAATTAAATTTTATATTAAATATATTTTATTTTCTGTAACGGTAGTTTCTAAAATTTGAATTACTTCATTTCTATGTCAGCATTTGTCACGTAAAAAGATGCAGTATTTTTTATATTTATCTAAAATCACATTTCTTGAAATGATTTAATAATTCATATGCCTTAAAATTCAAAATTTTTTGAAACGTTTCCACATGAATAATAATAAATTACACTGTAGACCATAAGAACCTTGTCATGAGTCAATGGAACTATTTTCTCATACTTTTTCCTTTGTCTTTTATTATTAACAGTGAAACCTCTCGGAAGTGACCACTCTCTGTTCCACAATAGAATGGTTGGTAATCGATAGGTGGGTCGTTCTTAGGGGTTACCTTCATTGAGTTCAAAATGTTATCAAAGGTACATAATTTTTTATCAAACAGGTTTAATTTTACTCACAAGGAAAACTAGGGAAGTGTGACTCGTCAATTTTAAAATAAACTAGTGGGATGTATGCCTTATGAGGAATAATTTCAGGGGGCAACATTCGTTTCGGCCCATAGAAGGTCCTGTGAGAGATAAAAAATAATTCAATATATAGAAAAATCGATATTTTATTACTTCAATGCAGACTATTAGTTATTGTAATTATCTCATACTCCAATTAATTTTGTGGTACTTACTTTCACGTACTATATAATGCATAGTTATTCTCAAAATTGATTTTGAAAATTTTATATGTCTGTAATTTTTCAGAAAAACCTGTTAGGTTAAGTTAAAAAAAAAAAATTTGACATTAAATTTTTTTTTCAAAAATTTTCCAAATTAATTGGAGTATGTAATTGCAAATCAATCAATTAATTAATAATTAATTAATTAATTTGCTAATTGATTTATTAATTAGAAAATTAATTAATTAGCCAATTAATTACAAATTATCTGGAGTATGAGGCAATTACAATAACTAATAGTCTGCATTGAAGTAATAAAATATCGATTTTTCTACATATTGAATTATTTTTTATCTCTCACAGGACCTTCTATGGGCCGAAACGAATGTTGCCCCTTAAAATTATTTCTCATAAGGCATACATCCCACTAGTTTATTTTAAAATTGGCGAGTCACACTTCCCTAGTTTCCCTTGTCAGTGTCATTTTCCTAGTACAGTCCGCAAAAAAAAAAAGATATCACCCTGAATAACTTTCGTTCTAATGATCCGATTTTCACGAACTAAGTGTCAATCTTAATGGTTCCTGGGGGTGACCTCAAATATGCTAATTAATTAGTGCTAACTATTAATTAAGTTACGAAATCAGACACAAAAACGTACTTTCTCTGAATAAACATATATTTTTTTTTACATATTTGGAATCTAGACACTTGAATTAGGGGGGGTAGACAAAATTTTAAAACAATTGGGTCGTAAATTGGGTTGCAATAAAGGTTTATATATTTGGCGATAGTCCAGAAAACCGCCAAAAAAAGTCGCCTGCGCAAATAAATATTTTAAGATAACCCTTGACTGATTCAAAAGAGAAACGCTTAATTTTACTAGGTTGCTAGGCAACCAATTTCTGACTGTAAAAAAATTGAAATAATGTTTTGTGATTGCTCTGAGAGGTTTAATTAATAGTTAATAGAAAACACCTCGAAGTTTCTAGGCAATAGACAATTTTTAAGTTCATTTATGTCCAAAAAGCAAAAAAAATAAATAAATAAATAAAATAAAAAATTATTTTAATCTCTTTTGAAAAGAAAATTTGAATCGATTTATAAGTTTTCAGAATTTAAATACATGAACTTTTTATCTGATATTATTTAGATTATGCTATTTTTGCTATGTTTATTCGAGGATTTCATACTAAAATCAAATTAACAAAACTTATAATAGCTATATACAAAATTTTAGGGATAATGATTTTTACAGCTTTTATCGAGTCTTCTAGGCATGAAAGTTTGAAGAAAAAAAAAGTGCATGAAAAATAAAATGTAGATTGTATAGTAATTCTAATGCGCATTCACAAGGTTTTCTGTAATTTACGATTTCTTTTTTCTATAACTCAATGAATTGCTGAATGTTTAGTGGCATTTTAAAAACATTGAAATATGTTATGTTTAAGAATAAGATATTGAAATAATATGTTGCATATTGTATGATTCATTGTTTAAAAAATTGCTTCATTTTGCTAGATATTTACGTTACATGGTTTTCTTTGGATAAAAATGATTAGCAAATAGCATCCACATGTTTCGATACATTCTGAAACTTACGTTCGCAAATTCACCATAAAATGTCGCACAGCATATTCTTCAATTACGATAAGCTACATTTACCACCAAATACTGCTACTATGATTATTTTTGTTATATATATATCAGATATATATATATATATATATATATATATATATATATATATATATATCAGATATATATATATATATATATATATATATATATATATATATATATATATATATATATATATATATATATATATATATATATATATATATATATATATATATATATATATATATATATATATATATATATATATATATATATATATATATATATATATATATATCAGATATATACATATATATATATATATATATATATATATATATATATATATATATATATATATATATATATATATATATATATATATATATATATATATATATATATATATATATATATATATATATATATATATATATATATCAGATATATACATATATATATATATATATATATATATATCAGATATATATAGATATATATCTGATATGATACTCTCTTTTTAAACAGAGCTCGTAAGGCCCTTAAGATACTGAAATGGGGGCACGAAAACTTAAAAGATTTTTTTTTCCTAATGCCCGCCTGTGTTAACATCAGTCAATTCAGGCATCTACAGGGCGACAGATATCTGTATGGCCTAAGGATTCCTAACGAGCATCAAACATTCTCAAAATTAAGTGTTCATTCATTGGAAAATTTAGTGTTTATTCAATTTAAGAGCTGTTCCTTCACTTGGTTATCTTACTACTTATTATTTAAACCACCAAAAGCTTAAAACAATATTATGTAAGTTATCTAAATTTTTTTTACATAATTTGCATTTAATAACAAATATGTCGACATGCATTTAATAACAAATACGTCATTTAGCTAAAATTACAAATTTTGAAATTTTTATGATTTTTTTTTAAAGACAAGCTAAGCTTAAGTATTCCTTCACTGGTTACTTTACCCTATAAGATTTTGAGAAATTTGCGATGTTGTGAGAGATGCTTAAAAATGTTGACTGCGTATTTTTATTAATATTTATAAAATATATATTCAAGAAATTGATGAATATTTTATTCCAAATTTATTCATTCGTATGTATATTATTGAAATTTTATCAGTTATTGAGAAAAAAAAAGAAAAAAAAATCACATTAAAGAAGCACAATCTGTTGTATAATCATATTCTATCAGAAGCATGCTTTTATAAAACTCCACATTCTCTGAATAAAATGTATTTTATTCAATAAAATGTTTTATTCAAATTTCTTTACTAAATTGCAAATAGAATTTTAGACGACTAAAGAAGAAACATCGTATTTTATAGCTTAAAAAAATAAAAATGAAAAGATAAGCAAACGATCAGTAGCGAAAAAAATATGAATGAAATTTTATGCTAAGCGCGCGAAGTCAAGTTCCTCGCAAGTTTATCACATTTTAATATTAATCGCTCCATTTAATCATTTCTTCATTGTCGCCAAATTATTTTTTTAAAAATAATTAATTTTAATTTTTCTCAGCTTCTAATAAATAAAAACAGTTGAAACTTTAGATTTTTCAATTGAAAAATATGTAGATTAATATGGTATAAAAAAATTCATACCTTATAATTCAAAAATTTTTCATCCCTAATTTTATTAAATAATAAAAAATAATTAACAATTATTAAAAATTATTTTTTTCGTGAAATTATCTTTGGGTAAATGAGTTTTATGACTGGGTGAAATTTTCTTCGAATTGCTTTATTAGTTTTTAAAATATGACTAAAAACGTAAAAAGTGAAATTAACATTAAGGGGTACGAACTTTGGATCGCTCTCCTGACCAAACTATGAGGACCATATTTCCCAGATTGCGGCTACCCCCTATATTTTGAAGGTTAAGAATCCAAATATGTAAGAAAAAATATATGTTTATTCAGAGAAAGTACGTTTTTGTGTCTGATTTCGTAACTTAATTAATAGTTAGCACTAATTAATTAGCATATTTGAGGTCACCCCCAGGAACCATTAAGATTAATACTTAGTTCGTGAAAATCCGATCATTAGAACGAAAGTTATTCAGGGTGATATCTTTTTTTTTTTTGCCGACTGTACGTAAATGCCACTTGCCTTGGCGTCATGAAAACCGTATAGAAAGTTTTTATGCAATTTATTAATATATTTCTATCCAGAATTTTTTTTAAAATTTAATTTGTGTGCCTAAGAGTTCCCACTTCTCTGCTACGTAGAAAGTGGTAGGAAGAAGGAGATCATACGTTTACGATGCTATAAATTATGTTAGTTTGTAATGAAAAAAATAATCGATATTACTTTTACCCATAGCAAACAAATATTATTAATTCATAGGTACCATGTATCACGCCGAAGTCGTCTTGCTTACAAAAGATATGCAGCGATGTCACAGGCAACTAAAATGTAAAAAGTGGTAGAAATTTTATTTATTTATTATTTGTATTATAACGCTATGAGTTACACTTCAAATTGTTCTAGTTGAAAATTTATGGAAAATCATTCTCGGAATCCACTTTTAGTAGTAAACTAGCAATAAAAACTACTCCGCTTTCTGCAAAATTCTAATAAATTGGTAGCGAATTGAAGAGTAAACCATGTAGAATTAGGAAAATTACGCCCACTCTTTAAAAGAGCCCACTTTCTTCTTATGATACTTTATATTTTCAATATGTCCAATTACAAAAAATGAAAAAAACTTATCTAAAAATAACTTCTAATTTTGATATTAATGGAAATTATTTTTTTTACAAAACTTAGCAAGTTGGCACTTCTAGTTATCTAAAAAATAAGCTAAAAATTTGAAAATTTTAATCTCTTTCATTGAAATTCTAAATTTTAATCGTCACTACTTTTCGCTATTTTAGTCACCCGTGGCAAACCTGGAAATGCATACTATTAAAAAAAAACATATTCTGTAATAAATAATGATTTATAACACGCTCATAATTAGCATTTAAAGCATAAAGTGTTTAGCTTTAACTTTATTTTGTTTTTGTTGCAAAAAAAATAGAAACTCTGAATAACACATGAACTAATGATCGGAATCAGACTTCAGAATCGATCTTAATGATTCAGGGGCCAGAACTTAAATTTGCATTAATTAATTGCACTCGTTAAATAGTGCAGCAGACAATATTTTAAGGAACAAAATCAGTCATATCACCGAACATTTTTTATTAAGTTTCTTTTCCGTCAAATTCGAATTCTGTCGAAATGGTTCCAACAGTATGGTCAGGAGAGCTATCAAAAGTTTAGTTTTCTTATCTCGTAGAATTTTCAAGCTCATCGAAACATTTTATACACAGTTATAAAATTTGCTTATCCAAAGATTAATCTATGCCAAAAGTAGCTTTAAATAATTATTTATAATTTATCATTATTGATGTGGAAACGTTTCAAACAATTTTGAATTTTAAGTCATATGAATTATTAAATCATTTTAGGAAATGTGATTTTAAGTAAATATGAAAAATACTGCATCTTTTTACGTGACAAATGCTGACATAGAAATGAAGTAATTTGAATTTTAGAAACTACCGTTACAGAAAATAAAATATATTTAATATATAATTTAATTTTGTCAAATTCTTTCTTGTATTGAGAGCGTTTTTTAAGCATCTTATAAAAGTATCTACTAGCAATACATTTGGCTGGTGGATACTGAAATTATAAAAAAGGGAAATATTTCTGTGTATAGTCTACTTTATAGAAAGGGTTGGAAAAAGTTTTTTTATTGTTTTTTTTTTTTAAATCTTTTTAAAGTTGTGACAGTAATTAATAACAAAACGGACTTTTTGTGAGTTCAGAAGATTTTAATTATTTATTCCACCACTAAATATCGAAATTTATAAGAATCATATAACATGCAACCTAAAAGCATTAATTACTTGGTTACTGTTTTTTAAAGTAGACGTAACTCTGCTTATTTTACATGTTATACTGTTTAATTCGCTACCACTTTATTAAAACTTTTCCAGAGGGCGGAGCAGTTGGCATCCCTGTTCTTTTAGATCTGAAAATTTCTTCAGCTCTCGTATCACAGGCTCCTTAACAATTAAAAATTGGTTCCATTATAAACAGTAATATAGATAATTAGGTCTGTCTGAAATTTCTGTTCGCAAAAAAACACGTATGATTTTCAGATAGGTAAAAGGTGCATTTATTCACGCTATAATGAATTACAATTTTTTATTTTCTAATGCATTAGGTTATTGAACGGAATTTTGGATATTTTTTCGTTGCTGATTTCAAATTCGCAATCGGTTTCACTCTACAACATTGTTTCGCAACGGGGGCGGTAACGCGTATACTCTCAACGCTTGGGGGCGTTGAGAGTATGCTGAGGGGCGGTGGACTTGTTTTGGGCGGTAGGGGGGCGATGAGCATGTTTTGTCATTCAAATTTAATCTTAATACTCCCAAAAAAAATTATTAAATTAAGAATCATTTAATAAATAAAATTAATCTAAAATTAATGTTAAAGAAAAAAAAAAGATTACATTTATGTAATAAATTAAGATTATCTGATACGCAACATTAATACAAACAGTAAAACGAACTTATGCGGCTCATATTTTCCGATCCGAATTAGCACAGTACATCAGTCAGCAGTTTTTGCCTCTGACTCATTCAAGCCATTTGATGAAAATTGAAGTGAATGTGTTTTTAGCAAAAATGTTCGATTTGACCCGTGTTTCTCGTAATGATTTAGTTTGCTTCCTAACAGTTTTTTCAACAGTTTCGATTCGATTTCATTGTTTTTTTAGCCAGGTACGTTTGTGAATTAGTTCGTAATCGTAAATTATTTATTAATTTGAAAAACCAGTTGATTTTCTTTCATTCGTATTTTGCTGCCACCATCAATGTCGTTTAACATAAAGAAGTGTCTTCAATACAGTGCCACGAACTTGAAGTTTAGATTTGTTTAATCGCTTTCGAACTCTCAACTACATATGTATTTATTTTATAACAAAGTTTAATATAATGAGACAATGGAGCCTTCCCGTTAGCAGAAGCATTTGCAAAATATTCATCCTCGTATACAAAATAAAGATTTGTCATTTTTCATGAACATCAAAGACAAGTTTCTTAAGGCTCCTTTGGTCTCAGGCTTACAAACAACCTCATCACAAAAATTTAATGATGGTTTAATATACTCTTATATAATATATCAAATATAATCTTTAATAATATGTCATAAATAATTGCTAAATCTGGGAAAGGTCATACCATCGGCCAAGAATTGATACTGCCGGCTGTCAAGGAAGTTTTAGAAACAGTTTTACACTATACAGCCTCATCCGATTTAATCAAAAATATCCCTTGCAATAGTGGGTCGACATGGTGGGTTTTTCGCTGTTTTGAAGAGGGTGGTACCAGATATTTTAGCTGTTCATTGCGTGATTCACAGACAGTATTTAGTAAGAAAAAAATCTCAGTGACCGTTTGCATCAGTCACTGCAATATGTCATATCTGCTGCTAACAAAATTCGCAGTAATGTTCTCAACCATTGATTACTCAGACTGCTGTTTAGGAAAAATTATGAAGAATATCGCTTGCTACTACACATAGAGATTCGCTGACTTTCCAGAGGAGCATGTCTCAGTAGGTTTTGGAATCTTTTCGACTCTGTGCTTGAGTTCCACGAAGACAGAATGTAGCTCTGAGAGACAGATTGCTAGAATTTAAGATAGACGTTGGTGGATTTATTTGCAAAATTTAATGGCGTTAATTTACAACTTCAAGGTGACAAGCTCAATTTGATTCCGACAAAATCGGTTATTTCTACATTTCTGAAAAAACTTATTTTGTGGAAGCAGAAATTTGGTAGGAATGAGTTCAGCCAATTTCAAATCTTATCGTATCTTGTAAAGGATGGCGAAATTTCCTCTGATGATACACAAGAATATAGTTAACACCTTGACTCTTTGAACATGAACTTTTCTAACCGTTGTAAATATGTTTTGTTCTGGAAGTCCTTCCATGGGTTATGAACTCTTTTGTGAATATGGAAACAGAAGAGGTTCAGATTCAGGAGGAATCGGTGAAACTTTTAATTAATGAAGCTTTGAAATGGTGATTGCTCACAGAATTTTGGCTTCAAGGTAGCATCAATCGCCTCTACTTTGAACTGTTGACTATTGTCAAAATTCTTTTTAATTTCCTTCCCTTTCTGCTACCTCGTCGAACGTGGATTCGGTGCTGTTATGAATCTAGTCACAAGAAAAGAGAAATAGTCTCAAAATCATGTAACGAGGGGACTAAAAAATATTGAACCGAACGTTAAGAAATTGGCCATGAACCATCAAGTACAATCATTCCACTGACATAGTAATTTGATTGTTTCGCTGATACTATTTTTATTTTAGGGTGTTTTTTAATTATCTAATTGAGAACAAGATACTCTTTTTAAGCATATTTTTCTTTGTTGTACTTTTTTTTTCAGTACCGTATTTATTTTTATTATGATAAATAGACTGCGATTATCTGCCGGGAGAAAATTATCAACTTAACGTACACATTAATTTTTCTTTTAAAAAAACAAATTTAACGGTTAAAAAATTGCCTAAAAATGCCTCTTATATTTCCGCACACCCCCTCCCTCCTCATGCTCTAAATAACTATATTTTCACAAAGGAGGGCGTTCGGCGTTGATATCTTTTTTGCTTCTTAAGGGGGCGGCAACGTTGAAAAGGTTGACAATCTATGGTATAGATTAAAGAAATAAAAATAAAAATGACTTTTACTGATATATGTGTAAGAACAACTTTACCAATTATGAATGATAGAACTATTTTAAATAAATAAACAATTATGGATAATAAAAATGGAGTCCCTCCAGCCCCTCCCTCAATCATATCATTTTACTTGATTCAACTTATGACTATTCAAATTATGACCAACCAATTTAGATGAATCAGTTAGCGGAGCTTCGCGCCGAATACTGAGATAAATATCATTTCCAGTATTTAATTAATTTTCTATCATAAAAATTATTTAGCTTTAAAAGATGATTTGAGATACTTAGTTTTTTCCATAATAACTTTTTTTCAATTTAACCCTTTCGCACCGGACGGGACAAGTGCTATCCCAGTCTGGTAAAGTTTTGATATTACGGCTGGGACATGGGTGAAAGCCCTTATATAGCAAGACGGAAAAGAGAAAAACCTGGTACGTAAAACATTTCATTCCAGCATTTTTTTCGAAAAAAATGAAATATCTATAACTATCAAGATTTCTTTATAATTCTGGCATATATATAAAACTGCTTCTTTTCCAAGATAAAGTAGATATTGTTGAAAAATTTAAAAAAAGAATAAGTAAACTCCTCCCCAAAACTAGCTATAACTGAAATGGTTTTACTACCAGCCTTTCCTGTTTTCCGTCTCGCTTTCACCCCTGGGCTGGGACAACAGATGTCCCAGTTACTGAAAAATATCTAGGACAGAAAATAACGCCCACTTTGGTCTCCAAGACCGATTTTAAGGCCGTCTCATAGTTCTGAGTCCCTACATTTCTCACGTCAATCATTCCAGGTCTAATCAAGCAAGCGACAATTTGCTCCGGACAGCGATTAAATATTTTCGAGTGGTAGTGCATTAATTGTGATTTTTATTTTAATAAATTCAATTTATTAGGTTTTCAGCCACCACTATTTCTAAATATTTTTTTTTAATGGCGGGCACTTGGAACTATTGTCTATTGGCTACAGAAAGTGCCAGAACTGCTAACTCTCTTTTCGTTACCCAGTGGGCACCTGTGGCGAAGCCACGGCGGTGGAGCAGCGTCGCCCAGATTTCTAAATAATTCGAAGGCTCCTTCTTCTAATAAAGGGTCGAAATGAGTCGAAAGAGAATTTACCCTGATAACAAGTTGAGACAGCTCGCTTATATTAGTGAGTCTTCTGAAACAGAAAATGCTGAAGAGGAGACCGACAATGAAGTCGTTTCACCCAATCACAATGATTTGTTTGATGATGAAGTTGAGCTCCAGAACCAGAATCCACCATCATTTTCATGGTCCCATCCAACTAACTTTACACCACGAATGCCACTAGTTACTTACATCAAGGGTCAAACAAATTTCTTTATTGGCAACGAAGCTACCGAAGTGGATTCTTTGTTCAAGATCTTTCCCAAAAGCTTATTCATTTACATTGCCCAACGTACGAACGAAAGTATAGGAATGGAAAGAAAGAACATTTGGAAATACGAGCAAGGAAGTCAATAAGCAAAGGCGTTCTTCCTCCAAAACTATATCATCATCATCACCAACAGCGAGACTTTTCAATGTTGGAAACCATTTCCCAATTGAGGGAAAAACGGGAAGACTATGTGCATGGTGCGCAAAAATGAATAAAGAGGCACGCTTGAGAATAGTGTGCACCTCTTGCAACGTAGCACTGTGCAAGAACTGTTTCCAGCCCAACCACACCCTCAAGAAACCCAGACTTTAGATACTGTTGTTCCTCCACTACTTTCACTTTTTTACCTTTCTTATTTTATAACTGTTAATTTCGAAAAGTGTTCATAAATAAATATGTTAATAAAAATGTTAACGCAAATGTACATGAAAATGTTAATTAAAAAAACGTTGCCTAAAATAATCATCAAAATGTTAAGTAAAATTTCAATAAAAATGAGTTATTGACTCTAGAATTCCGGCCGGGACATACCCTGTCCCGGGGTTTAGATGCTTTGGGCTTACGGCGGGACATATGCTGCCCCATCAATGAAGATTGTGAAATAATTGTTTTTGATGGTGCGCTGTTATGGGGACGTTTATGCAAGACCTTCAACCTGTTAGGCATATAAGTTATTTTATCTAATAATCGCTTGGAGGAGAAATAACTGATCCCGGCAATGGGGCGTACTTGAACTGATTTTTCGCCGTATTGAAAGGGTTAAGTCTCAACTCTAAAGTCACCGATCTCTTTTAAAGTTCGTAAAAAAGAGATGTCAGAAAGAATTTTTGAATACATTTGAATCAACTTATCTGTTTTGTTAATATTTTTTGCTTCTATATTTTTTCGTGTTTCCTTATTTGACATTCATTTGACTTATTTGACATTCATTTGGTGCAGAGGTTTACCCGGTCGCCCGGGGACGTTTTGATGGTTTCTCCTAACATTTTCCTTCAACACAAAGTCTATGGAAAGAATTCCGTGCCACCCAAAGGTGGTCCCAAATAGAGGAGGTCGCTCTACAGAGGTGGTCTTTCTGGGAGGTTTCCCTGAATTATTGCTGTTGTTAGTATACGATACGAGGAAATTTGGTTTAGTTAAATTATAATTAATGTTGTTTTACCTTGAAAATTTTTTCAAGTCATATAAAAGATTCTATGATAACTCCGCTTAAGATATATTTTAAGAATTCTTGTACAGACATGAAGCTAAAACAGAATACTATCTCAAATTGGCATTTAAGCGGAGGACTAAACGCAAAAACGCTATAGTTTTATAAATCAATAGTTAGGGAAAAGGAATGGTATTCAACTGCAATTTGTTTGCCTGTGGTGGCGGAGCGAAGCTGGAGATTTCCAGGTTTCTCCATAAAAAATATCTCCAGATGCCTTGCATCAAAAAGGTTCTAGGTTCGAATCCTGGGCAAGGCATGGATGTTCTTCCCTTCTCTGTACTATATGTCCTTACTGAGGGAGCAACGTTGGTTCACCTAGTATGGTGCCACAGAAAGAGTGGCCAACAAATCTGCCCTTCAGATGACGAAAGGTCATTCTCCAGGTCAACATTGGGAAAAAAATATCTCCAGGTTTTAACAAGAAAACAAAATGGTTTTGTTGTTTTTCTTTATTAGTGATTCGACAGATTTCGATAACATTTTCATTTCTTCGTCCGTGTTTTTCGGCCAAGTTTAACGTTAACTTTCTGTCTAATTTGAAAATCATCCTATAATAATATTTACTTTACTTACCTAATAGAATCTTCTTAAGTTTTTTAATCTAAATTTGGCAAAAAAAACATGTAAATCGTAATTAAAATTTTTCGAATCGATTGAAACAGTGTCCGAAAGAAAATCTGGAAAAAAATCATTTCGTTATTATGCACACAAATGAATTTTTTATCTTCTTTTTTACAGTCTGCTTGACAAGTTTTCAAAGGTCGAAATCACATGCAACAAAAATATCAAACTTTAATATTGGTAATTAAAAATTCCAAAGAGTTATACATAAATTTAAAAGAAAATAAACTATTTTAGCGTGTTTGCTATCATCATATTAATTTAATATTCCTTACGGCTTAAACATAAATACAAATCTGAGGTTTTAAGGTTACTATTTGAAAAAGACACTTAAGAACATAAATTTTGCGACTTGTCTACGATGAAATACAGACAGAAATAGTTGGACAGAAATATTGAAATCCATCTAAACTAACTCACTTTTTTCATATTTCTAAATAAATACTCGGAAAATTATTTTATAACTTCAAAAAAGTTTAGGTCATGTGATTTCCTATACACATCAATAAAGTTTAAAGCTTTTAGAGGTTTGAGGATCCGGCTACAAATTACGAAAGAAACCATAATGTTTTTTAACATCCTATACCGAAAAATATAGAGATAAGTTTGTAACTTGCATCAATTATTTTGATTATCATATGCAATAACTGCACAAAATTTCATAAACCTAACTAATATTTATGCAAATACAGACATTTTTATAAAATTTAAAAAATAATAATAAATAAATGAAAAATAATATTTTTTCTGCCTTACGTTTTCTTACTGCGGAAACATTCAATAAAATTAAACAAACTTTTTAGAGTAATTTTTAATCAGTAACAAAAATATCATTTTAATATTTGAAAAATATTCATTAAAAATTTCGTAAGGTATGAGTATTTAAAGTACTGCGCATGCGCGAAAAACATTCCGAAATTTTTTTTTATCATAATTTTGCTTTGAATCGTATTTGGATAAAAGTCCGATTTGAAGTTTTTGAAAACGTAAAAAAGTTTCTAGCAATTCTCTAAGTAACTTTCGTTCATTTTTGTTAATGATTATTTTCGCAGTTACAGTAAGAAAAAGCAATGGTGTTTTTAATGAAAATGTCCATATTTCCGTGCTTATCTAACCTAGATTTACGAAATTTTTTGCAGTCATTGCATGGGATAATCAAAGTAGTCGGTAAATATTACAAGCTTATTTCAGTATTTTTTGACATAAGATGTTCAAAAACACTACTTTTCGTTCGTTATTTATAGCTGGTTCGTTATTTATAGCTGGTCCCTAAAAGCTGTAAAACACAAATGGTGCTCCGCGGAACCTTAGAATTCTGTAGAAGTGTGACATGAGTTTCGAGAGTTGGGACACTTTTTATCAGTTATGATTTTCAAAACCTATCATCAATTTTATATTAATTAATTATCCATTATTTATTTAACATTTCCGTTATTTTCAATAAAACTACTTAATTGAAATGCTTGTGAAGAAAGAAAAGAAAAATGAAGGGAAAAAAAACGGATTTTCTAATAACAATGGATTGAATGAATAATGAAAAAGAAATATTTGAGAAAAATCTAGAAAACGGACATATCTCAAAATGCGTATTTAAGTAAATGGACATAGATCAGAATTCGCGTTTAAAAAAACGGACACAGCCAGAATAAAAAGCTCATCGATGACATGCTTATAATAAATTCATAATACTATTACTATTTATTTTTCGAAAAAAAAAATGTCTTTTCCTCAAACGATGATGCTGTAAATCTTATCACCAAATCTTAATTCTCGCTAGAAATCTTAGTACACAGAACAAATTTTTAAAATTTTATAAATTATAGAGATTTTATTTCCTCTTCTAAATAAACTAATATGTGGATACTTTTCCTACCACATCATTCTTTTTTAATAGGATTCTGCGATTTACTGCTAAGATGAAAGATTTCCATATGACTCATTCTGTTAATGCGGAGTTGTACTTACGTATTTACAAAATATATAGAATGCAAGCATTCTATAAAATACTTAAGTAATTACATAGAGTGATTGATCATGCCATTTATTTTATCTATTTTTTAGCAAATTATTTTACTAATCTCTTTCTTTTCTTGAATTCCCGCACGATATTTTGATATCCCTTTAATTAATGAAACTATTCTGACTACTAGAAGTTCATATTTGATGGCTTTGATAAATTTTCAAACCGAAACATCCGTTGTGAAAAAGCTAACGGCGTTTTTATTTTTTTATTTCCATATCTAATGAAAGTATTTATTTCTTTATTTCATTGATGTATTTATTCATTTTATTCACTTCCGTTTTGGAGGATGAAAGAAAATAAGAGTTTCCTTGAACCTTTCTTGGAATTAGTTGAGTTTCTTAATGAGTTTGTTCACCAGGAACGTGTTTTAGAAATCTAAAAATAATTACTTATATAGAATATGGACTATACATAGAATTTTTACTTATATTTTCGCAGTTATATGATTTTTGTTCCATTATTAAAATGTTTTATTTGAAGGGAGATTTTATGTTACACTTTTGGAAGGCTCTCCGTTACCGATTTGTCTCGCCGATCAGCTAAACGCTCTGCAAGATAACTGGTTTTAATTCCGTCGTAACTCTGAAAATAACTTTGGGATCTCCTTTTTTGATTTGTGCTCTTTGATCAACTTGACAAGGACGCGTAGGCCAAACTTTGTAATGAGCACACAAGCCTACATAGTGCACAAGTGTGCGTAATAAAAAATAAAAAAAGGAATGTAGATAAATAAATAAATATAAGTAAATAAACAAATAAATTTAAATAAAATAATTAAATAAATTTACTATATTCGATAGCTTGTAAAGATTTTGACAAAGTTTCTCCGAATATTTAAAAAATTTTATAGTTTGCAAAATCACGAAAATGCTAATATACCTCTGCAACAAAATGACATAAGGGTTAGGATGAAATTCTAGACATAAATATGCATATAATGTACATAAAATATACATGTAATAAAATATAAGTAAGAATGTAATACATATAAATATTATTTTTGAAAAGTTATATGCTGTAATGGTAGCAAAGTATTTTAAAAACTTGGAATTAGTTCTAATTTTGCTACCACAATTAAAAATTCCAAAGATCCTTGAAAACCTCAATTTGAGTAACTTTTTTCAATTGAATTGAAGTGTGGTTACTTATTATTTTATTTATTTAGGCTATCGTCAGCAATGATTAACTCAGAAGACAAGGGAGTTGTGAGTCCTTTTTCATTAAGACATTCTGAATTCCTTTTTGACTTGCCAACTTTTTCGAATTTTAACCGGAGATTTTTCTCAAATATTTCAAGTCTGTAAGATATCTGCGCCGACTTTTGAAATAAAATGATTTTAATTCTTAGTACAGTGCATAAAAAAAATAAATGAATCACTCTGAATAATTTTTGATCTCATGGTAAGATCTTCACATTAACTCACTGATATAATCATTAAGATTGAGGCGACTTCAAATATGTTAATTAGTTACAAGCGATATTTTATCGAACCAGATACAAAATTGGACACAAAAACGCACGTTCTCTTAATAAACACATCTTTTTTTTTTCTTCCTTCGACGGATTTGGATTTCTGGCCTCCGAAATACAGGAAGTAGTCGCGATATAGTCCGACTAGTTTGATCAGGAGATTGGCCTAAAGTTTGAACATTTTAATGTTAATTTTGAATTATTTTTTTTTTTTTACTTTTTCGAGAACGTTCAGAAATTTTTGCAAACAATTGTAAAATTTGTTTATCCAAATATGCAAAAAAATAACTTTTAATAAATATTTATCTCTTTTTTTAATATTTTATTCAATAACAATCGAAATTTTTTTTTAATTGTTAGGTAATCTTTTACATCTTTTTAAAGAGTGTAATTTTATATGTTAAAAAACAAAATCTGAATGACGTTAGTCGAGTAGTTTCTGAGAAATCGAATTTTAAAATCACCATATTTTTTAAAGTCGATTTGCACTAATTAATTATCATATTTGAGGTGACCCCCTCGAACCATTAAGATTGAGTCGTAGAAGGTAAAAATCCGATCATTAGATCAAAAGTTATTCAAAGTAGTTAATTTTTTTCATGCATTAAATTGATGATTACAAGTGGAGAATGGGGTATAATCATAATAAAAAAAGTATATAATTTGTTTCTGATTATATCCTGTCAAAATTGCTCTGAAATGAAACCTTGATTAAAATTAGAAACTGTTTGTTACGCCTTAAGAAAGCTACGCTTTTTCAATTTTTATTTTTTTTTTATTTAATTTATTTATTTATATTTCTGTATATTTATTTTGCTGCCTTTTTGTGCGATATGATTTCTCTAAAATACAACGCATACTTCAGTCAAACCCCGCTATAGTGAACACGGTTCATAGTGAACGAACTGTTCGGTCCCGTGTCTTGCTTTACATGTATAATGTTATTTTTTGTGGATATACTGAAGCAAAAATGTGAGGAAGTTATGAACATTTTTCTCTCTTCGAATGATTTTTTTCTTCATTCTATTTTTTGTAATAATTTTGAAATGTCTATTTCAAAATAAATACTTATACTGATTTTTAAAACCATCTATAGAGTGAAAAGTAGCGATCAGCATCTTTTCTTGTTTGCTTCTTTTATCTCACTCTCCCATTCCTAAATAAAGGCCGACCCAATAATTGTAGTATTATGATTAGAACCCGGATTTTGATGACCTAAAAAATCTCAATTAATGCCCTTAAAAAGTGCAAAAAATGCCCTTAAAATGCGAAAATTGCGCTAAAAATGCCTTATGACATGACTTAAATAGAAGTAAAAATATTGAACTAAAACAATGTTTTACTCTTCAAAATTATTATGAGTCATTTCAAAAAATATAAAGCAATGCAATACTTGTTCTACGTTCATTAAAGTTCGACAAATATGCTTTATATCCAAAAATAACAAAGAAAGAAAAATATATTGACTCCAAAACATTTTCATTTTGTATAGAAACTTAAATGAATGTAACAACTTCCATCTCATAATATTGCTAAATATCAGAATTACAGTGGATTATTAAATTTTTTTTTAATATTTTGAAATGTAAACGAGCGTCTCTTGTCTGAAAGCACATTTTTATACCAGGAGAAGCTTCTTTCAACGTCTACTGATGTTATTGGTGCGTACTTGAAAAGGACGGTCACACTTACTGACAATTCTTCTTCAATTTGAAAAGATGTTGCTTCACCTGTTAATATCCTAGAAATTTTCTTCATTGTTTGGAAGCCAGTGTAATAATAAAAAATTATAAAAAATAATGAAAATTAGAAAAATTTAACAAAAAATTAAAAAAATGCCTTAAAATGCAAAATACGCCCCAAAATTTTAAAGAAAATGCCCTATATATCTCAAAAAATGCTCAAAAGGACAAAAAATGTCCAAAAATGCAAATGTCATCAAAATCCGGGCCTTAATTATGATTGTAATATGGACAAATTTTCCCTGAATCAGCTCCGCATCAGCTAAAGATTACTAATTATTATTTTTTTTTTTTGTACACAAGACGAAGAGTAATAAAAAATAAGTTAACACATTTTTTGTTACTGCGTATTATTTTTCAGTCATTTCTGTATTGCATTTTATGGGTCATTTATTTAAATAAAAGGAAGGAGTTCGGAACCAGTAGTTAAAATTATTTGCGGAACGCATATAGTGAACTCCCGGTTATAGTGAACCAAAACTTCGGTCCCTTGAAGTTTACTATAGCGGGATTTGACTGTATTTAAGAAATGGCATGAAGTACTTATGTAAAAAAATATATGCTTACTTATTATGGACTGTGCACAGGATTTCTTCACTTCATTGTGTGGGGGTGTCTTTATGAAGTTTATAGATCCACTCAGTAAAGCAGTAGGGTGCAGGTAAACTTAATAATCGCTACCTGCGGCACTACTACTTAGCCACTGGGATCCAGACACCATCCTCATGCTTTCTTTCACAAAATACTCCTTGCTATTTCAAGAAAAGAAAAAAATTTAAAAAATTAAAATGTTACATAAGTAATTATGGAGACAGAATGGCACAATGGTAAATGCACTAAGCTGTTATTGAGAAGGGTTGGGGTTCGATACCCTGAGGCGGCTTGAAGCTTTTCCAGCTTCAGATCGAGGTGTACCAGCTTGTCTAGGAAGTAAAGGTTGCTGATGGGATATGCTGACCATATTGCCACCATGATGATATTGCCGTTCATCACAAAAATGTAGTAGCTTGACCATCAGGACTAACAATTTGTTGTTACGGGTGGGCTTTATACGTTGTTGTTGTTTTTTTCCAAGTCATAAGATCCAACTTTTTCAGTTTATTCAAAAGATTCTATGCCATCGGACTTCAAATCCAATTTTTTGAATAAAAAGTAATTGGATCTTTATATTTTTTTAAAAAAAGTGTATTCTTCTATTTCCTACCATCAAATTGATAAACAAAACTATTTCCGATAAAAAAAAATTACAACACAATTATCGGTCCAAACAGAGATTATGAGTGTTGACTGCATGTATCGTTCTTTTTTCTATTGATATTTTTGACATTTTTTAATTTGACAATATTGATATGTTTTTAAACAGCGTGATAACGATATTTTAAAAATCATTTTCACGATGTACCATGAAAGCCGTATGTTACAATAAAATGCGAAATACGACGATAATTTAAAAAAATCTATAAACATCGAATAATACTATAAAATCGTGAATATTATCGTTGCGAGTATTGATAAACTTTATTTGGATTCTAAAAATATTGACTAGTGTAAAAAATAATTTAAATTATTTCAATTGGAAAAAACATTTCCTGAACCGAAATTGAAATTCCTATATCAACCATAACTAGTCGTAGCATTGTGTTTTAAATATAACATTATACTTCATGTGCAAGACGAAACCATATCTGTAACAAAATAGTTGATCTCAATATCGAAATAACTCTCAACAGGAATTATATAAATAACAGGTACGTTGATTGTCTATGTCTACATCAGAGGTCTTCTACCTGAGTTTTGGAATCCTGGAACTTAGGTTTCGCAAATGATCACTGTTTACTTAATCAAAGCGCAATAAAAATTTTAAAATTTTAATTTTTATGAAAGACAAAGTTCTTAAAGTCTCTTTGCTTGTAAAAATAAATATTTCATGGATAAAATAAAATCTTAAATTTCGTAAAAGTCATGTGCTTCAAATATATTCAATTACGAATATTACACCTGCTTCAAATGCATAAATTCCAAAAGAGCTGGGAAACATTTTTGTCCTTTTTTTCAATCTATGTAAGCTAAAAAAATTTCTCTTTGTATGCTGCGACAAAAACAAAATACAAATAAAGATTGATTGCTGATGAAGGCATTAGTTTGGGAATTTTAACAATTGTTCTAGACTTAAAAATACTTTGTTTAAGAAAACAATCAGAGCCAGATCATTAAGAAAATTTTTTTTTAATAATTTGTTATATTTTAAAACATTGTTACCTTTGTTTATTGCTAATATAATGTATTTTTGAATAATAAAAATACCTTCATTAGCAAACTTACCATTCATTATTTTATTAAGATATTTCCATTATAATAAAATGAAGATGCAATAATAATTTTGCAAATATTAGTGGGCTAAAACTTGGATAACCTATTTTTATTTTATTTATCATTTTATTTATTTTATTTATAATTATTTTATTTATGTATTTATTTATTTTTGCTCTTGATTAAGAGGTTTCTTCAAAAAAGTGGTAAGTTTATAGGGTTTCTCAAAGTGTAAAGGGTGGAATACCCCTGGTCTACACTAACTAATTACATGTATAAATAAAATTATTAATCTTCCTTATTGTTGTTGTTACTTATGCCACTTGCCAACACCAGCAAGCCTTTTTGAACTCGAATTTTTAAGACTGTGGGTGAGTTTCTTGTTTCCTCTGTCACGCCATCTGAGGCCAAGAATACGACTTCAGCCACACACTTACGTCACAGCCTGTTTTACAGGAAGGACCCAATCATACATACTTTGTTCTTCCACATATCGCACTTTTGATCAGAGAACGATCAATCTCCAATTTAGTAATTGATTTGTTATGGGCACTTAGAGGATTTTGTGATCCCAACAGTTTTAACGTGCACCAGTCACCATTTAATGCACGGGAATTCTTCGGCCGGTGAAATTCGAATTCAACCAACCAGGTTTTTCTGGCCCTATCTTCATTATTAATCTTTCTTCCGATTCTATTAATCAATCGATTTGTAATGACCATAATACATTTACAATAAAATTTTTTATATAGATATGAAAATGTGTAAATTTTTTCTTACGGTAGAAAATATTCGTTTAATTTAAATGATATAAATGTATTACCAATCTTTGAACAGATAACAAGTAAAAAAATTATATAATAAAATCATGATTGAATTTTTTTAGTTTTAATCAGTACTAAGATAAGTTAAAACTCACGATAAAATTAAGATTACCTCAAAATATTTTATAATGGGAAAATATTTATTTAAGGTTTTAAACTATGTTTATCCAATCAATCGTTTCGCAAAGTTGTGCAAGTTCATTTAGGAATTTCTCCTCAATGCATTCCATCTTCCTTATTAAATAACAAGGAGAAAAACTGATGTTTTGGCATGAGGAACAGCTGGTGATGGATATCATTAAGCATATTAAACACTAACTCGGCTTGACTTATAAAATATCAAAGTTGAAACTAAAATGATAGATTATCTATTCGGTACATCATAAGATTATGAGTATTTCTTTCATTTTTAAACCACTAATTTGTCTGTAAATATCATCGGCTTACAAAAATAGACTTCGGATAGACGATTTCATAATAATACATTGGAGCTAATAATACATTCCAAACAGATCTTCTAAATTTTATAAAGTGCTTCAAAAAAAAAGAGCCACGTTTCAATGCATTAGTAGCCACTAAATACATTTATTTTGGAGAAAATATATTCTTATAAGATTTTTTAAAATCTAAAGGTTCAAAAGGTATTTAAAAAAAAAAGAAAAAAACGAAAGAAATACTAGCAATAGAGTAAAAATTAATTTAAAAACTTAACAAGAATTAGCATTAAATTGTTTAAGGATCTCGGAACACTCTCATAAATATGACAAGAGTCTGGATGGCCGAATATATCCAGAAGGTTACGGGCTCAAATCACGTCCGGATCAAGAAACATCAATTAGAGCCGCGATGGCTCAGGGGATTGAGAGTTCGCCTTCCAATGAGGTGAACCGGGCTCGAATCCCAGCGATAGCTAGTCGATACGAATTCTGCGATTGGCTATTACCGATCACAATGCTGGCGTAAAATATCCTCAGTGGTTGATGGATCATGGGCTAGAGTCCCGTTGTCGTTAGACTAACAGTGGAAGGTTTTCTTGTTTTTCATCTCCGCGTAACGCAAATGCAGATTAGTTCACTAATAAGTCCTCCACGAATGCAAATTTCTCTCAATACGTGATTCAGGAGTTCCCTTGCCTTTTGGATTGGGTTCAAAATTACAAGGCTACCGAGTTGAACATCGGTAGTCGTAAATTCAAAATTGGGGCGGCTGTTCAACGATCAGGGGCCTGTCTAGGTTTTTCTGACAGGTACCCATTTTGTGAAAATTTAGACGCAATTTGTGAAAAATTAAAAATTATATTAAAAAATCAACACATAAATATGAATTTATCGTTTCTTAAGGGATACAAAAATGAAATTTTAAGAAAAAGTATTTCCTAAAATTGAATTTGTGTTTCCTAAAGTTGAATTTGTGAAGGTACCTAAACGGTAGTAAATTCGGCCTGGACAGACCCCTGACGATGGTTATAAAATGAAAAAGAAGTACACTTATGATTAAAGAAAATAATTTTCTTCAACTTCAAAAAGTCATTTCTAAATCTAATTAACTTTTTTTTTCTTTTTTTTTTAAGTAAACGAATTGGGATAAAATTTGAATAGCAGAACTACCATGTTTTATCTGTCCACAATATTTAAATTTGTAGTTACATAACAGTTAATTGATGACTTAAAAACATAGTAATATGATTATGAGGTCTTTTGTATTCATCAGCCGTAGTGATCAGAATCATTTTAAATCTCATTTATTAAACTAATGACCAAATGTTAAAGCATCAATTCTTATAGCACCGAAAGTCCAAGCCAAAAATCTGGAAAGGTAAATAAAATAGAACGTTGTATTTTTTTTTTCCTCTACAATGCTTTGTAAAGACAAAAAGGATGAATGAAGGCTTACAAAAATTCTAAAAACTCTTATGAAAATAAAAATTAATGTAATATCTCTCTTTTAAAAAATGATTCTAACATACATAATATGCAGCTTTTAATTTAAGCTTTAGCTGTGCGCTGAGAAAAATGGAAACCGTCTCATTTCTTAACTTAAAATTTCGTCTGCATTAGTTAACTAGCGTATTTGAGACCACCCCCTTGAACCATTAAGATTGAGTCCTAGAACGTGAATATCCGATCATTAGATCAAAAGTTATTCAGTGTGGTCCGTTTTTTCTTTTCGCACTGTTCATAAAATACTGATAGAGACAAAGCTTTTAATTCGGTATTATAATTTTATGAAAAGTAAAAAAATATATATGTATGGCAGAAATTATTTAAATGACATATCATTTCGTAACAGTTATTACGTCTTTTTATATTTTTAATTATATTAATAAATCGTGATGGATGAAATCATGCAATTTAATTTACGAAACCAATGAATAAATATTGAAGTATAAATTTACACACAATGATTCTCACAAGCATCGTTATATAAATGTATAAAATAGCAATTTTTGAAAATACTATTTTGATCTCGGTTATTTTTCTTTTAAAGTTAATAATATATATAAAAAAGATACAATATATATAAGATATGTATAATCTAAAAATATATATAATATAGATTTTTCTAGAATATAGTTTAATGGAATAAGAAAAAGGAGCCAGACGTATTTTTTTCAAAAAATGATTCTCACAAGCATCGTTATATAAATTAATAAAATAGCCATTTTTGAAAATACTATTTTGATCTCGTTTATTTTTCTTTTTAAAGTTAATCTAAGGTCAGTTGCTTCCTAAAATTAATTTAAAGCACAGAAATAAAACAAATATACTTATGAATTTCTTCGGAAGAAAAAAAAAAGTTTACTGTTCATATTACAATAAGGCTCCAAGAAAAGCAGTCCATGAAAGCTCCAAGAAAAGCAGTTAAATGGATGTAAACACCTGATCAACTGATTAAGTCCAGTAACAGTGGAAATGGTATCCATGATGTCAAAGTAATGTCCATTGAATGGAAGTGTGCGCCCCGGAAATTTGTCTGCAGTGCGTGGCTGTCGATAATAGACCGACTTTTTACTTCCGGGCCAAGTACAGGCCGCCTTTTAACTAATATCGCTCGGCCGTGGAACTGCATTTTCATCCACACTTAATACCTATCGAATGTTAAAAAAGTATGCATCTCTCTCTCTTTTCAAATTATGTGTTTAGTAAAACATTTTTTCTCTCGTATTTATTCTTTTAGAATCATATAACAACACCATATTATACCAACATTGTAAAGTAGAGAATTCTTTAGATTTTGTTTATTTAGTGAAAAGTTATGAATTGCAAAATGGGTTATAAGAATGAACAAGATAGATAAAAAATTTCTCATATTTTTTTAAAATTTCAAATATAAATAAACCAATTATTTTTTAATTCGTGTTCGTTTAATTACTACTTCGTTTTTGAATAAGCTAATATTAAATTACCATTATTAAATTACTTAATTATGTGTTTAGTAAAACATTATTTTTCCTCGTATTTATTCTTTTGTTATTTTTTAGAATCATTATAATAACACCATATTATATCAACATTGTAAAGTAGGCAATTTTATAGATTTTGTTTATTTAGTGAAGTGTTTTGAATAGCAATGGGTTATAGAATAAACAAGATACATAAAAAAATTTATTTATATTTTTTGTATCAAAAATAGATAAACTAATTATTATTTTATTCCTGTTCGTCGAATTATTACTTCGTTTTCAAGTAACCAAATATTAAATTATCATTTTTAAATTACCAAATTATGTGTTTAGTGAAACATCTCTTTTCCTCGTATTTATTCTTTTAGTATTTTTTAGAATCATTGTAGCAGCATCATATTATATCAACATTGTAAACTAGAGAATTTTTTAGATTTCGTTTATTTAGTGAAATGTTCTGAATAGCAATAGGTTATAAGTCTAAACAAGATAGATAAAAAAAATTCTTATATTTTGTATGCTAAAAATAAATAAACTAATTATTATTTTATTAGTGTTCGCCGAATTATTACTACGTTTTTGAATAACCTAATATTAAATTACCATTATATCAATTCTGAACAAAGTAAGAATCAATAATTGATGAATTGATGTTAGTAAAATTTTAACCTATTTGCGATTTTATTTTTAAATATTCAAATTAATTATTATTTTAACAGTTATTTAATTATACGGATTATTTATTATTATCATATAAACCAGTTCAGTTTAATTATAGACAATGACTCTTGTTAGGTTTATTAACCCTTTGAAACAGATGAGACACCCGTGCCTCTTTTACATATATTTATTACAAACTAATTAAAAACTATATAATAATTACAAACATATATACTAATTACAAACAGAAATATTTCTTGGTATTTCTTAATCATTAACTCGTAATCTCATCTACTAAAATAGATTTTATTTCAGACTTTACGCTAAGGAATGATATTTTTGAAATGTAATACATATTTGACTAAACAATAAATATCACAGCGGTAGAAAACCACAAATTGGGCATATCATCTAATTTATAGAATTAACGATAATTTAAAAAAATAAGAGAAAAAACTTTTATCTAAATGTTTTTAGTTTTTTTATGTCTACAAATAATGTAACCATAATACGTATTACAAAAACAAATTTAATTAAAAATTTTGTAAAATTAACTTATTTATTTAAATAAAGAATAGTATTGCATTATGTTAAACAGTATACATTAAAATATTGACAATATTCAATATGAGGTGATAAATTTTAAATTACATAAATAGTGTTAAATGCTAAACAATTTTTTAATTCTTTTCATTTAGTATTTTTTATGTGTATAAATTTAGTTATTCTTAAAAACTATAACTTTCAATTATTAGCATATTTTAAGGTTCTTTCCTATAAAACCCATTACACACAAATAATTGAAAAAGGCAGAAAAAGGGGTTTTTTTCACAAATAAATACAAACTTACGTGTGTTTAATTTCTTTAAAATGAATTCGTCAAGAATTTTAAAAAAATATCAAATTAATTTTTTTAAACCATTCGTTAAAATCAAATCAACATTATGAACAAAAATCTTACCACCATTTTTAGAAACACAGAGTAGCATTTGAACTACTATTCCGCACACACAGCATATTGTGAAAGACATGAGTATTTTTCTGTCAAATGTGAGTCGAACAGGTGTTTATACCAACGGTTTTTAGTTCCATTTCGAATTTACCGTCTGATAACTGATCTGAATAGAAGAAGGAAAAAAAAGTACTTCTAAAAGTTATCGTTTGAAAATACTCGGAATATTGAAAAAGTTATTCTAATAAGTTCATTAATTTACCAAGAAAAATACCTTGTTCCGTTTTCTTTATGATTTTAACTACTCGGTAATGCTATCTATCACTATATGACTCAATTTTTTTTAGTGGAAATATTTTAGTTGGTTGCGAAATTATGATCTTTTAGCGGATTTAAACGGTCATAAATGGATGCCTAGTTTCTTTCTTTTTTTAAAAAATACTTTTTTTGGAGATATTTAAAGTTCGGGATTAATCACATGCAACAGCATTACTAGTTCCGTAAGGCATCTTGCATTTTAGAATAATTCATTTTAGAAATGAATAGTTCTAAAATAAATAATTTTTTAGAATAATTCATTTTAGAATCCAGCATTTCAGAATACAATTTTTGATTCTCGACGTTTTCGTTCTTATTAATTCAAAAAAATTAAGAAAATAGGAAATTATTAGATTAGATTAGGAGAAACAGTACTTGGTAACAATTGCTTTCTCAATATATATATAACAATAAAATTAAACGGTAGTGAAATTATGATTTCTGGTAGATATAAAAACATGATTGGTTTGATTTTGCAAAGCTTTGCATGTCTTTTCGTCAGAACTTAAAAATACCACAACTTGATTGATAAAGAAACATTTTATACGTAAAATGTTGTTGGCCTGTGAGGGCATGTCGATTATGGCTCCACAATTTCGTGATTTACGGCATTTCATTTTATGCGTGCCTCTGCGAATTAATTGCTAGTGTTTTTTTAGTATTAATACTGGTGATCAAAAGCAATTAAAATCACATTTCAATTACCAAGAATTAAAGGATAAGATATAAAATTAACTACCACTGGAAAAGTCACAAAGTAACAAACTTAAACTTCAAATCCGTATATATGGTGGCTGCCAATTTAATCTTTTTAGGTCTGATGTATTTTAAATAAGAACAATTAGGAATAGTTTTTAAAAAAGGTAGCCAAATTTTGAAACATTTATCTACTCTGAAATTCAATGCAAAATCTACTATCCATATCGATATGAAATCTTCAAGATTAAATTTATGAAATTAAAGTGAAAGCCAACTGTAAAAAAGTTTTCAGTATATTCTTCAGAAAAGTGAATCACCAGATTTTAATTTTTCCGGATCATGCATAATTTTGTACTTCGAATCTGACGAGGTTAAATCATATTTTTTATGCCAAGAATTGAATAGCAAAGCTGAAATTACGCCAACAGTATGGAAAAATTCTTCAGGAAAAAAACTTACAGCTTCGTAGCAATGTAAATTAATTTATTAGTATTTTCTCTTAACAGCATTTTTCCTTCTCGCGGACTTCCTAACTTATTCAGTTTTCTCGTGATTTGATTGAAAATTTAACAGCGCATACATGAGGTCATGTGTGCGTGCCCAGTGGTTAGGGTATCAGACTTTAAAATTCGGAGGGCCAGGTTTCGATCCTCGATAACGCCAAACCCGATCGAGTACGCAGGGATAGAAAAAAATTCCATAACACTAACACAACGGGCTGTTGCGGAAATGTTTTACTTTACTGGCATCTACTAATACAAGAGTCAAATCAATGATAAGGAACTGATAAAATATACCAGTGTATATTTTTGTGTAATTGATTGATAAGCCTGTAAATCTATCAATATGATAGCATGTAATAAATAATTGATAAAATATGCCAGTGTCAAGGTAAAGAACTTAAATACTTTCTGTTCTCCCCAACTCGTTGCTTGGAGACAATGTTCTCTCAATTCTGCAAATGATAAGTTGAAAAGAAATTTTCGGCGCTTAAACAGATTTTTCTTAAACATTCAAAATTGTAAAAATAAAACCTACAATACATAAATAATTCAACGTATTTATAAAAAAAAGTTATATGGCCATTTTACGTACTAGCGAAATTGGAAAACTGGAACTTCCGGGTTGATATACCGGAAGTTCTAGCTTTCCAAAAAAATTTCGAAACTCTTTCAAGGCATTGGGTGTCACTTTGGAATGTTTTGTATTAAAGGTATCGTTTGAATTTTATCGCTTTTTATTATTAACGCTTTAATAGTGGAATTTTTATACTGTAGTAACGTTAAAAGTGTTCTTAATTATAAAGTGGCAATGCATTTATATTTAAATTAAGTCAATATAATCATCTGTTAGCTACCACTTTAGATTTCCTTAAAACAATTTGTTTTATTTCATATTTATGCTAGATTTATTTTTATTATAAATATATTATGGGCTGTATAAATGTATTTCTCAACCAAGTTATAATTTTTAGACTATTTGAACATGAATAATTTTTAAATTTTTTTTAAAAGATAAGAGTTATAAATAATTTTCAAAACAGTATACATATTTTCTTCTACTTGTAATAAAATTACACTTTTAACAAACCGAAATATGTGTTGAGCAAATTCTTTATTTTAACTTAGGTTTACAGTTTTAGTCGCGACCTGAAATTAATTGAGGAAACAGAACAGCTTCGCTACCTAGTTTTTAAAATTCACATTGTTAATTCGATATTCAATTACTCGCAAAATGTAACAAAAGTTTGGATTTACAGTATAGGATAAACCAGGAGTGTACAAAATGGTTATAAGAAGAGTAATATATAAAATATACCAGTATTATAAAGTTTACTACCATTGTTAACAAAATTTGTCGTTTCAAATAACACTTGGACAAGCCATGCTCACCGGCCAGTGGCCTTGTGAGTAAACTCAGAAAGGAGCACCTTTCTTTCGATGGCACTGCTAGGGTGAAAGTACAACTTAACTCAGAACACCCCGGATAGATGGCAGCACCACCCACTCGTGAGACCACCTCCACAATTTAGACCTAGATCTAAAAGTAAAGGAAATTTTCTCCAGATCCCTATACTCATGGAACAGCTCAGCGATCGACCAAAGGACTATCAATTTTACAAATTTTACGAGCAAGTTTATCGCCTGTACTCGGTAGTTCTTCGCGGTTGTTTGAGCATCGAACCTCGAACCCTTCGGATAAATTTCGGTGCTCTGTTCAATTGTCTACTATTGCTCAAAAATAAATTTACATTTCTCTGTTGAAGCAAAGTTCAAGATTTCTTGTCCTGGACTTCCAATTTTTGGAAAATATAAAATAGTATTTGTGCCTTTAGGAACAGTGAATATTTTTCTTAATTAGTGTTAAACCGAATTAGGAAGGGAAAAGAAACATCAGCAATGACGTGAATTCTAAGAGACATATTTATACAGTTAATGTATAAAATACAGAAAATTTCTTTTTCAAAACGAAAAAACGGATCTGTAGCATTGTTGCCCAGTGGGTAAATTGATGTAATTAACGATTATCACAAATAGGACTAATCTGTCCCAAAAAAGATCAAGATTTACAAAGACGTAATATTAAATAAGATGCATTAACGAATAATCAATGAATACAAAATTTAATAAGTTTATACATGTATTACTATATTAACTGCTGATCAAGAAATAAATGCATGTGCACATTTTAGAAACAAATCTACACCGAATATTTACGTTATGAACAGAATTAACGGCAAATGTAAATATATTCGTATTTCTTACGAAATGATAGTGTATCACCAATTCTTAATGGACCATCAGAACTTTAAAGTCCTTTTTGATATTCACCAAAATTTTTAAAATTATTGCAAAACTATTTCATTACTTCTAACTATGAAAACCGAAATATATCAGCATAAAATCCCGTATTTGGAATTAAATATTTTGCATTCCAAAGTGGCTACTAATAAAAAAAAAACTTTAACGCAATTAATTAGTGGGAGTAGTATGGTTAATTAATTACATTTCATAATACCCTGATGAAATCAATTTTCTACTAAATACTAATACACATTGTTTATAATGCTTTAATTTATTAAAAATAGCATTTACTATTCTAATATTAAATTTTTGAAAAAAAAATTTAAAAGGATCTCATTTTAAGATAGATCCAACCTACAGTAAAAGTCTTTAATATTTCGCACTTTTTTAACATTTTGGAGGCATGGACACGTCTTCATGCCCCCCCCAGAACTTCCGAGTTTGTTCGTTCACGATTAATTAGTAACTGATTTAAATAACTGTAAACAGTCTCGTATCGATCCATTTTGAAAAGACACCTATAAAGCCATTTCACAATCAAACAACAGAAAATAACAAATTACCAGATTGCAAAGTAAGAGATACATAATGATAAACCATTACTACCAACATTTCCAAGCCTATATCTTCTTTAGGAAAGAAACACTCAAGAAAAAGATAAGTGGATAAGATAAGACCAGCTATTCATCTTTCGTGGTATCATTCAAAAATAAAATCCATTCTAAAATTTCAATTTTAAAACTTACCTCGTTCCTTAGGCCGCAAATAAGAACATTTTTTAAAAATATCTTCTGGATTATATTTTCACGAAATATATTGGATTTTAAACCTTGCTACGTGGCCAGAATTGGAGAAAAATGTGACTCACATCTCTCTCTCTCCGATGGCAATATTCATCTATAAAATGCACAGGTGTGTAGTCTCTGTAAGAAGATCCCAACTGTAACGGTTTTTCTGTTTGATCAGCTATGCAGGGTTGCCGAACCTCTGTTTAGACACCTGTAGAACGCTTTCCCATTTTTCGTTGTAATTGGACAGTATTCGCTGTCTTGAATCTTCTGTTCTTATTGCCATTTGAGTTTTTACGAAAAAAGTCAAACGATTTTAAGCTTGATAGTTGGACAAAAAAAAAAAAGTTCTTTTTTGCTAATAAGCTCTGGTGATTTAGACGTCAAAAGACCTCTTAAAAGTTCGTTGACTGTTTGAAAAGTTGACTGTTCAATTTCATTTTATGATGCTTTTAAGTATATTTGAGCGGCATGATAGTGTAAAAGTTAATTAAGTATCAGTTTGTAACAGAAATTTTATTACTAAATTATCGATTTATTGCGATTTGTGCTATTTCTGCGGGTCGTTAATACGTTTTTATTTGCTCAAAATGTAATATGGCACTTAGCTTTTTAACAACAAATACAATCACAGATTATCTTAGTTTTGCTAAAAAAAAAAAAGGTGTTAAAATTTTTTTTTTGCCTGACATATGCAAAAATTCTGATTGGATATATGCTTTTGTACTTACATGCCCACCCGGGAGGGTTTAATTTCAATCAAAAACATCCTAAAATACTGATTAAGCCCTCCTTAAATTTCCTCAAAAATCACATAAATGAATTAATCATCTAATTATATAAAGATAAATATTTGTTTAAGAAAATTAGCTTATTTTTTATGCCTAGTTATGCTTATTTTCCTTTAGTTTCTAAATAATCCTATCCCTATCGGTTGTGCATTCAGAAATAATGTAAAAAGTTTATAACATCGTTTGAAAGTAAAGGACATGCATTTGGCGAGATTAGTTAGCATTTTTGATAATATCACTTCTCTGTTTATAATAATACTTTGCATTTTTATTTCATCGATGCTTATTCGTGCTTAATATTTCCTTTTTAATAATGTCGAATTGTTCTTTGTTAATACTTAGCTTTTTAGGTTTGTTCCTAAAATAAAAGTGTTGATGTTGGAATGTAATTTTTTTCGACAGGCGCATTTATATATTTCCATTAATCTGCAATCGAAAAAAAAAACAGTTAAGTTTCATTCGGGCATGTTTTTTGCAGACTAACATGCCCGGCAGGTTGAGTAAAAATTTTGAGACTTTTCAAGTCTTGGTTAAAATCACATTGAAAAAGAAAATATTGACTCCAAATATTAAAAATACGGATATTTAATATGAAAATTTATATATGCTGCAAGTAAAGAAAAAATTCAGAATGGAATATCTAAAGAAATGCACTTTTGAAAAAAATTCACATGAAATGATTTTTATAAAAATTTCATTTCAATAATGAAGAAAAATTTCACATTAAATTTCTGGGGAGAATTGAGAATTACATACGATGAAAAAACAAATCATTAAACGATGCATAAAGTGATAATTCGATAATCCACAAATCTTAGGTTTCACTAGAATCAACCAAAAATTTAGCATAATGTAAGTAAGGAAAAGAGTCGGAAAATGTAACTAGTTACAAGTAATCAATTATTTTATGATCGTAATTACAATCAGTGACAAACTATGGCTGTAAACATTAATGTTATACAAATAAAAGATTGCACTTAACAATGATTATAAGTAATCAAGATTATGCATGTATGTCATCTTGATTAAGAAATAATTGATTATTGTAATCATTTACACTTCGTCTATCTCCGGTAAGTATTTATGTCTCATTGAACAAAATATCCCGAGAAATTTTTCTTAAAAAAATTTTTTTGATACTGAAATAAACAACTTTAATTATAGTAATTATTTTTTGACGAATTTAACTAAAGTGAGCATTTTGTATATAGACGAGTTTTCTGAAGCATTTACCCGCTTGCAGTTCAGATGAAGATCAGATCAGTTCAGTTTCTGACGTAAATACCAAAAAATATACAATCTTTCATCATTTAACTGTTCGAAAACATGTTTCTAAATCATTTCTGACTTATTCTTTTCGCGCAAAATGCCCCTGGTATCCAGGTGTTAGTCTACATGTTATAAAAAATAATTGAAGCTTAGAATTTAAGATAAATAATTTTTAAGTATTTATTAAGAAATATTAAATAAAATGAAGTTTTGTTAAATATTTTTTAATATATTCCTGTTGCATTTACTTTATAGTTTAGATGGAGGCCAGCATAGTTTCTGAAGTAAATACCGAAAAATATATCATCTTTTATCATTTAACTATTCGGGAGCATGTTTCTAAAACATTTCTGAGATATTCTTCTTAGTATGTTTCTAGTAGAATGTGTCTCAGGTATCCGGCTGTTAGTCTACATATTTTAAAAAATAATTGAAGCTTACAATTTAAGATTAAAAAATTTCAGCATTTTATATTATTAAAAATATTAAATAAAATGAAGCCTTATGCTAATTTACGTTTAAAATATTTTTAATTAGCAAAATTCTTGAAGAACAACCTTTATTTAAAAGTTGACTATTTTCAGAGACTGATTTCAAAAACATTTCGTTTCTTTTCCATTATTCTTTTTGAATTTCAATGTCTAATTTTTAAGAAAATTTACAGCTGGATCAAAGTGGCCTTGTCACGTTGAGAAATTTTTCAAAAATCGATCTTTTATTTTTTGAGACTTAGCTTAAGTAACTCAAAAACTAGTCAGCTTATCTCTTTCTTATTTATATAAGATTATAGACGATTTGCCATTTATTAAAAAAAAAAATTTCCCAGAATAAAAAAATTTTCATTAGTCTGCAACACCAAAAAGAATTTTTTTTCAAGTTATTTGCATATCACCCGGCAAAATATTTGTATTGAAATATTGCACTTGGACCATTAAATAAGTTTCAAAAAGCAAGAATGCCTCCCCTTCCTACAAACCGAGATAAGTAAATAACTGCAATACAAACGGAAAATCTTCAAGAAGAACGATTAAGAAATCTTAATATTAGTCACTTTAAATTCTTCAAAACTTGAAATTTCGGAAAACGATTACTAATTTTACTTTCAATAAAATTTAAGAGAAAGGAAAAACCCAAAACACAAAATGACAGGTTCCTTCACCGCTTCTGAAACATTTTAACCCCTCCCCCCCATCGTGAAAATATTACATAATTATAAATAAAAAGAAATAATAATAATAATTATAAATATATAAATGAGGTGGTATACGAAGGTATATGTGGGTATCATCGTTCGTTGTTCTTTGAATGACCATTTTCCAGGAAGATGGATTGGGCGTGGAGGTCCAATTCTTTGGCCACCCAGATCACCTGATATAACGCCGCTGGACTTTTTAATTTGGGGATTTATAAAGGACAATGTTTACAGGAGGATCGTGTCAAGCATTGATGACCTAAAAGCCAGAATTACAACCGCAATGGCCTCTGTGGATGCCGATATGCTTGCCGCTACCTAGCGTAAAATTGACTATCGACTTGATATTCTCCGTGCGACAAAGGGGGCACACGTGGAAGTTCATTGACAAGGGTCATGAAACTTTTTGAGTCTATCTAACCATTTATGTTATTAATTTTAATCTATCTTTATTATCTTATGAGTTATTAAACATCAAAATGGATCCGGGACTTTATAAACACCCTGTATAATTATAAATATTATATAATTATAAATGTTATATAATTATGAGTATTATATAATTATAAATATTATATAATTATGAGTATTATATAATTATAAATATTATATAATTATGAGTATTATATAATTATAAATATTATATAATTATAAATATTATATAATTATGAATATTATATAATTATAAATATTATATAATTATAAATGTTATTAAATGATATAATTGCAATAATAATTATAAATATATAATTATAAATAATATAAAATATAATATATTTTCACTATCAAAAATTACCCGAAATGACGCCGCCTCAATGTCAGAGTTTAAGGTATTAATACCGCACCCAGTCTGTTGATAGGGTATTGTAGCATCGAGTGCGCTTTTATATTTTGCATTTTGTCGCGCTATGTTTGCGAATAAAATGCTTGGGACACTATAGTGATGAGCCACACTTTTTCCAAAGGATATGTAGTCCCTTAGTATTGTTTCCAAATAGATGCTTTATGTTTTGGAATTTCTTATAGTTAACAGCACAGTAAGCAGAATATCTTATTTCCTACAAGGAAAGGGTAGTATTGCACTAAAAACGCTCAATTGTCCAACTTGAAAACATAACCTATAATGCCCTATGTCAGTGGTTTCCAACTGGCTGCCCGGGGACCGCATCCGGCCCCCGCAAAGCTTTTTTTTGTGGCCCGTGAACTAAAATATATCTGTTGTCATTTTACTGCGGACAATTTTCGTAGAAAATCTGTATGGGTCTAAAATACTTTGCTCGTTAATAAAAACCTAATTTTTTCATTTCTGTGAAATTTAACATGCCAACGGTGCAAAAAAAATTTTTTTCCCTGGTTTATTTAAAAATTTATTTATTTCATCCAAGAAAATATTTATTCAAATACAAAAATAATCGTGTATGTTGCTCTTTTTTATTTCATTATTTTGTATTTTGTGAATATAATTTATGTGTGTATCAGAAATTTTCTCGAAGAAATTCTCCGATGTAACTTTTTGAAACCACTCATTTTGGACGAAAATATTTACACACACATTTGTAAATTTTAAATGTCAATATATATTCTCTGGTGGTTGCAGCTGACAAACCTCAATTTTCTCATTGAACATTTTGTGTGCTACTATGTAAGTTTTAATACCAACCTTCTTAAAGTGTTATATATTAGCAATTAGATATCTGTTGCACATTAATTGTTTAATACATAGGTGCACTTTAAAGTTACTGTAGCCCGAAATTTTTTTGTATGCAATTAAATATTTTTAAAAATCTACTTCTTATTTTAATTTGTAATTCAATACTTTTGCTTTGTACAACTTGGTAAAAATCTGACAGTAATATTTAATGTTCCTTCAAACATAAATGAGTCCTACATAAAATTTTGATAAAGTGGCGACCCGCCATTTGATTTGTATTTTTAACTGTGGCCCCCGGCCTCATGTAAGTTGGAAACCCCTGCCCTATGTCATTCATATACTAGAACTTATATAAGTGTGAAAGGGCGAGTATTTAATGAGCTTTTGAGACCACAGATATTGACCACAACATGATTTTGCAAAAAAAAAAAAGAAACATAAGTTTCTACATAAACTTATTTTTACGATTGCCAACTTTAAGGTCGTTGAAAAAGACTTAGTAACTCAAGATTTACTAAAAATCGTTGCAAAAAATTTTGTCAAATATTCAACTTAAGAAAAATTTCCTAAAAATTAAACTAGCATAACTTCTAACATCAAGTAGATCTTGTATAAACGTAGTGGCATAATTAGTGGAAGACATGATGATAGACGGAACATCTGTCCCTGAAAGCAGCCTCAAGGTGGGACACAAAAATTCATGAAAATTATAAATGAATTACAGAAGAACTGTGGTGACTCAAGGGATAGAGCGCTTGCCTCCCAATGAGGTGATCCGGGTTTGAATCCCATCGATGGCTGCTCGGTACGAATTCCGCTCCCTGCTCGCACCGACTACAGTGATGGTGAAAAATATCCTCAGTGATAGACTAATTATGGATTAGAGTCCTCTTGTAATTTTTCTAAATCTAAGAATATTTGTAATTTTTTTGGGGGGGAGGGGGGTTAGCTTGTTTGAGGGTTGCACCCCCTTTATATTATTCTGCCTGTGCCCTTGGCTTCTAAATAATAGATGTTTAATTATTGGGGAGTAAACAGTGGTTTATTTATGGGTTCAAAACTAAGAATTATATATTAAAACAAATGCTTATACCAATAAAAATTTTCCTCAATGATCGCTCACGTTGACAACTATTGTCGTTCTTTAAGATATTCATTTCACCCTTAGCATTTCGAGTGCTTAAAACATGCTGATAAAACAAGTGTAACTACTAAAAAATTTTAAATGCCCAAAAACACCATTTTATTTATCAGGCGTAAGTGATTATTCTGTATTTTATAATCTCAATATTCATTAAAAGGTTACTATGTCGCTCTCAAGACTCCAAAATTCCAAGAGTTGATAAATTTTATTTTTTAAGTCCAAAACTTTAAAATTTAAGATATATTTTCAGCTCGCACTATTTTGGAATGGTTTAGTTTGAAATTAAAATTTTACTGGAATTAAGTGGCTGTGACCCACTATGATAAAGTAAACAGTGAAAAATTAATTTATTCCAAATTCAATGTTCAGAGGAATTTAGTGTTCCGTAAATAAAGAATATATGCTTTCGCTGATATCTCCCAGTGAAGAATATCGAGTGTATTTAGTAAAAGTAGAATTTCATTAGATTGCACAATACCCGGGGAAAAGTAGGAAATAAAAGCTTCAGCTATTAGAATTCGGAGTAATATCGAAAATTTAAGGCAAGAAAATTACGATTATCAATTTAAAATTTTTAATTTTATGATGTATATTTGACCAATTTCAAACTTATTCCTTCTGAAAAAAAGGAGAATTGGAAGATTAAAAATTCTTTTACATAAATTTGGCAAAAACAGATTTATAAAAACACTAAAAACTGGAAAGCATAGGTAAAAATAAGGCATATTTAATTCAGATAGTTTAGTATATAGTTCAAAGCTTGGATGTAGTAGCATGAGAACGCTGGGACTCCTCAGATAGATTTCAGGTCACGAAGTCTTACTCTCGTAGTCCAGGTCCTAGACCTTTAAGAAATACCAGCACTAACAGATCTACAAACAGCGTACATGAGCAAATTAAAAATTGCCAAGACCACTGAGCGAATGTGAAAATCAAGGGGGGGGGCTGAACGGCCGTCTACCACGTCCAATTTGAACCTCACACTCGTTCAATAGCCCTGGAATTTTCAGTTCCAGACTAGCTCATTATTTGAGGCATAAAACTATGTCATCATATTTTGCAAACTGATCGCAATGAAAAGAGGAGATATCTGACTAAGTGTAATGTATCCTCGGTTGCCCTAAAGCCCAAAGTAATTACTCTATCACAATTTTGCTGCTCACAGGACCACAATATGAATTATCTTTGAAGATATGTTAATTTTATCAGAAAACTTCTGTATTAGTTTTAGAAGAACTCCACATTTCAATTAGTTAATTGCGATCTCTAAAATGTTTCGAAAAACGCCATGTAAAATATACTACACATTTATTGACAAACAGCATGAGTACACTACACATGTATTGACAAACAGCATGAGTACACTACACATTGATTGACACACAGCATAAGTACACTACAGTTTTATTGACACACAGCATAAGTACACTACAGTTTTATTGACACTCAGCATAAGTACACTACAGATTTATTGACACACTGCAGAGTAAACTTAAATTACGCAAAAGAAATTTTATAAATGAATACAATAAATTACATATATTACATAAAATGAAATTATATACTAAAGTTCATACGGTAAAGGCAAAAGTAAATAGAATTGTAAATAACATTTCTGCCGAACAAAAAAAAAAGCTCTTTACCATTAAAGTTTTCAAACAAAAAGAAAAACTAAAATCCTTAAATATATAAAATATTAGTGAAATAAATATCTCTTATAAGAACTTGACATGGTTCATGCATAATGCTCAATTGTAAATTTCATTTTTGTGAAATTTTAAAATAGGCCGGCATTGTAATTTTGAAGTTTGTGTTAATTTAAAATTAATGATTAGTATTCTCCTAATTCATTTGAATAGAAAAATAGAAAATTGTTAATAAAATTTTATTTCAACAGTTGAATATAAAAATTTCATTTCCAGTTTCATGTATATACTTTTATATACTATACATGCGTATGAAAATTTAATTTTTTATAAATTTAAATCAATTTATACTATTAACTTATTAATTTTATTCATTTAATGCAATTTGCTTCATTTATCAAAAAAAATTCATCAAAAAGTAGATAATTTTTTCAATTTGTTGATTCAATAGATTACCTTTTATTTTAAAACTTAATTGTACTATCTAAAATTTTATTTTTGAAATACATAAAAGTCTGTTTAAAAATCTCTAATCTATCCTTTTGAAATAGGGTTTTTCAAATGGATCCAAATTTGAAATGGCCCTTTGACAGATTGAATTCATAGCAGATTTTTAACATTAAATCGAAAGATAATCTTAGAGTGGAAATCTTTTAAATTTAGGCTTATGAATATGTTACGAATTTTGTTCAATTGTCATGTATATAGGATGAAAATTGTCATGCGTATAGGATGAAAAATGAAAATATTTTAAACAATTATTTGCTTCGATAATCTGCATCAATTTAGTTTAATTTCTGTATTACTTAATGCGCCTTCTGATATTTTAAATTATTGAATAACAGAAAACTAAATTTTAATTTAAGATAGATCCTATTTGAGAAATATTGCAACATTAAATTGGATTCCTAGTCAGAGTTACACTTAAGTTTAGAAGAAAAAATCACTTAATTCTAAATTAATTTCAGTATTTAGAATTTACTTATATTTAGGTCTTTATGTTAAAGTCAAAGGTTTTATCCTTGCTTTTAGTTTTAACGTAAGGTTTAGTTTTAACGTAGTTTTGCTTTTAGTTTTAACGTAAATTTCAATACGTAATGGTTAATAATTTTTAAAATGTAGTTGTGTTAAAAAGATGCAATGTTATTGAAAAAAGAGTTTAATTTTAAAAAGTATGAAAAAATAAGTTTCCTTTAAGTTATTTTACACAAAACCTAAAATAGTAAAAATTTGTAGTTAAAGCAAAGTTAAAATTCAAAGCGCTTTAAAATTTACTACCGTCATTCGGGGCTCAGGATTTCGCAATTTTTGAACTTTGACATGTAAAAAAACTATGTTAATTCAAACTTTAGTAAAATTTATCGATATTATATTTATAACTGGACTCAGACGAGTGAATTTGATCAATATTGGCATTATTTGTATGTAATATTTACGAATAATAAGTCAAAACATACCTTGCACAAAGTACCCCCTAAATGGGGCTACTTTGTGCAGCGATAGGAATTCAGTTTAATAATCATGTTTTTAGTAAAATATTTATGTAAAATTGTTAAAAAAGTTAATTGTTGACATTTTTAAAGACAAAAACATCAAGATATGTAAAGATATTAGTCTGAAAATAATTTTCAGCGTTAAAAAACAATTTTTTTTTTTTCTGAAGAATTTTTTCTTAAAAAGAATGTTTATTTCAAAACATTTGAGTTTAAACGAAAGGGAACCATATACTTTTTTTAAGATTGAAATGGATGATATTTCAAAAATAATAATTATTACATATTCATTAACATTTATAATACTGATAAATTTGAACATAACATGCTTGAATGAACACGACAGAACTTGCTCTTCAGTTTCTGTCAAAATCACCTGATGTCCTATAAAATATATTTTTATGTGTTAAATCGTTTGATTAATTCATTAGAAGAAAAATAATAGTTTACCAGCACGTTTTACGTATTTCTTGTGAATTTTATTAGAGATAGTATTTCTGTGGATTTTGTACTTCCGAGAAGCTTCTGCAATCGACATACCACCAGCAACTGCTTGCAAACATTGTTGCAGCTTTTCTAAAGTGTAATCAAGGTAATTTCTACTTCGAGGTATTTTTTTTATAACGTCTGACAATTTCTCTGTCGAAAAAAAAACGAATGAAACTTTGCACAAAGTAGCCTCACAGTGCATTTTTTTTTCATTTTCCGTTTATTTGTTATTAATTTAAAAAATTTTTTTAACGCTAACATGATATAATTGTTTATTAATGTATAAATAAAATATTTTGCACTTACGACAATTGTTTTATCAACGTCTTTGCATTTCACAGCTAAAGTTTCCACGCATATTTTTCGACATCCGACGTCCTCGGAAAATTGTTGACATTGGATGAACGAAACACACTCTGAGATTGCTTTAAAATTCGAAAAAAAGTTTGTAGTAATAGAAGAGACTTCTATCTTCAAATTCCACACATTTTTAAAGCGAAAAAAACATAATACTGAATAGCAGCACTTGAAAAATGCTAAATTCGAATTTGCACAAAGTAGCCCCCGCTGCACAAAGTAGCCCCGAATGACGGTATATGAAATTATCAAACTTAGAATTTCTTGATTGTAACTCGAGAAAAGCATTTCATGTTTACTTTATTCAAAGTATGTATTTAAACTACATACAGTAAGTTAATTAGGTATCCTTTTAATAGATTTAAAAGACCCAATATTTTATTTAAAATTTTTCCCCATTTCAACTATAAAGCTAAAAATTTACAGTTAGAATTACAAATATTCGAAGCAAAAATATATACCTTTTTGAAATTAGTAATTTATGCTTTCATACCTATCTGCATAAAACATAGTAAAAGCATGATCTTGATAACTGTTTTTATCTTTTCCAATTCTTAAATTTTTAATAATTAAGTATTTGCGTTCTCTTTTTGCGAAAAAGAGGTAAATTTTATCATTATAAGCTTTATACAAGTCTATTAATATAAAACGTACCTTTAAATACAGGTCACACTAAATAAAATAGAAATTTAAGACTATGCGGTATATTGTGTTTGAATTTGTTCACAAATAAAACTTAGATTCATTGTAATAGCCAAGATATGTAGCGTTAATGAAAGCATTAGGACGTAAACCACTTATTTTTAGCCAAATACGAATGAAGTCTTACTTGGGCCACCCAAATCTGACTGGCATAGGTTTAAGAATAATATCGAAACAACATATTGTAAACATGTGAGCAACGAAAATTTGACTGGGAAAGTGAAGTAACATTTTGCAAGTACTGTTTGCTGCAACCAGGAACAATTAGTGATTCTCTAATGTTTAAGAATTAAATATTTTCAGATTCTTTATACGCTTTCTCCGCACAATGAGTACTAGAATAATTGGCTAAGAGCTTTTGTGCTATTTTAAACAGAGGTTCTTTAGAGAATTCGGGACATATGAACCAGAGATCTATTTTCAGTCCTGAATCTTAGTCTCTAGGCTAAAAATCATAGTCGTCAATATCTGAGTCCCGCAGTGGACTGATCGTTAAGACACGGTTCCCATCAGATCACCGAAGTCAAGCATCACTGGCTGCGGTCAGTATGCGGGTGGGTGACCACTTGGATCAGTCTGCGTAGGGACCGAGGGTGTGCGGTATTGGTCCTCGTTAAACTGTTCTACCGTAAAGTGCTCGATTTTGCGAGCTGGTCGTCGGGCTACGGAAGCGGGGGTGCCATACCGAAGCGGGGGTGCAGCTCTAGTGCGACGTAAATGAACTACAACAACAACTAAAACAACATCAATATCTGATTAATAGAATTTAGATTCAGGTAGTTAAGAAGACAGTTCAATTAAAGCTTCGGATTTTAGTAGCTTGTAAGAGCTAGAAGTCCTCAGAGATTTCAGGTCACGAATCTGCGTCTTACGCTCACCATCCAGATCCTAGGACTCTAAAACATTCCAGCACTAACAAGTCTACAGACAGTGTACACGAGGCAATCCAAAAATTCCAAGACCACTGAGCGAGTGCGAAAATCAAAGAGGGAGCAGAACGGCCGTCTACCACCTCCAATTTGAACCTCACACCCGTTCACAGGCCTGGAATTTTCTTTTCCAGACTAGCACATTATTTGATGCATAAAGTTAAGTCATCATATTTTACTAACGGATCGTAATGCAAACAAGAGATATCATACTAGAATAATTTTTTGTAATGTATCCTCGGATGCCTTAAGGCACAAAATAATTACGCTATCATAATCTTGCTGCTCACAGGACCACAATATGACAAATAATTCAAATGTTTCGAAGAATTTTTACAGCACTTTACCTATTTTTAAGTTTCAAATGAGACAGCTAATTTTTTACTAATAACAATATATCATTTTTGTATAAACTCCTTAGGATTCAAACGCATAACGGAAATATTTAGTTTGCCTTGAAAAGTACGACTAAAGCAAATGTGTCCTTAGTTATCGAATCGAAACTATAGAATAAAAGTATTTTTTATCTATGAGGGTTGTTTTTAGATGTATGGCCAATCAAATATCTAAGGGAGTGAATGAAAAATGAGATTGTTTAAACAACATCGGGAGTATCATTGAATTTTCTTGTACCTTTAGTGGTGTTCCGCATCAAAAGTATGTTAAAAATACGAAAAACAACTTCTAGCCGGTGAGGGAACAGGCATGTTCCTTTACTGGGCATAGATTTCCCACTGAATGAGCAGTATGTGTTAATATGTTGACACTTTAATTTTCAATTCATGATGACAAAAAAAAAGTTAACATTTTCCAAGTATTTATAAGTTATAATTTCAAGAATAGGCTCGTTTTTAAATATTTGTACGGCTTATAAATTCATAAAGAGCATTAAAAAATAACCAAAATTAAGTGCTCCTTTACTGGGTGTTCATTCACTGGTAAGAGCTGTTCCTTCACTTGGTCTTCTTACTACTTGTTATTTGAACCTCCAAAACCTTAAAACAATATTATGTAAGTTCTCTACAATTTTTGTACATAATTTGCAATTAGTAGCAAATATGTTGACACTGTCATTTAACTAAAATTACGAATTTTGAAATTAATATGATTTTTAAAAGGCAAGCGAAGCTTAAGTGTTCCTTCACTGGTTAGTTTACCCCAACTATATATTTGTATACATTTAAAAAAATTGAATTTTCAATTCTAAAATATGCTGTTTAAATTTTTGTGCTGTTAAATTGTAATTTATTTTAATGATAGTTTCTTAGTTTAAAACGTAATTTGACTTTTGCTATTTTTAATTAAATTTTATGGTGCTCTAAGTATATTTTAAATAAGTTCAAAAATTTATAGATACAAATTATTTTAATGGGCCTGTTAAAACTAATGAGTCCTCAGTAAAAAAATTTTAATGACGAGTAGTAACGTCATCGATGATGTGTTTAGAATGTTAAGACACCCATTTTAAATATAGTTTAATAAATATAAAAACTTTTCAATTTATTTTACCAAAAACCTCTTGGACAATCACAGCCGTGCAATATCAAATATCAAGTTAATACTTTTAACTCCGGGAACTATTTCAGTATTTAAAAAAAAAAAAAAAAAAAAAAAAACTTATAAAAACGCACCAAACTAGCATGTGTTTAAATTGCATAGCAAATATTTTATTAAACCTTTATAGCTTAAATTTTCCTTTGCATGATAAAACAGTAATTTAAATCCAAAAGTATAAGAATCTGAGTGTAAAACCAGGTAGATCTAATAAATAATGAAACACTATATCAACAAATATTAGTTTTACGCCTATTTCTTTAATCCAATGAATATTATGACCTTCCTACACTAAGCATACGGGGACTTCAAAATCGATAATTGCAAAGGATGCATTTGGTATTAAGTTTTTTTAGTTGATAATATTTAAAAATCAGAAATATTATAACAACAATATTATAACATAAGAAATATTATAACATAAACAAAAATTAAATATAAGTTAAGTAAAAATGTAGAAGAGAAAGAATTATATTTAAATAAATTCGATGAGTGATTTGTGTTGAATTACCTTCACGTTAATTAACACTTTGCATTATTTGGAGAAACTTGTCCCGCAGTGAACTGATCGTTAAGACACGGTTCCCAGCAGATCACCGAAGTCAAGCATCACTGGCTGCGGTCAGTGTGCGGGTGGGTGACCACTTGCATCAGTCTGCGTAAGGACTGAGGCTGTGCGGCATTGGCCCTCGTTAAACTGTTCTACCGTAAGGTGCTCGACTTCGCGTGCAGGTCATCGGGCTACCGAAGTGGGGGTGCCATCCCCTCTGCAGAGGATCAAAATTGTGATGGCATGTCTTCGGTTCATCCTCAGGGATGTTTCCCAGACCGTCGCCAATAGCCCATTGTGCAGCTCTAGTGCGACGTAAATGAACTACAACAACAACAATTTGGAGAAACTTAGCTCAACTTTAGCAAGCCATTTTGCTTATAAACGATCAGCTGGCGCAGACGTCATAGGTCACATGTGTGGGTATTTTTGATCTCCTTCTTCTCGAAGTGCAAGTACCCAATTGCATGGTATTGCCAATGAACGAAGTTCTGCTAAATAAGCAATAATGCTTTCTCCCTCGTGTTGTTTTCGATTAAGGAAAATATGTCTGCTAGGAATAATGAATGGTTTTGGGTGAAGATGATCTTTAAGAGTGTTTTTTTTTAAGGTTTCAAAATCAGCTTCAGCTGAATTGTTGGGTGCCAACAAATTTTTTAACAAATTATACAATTTAGCTGATAAGCTGGAAGCTAATGTTTCCGCTCATTTTTCATTTGGAACAATTTGTATGTCCAAAAATAAATTAGCCGTATGTATACAACAGTCAGACTTCCGGCCATCCAGCGTTCCTTTTAAGTCTTCAAATTGTACATAAAAATTTTGGAAAAAGAATAGAATTAGAATAGGAAAAAGAATAACTTTAGAATACCCTAAAATATTCCTCAATATTAGTTAGTAATTCAATATAAGAGGTATTAGCGTTTATAGATTGTCACGGAAAGCAAGAGTTTATTGTCCTTCAGAAGTGGCTACCAGCTGTGACCTAAGAAGCAAAGCGACAGTGAGGCTACGATGTTCTTGATTCTCTACAATAAGAAAGCGAAAAAATTTTGAACCGAAAATTTTTTTTTTTGACTAAAACATCCATTTTGAGCTTATGCATTTCAACAATTACGCAGAGACAGTGAGAATACTTCCTCAAAATGAAAAAGAATTTTACCAAAGAGTCGAAAGTGTAGAAGAAATAGGCCACTGGAAACGGTTAAATACAAATTTCTGAAAACAATAACATTTGACATAGTTTGTGATATATATTTTTTATTCAACTTTGTAACTTACATTCGTTGGTAAGAATATATGTATTCATCTTTATTGTAAAAACAATTACTATTATTCATCTGTGAAAATATCTGTCGAATTGCTCGCTCTTTATTTTCTAATAATTGCTTCTCATAGCAAACTTGTACTATACTAAAATATTTGTTACCTGCCTCAAACTAAAATATTCTTTTAGTTTATTTTCTATTTATTGCTTATCATATTTTTTTCAGAAGAGTTGTTTTTATCTCAGTTTCCAGTTTAAGGCATTTGTAAAATGGGAAGAAGTAGATCTCGGTCGCCTCCTGGCAGAAGAGGTAAACAGCAAACTTTATTTTTCTACTTGAAACAAATAAATTTATATTATATTTGTACATAAAAAACTTATTATGGCGCAATATTTATCTATTATCATTAGGAGAATATTTATCCAAAAATATTTTCTCCAAGGAAAATGCCTAAGCTTTCTAAAGTTTTTTGTCTGTTACCTTTATGTTTTTTTAGTGTAGGAGAGAGGGAGGCACCTTTCAACATTTTTTGCTGACGAATTATTTGGGAAGTTTTATTGCTTTCAAAATCTAAGTTCTAATTTTTATTTACTGAATTCATATTTGAGGTAACCTCTCTATTTTTTCCAAAGGTCTAAGCCAAAGACAAAATACCTAATTTTACATATTTAGTGAACCATGTATTTATTTGAAATCTTCCCCTCCTGGGGGGCAGTTTTCAACTGGTGGTGGGGCGCATTTCAACAATTAAAGAGAACATAACAAGATCATACATTTTGGAATATTAACTTTTCATAAAATAATAATAATAATGAAATTGGACATATTGGATTGATTTAGGTTTTTTCTACATTATTTTGTCTTTAATTAAATCAAATTTTACGGAGAATGTCAGTTTCATTTTAATTTTTTTTTTATGGTTTTAACTTGAGCTTAATTTCATTTGAGATTGATTTCGTCTTTTCCAATCTTTGAATAGTTTCTTCGTGAATGCGGTTTTTCTCAGGTGTTTCAGACAATATTTTGGACTTTCCCTTTTTCCTACCTCTTTTTTTAGCCATGGTAATAGATTTAGGGTGAGTTCCCACTTCTACAGGTGTTATTAACCTAATCTCTTTAAGTTTTCTTTCAGTTGACCTTGTTGGTGTACAAAAATTATTTTTTCCTTTACTAGTACTTGGGAGATGATCTATTTTACACCTTTCTTCAACAATTTGATCCACACAAAGAATTTCACTAGAATTAATAGAAGCTTGCGAAACTGTTACAGAAGAAGGTTCTAAATCTTCATCACCAAAAATGGAATGTGAAAAGGGCCAGATTCCAGTTTTTTGGAAACCTGCAGTGATGTTTTTGTTAGTAAATGTTAAAGTCTATGCAGTATTTGCTATTATTTGTTATGTATGCTAATAGTCTTACCTGGATTCAATACCATCCAATCATTTTGTGCTGCTCTCAAATTAGAATTGAATGGCACTAGACTCCAACATACAAAGGCTGGAGACAATGAGAACAATGCGGAGGTAGGGTAACTAGCTTAATATCATTATCCTTAGCAAACAGCACAGCATCCAGTGTACAGTGACTTTCATGATTTTCCATCACCAAAAGTATTTTATTTTCGATTGAACATCAGGTATGCTTTTTAATATGCTTGAGAAAAAGAAGTCCAGTCATGTGTCCACTTTTGGGACTGTTGACTAAACCTAAAACCCCTGATGGTGCTCCAAATAACATAGAGTCATGGTACCTTGCCCTCAGAAAAACAAATACAGGAGGAACAGTATTTCCTAAAGCTTTGATTATCATGCACATGGTAATCATGCTTCCTCACTCTCCAGAAACTACCCGCCCCACCTGACGAGCTCCTAGCTTGGCAACAACATTTGGAGATGGAACAACTATTAAAACTCCAGTTTCATCCAAGTTATATATTTGATCAACTGTAAAATGACCAGAAGTAAAAGCTCTCTCATAGTTGTTGAAAAGTTCTTCTACATTTTCTTTATTAAAAGCTGTAGCTCTTGCGAAATTGTTATTTTCTGGTTTTCTTAAAGTAAGTTGTGGGTGACGCTTCACAAACCCTTTAACCCAGTTAATTCCAGATGTTTTATTTTTATCCCAGCTACCTGGAATTTTAGAGTTGAGGCGCTTTGCGTAATCTTAGGCAAGTTGGCGAAGTTGTCTGTAAGTTAGACCGTAATTGAGAATTGAACATGTAATTATGTATTCACAAAGCAGGGTTTCTTGCTGGACATCAAAAACTTATTGGCTTGTGTATTTAGAACTGTAGCATTTTGTGCTTAGTTGTACATTGTTTGGTTTCATCAACCAAACAATTATTTGACTTTCTTTCTTTTTAATCTATAAAATAAAACTGAAAAGTCCATTTCAAATAAGTCTGCTGCTGCTCTTAAAGATGCACCATTTCTGACAGCTTCCATTGCTTTTTCAATGTTTTCTTCACTAACTTCTGGCTTAGTGCACTTTTTTTATATGTTCACATTATTTTTATGAACTGTAAGAAGGTAAAATAACAAGATTAAGCATTTTATTAAATATAATGCTACATCGTAAACTTTTCAATTTTCTTAAAGTTAAATTATTTTTATTCTAAATCAAATTTTCTTGAATATTTTTATAAAATTTTAAAATAATTATTTTATTGACTCTTTTAATGAATTCTTTGTTAATAAATTTGATTTTCAACAGCAATGCAACTAACTGAATCTTGATTTTAAGCTTTTAAAAAAATTTTATGTATTTGAAATTTTTTTAAAAAACATCCTTACTTGAACACATTCACATGTTTTTCAAAAAGTTTAGACTAATGCCTTTCAGAAAAAGTTGAGTATTTTAAATGTAAAAATCATAATTAATGGGCTTTTTGCAGACTAATGGCTTCTGCAAGATTACTTAACAAAAAAATAGTACTCCAGGGGCACCTTTCAACACTGTTGAAAGGTGCCCCTAACCTCTGTTGAAATCTGCCCCTGGTGCAGACATTTTGGTTAAAGTATTATCAATCACTTTAGAAAAAGACTTATTACTAATAAATAATATAGTTGGAAGCCAAATTAATTAAACTAGTAGATGAATAAATATCACTTACCTTATTAAAAGATTACTGGTAGATAAACAGTTTTAAAATCAAAACTGTCTTTTTACTTTTGGATAGTTAAAACATGTTTCACAGAGTAACACAACAGTGGTAAAAAGAAAGTGCTTAAAACTAAATGTCAACAGCTATGCATAATTAAAGCTTATTGTCTGGCATATTGGCCAATCATTAAGCAATATTAGAAGGCAGAAATTCTAGTTGTTGAAAGGTGCCCCATGTTGAGATGTACCCCCCTCTCCCCCAATGATCATTTCCTTCTATTCTTTCGACAGTTTATTAGTTTTTTTTTCATTAATACTGTAAACAAGACTTTTTTTTTAAAGTGGAACTAAATGTGCTTATTATATAAAATATATTTTCTTCTAAAAATATTATACGTCAAATAGTTGTTTTGAATTTGGAGCTGATTAAAAAGTTTAATAAGACATCTTATACAACTTTTTTTATATAAATGAGACTTTTTATTCTCACTTGTGAAAGCTAATTTTTATGTCATACATTAATGTCAGCATACAACCTACTTATAAATATATAATTTCTAAACACTCCTACAGTGTTGGAATTTCAGACGTCTTAAACTGGTGTTGAGCAGGAAATCTGGGATTAACTGTTCCAAAATGTGTAAAAGTGACCAAATCTTCTAAATTTATAAACAAATTTTGTTCAATAGTAATTGGAATCTATTATTTATTGTATTTTTAAAATTATATTATGAAAATATATGTAATTTTTTAATTGTTTAAAATTTTTATAAAACTGCACTACAAAACCTAGCTTTGGTCAGTTTAAGAGATAAAGGTTAAAACCAATTACAGTAGAGTCACCATAATTTGAGGTGGGCGGTACCAAGCCTACCTAAAACTCTAGAAAACTCGAATAACCTAAAATTTAATAAATATTTAAATAAATGGAAATAAAGTAAGTTTTAATGAAAGTTTAGCATTATACCAAGTTACAGTATTCATTATATTATTGCATCAGCTTAGTTGTACTTTAAATTAATTATTTATTATTTAAGCACACTATTCATATGTTTCAGTGTTTAACACACAAATTTGTTTTTCAACAGTCGTAGTAATCGTTCCACGTGTTATGTGTGCATTGGTCGTTGTTTTGGAGTAAGACTGATTTATTTTAATCTAGCTCAAATTTATGGGAAATTCTAGCTATCAGGACTACTGTAATTTTATTTAAACTGGTTACTGGTTATTTAATGACAGCATCTAATTTTTAACTTTGTATTGTAGCTTGTAGCAAATCTTGTATGGCACAACAATGACGGCCCAAATTTATTTTTGTCTTGCAGACAAAAAAGTTGGTATAGATTTTCAAATCCTCTTTTTTTTTTAATGTGATGTTACGGCATGAATAATGTTTAATAGGCAAAAATAACATATCTGTGTAATTTTTTTTAAGAACCTTTATGTTTATTTTTAGATGGTTCGTGGGATTCAGGTCGATGATAGCTCAAAGAGAAAGACTTCCTCGTTCTCCCATTTTCTCCGCCTGAACTTTTACCTTCTTTTTTATATTTTTTTAGCATTATTTGGAACATAGAAACTTTATTTTCCTACAAACTTTTTTTTGTTTACCTGGTGTTTATTTCTTTTTTTAAATTTATTTTAATGTTGATTTTTTTCTCACTGAGATAAAGTTAACTGATTGAAATAAAAAATATTTTGATATTTTAAATGTTCGTAGAATTTTTTCTTTTTCCAATTAATAAATTTCAAACTAATGTTTCATATCAAGTGCTTTTTTTTTTTAGTAGACCAGTTATTTGATTGCATTTTTTAGCAAACATTTGTTGGAACATTGTGTTGAATGTAAATATTTTGCCACCTACTCTGCAGATAAATTTGATGCTATTACTGATTATTACAAATGTTTCTCCTGCTATAATTGCTAAGATCTAAAATTAACTTAAGCTTCTGTAAATTCCAACTATGAGCTAGAGAATTTTGGATAATTTTAAAAAGAAATAGTGATTTCACCATCATGCCTTAAAACTTGTCAATTATACTTTCCTATAGTTTTGCAAAACTCTGTTTATGCAAGCTGGCTTTAAAACAATCATCACATATGGCTGTAGACATGTACCGTGTTATATCAATTCCTTTTCTTCTTTTTAAGAAACACATACTTTGTAAAATTGATACAAATACGATACATTCATATGATAGCTTAATTCTCATTAAATTTTTTATAAGTTTCAAAAATCTATTTAAAAAAAATATGTATTTTTTTGTGAATGTCTGATATTTTTTTAACTTGAAAATGTTACCGAGATAGGGCCAATGTGAATAAAAATTGTAATGCATTCCATTACATCTCAATAAAAGAGGAGAGGCTGTAATCAAAGCCAGTATTCTCCCCAGATGTCGTTATTGGGTACTTACACTTTAAGAAGAAGATCACAGATACCCACATATGTGACCTATGACATCAGCGCCAGCTGATCGCTTATAAGCAAAATGGCATGTTAAGTTGAGCTAAGTTTCTCCACTTAAGTTAGAATGTTAATTAACGTTGTTAGAATGTTAATTATGTTATCACTCATTGAATTTGTTTAACTATAATTCTTTCTCATCTACATCTTTTACTTAACTTAGATTTATTAATGTATTTTATTATGTGTATGATATATTTTTGTTTTGTGTAACTGGCAACTTCAATGTATAATTAGTTTATTTGATCTACATGGCTTCATGCATGTCTTTGTGTTAAGTAAGAAATATATAGTGAAAGAAATTAAATCTTTGTGTAAGATTATAGAATGTGTCCTTATAGAATACCTTAGCTTACTCGAAATAGAATTGAAAGAACAGTTGGTTAGTGTAAAAAAATTCCACGTTTCAACAGCCAATCAGGATTGAGATACTCTCACTACATCACTAATGGGCAGGTATCCCATTGAGTGTTGCAGTAGCAAATTGCACTTCATATTTGAAACAAATTGTTTCTGAAAGCTTTTCTTTTGAAAGAATATCAAAAAATGTATTCAATGTTATGCCTAATTATCTAATTAGTTATCTAACTTCTTAATCCTTTTCCAGAGAGACATAGAAGCAGATCACGAGAAAGGGAACGTGATCATGATAGGAGAGTTAGAGGTAAGCATAAAATTTGAATATTTAAAATTATATAAAATTTATGTAAAATGTTTAAGTTTATTAAAACTAAAAAACGTAAACATTTCATTTGGCCATAAAATAATCAAAACCTTTAAATTAAGCAAACAATTATAACTTAAATTACAAATCTAGGAAAAATAAATATTTCTGCATTTTACTAAATATTTTGAAATGTGTTGTTAACTACGAATACATACCTTACTTTTATTAATTTTTATCTTATAGTTATATATATATATATATATATATATATATATATATATATATATATATATATATATATATATATATATATATATATATATATATATAAGATAAAAATTAATAAAAGTAAGGTATGTATTCGTAGTTAACAACACATTTCAAAATATTTAGTAAAATGCAGATATATATATATATATATATTTGTAGTTATTAGTATGTACTTTCTAATAACTACATTTTTTTTTAATTTCCTTATATGACGGTTAAAAGTTACCACAATATACATAATCATTAGTAGAGATATAAAATATCTACTACTTTATTATTAGGTATTTTGTTTATTTATTTATTTTATATATATATATATATATATATATAATACGTAAACATGTTTTAATTGCTTATTGCATTTTCTCTTATGATTTGTTAGGTCGTTATCGATCAAGATCACCTTCCCCAAGACGCCGAAGAAGCAGGTATAATTTTTTATAATATCTATAATAATTTCTTGCTCAAAGCATAGATTCTTTCTGAAATATGATGTTGCTTAGTATTGTTATAATTGTTTACATTGATACCATTTCAGTATATTGACAAACAATAAAACTCAAAAGGTTATGTTTTTATTGAAAGAGCATAAATAAAATATTACTTTTTTATGCATTGATATGATGAAAACAGCTCTTTTGAATGCACAAAATTTTGATTTCTTATTGGTTTATTGAAAATTCTCTCCAAGGAAATATGGTTGCAGTTACGAAGAAAATACTGTAATAAATTTGTTAAATCACCATTATTGGTAATATTAGGGTCCAAAATATAACACTGCACTTAATAATTATCAACTACATACTCACAATTAAAAAATGGCTTGCTTGTTAATGCAGCAATTAAAAATGCAGAAAAGGATTACAGACTAGTTAATTTGAATTTTTTAGGTGTGTTAAGTGTATATTTAAGGATTCCCTTGATTACAAACTTGAAAAAGTTATTCTGTCTTGTTAAGAAAAGAAAATATGTCTTTTACTTCTTATTATCTACCCATTACTCGTAACTATACTATAGTTACTACTTATTTTAATAGTTTGTAGTGTAATGTACTATTTTAAAGAAGTAGTGTAATACAAATAGCAATTCAATACAAAAAAAAAGTTTTAACATTAGTTTAGTACAGAAACAACTAATTTTTCAAATCTGATTGGTGCATATCTCATACAGTTGTATAAGCAGGCACAATAAGAATGTGTTGGTAGCCTACCATCTTAGATTTTCCCTAGCCGTTATGAATTATACATAGTTTATCAATTCATTCATAACATATCCACATTCTCAAATACAAACGTGCCAATTATTGTGATTATTTTCCTTTATCATGATCAAAATACATGCATGTCATTTCAATGAAGAGTATATTTCCTCATGATGTTCTTGAATTCTTAAAGGAAATTAAAGAGTTTTAAACTTTTAACAAAGTCCTGAATATTTAATATTTTTTCAGCATTTCTTGTTAAAACAGATATTAAAAATTAAATAATGAAAAAAAAATCCTAAAAAATGGTTTAGAATAATAAATTTGCTGTCTTATGAAAGTCAATGTATATGTTTCTTATAAATTTCCATTGATTAAATAAGCAACTTTATTATTCCAAATTATTATTTGTTATTATTCATCATTTTGTCATTCAATAGTACTGTTGCCAACTAATTTCGCAAATAATCAGGGCTCTACTTTATATCATTTTTATTGTTTAAGAGAAATCTTTTTGATTTATAGTAGGTCACCACCCATTAGAAGGAGGTCAAGGTCTCGCTCATGGTCACCACCCAGAAATAGAAGGAGCAGATCTAGCTCAAGGTCTGATTTTAAGATAACTTTTAATTGTTTCTTTTTTTTATTTTCTTACAAAATGAAACTATGTTTTCATTTTGATAAATGCATAATACTTCAGTATTCTGTAATAGGAGAAAATATTTTGAAACTAATTCAAATTTATGTTTTCTTTTAAATTTCATGTATTTGAAATACTATTATAAATTTTATGCTCTTTTTATTGGCTAATTATATGTTAACTTTTATTTAACAATTTTTATGTAACACATTAATGCCCAAGTTACACATTTATATTTAAAATTTGTGTACATGTCTAGAAATCAATCTAAATCTTTTTCTTAAAAAAAAATGATTTAAAGTAGCAGATCTTGTTTAATTTTTGAATTGCAGTATCAAATGTTGAGAAACTTATCATATTCTAAATTTATGAAGGATTTAAAAATAAAAAAAGACCATTGTATTTGCTAAAATAATTACCAAATAAAATTTTTAACAAACTTCTTTCTAGAGAATTGCAAAAAAAATTTTTTAATCAGACTTGAAAAAGCTTATTTTAAACACAAAACATTTTATATGGGATGCAATTGATAACGTACGTAAAAAAAAAAAAAGGAATTTATGATACTTTATCATATGAATTTCACTGTCCTTAAAAGGAAACCATTTTGGCTAATGAATTAAAATGTTTAGACTGTACGCTATAAACTTAATTTCTTGTTAGTATTACTTCATTAGGCATGTCTTGAATCTTATTGAGAAGGTTAGAAAACCAGATATATGATATGTAAATAGTAAATACTTGTTTCATTTCACACAAATCTTAAGGAAATTCATAGAATCATCAACAAAATCAGAGATTTCATTTTTATGCTGTATTGATAGCAAAAACATTTTTTAGGTATCTTTTTCTTTTCTTTTGAGTTACAAGTATAGCAAAAATTTTATTCCTAATTAATACATAGGTATTTTTAATTTTTTGTTTAATAAAAATAGTTCTATATTTTGTAGGACTATTGAATTAAATTTCAAAGGGTAATGTACTTTTTTATAATTATGTATCAATCAATTATTTTTCTGATTCATTTAAGTAGTTTTCCTCCTTTTTAAACTAATTTTGAAAACAAGATTAAATGTAAGTTGTATATATAACAAGCAATTTAAAAATATAATTAAATTATCACTGAAAATAAGTTTTAAGCTAACTGAAATCATGTTTCACAATCCTCAATTAAAGCAAACAATTTTGGTTTTCAAACAAATGCTGAAGGTAATTGTGACTCCAACTGTTGTTTCTGAGTGTTATACAAGTAATGACTACTATTCCTTTTGGTATGTGGCCTATGTGATAGCTATGTGGTATAAGGTATTCTAAAAGGTGAAGTTTGTGTTTTTGCAGCAAAAATTCCTTAATAAAAATCATTGTCGAAAAAAAAAAAATACATGAATATTTTTGATAATGGGGCATAGAAAGTTTACTTCCTAGATGACTCTCCCATAGGCCATCATGAGCTATACTTACTACTCAGTTACTTTTTTTCTAAGGGGTTATTGATAACCAGTTCTCAACAATTAAAGATTCAAAATTTTTAGAAAAAAATTTTAGGAAATGAAATGTTAGTAATTATATACTACTGATGTAGTTGAATTATGGCCTTTATTTCTGTCTAAATTTCATTTTAGACACAAATTATTATCTTATTGACATAATAAGCATAATTATTATACATGCTTATATTTCCATAGGAACATTGAACTAGAACAGAAGGGGTAAAGTATTAAGTCATATTTAATCTGTTAATGATTCATTTGAGAAGAAATTTAATATCTTTTTTTATTATCTTTCTTATGATTGATATAAAATCTAAAATTCTTTTTACTCGTTGTTTAGGACTTCTGACAACCAAAACAGGTATGGTAATTTAAAAAATAAATTAAAATTAACTTTCATTTTAGTCACTTTATACTGGTAATTGTAATTATACAGAATATGTTCTAATAAAGCTATATAAAAAAAAAATTCTTCTGTTCTATATAAAAAGTTTTATGCAGATTATTCAACTTAAATCATATATTTCACTATTTTGTGATTAAAAATTAAATTCAAAAACAGGTATGAAACGTTTTTTTCTTTGCTGCGTTCCTCTTTGAGAAAATCGTTCAAAAATTTTTTTGACAAAGACTGACAGAAATTATTTTTTATTGTAATATTGCAAGGACTGTTGCTTAAAAATTTCTAAACTCCATTTTTAGAAACTTTGGTGTTACAACTACGTATTACAGTTTGGTCTGATCAGAAAAAGAATATTTATCAATTCAATTTGCAGCTTTGAGAAAGAAAGATATTGTATTTTCTAGTAAAATCCTTTACAGACATTATTAGTATTTCTTATTTTTCCTATTATTTTAAGAACATATGGTTCTAAGTTAAAGGAATTGATTTTGGCTTATTGATAAGTTTGACTTAAAAATAGTTTCATTAGTTTACTAGTTCCATTGTTATACGAGTTGATATTCATCGTAGATGGTAACTAGTTATGTTCAACATTAATAAAGCATGCTATGTTTATATACCCATTTTGTAGTATGGCTACTTTCAACCACAGATTCCTATTGAATATTAACAGTATATGAATGCAAAGGGTTAAATATTTCCAAAATTTATTTTAAAACACAATATTATTTTGCTAAATTTATCTGTTTCCAGTTATGAAATATTTCATACATTTATATTCGAATAATAACAAAAATCGACTATTGATTATCAGTTATTGCAAACGTTATTTATATCAATAATCAATTTGGATTTATGGGACTGTAATTTTAATTTACAATTACATAATTTCGTTAATCATTACACAGAAATTTAAAATAAATATTTTTTCAAATAAAGACATTTGCTTTGCCTAAAAGTTAAATTTATTATCTCCCAACAGAGGGCGTGATTCTAACAGAGAAGCCCCTAAAAGAGCAGTTTCTAAATTTCTTATGGAAAGAACACCCATAACAGGTAAAGTAATTTTTTTTAAAAATTTATTTTTTAAAAATTAATTGCACTGATAAACAATCCATAGATATCTGGCATGGTATTAATTTTTTCTAATGTAGCTTGTTTTGTTGATTTCAAATTGGAAAACCGTTTTGCTCTACCTTGTAAGGTTTTTAAGATATTAAAAAAAATTTAAGTCTCATGAAACCCTGTTTAATTTCCATAGAATAATGTTTGAATTATAGTAGCTTTAATGGAAAACTGTTAATTTGTTAATTTTAACAGAACACTGTTTAAATATTGTTATTTCTAAAAGAATGTTTTTATTTGAATTATTTTAAAGAAGCACTTTTTAAATTTTATTAATTTTAATGGTATCTGCTTGCATCAGGTACAACAACTACACATTTTCACCACAAATACTAAGAATTTGTGAATTTCTTTGCAAAAAATAAGTGACACTTAATACTAGAACCCCAGAATAAAAGATTTAGAAGAAAAAGCAAAATAAAGGAAGATTGAAAGAAAACATATATCATGCTTAACAGTTTATAACTAATTCTTCCTCATCCATAATAAATGTTGAATTGCTGTTTTTTTATCTTAAATATCATGCTTAACACTTATAAACTAGTTTGAAGTTATGGTAATTATTGGAATTCTTACATATTAACAATCCTTACAGTCACATATTATCATTTATAATCATGCTTTATAATAACAAGCATTCATCTTGTATCATTTTTCTGTTTTGTGTTTAATTTTTTACTACACTTTTAAGATTCAGTGATATATTTTTTTACATGCCTAAAATATATGGTGAAAAATAGTTTACAAAATCATTTTTCTTAATTGCAGTGAGTTTTCGTTATATTTAATACTAAAAGATAAGGCAGCAAAAATCGAATGGCAAATTTTGTTAAGATTTAAGGTCAACTCCAAAACTGTTCAAAGGAGACCATTATAATAAGCATACAGGACCGCAATGATTGTTGTCTAAGAAGGGTGTTAAATTGTTGGAGTTTTTAGTTATTTTAGCCCTTTAATTACTTACCTTAAAATAGTTACGTTTTTTTTTTTTTTTTACAATAAGCAGAAATATTCATTAAGAAAAAATTAAGTACTTGAAAGTTAAAATGTTAAGTGTAATATTATAGGACAGATGCCTGCTAACTATTTTTGAATCCCAAAATACTCTAGCAATTTAAAGAAAGTAGAGTGTTTTTAAAACTCATTAAAGCTACAGTTTTAAATGAAAAATGATTTTTAAAAAAATACCTTTATTAAGTTACAAACCTTTATAAAAGTAGGTATGATACCAAATTTCTCAAACCTAGTTTTTTAAATCCTATTTTGCTATGTTTAAATGCATTTTTTGCACTTTAGTTTTCAAAATAAGCATCCTCACCTACATCAATTAAAAGTTAATACATTAGTGTGTTGTTTCTGAGAAGATAGGCAGTAATCGACAACTGACCAACTCGAGTAAAATTGATCAGCGCAAAAAAATATAAATATATATTTAAATCTATTTTAGCTTATTTCCTAAGTTTGAGTTTTTTTTAGTTTAAATTTGAGTTTTATTTTTTAGAAAAAGATCTTGAGGGTAAAACAGATGAAGAAAAAGAAATGATGAAGCTCATGGGATTTGGAAATTTCGATACTACTAAGGTAACTCTTATGATGAATTTTTTACTAATTTATTACTCGCAATAGAATAAAAGCTGCACAGGTGTCATGAGTTCATAAATTTTTAATTATATCTAATACTTTTATTGACAATCTCAATGGAAACATGGCGTTTGCTTGCTATGGATCTCGGCAGATCCGATATTGATGTATGGTTTTCACAAAAACTTTTAGACCCTTTGTTGTAAGCCGTTTGTAAGCATTATTCTCACTTTCTGCCTCTGAAAAAAAAAACATACAACTGCTTGTTCTTTTTTGGACACTTCCTTGTTAGCTCCACTTTACACTCTTTTTAAATGCTTTTATGTGTTGATGAACTAACACAATTTGTGGTGCACTCCTTTTACATTAATTTAAAACCCTAAATGGTGAAACACACATATCTTCAAATTAATAACTTTGTAGATAAAAAAGTTTTTTTTTTCCAAGCCAATAATACCAAACAAAAACTCATTGTACAATGAGTTTTTGTTTGACTTGATGACTTGACTTAAATCACACATAATCTTACTTAATGACTTGAATCACACATAAATCAGACTTTGTACTTTTATCTTCTTTTTATTTACTCCAATCAAAAATTTTCTTACTATTCTTTTGTTTGATTACAGGAACTCTAATGCTTTATAAATTTTTTCTCAAATAAGAAAATAAATAATTTTCTAAATTTCATTGCAACTATAACAACTTGTTTACAAGTGAAAGAACAGTTTCAGGTGTCAAATTATAGCAATTTTACTTATAAAAGCACATCTGGTGAAGTTGAAGTATCTCTTTCCATTGGTGGTTCATACAAATTAATATTTACTCGATAAAAAAAAGTGCCAAAGTAACCAGTTAAGAAAGCATATTTTGGAAAGATGCCATGAACCACAGGAAAATTGCAAAGGTTTTTAATAAAGCTAGATGTGTTTCTATCTTTCTATGAAAAAAATTTTTAAGCGACCTAGCCCATATAGTCATAATCCAAAAGATTTCTGAATCTACACAAATATCCATGAATATGATGAAGTCTAAGACCTAGTCTTCATTTTGTTTCTAAATGACAAATTAATATTTCCGCTTGCTAAAAATAATTTATAGTATTCATTTTAAAGTTTTGTCTGAAAACCAGGCATCTCCAAGTTTTGATTTTTTTGAATTAAATTAAGTTATATTATCATACTATTGCAAAAGAATACTTTGTAACCAACCATATTTTAATATAAAGAAAAAGCTCTATATATCAAGCTGATACTTAACAATTCCGTTTTTTGTCTCGCCTGTAAAATTAGTTTTGTCAGAGATGACTGGTTTTCAAACTCATTGGAGGTGTGTAATACTTTTATGTTTTATATGTTTCAAAATATACAATGGCGAGTGATATTAACTTATGCTACATACATTTTTGTCCACGTCTATAGTAATTATTAAGATAATCTAACAGAAAATCTTTATATTAAATATTACTTAAAAATATCTCTATTTAAATAGGGCAAGCACGTCGCTGGGAATGTTGCTTATGGTACCCATGTCATTCAGAAGAGAAAATACAGGTATGTTTATTTGTTATTCTTCACATTATAATTAATTTATTTTCTATACATAGTAACTTTGTTTTAATTTTTTCTTTTTTTTTAGACAATACATGAATAGGAAAGGTGGCTTCAATAGACCATTGGATTTTGTAGCATAAATATTTAGACTTCATTTTGTAAATAGCTTAAAACTGTTTCTAAGTATTTATCCAATTTGTGAAAGTTCTGTAATTGTATACCTCTCTAATAAACATTAAATGAGTTTTTATTGTTTCCTAAACTTATAATTGTATAAAGCAAAGCTACTTTCATACCTGAACTTTACATTTCAGTAGTTAATTTGCAAGCAAATTAGAAAAAACATTTCCCCAAAGTAATGAAGAAATTGTCAAGAAAACATAAGCTCAGAGATGCCCTCTACTTTAAAGCAAATAGTGTGATAAATATTTGCAATTCTCCTTTATAATTATTCCTCATCACAACAATTTTAAATTATTATTACATTTCACTAATTATTATAAATATATATTTTTTAAAATTCAATATTATTGGTAAAGGACAAGAGGAAAAATAATATTTTTCTTTTAAGCCTATATTTGAATAAAAGAAATTATGTAAAAAGCTCACTACAACGTGAGAAAGTTATCAACAGAAACAAACAAGATGTCATTCATAAACAGTTTTATTAAAAGCAAATACATTTTGTAAAGTTCCTAAAGCACTCTTCATTCTTTTCCTGCATCTTCTTTCAAGCTAACTGTTTGATTAAACACCAACTGAAAGTTAAAGTAAATATAGTTATCATTTCATAAATTAAAAAAGAATCTGTTTAATACTGCACAAAACCAATTTTTTATAATTTATTCTATAATAAAATGAACAGGTTAAGATCTCCCATTTTCTGTGCTATCCTTCTCAGTGTTTAACCCGGATTATCAGAAATGTATTACTCCAAACTTTCCCACTAAAACAAAGCACAGTCGATTAAAAAGAAAACTAAACAGCTGGATACAGTGCTCAGAGTTCTTGATATGATTACTCTTTTTTTATTTTATTACAGGCACTGAATTCATACAAATAATTATAGAAGTGTTACCCTACAAATGTCAACAAAAAAAAACTAGAAGAAACCATCTAATATTTAAGAATCACTTTATAATATAAAAAATTCATAAAGGTCGTAAAAAAGCAGTTTCTGAATAAAGTTTATTATTGAATATAAGAATTAATTTTAAAGAGATATGATGGTAATTATCTATATTTTTTTTAAATATTCGGCCTTTATTGTTTTTTTTCTCCATTATGTCAAGTTTTTTTTAACTATTGTAGTGAAACGTTACATGAACTTAACCATTAAAATAAGTTAGAAAATCAAATTTCATTTTATACCTTGGCAATGATGATGTCACATTTTTTAGAGCAGTAGAACAACTGAGTGTTATTTAATTACTTTTATTTGTGATTAAGTTGTTTCTGCATTATTTATTCCAGCCTAAACATGACCTTATTTTCACATAAAAATGTAGAAATATTTTTTATAAGCTAAATAAATAGAATATCAACTTACTTTATTATCACTAGAATCCTTGTCAATACTAAAGAAGCCAAGCCTTTCGAACTGGAATCGATCATAGAGTTTAGCTCCCTTAACAGACTGATCTACCATAGCATTTGGTATGCATTTAAGAGATTCCTATGAAAAATAATTAGTGTTTAATTGTAATTATTTCAAATATATGAATTAATAATAGCACATATACTTATATGAACATCTAATATTGTTGATTATACCCTAGCAGCAAAATAACTTGAGCCCTCATTGTACCAATATTCACAAATCTTGGCCCAATAAGAGTTCAAAGAATCAATATTTCCAGATATTGGCCCTGTAAAGAATTGTCTGATACAACCACTTTACATCCAATATCTGCCCTCAGATTCATCAGATATTTTATATTCATTATTCAGCCAATATAAGCCCTATATTGGTCCCATATAGGACCAATATAAAAACATCTTAAAATTGGTCCTATGGTGCATGTTCAAATAGAACCCATATTGAGTCCAACTTGAGCCAAGGTAAAATAGTTGTTAGGTTAAAAGAAATAAAACTAATTCAGTCATTATTTTGATAGTACAGTAGGGAACCGATTATCCGGAATGATCGGGACCATCGCTATTCCGGATAACTGATTTTTCCGGTTTTCTGAATCGCTACAAAAAGCCGTTTGTTTATTGTTAAACCCAACAAAAAAAATTTTTTTTTGGAAATAATCTTAAAAAGAAGAAAAAACGATGAAGGAATACACTAATGATTATTTCCAAAATGATGGTAAGGTAAACATCTTTCAAAAAAGAAGAAAAAAAATCCTAAAATCTTATGAGGAAAAAAAATTTTTTCTTCTAAATGGCGCGAAAATTTATCGAATTTTGTTCCGGTTTTTTGGTTTTCCGGATAACGGGTTCTGTACTGTAACATTCTAATACACAAAATTTTCTTGTTGATAAAAATTAGAGCATGCATAACTATGGTTGTTTTTGCATAGATGTGGAAAGCAACAGGACAAGGAGCACAACAAATTAGATTTAAAAGTATATAGATTAACTCAAAAAAAATAATGTAAATAAAACATAAATAAGTACAGAAATGGACATACCATAGTTTCGGTTTTATAAAAAAAAATTCCTCAGTGCTTAATGCTTGTAGAGAAGTAAAGAGACATTCATGTACTAAGAGGTTTAACCAATATAGGCAGAGGGAGATAAGTAACAGGTGTAAGAGGTTTGGGAAACAGGAAATTAACTTATTTTACATGGCCCTGTATAGTTGGAATTTTGATCACAGATTTGAGTTTTCTTCTACTAAAATCATTCATCCACTGAACTTGATTTTTGGGAATCATTCCACATTTTTAAAAATTTAGGTAACGATCTTTCTAGTACCCTACCATTTCCCAATGTTGGAAATCTATTCTAATTTAATACTTTGCACCCTAGGGATTAGACACCCCTCACACACCTGTTTCTTATCTCCCTTCTTTTATAATTTTGTTCAAACTTGTTTCTCTAACCTTATTGGTCGAACCACTTTTTACATGTTTGTCATTTTACGTCTAATTTGGTGTTAAGACACTGAGGAAGATTCTTGTTCATAAAATCGAAACTACAGTATGTGCATTTCTGTACTTTCATTTGTGCTTTATTCATGTTTCTTTGCTTTAATCTACATAGTATAAAGTATGTCATATCCTTTTAGGTTAAAGTATGTAGTTAATCCTAAATTACTAAAATCAATGTTATACAATTGATGATCTGCTAACTTAAAAATAGTGAATTATCTAGTATCTTAACATATCTTAATCCATCTTTTATTCAAAAAAAAAAAAATTAATAAAGCTTATCATATGTATTTTTAAATTTTTATAAAAATACTTGGGAGCTCTGCCCCTTAAGAACCAGTCATTTACCAAACTCCATCACAGCTTCACAATCATTTTTATTTTTTAAGAATAAACAGAATAATTAAAGACATTAAAATTAAAAGATCTTAAAACTTTTTATTGTATTAATACAGATTCATTCCTTAGATTTAATATATATTTTGATTGGAATAAAATTTTATACAACTTTATCTACAAAGTTTCTTTTTTTTTTAAAATTCTTATTTAATTTTCAGTAACTTTAAAAATTTAATAATTGTTTTCTGCCCAAGACATTATTTAGCTAATCATTTTAGATGAGAGAAAAAAATTCTATTAAACTTATTTAAATTTCTACTGGATACAATGTGTGAGAATTGCATTATTATTATTCAGATTTTTACTTAAATCATCATAAGAAATAAAAAAAAAAATCAGGATCAAATTTTAACATAATTAAAATTTTACAAAAAATCACATAATTAACTTACTAGATTACAGTCAGAGACAAATCCACCAGGTACCTCTTTAGGATCTTCAGGGTTTTTGTGATGAAATCTTCAAAATAAAATATTTCATAAATTTCATTAAAACTTTAAAAAAAAAAATTTTTTTTTCAACTTCTGTTGGTCAAATATGTGAAGAAATTTTATTCAACGTTTTGGAATTGAGAAAATAATTTGCGATGTATATTTTGATTGAATTGAACTTAAGTTTGATGACTGAAGTTAAATCGTAAACATGCCCACTTATGCAGTCTAGGGTAGACAAGAATTACAGTTGAAATTGCAAACATTCTTTGAATTATGTAGAAGTTGAATATAACTTGGATATTTTATGGTCAAAAGGTAAAGCTCATTACAAATCCCATAATATTGTAGTGCATATCTTTGTTAGTGCTGAGCTGCTTGCACAGCAAGTTGAATAACGAAGGGCCATACACATATTTAGACATGTTAACAGCAAATAAGATCATTTTTATTATAAACATTAGTGTTCTAAGCACTAAATTTTTTAACGGTATAATTGGTAATATATTTATACAAAAATAAATATTTTTGATTATTAAAATTTGCTCCAAAATGGAAAAGCATATTTTTTTCCTTCATTTAAAAATTGATATATTAAAAATACATATAAATATCGAAGAAAAGAAATAGTTTTTTTTTTTAAACATATCATGCGATACAAAAATTCATTATAAATAAATTCTAACAAAAAAAAGAAAAACTAATGCTCACGAAATGAAATAATAAAATATATATTCAAACGAAATATTTTAATTAAGCAAAATTTATAGGGTTTAAACAAATACGGAAAATTAAAATAAAGCCATTATAGTAAAAATTAAGATTCGATATTTATTTGGTATTAATACTTCAGATATGTTTATTTCGCGAATTATTATAGATTTTATGAATTTTAAACAGGAAACTTTTTTTTTCCCCTTTAGAAATATAAAATAAACAACAAATTTAAAACTAAACTACTAACAGAGAGCAGCTTAAAAATTCACGTTCCTTCCCCCTTTTCAAATTTCTCATATTGCAATAACATTGTATTAAAATATTGGGATTCTAAATACCAAATGCAACTGCAATGCACCAACTGACGAAAAAACGGTGAAAAATAATTTGGATTTACGATGAAATAGGACAAAATAATAGATCAAATCGACAAAAATAAAATAGGCACAAAATTATAACAAAAAGTAATTACTTAAATGAGTGATTAGAAATTCGCGTGTCGCAATAACATCGTAGTTAAAAAAAATTGGAATCGTCAAAATCACGTGGAAAAACATCATAATAAATGCCAAAAAAGCATTAAAATTTACAATGAAACCAACACAGAGAATTAGTAATTATTTAAAACTGGAATGTTATATTAAAAATTGGAATTTTTAAAACCACATGGGAATGCAGAGCAATAACTGCCTAAAAATTGGTTGAAAAATAACTTGGATTTATGATAAAATCGGCACAAACAAAGCGCTCAAGAAGTGACTATTTAAATGTGCGATTTAAAACTCGTGTACTGAAATTTCTTAGTAAAAACACTGAATTTCGAAAATTACATCAAAAAGCATACCAATAACAGCCTTTAAAAAAAACATAAAAGAAAAAATCATTTAGATTTACCATTGACAACATCTCAACATTGACCCACATAAAGCATGCTAAAAAGTAATCGATCAGATGTGCGATTTATAACTCACAATACGTAATATCATATTAAATGTATCGGAATTTTAAAAACCACAAGGAAATTAATAGTAGTTACAACTGCAAAAACGATCGAAAGAAATTATCAAAATATGATTGGATTTAAGGTGAAGATGAAATCGACAAAAATAAAATGAGTCAAAAGTAATTACTCAAATTCGAAATTCACATATTGTAATATATTAAAAATATTGGATTTTTTTTTAAAATCATGCCGAATTTCAAAGCAATTACCACGAAATAAGAGATCGTGAAACATGATTTATAATAGAATATGTGCGGAATGAGCATGCCAGAAAGTGATGACTCAAATATGCAATTCAAAATTTTAGACTTTTTTTTAAAAATTTTTTTATTGTGTTTCAAAGTTTTTGCGGGAAGCACATCAATAGTCAGCGGGCCGTAGGTTAGTCACCCAAAATATGAAATACATCACAGTACTTATATTCAATAAACTAACAACAATTAGTCATAAAAGTTTTGGAATTGTACAAGGGTTGATCAACTTGCTCAGTATCATCTAATTCCAATATATTAAAATAAAAAATATAACATATTATCAACTCAATTTTAATACTTACAATCGGTCATAGAGTCTAACTTCACATATAATCGGATCAGCTACCCAATGAATAAATGCTTTTGGCTTGTTAGTTGCACTGACTGGTGTACCAATAGCTCTAACTTCTTTAATTCCTTTGTTTTCATCCTTTTAAAACACCAAATTTATTTTAAAGAATAATAAAACTGACTCCAATGTTAACTCGCTTAAAATTATCGGTATACGCCTACCTTGATAACTTCTGTAACAGATATAACATATCCAGTATGCCTAAGTCCAACTGGTTGAGCAATGGTTAATCTCTTATATTGACTATTTGGTAACACCTTTAATAAAATTGGGATTAGTATTGAATTAACTTACAATTGCAATACACATTTTGAATTTCAATACACTTTGAATACCTCTTTAAAATCAGACTGTTCAATGTATATGACATCTGAAAATGTGACTTTGTGTGTTCCTTTTGAAGAATCTGCAGGAAAATTAGGAACATCTACTAAAATAGGTGTTTCTATATTTAGGCTGACTTTGACTTTTAGAGGCTCCAAAACTGCCATAGCTCTAAATTTATAAAGGGGGGAAAAACATTTAAAGTGTGCATAAAGTAGTCTACTAAATTAATTAAAATTTAATTCAATTCATTTAGTAATATTATTATAAACACAGTGTCTTCTTTATTTATTTATCACAATTTTAATGATTGCAAAAAAAGATTCAGAGATGAGAAAAATATATGAGAATAAATTTATATATGAGAAATATATAAAATCAAGCATCACTGACAAGTGTCAGTGATGCTTGACCTCAGTGATCTACCAGGAACCGCGTCTTATGATTGAGTTCACTGTGTTGATCTGACACAAAAAAAAGTTACCCGATATTTCGTCGTAAAAAATTTTTAATTTGGAGAAACCACATTTTTGTGTCCAATTTCATTAATATAAAACATAGACAACATTATTTAGCTTTTTTGAGAACGATCAATTGAGCTATTATGATTGGTCCCGAGAATGCAAAAACCTGTATCATAGAACAAAAGTTATTCAGGATAATATCTTCATTGTCAAAAATGATTTCATAATTTTGGAATTATATTTAAACACAAAATGTCAATGAAATAATTGTCTTTTTAATTTCAAATAGTTTTCAACACCAAAAATTTTTTTTTGTTACAAGTTATATTAACTAGAGCATAACTTTTTGATATAATTAGTGAAGAATTGGTGCTGTAACATTGGTGAACATACCTTGGTGCAGTAACATTTAGCACATTTCTCACATGTGCTTCAAGCATTTGAGGGTCAACTACAGATTGAGCTCCAGTTACACCAAGCTATAATAAACAGAAGATTTAGTCTAACATCAGAAATTGTTAATTAAAGAATGTCTTTAGAATAATAATGTACTACAAAATGTTGATTTAAAAATACTTTTTATATAAAAAATTTAAATACCATATAATATAGTAAGTCGACTTTTCAAATAAACCTAAGTTTTACAAAAATCAAGTAGTCCACATATACACGGGTAATAAAATCTGACTTTCCCTTAATGAAATATTGATGAATTATAAGCAATGAGATAGCTATAAATAACTCTGTATTAATTTTCCCTTTCCAAAAACTATTTTTAATATTTATATACAATTCATTTTAGATTTTCCCTCCTCATATTTTCTTTTCATATAGAGGTTTTTCTTAGAAACAATACTTTAAATTACAATCTGAAAAAAACTAAAACTAAGAAAAGATTGTTTATTCAATTAATTTATTCAAAAGTATTTCAAAAAATATAACACGGAACTTTTAAAACATACTACAAAGCTAACAATTTAATGATTCCAGAACAAAATAAGTCATGTCGGATTCAATTAGGTTGGCAGTGTTGTGCTATCATACAGATCCCACTCTTCAAGGATTTCACTTTATCTAAATAAAGCCCCTCAAAATATCATCTTCAGCACCGCCAAAAAATACAAAATGTCACACTTTTTAAAAGATTTTACAAAAACATTTGGTTTTTTTCAGTGGTCAACTTATACACATGATATACATTTGCTATCAAAAAAAGGGGGTTGACTTATACGATAGGATATAGAGTATACTGTTCTTGAGTAAAGCTGTAAAAAAAAAAATCTAACTTATTTTAAAATGAATTTACCTTAAATTTACACCAAATATAACACAAATATATTATATAAATTTTTATTTTGAATAGTAGTTCTGTTTCTGGAAGATTATTCATTCTTCATCAATTTTCATTCAACACATTTTTTTTATATTTCTATTTTTGAATAAAGAATATAATAAAGGATTTTATTGATTATTATGTAATTTTTAGGGCAGAAACGAAAACTCAAAAGTCGTCAATTGAACGATTCTCCATATATAACAGCCTTAACAATCAGATATAAGAAGTGTCAGTTTTTTTATAATTATTCTCTCAAAATTAATATTTTTATGAATATGTATTATAGTTTTTAAATTACATAAAATCTAAAATGTATTAGCAAAATTTAATTACACATATCATCAATCAATTTAAACTGTTTGAAAAAATTTTATCCCTTGAAATTCAAAGAATACAAATTTTAAATTAAACTTTCCTAATTTTTTAATCAAATTTTGAAAGAAAATAAGCACACTTGAACAGATTTCTGGCTTAAAAATCAATTTAACCGTAAAAGACTTTTTTTTATTTAATTGGGCTGAATCGGCTTTATTGGATAAAACTGGCAGGCAAGACTGGGTAGCTATATTCCTAAATACTCCAAGTCAAGATTCTCGGAAAATTGGATAGTGTCTCGATCGAAAACAATGGGAATATGAAGTGATAATCAAATTGTCGTTACAATGATTTCTCATCTTAACTTATAAAACCCTTGTAAAATCTTTTCAATAACGTTTTTTGAAAGTAATTTGATTAAAAGAAATATGATCTATAACTAAAACTTTGATTACGAAGCATTTTTTTAATCAGCATTATTACTAGTCTAAGCTTTTTGCAATGGATTTATATTAGTTAAAATTTACAATTGGACTTATTCGGCATTCAATTAGCCCAAAATAATACTTAAAAAATTATGTTTTATATTATTTGCTCTTATATGTTTTTAAGTATCACTTTGGAAACAATGACAGTTCCAATAGTTTTTAACATTATCTAATTTTAAAATTAACTAGCGGTCTCACACTTTTTCCACTACTATATGACATTTATTTACAAATAAAAATAGAATAAGAATAATATTAAGATATAAAAAAATAATTAAATCTTACAAGAGAGCAAAAAAAAAATTTTTTTAATAAAATTCCTTACCTCAACACAGAAACTTTGTATAGCCTCAGGGGGAAAACCACGGCGACGTAAAGCTGTTAATGTAAAAAGTCTAGGGTCATCCCAGTCCCTAAAAAGAAAAATTAAATAATAGTAATAGAAGTTAGTGAAAAAGAAGTCTACTAAAAGTAGAAAAGTAAGTGTGTTAAAGTCTGAGTTATAAAAACAATGGTCAGTACAATCTGAATTATATTTGGAGAAAAAAATACATTGAATATAATAATTCAGAATTTGAGAAAAAATGTATCTCAATTTCTAAGACACAATATCAAAGTGTCATAGATTTTGTTTATAAACTTTATATTAAGTACAGTAAAAAAAAATGTCAGGTGCATTTTAGCCAAAAATATGGTAGTTATAAAAACTGAAAAATGTAGGTGTTTGTATAATGAAAAGAATTCACTTCCTAGATGATGGTTTTTGCACAATTAATGATAAAAGGATGATAAAGCAGCTTGATAAAAGGATGATCATTGCATCTAAAAGCCGAAAATAATGACACTCAAATAGTATAAGTTGAGCAATTTCTGAAAGCAAAAGGCGCAGAATATTGTGAAATTCGTCAGTAAATGGAAAGCACTCTACGTCCCAGTACAGAATTAAGGAATAAAGCAAGCACTTTCCGACAGGAGTATGATACTGGAAAAGAGCATATCATTACTTGGAGCAAAACCAGTATGTTGTAAAATTGGAGACCTATCAAAACAAACAGTTTGGCAACAGATTGTAAATGTGATTTCTAGAACAGGGCGCTTAGCCATGAAACTGTTTGTGTAATTACCGAGAATAGGTGGCAACACTATTAAAATATGTGGATCCACTACAACTTAACATTGAAAAGTAAACAGACATCAAAACAACTACCTTTAAGTCCATATCAACCTGTCACCTTTGATGAGATCTAAATTTAAATTGGACAATGAAATCAAGAAATACATGCAGAATTCGTTTAAAAAAAGTTCCTAAGTTGTTGTTTTTTTTAATGCATGGTATTAACAAAAATAATATTGAATTTCAGTAAATAAATTGTGTGAAAAAGCCTCTACCAATTATTTATCACATAAAACTAATAGTTTTTATCAAATACTTTAAAACAGTAATTAGCAAACAATGAAGTGATGGCTTTTATTTTCATTTTACCATATATTTATCCTTTAATGAATGTAATTACATGGATAGTTTATGTGTCTCTTTATTTTGAACAACCACAATTTAAAAAACTAAGAAGGTTTGATATCAAATACCTGAAGGAATTTGTCAGTGTAGAAGATTTATAAATAATAAAATGTATAAAACTTGAAAGTAGTAATATTAAAGATTAAGTCATAAAAAAATATATGAATAGTTTATTAAAAAAAATCTAACTGACCAAACTGTAGACTGATTAAAAAAACAAGCTAACAAAAAGCATTTTACATTTATAAGAATTAATAGATAATGTATTTGTATTGATTCAGATCCATTTATCTGCACATACCTATGAGAGTGAATTTTTTTATAATAAGTTTAATACATTTAGCATAATAGGAAACTAAGGTAGAAAAAAACTTACCTCACAATACCTTCTGAAATCAATTTCTGGATTTTCCTTTTTGATATTACAGTGTAATTCATATTTAATCTACCATATTCCCACTGTACAGGACAATAAATATCCAATGCATTGCATAACCAATAATATGAAGATCGCCTAAAATTGTAAAAGAATACTTCAGCCAAAATCATGAAAAATATAAACATTACACTAAGGAAAATAAAGTATTAAGCATAATTTGCATTCAATTAGGAAAGCAATAACAAAATTAATTAATATGAATCTTTAAGTCAAATTGTGGAACAAAAAAGTTACTTTGCATCTAAATCATTTTAAAAACAGGATAAAATACAAAAAAAAAAAAATAAATAAATAAAACAAATGTAAAATAAAATATTTTTTAAAAAAAAAACTGAGAAAAATACAACTAATTAATGACTGAATACATGCTACTCAAAAGTCTTTGGAATTAACAGAAAAGGCAATCTTTCAATTAAGGTGGAGTACAAATATGGCATGTAGTAGCAGACAAAAACATACAATTTTTATACAGAACAATTTTTTTTGAACAAATAGCACCAGCAACAAAAAAGTGAAACTCAGTGATAGATCAATATAGAACTTTTATAAGACAGATCTAATGCTATACTATTTAAATTGAAGAAAATGAGTTCCAAATAATTTAGAATTAGAGTTAACTATACTTTTATCAGATAAGGATTAATGATTTTTTTATACTACATATAACAAGTAATTTTTAACACAATAACATAAAGAAATCCATCTTTCTCTTAAAATGATTTTTTGCATAGTAAACATGATTGTTTCATGCAACTGCAAAAAAAAAAAAATCTTCTCCACATGAATTCTTAACCTTTTAAAAATTTCTTTGCAAAGGATTCAGTAAATTCATCAATCATATTATTCTTGTTTGAAAACTTTATTCACTCTTCTTCATGAGTGTTGTAATAGGTAGTTTATTAAGGAATTAAAACATGTGTAATCTCACTCTTCTTGATTCCATTTATATTCAGACTTTGCTGTACTCTAGGCATTTATTTTTGTAACCGTCATTGAACAGCCGACCCAAATTTGAGTTTACGCCTACTAATCTTCAACTCGGTAGCCTTGTAATTTTGAACCCAATCCAGAAGACGAGAACTTCTGGATCAGTACCCACAGAGATATTGATTTGTTATGGGAACCTGGAAGACTTTGTGACCATGATAGATTTAATGTGCACCTATCACCATTTAATACACGGGGATTCTTCGGTCGGCTTGATTCTAACTCCCGCTCTCATGAAAGTGAGTCCAATGCCCTACCAACCAGGCTAGCCTGGATCCCTAGGCATTTATTTAGGAATAATTGATGCTAGGAACCAGGGATTTCTATGAGAATTCTTTAAAATACTTTTGTTTTAATAGCTGCATCATAATAAAAAGCCTGATAAAACAAAAGCATTTTAGAAAAAAGAAAAAACTTAATAGCAACCAAAACAATAATTGTTTTTAATTTTCAAATGAAAAATTTAACAGTAAAAATCACAATCCAACTTCTTTACATTGCCATATATGTAGAAAGAAATAACGAGAAATTATTAACGTTCTTTAAAAAAACACTGTGCCATAATAAAAATGCTGATTAAAAGAAAAAGTTAATAAAAAAAAGCAAAAGAGAAACAAAAAGAATTGTTCTTAGTTCTCAAAATATAACTTTAACTTTGGAAATCACAGTTTTATATGTTACTGGGAATCTGTCTTAAAGTACAGGAAAAAAGTAACAGTAAAAGAAGAAAATCTATCAGAGATTCTATGTTAAAATACATTGCTATTTTAAAAACATAAAAACAGCAAAAAATATTCTTAATTCTTAAAACAAAGAGTGGTGAAAAAAAATGATAAAGTTGACTGGCCTGAACAAAATTTTAAATCAGCTGTGCAAAAATCCTCGTTCTGTATAAAGTAATCTAATTTCAATTCTTCAAATGTTACTTTTCCATTTGTCCACCAGAACACAAATTTAAAAGTCTTTTGCAAGTAATAGAACTTAATAAATAGGTATAAAAGCTATTTATAATGATAGTAAAAATTACAACTTTAGATTATTCTTTGTCAAATCAAATCATATTAAAAAATAATAATAATAAATAAAATAAAAAATTTGAAAATACTTTTCTAAAAAACCACTTTTCCAAATAATTTGGCCCTTATACTGAATATTGGCCAAATATTCGTTACATCCCTATTGATGATTAAAAAAAATTTAAAAAATTTTATAGAGCTTTTGTATAATAAAAATTGGTAACTGCAATTCTTGCTTCTTGAAAAATTGTAATTTAATTTCAGATTATGCACAAGGTAACAAAAAATATCATGGATTATTTCATACCTAGATTGAAACTCTTTTGTACATAAGGAATGAGTGATATTTTCCAGAGAATCACAAAGACAATGAGTAAAGTCATATGTGGGATAGATACACCTGTGAAATAAACAAACAATTTATTTGAAAACCATCACAGAAAATGCACAATATACACAAAACTTAATAAGAAGACATGTAGAACTATTACAAACCATTTATCACCTGTTCTATGATGGGGAAGGAATTTAATACGATAGGCAACTGGGTCTTGTTTCCCTTCTTCTAAAGTTAACTTCATTCGTAAAGTAGCCTCACCTTCACCGATTTTACCATTTTTCATATCCTAAGACACCCAAAAGCAAAATATACAATTATAATAATAAATATTAAAAAATTATAATAAATTTTTAATATGCGGCAATAAAAAAATTGGTGTGAAACATTCAATTCATCAAATCAGACATTAGATATCAGGCATAGATAGGCAACTGGGTCTTGTTTCCCTTCTTCCAAAGTTAACTTCATTCATAAAGTAGCATCACTATCACCGATTTTACTATTTTTCATATCCTAGCGTACCCAAAAGCGAACTATATGAATATATATAAATAATAATAAATTTTTAATATTTTGTAATAAAAAAATTGGTGTAAAACATTTAATTTAACAAATCAGACATTAGACAATTTAAACAGTATGATACTTATTTAAAATTAAATATCAAAAACATGTTTCACAAAAAAAATTTTGAAGGAGATGGTCTGTGTAAATATGAACTGTTTGCTTTTAACATATGAAGAACACACCCTTTCATTAAAACTTTTCTTACAAGTGCTAAGAAATGCATTAATGTGCGAAATGTTTTCAAGATAATATATAGGATAATAGAGAAAGCATTACAAAGCAAAATGATGAACTTTTTCTTCCTTAAAAAAAATGATATGCTTCTGAAAATCAAAAAAGTGTAGATTAAATTAAAGCAGATTAAACTGAACTAATATTTATCTAAATCAATTAAACTAAATCAATTTTTCAAAATCTGTTAAAGTTTAACATATTTTTACTTGTACAAAATTCTAGTGATATCATTTTGTGTGAGCAATACAAAATTTTTTAACTATGTTGCACTATCCAAGAAGATGGTTACCATCAACCGGAGGGGTTGTCATAAAATTTTGCATAAAAAGTCAAATATGCAGAAAAATACATCAAATAATTAGGGTTTAAGCAACAAAAAAAAACTGTTAAATTTATTTCTTTAGAATTAAACAAAATGTTTAATTTAAGAAAAAAAGACAAATTACTTGAAACAGCTGAAGACTTTCCTTGACTGGACGATTCCTCCAAGGAGATGGAGGTGGATTGAATCCTTTTAACTCTTCCTGCTTTTGATGGCAAATATATGCTAAATCCTTCTTAATGAGAGTACAGGCAAATTCATACAACTGGTCAAAATAATCTGATGAATGACTTATTATTGAAGGCTTGTAACCTAAATTTATAAAACTTTTATTAAAATGCTAAAGACATTAAAATTGTGCACAATCACAGTCCACAATCTAATAAAATTAACCAAAAATAATAATAAATATGTTATGTATAACCCCCGTGGCAGAATTTTATCAGGCTTTCTATGGCATACCTCTCTAATACTAATATCTTTCTGCAAGATAGTTAAAAATAACAAATATATATGTTACTAGTTTAAAGTAATCGAAACGTTAACTTCAAAAAAAAAAATAATAATATTTAAATTAAATAAATAAAAAATATTAATTTTTTTAATCGAATATGTGATTTTTTTATACTAATATTATGGGCGATATTCTCGCATTTTGTAGAAAGATAACACATCAATTATTTCCTTTTTCGCATTTTTAATTCATCATCACATTTAAAAAAATGTAAAATCTGTAGCAGTTAACTGCCGTAAAAAGAAAAGACGACGAAATCTCGAGAATCGGACTCTTCAAAAAAGGGGTTACTAGATGCGTGTTTTCATTTCGAGATTTAGTTGTGATAAATAATATCGGTTTTAAAAAGCTATGTGGAAATCAGTAGTAATTACTGCGTGAAAAATTAGAACAAATATTTCCACAGAAAAGAAAACCAAATTTCTTACTTCATTATTCCTTACTTTTCATAATTCTCCAATGAGAATAGAAAAGACACATCATTTTTTTACCACTCCAATGTGCGAGAAAGGCATCTTTTGAATATGATTCTGAAGAAAAGATAAAATCATTTGAAAATTTCAGCAGAAAAGAAAAGCAAAATTTCCCAAAGGAAAAATCCTTCTGCAAGAACTCTGTAACGTTCTGCCATGGGGTGTACAACCAAGTTGCTGGACATTAAAGTTTATCCTTAATTATATATAGCTTCATTTATTAAAATTTTTCAAACTGTACCCACTGGGTCATGTTATTTAGATATTTATAAGTCAAATAAAAATATGACTATAATTTATTTAAAGCTTAGAATAGGTAATTTACTTTTTTTCTCAGTGAATACACAAGAGCCATGGTGGATCAGGTGATAAGAGCACCTACCAATGAGGTGATCTGTTTTCGAATTCCAGCAATGGCTGGTCAATATGAATTCTGAGCCTGTCTTGCACCAACCACAGTGCTGATGTTAAATATACTCAGTGATAGACGGATTCTGGGATAGAGTTCCTTTGCTGTCAGGATAACTGTGGGAGGTTGTCATGGTTTTACTCTCCATATAATGCAATGCAGCTTAGTTCTATCAAAAAGTTCTCCATTAAGACAAATTTCTCCCACTACTTGAACCAGGAGAACTTCTGGATAGAGATCAAAATTACAAGGCTACAGATCTGGACATTGGTAATTGCAAACTTAAACAATTGGGTCTGCTGTTCAAAGATGGTGATATTCAGATTTTATCAAGTTAACTTAAATATAGGATCGAATAAAAAAATAATACGCTACAACTACTTTTTTAGTACGCTCCTAAGAAAATTAAGGCAAAATTGTATTACAAAAATTATCTTACATCAAGAAATAAAGCATAATGAAATATAATCAATTTTATAAAAAATTTTCTTTTCTCACTTCCTCAGTTTACACGCACCTAACCAATTTACCATCTCAACAATTTCTCTGAAGAACTTTTCTTCTTCCTTTTCTGGATTAGTGTCATCAAATCGTAAAAAACAAATACCATCATGTGCTTGCGCATAACCAAAATTAATGTTTATTGCTTTAGCATGCCCAATATGCAATATGCCATTTGGTTCAGGAGGGAATCTAGTGCGTACCTGAAACAAACATTTAAAAAAAATGTTTTATTTAGCTTAGATTTAAAATAACTTTAATCAAGCAATTAGTTGCATGCTAATAGCTAATTAGCAATTATCTTCAAACAACAATTTAACTACAAAGTACATGTGTCATCTTAAACATTATTGAACATATGATAAAAGTAGGAACATGAGAGAAAAAAAAAAATTTTTTTAGGGTTCCCACTCAATTTTCAAAAAAAAATTCAAGGACTTCGCTATGATGTTTAAGAACCAAAAATCAAATTTTTCAAGGACCTATTCAGTATTACAGTTAGCAATAGCATGATAAAGTATTACAGTATATGCCAACCAGACTTTACAATTACGTAGAAGCAGATATTATATATTTTTAAAGCACAATGCTTAGCTGATCAAAAAAAAAAAAAAATTATAATAATTATTTATTAAATTTATCAAAACTACTAATGCAAATGGTTAATAGTTACATTGCTGCTCCAAATCACTTTGAAGTCTGTAAAAAATATTCCAATTGACATAGGATACTTGCCAACTTTTAAAAATTAGCATCAGTGAAACTTTTCATGAAAGATTTAATGAAGTAAATTAAAATTAATCAAAAAATAACATTAGGTTAAACAAGCATAGTAAATAAATGATAAAGTTTATTATATAATTGCACGGTTACTAAAATACAAATACTCTTTATTTTAATATGTTAAATCAAACTTTAGATTAAAAGAAAAGTACACAGTTCGATAAAATATCAAAATATATCAATTTCGCCTATCTATTTCAATTTTAATAACAGTATATTTATTTGTTACTTCAGAGTGTCAGTAATTTATTTTGAACATAACAAAATCTATTGTAGAACAGTATTTTACAAATAACAAACTAAGACCTACCAAGCTTTATTTTTTTAAAAATAGATCCATAAAACACGAAGCGAAATGTTTGAAAGTTTGTGAAATTGCAAAATTTTTACTATTTTACTATGTATAATTTTTAAATCACATTTATACACATCTCGATATTCTACATGTAAATCGAAATTATATGAAAGGTGAAGTAAGTCCTGAATGAAGTAAATCATGTATCACAATGCACGATTTGCAAATTAAAAAAGTGTGGTACATGTACCCCCAGGGGTACAGGAACAGTTTAGCAGGGGTACGTCTTCTTATGCGAAATATCTTGCAACAAACAAAAATTTCAAAAACTTTTACTTAAAAAGCCATGTTAAGTTAGCCATGAAAATTTATGATTACATATCTTTTTATTGCCTATTTTTTGCAGAGTTAACAGTTAGTAATATTAATTAGTGGTATCAACAGCCAGTTGTGATTTTAAATTTTTGTGCAATTTTTTATAGTAAAATATACATTCATTTTTTTATTAATGGTACACAGCGCTACGAAAAATTTAGAAAGGGTAGGCAAAAGTCATAAGTTTGGGAAACAGTGACATATGCAATGGATCGACATTTACACAGGTGGTATGTTTTATATGAATACATATAATATTTATCTAAATTACTATGCATAGTTGTACATAAACTTCTTTTTTTGTTACAAACCAGCAAAAAAAGGTGTTTACATATAAGCCAGAGGAGCTGATAAGCAAATTATTAAATCAAAACAAACTAACAAAGCAAAAGAACAGACATTAAGAATTTTTTAAACCCTATGTTAATTAAACTACAAAATAGAGTGAAATTTTTAAAGACAGAGAAAAAAATCAAACAATTTAAAGATTGTTAGAAGTTACGATCTTTAAAAAGTTAAAACAAAGCCGAAGAAAAATTAAGAAGAAAAATCTATTATAAAAAATTTAAAACAGAAAGTACGTTTCAGACTTCAAAGTTCAACAAACACGAAATTTAAATACTGAAAGTAGTGTATGTAAAAAACGTAAAAACTATCCAACTCAAGCTTTACTTTGCTACACAAAATATCATTTTGTGACCCTTTCATACCCCCTGGTAATAATAAAATGATAAACACTTATACAATGACAACAAATGATAAACACAAGATAAACACTTTAAAGATAATAAAGCGCACACAAATTTTTACCTAGAATATGAATTAATCCTTAAAATGTTAATTCTCAAACCTTAATTCTCAAAGATCTTAAACTCTTAATCAACATGTTTTTCCTTTATTTTTTAAACAGGTTTCACTGTAAGACTTTGCAAAAAGGTTTGATAGTCAACTGAATGGCACTTCTGATAGTGAGTTTTGAGTTTTAAAGATCAATTTAATCATCATAATAAAGTAAAAGTATAGAAATAATTACAAAAAACAAATGCAGTACAAATTTTTGACTTACTACTTAAAATTTTAAGTTTTTGGTAATTAAAGTGAATAAATTAGTTTTAAATTAAATCCCTAAATAAAAAAATCAACATTTGCAATTGAAAAAATGCAACTATTCTTGATATTTCTCAAAACCGAGATTTTAGATAGATTAACACCTTTCACAGTGATTTATTCTCATATTTATTTGAGAATAAAAATTTATGAATTTACAAAACTTGCCTGGTTTTTAAAAATGTACCTAAACAATCCTTAAAAAATTAGAGTAAATGTAAAGCAAAATTATTCTCAATCCAAGAGATTTAAAAATTTTGAAATCAGAACTGCCCTTTACTTCAAAAACCATATTTTTAGGAATACTTAGAAAAATTATAAATAAATAAATTTTAAACATATGTGGAGGTTTTTAATAAATCATTAAATGCTATATAACATGACAAAAATTTGTACCTGTCCTTTAGTTTCTTCTAAATGTTTCTTAAGAAGTTCCATTGTATTTGGTGTTATAACAAATCCATCTGTTTTATAATTTTCACCAGGTTTATGAAAGCTGAGCTTTTTCATCACATCATTAATTGAACGACCTGGAAAAAAATTTTGGTTAATGACAAGAATAAAGAGTGTTAAGAAGTGAATAAGAGAATGAAGATTCTGTTAAAAAGCTTGATTCATAAAATATGTGTGGTTCTAAAAAAAAAAAAAATTTTAATTTATTTGAAATAATCGAATTAAAATAACATTTAGGTCATTTTTGCTTTATTTGATTTAATTTATTATTATTTTAAGAAGAATTTAATAAAAAAATTTATAAAGTTTTGAAATTATTCACAAAAATATGTATTCATTTCTTCAATGCAGAACACTCCTTGTTACACATAATACTATCAGATTCAAAACGATTGGAAATAAAAAAATAAATATTTGCACAAAATATTTGAACGCAGCTTACATTGTATCTGTAATTTTTTTAATCTATTTATTTCTTAATTTATTTTTCTCTTTATCAATTTGACAGAAAAATATCTCTTTATGCATTTTTTTCCCATAAAAACGTTAAGAAAAACATTTCAAATTAGTTTCAAAAGAATTTTTCTACTTTTGTGCATCTAAATAAGAAAAGTAACCAAAAATTCACCTACTTTCTACTTCAACTTCCTTCTCTTTGTTGGAAACAATATTTTCCTTTTTTTCTTTAACCTTTAGTAGAAAGAAACTAAAATTAGAACTTTAAAACATAGAAAATATATAACATTACAATTATTTAAATTCTAAAAAAATGTAGTGTTACAAAAACATAATAAATAAATAATAGTAATGATACGTAAAATTAACACAGAAATTTAATCAAATATAATTTTAAGGCTAAAAAATGTTGTAAGGAAAATTTTTTATATGAGAACTTACTAAAAATAAAGTGCTGACAGAAATAAAAAAATATTTATTTAAATATCACAATGAGAGGTGGTTATTTATACATTGAACATTGTTTTAATATATGTTAATAAAACATTATAATACAACAATTATGTTATTAGTAACTTTCATTTATGTACCATTAAAAAATTTTCCAAATAAACTTATAAAGATGGAAAATGGGTTTTACATTTTTGAAAAAAAAATTGCAGCAAGATTGAAAATATTAATTAAGAAAATTATTAAATAATAAAAAATAGAGAATTTCAAAACTTTCTGGGAAAGCCTACACAGTATAATTTTTGATGAATAAAAAGATCTACAATAGATACAATTAAGGGGGCTATTAAAACAATTCAAATTAATTTTAATTTAAGAGTTACAAAAATTTAAATTTTTTTTTAATTTTATTCACGTAAATATATTCAATCTGAAAGAAACCTAAAATTATAATCTGGATCTAAAGGTAAAATTAAAATGTCAGAGATTTACCAATCATCACTTTCCACTTTAACTTATTGTAGTTGAGAGAAAGACATTACAAACACATACTGCATATATCATTTGAAGTGATTTCAAAATATAAGATATATAATACTGAAAAGCATTTCTATTTCAAAACTCAACAAGTTTTTTAGCTATTCATGAAGAAAAAAAATGATACAGAATAACAAGATGCTAATACACCATATTAAAGCATTAATGAAAATTAATTTGCTGAAAATTTCAAAAAAAAAAAAAAAAAAAAAAAAAAAAAAACTGGCAAGGATTGAAATGAATGTGAAGTTTCATAAAACAAAAACCACATTGAATACAAGTGTGTCATATACAAAAAGAAAAGATTGCAAAATCAAACACGTCTATATCGTACTTAAAAATAAAAATTAAAACAGGTAACAAATGAAAAAAAGGTAAAAAATAAATCATTTTTAGTAAATAAATAAATAAAAAACCTTCTTCCTTCTAAGTTCAAATTACATCTTTTGATGATATTAGAAAAATTTTAAATAAAGATAAGACATTTTTTGAAAGTTTAATGAAATTGGTTAATTTAACATGGAATTTTTTTTTTTTTTGTTTAGAATTATTAGATCCTGTTAAAGATTCTCAAGAATGGAGTGATGCCCTATCAAATAATGTTCCAATTCTTAATGGTAATCGTCAAAACATATTCTTGCATATAATTAGAATTTTAGAAAACAATGTTCAAAGTTAACTTTTATCCTTCAAACAGAGACACACACATAGCTAAACCTAGACTTACAACTTAAATAATTAATTAAAAAAGTTTACAAAATCACTATTTTTTTGAAGAACGGTGTGAATAAGCTAAAAAATAAAAGTAAAATAATATTAATGTTCAAAAAGCAACAGCAAACACAATTAACCTAGCATCTTCCCTGATTGTAGAAATAAATATAAAAAATTAAAGAAACTACTGATAAACTTTATTGCAATTTTCAAAGTTAACAAGTACAAAAAATACCACACATCTTGACAATATAAAAGAAAGGATTTATTATAAAGAGTATAAAAAATTTATCGTTTTAAGTAAAAATCTAACATTTCCAAACAGTAATGCTTATCTAAACCACTAAACTTGTAATGATAACAAAATTGTTTATCAACACAACTAAATACACAACTTATTAAACTAATTATCAATTATTATTAACAACTTATTAAATTAACATTAACAAAAACTTATTAGTTATTAAACTACAAGATATAAGACCTGATTAACATTATAAAGATAATAACAAAAATATAATTATAATTTTAAGAGTATTTCAACCACTAAAATAAAAAATATTTCCAAAATCTGCAGAGAATTTTCATTAAACTTACTTTTGTTTTTACTGGCTTTATTTTATCAGCCTCCGTTTTTGGTCCCAATACATCTAAAACTTGAAGTTCTACCTCACTTCTAATAAATTTACCATCAGCAAATGGAAGTGCTTTACGAGCTTCAGCTATAAATAAATAGACAAGAAAAACGAATACCATATATTAAACAAGAGAATAAGATAACAAGAAAATACCCCTGTAAAAGGGTATACGATAAAACTTAACAGCTAATTTAAAGACCAAAGTTTTCTTCATCAATAATTAATAACACTTTCTGAAAGCAAAAACATAACACATTTGGTGAAATGTCAGCAAAATATTTTTAGATGAAAGTTAGGAAATAAAGAAAGCGTGATTAATTACAAACAGTACAATAAATGTGTTAGCAACAAATTTCTTTTTCTTTTTTTTTTTTAAAAAAAGGAAAGAAGAAGAAAAAAAAAATGAAAGTTAAATAAAGGGAATGTTTATAACTGCATGATGTGCCTTCCAAATAAGAAAGCTTCAGTTACCAAAATTGAAGATTTTATTGTTTCAAACTTGCCATTTTTAATTTATCTGAAGAACTTGCATTTAAATAAACCAATATGTATTTTAAAGCTTAAATCTTATAGAAAACTAAACAACTGAGGATATAGTAAAAATAAATGTAGACAGCTCAGTGAACTATTTAAATACTAATTTTTTACATGCTGATCCAAAGATCAGATGGAACTGAGCTCTAAATTCGTAACTTACATATTTAGTTTTTCTATATATTAATAATCTACTTACAGAATTTACCAATCAGCCTATAATTAATTACTCTGGGGAAAATATACAAAGATATTTTATGCCGTAAGATATTATAAAAATACAAATTAAATAATTGCTTTTTATTGCCTTGAATGATGAATTTATCGCCTTGAATGATGAAGGTAGCTTCAATTACTATTCCACTAAATTTTTAAAATATAACTTTTTAATTCATAAAGAAAACATGATTGAATAAATCGTATGTTGCCTTCTGTACCAAGAAAATTTTTAAAATTATGAGAATCCAAAGTAATTAGCTGCAAGAGACCTCAGCTTTTGCTTTATTTTAATCGTGGAGAATTTGCTTATATTGTAAACGGTATACTCTTTCCCCATTTAACATGTTTTTTTTAAGACTAAAAATAAAGTGAAATATGTAAAACCAAAGGCAAAAATAAGTAAACTAAAACAAACAAAAAAAGATTATTAAGAATATAAATTCAATGGTTAAGGGCTAATTTAAAGGATCATTAAAATCAAATAACAAAATATCATATTGCTGATATTGATTATCATATAGCAATACCAATCTATGTATCTGCTCTCATCATACCATAATAAGAATTTTAATTTATAATATGAATGTAATATGACAGAACCACTAACATTTTCATGTATTTGATGTTAGAGTATCACGAAATTTTTGTTAAAATTTATAATTAAAAAATGAAAATAAAGAAAATGAACTAGATCTAACTTCAAAAAAATTGAAGAAAAATAATTAAAGAAAATGAAATAAATTTTTCCAAAAATAATCAAGATCCAGACCAGTGATTCTCAACCACTGTGCCGTGGCACTTTTGTGTGCCGCCAAACATTAGAAATGATACAATAAAAATTCCAATGCTTTTTTTTAATTATGAGTAAAGTTTAAATTAAAGAAAAGTGTATATATATATATATATATATATATATATATATATATATATATATATATATATATATATATATATATATATATATATATATATATATATATATATATATATATATGTATACTTTTCTTTAATTTAAACTTTACTCATAATTAAAAAAAAAAGCATTATAATTTTTATTATAATTTTTATTTATTTGTATATATATATATATATATATACATACTTTTTATAATTTTCTACGCTTTAACGGTGTGAACATCTTAGTCGGCGATTGTATTGTCTCTGACAATCTTAAGATAAGATGGAAGTGTTTAAATTGTATATGACGCAGAATTTTAAAAAATGTTTTAAGAGCTAATCATTAAAGTAGGCTATACAATTAATAACAAATTAGCAAAGGATAACTAAAATAACAAATATATAAAAGCAAATTAACAAAGGATAACTAACAAAAATTAAGCTAACAATTAATAATTAGCAAAAAAACTAGTTAACAAGAAATCACAAAAAAATAACAGTTAATAACTATAGAAAACAAGCTAACAATTAATAACTAGCAAAAAAATAAATAACTGTTACTAACTTATAAAAAAATGGGTCCAAAGAAATAATGAATCCCTTAATAAATGTGCTTTTGTAGTACACATTATTTTATTTCACATTCAAAATTATGATCAGAAACTATTTAACACAGTGTAAAATAGGCAATTAACCATCTAATTTTTTTCATTGTGTGCCGTCAAATTTCAAAATCGTTAAAAGTGTGACGCAACAAAAGAAAGGTTGAGAATCACTGATCTAGACAGTTAAAAAATTTTTTAGATTAAGCATTGATAACAGTTATTTAAGAAAGCCAAACTGACGGAGGGAAAGAAAAAATTAAACATTAATAAAATTAAGAGAAATAAACAAATAAAATTAAAAAACTAAATAGTGAAAAAATAATTATATTAAACATAATTAATTAGTAGTTAAGGATCCATTAAGCAGATAGAAAAGTGTTCTCCCAAAGCGCTTTTAGAAGGGCAGTCTGTCCTGCCTGCCGTGCGATCTCTATACCCATTTCTGAGAGGCAGTGCCCAGCCCTTTATTATTCCTAGGGAGAACTCTGTATATAAAACTTAATTAAATTAAAGAAATAAGAAATCTATTTTATAACATAAAAATTGAAAGAATTTTAGCAACATTTAAATGAAGAAAAATCAACTATATTAGAGGATATAGCAAGGATTTGACAAAATAGATAAAGTGAAACCTCTTGGGAGTAGTAAAATGGTTGTTGATCATTCTCTATTAACTTCAAAATTTTATCGAAGGTACATCATTTTTTACAAATGATTTTAATTTTAGTCAGTCCCATTTTTTTACGAGGAAATGCCACTTTTGTTGGTGTCAGGAAAATTGGATCAATAAATAAAATTTAGAATTATCCCTACTGATATAATTATGTGCAAAAACTAATTTATCTTATTATGAATAATAGAACTTTAAAGAAATAAACAATTATATTTTCTGTTTAAGATTACATTTTATTTTATATCATAAGAATTAGATAGCTTTAAAAAATGAGAAGAGGTTTGTTTGAAATGTTAAGTTTTTTCTAAAAGAACTTATTTTTTTCTAATTTAACTTTTGACTCTAAAAATAAATCATTAATAGCATAGTTCTTAGTGCACTTTGACTGCAACAAAAGGTTGTAAATTTATTTCAGAGATCGTCAAAAAGAGCTTTCTAAATAAAAGCTTGACAAAAATATTTTGAACACATTGCAATCTACTTATATGCTTTGTTAATATTTTTTTTTAAATATTTTTTCGTGTTTCCATGTTTCACTTTTTTCGTATTTGGTGCAGAGGCTTGTCTGGTAGCAGGAAGAGGTTTTTAATGGTTGCTCAAAAAGGGTTACTTCAATGCAAAGTCTATGGAAAAAATTCTGTGCCTCCCAAAAGTGATCGTAAATAGAGGAGGACACAACATAAAGGTGGTCTTTCCTGAAAGTTTCACTCTATATTGTAATATTTAGATATATAAATAGAAAATTAAAAACAGAATTTTAAAAATTAAATACAAAAAAATATGATTTTTTAAAAGTCAGAGAGCTTACCCATCAATAACCCTTGATTAAAGAAATATCTTTCTTTGATAAGTGTTTCACGATGAGCAGCTATGACCTTTTCAACAGTTTTTTCAATTTCTTCAGGTGTGACTGATATTCCAACTCCGGCATTTTTTTCAAACTCTTTTAAGTTTGTATTTTCATCAGCATGATCCATTAAATATGAAAAAGCAGCTAAATGGAGAAAAGGTTTTCCATTATTGCAATTTAAATTGAAATAAAAATTTTAAAAAAATTAAAATAAATAAAACGAAATTTTTTTTAAAAAAATGCTGTTTTTTGCATGAATATATATAATTTTTTAACTTAATAAATTATGGTTAAAAAGAGCTGCAATGGCTTAGTGGTTACGGCACTAAACTATCATTGTTAAGAACTGGGGTTCAATCCCCAGTGGTTTAGTTGAATCCCACCCAGCTTTAGATTATTGGGTACCAGGTTGCCTAGAAAGTAGAGGCGGTCTGTGTACGTTGCCACAATCATGCCATTGGTCATAAAATTATGCATTTAATAGTCTTAACCGTCATGACCTCCCAGACCCACAATGAGCTGTTGCAAGAATATTCTGCATTATAAAAATTAGATTTTTATAATTGTTTAAAATTATATAATTGCATAGTAAGATATGCATAATGATAAGGCACAAAATAAATAAACAAGTAAAAACACACTATCATGAATAAATGATAAATCTTTCATTGATAAATGATATGCGCATTGAAAATCCAATTTAGATCAGCAGGTATTTCTACTGAGCAAATCAGTTTCTACCATTTTATTATGCCAACAGTATATATATATATATATATATATATATATATATATATATAAAAATTAACAAAAACTGGTTCTATTTGGGAAAAGCCAGAAAATTTAACCACAAACATCCATGAAATTAGACCCATTACTTTGCAAATGTTATTTTATACATTTTCAGTTTTCAAATAAGAATAACAATCAGATTTTTAGAAAAATCATATGTCATAATTGTTGGCACAGTTTGAAAAACCAAAATGAATGTTTTAACATAATTACATGAATTTCCCTACAAAAACAATGTTTTTCATGAATTAAAATATTTCAAACAGTCGTAAAATTTATTATTATTTGGTATAAAACAACACTTTAAAATCACGGTGGGTTCTAAAAATGTATAAGGATCTCCTCCCCCTCATTAGAAAAGAAAGAAGAAATGGAAACTGATGCATACATCACATGGTATCACTACAGAGAGAGGTTAGAAATTGTACATAGCAATTGCATACAACTGTAAATTTGTGAAAATAGGTCCATTGTCTTTCAAACATTACTTTGCACTATTTAATTATTCATATGGAAATAATATTCAGGTTTAAACTATCTTATTCTGGTGATACCAATGAAACATAATTTTAATTAGGCTACATAATTTTGATTTATGCTTTGAATTTTAATTAGGCTATTCTTAATTAATTTTTTCTTTTTGTTTTTATTTATTTTAAAGTTAAATTTATAAAAACTAAACTTTCTATAAAAATTTAAAAATTTTGCAGCAATAAATTTACTTTTTTTCAAGATTCATAAAGATTAATATTTATGCCCATATAATAAATATATCAAATAATTTATTTACAAAAGGAATTGGAAGAAGAAAAAAATTTAAAAGTAACAAGTAAAACATGCATACATTGTAGTTGTTACTATCAAATGTATATTATAGCAAAACACACATAATATACATAAAGTAAAACATGCATATTATGCTATATGTTGTTTTGCTTGTTATCACTGTGATTATACCCCAATGATTCGTTGCCTCCTTGATTTAGAAATAGTTCAAAATGTTATATCAAATGAAGAAATTATTTATCAAGTAATACCTGGGTGTGTGAGGGGCAAATATATAAACAGATTAGTTATAAATATTGTCACATGGTGAAAGGATAAAAATATGAAAATAAAATTTTAAAAATTATGAAGATAATTCAGAATTCTCCATAGGAATAAAAAAAGGCAGGATTCTTTCTCAACGAAAAGGGCACACTTAACACGATAAAATTTTATCAAAAGGTGTAACATTTTGCAATATATAGCTAAATTTGATCATCAACAATTTTTAACTACCCTCTGATTTTATTTTATGTGTATATTTCAAAAAGTAATTCTCATTCATTATCAAAATAAGAGAATAATTTAAATTTTATAAAAAATAATTAAAGGCATGCTAAAAGTCAATCTCGGCGCATAAATTATTTTTTAAAATAAAGTAAATTTAAAAAAGTTATTAATTAATAAATAACTTGAAAGATTTTTTCTATAATTTCAACTGGAAATAACACAAAAATGAACTATAATAAAATTAATGCCCTTTTAAAAACACAGACTATTTTTAAAAAGTTTAGCTAAAATTATAAATAGAGCAGATAAATGTATAATTTTACTAATAATAGATAGGGAAAAAATAGGCAATGAATTAACTTTAAAAATATGTACTTATATATTTAATAAAATATCTTCAAAGGAACAACATATACTTCAAAAAAGCAAACAAATAATTGAAATTGTTTCATGAATTATTTTACCATTTAATTTAATTTCACTGTCAATTTTTCCTTGGGCAACATACTCTACAAGCAACTCAACTTTTGACTGTATCTGAGGTTTTACTTTGCAAGCAACATTATACAATAGGTTGCCTACAGCTTTAGGAATTCCATTCGAAGAGTATTTTTTTGCCTGAAAAAATAAAAACAAATATGCGAAAAAAGTACAGCAATAAAAATAAAGTTTCAAAATATATTAATTTGCAAAACCAGATACAATAAATCTACTAGAAGAAAATAAAATTAGGTACAATGGGGTACAATTAAATTGACAATATATTTTAATATTGAGGAGTTTTACAATTTAAATACATAAAGACAGACTATCTCTAATGGATGCAGATTCGAACCCTACAAATTGAATTTAGTCAAAACAATCAGTCAATTTGTTCTCTTAATTCCAACTACATTGATGTAATTTGGGAAGTGATAAACAAATTTCAGTTCCACAATGAATATCGTCGAGAAAAGGACAATGGTTATGCCTTACTTCTCTTTACGCTCGAGTAGGGCATGAGGCTACGAACAAGGCATGTCACCCCTTCCAGTCCAGCACTGCCTTCGTGGCACTCCCGAGCTCGGTTATTCGCAAGCATTTCTTTCTTTTAAGATTATTTGAAGTCAGGTTAGTTTTAGTTGTCCTCTTTTTATCTTTCCATCTGGGGTCAACATCATAGCTATTCCTGTTGAGTCTGATAGCCTCATTCTGAGTGTTTGTGTTTTTAACTTAAATATTTTAAGTTAAAAATAAATTTTTAAGATTTCTCGAGGTTGTTTTAAATGCATAAAGTTGATTTTCCTGTTGTTTTGTCGATTTCCAAACGCTGCTGCCATAAAGTAGGACTGCTCTTACTGTTGAGTTGAAAATTTGCATTTCCAACTTTCTTTGGATGTGTTCTGATCTCCATATTTTATTGTTTTCAACATGAATCGTGCTTTTTTAATTGTTATAGTGATATCTTTATTTGTCCAATAGTTGATCAATATGTTGGGCCCAAAATAAGCAAAATGTTTTACTTCCTCAATTTCCTTTTCATTTTTGAATAAGTTTTCGATTTTATTGCTGTTTATTTTTATCAATCTTGGGTTAATTTATTTGCAATCCAATTCGTTTCGCATTTATCCCTAAATTATTTACCTTTAACTTCATAATTCGCTGAAAAAGTATTATGATAATTATATAGCACAAAGTCATCAGCATAGTCAAGATCTTTAAAATGACTATTGTATCTAAATTTATCTTATTCCTGTACTACATCCTTTTAAGGTCTGTGCCATGATCCTGTCAATGGCGATGTTGAAAAATAATCTAGATAATACACAACCATGCCTGACTCCTGTTTTGATGTCAAACTTTTCAGTAGTGTTCCTGTTCCATCCTCTTTAATTATTAGAAATATCTAGAAGTCAGTCAATATTTCATAACACCTAAAAAATAACTTTACGGAAGATATTTCTATTAATCTGCAATATTGCTTACCATTAATGTTTTATCTTCACTTTAAAAACAGTAATTGTATGATAAATACTTATTTTTTTCAGGTGATAATTTTTTTGTATAAATCAATAATTTTTATACATTTTTTGCAAGAAAAAATTTTTGATTGCTACTAAGTTAAAATGGAGGAAATAGAATGCTAAGAACACAAATGTGTAGAAAAAAGTTTATTATAAAATATTATTTCTCAATTTAATTGCTTAAAAAACACTAACATGCAGTACAGTGAAATTTGTAAAGCTATTCAACGTATATTAATTTTGCTCCCCGCCGAAAGAAAAAAATTGGATGCTTGTGAGAGCCACGAGTTTTAGTACACAGTGACTTTTTAAAGTTAGAGAAAATAAGAGTTCTGGTACACAAATGTGAACAAAAAAACTTCATATTCAAATATTATTTCTCTATTTAATAGTTTTGAAAAAGAACTAGGATTCCTGCAAGAGCCATGATTTGTAGAATAAAACAACTATGTATACTATGAACAGATTCAATAGTGAAAACTATAAACACAGTTAGTATTTTAAAAAGTTATCATTTGTATCAAAGATTAAGATAAACAATTTGCTAATGATTTTCAGAAACCAGTATAACTTTATGTACAAGCCATGCAATTTTCGGAACACCATTACTTCAATTACATCCAAAAATCAGAATTCAATATTTTAGGCCATTATTCAGTCTAAAATATTATTATTCACATTTATTAATTTTCTTATAAATTTCTATATTTGTTTGGAAGATTGCAAATGGAAACTACATTTTAAGCAATACTACATTCAGTGTTTCAAATAAAAAATAAAGATCAAATTTTAAAAAAGGCCAAGGAATTACTAATCTGACAATAATAAAAAAATAGCACTTTTTTGCACACAAATTATTTACTATTTTGCTCAATAAAATTTTAATTTAATGTGCTGTTACAAAAATGTATGTTTAAAATTCCAAGTTTATTAGATTACTTTAGAAAAATTTATAAAACAATATTTTGCAATTAAGGATCATAAAGAGGTTTTGTTGCATCAAAAGAGAAAAAGGATTAGTTTATTTAAAGACTGATGCAATACAAATTATAGCATTAAAAAATGAGTAAACATACTGTATTTTAAATAAAATTTAAACTAAACATAACTAGAGCTTTAAACTTTGCCTTTGCACCATATCATTTATATGTGAATTAAATGAGAATAATGTGACCAACTCTTAACAGCATCTCTTAGAAAAATTTAGTGGAGTTGCTCTGGCTGCTTACATACATCACTATCTAAATAATGCATATCAAACTCATGAAAACAAAAGCTGCAGCTAAAGTAAAAACTTAACACAGAGACACAAATCATCCATGATCAATCACCTGGCATTAAATCAAACCATGTGCTACAGTAACAAGCCCTAACAATATAACATAGCTTTATCATTTTTTACTTTTGTGGATGCATTTCAAAGTTGGTATCATATCTTTCAAGTAGGAAGCAAATAGTTACTACATTTATGCGTGCTTTGTAAAGAAAAAAACAAATCAACAATACTGTTTAAAATTAATTTTAAAAAAATAGTTATCTTTAATAAATTTAAAAATAAACAAATTTTAAAATATAATAAATCTGTGCTTATTTTATTTTAAGATTAATGGTTATTTACTAATCATTCAACATTGTACGAAATAATGATGCAATGGTTGTTTACCAATTCTATTATAGTAACTAATTCCTTTAACAGCTTTTCATTTTTAGCTGTTTCTTTAGCTTTCTGTTCACTAAGTCCAATCGACATTAAAGTTTCTAGAAACATTTTGATAGATTCCCCCACTATCAACTGTCTGTCAAACTTTTTGGTGAACTGTGTGTCCGTGGCGAACCCAATCCGGCGACCAGATGTAATGTTTGTTTTTCCTCCGATACGTAATTGATGCCAACAAAATCTACAAAATTAACCAGCATGCTTTGGGACGGTTTTCACTGCATTACAAAAAATCGCAAATGCATAACTATTTCGCCAATAACGGTTTATTTGCTTACAGAGAGAATGGTGCGGAGAAACTAAAAATATTTTGTTCAAGTGTTACCTGCGTCATTTATGAATTTTATTATTGGTGAAGGTCTAGGAGGAATCCCTGAGGATGATCCAAAGACAATTTTGATCCTCTGCAGAGGAGATGGCACCCCCGTTTCGGGGGCTTGACGGTAGGCGCGCAGTCGATCACCTTAAAGTAGAATAAACAAGGACCAATACCACACACCCTCGGTCCATGGTAGGCTGATCAGAGGGGTTACCCACCAGCACACTGACCACAGCCAGTGATGCACATCAATTTAATAAAAGTGTTACTGTCATCTGTAATACGTAATCTAAAGTTCAGTTTTTAATGTGACTATTTAAAAAAATGTGTTAGATTTGCACAATGGGCTATTGGTGACAGTCTGGGAATTATCCCCGAGGATGATTCGAAGACATGCCATCCCAATTTTGATCATCAGCAGAGGGGATGACTGCCCTACTGTGGTAGCCCAACGACTGCGCCAGAAGTAGAACACTTTACGGTAGCACAGTTTAACGAGAACTCATAACACGCACCATCAGTCTCAAGAGCAGGTTTATCAAAGTGGTCACCCACCCGCAGCCAGTAACACTACTGTTCTATTGGGAACCAAGTCTTTACAATCAGTCCACTGGGGGACTTGTCCAAATTCACTCAATTGTATTTCTAATACATAGCTATCCTACTCCTTGTTTGATGCATGTTTAAGAAATTGTGTTTGGTGTTCATGTTTATTCATATGTTCAACTTTATATGGTACAGTCACCAGCATGAAAAAAAGAAAATTTAACTTGTTTTTAACAGTTATGTAAAATGTAACTATTTTGATTTATTTTTTCCCCTAAAAGGATGTTTACAATTGTGACTGCACAAAAAAAATTTTTAATTATAAGAATTCGCAGAACTATAACAATTACATTAGGTCAGTTTTTCTTAACTTAGGGATATATCCATATCCTAATTTGTGGTAGAATAATTGCCAAGACTTGGCAACTTCCAGAAACTAAAAAGAAGATTACAATAAAGGACCAACTCGAAAGGTACAACTAGTAGCCACCCCAGGGCAAACATCTACATGTTTTTTCTTCTTAAAGATTTCCAAGTTTAAAATCTATTTGCATGACAGATCAGAATGCAGAGATCCCCCACCCCCAAACTTGGAGTTTGCTCCATAATTATCTGAGGCTACTATTTGAAAATAGACAAATAAGTTTAAATCTTAAGATATTCCAACTTTCTTTTTTAGTTGTCCATCCTCAAACTTTTGTGTCGAACTACAATGTTTTGAAAACAAATTTTCAATTTTGATACTAAATATTTTCCTAAGCTAACACTACTATTTCTTTTCCCCGAAATAAAAATTTGTATGAAACTGAGTTATTTTCTTTTTATTCATGGTGCATAAGTTGAGAGTATATTTTAAGAACAAAAATTCAACCAGATTCAATAAGAATGTTCCCTAAGTTTAAGACTACTGTTTACTTTTCAAAAGTTGAAAGAATTTAGTGAAAGCTTAGATAGACCCGCTAAGATGATAAATCTTCCAAAATGTATTTTTTGTGAATGGGCTTAGTACACAATATTAGAAAGTTAACAAAGGCAACAAGTATTTGCAGTCAACTTTTCACACAAGAGAATTTTATTTTTTAACTTATATTACTTTGAAACTTTAAATTAAACTTGGAATAAATTCTTATGCATCTAAACGAATTCCCCAATTTGAGGCAAACTACAATAGCTTTTGCATTACAGAAAGGTCTTTTTCGAAAGTTTTTAACAGCACTATAATGTGTAGTTTTTTTTTAAATTTATTTATTAAACAGAAAACAGTTCTCTTGAAATTAGCTTTAACAAACACTTTTACACACAATTCTACTGTTGATTTTAATATTAGCAATCAGGGGTAGCAGCAAAGTTTTTTAAAATTTTAGGAACTTTTTTCAAAAATTTTTAGGTAAATTTTAGGGGTAATATATGATTTTGTTAGGATAAAAATAGATCACACGGTAGTTTATTACATAGCAGAAGATTATTACAATTCATCCACACATATCATAAATAATTGCAAGCCATAAAATAAAGCTCTGAAATTTATTAAGTCAAGAATGAAATCTCTAAAGTGTAAAAATGAAATTTCAACTTTACATATTACCTATCAGAAATTAAGTGCATAATTCAGGAACAGGCAAAAGTGAGAATAAATCAAGAGAAAAAATAAATTAACACCAACTTGGATTTTTATTTAATTTTTACCTTCTTAATCAAAACTTTATTATTACCCTTTACCTTACTTTATTAAGAAAAACTATTGTGTGATATTATTAGATTTCAAATCAGCAATTTATACTAGAAGTTAGAGAAAAACAAATTAATCATGATCATTTTTCTAAAATATTCTTGATATGATTTGTGAGATTCTTTTACTGCCCTCAATAGTGTTGTGGTGATCTTCAACACTCCTCCATAATTTCGAATGGTATCTTTTATTAGTCTAAAAGACATAATAGTATTCTCATGGTGACTCACATTAAGCATTGCTTTATTCATAGAAAAACCTCTCTCAGGATCAGAATTCCCATGTGGCAAAATTAAAACAGTTTTAATTAATGTAGTTAAATTCTTATATTTCAGATTATTGCTTTTTATTTATATTTAGCCTATAACTCTAATTTTTTAGGAACACCAACAAAATTTTATCAGATTTTTAGGGTTTGCACATACTTTTAGGAATTTTAGGGGGAATGCGACCCCTGAGCAATACTTTAAAGAGAAATTAAGCCCACCTTTTGTACAAAGTTTGTGATAATTTGAAAAAACTTGTGATAATTTTTGAATAGCCAAAATTAACTTGCAAATAGAAATTATAATGCACTTAGACAAACAAATTTGTCAGTATATTAGTTTTAAATGAAAGCCCACTTTATCGTAATGTTCAGTTACCGAATAAAATTTTTTTAACACAAATTTATAATTTACAAACGTTACTGATAAAGAGGAGCGTGGCACACACATACATTTTTATTATAAGTTTTATTTTAAATTCTAAATTTAAAAATAAGTTAGCTGTAGTATTAAATTGCATGTAAATTTAGTTCTTTCATCAAGTTAAAACTGAACATTTCTAACAGAATTAAGGTAGAAAATTAAAATAAAATACCTTAACGTACTTGTTTCACTTATAGCTTTAATTTTCAAATACCATCCAAAACATTATAAAATATTTTAACTATCCTACACCATCTCCAAAAATTAAAAATTGTTGCATATTTGAAACTATTTTTTAAAAAAAAAGACTGATGACATTGTATACTAAACACTTTCCAAATAAAATCAAAATTCTTATGCCTAGAGACAAAAATATTCTTTGAATAGTCTCAATTGTGGAGCTATCGTAAAGTTATAGATACTAAGAAATTACCCGTTTTAAATTAGAATTAAAATTTAATTAAACCAACATCTAGTATTAGTCATTAAAATACTGATCTAAACATCAATGAGTATTTCAACAAAAAAAAAATTTTGTTTTTAGTTTTAAATTAACACAATTCAGTTCAGCTAATTTTCAACAATCAAATTAAGACAATTTCAAATTCAGAAAAAATAACTCATTTCAACTAAACTTATAGGTTGAAATCTACTTCTAGCAGTAAATTATATACAACATTATAAATTGCACTTATGGTTTATTTGAATACGAAAACGGAATAATAACAAAGCTAAAAATAAATGTAGAAAAAGGTTTGTTTACCTACTTTTTAAGTGAGTTCTTGAATTGCGGAAACAAAACATTAACGCTTAAAAATAAGCTATTAAATAAACACTAGTAGCTAATGAATAAATATACAACTTTTCAAATCGTTATAGCATCTTTATTCAGTTAACATAAAATAGAAAATGGAATGAACACTTTGAAAACATGACACGTGAGTATTTTGACAATATGTTGATGAATTTCATATTCTTTACTTTCAAAATTGCAAAATGTCAATACGGCCGATAAAAAGATCAATATTAGGGGCACAATTTAAAAAAGCAAATCACAGACAACACTGAAAAAGATGCAATACTGTACAGCAAAAGTTTCGTTATATTCAGCTATCTGAACTTCCAAACTTAGTCAAAGAAAAATTAGAAGAATATAAAAAAATGCTCAATTTTCAAAATTTAAAAACTTTGAAGCTGAACAAGAACTTTAAAAATTATTTGGAGCTCGTATACTTAGTAACAGCCTTAGTACCTTCAGATACAGCATGCTTCGCCAATTCACCAGGTAGCAATAAGCGTACAGCAGTCTGGATTTCTCGGCTTGTAATAGTAGAACGTTTATTATATTGGGCCAGGCGAGAAGACTCTGCAGCAATACGTTCGAAAATATCATTTACAAAGCTATTCATAATAGACATAGCCTTACTAGAAATACCAGTATCTGGATGCACCTGTTTTAAAACTTTGTAGATGTAAATGCTGAAACTTTCCTTCCTACGCTTCCTCTTTTTGCGTTTATCACCGGTACGAACAGCCTTTTGTGCCTTGCCGGCTTTTTTTACAGCTTTTCCACTTGGTACGGGAGGCATAATTGCATTAACAAAACGACTCTAATAATTCAAATCGAGAATGGTCAAATTCCGCTTTTTGAAACTTACACTTTCTACGTGAAAGATAATAACACGTAAATAGCGGACTTCTGAGAAAGCTTCAGAATTTTGAAACTCCAATTAGAATCAACCACAGTTTCGACGCCCAATCAGATTTTAATGACGTCATGATTACTGCCTTGTTTATTAAAGTTTTTGTTTCTGTTTCTGACATCAGAACTTACGAAATTTAAAAAAGGCTGAATTGCTATAGAATTGTACGAAGTATCAAATTCAATAGTTTTGAATATTTATTTTTTAAAATCAAGCTGGAGTTTTTGCGTTTATTACCTTATTTTTTCCCCCAATTTTTCTGTTTTTTTTTTTTTTTTTTTAAATTATAAATCTTCATATATATATAGATCTTCATTTCAGCTATAGAATTGTACGAAGTATTAAATTCAATAGTTTTGAATATTTATTTTTTGAAATCAAGCTGGAGTTTTTGACGTTAAAACCAATAAATGCGTTTATTACCTTATTTTCCCCCCAAATTTTTCTGTTTTTTTATTTTTAATCATAAATCTTCATTTATATTTTATTATAAATCATTATAACGATTTCCGAAGAATAAAGATTGCCGGGATATTTATGTTAAAGTATGTAAAGCATAACCTTAATCATAATAAGGTTATGTAAAATAAGGTTATTATTTTAACCCAATTTAGCTCTTCTTAAAAAAAAAAAATAAATTCGTAAGCTATTGAAGAACGCAAATAGAGACTGGTAAAATAAACAAATAAATTTTTTAAGTAAACAAAATATCTATAAGCATAAATTACCTTAAATCAGCTTTGATTGTTCTGATTATTCGTTTCGTAGTCATTTGCTTATGAAAAAAGAAAAAAAAGAAGCAGAAGGAGCATATCTGCTTGCACCAAGGAGCAAAAACAATTTAAGGGATTTTAAGATGTCCCCCCCCCCTTTTTTTTTGTTGCAAATACGTACATACTACCCAGGTTAAATGGAAAATCCATCTTGAGAAATTTTTCTAAAATATACATAAGCAATAACTGATGAATATGAATTTAGAATAATTTTTTTTTATATTCTTCCTAATAGAATAAAAATAAATCTCTTTATTTTTGGTTTTTAAGTTTTGTTTTCTTTTAATTAGTTAGTTTTATAATACCTTTTATTCTGCATACTTCATTTATTTTTAAAAAAAATTTACAATTTTCTTTTAATTTGGAAGTAATTATCTAATTTTCTGTATTTAACAAACGCCTAGTTAGTAATAATTCTTATATCGACAATAAATTAAAATTGTAACGTATTCATACGAAGGACATGTTGTTATACGGTTAGAAAGCTTTATTTTTGATGTTTTAATATTTTTAAAATAAGACAGAAAAGGTGACTAAATATCTTCGCTTTTAATTCATTTTCAGAAAATTTGAAGATGTATAACCCGATTTCGAGGAATAAAAATAAATTTAAAAAAGGCAATTTTTAAACCTGTGTGTGTACTTTTAAAAAATGCTGCATCCATTTCCCAAATTTTAAATAATTACTAAGAAATCATTCTTTTTATAAATCTACATACTTTTATTAAAAGTGGAATACTTTATTCATTAGCAACGAAATAATCCTACCAGTCCAGCGCTTTTGCAAACGATTTTCTAACTTTAAAGTATATGTGTGGAAGAAATAAAATTCTATATATTTGCAATGGAATTAATAACTTATTCTTTTTCAAATTTGATGCACCAAATTCTCAAATGTTATTCACTATTAGTATAGTAAAGTAGTAAAACGCATTCTATTCAAATGTGTTAGAAATCCTAAAGATGCATTTACAATAAATTAGAAAAAAAAAGGGAGATATCGTTTAAAAAATTAGTTACGGATTCTAAGAATAATATACATAGTTAGTCTGACAAATTTTCTCCAGAAATTTTAGCCTCGAATCCAACCAGAAAATGTATAATAAATTCTAAGTATGGTGTAAATTCCGTGTACAGTTTCAACACTTTGAAAGAAAAGAAGAAAAAAAATTTTTTTTGTTAATGGCTGGAACTTGGTTCTATTTCCCATTGGCCTCAGAAATGCCAGAATTGCTACTCTCTTATCGTTACCCAGTGAGCATCGATCCTATGGCTAAGCCTATGGCGGTGGAGTAGAGTCGCTCACGTCATACAACCACAAACCCGTTTATAGGGTGGGTTACATTCACACAATCATACAGAAGAAAGGACACAGAAATAGAAAGAAACATCCATGCCCTGAGCGGGATTTGAACCCGCAACCATCGGCTCCACAGTCAGGCACGCTAACCACTCGGCCACCTGGTCGGCAAAAAAATTATTAATACCATTACCTTTGACAAAACACCTTTTAAACGTTTTTCAATGTATTGAAAAAATATATAATTAGAAAATTTTATACATTTTGATATACTAAATTAATAAACTATTAACTATAATTTATAAACTGATCAGAGTTTCGGAATTTTATTTTATTGAAGCGATTATTGATCTCGAACTGATGAAATACTTTAAAAAAAAATCATTAACCACTCATCATTAACATTCATTAAGATATCCACTTGCTTAATAGTATTAATAATGATTTTTTTTTTTTTTTTTTTTTTTGTAAATAATAAATAAATCATCGAAGGAGTTTAATTTATGCCGAAATAAATAAATGATTTACAATAATATATACAATACTATGAAAATAAAAACTTGATTGCTGAACAATATGGTGCAATTTGAACAGAAGTTTGAACATGTCCAAGAGCTCGTGGGTTCGATCCCAGTCGGTCAAAGACTCCCCATGCAGTAAATGGTGAGTGATGCACGTTAAATCTGTCAGGTCAGAAAGTTCTCCATGTTCCCATAGCGAATCAATACCTCTGGGGGTACTGATCCAGGAGTTTCCCTGTCTTCTGGGTTGGTTCGAAATTACAAGGCTACGGAGTTTAAACATTAGTAGTCGTAAATCCAAAATTGGGTCTGCTGTTCAACGACGGTTAATGAAATAAAGTAGAAATAGAAAAATAAGTTTGTAACTTTTAATCACTGACATTTGTAACTCATTGTGTATCATCTAAAGTTAATTTGTTTGCTCACTAACGTCTTACATATCATTTGAAAGGGAATGTTTCTAAGAATAATTAGAAAAACCATTTCTAAACATATATTTTTTTGTTCACCAGCTTTTATGACGCATTGTATATAATTTTGATTTAATTTTTTGGACACTAACATTAATGACTCACTGTATATCATTTTAAAGAGAATGCTTCAGCAAAGTTAGCGTTAATTTAATCACAAAACATTAAGTAATTAAATTCCTATCAAGCATGTGGGATGTACTCAAACGAGGACGATTGTATAACTATAGCAACCCCCATCGATTTGAAAATCTGGACGAACGGCTGTGTTATTACATGCCTTAACTGTGTTATTACCTGCATGAAATCATAGTGTGAGGTCTGAATATAATTGAATTAACCCCTTATTAGCCTAATTTTTCGATTCAGTAATATTTGTTTCATATCTTTTTACTTCGATAGACCTGTCGACGTACTTATCTTTTCGACAAATTGACCTATCGATGAAATAACCCTGTCGTCAAAATGAGCCTGTTGACAAAGTGGTCTCAAGAAACGGCTTGTCGATGACATGTTTGGCGCCGAAATGAATGCGACCCTTAGCATGCAAAACTGTTAGATGGTTATGTTATTTTGTTTCTGTAATATCTTACTGTCTGCATATCTTGCTGTATGGCATATCTTGCTGTAAGGCAAATGCGAGTTAGTTTCATCAAAAAGTCTTCCACGAAGACAAATTTCTCTCAATACTAGATCCAGGAGTTCCCTTGTCTTCTGGATTGGGTTCAAAATTATCAGGCTACAAAATTGAACAATAGTATTTCTAAACCAAAAATTTGGTCTGCTGTTCAAAGATGGTTATAAAATAAAATAAGATATTGTAGTGCTTTAGTATCGCGTTCGGCTTAGAATAAGAACTAAATGAACGTAGTTAATAGGCATAGGGTATACTTAATATTCAAGCTTGTACTGATGGTGAGGAACTATTGTCCCAGAGCCTATTGATTCAGAAGTTTCCTTGTCTTCTGAATTGGTTTGAAATTACAAGGCTACGGAGTTGAAAATTAGTAGTCGTAAACCCAAAATGCAAACTGGGTCGGCTGTCTTCTTATGTTCTTTAATGTTTTTGCAAAATTGCTGTTATTTATTTAATTATTTTTAATTTTGAAAGTTAAGGACATTAATTCATTTTTTAATTCGGAAGAATATTATAATATAATTTTATAATATAATCGTATAATATAATTGCAAATCAAATATAATTTTAATATCAAATTTTTTATGGATTTGCACGAAAAAGAAATTTTATCTAAAATTTGAAAACTGCTTCAAAGAAGAGAAATAAACTGATTAAATATTTACGAGTAAGCGAGTCCCTCTAACTTTAAAACATCGTTAGCGCGACTTATAGTACACAATTATAATTAATAAACCTCAATATAGTTGATTAATGAGAAACGAATATCAAAATTTACGGAAACGACAGTTCTTTATTCTTTCCCTAGTCTTATTAACTATTCCCTAGTTTATATTAACTTAAAGATAGTCTTTTTTTATTTAAATAAAAATTTATATTTGCTAATTCAAAATAAATATTTGTTAATTTATTTAAATAAAAAAAAGATAAAAGTGGTAGAAATCATACTAATACGGAATAAAATCTAATTCGAATGTTACAAAGCTCCTTCAATAGTGAACATTTAAAATACCCAGAAGCCGAACCAGAAATCAAAATTATCTGTTTACATATAAAAAAGAGCTTAGATTTATGTTAATTTTAGAACAATAAATTTTTTTTTTCAAATTTTGTTTTTAATTTGGGAAACTTTATTTTATAAATAAATTACCTTGTTCGACAAATTTGATAAACATTATAACTTATATTAGAAAATAAATTTTAAAAAAATGCATTCATATACAGGAAACCCCTATAAATCCAATAAACTACAAATTATATTTTGTTTTTGAATATAATTTTTTTTTATTTTAAAATATTTCATAATGGCAATTTTTGGATTTGTAATAACGATGTGCTATACTAAATCCACTCATAATCAAAAATTATGAACGAAAGTTTTATTTTAAAATTTTGTGATATGAATAACTAATACGCTTACGTAATAGTATATATGTTACGTTTATTATAATTCAAAAAAAAATATTTTGTTGTTAAATGAAAAAAATTATAATATTTTAGATTTGCTTTTATAATTTAACACTTTAACGTTAAAAAATTTAAAACTTGTGCCAAAATTTTTTGTTATAGTAATATGAAATTAGTTATTTTAATTATTTAAAAAAGCATCCAATGCGCACACATAGTTAACAAAATTTTTAATTAACATATTTAAATGAATGAAAAATGTTCCAAATAAATATAAAATGTTATTTTATAAATAGAAAATGATTAGATATTAAAATTTATATGAAATATAAAATTTTTATGAATATTTGGACATTAAAATTTTTCAGAAAGCTTACCGAGTTTTAGAAAAAAGTAACAATTTCATTCGACATTTCTGCTACAAATACTTGTACTTTTTCCCTAAAAAAGTAACGAAAGTACAAGTAAAAGTACTAAATTTAAAAAGTAACGAAGTACAAGTAAAAGTACGTACTTTTTACTTGTACCGGTGGTACAAGTAACGAAAGTAAAAGTACTGCCATATATGCTCGAAAGTCACGTGGTCGGTCGCAGAGGCGTATCTATGGGAAGAAGCGCCTATGGCAAATCTCTTACTGGCGCCCTTCCTAAAATATTAATATTCTCTTTTTTTTATCCAATACAAAATAAAAGCATTGTTTGAAGTATTTAACTCTTTTGACAATATCACAAAAAAATTGAATTGAATTTAAAAAAAAAAAAAAAAAAAAACAATTGATAAATGAATAAATATTAAATATAACAATAAAATTATCTCTTTTTAATTGTTATGCATTCACGTGTATTCAAAATCCTCATCGGTAAGAAATTAAAACACCTTTTTTATCATATTTATAGAAGATTCTATTGCGTTTTTTCATGACGCCACGACGTACTTTTATTCTTGCTAAACGAAAGGAGCACCTTCCTGGCTTAATTTGCAAAAGACCTACGGGCATGCCTGGAGAGCTTGGATTGTCAAAGTGTCAATAGAAACAACAACAAGACGGGTTCGATTTCTCCACGCTAGGGGTCTTTGCTTCAAGTTAGAACTTAACTGTTTACAATTAAGTCTAGGCTTATTTTGAAATGTCGTAGTTACCAGAAAAAGTCTGTAAGCGTAATTATCAAAAACCAAACCTCTTTAGTTACTTGCTTTACAAAATTAAAAGAAGGAAAAAAAAAAAAAATAGAGGCGAATACTTTTTTACATAATCGTAAATGTAGTTTTATTTATATTTGCACGCCATGTGCTTTCATGCATTAAATTTTCAAGTTTTTCGATTCTGCTTTAATCTGTCTTGTTTTTCTTTTCTTTTTAATGATTATAGTTTCAAAATCTTACTAATAGCACTGTAAAGTAGTCAGCAATACACAAACCTTGGCGTTACAAATCATCAATCATTCATGACACTTCGAAATTGAATGTAAAACTTTCAAATTACTTTTCTGAGAACTATTTTCATACATTTTTTTTTATAATTCCACGAAAAGAAAAACACAATCGAAAGATTACTTAATCATTTGTTTATTCAGTGATTTTCCTCATTACGTGTAGTTTTTTTAGCGACAGCTCCACGAATATTTATAAAACGATTCCCAGCATCGCTACATATTATGTGGGGGGGGGGGGGGGGCATTATTACATCTAATATTTTCTTAATTAATTATAACAATTGATTCAGATCTATCACTAAAATACAGTAAGATACTAAAATACATTATCAAAACTTGGCGATTTTTATTTTTGAAAATTAAAACTACTGAACAGAAAACTCGTAATACATCATCCACACTGCGTTCAAAATATTTATTCGTAGGAATATTATTTAAAAATCACTAATAATCTAAAAGATTTTTTTAAAAGAATCCAGTTTTAAAAAGTAAACAATTCTGCCAACAAAACTTTTCAACATACGTATACATATACGTATGTGTGTAAAAAAAAATAGTGCATTGCTAATTTCTTGAAAAAATTACAAAAATGCAAGATTAAATTTAAAAATGTAAAAACGACTTTTTAATATGAAACAAAATAAAACTTGTATAGTTATAAAAAGTAAACGATTCCACCAAGACTTTTTAACTTTAAAAAAAAAAAAACGTCTTACTAATTTCTTTAATTTATAAAGAAAAAAAATGATAAAAATGCACGATTAAACTTAAAATAAACTCTTTCTAATAAGAAACAAAACAAAAGATTATAGTTTTAAAAAGTAAATAATTCCACCGATATTTTTCAACATAAAAAAACAACTACAAATAACACTTTGGTAAAGAAAAGAAATTGGTAAGAACACACGATTAAATTTCAAAATGACTTTTTAGTATGAACCGTAACAAAAAATAATAACCACACGCTAATTCGTTTAACTCAGGGGTTTCCAACTTACATGAGGCCGGGGGCTGCAATTAAAAACACCAGTCACATGGCGGGCCGCAACTTCATCAAAATGTTATATACGATTCTTTTATGTTTGAAGGAACGTTAAATATTACTGTCAAATTTTTATCAAGCATTGAATTACAAATAAAAATAAGCAGTAGATTTTTAAAAATATTTAATTGCATAATAAGAAATTGCAAACATAAAAACAATGGCATACGTTGACTAAGTAGCATCACCTTTGCAAGACTTAAAAATGCGCCCTATTATAGAATTAACACAATTTCTTTTAAAATTATAATATAAAATGAACACAATAAAGACATTCGGATATTTATAATCTTTTATTAATTCATATATTTTAATATTAATTAATAGGGAAATAATAATTGTAAGACGGAATTACGAAAAGTAATAAAACTGAAGCATTGTATACACTAACCAACTTACTCTGAAATGAAATTCATCTTAATAATTCGAGAAAATAACACACTATCTAATAATGATTATATTCAAAGTTTAGTTAAGATTGATTTTTATTCGTAATGTGAATTAAAAAATATCTTATAAAAGAAAAAAATGTTTTTGCTGTAATTTATATAACATTGTGCAAACAATCTTTTTGAATGAAGCACTACGTGCCTAAGCGTTAAGATATGCCGATGGCAATTATAATTTTAATGTATATATCAGGGTTTTAGACGCAGTTCTTTTATCAGTAAACTTAGTAATATATTTGCACGGAATTTTTTTTTTAAAAAATAATTATAATTCTTTTTTTATTATCTTAATCATTTTAAGTATTTTTTTCAAACATTAAAATTCATTGAAAACTGAATAAAACCAAACTGGTACTTTTTAAAATAAAATTATATGCCTTCAACGATGTAAGCAAAGAAATAAAGAGACGTATTATAGCAGGTAATCGATGCCTTCAAGGCTTAAGAACGTTTCTAAAGTCAAAATTAATTAAAATTTGAACAAAAATAATGCTATACAAAACAATCATTACACCTGTCTTAACTTATGGATCTGAAACATGGCTTTTAATTTAACTATATCATGAGCAGATCTACTAGCTGTTTTTGAGAGAAAATTTTCGGCGTTATTAATGTGGATGGCTTTAAGACATAAATTTTAGCTATATAAGTTATTCAAGGAAGCTGATATCAACAGATACATCAAAATAAGTCGCTCAAAACTTGCGGGTCACGCCTGTCGAATGGACCATTCTTCTTTCACATTTAAGTTGTTGTAGTTCATTTACGTCGCACTAGAGCTGCACAATGAGCTATTGGCGACGGTCTGGGAAACATCCCTGAGGATGATCCGAAGACATGCCATCACAATTTTGATCCTCTGCAGAGGGGATGGCACCCCCGCTTCGGTAGCCAACGACCTGCACGCGAAGTCGAGCACTTTACGGTAGAACAGCTTAACGAGGACCAATACCGCACACCCTCGGTTCCTACGCAGACTTTCAGATTTCAGATTTTCAATTGCAAACCAATGGGAACTAGAGTCAGAGGTACGTCCAAGATCAGATGATTTGAATGTGTGGAAGAGGATTTTATAAAATCCTAAGAATTACTAACTGGAGAACAATCACAAAGAAAAGAGCAGAATGTATGAAGGCTCTGGCCCACAAAGAGCTGTCATGCATATGTGTAAATGGCTTATGGACACAATAACGACGTAATTAATCAAAAAAAAAAAAAAAAAAGAGGGGGAAAAGTGATGTTTTTTTCCATCACATCACGTTACGGAATAGTGTTTTAAAATAAATGAACTGTAATGCGTTCTTGAATGAAAGTAAAAATAAAAAAATAGATAAATATTTCTTTGAGCAACATAAATGCCAATTAAAAATTTTACACAAAAAGATGGTATGGGGTTCAAAATGATTTAAAATAAAACAAAATGCATTATAGCTCAAAATAAGATGCAACATTCAGTTCAATGCATTTTTAACTTTAGACATTTATATATATATAGCAAATTATAAAAGATTTTATAAGCGTTATGTCCTAAAAATCGCTTTTTAGCATTTGTTTAAGCTACAAAAATTAGAAACGAAGCTTGGAAACAGTAAACTGTTTAGAAAACCACATTCGAATTACTCGTTTCGTAATAATATAGAATTATAAATATCAAAAAAAAAAAAAAAAAAAACTCGTCTTAATAGTAGCAGCAACTGAACAATATCAGAATTTTCAAAACGCAGTTGAAAGGACTAGCAATAACTGTTGAATGAATGATACAAAAAAAAAAAAAAAAAAAAAAAAAAGCCCTCTTAGATTTGTGAAGAAATCGGAGAAATAAAGAATCCTCATTCGAGTGACGTATTAATACACATAAAAAATAACAGAATTTTCAAAATCATGTAGAAATGCGTATCGCCTAAAAAACAGCTTGGATTTACGCTAAAATTGACTTGAACGTCAAAAGTGATTACTATTTGCCAGTCGTTAAATTGCATTAAAAAGATCGGGATTTTAAGAAATACGGGGAAATTAGACAACATAGGCTTCCAAAGCACGATCTATAAGACACTTGGATTAACTAAGAAATAGACAGAAATGAAAAGCTACAAGAGTGATTACTAATATTCGAAATTTACGAGTCATAAATATTGTCCTACTTTGGGATTTTTAAAACTACGGAAATTTCGATGTGATAGCCATCGAATAAAAATAATCGTAAATATTTTAATAAAAGAAATCGTATGGAAGAATCGTAATCTAAAATCAGGGTTGGGTTTTTGCCGCCAAAAACTGGTTTTTGACATGACAGTGGTAAAAACAGTGTTTTTACCGGTAAAACTGTCAAAAACCTACTGTTTCCTTCAATTTATGGCATATAGCGGACAATATATTATTTTCCCATAATTGCCTTTATAAATGAATGTTGTAAATGATTGCTATTGATTTTGCAACTATATACATTCATGCAGAAATATTGTAATATACTTATTGAAAATAACGATATTTGCTTTTATCATTATAGCTTGATTTGCAAAGGATTCAAAATTTTGCATTTCTTAATTGTTAGAAACAAACAAACAAACAAAAACGCTTGGAACTATTAATAAATTCAAGAACTAAGAAGAATTTAAAATTTGGCATTTCTTAAATATTAGTAAAATATACTAAACAAAACTTGTAACTACTAACAAACTCTAAGTCAAGAATGACTTGACATTCTTCAGTAATGTAATATGACAAACAAAATGCTTGGAAATGTTGAAAATTTTGTTTAGTATCCTAATATTTTACTTCAAATAGTATGTTTTGATATATCAATGCCCTCAGCGGGATTCGAACCCTCAGCCATTGGCTTCGTAGTCAGACACGCTAACCGCTTGGCCGGGTTTTAGTATATGAATCAATTTAGCTGTATTTAGGTTTTGATATACTAACAATTCTTCAAATAATTATATAATTGGGTTTTACTTACCTATTTTGTGTAAAGCATAGAATCTACATTTCTTTTAATTAAAGAAATTCGTAATTATTTTCCTACACTTTTTTTTAAAAAAAAGAATAATGCATGAAATAACTGTCATTATTTAAACGTGGTTAAAATATTTACTCATTATTTTCCGTGTAAATAATTATTTTTTATGCTTATTTCTTAATGAATAATTACTATATAAAAATAAACTTGTTGCTGTTGTTAATTTACGTCGCACTAGAGCTGCACAATGGGCTATTGGCGACGGTCTGGGAAACATACCGGAGGATGATCCGAAGACATGCCACCCCAGCTTCAGTAGCCCAACGACCTGCATGCGAAGTCAAGCACTTTACGGTAGCACAGAAAATAAACTTGGAAGATACGACTTATGCATGATGTCGGCAAACATGGACGATGGGAAATTTTTGCAAGCACTTTTTAATCTTTAATTAGGAGATGGTTTTAATCTTCAAATACAGTTAACCTAGATTAAGTGCAGCATTAATAAAGAGTATGCTTTTAACATATTTAGAGTTGTATCGTCAAAACACAATTTTATTTTAATAAACATGTTCTTAAATCTTTCAGTACAGAAAATAAAAGGCAATTATTTTAACATAGCTTTTCTAAAAAACTGTTAAAAGGTAAATTTAGATTACTTTTCTTTCATTATGGGATTTGTAAGCATATTAAGTTATTCTCATGGGTGCAAGTTTGATAAAAGGCCAAGACTGAAAATTTTTTGACTGAAATACCTAACATACACGATACCCCCTCGACATATGCAAACTATCTAAGAAAGCTTTACCATAATACATCAAGTTTAAATACTGCACAAAAAATATTTATTCATCTGTCTTTTGATAAAATAACAACAGGACATAAGAAAGTAGACCAATAACGTAGACCTAAAAAAATATTTTTATGGACATATAAAAAAAAAAAAATTCCGATTTCCGTCTTCGAGTCAGTCTTGTTTCCGTCCACGGACATTTTCAAAAGACGGAAATCCGTCCTGGGGACGGAAGACTTGCACCCATGGTTATTCTATAATGACATATTTGTCAATCTGCAATTAAATGTAAGTGATTAAAAGAGACAACACAAATTTTATATATACATATCATATCTAATGTCCTATTACAAATTATACTATGTCTAATTTTTAATGTCTTCCACTTATAGATATGCAGTAATTTCATGTATTTTTACCAAAGTACTACCAGTTTTCAATCAATTGTCTGTTGCAATAAAATTTCCTTTTCGTAAATATCTCTACAAGATACTTTATTATAAAATTAAATGTTTTAAAAGTATCTCTTTGAAAATTGTACCTCACTAGTCTAGAGCACAGTACTTTTTCCATAAACTCAAACATAAACAAATTTCCAGGTTTTTTGTACAAAGATTGGTACTTTTCTAATTTTACAAATAAGAATTACAACATCAAAAAATTAGCAATGGATTCAAATAAGTAAGAAATGGTTTGGTTAAAATATATATTAACTCTAGTCTCTTTTAAAACAAAAATGGCTTCTTGAATACTAAACTTTACATGAAACTGGTTAGAAAGTTAACTGAAAGATAAGAGAACTCTCATTGGTGTAAATCTCACAATATTGCTACTGAATTGAAACATTAAGTTTGTGTATACAACATAATGCTTTAACTTCTTTTTATCTTAACACACTAGACATTGGAATTATAAAAGATGCAACTAGACAAGACAATCATACAGTTTAATTACTCAAGTTTTTTTTTTTTTCCAAAACTAATTTTAAAAAATGCCAATTACTCAAAGAGCATCACACCAGACCTATAATATTAAGTCAAATTTTATCAAATAGTAAACTTTTTCACCAACTCACTCAATTATGACTTATCTAAACAAGCTTACAATGCATTTATTTTGAAACTTCTCCGGAAGATAAAAATATAAAATTTAGCTCATAAAATAACAAAAAACTATGTAGATAAAAGTTTAATACATAAACAATAAAATATTAAACTTCGTGAAAAAAAGCATTTCTTAAAATTAAAAAATGCTTAAAAAGGTTTAAGAATGTCACACTCAATACTGTCAAATATATATTACCAGTTATCACCTGACTTGTTAGGAAGACTTAACAGCCTGATAAATTGCATAACAGTAGAAGCTACAAATAATATACGAAATACACCAGTTAACTTTGCATGTATACCAGCTAGAAAAATAGTACTTACCACCTAAAAACTTGTTGAAAGAGGAGACAAACCATAGAATAAAATTAAATGAATAATTAAAGCAAAAATTAAACGAAATGAATTTATTACAGCTAGCTTACACTTATACAAATCACAAATAATGTTCGAAAATAGAAAATAAAATCCACAAGTCCGCAAAACTAAAAACACAGCGAGGTTTTGGAATGATTAGATGAGAATTTCGAAAAATGCGGGGATGCTAGAAGACAGTTTTAGGCTTTCTTCTCTGTCTTTTTAGGTAAAAGAACGGCCTGAATATTAGGCAGAACACCACCTTGGGCGATGGTCACGCCGGACAAGAGCTTATTTAACTCTTCATCGTTTCGAATGGCCAGTTGAAGATGACGAGGAATAATACGAGTCTTTTTGTTGTCACGAGCAGCATTGCCGGCCAACTCCAACACTTCGGCGGCGAGATATTCCAAGACAGCAGCAAGATAAACCGGAGCTCCCGCACCTACACGTTCAGCATAATTACCCTTACGTAATAATCTGTGAATACGACCCACTGGAAATTGAAGTCCAGCACGACTAGATCGAGTCTTGCTCTTTCCCTTCACTTTACCACCTTTGCCACGTCCAGACATATTCACTAAGCTTTAAGAATGTCAAAAACTTAACTAAATTTATTTCTGCAGACGACAACAAAGCTGAGAGCAATAAAAAATATTACGCAATTTTGGTTTTTATAAAAGAAACCCGAGAATGAGTGACGGCCAATCAGAAACTGAGTTTCTCCTCCAATGGCTGATTTATCTGCAGCAAACTGAGTACCGCCCATTGCGGTGACATTTGATTGTATTTGTTTTGCCATATGGTGGCTATTATTTTGTAAACAATTAGATTTCGTTATTAAATAGAATTGAAGGGATTAAATAATAATTATTTGAAATAACATTATTTGTTTTTAATATTTAGATACAGAATTTGAAAGTTACATGTGAAATCAAAAGGTGTATGACAAAAAAAAAAAAGTGTACTTAACACTTAAAAATCTTATTCACAGCTACTTTATAGAAATTGAATTTTATTCATTTTAGTTTAATTGGTTTTTAGCTTTAGTTTTTATACAACGTTTCGGTTATTTTGACGTATTATCATGAAGAAATAGAATGTTACGTTTCTTAAGTTAAATATCCTATAGCTAAAATGCTGGTTATTGCTATGGTGTAAAGCAAGTTTTTTTTTAATGATCTTTTTAGTTTAATACATCAGCATGCAAATTTTTTTTGCGAATATATTGTAAATACAAACATTTTTTTCATCGAATTTTTTTATAGCATAATTTCTTGATTTTTTTTTTAATAGGAAAAATTTATACTTTGACTTTTTCATTTTTCCATCCTTTTAAAATGGTTCAATCTCTTTTTTTTTTTATGTATTTAACACACATAACAAGCATTTGGTTAATACTATAGCTTTTTTCGCTTCTTTAAAGTTTGTTGTAAAAGAACTTGTACCAAAAAAAAAAGTGATCAGTTTAAATTATTCGGCCTCCAACAAAAATTATAATAAAGACAATTTTGAAAATAAATGTCTTGGTTTAAGTGTTATAATTATTAATATATCTCTATTCATTAAAAATATTTGTTCATAGTGGCTTAAGAATATTTTTTTGTCCCAGAATCTTGAATTTTTTAATGCTTATATTGTTTGTTTTTGATATCCAAAATTTAAAGTATTTTTACTATTGACATTGAATTTATTATACAGTGGTAATGCAGAAATCAGGTGCAGATTATCATTTTTGGTACCTGTATAGAAGAGAACATTGAAAATACTAAAAAAAGTGATTAATATTTTTTATATATTTTAATGTATCTTCGTTTCTAAGATTTGAAACAATGAAAAAAAAAAAAAGTAAAAGTTCTCGGATATTCTATGTTAAATTTTTTTTTTTGTAGGTCTGGTTTGTATTGAACTTAGTAAAACCAAAAAACAGAAAACAAGCATAAAATTTGTTTTTGTCATGTTTTTTACAAGTTTAGATGTTATTAAACTTCATCAAAGCCTCTTATTTCTTCCAGAATTAGGGCGTTAAGATTTATTTTAGATTACCAACCTATGAGTAAAAGAAATTAAAACTGTTTTCAAAACACAGCTTTTAAAAAGAATAAATTATGATAAATTGCTCATCCAGATTGATTTTATACTATTACTCAAGGTTTTATAAACTTTAAAAAATGGTATTTACATTCCTGTACCACATTACTTTTTTCCTCAAGCTGCATTCATCTCATTTTGTCTGTTTTGATAGGTGGTATTTCAAGTCATATTCCGACAAACTGCTTCTGTTCTCAGTTTTCATTAAGTGCCAAAAAGCCAGTTTTATTTCAGTAATAAGAAACCAACATTAACATTAACTTAATAATTTGTATTCAATAGAGACAAGGCATATAAGTTTTTCCCGAAGCACATAGATAACCAAGAATATTTTGTAGCAGCTACAAGCGAGTGCTGTATCTCTCTGCAATATTTGGTAAAAAGAGAAAAATGAGCACGATTGATGACAAAGAAGCCAGGGTATTCCGCATCCGCCTTGCACTGACCACGGTGCTGACGCAAAATATCCTCAAATCCTTTGAAAGGAAAATTTTTAAGATGAACTGAATACCCAAAATTATACGGTACATGGGACTGGTTTTTAGTCTTAAGATCCATTACTGAGTACCCGGCCAATTTAACCGGTTAAATCTTATGTTAGAATACCTTATTTAGAATATTAGTAACATATATGTAGGAGATTTTTCCCAAGAAATAAGAATCCTGTGAAATAGTGTGCATTTCACAGGAAAGGTCACTTCCAGTTTAGACCGGCCTCTCACCACCTTTAAAAGTTATCGAAATACAAAGCTTTTGCAAAATAATTAAAAACAAACGAATTTTTTATTTTATTTTAGAGCAAAAGTTTACTTTAAGTGTTTGAGCCCCAAGCAGACCGGTTACGCTATTGAGCAAACCCAGTACATTTCGAACACTGTAGACAACCGACGGTGTGTTATTGATTGTTGAAGTCGCACACTCAGATTTACTGACACAAGTACATAACACAGCTCTTTTTAATGTGACTAGTAAATTTTACAATCGGTAGAATAATGCAATAATACATAACAAAATAAATGCGTTGTATTTTGCAGTCACGTACATGTAGTACAATGTATGTTTTGGGAGATACACCAAATTTAAAAAAAGTTAAACATTAAATATAGATTAATTTTTACTTACTTTTTGCGTTGCTTCACCTAATCATTTTGAATCACAGTTATGAACAACGAGACATATTACGGGAGAATACTGCTGATCACTTTGCAAACTGCAATAGTTTTCACGGAGCAACGAGAAAAAGACTCGCTATCTAACAAACACAAGAAGCACCATCGATCCGATTGCGGTTCGTCAATGTAAAATAAAGTGCTGTTGCAACTCTTTGTATTTCTAGACATAAAAGACCACTGCGCTGCTTTGATCTTTCTGAACTCATCTAGAGAAAGAGCGATAACGTTTTGAATTCTTCAGCAGTGTTTCTTTAAATACCCTCTGGGACTCAAAAGGTTAAGGACCTTAGTAAAACAGATAACTTTTAGACAGAGAAATATTTTGCTTGGGAGAATGACATGAAAAATCTTAAGATAATTGTTCACTGCTAATTTTAATTTTTACTACGAAGCAAGTTTCAATCTTTCTTAATAAATTCAATCTTCATTAAGTTTAGTTAGGTTAAAGTTATCTTAAAGTCACATCATTCCGGAAAATTTCTTGAGTTAAAAAACAAAAACAGTTTAAATTGAAAAATATTTGAACAAGTTTTTTTTCTCCTTTTTCTCAATATTTCTTAGTTTACTCAAAATATATTTAAAATTTTACACATACCTATGATGACCTGGAGAAGTAATTAAAATTTACAAATATGTCTTTCTTTCTAGAGTTTGTGATTATAACAACTATTTACTGATAAAAAATTAATATTAATCATGAATATAAGCTTATACAGGGGTGATTGCGAGCCCAAGTCAAAATTCCGGAAAATTTCTTGAGTTAAAAAAAAAAAAAAAAACAGTTTAAATTGAAAAAAAATTTAAACAAGGTTTTTTTCCTATATTTCTTAGTTTACTTAAAATATATTTAAAATTTTACATATAGCTATGATGACCTGGAGAGGTAATTAAAATTTACAAATATGTCTTTCTTTATTGAGTTTATGATTATAACAACTATTTACTGATAAAAAATGAATATTAATCATGAATATAAGCTTATAAAGTATCTCTCTGGCTCTCCCTTACAAACAAATAAAATAAACTGTGTTTTTAAGTTCCACCATTGAAAATTTGATTTCCGGAAACTTCTGTGATCAATGATTTTTTTGAAACTTCTGGACCTACAAACTCCGGATCACTGATAGCCAAAATTCCGGAACACAATCAGCCCTGACATTGGGAAATTTGAGTTATTCTTTCAGTGTAATGAATTACACAATACTAATCCAATACCTTATGCTGATATGCCAATATTTTAATAATCGCTATCTAAACAAGTGATGCATTGTTTATGTATCTTTTAATGTTGAACCTAATGTACAACAAAAAGTTGTACGAATAACCAAAAAAGAATCAATAATTCAAGTTTTTAAGTCAAAAAATATTTAAACCTTTACACACTTTAGATTGCTATCCACAGGCTATATGAACATGTAAGGGAGGTTTCACTAATAGAATTTCTCATGCTTTCCATAAAAATCAGACCTATCAACATTAAATACACAAGTGGGCGACCTTTGTGCTAAAATACAAAACTAAGGCAAACAATGTTAAAGAGCACAAAAATATTTATAAAATACAAGCAGCTGTTTCGGATGCTCAAAGGGCAACCTTCATTAGTGCAGATCTGTTGCACTGTTGAAGGTTGCCCTTTGAGCATCCGAAACAGCTGTCTGTATTTTATAAATATTTTTGTGCTTTTTAAACTTGTTTGCCTTAGTTTCATATCAACATTGTTAATTTGCAAATAAAGATAAAATATACTTTAGTTTAAATCTACCTTTTCATTATTCCTCAAATTATGTAAGTTTTAATTCAGAACCTGCTTATTTATTTAGTGAAAAAGAACCATACACAGGTATTACATTCTATTAATTTATCCCAATGATATATTTATCTATTAAACATACAAAGCTACATTTCACGAGAATTTGTTTACATTATCACTGCTTACTAAATCTCCTGCGTGGTTTACTCTAAAATAAGTATTCTAGTGAAAATACATGAATTTATTCACATGCATATTTTAATGCAAGTCAGTAAAACAGTAAACCTAATTTCTATAAAGGAAAAAAAATAAAGTCAATAGTTTCAGAAAATTTACGAAATGAGAAAGTACAAAAAGGAAACATTTTGTTTCTTAAGTCATCGATGTAGGTGCACGCAGCATCGTAATACTCTTCAAGATTATCATAGAATTAAAACATTCAATAATATCTAATGAAAGTTCTCATGTACAGGCCTATTAATACTCTCACTTTAATTCCATACGTTGAAAAAAAAATTCTGTAACATTGCTAAAGTAAACATTACCACGAAAAGTTTTATAAATAGTAAATTATAGGCATTTCTAGCTAATCTATGAAAAAACTACTTTTCTACAAATCTACATTGCCTAATCCTTTTTTAAAACATTTGACACTACACATTTATAGAGAAAATACAGAGCCTTAAACTTAATTTAGCCAAAAAAGCAGTATTTAGTTTCTATTAAAGGAATTTAAATACACTTAAAGTTGAAAAATCATTTATGCAAAAATTTCAGATATTAATAAAAAATCCCTTAAGTATGAAAAACATGCTAACTTGATACTTCTAGAATATTAGACTTTAGAATTAATAGGAAGATTTAAGAGTTAGAGCATATATAACATGCTAGAGACATTTATATACATAATAGAATCAAGAGACAAGCATGAATAGAAGAAAAGCAAGATAAAACTACTAAAAGATGTTTATTTTAAAAAGATACATTTAAACTGAAATGACAGCTCCAAACATTAAAATCCAATTAAAAATTTAGTCAAAATTAGACTTACAAAGACAATAAGTAAAAATTACAGAATACGCAGGAGTTCTCACAAAATATATGATAGATGAAGGAATGATTAGAGAGCATCTCATCGAAGTTCAACCACCGAAACCGTAGAGAGTACGGCCTTGTCGTTTCAACGCATAAACTACGTCCATTGCTGTAACGGTTTTGCGTTTAGCATGCTCAGTATAGGTCACAGCATCACGAATTACATTTTCCAGAAACACTTTCAACACTCCACGGGTTTCTTCGTATATCAAGCCAGATATACGCTTAACACCGCCACGGCGAGCAAGACGACGGATAGCAGGCTTGGTTATTCCTTGAATATTATCTCTAAGTACTTTACGATGTCGTTTAGCGCCTCCTTTACCCAAGCCCTTACCTCCTTTTCCACGACCAGACATGTTGAACTAATAAACAAAAATTCTCGGCGATACAAACACAATAGATATGCAACGTCGATTTAGATCAGACGACAAAAGCGTTCTGTCGAATTTAAAATAATAATAAAATGATGACGTAATTTGCGAACCTGTGAGAAGCCTTAAATTTTCTCCAATGAAAGTTTCGTATTCAGCTTTGAACCTGTGAGAAAGCTAAAGCGAATTTAAAAAACTGTTGCCATTTTATTTCTTCTTAATATACATTTTCATAATTGCGTAAATATGTAGTATTTAAAATTTACAAAAATAAGTAGCTTAGAGCGCATTTTAATAAATTCTTTTGTAAAAGCTACAAAAATCGGCAGTCGGAAATGGCTAATTTACATAAAAACAAAACAACCGTTATTTTGATTTGATAAAAAATTATTGATTTCACTGTTCCATATTATATCAAAGTAATATTAGTTTTTCCAAAAAGATGATAAAGGGAATCATATCCATGTTACATCTTTTGAAGTTATTACTGTTCACGCAAGAAAGATTTGGACATATTTGGCTGTTTTCGTTACCACTTTCTACATGTTCTAATTATTTTTTAGTGAAAGATATTTTTCATCTTTATTATTCATTAACATTGAAAGATGCTAGGAAGCATCTCTTAAAAAGAGAGAAAACTTCACATCTTATTTTATATATTTTTATGAATTTAATCGTTATTGGTGGTTATTTTTATAAAGTTCCTCAAGAACTTATATTGCTGCTTTTCACATTTTTAGTTATCTTTTTTCATCGTTTGTTTTATAAGCCATCTTTAACTGAATCAGAGAACTTGATTATAGACAATGATTTATCGTTAGGATATGGTAGTGCGTTGTGTTATTATGACAATTATTTAAATTACATTCTTCGACATCCACATGTAGACTTAAAACATCGAATTCGAATGTTTAAAAGTAGGCATAGTATAAAAAATATGTCTGATAAACTCTTTATTTTAATTCCTTCCTCTTGTAAAGTTGAAACATATGTAGACGAATTTGATTGCATCAACCGCTGCAAGGAATTAATTCCGGTAGAAATAAATATTGCCGGCATATCAAAAAGAACCTTTAACATCTCTGTTTATCATATAATATGTGATGATGATGTTCAAAATTCAGTTCGATTAGCACTAGAATATGCTCAGCCATTGAAAGTACTCTTTTCTTTAAAAGAAAAAGGATTACTCTCAATAGAAGATATGCATAAACAAAGAGAAATATTTACAAAACGTTTAAAGAAAAAGCTCTCTGATAGCGGAAGTTCTGAACTAGTACATCTTATAGAATATGATGATTTTCCATCACAAGAATTGTTTGAGGTCTTATTGAAAGTAGAAGCTGTTCATGAATTTAGGAAATACAAATCGTAGAATGATGAATGCTGCCAAAACTTTCTTTTTTAAGGAAATTGTTACATTTCTAAATTTTTACATTGTTATAATTATATGCTACTTTCACCTGAATTGCTTGTTGTTTTCATGTAATAATAGCTGTTCACAAATATTGAAAGTATTAGGCCTTCACAAGAAGATGTTACTTTTATTATAGTTTTTGATATTAGTGTTTACTTTTTTCATAAAATTTTATATGATGTTGATCATTTCAGTGTTAATTCCATTACTTTTTGTCCAACAATTCTGAACTCTGTGTATTATACTATATATATAGTATCTTTACTTTTAGTTATGATATTATGGATAATTAATAGACTTTTAATCATTTATCATATTTTTGTTAAATAGCTTCCAATTTCCTATGAATTTAAATTTAGAAAAATTTATTGTAAGTGTCTAATTCATTTATTTATACAGTTGTCTGTAGAAGGTAAATTTACTACCGTTTAGCGGTACCTACACAAATTCAACTTAAGGAAAAACGGTAGTTTCACAAAAATACTTTTAAAAAAGCAAGTTCTCCTACTGAGCCTTTTAAAATGAAACGATGATTCTCCCCTCTGTAAACTTTGCAGAAAGTCAAAATTAAAACATTATTTTAAACATTCTAACATTATCTTAAACACTATTGTAAATTTATTCTATCAGACCTTTAATTTTTATGAAAAATTTTTTTCTCTGTGAATTTTTTTCCTGTATGACCTAGTCGAAAATGTTTTTATAATGAAAAAAACTTTTAGCGCTAATACTGTCAAATGCATGCTTTTAAAAAATTCAAGTGGAAATTTAACTATGGACTGTGATTTTTAGATTTGGACAAAATTTTACAACAGCAAAATTATTTTTGAATTATGAGGAAAAATATATAGAAATTTACCTGTTCTAAATAATTTTTATTCGTAGTGACAATTTTTGAAAATATTTTCTTATTTTACCATATTTTTGTGTTGATTTTTTAATATAATTTTTAGTTTTCACAAATTATGTCTAAATTTTCATGAAATAGGTACCTCTCAAAAAAACCTGAACAGACCCCTGTTATATCGTTAATTTGGTCTTTTCATATTTTTGCATAATAGAGCTTCCTAAAAAATGAGAGAAATCTTAAAATAAAAATATATCTTAACTTTTTTTATTGATTGCTCTTTATCTGCCAATTAATTTTAATTAATAAGTTTGGCATAGATTATTATAGGAGGTTTTAAGTAATTAAGGCAACTTTGCAATTGAAATTTGATACATTACAATCAACAAATATTTTATAACTTCGTTGTGAATTAAAAATAAAAAATAGAGTAGAAATATTTTAGTGCTTGTTTTGGATTGTAGTTTAAAGTTTTAATAGAAATTTAGATCCAAAAACCCACACTAAATTAATTTTGATATGTTGGCTTAAATGATATGAAAATATTTTCTCAAAACAAAATAAATTCTCAATATATTAGTATATATTCTCTTATTAATACTCTTATCAGAAATTTTCTGTTATGTGTATAATTACTTAGATATGTAAAATGTTTGCTATACATATTTTTTTAAAATAAAAGATGTCTGGACAAAAATTAATTTTTCATGTGTAAATAAATATTTTTTTAAAATTTCTAATCTTTGGTTTTTTTGTTTTATGTGTTGATACCACCTTTACTTTTCTGTTAGTATGCACCTACTTTTTACAGTTGGTACCAGGGCTCGAAAAACCGCCCGTCCCTGGCGGTCAAAGATTCCCTGCGGACAATAAATTTCTCGAATCCGACATCCGCTCGGTCAGCCATTTTCCCGTTAATGTTCGGGATACATTTTCAATTTTTGTTATCTTACAAAAGTCTAGAGCCTCACTTCTAAAATGACCCTCCAATCTAGAAATCTCGTTAATTCTTTCGTTAGACTAAATGCGCATGCTCACGTAATCTGTAAACAAAAGAAAAGTTGCTCTGTGCTGTGGATTTCTAACAAAGGAATTAACAATTCCTCTGATCACGTACCGCTCAGCTCGTGACGTCACTGTTAAAAAAAACACATAACGTACTAGTCATAAACAAGAAGCGTTAAACACAATTATAAATACCTAAATGGAAAACCCCTTTCAGATTTACTGAAAACTCTAAATCATTAGCTTGATTGTAGATCTGGCAAGCATCATAACATCATTTAAAAAACGCAGTACCCCTGATAAATTGACATTCCACATAACTTGACCTTTGTCATTTAAATTATTTCATAAATGAAATACTAGGTTACTATTAGTAAGCTAGTATATATTTTATTACTGTATAATGTAATCCTAGTAACTACTAATTCATTGTGCAATTATATAAATGTTTGCAATAAATAAGATAAAATTATATTTTAAATTATTTAGAAGCGACGGGTTAGTTTCAAAGGAGGACGGGTACATTGTTGGACAAGCCGTCCTCGGGGACAGGTAAAATTTTTGAGTTTTTCGAGCCCTGGTTGGTACCCATGGATCTGAAACTAGGTAGACTTCCACCTAGGCTGGTAGTCCTAGGTGGACTATCAACTATTGGTACCCATGGATCTGAAACTAGGTAGACTTCCACCTAGGCTGGTAGTCCTAGATGGACTATCAACTGTTGGTACCAATCGATCTGAATCTTTTGAGTTTTTCAAGCCCTGGTTGGTACCCATGGATCTGAAACTAGGTAGACTTCCACCTAGGCTGGTAGTTGTAGGTGGACTATCAACTATTGGTATCCATCGATCTGAATCTAGCTGGACTTTAAGCTGCTACTGAAAAATCAAAATTTAGTTCATCATAACAATTAAGTGCATTAACCACTAAACCAGCGCAGCTCAATTTTAATAAAGGATTTACATAAAGGGGAACTTCTGAACAACAGCCACTGGTTGCTAGCCTAAATTTTGTATCGGCGTACATCAGACAACTTTGTCTAATTTTTCATCACTTGCCTACAATAACTTAACTAATCATTTCCATTGGTCATCACATTCAAGTCATTGTCAAAATTTTTTAAGTATTTGTACTATAGTCAATCTTAGTTGACTTAAATTCCACCTACAGGATATCTGCTACATTTTAGATTTTCAAAATTATGACTAATTCCAAGAATTTTTCATGACATAACGAAGTTACCATTTTCTCCGGCAAAAACAACAATAAATTTAAAAAAGCATTATAATAACATTCATTGAAATGTTAGGTATGACCAAAACTGTTATACTCTGCATCTTCATGGATTTTAAATATAAAAAAAGAGTAAAGAAGGAGTTGAAGCAATAAAATAGCTGAAAAAAATACAAAAGCAAATAATTTTTTTTCCTGCAAAATTATATTTTAAAGATCTTGTTCATCGGAAAGAAAAGAAATACTACTGATTTTTCTGTTCTCATTTTGGAATAAAAATAAATCCGCCAATGACAGGCCTGCTTCAGCTATAATTTTAAATTGATAAACTAAAATAAATAATAAAAAAAATTCTGAAATCACACAAGTATAAAAGATAATTCACTATAGGAATTCTGTTTTTTCCTTCATTTTTTGAAAGAAGATAATTTTTAAAGAACCCGATAGAAACATTTTATATTTTAATAAAATATGACTGTTAGTGGGGATTTTGTTACAAATCCAGATATTCGGAACACCATGAAATTGGGTGTGTGTGTGTGGTGGGGGGTTAATTACATTTTAAAAATAGGATTTTTCGGCAATCTAAATCCATGACTTTTCTAAAAAAAAGTTAAAATCATGACTATCCAGGTGCACAGATATCCTACACCTACTACAGGTAAGGTGAATTTTTCATGGATGGATAGTCCGTAGGAATCCTTTGGTATGTTGTTCTGATAAACACAATGAACAGTAATTCTTGATGCATAACTGATCAGCTTTTAATATTTAATTTAACCAGTACTTGTGTGAAATATGTACATTCTCCTCCCCCATGTTCTAGATACTGGTAGAGTGGATGTCTGAGTAAGAACTTTAGTAAATGTGAGTAAATATCGCAAGCAAAATTTCTTTACATTGATCGATAAAGTTATTGAGGATAGTGAAATTGAATAAATGTGTCTAAAATTAGCTTCATTATATGGCTGTGGAGAAACGTCAATGTCACCATTAAAAAAAATTTGATCATTTTAATAAAATAAAATGATAGTAAATTAACCTTTCAAGTAACCTTATTTGTAATTATATGTGTTTTTTTATTGCATTTTTGTTGTTTGACGTTTGTAAATTTTCTTTCAACTATCTTTTAATACGGGACACAACCATAAGGGACTTGTTTTGGAGATAACAGTAATTTCTGTTATAATTTAATTTAAAGTCATTTGACTTAAAATTTTTGTAAAACATGTTTCTTATGTTTTAACTTTTTATCAAAACTGCTGCGGTGTATCTGTGTTCTCTTTATGTGGAAAATATAATGATAGTAAATAGTTCATCATGTTTCAGTCAGAGTGCACTAAAGTCGATCAGTACCAATGATTTCTTATTTTCGAAAAAAACTAAGCATCTCAAACAAATATACCTCCTTTTTTAAAAAATCACTCTAATTTTTATGATGTAAAATTAAATGTCATTTTTATTGGCTCTAAATTTTATTTATTGATCTGGTTTTCATGATGCGAACACAAGTGACATTTCTGCATCACGAAAATGACACTGAGTAAAATTAAAATTTCTTGCAAAAAAGGCACATGCACATTTGACATCATTTTGAGGTCAATGAAGGTAACCCCTAAGAACGACCAACCTCCATTAACAATCATTCAACTGTGCACTGTGGAAAAGAGAGTGGTCGCACCCGAGAGGTTTCACTGTATTATCTAAAACCTGATACAAAAATTAAAAAGCTATCATACTTAAATATTTGGAAACCTAGTTGACTTGAAATGTTTTTTATAAAGAAGTTTATAAAAAACAAAACTGTCAGTAAAAATATGTTGAAATTCAAGGGTACTTTAAAAAGTGAGAGAAAAACTAACATTAAACATTTAAAACAGGCAAGTGTATGTGTGTGATATTAGTAAGATAAGGAATTTTCAATTATATAAATAGAACAAAATTTTATTTCATATTTTGTACATTATATTAATGGCACTATTACAAAGAACTGTATATCAATACAACTACAGGTTGGCATGTTTTTAAGTTTTCCGCACAATTCGAAACTGATATATTTACATGTTAATTTAATTAACTTACAATTGTTAATTGACAGTTTTAAGAATAACATGCATTAAATACGAAAACATTATTACGCAACGGTTGTTATTAAAAATAACTTTAATGATAGCAACTTCAATCTGTAAACAAAACTACTAGTATTTAGCCACATCAGTGTTAAGAACATTATATCTCCATTGCTCCATTTGGAAGAAAAATATAAACTTTCATTTAGTATTAAAAGATAAAGAACAGTGATCTAAAGATCTAAGATATCTTATCTTAGATATTAATAAAAATATCTAAGATTACAAAATAATTTTCATTAAAAATTTTGCACAACTACAAATAACATGAAAATCAAAAAATTACTAACAATATTAATAAAAGAATTTTTTCAATATGATGAAAATATTATCTAGAAGAGAATAGTGAAATTTCTTATTAGTCAGCTAAGTGAATGATAAGAATTTATGTGACTAATAATAATAATAACCTTAAAAGTATAACAATTGGCAAAAATAACAGGAGTTCAGAAATGAAAACATTATTTTTATACAGTATAAAATATATTATGATATGTAGTTGTAGTAATTTTCTCTTTATAATTTAATATTGTTTTCAATTTGCAAATCACATTATTATATATAAAAATTCAATACTGATTTAAACTTCTGCTATATGAGGAAGAGCTTTTGAGGTATTAGATAGTACATACAAATTTTAAAAGAAAAAAATAATTTTTGTGTGAAAACTTGCATATAAATAGTTTTATCTTATAGTAAATATTCACTAAATAAATTTAGGGCATATTCAATTCAGATATTCATTTATTTTATTTTAACATAATAAATGCAACAAGATTATAACAATAAAATACAATATGTAAATTTTTAATGAGAAAAACAATAAATTATAAACAGAAAACATGATCTAAATTTTCAAGTTCTTTCTGGCTCATCTCTTCATAATATCTACTGAAATCTAATCTATAAAAAAACATAAAGTGCATTTTAAAACTAAAATAAATTACTTTCTTATTAAATAAGAACATTTTCAGCCACAAATATATGCAGTTTTCTTTTATTATTCAAGAACTAAATGCTTATGCAAATTAATAACACAATCTAAGCAGAGTAGTTGCAAGCACTAATACTAGATTATTAAAGGTGCCACTCTTCACAAGACTGAACATTTTTTTAGAAGTAATACTTGAATATTATTTCAATAATAATGAATATAATTTAATACACAATTATAGGACAAAATTAATAGTTACTACTGGTCATAGGGTGACTAAATATTTTATTAATTGCCTCACAATCGCAACTTTTTTTGTTAAAAATTAACCCCTTGTAATCTAAAACACATGCTTTCAACTTCTCGTATTAATCCTTACACGGGAAGCTCTATTTAGGGATGGAGAAAAAAAATCAAAATTTCAGGGAGATAGAATTTGTTTACCAAAAGATAATTTCATATTACCTTTTAGTTTGAATTTATGGTTGATAATATTTAAAAGTAATCTAATTAATATAATTCATCACTATAATTACAATTATATTTTATAGCAGATAAATTTTATGTTTGCAAATAAACATAACTTTTATGTCCTAAAATCAAACCCTAAATTTTATTATCTGTAAACATTATATGCAATTTGTAAATTATACATACATCTGTCATTTTTATTTTATTTCAGAAATGAGCTCTGTAGAGCAGGGGTGTCAAACTCGCGGCCCGAGATGAACATTTTTGTGGCCCAGTCAATATGTCCGACGCAAAGTAAAAATAAATTAGAAATGTGAAGTAGAAAGGAAACTAGCATATGAAATTATAATATACTTTATTTATAAACTATACAGATCATTTTAAATTGTACGTGCAAAAATTTAAAATTCTAACTGGCTTGCGGCACCTGCCATTCCAGGGATACTGCATCGTATCACAAATACGCAGAAAAAATTTCAAATCTTCGAATGGAATTTGAAACAAGGTTTAAAGATTTAAATTCCTCGGAAAACAAATTTTGTTTGTGTTCGTCGATTTTGTCAATAAATATAGACTCAGTAGTATGTAAATGGAAGTGATTGAGATTCAGTGCCACTCAAATTTGAAGGCAAAATTCATTGTAGTGGTTATGCCTGAATTTTACAAATATTTACCAGCAAGGTTTGAAAATACTCGAAAATTCGTATATGAAATTATTTCCATGTTTGGAAGTACTTATCAGTGCAAGCAATTATGTTCTGTTATGAATGGAAATAAATCTCCTGTCCGAAACCGTAATAATAACGCTCATGTTGGGTCAATTTTGAAAGTAGTCTCGGCCAAAAAAATGTCTCCAGAAATAGGAAAGATAGTAGCAGAGAAGAGATGTCAAGTATCAAACAATAATTTAACTTTATATATGTTTATTACAATGTGCTATTCAAAATAAAAATATTTGTTTCTATGAACATTGAATTTTTTTTTTTTTTTTTTGCGGCCCACCTAAAGTTAAGCATTGTTTATTTGGCCCAAGTTACCTTTTGAGTTTGACACCCCTGCTGTAGAGTGTGCAATATTTTGAGAAATACGCTTTACATTAATATCAATATTATTTTAAAAGTTTAGAATTTTAAAATCTTGAAAAATGGCAGCTATTAAAAAATGTTTCACTAGCCACTGGCTGGTTACTAAATTTCCGAATCTCGTCCTATATACACAATTCATCAATTAGTGAGTAACGGCCACTCATAAAAAAGTTAGGGGAATTACCCTAATTTGATAAAGATAGGCTGTAGTAGAAGCAAAAGAGAAAACACAAATAAAATTCATTACATTTAAATTATTTTAAAATTTTATTACTTATTGAATAGTTAAATTAATGTAAATCCTATAGAAAGTGAATTTGAATGCTTAATGTTCTGTTAAAATTGTATTTGGGGTTGAATAATCGGAAATCAATAAAATCGTATTAAAAATATTTCATTAATGTTGAATACTGTTAAACATTCTTTTTTAAAAATTAGTAGATAATCCCTCATAGTTAATTATTTTTATAGTTGGGAAATGCAGAAATTTTAATTAGATCTAAATTATTTTAAATCAATCCTTCAAAAAAAAAAAAAATTGAAATTGCCAGATTTGTTTTAGTACTTAACTTTCTAGAAATGCTAAATAAGAGGATGGCCCAATAATTCATATTTAAAAATTATATAAAATGAATAAATGCTTTTTTTTCTTTATAAAAATACATAAGAGTTTTAAAAATTTTGAATCAACAAATCAGGTAGAATTGACAATATGCTTTTTGTACAAATTGAGAGCAGTCCCTTAGTTCAATGCCAAGCTTTTGAAATTTTAGAAATGCACCTTTAATTCAAAATTTTTCTTTTTTAAATCAATTGAATAAACATTGATACCAACTGTGATTAATGTCATTGTGTAATAGTTATAGAGAATTAAGATTAAAATGAAAATTAGAAGTTTTTGTTTATATTTGTTACAACTGTGCAAAATTAAAAGCACAGAAAAATAATTTCTTTTACTAAGTCAAAAGTAAGGCATCCAGGACGATCTTGTAAATACTATCACTCATAAAGAATTAATGATATAATTTCCACAATAATTGAAACAATTGTTTTATAAAATGCGAACTTTGAGTTCGATATAAAAAGAACAAATAAGGAAATTACCTGTACAGCATATTTATAATTTTCGAAGTTTGTTTGCTTTGGTTCACAGTGTGTAAGATTTTTAGCATATGTATTATGCTGTCATCAAATTTCTTTTCAAAATTTGTTATTTGTAGTTGAAAATTCTCCAACGATTTAGGACACATCGTAGTCTGAAAAAAGTTATTTAGATATTAAAATTTTTACTTTATGTTCAATAAAATAAAAACTGTGTCTGTTTAATATACTTTAAAGGGTAATAAAAAATTATTAAAAATAAAAGTTTAAAAACTGATGGAATAAATACAAATTGGAAAACAAGACCATTAATTAAAATTTAGAACCCATTGTTGTCTTAAAATAATTATAAACTGTATTTTTAAATATGATACGTTTTAAAATTTAAGAAAGCATAAAAAGCAACATTTTTTGTATAAAAAATGATTAATACAGATTATCTACCAACTGGAATTTAAGATATAGTGTAAAGTATTTTTAAGTTAATATGACACACTTCAAAGAATGATTAGAAAAAAAAAATTTCTGTTAAAGAATAAGTGTTCAAAAACTAATTTATTATCTTTTAAATTTAATTTCAGATGATTAATTAAAATAAAGATTTAGATCACATTGTTGTTCGAAACAAACTATTAAATTTCTTCACTTAAGTATTTTTAAACTAATGTGTTACACTTTAAAGGGCGATAATCAAAAATAAAAACAATTTTTTTTGTTTGTTTGTTAGAGCAATCTAGCAATAAGATACTGATAGATTATTTTATAAATTGAAATTTCAAATTAATTCAATTTTAATTTGATTTTAAGTATTTTCTTAGATAAAAAAAGCATCCGTCAGCAAATGTGACTTTATTGCAAATTTCTGTTATGACATAGGATTATTAGCTTGAAAATATAAGTCCAGGGTCCCCAACCTTTTTGTATCCCAGATTACTCGTTGGATGATAGGTTTGTCATAGTTAATAATGCATACAAGTTGGTTTGTATTATTAACTACACATGATGCGCACAGTGGAATGCACACGTAAAATAATTGGCGGGCACCATGGTCATAAGGTTGCGGACTCCTGATATAAACCATTATGAAATATATGTATATAAAAATACAGACATACAGAAATTTTAAACATAAAGGCATAAAAAAATCAAAAGTTAAAAAATCGAAAGTTATTGACACAAAAGTGATTTTAATAGTTGGAAAACTTACGAGTGGAAATTCATTGATAGAATGCAACAGACTATCTCCCATGATTGAAACTTCAGTTTCAGAGCACTTCATAAAGCCCTAAGAAAAGAAATTTAGTTGTTATCAATAACAATTTATATATATTTTTTTTATAAAGTATCATCCAATTTAGCTTAGCAATTGAGTAATGAACTCTTTTTCAGCCTCCTAAGTATGAAAAACTATGAACATATTTGTTAAGTAAAAAGCATGATTAATTTCACATATAAATGAATCACATCTGAAATAAGATATAACAGCAAAATAAAAATTACTTTATAAAAGTAATGTTAACTTTGAAACACCCACACATAAATAAATAAAACTGAATTAGAATATGTTCAATCTTCAAGATTAAACACAAAAATATATGGATAACACATGCTTTTAATGTTTTAAACATGCTTTTAATGTTTGACATCAAATGACCTGTTAATTTTTCCTCCTCGTGTTACAAATTATCAAGAATTAGTCATCATGCTTATAAAAGAGACAAAGCATTTTTACTTTGGCTAACACATGATAAAGGCAATTTTAGAAAACGGTAACTCTTGGCGCAGAGAGTAAGACATAGACTTGCTATTAAAGCCATGAAAGTGTTAATTACTGAGTTCATATACATGTAGCTTGCAGATATATATACACTTTCAGAAAATCATTGTATAACTTCATAGTAAAAAGACAAATACCTGCAAAAATATTGAGAAATCAGCACACAATTTCATAAGAGTAGCCAATACTTGGAGAAGACCTGGATTTGTTAACATGCAATCATCAACACATTTTTCAAGAAAATCGTTGTGGCAATCTAAAACTTCATCAATGTTGGTGACCTAAAAAATTTTTAAACTTATACATAAAGATAATTGAAACTTGCACAAAATAAAATTGACATTTATGATGACACTATGTGAATAACATTATGCTATAAAATTAAAATTTTGAAATGTATAACAATTATATAAATGGTATATAAGCATAGTACAAAAGGGATAAATGCGTAACACAAAATGCAAAACATACCTGAGATATCTTTCTGAAAAAGTCATTCCAGTGAGGTTCAATAACCTCAAGAGTTAAGTAATAGTCTAAGTTTTGAATAAAATTTAGCATTCTCTGCCTCAGTGCAAAAGCTGGAGCATAAATGCAAATTTCAGATCGAGGAAGAGATTTGGTTTGCTTATTTAAAGACCAGACTCTGAAAACATAACAAAATTATTAATACGATTTTCATTTAGAAAACTTTATTAACTTAGAAAGACTTACACAAAAAATGAATAAAATACATGTAAAGAAAGCAGTGATTTCTTTTTAACAGTTGTAAAGTGCATAGTAAGAATAATAGTAAATAATATCCTTTTATTTAGACAGATGGCAATCGGTGATGCGTAAAAACGTTGGGTATAATACGATGCAAGCACGCCAGAGATGTATGCAGACGTGCCAACTCTCCCGCATTTTGCGGGAGTCTCCCGAATTTTGAGTTATTCTCCCGCCCTCCGGAATTGATTAAAAAAACTCCCGAATTTTACTGCAATCGACGGCCAAACTCAAAATTACCTAATTTTTCCGCGATTGCGGAAGTTTTGTTTTTCTTTCAGGGTGAATTCTATCCCGTCTTATCAAACTACCATCTGCCTGAGGCGTAACTGCACGTGCTTTATTTTTCCGTCCTCTTCAACGTTATCCCTCTTTAACACTCCTACTTCACCCGCCCCCTTACACTGGGATTCGTAGGAATCTTCGTGTGGAGTATGTCGTCACATGACGATATCGAGTGACGTCCGTACAGGAGTGGGGAAACTCGTACTCTCGATTGTTATAATTGATATTGTATCTTTCTGTTTTTATAGTTTTCAATTCGTTTTTTACCACGGTTGGCAACAAACTTGTAAACTAGCAACGTGATATCCATTATTCGCTTAGTCTTCGTATATTAAAATTTTTTTTTTCAAGGATGTCTAAGTAGAAACTTAAGTATGCAACCAATTTCAAAAAATCATGTGCCAATGACTTTAGCAAGATTTAATTGCGAAGAGCTAAATCTGCAACTCTTTTTATGCATACAATAGAGAACCATTTATGCGGTATCCAGATAATCCGGGAAAAAGTTTCGCTCGTTTCTCCCGCCATTTTGAACAAAAACTATATGGAAAAAAGAGTGGAAATTGGATTCATCCTTGAAGGTGAGTAGAGGAAAATGTGACAAAGGGGAGAATTTTTCCCCCCGTTTACGTCATTTCTTCCGCGACCTTGAAGATTTTAGATCTTTATTTTCTCCTTCAGGCCGTCAATCGAACTCAGAGGAGTGGCATGCTGATTTCGTGTTCTGTTTGATTTACGAGGGGGTGGGGAAAATGCATTGCACATGCATATCAGTAAACAGATGAAAGAGAAAAATATGTTTATCTATTTGACATTGATTTTGAATAAATTCTGATTCTTTGGAAGTGCGGTACCATTCGCAAGTTTTTCTTGATGTGGAATCGCACCTGCTTTAATTAAAAGTAGTGTTTTTATAAAAATAAATAAATAAAAGGAAAATTATTTATTAATTTAAACATACAATTAATTTATGAAGTAGATTGCAGTTTTGTTTTTCTGATTCCACTACGTTTGATTTTTTTTTCCTTTTCCTGATAAATTTCGCACTCAATAAATTATTTTTATTCCTAAATTTTATCATTAGGTTTTTTTTTTTTTTTTTTTGTTTTTTTTTTATAAATTCCATTGATCTTGCCTTGTTACAGGTTTTAATATTTATGCTAGTGCCGTTTTTTAACTATCGTTTCGGTTCGATAATTTTCAAGTGTTGTTTTTATTTAGATTAATGTTTTCCTTTTAAGCTTGTTTTTCTTGTCTAAACTTGCAAATTTTTTTATTCTTTTAAATGTTATTTTTCTACAATTTTTTTCCTTTTTCGATTTAGGAGTGCTCTTCTTTTTTCTCTAACTTTAAAATGTGTTTACACTTTTTCCTTGTAATTTGGGCTCGATAACGACACTTTTTGGGCGATCCAGAAAACCGGGAAATTAAGACATCCGGGATGGCGATGGTCCCGAGCGTCCCGGATAATTGATTCTCTATTGTACAGACATTAGTATTATTATACATTAGTATTGAATTGGTTTTTTAAAATAAAATAGTTCTTCAATTTGTTTATTTTTTAAAAGTTTTTGTTCATTTTTATTACAGTGTTAAGGGTTTTTGAATAATGTTTTATTAAGGAAATGGTATTTATTTTTTAAATAAAGAGTATCTACCTAATATAAATTTGTTTGTAAATCTGTGTTTAATTATTTTATTTCTATTTAATATTTTTCCACAATTTGTGCTCTATTAGTGTGTAAAATTTCTTGCATTCTTATATTTAATAAATTTTTTACTTAAAATTCCTTAGAAGTGTCAAATATTGCATACCGTGCGCCTTTTTTTATCCCTCCTGAAATCTCCTGAATTCTTGTTAAGGAAACTCCTGAATGTTAATTTTGCTAGGTTGGCACGTCTGTGTATGGGACCTGATTGATAGCAGTCGACCATTCGGTCGCTTCCCTAATTTGTGTGAAGTATTATTTGTAATAAAAGTGCTGTTTTAAAGTTTGTTGAATGGATAAACAACTAATTAACATAAACCCACAATTCCCATAAAAAAGTAAAACATCACAATAAGGATAAGTTAAAAACTGCTGACCTTTATAAGTCACCAAAAATTCTAAACTAAGCTTTCATTAAGACATCTCTAACAATATATTATAAATAGTTTTTTGTTGTTGTAACTAATCATTCATAGAAAAATAATGCTGAATAAATAATTTAATATTACAAGTTTCACTTTTGGTGTAAAGAGATGTTATCTGATATTCAAATTTTTTATATAGTAACTTCTTTACTATGATAATTTTTTTACTCTTTCAGTTTATGATATCTAGGTTTGAGAGTGCACCTAAACACGTGCACCGTACAAAAAAAAAAAAAAAAAATAAAAGGCCACGATGAATAATTTTTGCTCTAATGATCGGATGGATCTTCACATTCTAGGACTCATTCTTAGTGGTTTGAAGGGGGTAACCACAAATATGCTAATTAATTAGTGTAGACATTATGTGAAAATGCAAAATCAGACAGAAAAACGTATTTTCGTTGTATAAACATATCTTTTTTTTTCATGGGATTCGGATTTTTGACCCCCAAAATATAGAGGGTAGCCGCAATCTGGGAAATACGGCCCCCATAGTTTGATCAGAAGAATGATCCAAAGTTTGAACTCTTTAATGTTAATTTTACTTTTAGTACATTTCGCCATATCTCGAGAAATCTTACCGCAAATAGAAATTTTTTTTGCACACAATTAAAAAATTTTGTTTATTCAAAAATAATTCCTTCCAAAAAATACATTTTAGTTTATGGTTTAACGTTTATTATTTTTTATTGTTTAATGTAATATAAGTCTGAAAAAAAAAATGAATTGTAAGGTATAAAATTTTTGACATCATTTTTAATTGTGTAATTTCACATGAGAAAATACAAAACTTGAGCAAAATCGTTCTAAGAAGAAAAGAAGTCGTATACTTAAGATTCGATTTCTCAGGAACTATTCAATCGATTTTGCTCAAATTTTGTTATGTAAAATTACATATTTTGAAAAGAATTAAAAATTAACCTTACAATTCAAACTTGTACCTTACAATTAAACTGTACTTGAATTGTAAACCTTACAATTCAATCGTTTTTCGACTATTATTAAATAAAATAAACAGATACTAAAATTTATTTTTCGCATAGAAATATATTTAGATAAGTGAATTTTATAATTGTGTACAAAACTTTTTCAATTTACTTAAAAAGTTCTCGATAAATAACGAAATACACAAAAAGTAAAATTAATAAGGGGTCAAAATTTCAGATTGCTCTTCTGTCCTAACTATTGACCTATCAGGACCATATTTTCCAGATTACAGCCATCTGCTACTTACGTTAAAAAAAGGTATGTTTATCTAGAGAAAGTATATTTTTGTATCTGATTTATAACTTAAATCACTGTCTAAGCTAAGTAATTAGCATATTTGAGGTAACCCCTTTGAACCATGAAGAATAAGTCTAGAATGTAAAGATCCAATCATTAGATCAAAAGTAATTGACGGTGTTCCTTTTTTTCCGTGCACACTGTACACATAGATAAAAAAACAAAAATTTATTCAATTTTCTTTCGGACTAATGTTCCTAAAATATTTATACAATTAAACTAATTAACCAAAGTAGCAGCTTAACTAAAATAGTAAATTACTAAAATAGTAAATTAGTCTCCAATTCTTTCCTGATTCACCAAAATAGTCCAAAAGTTTATCTTTTTACATTAAAAGAGTTCACCTAAATATCAAACCTTAAAAAACCTTTAAATTATTATTAGCTGGTGAAAGTTTTCTCAACACGTAAAAAATTAATTCACAAGTTAATAAGGAATTTACAAATGCTTCATTTGCAAAAAATATTGCATATTGCCAGAAATTAAGACACATAGATAATAGGATGTATGTAATAATAAATTTAGCAATGTTAACAAATAAATAAAAAATATCCCTGATAGACATACATAGGCTAATAGAAAGCAAAACTTACTGCCCAAGTAAATTTTCAATATGCTTGCAATAGAACAAATGTCGAAAGAGAATTTGGTAATAAGCTAAAGCCTGTAAAATAAATGAAAAACCATGTATTTTAAATGTATACAGAGAATAAATATTAAGCAAGATTAATATTATAGATCATACTGAATTTATAAAGATAGGTTAAGAATCAAATAAACTAAGAAAATATTAATAAATTTATACTACAAATGTAAATTAGTTAATAGTCCCTTTTAAACTTTTTTTGAAAATTTGCAACTCAGTTCTGTGTTACTTTAATGGAAGGATTAAAAAATTTTTCAATAATTTTGAACTGAAAATACAATGAGCATTAAAGCTAAGTAAATAATTATATGGTCCTTACATTCATAATATTAAACAAATCTGAGATTATTAAATATTTTATTTCATTCATTTTTTAAATTAATTTAATTCATTGTTTTAATAGTTAAATAAGAGATGAATAAAATGTTTTTTGAAATGGTAAATTTGAATAACATAAGATTTTTTACTCCATTTGTTAGTTGTTAAAATAGTGGAAAGCCCTTAATTTATACACTTTTTAAAATCTTGTCTCCAAATACTAGCAATTAAAGTTTTTTTCAGAAAATAATTTAAGAGCACTGAAAATTTTAAAAAGTAATAATACAAAAGTAAAAGTAATAAGTAAAAAAATAATAAAGTACAGTAAAAAGTTTACAATTTTTATGCAATTGGTGGATGGTGCCTCCTGTAAAAAATCCTACAATTAAAGATCTCAATTCTTATCTTTATTAAATAAAGTGAATAAAAAGGGGTGAAAAGTTTGAGATGATGAAGCTTTGTGATTGCTGAGTGATCTGGACCCATATGAAAATATGTCATTAGTGAATGATCCCCAAGTCAAGTTCAAGGATTATGGCACAGATTTATAAATAGGACAGCACAAGAACGTCATTAGTTTGAAAGTAATGAAGTCATTGGTGCTTCACCAGTGATGGAATTAACAAGAGAAATAAAAAAAAAAAATTCGTGATTGAGGAAAAATTTGGTAATATTTAGTTTGCCTTTATGATCAGCAAAAATGTGAGATTTTTCGATTTGATTTCAGAGGGTAGAAAACAAAGCCTGAAATCATGTATTTCTTACAAAATGCAGCAGAGTTGCACATGAGAGTGCTAGACTTCTATCCACCAAATATATTTCAGTGTATGCACATGCAGACTTGTAACATATAGAATGATTTTGTTTTTTTAAGTTCTGGTAAGTTCCGAAATTGTGACAGATAAAAAAAAGTTTAGTGCTTAACTAAAAAGAAATTGATGCAAACAAATAAAGCTTTTCTTAAATTGTTAAATAATTATACTAGTAATAATAATAGAAATGTTTGGAAAAATAAAGTTCTTAAATTCTTTTATATTCATGCTAGTATTTTTTACCTTTCAAGGCAAAGAATCTTTAAAAAAATATTTTAACAATATGGAAAAGTACCTTTCGGTTAATAACAAGAGAAAGTGGCCACTTGACTTCATAATCAAAGGCAAATGCTTCCAATCCCGTTAGTGATCCAATTCCAGAGTTCCTATACTCTAAAAAAATTGAAATAAAAAAAGTTTATTTTAAATTTGTTTTTGACTGTAGATATAATAAATAAATTTTTTTAAAACAAACATTAATAAAAGCATATAGTTTTGATTTTTTGTAATTGTTTTAAATGTCAATTTATGTTTAATACTAACCAGTTTGCATATCAGAAGGAATCTTAAGTATTTTAAACATTTGAGTCAGCAAGTCATATGGAAGCAGTTCAACCCTAAAAATAAAACCAATTTTTCTTTTTCAATATGGAGGCATAAAATTGAAAAAAAAAGAAGAAAAAAAAAAGAAAGAAAATAAATCTATTAGAAATGTACTGGTAAAATAGTTATGAATAATATTTTGTATACAGCAAATTTATTCATTTATGAAATTTCGTTCGAAATGCTGTAGTAGGTGAAAACTATCTTTTTTCAGACTATATAATAATTTTTAGATCTTTTAACAAGACGGGTATATAGAAGACAGATAAATTTATTTTTCAGAATAAGTTCAAATCCTGCAAACTGTCCAAAACTTTAAATGTTTTGTATTTTGAAAACATTTTTCACATACGTCTTTTAAATTTTAAGACAAATTAATATTGTTTTTTATCATACCAAAGAATGTAAATTATATAAATGAAATCACAAAGAATGAAATTCATATAAAACAAAATTCATAGTGGTTACCAAAGCAAATTTTTTTTTGAAAAACAAGGTTGTGTACTTTATTATGGTTAAACTTTACACATACATACAAATATCTTCTACATCGAAACATTAAAGAATGCATCAAATAAAGGCGTTTTAGAAGTAAAGAAATAGAGAATAATTTATAGAATTATTGAAAAGCATAAGTAATTATTATAATTATCATATTCGAGTAAAACAGACATAATCACAGCTTCATTTTGAGAAAGTCACTTATGTGATAAAATGAGACTAGCTTTAAAAATACACACCTAACATCATCTTTATACTTGTCTTCATTTACTACGCTGGTACGAAGTGCTAATTCTAAAAGTGATTCTAATCTTGTTGGCATTATATCATCAATATCTTTCTGCAATTCTTCACTAGCCATGTCCATAAACTGGATTATGAAATCTCCTTGATCAAGGAGGAAGTAGTGCTTTACTGAGCTGCATTGAATAAGGAAACAGAGATAAAATATTTCTTCAAAGGAAAAAAAAAAAAAAAAAACAGAACAAAAAGTAATTTCTTAAACAAAAGTATCAAACAATTAAAATTATTAACACAAATTTCTAGAAAAAGGTGAAAATTTAGAAATAGTTCTAGAAATGTGATATTGAATTTTCAAAAGGGCCTGCCATAAATTTTCAAGTCTGATCAAACAATTTCAAAAACTGAAAATTTTACCTTAAATTACATATACATTTAACCCCTTCAGGACCATAATTAAATGTATGTGACCTAGAATTATACCTTCATGGTCCAAGACTTCATACATAAAATGAGCCTTTTTGACTCTAATGGCTCAAGATCACAAATCTAAATGCACTACCTTCATAAATCACTAACAACCAGGAAATGGGGTAGACCCAGATTGAGATGGATGGAGTAGGCTGAAATTGACTTCCTTTCAATTCAGGAAAGAAACTGGTGCACAAGTGTCAAAAATAGAATGCAGTAGAGAATTCAGAGCAAGGCACTGGCTCACTCTCGGCTGTCTAGCCAAATATGATGATGTTGTGATTACTACATATACATATTCCTTATTATCTATAAATTTGGAAATTGCAGGCCAGGGAAAGCACTTCCATTGCCTTACTTTGGCTCTGAAAGGGTTAATATGCTTTGAAGGAACATCCACATGATATAATGCAGTTCTAAATTTAAATGTAAAGCTTCAAAGTCGTCTTTCAGAACTTTCTTTAGTTCTGATGCTTTTAATGTCTTTGATATCCCTTAGCCTTTTTTTTCTTCAGCAAATTTTGCAGTTTCGAAACAAAAAGTCTGCTAAAGACTTAAGAAAGTTTTTGGTGATTATTTATCTCCATAAACTACAAAAAAAATATTTAAAGGAACAAAAAAGATGGTGATCCATTTCTAAGAATGTCAAAGCCATTAAAAAATTCTAATGTTAGAATTAAAAAGTTGCTGAAACAAGGATTTTAAAACTTATTTTTGAAATTTTTACATCCAAATACAGAAGTACTTTTTGGCAGGTTGAGGTTATTTTATAGAAATTGAATGGTTATGTAATTCACATAAGTTCTTGAAAATAATTGTTTTAATCTTGTAATTCGGATAGTAAAACTAATAAGATTAAAATTTGATCAAAATGCAATGCAATTTTATTTATGCTATGTTAAAATGCTATTCCTGGGAGCTAACTGCAAAAACTTTTTTTTTAAAGTTTACAAACATTCTATCTACAGAATTAACTTTTAGAATCTAGTTAAAAACAAGTTTACACACAACAAAATAAAAATTAAAAAAATAAAAGCAAATTTAAAAAACAAAACATACAGAAGTCTCTTTCTCAAGTCAGTATCATCCATCAAGTGATCAAGAAGCTTTTTGCTTGCAAAATGATAAGCTGGCTCAATGCATTCTATATATTGGCTTTCTCGCATGGTGTAGACAATAGCTTTAGCATCAGGACAATTTACAGTTTTACCTTAAAAATAGACACAACAAAAAAGAATTAAACAATTTTTAAAACAAATTTCAAAACAGCTATCAAGCTTTAACACAACTTTTAAAAACAATTTATAATTTTGAATCATACCACATTGCCTTATGACATTGATGTACTTTCCAGTTCGAAGAATCATATCAGCTGCCTTTACCAAGAATGTGGGTATTTGATCACAGCGAATAGTATATCGCTTTTCCCAATATCTAGCAACAAGTTAAAGTGCAAATAAAGTAGGTGGATTCTTAAAACTGAACAATGAATTTGATATTCTTGATACTTCAATTATGTACTTACATACATAAATAAGCATGCCACAAGTTATTGAATAATCTTGCTGTTTACAAATTGGCACTGTAATTCCGTATATCACTTTAAAAGTCTCCAGTATTTTCTAATCAGTCTGAAATTTTCTAATCAGGCATCAGTCAGAAAAGAGACTACATACCTTTTCGCTAATTATTAAAGATATGAGCAATGACTGGTATATAACTTATTTTTTTGTTAGCCCAATTTATTTCAAGCAATTTTCAATAAGACATATATATTTAAGGCAATAAGCCTAGATGAATTCAGTAGAAATGAGCAATTTGTAGTACATTTCTTAATTAGCCTTGGGGCATGAAAGTTGATTGGAATAAGTCTAAAAATATCAGACATTAGAAAATACAGAAAATTTTTCCAAATTACCTTCCCACATTGCAAAATTTGAGCAACATTTGCAAAAAGTCAGATTCTAATAGCTTAGAACACACATACAAAAAGAGAATTTTATTGAATAGATGTTTATTTCTGTGGAATTATTGAATTCTTTTTATTAATAACAACTTTTAATGTTACGACCCTTAAAAGCACAATGATTTTCCTGCTGGTCCTGCACTCCTGAATAGGGCCTTAAATCTATGTAAAAAATTTTTAAGGATACGCATCACTATATTCATGAGGTAAGTCCTCTTTTTTGATGATTTCATTATCTTCAACCAAAAACTAAAAACAAAATTGTTTCAAAGAATTAACTTTCATTATAAAAAAAAGATCAAAATCATCATTGAGACTAATATATGTTTCACTCTTACTTCAGAGTAACAGTCTGAAATAATTCCTTTGTAAATCCATTTCTCTAAGATTTCAAAATATGGAAGTGAAGCCTGAAAAAGAGAAGGAGGAAAGAAAAATCAGTTGCGACTTTCGACTGGGACAGAAGCATTTCTAAATAATGTAATGAATGTGCTTTCAAAAAATTATATTTAAATAGTAAAACATGGCCTAAAGAAAAATGATTGAATTAAAAGGTAACAAGTAAAGGCTTTTATAGTATATGTAGTAAAATTTTTACAGCACAAAGTTTTATATTAAGTTCCTTGAGCAATTCTAATTCTAATATCTATAAACATGTATACGTTTAAAAAAAGTAATGTCAAATTTGACAAAATTTTAGAAAATATAATAAGTCAAAAACTCATAATATTTTGAAAATTGGTATAAAACTATGTCATCATAAAACAGAATTCAATCATGTAATTTGATGTAAGGTTTTGAGCACTTAAAAATAGAATGTACAATCAAATAACTAAGAAAAAATTCAAAAACAAAGCATTAAATCTAAGTAACCTTGTACTATATATGTACCTTGTACCTAGTACTATGGACCTTGTACTATATATTTAACAATAAAGTCGTAATCTATTTAATTTCTATACAAAGCAGCAAGCTAAAATAAAAATTATTTACACTAGAAATCTAATTTGCACTAGAAATGCATTCTCTAACATTCAGTCATATATAAGAGTTACATTTATTATATATTACAATTAAATTTTTAAAACCTTATACAAACAATTTTCACTAAGTCAAAAATGACATATTAAAGATAATAAATTTACAGTATTATATACTTGAAAAAAAATTGTGGGTTGTACTTACTTGCTAGGCAACTCTTGAATTTATAGTCTTCATACATTTACTAATAATTTCAAAAAGTCTTAAGAAAAATAAAGTGAACCTTTTACTAAGGATAAGGGTTCATGTTAATAAAGATTTGTGTTGGCAATTCCTTATGACATAAAAAGTATCTAAAATCCATGATTCTGAAGGTGCATTTCCATGAACAATAAAATCTAGCACTTAAACATTAAGTACAGATAAATAATTGACTTAATGACAGTGTGCCAAACTTAAGTACAAAGTATCGATTTGTCACCCTAAGAGTTGAAATTTGATGCACTGTAAAAAATTGAATTTAAATAGAAAATAGCCACTAAAAAATCGTATGAAGTTATCATCACACTTTCAGAAATCAACTTGAAATTTCAACATAATATTGAACAGTGATTATGGTTAGATTTTCAGGTTATGCAATAAAAATTTAGTTTTTTCTCTCCATCAAATTTCACAGGAATAAACTCCTTAAGCAGTACATTAAAAACTAATAGCTAAATTTGTTTTATGACATAGAAAATAGAAACAGATGAAACTTACTGCTCTGGTAAGAGAGTGACAGATCTCTTGTGATTTACTTGACCTACAAAAAATATGAAAATTAAAAAAAGTAAATAAAAAAAAAATCCATAATTTACACATTAAAAAAAAAAAAAGTACCATACCCAGTGAGAGAGGATGTATTTTCATGCAAAAATGACAAAACTGCTCCTCCAAAGTAATTTTTCTGTAAATAAATAAATAAAAGTAAATAATATTATTTAAGCAAATTCCTTAAAGAAATATTTTTTCTCCTTGAAAAAACAACAACATAAATCTAAATTAATAGTAGTACACTTATTTTATTAAAAAATAAAACTTCGCAATATTCATGAAATATTATGGATCAATATGTTAGAATGCTAAAAGGCCTCATATAAAATCATATATTTGGATCAAAATTAAATGCAAAACAAAATTTAACAGATAAATAAATAAAGAATATTTTAAAATTGTACACAAATTATGAACAGTATAGGAAATAATCAAAGGAGAATTTCGTAATCAATAAAGGGAAATGAAATTTAAAAACTAGATTAGGCTAGTATAGTTATTACAAGTTAAACTGAAAAGTTAATTAAATGAATTAAAAGAAAATTTTTTTGTTTTTAATATATTCCCAAATTCATAAATTTGAGTAGTAAAAGACATATTTATTAGTAAATATTCTTGAATATGATTTTTACAAGGATGAAAATAAATACAATTCAAATTGATCATTAAAAAGAAATATTTTATCAGGATAAATTTCTAGAGGATAACTTTGTCATGGTATTACTTATTTAGGAAAAAAAAAATGTTAATAAGGCTTCCTTTTCAGGAATTTTTTAAATTTTCTAAAAGTTAAACTTTGCCTAAAAAAAAAAAAAATAAAATACATTGCCCTTTAATTTTTTAATTCTCATGAAAATGTCTTAAACAATTTGCTCAAAAAAAAAAAAAAAAAAAAATGCAGTACATTTGAAATTAGCTTAACTTTTACATGCCCAGATTTCAACTAAAACTAACTGCAGGTATAAAAATCTAATTACCAATTACCATAACTTATCGTTAGACTGATATTTGATTATAATAATTCCTTAATTATCGAATAATTACCATTATTATATGACATTATTCATTTTTTTAATTTATAATTTAAAAATTAAATTCACAGAGGTCTGTTCATTAATAACATAAATTACAGTGATGTACCTTTTTAAGAGTAGAAGCAATTTCTGCAATGGTTTCGAGGGTTGTTAAAGATGGTTGTAAATAAAACCACAGTTTTTGAAGAGTCAGATTGTGTTGCAAATGCTGACTCTCAAGTTGAGAAACCAAAATAAAGTAATCTTTCAAAAAAGTCCTCATAGCTGCAGAGAGGGCATGGTTAACAAGACCTTTTTCATAATTAATGTTTTCTGAAAAAAATTAAAGGGATATATAATTATTAAAAACGTTAATGGACAATAATTAAAAGTAAAATAAAATACAATTAGAAGATTAAAAATTTTACCTTCTACGAATTGTATTATAGTAGAATAATGGGAGAACATAGGAAGCATATTTTGAACTAGTAGTTTCAAAGCTACATCTAAAAATTTAAAGAAAAAATGTAGGAAATGACAGAACAAAAATAAAATGCACAAAAGAGTTATATGACTAAAGATTACTAACATTTTGATTAAAAAAAAAAGTTAAATGCATAAAAGCTTTTTCTTACACACACAGACATATAGATATAAATTAATAAAACTTATTAATTTTCTTGGTTTCTCTTTTTGTCTTTATAGAGCTATATATATATATATATATATATATATATATATATATATATATATATATATATATATATATATATATATATAAAATTAAAAAGTATTTAAACGTTTAGTTAGGCCATCAAGGTCAATTTTGAATAAAAAAAAATTAGCAAAATAAATCAAGATATTATTATTATTAAGATTCTGACATGGACAGCTGGTGCAAATAAAGTTAGGCTTAATTAACCTTTAACTAATAAGGTACTCCCTTGATATGTGATCTGAAAGGCTGCCAAAAAACATATTAGCACAATAATCAGTAAATGTTTTATTTCTTTATTAACAAGCATAAAAATGCATATGGTATAATAAACAATGATGGGGTGAAAAAAATAAAGAATTAATCTGTATTGATTGTTTATCTGTTGATTGCAGTCAACTAATGATAATCAAATTTTACTATAATCAAGCAATTTTCCTGCTGATGCATAGGTTCATTTTTATTTAAACTACCATTGGTTTTACAAAAACTTAGCCACTAGAAAAATATACAATGGTTTTAGATAACTTTAAGTATACTTGTTTTATTACATCATATGCTATCCACATTTTTTTGGGAGCTTACCAGACCTAATAAATAAAAAAATAACTAATTATTAAAGAATCTACAATGATTTTTGATTAAATACTCTAAGCTAGCAAACATTCCAGATGTTATCTTTTAAATAATTAAAAATATAAAATAAAAACAAAAATGTTTGCACTTCAATTCGAAATAATGCCCGATTCCTTTTGAGAAAAATTTGTTTTTCACACCCCTCCTTGAATGATTTTTAGACGTGGGGGCTAAAATTATCTCTTTTATTTGCTGGAAAAACTGTACGTAAAAGAGAGACTCTTTCTTTTAATATTATAGCTAAAGATAACAAACTGTTTATAAAGTAACTTACTTGCACTATCATCAATACGGAAAGACTTTTTACTATCCAAATTTGACAGCTTTTGGCAGTGAATGTAGTCACCTTCTATTCCCTAATTAATATAAAATATTAAAATAGTTGGTCATAATCAGTCTAAATCAGAAATTATCACATTACATTTAAAAAACATTAGAAAGATACTTTTCAAACTTTAAACAGTAAATTTAACAAAGCTTGATTTTCTTTTTAATTACTTGTTATTTGATAAATGAACATTACATATTCATTAAAGAAAAAATAAGTCAAATGATAGTTAAAATTTTTTAAGATTTGTGCAACTTGAAAATCGACAATTCTGTTCTCTATGCCTTTCCAAAAGTTATTACCTTTATATGTTAAATTTTTTTTTTGCTCGATAGAGCATCTTGTAAACCTTTATATGCTCAAAAGAGCATCCTTTAAAATAAATAATAATTATTATTTCAACTTACCACAAGGCAGAAAAGTACATCATCGATCAAACGACTCTCTTGCACATTTGGTGGTAAAACACCAATTGGACCACTCTAAAAGCATAAAACAGTACAGGAAGATAAAGGTTCATTATAAGAAATATTTTATTGTGTTATTTACATGTTACAAACAAAAATGAAAATCAGAAAACAAACAGAAGTAAATACATGGTTTATTACAAAAAAAAATAAAAATATTTTTGTTGGTTATTCAGTTGCCACAAACAAAAAAGATAAAAAAGGAAAACAAATAGAAATAAATAAAAGGGTTATTGTAAGAAAGACAGAATATTTTTGTTGCTTATTTATTTGTTACATACATAAATAAAAAAACTGATAACATTAGCTAAACATTATTCATAAAAAAAAGAACTGTGATTTATATATATATATATATATATACACACACACACACACACATATATATATATACACTATATACAGTGTAACGTCTCATATCCGGACGTCCCTTTTCCGGAAGAATTGATTTCGAAAAAAAAAAAAGGTCTTTCGACACATTTCCCCTTCTAGCTTGCACTGAACCCCTGATTTATGCATTGAACCCGTAAATCACAAAGGGGAAGAGAAAATCTATCAAGACCATTGAGTGACCGTTAGCGACGCTCCTACTCTGGAATGCAGGAAAAGAGGGAGATTTGTTTTCAAAAGACCGCAGCTGCGCCTCCCTCTTTTCCTATGCAGCTGTCTAGTAAACGAGGCATTTCCTGGAACCTTTTTATTGAAAGAAAAGGGTAAAGGCAGCTAGTGTTAATGTGGAGGAGGAGTCAAAATGGAACATTTGAATAGGTCTAAAAGGATACACATCCTTGAGAAACATTCATTCTTCCCCAGACCATGTAATATTTAGGAGGCGGGGGAAAAAAGGGGGCAACATTCTTTCTTTAGCAGATTCTTTCAGTCATACAAAAAAATAAGAGAACCCCATCAGTGTGCCCTGCCTTTATGCTTGATTGATAGCCAATGATTGGAGAAAAAACAATAATTTGTCACTTCCCGCCCTTAACTTGAATGATCTCCCCTCTACATTTATTTTCTTTCACAAAGAAGAAGGAAATGAATTTTTCTCCTTCACCAACCCATCTTAATGAATGACTGGAATTTCCCTTTCTTGCTTGAATCCTTCTAGTTAAAAATGGCGTATTATTATTTTCATAACTGTCAATTTTTTTTTTCGTTTTCTACATTTCAAGCAATAATTTTTTTCCCTAATATTTCATATTTGATTGATTGGATAATCTAATACTAGAACATTATTCCCCTTAAAAATAATGTTTATTTATTTTTGCTTCTTAGATTTAGATCATTTTAAGCTTTGTTCCAGAATGAAGTGAATTTCCCCTTCCTGCTTGAATCGTTCTTGTTCAAAATGGCGGATTAATATTTTCATAACTGTCAAATTTTTTCGTTTTCCATATTTTTAGCAATAATATTTTTTTTCTAATACATATTTTATGTTTGATTGATTAGATATTCTAATGCTAAAACATTATTCCCCTTAAAAATAATGTTTATTTATGTTTTGCTTCTTAGATTCAGATCGTTTATTAGATCATTTTAAGCTTTGTTTACCTTGGGGGTCAATTATACGGACTTCTGGAAGTCCCACCGATTACGGATATGTGACTTTACACTGTATATATATATATATATATATATATATATATATATATATATATATATATATATATATATATATATATATATATATATATATATATATATGAGTTAATAAAGAGGTGAGCATAAACATACAGTTACAAAATATTACATTAAAAACAAGGCTACATAATAAATTAAACACATCAAACTATAAAATTTAGAATTACAAATTTAATTTCAAATGAAATTGATATATATATATATATATTTAAAATTACTTACTACTATAAAATCTGATCCTGAGTCCTCTACAAAATCCCAACTTAAGTGAACTCTGTCTCTTAGAGACTTAGATAGTGGATGTATTCCAGGAGGAACTATAAATTAAAGGAGGGAAACAATTTACTTTTGCACTAAAACAATTTTATCAAATAAGTCAAACAAAGCTCTCATACCTTTTCTTTTTTCTAAGGTGATCTTATTAGAAGAGGTAAAACTGTTACCCAAAATTTGTTTCAGGTTCTAAAGAAAGACATTCTCATATTTGAAAAGTATTTAAATTAGAAGTTATCAAATACCAATTATGCATGATTTAATTTAAAAATAATTATATTCTACTAATGTACTCATATTCCTGGAAGGCCTGCTTTGAGCAAGAATACTATAATGAAGATATTTTATGCTTTTTAAACATAACTTTTTGTCATTTAGTTAATTTAAGATCAACTGTTAAAGTAAGGGTGCATGAAATACAATGTACCTGAACTTAATAAATTTTTTTTATATAATTTAATATTTTTTTTTGAAAAATAAAGTAATTAAAGCATCAAAGAAACACTACCTCTCCTTTTTAGTTCAATATAAAACATTGTACAGTACTCTATTGATTGTCCTTAATATGCATTTTTGGAACCCTTATAAAAAAAAGGAACAAAAATGTACACATATAAAGCGTCGTAAATTAATACATTAGGTGAGAAGAAACAAAAATACAATTGAAATCAGTTGAGTCACCAAGGAAGAAAAATGGATGAAAAACATCAAAACCAATTTGATTATCCAAAGAAAATTGGATAACTCTTTTCTGTTCTTTACAACAATCTAAAAGTTACTTTTTCAGTACTCTTTCCTCCATATTGAATTCTCAGTAATTGATTACTTTTCTATTTTTTTCTTCTTCCCGTAAATGATAATTTATGTCCCATAAAGTGCATACTTTTTTTTGACAAGGGTACTAGAATAATATAGATTATCAAGTAATTAGTGACGAACACTTTGTAAGCACACTAATTCAATATAAAACTGCATAACTGTCTGCATAACATATAAAACTGTCCATTCAAAATAACATAAAAAGTGTTCTGTTTTTCAATTATCAAATTTTGGATGCTAAATAGAAAATGTGGTAAAAGGACATAGAATAGAAGACATAAGACTTATGTAGAATAGAAGATTTTTTCAGACAAAATTAATAGCGTTGTCTTCAATTGTTCATCATTCCCACATACAAGACACTTATAATAAAAAAGTAGTTGAAGATTTTAAAGATTTAAATAATAAGCAGCTAAAATAATTTTTCTTTCAAAGGAAATAAAAACCTAAACTTAAAGCTTTTTTCTGGAATGTTGAAATTTTTCAAAAACTTAGTTAGAAGGCATGTTTTTTAATTTTAAATCTATATTTTTTGTGGAAAGATTTATTATTAAATAGAATGACAATAATAGTTATAATTACAATAGAGCATATTACCACATGGTTTTCTTTATAAGAGATATTTCCATTGCTAAGATTTGACTTCTCATTAAAACTTGATTTTTCAGAGAGGTGAGAGATGCTTCCATTAGTTTTATTAACAGCATCTCGTTTGAGAAAACTTTTTACCTAAAGAAGGAAAATTTTAAATATACATTTCAGATTATGTAATCATTGTCAGAAGCCTACTTTTGATTAAGTCTACTTAAGAGGAGCTTTAATATAGGTTACATTTACTTAAAATATAATTAAACATAAGAAATAAGATTTATTTTGAGGTGTGGGATTCCGACAATGTCAACCTTCACCAATTATAAGGTACTTCAAGATAGAATCGGGTTAACAGATCTTATATACTAGTGAATTGGAATACAATAAATGTAGTGGTAGCTATGCTACATTTCTCCCCCACCAGAGTTTTATCTGTGACAGAATTCGACGAATGGATATTACTTGTTCATTCATTGCTGTGTTGCAAGAGGCTGTGAGAGCTGTATTAAGACCACCAAGCTTTGATTGCTGGTCGTGAGGGTTGTATTAGGAACACTGTTGTGGGTGTGGTTGCTTTTGCATTGCAGATAGCAGTTGAGTGTGTACAGGCCCCCGTTTTGTGTGATTGAGACTGAGTAGTAATAGCGTGTAGAGGGCAATGTTGCAGCCATAAATAGTAAGTCAACTGTTCACAGTGAATCATTCATGGAACAAATCACATGTTCAAGTCAAAGTAGGAGTTTCAATCGAGGTAAGCGTGTTCAGATCACGTTCGCGTGACACCCACGTGAGGTGAGGCTGGGCTGCCAACGATGTCAACCTTCACCTATCCATAGGTACCTCAAGACAGAATCGAGTTAACATGTCTGTCTTATATACTAGTGAATCGAAATTTAATAGTTGTAGAGGTAGCTATGTTACAATTTCATAGTTTAAGTTTAAATGTTAAAATTTGCTTATTTTGACTAAACATGCCAACCAATAAGAAAAATAACATCCATATACTTTTACATGCAAAATTGCATTATTATATTACAAAAAATATGTATATAAAGCTTTAACAAATTTTCTGCATTATTTGCTTTCTCTGCATTCTCGTTCATTAATCAGAACAAAACCCTTTAACATAATTAGCAATTCACATCCGACATTTAGGTTCTACATTTAGTAAGTTTTTTCTTTAAGGAAACATGAAATCTAGCGAAAAAGTATTCTAGCCTAGCATAATTATTATATTATTCTTTGTAAGACATGTGATGAGGATTGCTTGTAAGATTTTCACTTTTAAAACCCTTATTTAAGATAGGCATAGTAATATTAGTGTGATTTTGATTTTTCAACGTGTAAAGATTAAATAAAGATTGTAGTGTTTCACCCGGGTCTATGCATGCTTTGATTTTCCAGCTAAGTCAGACTGCAATACTTATAAATATATTATATAAATGTATACAAAGATTTCACTTGCCTATTTTTTAATGTTAGTTATGACCTATCGATATTTTGTTAGCCTAGGCTTTTCTGAATAAATCGTATTTGTTTAAATACAGTTATTCTTGATAAGCAGTGACACTTTCCATTTCCAAATTGAAAGCAAAACACAACTAAGCCCCCCCCTGGGAAAATTGTGAAAAACTTGGAACTTAACAGTTTAAAGTTTAGAAAAAGCTCAAACCAACTCTCAGGCAATTAATATTATGCGACTGCTAGCATGCGATTATTTTTTTGAATATTCAAATTAATAATAATTTTAAAAAATTTATTTGATGATGATTTTATTGAAATTTATTATTATACTGTAATGCAGTCTTAGTGACAATCTTGGGAGTCATCCTTCTTGCTATTCCAAAGACAACATTGCATGCACAATTTAGACTGAGCAGATGGTGGTTATAATCACCTGACCTCCTTACCATTCTCTCAAACCACAATTGTTTTCTGGACTCTTTCAGAATGCTACATTTTTGTTGTATAGGTCGAAACATTTTATAAGTCAACTCTCTCATCTTAAATTCAAAATGACAGATTTTTTGTGTCTTCAGTAAATAATTTAAATTTCGAATTAACACTTGCCAAATTTTTTTTTCTTCGCAGATATCAATTAAACACAAAAAATAACTTTTAACAAATAAATCAAAATTTTGCAAACCCCAATCTTTCTTAGAGATGTAATTAAAACAAAATAATACGAAGCACTTTGAAAGTGACTAAAGTTTCGCTCTTTCACCCTCAAATAATATTCAATCTCCTGATGCTCTGATTCAGATAAATTTCTGATGTTATGCCTGAATAAATGAAAAACTTAGGAACTAAAATGATTGCTATTTTTTTAATTTTCTCAAACTTCAATTTATCACAAAGTTTAATTAATTCTCTTTTATGCTAAGCATCATATTTTGTAAAAAATCATTGTGTTCAAATGTGTTTTGACATATAAGCCGATTTTCAAAATTTCATAGCATTAAAAAAGTTGACATCAACTGAAAAATACAGAAAATCTAAAAGTTTCTGTAGGCATTAGAATTAAAATTTGATTCTGAGAATCAATATTATTTATAAAACACTTTTAGTAAAATTAAGATGTTTACCTCTCCACTATTCTGAACTTTTGATAGTAAGCATACAGCTGAATCTAAACCTTGAGTACTACAAAAAGGAGAAAAAAGGGTGAACATTAGTAAAAGCAAAATCACTTTTAAAATTCATAGATATTATTCATAAACAGGATTCATATGTTTTTCACATGGTTTTAACAATGAAACAGTGATTACCTACGTCAAAAGCATAAATTTTAATTATAAATGGGTATAAATATTATTCATACTTGATGCTTAAGACAAAATATTAAGGCAATATATTTCTTTTACATATTAAAACACATTTAAAAAAAAAACTTTTATCATAGAAATCTATGGAAGCCATATAGGGGTAAAACTGCTTTAGAAAAGACATTTCAGTTACCAAAATAAATAAATAAAAAAAAAAACATGTTCTTTAATAATTACTAATGTAAGTATTTCCTTGTAATAAAAATAAGGTAAAAATGATACTTTAAATTCAAAATTTAAAATTCCTAAAATCCTGATTTATCAGAATCTTTTGTAACTTTTATAATAGGATACTGTTGCTAATTTTTCAATTCTGATTATAAATTAATCCAATGATATAATTTGGATTTAATGCAATTTTGTTGAAGACTTAAAATAAATAAATAAAATAACCTTGTAAATCAAAACAATGAAATAGAATAGTTCCATTTTAATAATATGTAAACTACAATAATAATTGCACTATGTAAATACTTAACTAGTCAATTTTAAAAATCCTTAATATGAGAAAACTAACACGAAGTAAAATAATTAAAAAAATAGAAAGATAAAACATAACTTTTTTTTTCTGCTCAAAAGTATAAATTCGACTTTAATTACATATTAATATATATATGTAATGATTTGTGCGGTAAGGGAGGAAAAAAGATAATAATTAACTATTTAACTTAACAAATTTAATGAAGAGAGAAAAATATATAACAGCGATATCAAAATTAGAAAATTGTCTACAAGCAGCTTTGTAACGCGCAGTGTACTAACTAAAAGTCAATGAAGTACTCCAGGGCAGTCTAGCATCATGGGTTAGTGTTTCCTTGCCGTTAGGCTAATGTTTTCATGGTTTTCTTCTCCATCTAACGCTAATGCGGGTTAGTTCCATTAAAAAGTCCCTCACAAAGGCAAATTTCTCATTATAATTGACCCAGGAGTTTCCTTGTCTTCTGGATTGGGTTCAAAATTAAAGTCTACGGAGTTAAACATTGGTAGTCGTAAATTCAGTATTGGGTTGGCTGTTTAAAGCGGATTATAAAATAAATTATGTATTATGTTCTAATGAGCATCATTTTAGGTCTTGAACACAAAAACACAATTCTATTCAAGAATAAAAATAAGGTAAAAATATCAATAACACAATTCTATTCACGAATGTACAAAATGAAAAAAAGATTTGAAAACATACTGTTTGAGCTTCATATCTTCATACATTTGAAGAAATCTGTCAGGTTCTTGAGACGACTCAGCTAATTTATTAATAGTTGACATTGACAGTGCCTGAATAAAAAAATCAGAAATTTAAAAAAAAAATAAAAACTTATATTTTTTAACTGTAAAATACATTTTCATGAAATCATTCATATAATTTAAATCATATGAAATAAATTGTCTTGATATAATATAAATTCTTTCAAATTATCAAATATTTTTTATGCTTAAATTTATTCATTTCCGATTTTGACTGCCTCTTTTATTTCGTTGCATTTTTTTTCTGTTGTTATTTTCATTCAAGAGACAACTCATTTCTTTCATGACAGATCTTAAAACTGGTAAAGAAGAGAGAAACAGAATGACATTCTATGAGAGAGGAACAATTATAGGGAGATAATCAGGTTTGATTTAAAAAAAATTAAGATATCTTTCAAAGTAATTTTTGGTGCATAAATTCGCTTTATTGAAAGAAAAACACAACTCATCTTTAAATAGTATAATTGTAATTTTAAAGCTTTTTTGAACTTTAAAGCAATTTGGTTTGAGAGTCTTATGGTATAAAAATCAATAAATAATCAAGCTACTGATTGTAATCTCGAATTTTGAAATGTTACGTGTCGTAATAATAATGTATTAACAATATCGGGATTTTACAAAGGATGTGATGGGAGCCAAAAAAGACAAATAGCTATAAAAAACTATTATCAAACAATGTGAAATTGCGAGGCAATTTTGTTAAATGAAACACGTAACTCCAATATTAAATTCATGAGTTGGAATAATGTTTTCAGAGTTTAATCTGAGTTCCGAAAAAAATAAAAATAATAACCACCAAAAAGACCATCATCCAACAAAGTGAAGATGGAACTGTTTCAAATAAAACACATCAAAAAGTTAAAAATCAAATTTGAAAGTCGTAATAACATTGTAGTATATCAAAATTTGTAAAAATCATGTGGAAAGATCTGAAAATGTTAACAATTTACAAAAAAATATTATCAAACAGCAAGAAACTACGATAGCATCTAATAAAATGCTTTAAAAAGTGATAGCTAAAAATCGAAGGTCGTAATAGCATATTAAACATATCGGAATTTGAAAAACCGTGTGGAAATGTCTGAAGAAATAAAATTGAACATGGTGCAAATAAATCATTTTTTTTCTCAATATATATATGTAATTCAAAGGCATGCAGGGTAGAAATTTTTTCATTCAAAAGACAAACTGGATCACCTGCCCTGCTGCACCTAGAATGAACACCTAGTCTTTTTAAATTTTATAAGGAATGTATTTTTTTATATATCATTTTTTAAATGATAAATATTTAGTTGTAGTAAAATATTATATGAAGAATAAAATGTGATTCTTAAACAAATTTACGTAACAATGAATGAAGTTCTAAGGTCATTAAAAATAACTATTATTAAAATTAATAAGAATATTATGTTGAAAATAATAAATTTTTTATTATAGGATGAAATCCACTTACATTTACAAAAAATAATTTCAAAATATGGATAAAAATTTTTAGATGCTCTGTGTAAATAAATATATAATAAGAATCTTACATCTCTGCATGCAAGTGTAAAAAAACAGAAGTAAATATCAAGGAAAGAGAGCAATTGAATTAATAGATTTAAAAACTGGTCACCTAAAATGAATTTCCCATAAAAATAACATGCTTAGATTCATTGCACAGATTACAAATAAATTACTAGATTACAAGTGAAGTAAACTTTCATGTCCTTAGTAAAATATGAAGAAAATAAATGATATTTTACTTTTATAGTAGAGTGGTGTATATTTTTCTTCAGTAAAGCTTCAACATACATGTCACATGATGCATTTTCACTCTGTTTTTCATTACATCTATAGAAGTATGCAAAAAATATAATATATTATATTTATTTACATTCACATGCATATATATATATATATATATATATATATATATATATATATATATATATATATATATATATATATATATATATATACTTTCATTCAATACAGTCAATGAATACATTCAATAAAATCATTTTAAAACTTAATTTTATTTCAGAATTACAATAAAATGGAGTTAGAATATTATTTTATAATCGTGGCTTAACAGCCGAACTAATTTATGAGTTTACTACTTTTAATGTTCAACTCCGCAGCCTTGTAATTTTGAATCCCATCAAGATAATTAAGGTAACTCTTAGATCAATACATGTATAGACCCCTGTGGCAGAATCGCGGCTACATGGCGACATTGTCGCAGAACGTTAAAGAGTTCCTGCAGAAATATTTTTCCTTTGGGAAGAAAAAATTTTGATCTTTCTTTTCTGCAGAAATTTGCTTGTAAAATTTGAATTGCACACTTAAATGATCACTTTTTGTCCCGTTGAATTTGTACCGATAGTATTGTGAAACCATGTAGTGTTCCGATTGTATTTTTGGCATTAATTGATTTTCACATGGTTTTTAATTATCTTGATATATTTCAGATGATATCGGAAATTCGAATCGAGGATTCAAGTATTTTCTTTTTACGGCAATGATTCTATCGTTTTTTTCTGGCAATTATTGCTATTGATTTCCACATAGTTTTTAAAATCCGATATTATTTAATGCAACAATTAAATTTTGAAACGAAAAGCACATTTTAGTAACCTTTTGAGTAACCAATTCGTGTGATTTCGATGTCGATCTGTTTTGGGGTATTTACTGCTATGGGTTTCATGATTTTTAATTATATTTTTTTAATGTGATAATGATTTAAAAATGCGATAAAGGAAATAATTAGTACGTGTTTCACCCCAACAAAATGCGAGAATATCGTCCATAATATTAGAATAAAAAAATATTACATATTTAATGAAAGTAATGATTTTTTTTGGCGGTCAACAGAGCGTTTTTATTACTTTAAATTAGTAACATATCTGTTTTTTATTACTGAAAGTACCTCGCACAAAGATATTAGTGCTAGAAAGTTTTGTTGCAGAAAGCCCGAAAGAATTCTGCCACAGGGGTATAGACCTCATACACTGTATTTTCATAATCAGCTATAGCTTGTTTAGGCAAATATAGTACATTTGAGACTGATCACAGAATTCTAAAACACTATCTAAAATTTTTTAGTTAAAAGAGCTACTGATGTTGAATTTATAATGAAAAGCTAACCAAATTAACTCAGCAAGAATAACAAAATAAGGATTACAATTTTGACTAAGGTATTTTTATAAAAGACTGATTAGGAGATACATTTCAATAAAATATATGTAATCACTGTGTTTAATGAGTATTGCAAAATAATAAATTTTAAAACCCAATAATATTATATTTTATTATTAATATTCTAAATTAGCTCTACATTAGCACAAATGTCAACTGCTTTGACTTTAGCAGAATTTTTCAATAAGAAAAAGAAAATTATTAACTAAAACCTGTTCAAATTTGGCACCTTTTGCAATTAATAGGGTCACCACAAAATAACTGGAAAAAAAGTGACATTTTATGTAGCATTTTGAATTATTTATAGAAAGTAGAAGAGGAAATAAATTTTAATCAATTTTACTAAACGAAGAACTATACATTAAATCATAAATTGTGCTAGCACCAGAAAAAATTTGCCCACAAAGCAGAGAAAGTTGGCATCACTGTATTAGTGGTAATGATGTAGATATTTTCGAATCAGTAGGTACTTACCTGTATGTGCCACCACTAGCTAATATTGCTCCATAGTTTGCTTTGATTTGTAAAAAATTAAAAAGTAAAATTTACAGATTAACGAGTCGCCCCTTTTAAGTTTCTCCCATCTGAATTTTTTATTTTAGTTTCTTTTTCTTCCCCACAGTATCAAAATAGTGGCTTGCTTGGAGTAGGTATTGATACTTAAATTTTATTATGAATAGAAATATTTTTCTTTAACAGAAAATATTCATAATTCGAGATGAGTTCCATATTGATATCTTCGCAAATAATAATCACCAAATTTTGTCAACTTCTGGCCAGTGGCCTGCCCCAAACTACAAAAGAAAAAAAAATCACAGAAAAGGACCAACTAGAAAGGTATAGGTAACACTCAAACCAGCAAACCACAACATATTTTTAAAAAATGTTACAAGTTAAACTTTTTAAGCTACAAAAATAACCTCAACGCACAGAACTCTATCAATATATACATATATTTAATAAGATAGAACACTTAGGTGCACTACTGGTGGTATGTCATCCGTATTTCCCAGATTGCGTATAATTCATGATATTCAGATAAATATAGATGATAAATGCTTAAAAAATCTTAAACGATTAATAGACTATAAATGTATACAAATTAAGTAAGTGAATCAAATCAGGGGTCTGTCTAGGTTTTTCTGAAAGGTACCTATTTTGTGAAAATTTAGACATAATTTGTGAAAAATTAAAAATTATATTAAAAAATCAATACAAAAACATGGTAAAAATATAGATTTATCGTTTCTTAAGGGATACAAAAATAAAATTTTAAGAAAAAGTATTTTGTGAAACTACCGTTTTTCCTAAAGTTGAATTTGTGAAACTACCGTTTTACCTAAAATTGAATTTGTGAAGGTACCGCTAAACGGTAGTAAGTTCGGCCTGGACAGACCCCTGCAAATAAAACAAAAACCTGCCCATTGACTAAGTTAAGGTTATTCTAATTAATTGAATTTAGAGTTTTTGTAATTTCCTTGCATTTAGGAATAAATAAAATTTTTAATTAATTCAACTATAGCTTTTCTTTCGAAATTTTGATCTACGCAATTGTCAAGTGAACATTCACTACTAATAATAACTCTTTAACCTACTTTGGATAGTAATAACAGTTATATGCAAGCACAAATGAAGAGGAAATGAGAGAAATATAATTTTAATCGGGACGATTTCCGTATCGTGATCTACGCCAATCTATATTTTTAAGCATAAAATAAAAAAAATTCTTTCTTAAATAAAAATCTATTTTGTATTTGTCTCCTTTACAGAAATCTACTATTTTTTGCAATTTATTTAAATGCATACCTAAGTGTTTTCATCAACTCTTGCACATGAAGTCGCACTTTTGGTTCAGTCATATGAAATTATCAAGTATATAAGATCAAAAAATAGACATGAAACCATTTAATATTACTGATATATGCGCGGTAAATAACAATTTATTTTTAAAAAACATAAAACAGCGCTTTTTGTTATTATTGCGCAGTAAAGTTGAGTAGTTTTGATTCTGGTTATTGATTCTTGATTTAAGAATAAAGTTTCTTTATTTTTTTCATGTCTTCATTTTTTCCGAAATTTTGTAATTTAAAATTTCTTCTAAATTCAGTAGAATCTCTGAAAGTTTCTGAATTATTATAATTTTTTTTTTATTCACCATGACTTGGAAAGGGAAGGGTGGGGAGTTCCCAGGTTTCTGCTTCTGCACCCAGTTCAACTGTAGACACTGATGGCTGTTTACCTTTGCTAAAAGCTGTTGTTTTTTCTGGAACAAAATGATTAATTTGGTTGATTTCTTCAATAAATTATTTTCATGAAGTATACAAATCGAACAGTATGTCCGATCTATTTAAATCAGCATTAGGGTACTTCTCTAGCAATGTGCCTCGAGAGGAACACGCTTTTGTTGGTCAAATTGTTGAACTTGAAAAACAGAAACTAAGAGTGAAGAAAGTAATAGCAGAAGGTGAGACGCCCTCAAATGAAATGAAATTTTAGCTTATTTACTTAATAAAGTGAAGTTTTTATTTTTGCTTTCTGTATAAATTTTATTAACATTGAGGTAAAACTATTTTTCTATCACATTGGCCTGGAAAAAGGGCATGTCAACAAACGAATCTATGTACTATATTATAATCATGTTTTAATTAAGTTATATAAAGTTTAGAAATTTTTATTAAGGAATAAGTATTTAATTTAGGACAAGTTGAAATTGGGCTTTCTTTCTATTAATATATTTAGAAATTTTTATTTATTGGGTTGTTATGACATTGCACTAGAAAAAGCAATTATTTCACATATATATATTTTTTTTTTCAGTATTGAATGCACTTATTACAAAAACAGCAAGCTTATTTGCTGTACAAAACCCCTTTAGTTCTTTCTTTTGAAGTCGTTTTCAATTATTAAATGTCATTTGAACTGCTCACATAATTGATCCAGGAACTAATTTCAAACTGTTTCTTGATATGTATGTTTATTTTTCTCTCAAGTTAATTTTGACCGATATAAAACTAACAAATTTTGTCAATTTTTATTTGCAATTTTCTGATTGTTCAAGTCTATTATAATTGTAATATTACCTAACTTTAATCTATACAAATATAGATTTGATTTTAAAATTGAACTTTAAATTGTTAGAAAATTTCCAATTTCTTCAAATAAATTATGTCCTTGGGTGATTCCTATTAATAAGATTTTAAGACATTATAAAATCATATTAACTTTACATTGTTCTTTGTTGTACACAGCATATTTTTTTGAAAGTTTTTTCTTTTTGTCCAGGCTAGTAAAGATTGAAAAAATTAAATTTCTTTAAATCAGGGCTATGTACATTTCTCTTGATTGTTGTAATCAGTTCTGTATATTGTAATTAATTATTTTTTGTTTAAAAAAAATTTTTTTCTTGTAATAATTTTAAAAATTAAACTTTGACCTAAAAAATTAGTGACTATTCTAAGGTTTTGAAAATTCTCTTTTTTTCTTTTCTTCTTCTTCAAAAAAAGAAAACATTTACAGTTTTTTTACATAATATTTTTTGTATGTTTTATTGTAAATTTTTAAATAACTGCATTTATAATAACTTAATTTTTTTGCATTTATTTATAAATTAGATTATGGGATTTTTTTAAAATTAAAATATTGTTGTAACTTCAGCTACTAAATGCCTATCAACAACAATTATACCATTACAACTCTAAAACACGTATTGCTGGTTCAAAACTAAAACGACACATCTGCAAACATATTATGCTTGCAGATGTGTCGTTTTAGTTTTAAACCAGCGATATGATATGTAATTTCTGTTTTTATAAATTGTAATCTTTATCTTGGATGGAAAACATGGTGGCAGCGCATCTGTATTTTAGTTAAAATCAAATTGGATTCCAAACAAATAACCTGGTCAACAATAAATAAGCAATAAATAACAATAAATAAGTAATATTGAATTTTATAAAAAGTTATGTAAATAAAATTCATTAGTCATTAAAAATTTATGTCATTCTTAAATTATAAACATCATAAAATTATTATTAAATAATTATTATTATTCTTTAATTATAGTTTTATTGAAAAACATTTATTTAGTGTTCTGATTTCCCATTACTGTGAGTTCTGATAATTATACTTTTGTGTTTATTCATCAATTTTAACTTATTTTGTTTATCTAAATTCATGGTTTTCTTTTACATAATTTATTCAAAAAACTTTGTCAAAATATACTTTTACAATCACAAGTTCCTTTTTTTGGGGGGAGGGGAGTATTAGATGGTTATTATTTTCCTGGTTAACCCTGCCAGGTTTTCAAGTATATGAAATATTCATACATTTAAGAAGATGACTTTTGAAATATTTTTTAGCAAAAAAATCTTCTTAATGTATTGTGGGTTATATAGAACATTTAATAATAAATGAGCTTTCTAAATTTAGGAGGATTTGGTTTTGTCTTTGTTGCACAAGACATATCTACTGGCAAAGAATATGCTCTGAAAGTAAGTGACTTACCTCAATTTGTTACTTTTAAATTCAAATTACAACGTTTCTTAACTTATAATTTATATTTTAATGATCTTTATCATCCAGAAATAATGATATTAATTTATTGTTATTTAGCTAACTATATCAACACATTTTATTGGCAAGCATTCTATGATGTTTTTATCTATTAGTATTATGGTTCTGATGATATTTTTTATTGTATTACTGAGTTAAAAATGTTTTATGTTTTTAAAAATTTACAAAATTAAATAAGTATTCGTTCGTAGGTTTATAGGTTAAGTTTTTTATTTATTTTTAAATTTTCTTCCTTTCCTTTTATTTCTTTTTTGTCATTATATATGTATGTTCGCTTGTAATGTTTCATAAATACGTCCAAGTTAATTGTCTTTCTTTATACAGTTTTTATCAAAAAATTTCAATTGTAATTTTAAGTAATTTAAAATCTAAAAAACAATAAAAAAGGAAATTTTTTTTTAAGAAACCAAAGCAAAAATACTCATTATTTCAGAAAACCTTACATTTTATGATCTTGCTGCACTCTATTTAACCTCATCCTTTTCTTCTCAAAACACACTCTGTTTTACTGATTGCGTTTTGTCTCTCATAAGCTGTAAATTTAAAATAGTACATTTTGCTTTATTGTAAATTAAGTGTAATATTTATCATAATAAATGGTAAATAAATTGAATTTTTATCTGTTTTTTTTTCTTTATTTGTATGATTAAAATTTTTAGATGTCAATAAGTTTCATTTTCAAAGGTAGTGTTTATTATTTTTCTCTGCGGTCTGTGGTAGCCCAGTGATTAGAGAACTGGTTTGAAGAGGCCAGCGTTCAATCCTTGAAAAGTATGTGCATTAAATGTGCAGGGTATCCGCGCACCTGGAAAGTCATGAAAAATCATGGGAAGTCATGAATTTCGGTATTGAACAAAATTTGTCATGAAATGTCATGATTTTAACTATTTAAAAAAAAAAAAATCATGGAAAGTCATGGATTTAGGTCGCCAAAATTTTTTATTTTTCAAGTGGAGTTCTCTCCCTTCCCCCAATTTTATGGTGTTCCGATTATCTGAATTTGTAACAAAATCCCCACTCAGAGTCATATTTTATTAAAATATAAAAAGTTTTTATCATGTTCTTTTTAAATTATGGTGTTTTTTCAAAAAATGAAAGAAAAAATATTTCTAGAGCAAAGTATCTCTTAAACTTCTGTGATTTCAGAATTATTATTGTAATTTTTATTTTTTTATTTATTTTATCAATTTAAAATTCTAACTAAAGCAAGCCAGTCATTGGCAAATTTTTTTATTTCGAAATGAGAACAAAAAAATGAGGAGTATTTCTTTCCTTTCTGATAAACAAGAAAAGCATCTTTAGAATATAATTCTGCAGAAGAAAAAAAGAAAAAAAATTATTTGCTCAGCTATTTTATTGCTTCAACTCTTTCTTTACTCTGTTTTTTGAATCTAAAATCAATAAATATGAAGATGCAGGGTATAACAGTTTTGGTTTATACCTATCATTTTAATTAACGTTATTATAATGCTTTTTAAATTTATTATTCTGTTTTTGTCAGAGAAAATAGTTAAGTCATGAAAAGTTCGTGGAATTAGTCATGGAAAGTCATGAATTTGAAAATCTAAAATGTAGCAGATACCCTGTACGCGATCGTAAAATCCGTAGAATCAAAAAGTCATGTGTTCGGTTGATGAAGCACCATGTGTACGGGGACCTGGAGAAAATTTCCTCCTCTTTAGATCTATGTCTAAATTAAGGAAGTGGCTTCACGAATGAATGATACTGCTATCTATCAATGTTTCTAATGCTGCTTGTCCAAGTGTCATTAGAACTTTTTTTATTTCTGCTAAGATTTTAATGGCCATGGGCTGCACGGATCCCAAGTTAATACTATATATTTTTCATTTTATGTATGTTACTGTGATTAATTGTTGAGTATGCATAATGACTAATTATTCATGCCAAAACAATTTATCTCATAAATTAATTATTAAATTAAATTTATTTAATTTTACTAAGGTTGTTTATCAATTATTTGACAAAATGCTCACGTCTAATGATTAGTAAGAAAAATTCATGCAGTTGATTGTTATTCATAACAATCTTTTGATGATTAATATTAAATGGTTAAAAGAAATAATTTATATTAATTATAATAATTTATATTAATTATTACCTGGCCCTACTTATAAAAAAATAACTATCAGTGTAACGAATTTTATATTAAAGACCTGTTTAGGCTGGTATGTATCATACATTCCATGATAGGATTTGTCACAATGACAATAGCATTTGTAGGATACATTTATCAGCATTAGTTATTTTTTAATTATAACTATTTATTTTTATTTCAGAGGCTTTTAGCTGGTGATAGTGATGCTAATAAAAGTATACTTCGAGAGATTAGATTTTTAGTATCCTTTATTTTTGTACAATTATAGTTAACATTTGTGATATTACTTTAATAATTATTTCTAATTAATAAATTAAGTATTTTTTGTTTTCTATTACCAGAGTATCCTTGGAATAAAAATTGATAGACCAAGTGAAGTTCTTGTGAAGGTGTTCAATAAAAAACAGAAGCCAAAAGTTAGTGAAATGGGAAGGTTGAGTTATGAAGTAAATTATATAAATAAAAATTTAAGGAAACCAAAATTATAGTCGAATTTAATCAGGATTGAAACTTAAAGTAGCATACATTTCATAGTGACATTCAGTTACATTTGGATCTTTTTTGCGAGAAGGTTGCTATTTTTTTAATTAGTAAATTGTGGTTAAAAAAAAATGCCAATTCCTCAGTGGTTGAAGGACTTAGCTGTTGTTGTGAAGGTCTGAGGTTTGATCCTCAGATTCAATTTGAAGTCCATTCAACTTCATGTGGATGGGCACCAGCGATATTGGAAAAAAAGGCTTATTTTCTATGCAGATTATATTACCACATTGTTACGGTTGGTTACAAAATTGTAGTGGATTTACCACCCCCGCCCACAACCGAATGTTTTGCTTTTCTAGCTTAAAATGAGGATAGAAGTTTATTGTTACAAGATTTATAACCTTCAGAAATGAGAAAAAGTTGGAACCATTCATTACTTTATGTAACCTGTCGAATTCCAGTACTAATGTTAAAAATTTTTAATGCTAGCATTTATAGAAGTGTATGTTCTTATTTTTGTTGGTTTCTTTTATTAATAAAGAACGATACATTTATGTAACTTTTATTTTCTTTTTTTAAGAATGGTTATTGTATGGGTGTTTTGAAAGATTTCACTGTATTTTAAAAATGTGGCAATGCATAAAACGAATTTTATAAAAATAACTGCAAAAAGATAAAATGTTTTCTGAATTTTTTTTTAGTTTTTAAATTTTTCAACATAATTTGTTGGGTGTATTCTTTTAAGTTTAAATGAGGTGTTTTCATTATGACAAATCTATTGACTTTTATTTTATTATAACGAAACTCAGTTAAAGCCCCTTTTTTAAGGTATTTGAAAGTGATAGTTTAAAATTCTGTCATCTCATTAAAAATAAAATTGTATTTATATTTTAAATAACAATATTCCAATGATATAATGAGTCGCTCAGAAGCCAATGCGGTTAAGTCCAAAACACAAAAATTGAGAAAATTAATGTTTCTTGATACATTAGTTTTTAAAATTCTTGGTTTATTAATTTAATTAGAAAAGTGTATGAAGTCTTTTTTCGAGGTGTAAACTCTGCAAAAAAAACAAGATATGTGCAGGATGTGTAAATAAAAACGTAAGTATTTATTGAAATAATGACAGCATCTTAAAAATTTTAGGACTTATACCTTTTGGCAGCTGAAAAAGATAAGAAATTTATGTAAAAATAATAAAATAACATTTATTGTCATAAGTTTTATGTTTATTCATCATAACAAACATCATCTTCTTCTGAGTTATTTAAATGTAAATCTTGATCTCCACGTGTTGTCCTTAATGTCCTGTAAAAGTCGTGTTTAATTGGAGGTATATACTTTAATAAACACATGATGTCTTTTTTTTTGTTTCTCTTGAAACTGTTCTGCCATTAGGATATAATATAGGTTGAGTTATATTTTTTAACCCTGAGTTACTATGAATTTCTTGTTTTTCAGTGTTACCAACAAATATCAAAAGAAGAAGAAGAATTTAATTTTTATTTCAAAGTTTATGTAAAAAAATATTGATAAAAGGTGGACTTTACACATCAACACAATAATGGCTTCTGAAATTATTATACAATATATTCAGAAGCTATTAAAAAAAGGGCTGTCTAACCTAGAAAAAAGTAACCAACGAATAAATCCTTTAATAACTAAGAAGATTGTTATTTTTTTCATCAAATTTTCCAAAAATCAGAAAATATCAAAAAATGGATTTAACCGCATTGGCTTCTGAGCGGCTCATATAATTTATTTTTACTTTAGAATAATAAAGTGCTAGATTGTTAATTGTTATAAATTGTTATTATTATTATAAATAATTATAATTATTATGTGTAACAATAATTAGAGTGTCTTATAATTATTGTTATTATAAAACTAATACAGTACAGAACCCGTTATCCGGAAATCGGAAAACCAAAAAATTGGAACAAAATTCGATAAATTTTCCCGTCATTTGTAAAAAAAAAAATATTTTTTTTCCTCATAAGATTTTAGGATTTTTCTTTCTTTTTTGAAAGATGTTTACCATACCATCATTTTGGAAATAATCATTAGTGTATTTCTTCATCGTTTTTTCTTCTTTTTAAGATTATTTCCAAATATATATATATTTTTTTAGTTGGGTTTAGCAATAAATAAACGGCTTTTTGTAGCGATTCAGAGAACCGGAAAAATCAGTTATCCGGAATTGCGATAATCCCGAACGTTCCGGATAATCGGTTACCTTCTGTACTGTATTATAAAAGTTTGAAGTAATTTTGTCTTTAAGCATAAAATTTTGAATAGATTTTTTTTTATAGATCATTCTTTATATTAGGAAGCTCCCCTTCTTGCTCCCTAAACTTATAACAAAATTTAACTTAAAATATGGAATAATGAAATATCATTAATTGATTTGTTTTATGTTACTGCCAACCCATGAAAAGAAATTTCATCGGTTTTATAACGAAATAAATTTTATATTATATAGATTTTATTTTCTCTCTTCTATTAAATCCTTTACTTTTGAAAGACAAAATTATCTGGTCATCCCAATATCATTCAATTTAATGCTGCAGCATCGATTGAGAAAGAACACTCTGAACATGGTAAAACAGAATACTTATTACTGACAGAACTTTGCACAGGTATGTTAATCTTATTTCAACATATTTTTATTTCTATACCTTATGTATACTTTCACTACAAAAATATATTATTTAAAAAAAAATGCAATTTTTTTTTATTAATTTTATTCTATTATGTTTAAAGGAGGTCCATTAGTCGACGCTTTGAATGCTAGGCAAAGTCCACTATCATGTGCACAGGTTGTTCAAATATTTTACCAAACATGTTCAGCTGTTCAACAGATGCATTCTCAAACCCCACCTATTATTCATAGGGATCTTAAGGTATATGTTTATATTGTTTGTAGATTTAAAATAAATATTAATGTCAATTTATATTATAATATTTTATTTTCAAAGAATCTGAATAAATGTAAGTCTGCACTCTTTAATAGGACTTTCCATTGCTGCAAACCTTCCGCTATAACGAATTATTCATTCCGTCTCGTTTCCATAGGTGCATTGCTATTTTATTCTCCACTTAAACATCCTACTTAAACCATTCATTCCAATATAGCAGACAATTTTGCTTTTTTTTTTAATTTAAGGAAAATCACTGTAAAACATTAATACTTTTCTTAATCATGTATTGACAAAAGTTTGAAGGAAATGATTCAAATTACCATTTCTTTTGGTGTCGCCAGTCAATAAATGTGAAACTTTTTAAATTCTCAGTGAATGAAGAAGAGTGCCAGGACCACTTATTTGTATTTTAGGTGTTTCTAGGCGTAATCTATGGTAAAGAAGAGGGTGGTTTTTGTCAAAATAGGCCTGTTATTATTTTATTTTTTTTGGTATGATATTTCAACCCAATTTTTGAGTTTACGACTACTAATTTTCAACTCTGTAGTCTTGTAATTTTGAACCTGATCCATAAGATAAGGAAACTTCTTGATCAAGTATTAGGAGAAATTTGGATTTGGGGAGGACTTTTTGATGGAACGAACCCGCATTTGTGTTACATGGAAAGGAAAAACCGCCAAACCTCCCGCATTTAGCCTAGCGGCAAGGGGACTCTAACCCATGATCTGTCTACCATTGAGTATATTTTATGTCAGCATTGTGATAGGTGTGAGCCCGGTGCGGAATTCGTATCGACTAACCATCGGTGGGATTCAAACCTGGGTCACCTCATTAAAAAGCGAGCGCTCTAACCCTTAAGCCACCACGGCTCAAGCCTAGTATATATGAGTTATGTTTAATTATTTGCTCTAGTTTTTTGTACTCACTATATAGTGACCTCATGCTATAATGTCCATTTTTCTTTGGACTGCAGTGTTCTTTATATCAAGCCTCGACTGTATTTTTGTTGGTATTATAATTATGTTTTTTCTTACGTATTATATATATAGTGTTAGTCAGTAAAATTTAAACATTCAACAGAGAGAAAACTTGTTAAAGTATTTGATTTAGAGTGAAGAAAACAAAATTAGGAATTGTCAAGGAATATCGTATTTCTTTGCCAAAATTTAATCTAATCTTTACACGTCATTGAGACTTAAACTTGGAATTGACAGCAAGAATAAGTAGTTAATTTGATTCAAGTTGTTTTGTGGAATGTTCATAATTGCTAACATTCCCAATGTAATCGAACAAAAATCACTCTTCAAGTCGACTATTTTATAAATTGACTTGCACTTCATGATCTTTATAGAACCAGCAATCTATTATGAACGCGTGGCAAACAAGAGATAAGATTCATTTGACATTATTACCATTATTTTACAAGTTAACTTATAAAATATATACATAAAAATCCTTTTGTGAGTCAGAATAGAGTAGCAAAATAACTGGAATGACAGAGTTTTTTACCAGCACAAATGCATTTACATATCTAAATACTGTTGTTGTCTTTATTGTTAAATTAAACTACATATGTTTTGTGAATAAAATGAAATAAGTGCCAACAAAACAAGTTTGATATAGTCATTAAAATAGATCGTTTCAACATGTCGTGAAGTACAACAAAAATAACATTATTCCTAATTTAGGGAATTGCTTTTTAACATATACTCAGTTTCTGAATTTTATAATTAAGATCACTTTATATTTTAATATGTTGATATTTAAAATTAATTTTAGATTGAAAATTTACTTTTGAGTGCTGATGGTAAAGTAAAGTTATGTGATTTTGGAAGTGCCACTACAAAATCATGCCATCCAGATAATACTTGGAGTGCTATTCAGCGCAGTTTGGTTGAGGATGAGGTAAATCATACATGGTTTTTTTCTATTTTAGTTTTATTGAACTAAAACAAAAGAGTGTTTTTCATACAGTACATACATTCCTTTTTTATTATAGATGTCTAAAAATACAACCCCTATGTACAGACCCCCTGAGATCCTTGATACTTATAATAATTATCCAATTAATCAGGCTATGGATGTGTGGGTGAGTTGTGTATATTTTATAACTTTTTTTTAAGTTAAATGTATTGAAAAGAAATAGAATGTCAAAAATTGTAAAAGTATTTTTTTTTTCATATTTTTTTTTTTTTTTATTATGAAAAGAAACAGCTTCAGTTTGTTTTCAATTTCTTTTCTTGTTAGTGCACCAAAAATTAACACTTCTTAATGTACCAATATGCTAACAGTTTGTTTTACTAGCGAACCAGGGGTGCTATAGGTAACCAATATTTGGCAGAAGTGAAATTAAAAAACGCAATTACAATTGTTCTTCAGATATTAAAAAATATATTGATAAAGGATTGATTTTTTTAATTGCTTAATCTTTTTAAATTAACTGAATTTAAATTTTTAAATCAATAATTATTCCTGAAAATTTTTTTGTTATTAAAATTATATGGCGAGAAGAGTTTTTTCCAAATCATTGAGGAGGCATGTACCGCTACAACATTCACAAAGGGAATAAACTTTATGCATTAACATATAAAAATAATAACTAAGCTCTAGACTTGTGAATAAAATTAAGAAATTGGCTTGCAACATAACTTTCATGTTATTCAGACATATGAGAAAAATTTTAAAAAGTTTCTACCATCTAACTTTGTGTAGATATTAGCACTTGTTACATCTCATATGTTATGTACGGGATTGTAGTGCGGGAATGGAAACAATTTGAAAATTAAAATTATACATCAATTGTTGCATGTTCTTTAAGCCTTCACAAAAATGCATAGTTATATTCTGTTTCTGTTATACATTGCTCAGTTTTACATGCAGTAAGGTATTAATTCTTTTAAAATACCTGAAATATTATAGGTTGGCATGATCTTTAAAAACAAGAATGTTTTAAAAAAAGAAAGTAAGCACTAGCATGAAATTAATTTTTATTATCTTTACATAACTCAGTTTTAACTGTCCAAGTGTGTTATTGTTTTTTAATAGAATGAAGACCACAGATTTCATAAATTTCATATCTGTCTTGTTATTTTTTGAATTAATATATTTTGAAATCATATGGATAATTATGTTAATAGTATAAAAAATCAAAACTAATTCAACAGAAAAAAAAATTGAGGCAAATTAAATTGATTGCCAAAACTGTCTTTATAATAACCAATAAGACAGTGCAAGTATTTTGGTAAACTGAGGTTACGTTCTAAAATAAAACTTGATTTAAGTATCATGCAGAAAAAATAATTAAAAATGAATGTTGAATTATAGCATGCTATAGAAAAACATTTAAAATTGTTTTATTTTTTGCTTACTTTGTACTTCTTTACATATATTAAAAAATTTATTTATATTTAGTAAAAAATATATATTTATATATTAAAAAATTTAAACTTTAATTTTTTTTCTTGGAGCTTGTATTTTTTTTATAGCTTTATATTTATATACTTAAATTGTAAATTCTTATTATTTTTACTTCATAATGTTAATATAATACAAGAGATTTTTTCTGATTAGGCTCTAGGGTGCATCTTATTTCTGCTTTGCTTCAGAGAACATCCGTTTGAGGATTCGGCTAAGCTTAGAATACTCAATGCTAAGTATAACATTCCACCAAATGTAACAGATTATGATGTTTTGCATGATTTAATAAGTAAGTTTTGTTGATACTAATGGCTAAGTTAGTAGAAACATTTAATATATATGAAGTACTGCTTGTATGCTATTTTACTAAGAACTTTTTTTAAGTGTGTGTTCTTTCGAACACAAAATGTTATTTTCAGAATTTTAATTAAAAGTTTTTTTTGCTTTTGATATTACATCGATTAATATTATGTCTTAATACGAAATATTGATAAAAAAAAAAAACTTAATTCTCTGGGTAATTGTGTGATTCAAAGGAATCTCTTTTGAGTTCGGTATTCTGATTTAATGAAATATTTGAAGTAATTTTAAATTTTGTAATTTTTTTTATATGTGAAAGAAAAACCAAGTTTATTTGTTTGCTGGAAATTGTCTAGATTTAGAGCATAAAAACCCGTTACCTATCTGGAGTGAACATATTAAAAACACATTTTCATGAGGACACTGTTAGCAACCCAATGTAGTTGAAGACCTAGATTTTATTAGACTGATAACATTAAAAATAACTTCAGTACTCTACATGTTAAAAACACGAGGAGTATTGAGAGATGCTCCGAGAGTTCTCATTGCCTTGATGATGAATATCTGACGGTTTCAAAAGTGGCTAGTTGGGCACAAGGAAATTTAACTACGTTTTTAAAGGTTTTTTTTAATTTTATTTAATTTATTTGTTTATAAAAATAAATAAAATTAGTAAAAGTTGGCATAGGTCTAAATTTTTTGGCGACTTTTTGTTTGTGCCCGCCTAACCGAAAAGTTCCCCTAATTATTTATTGCTTCATGGTCAAATTCAATTTAAACTGAAGAATCTGTATGGGAATTTTTGTCATTCTTTAAATTATATTTGTGGATCACTAAAATAAATTTGCTCATTACTAAGCTAGTTTAGTTTCATTGATTTTAAAAAAAAAAAAGTTACACACTAGAATTAAATTTTGAATTAATAAAGACAACTGATGTATATCGCATAGAGTTTTTCTTACTTCAACTGTAAACACTAACCTTATTTTTCCACCTCTTGGCAACACTGTGATTTATAAGACAATTTTTCCACATGCGATGTAAAGTTAAAATAGTCTCTTTAGTTTTTAAAAGTATTGACCCATAAATTTTTCTCTCTTAGGATATTTTACAATATAGAAGAAATGCTTGTTTTTTTTAAAAAACAGTCTTTGATTAAGTCATATTAAATAATTTTGTAATATTAAAAAATTTACAATAAATTTTATGCAAAAAATGTGGCTTGTATGTTTTGAATAACAAGTTTTGTTCATTAAAATTTTTTTTTATTTTAGAGGGTTGTTTGCAACTTAATCCTGTTGACAGACCTAGTGTTAAAGAAATTCTGGAAAGGCTGAATGAAATCGCTGATGCTAGGCACACAAATTTGGATGCACCTCTTCACCTAGGACAACCACTAGGCAACAATGCACCTAGCCCCAGTAAGTATTGTATTTCATGTTGATTTTCCACCTCAAAATGGAGTTGAAATTTTGTTCATTTTTTTCTAAAAATTTTTTTATTTTTTTATTTGTGAATAATGTTTTTAAAATAAAAAAAGAACAAATATAAAAGAAAACTGCACTTTAAACAGTTTTGTAAATGATTATCACTTTTACTATGTTATTACTAATATTGAGATATAAATGTTTTGCTTTTGGTTGACACAACTTACTTTTTTGTTCATGATGAAAAGGATTTGATTTTTAAAATCTAAATATTGTAACTAATCAAGTAGATGTTCATGTAAATTTTCAATAATAAATTAGCAAAATATTGTATTTTTCATTAGTTTTCAGATAAATTAGCTCTATATATTAGATTTGTCAAAAAAAAAAAAAGAAAAAAACTGATTTACTGACGATTGCTCTAAATTAACTAAAAAAATTATTATGTACAAGCAATGACTCGTGAACTATTGAACAAGGTGAACAATTCCCTTTTTCTTATGCAATCTTTTTTTAAAAAAGGACTTTTTGGGTGTAAAATAAATGGTTAGTGGTTATTACTCTTCATTGTTATCCCTAAGAAACAATCAATTTCTTCTGTTAAAGACAAGTGTCTTGGTATCTGGGGAGATTCTTGTATCTTAAATTGCAACATATTTATAGAAAATGCTCCTTTAAATTTTTTTTCCTTTTAGAAAAAAAAAAGAAATTCCTGCTCTTTTCTGAAATTAAGAGTAATAGAAAAATTATAAGTGATTTCATTTGAATTTTCAGATGACAAAAGAGTAAAATGAAAGCACAATTTAGCCAAATGTGCAATATTATGTCTGTTTGTTTGTGTGAATTTGAAGTTGCCTAAAGCATTGGTGCCCTATGGGTTAGATTTGTGCTTCCTAACTAATGATCTCTACAGGCATGCAGTAGCAATTAATAAACAGGTGTTTTTCTTTGAAATTTTTTTATTTATTATTTACAAAAATAACTTGATACATAAAATATTCTATCTAAAATTTCATGAATATTATTACTTATTTTTGAACGAATAAATATGACTTAAAATTACATTTTACTTTCCCTAGAAAGTTAAAAAAATTATTTCATACATGATACCTCAATAAATAATTTAGTATTAACTTTTCGTCTAGTAATATAGTTATAAATATAATTTCTTATTTATTTATTTCTACGTTAAAATCCTGTAGGTCATATCCCTAATCGAAATCCTGTAAATGAACAAATGAGCTCTGGACCTCCTCCTCCTAGACCACCACCCCCATCAGCAAATGCTGAATCTACAAGCCACATGATGAACAACAATGCCGCCGCAGGTGCTGGCTTATTTGGTTCTTTGAAAGGTGGGGCTGGTAGTTTTCTCAAAAATCTCAAGGAGCAGTCTTCCAAAGTGATGCAGACTGTTCAGCAGTGAGTTTTCTAAATTTTATTAAAGTTACAGAATTTTATTGAAAAGCTTGATGAGTAAATTTTTCAAATAAAAACTTTTTTTTAGGTCTATTGCCCGTCAAGATTTGGATTTCAATTATATTACTACTCGAGTTGCTGGTAAGTGCTATACGCCTGTAGAATATTTTTGGTATTTATTCGATAAATTGTTCTGTTTTTAATTTGTTTAGCTTTCTGCGAACCGAAAATCATTTTGCTTTAGTTACATAATGCAACAGAAATAAATAAATTATTTGAACCATTACCTGTTTAAAAATTTATTTTGCTTCAAAAATATATAAATAGGAAATAACAGTCGTCATGTTTCAAGCTCTCAAAAACTGGCACCCATTTTCAAGACTTGCCAGGCATGAATGAAAAGAAACAAAAGTGATTTGAAATATTAAATGAAAAGTTGCCAATGAAAAATGGAACAATAAATGTGAGAAGAAAAAAAACTAGAGAAACCACATTAGTATCCAAGTTTTGTTTCTTCCCTTTATTTGTACTTTTGGTTATCAACTTTTCATTTTATGTTTCAAATCTTCTTTTCTTTCACTTTTGGGCAAGTCTTGAAAATGGATAAATGTGCTTGAAACATGTCAACTGCTTCCTACTAATATTTTTATTGCAATTTATACAATTCTACAATTTTTTATTGCAATTTATATATTTTATTGATCCCATGGTGAAGTTTCCATGTGAAGTGAATCTTGAACTCTTGGACATCGAGACAGTGTGTCTCAAATTTGATTGATACCTCTGAAAAATTTATTTTAAAATTGGAAGGGGAAAGAAATGTACTGTTTGTTGTATTTTACTAGGAAAACAGGAAAATTTTTGTTTCACTGATTCCAAACTTAGTTGCTAAGTTGCAGAAGGGCATTTGAAATCTGCAGAAGGGCTTTTTGCTCTCAGTTTTAACTATCTGTTGCAAACAGTTGTTTTGAAAAGATTCTTGTTGCGTGTTTGCAACATGTTCATATTTTTTTTAGCATCATATTGTGACACCATCTGTTGGTATATTTTATTGCTAGTTTTGAAAATTTGTATGATAAAATTCTTTGTTTTCCAGAAAAGATTGTAATAGACATTTCATTCCTTTAACCTTTCACGATGCTTTTATATTGCTTTCATATTGCTTAGATGCACTATGTTTTTTTTTTCATATTGACCAAACTATTGCTGAATTTTGCTAATATGAATATGGAGAGCTGTGATGGCTCAGGAGTGACCCAAAAGGGTCACCCGGGTTTGAATCCCAATGAGATTAGTCGATACAAATTCCGCCTGACGACATAAGTAATGTAAAATTTTCTCAGTAGTAGGCAGTTCATGGGTTGGAGTCCTCTTGCCGTCAGATAACCTTGGGAGGTTTTCGTATTTTTCTTGGCCATATAACACAAATATGGATTAGTTCCATCAAAAAGTCTTCCATGAAGCCAAATTTCTCCTTACACCTGACCCTGTAGTTCCATCGTCTACTGGACTGGGCTCAAAATTACAAGGCTACGGAGTTGAAACTCAAAATTCGGTCGGCTGTTTAACACTAGAACCGCGGAGCGGGTCAATTTGACCCAAATGAATGTTTAATTCGTCACTACACAAAAAGTATTAATTGAAAAAAATATTCCTTTTATGACTTTTAATAATTTTATGTAAAAAACTACTTGCCAAATTTCAAAACGAATAAGATAATTTAATGGGGTATTATTAACACTTATACCTAGAACCGCGGGGTGGGTCAAAATGACCCGTAAATAAATTTGATACCAGAATTATGAAAAAAAATCCTTTTTCCGTTGAAACAACGTCAAAGCGATAAAGCATGTCTGCCTCAACCCTTGAAATCTGCAAATGGTATGGCCGGAACCAGTGGTGGGGGGATAAGTGAAGGATTTCAGTCAAGGTCATAATGAGTATGTACGTTTGCATGTGAAGACCATTCGAGCTCAGAGTGAAATATTTTGTTGACTATTGAAAGGTTTTCTTTTTGTTTCTATTATAAGTATGTCACGGCGTCGTAACCTTACCGTTCAGGAAGCTTTGGAATATTTTCAACAATTACCTGAAAATGATTCAGAAGATGACAATGATGAGAATGTTTCAATTTTGAGTAGTGGAGATGAATACCTGCCTACTAATGAAGACGTTTTGAATTCGGCTGAAGAAAGTGAAAGTGAAGATGACTCTGTGAGTCCGTTAACAATTCCTGGCCCTTCTCATCATGGTAATGATGTTAATTTGTCAGATAAAAATAAAACATCGAAAATTATAAGAAAAAGAACATGTACACAAAGAAATCAGAAAAAGAAATTAGCAGTAACTTTCGAAGTTGGAAATAATGAAGTTGGAAATGATGGGACAGTTTGGAATGTATCGCAATTAGGAACAAAGAACATAGGAAGAAAATCAAAGCATAATATTTTGAAGGAAGTTGGAGGCCCAACACCCCATGCTAAACGCAATATTATGGACGGCAGTCTGGCAAGTGCCTGGAGACTCTTCATCGATGAATGGATATTAAAACATATAAAGAAATGTACTGAAGATGAAGCTCATCGTCATATTCCTGAAAATAAATGGGTCGTAACATTAGAAGAGGTTGATGCTTTTATAGCAATTTTATATGCACGTGGCATATATTGCGCAAAAGGACTTGAGCTGGATAGTCTGTGGTCAATGGACTGGGGACCTCCGTTTTTCCGTAATACGATGCCAAGAGACAGATTTCGTGAAATTATGAGATTCTTGCGCTTCGATATAAAATCAACGAGATCAGATCGTCTACAAACAGACAAATTTGCCCTTGTATCCAATGTCTGGAATCGTTTCATTGAAAATTGTAAGACTAACTATACACCAGGTCCTAACTTAACTGTAGATGAACAGTTATTTCCTACCAAAGCTAGGTGTAGGTTTATTCAATATATGCCAAACAAACCGGACAAATTTGGCATAAAATTCTGGTTGGCAGCAGATGTTGATTCAAAATATCTGATTAATGGATTCCCATATCTCGGAAAAGATCACCAGTGTCCACCAAACGTTCCTCTTTCCGAATATGTTGTATTGCGCCTAATAAGTCCATATGAGAACAAAGGCAGAAACGTTACTACAGATAACTTTTTTACTAGGTTGAAACTTGCAGAGGCATTAAAATCAAAAAACACCAGCCTTGTAGGAACTGTAAAACGTTCAAGAAGAGAAATACCTGTCTCTGTGAAAGTGTCCAAATCTGAATTGCATTCTACCACTGTACTTACTCATAATGACATCAGTCTAACTGTTTACCAGGGGGAAAAAGATAAAAATGTTTTATTGCTAAGTAGTCTTCACCCAACAGTTGAAATCACAAATGATTCAAAAAAATTGCCAGATACCATTGCTTTCTACAATGGAACTAAATTCGGTGTCGACGTAATTGATCAAATGACAAGAAAATATACTGTCAAAGCTTGTTCACGTAGGTGGCCGGTGCAGGTTTTTTATAATGTATTGGACCTTGCTGCTATTAATGCTTGGGTTATATACAAAGCTGTAACCAGGAAGTGTATCAGTAGACGCCAATTTATTCAAGGCTTAATTGAAGAATTGCGAGAAAAATTTGTTCTCGCCCGGCAGAAAAAAAAAACACAAGTGTACGAAGGGACCTCTGAAAATGATGAACAACTGCAAGTTAAGCGAAAACGAGTTCGATGCCATAGTTCAAAGTGTGAGAATAAAACACAAGATATATGTGCAAATTGCAAAGCACCCATTTGTGGTAAATGCACAAAACGCATTACTAAATTGTGTGTTGAGTGCATACAATAAATTGGATTAAAAAAATTGTGAAACAAGTGAATGAGAGGTATATTTATTTTGCGTATTTCTTTCATTTTTTAGTAAAAATTATAAGTTTAAGACTAATTTTTCCATTAAAATATAAAGGTTAAGATATATTTATATTAAGCAAGAGATTTCTAAATTGGAATAATTTTTTCAATAAAACAATATTTATTTCATTAAAAAAAGACATTTCTGGTTATTAATATAAGATTTTATGCATTAATATATAAAAAGATATGTTTCAGCTTTCTTAGTTAAATGATAACATATATTTTTATAAGGTTTATTATCTCGGGTCAAAATGACCCGCCCCGCGGTTCTAGGTATATTCGAAGTCCCGCGGTTCTAGTGTTAATTATAATAATAATATAATATGAACATGATATTTTTTAATAATTTTGAGATACTATTCTATATTTGAGAAATAATTTATGGATTAAAAAAATCACCCTCTTATAGCTAGTATATTATTTTTGGTGTACTTCCTTTTATTTAGAAATTAAAAAACAAACCAATATTGCAGTCATCTTACTAATGTTATTCATTTCAGTCATGTCATATCCTGCCGAAGGCATAGAATCTGCTTACCGCAATCACGTGGATGATGTTAGAGGTCTTTTAGATTCCAGACATCCTCAACACTATGCCATTTATAATGTTTCTGGACGTGCATATTCCTCTGTAAAGTTTAATGCTAAAGTTAGTGAAGCTGGCTGGCCGGCTAAGAAATCTCCTCCTTTGAATACATTAATTTCTCTCTGCAGAAATATGTATGCATACTTAAAGAAAGATCCTAAAAATGTCTGCATTGTGCATTGTTTGGTAAGTTAGCTCTTCAATTTCTTCTTCTTTTTTTATTTAATGGGCAGAATTGTGTTCTAATTAATTATCTCAGAATCAAAAAAATCATGCAAACTTCTTTCATAAGAAAGCCTAATTTTTTAAACAAAAAATTTACTTTTTGAGTATTATTTATTAAAATGAATTAGATTTTTTTAAAAATGCATTCGAACTTCAATAAAGTAGTTTTAAGCAACAATAAGAAATTGCACAAAACTGAACACAATCAATAGCTTTAAGAAACAATAGCTTTAAATGTAAGTGTGGAGTCCTGGGTTTTTGTAATTTAATAAATTAATGATAAATATCTGTGTTTGTTATAATTGATATTATTTGTTTTTAGGATGGGAAATCATCATCTGCTGTACTTGTTTGCGCATTCCTTATTTTTTGTAAACTTTTTAAAAAGCCAGAAGAAGCACTTCAACTGTTTGCTCTTCGAAGATGCTGTGTTAATATGGTTCCTTCTCAATTGAGGTAAGTTTTCTTCAGCTTGTGAAAAATTTTTTAGACGTCCACATGAGCCTCTATGAGTTTTGCTTTTGCTAATAGAAAAAAAAAATTGAGTGTGTAGACTGTTTCTCTGTGTAATAATATAATTCAACTAGTTGCCTTCGTTAAAAAAGCATGCAGGTGGAAAGATTGTGTTTTTTCGTACAGTGCAACTATTTGGTTGATGTCTTGATTAAGTGGTAGTAGTTTTATGTGGAGTAATGAATGTACGTTAGTTAAAAAAGAATATTATCATAAAAAAAATAAAACTGTAAATAGACTACAAAAATTTGACCAAAAAAATTTTATGCTAAAATACTGTCTAAGTTTTATTAGGAATATGTTTCAATGCATGTGCAAGAAAGTTTATTTGGTAAAAGGTCAAAGCTTATAAAAAAGAAATCAGTGGTAACACATTATTATTATTATTTTTTTTTTGGTCTTTCCCTATATTTTTTTATTGTTGCTAACTTTTGTGCAAGAGAATTTTTTTTCCCATTTGATACCACTTAATTACTAACGCAAAATTTATGGCTTATTTTATGAATACAATAGTGTAGTTGATAATTTTCTGAAGCAAACACAATATTTTATTGACATTTATGATTCCTATCAACATTCTTTTATCTTTTTATGTTATGGAACTGTATAATTATATAATTAAAAGATTTTAATAATTTTCTACTAAAAGTTCTAATTATTTGGTTAATTTCTAAACAACATTTAGCTCATACGGAAAGAAATTACCGGCAAATATACCTCATTAAAATAATTTTGTAACAGTTGTGTTATTGAAAATAAATATGACAAATCCATTTTTTGTAGGTATATACAGTATGTAGCTGACTTAGTGAGCGATAAACCAACTTATCCACATACTAGTCCTGTTACTTTTAACTATATTGTTTTAAAGCCAGTTCCTTTGTTTACTAAGTTAAAGTAAGTATTAAGTTCCACTTTATAGCTTTTTAAATTGTATTTTTGTTTTATCTAATATTTTACCACATCTTACATATGCTTACTGAAATTAAATCTTCATATTATTTTAACCACAGCTGTGTGAGTACCTTTTTTTCATTAATTTGTTTATGAAGGAAAATAAATAACAATTACAAACATGATCAATTTTAAGTTGACAATAAGTCTAGACAATATCTAATCACTCATTTCTATGCAATGAATTTTTTTCTCTTCTTGAGTTTATCGTTGAGCTTACAGTTTAGACATTAGTCCTAAATTGATTTTATATTTTTATCCTCATGAACTAGAAGTTGTTTAAATTTATGAACTTGGAAAGCCTTTTTTTTTTCCTATTGACCAAGGAACAATTATTTTGCTAAATTTTAGTGAAACTGATTGAAAATTTAGTGTGAACTAGTTCATTCTGTACTCATCAAAAGTTTCAAAGGATAAAATGTTTGGAAATTAATTCATTTAAGTATGTTGTATGGGATTCTTGTTTGAAAAATAAGGTTTATAAACTTATAAACATTAGTGTAAAGTTTATATACTTATAAACATTAGTACATAAACCATGCATTAATATTTAAATATGGTATGGAAATAGGGAAAATTCATAAGAAATAAAATAAAAACCTTAGTTACAGACAAAAAGCTATAGTTTGTTGAATTTCATTATTGTTAAATGTTAAGAGTGGAAATTGGTTTAATTGACATGTATTGTGAGAAATGAAAATTTTAAATTAAATTTTTAAAAATATTTTAACTTCGAATTTTTATATGCTGAATTTAATGTACTTATTTTTTTTTAAATATTGAATGATTATTCTTTGTACTTTGTAAGTTTATTATTATTATTATTTTTGTAAAATGATTCTCCCCCCCCCCCTTCTTTTTCTGATAAACACCCATTATTTTATAGAGATGGTTGCAGGCCATTTGTTGAAGTTTATGTGGGAGAAACCAGAAATTTCACTACTTCTCAAGAATATGAGAGAATTAGGTATTATTTATGTTTCTTTTCTTACAATTTATATAGTAATCATGAAATTTTTTTATTGCTTTTGCAACATCTTATATATAAATTTTTAAAAATAAAAATGTTAAATATAAAACATATATAGTTAAGACTAAACAGTTACGACAAACCACCGAACCGAATCTTGTATCATCTCACATATTAAACAACTAATCAAATCTCTTAAAAATAATAATTTAAGTAATAGTATTTCAGTGGATTCTGTCACATGTAGGTATAGATGGTAACGAGAAAGCCAACTCTCTAGCAAGGATGGGTACGCAGAAAGAACAGCTAACTTTTCCACTCTTAACAAATTCTTCAAAGATGCACATTTACAATAAAATTAACACAGCACATAGAACAAAATGCGAATTACTATCCAAAGGAATCTAAGATCCAAGAGAGTTGGAAAGACTATAGTCATACATCCTGTATGTAATTCATTGTTTATTTTAGACTTAAAACGGGTCATGATTGTTTAGCAGAACTTCTAAACAACATCGGCATCCTTCCAACAAGTAATAATCACATCTGCAGAGCAGGTAAAATTAATGCTGAACACTTTATATCATGCATAGGACTTTATAAAGAATCTCAAAGTAATGGCAATATTCTCAAGTTATATTAGGATGATAGAAGCATAATGAATTCTCTGCAGAACTTTCGTGTCTCCATTCGTCTGACACCTTTTACTGTAGTTCATTTTGATTTTGTTATCTTTAATTTTCACTGCTCTCATTTATTGCTCGCGTATTTTAATTGTTGTGTATTCATAATACTCATATTCTTGCTCTTGTATATGTTGCCTGTAATATATGGATTGATTTTCAATAAATTCGTATGATAAATAAAAAAAATAATTACTCTTAAAAATGCTGATAAAGAGAGACTTAAATGATGAAAAAATTCAACATTTTGTTGCTTCCTCTAATTATTATTCGCTTTAACTTTTCATTTTGTTTTGGAATATTTTTATTTTTAGATTATGTAATAAAAGTCTTGCTTTACATTTTGTTAATTATTTATTCATTGTGAAAAGAAATATGCACTTCTGCCTAAAATCAGAATGTGTAAATACCTATTTTTCTTCCAATTTAGGTTTATGTTGCAAAATAAGTTATTATAAAGTTATTTTTCTAAGTTTCTGTGATTCTTCCAGTGATAACACTATAAAGAAAGTCTGAGAACCGCAAAACAAACTCTTTGCTTTAATCAGAATCTATGAAGGCAATTTTATTTCATTATATAAGTTTTAAAAAAATAATAATTAAATAAAATAAAATAAAAAACTATTCTCAAAATATACAAAGATAAATAAAAATATTTAAAAAAAATATTAGTTTTTGATTGTATTTTTCAAACTAAGCTAGACTTACCTTTAAAGTAGTGATCAAAAATTTATTTTATTGCATTTAATATTGCAAAATTTTTGTTATTTATTTAATTCAGATTTTGCTATGTATTATTTTAAGTTTTCGTCAACTTTTTTTTCTTGATTACTTATTTTTGTAAAAAACTTTTTTTTTGTGTGTTTAGCATTATAAATATATGATTAAATAATTCAAAAACAATTTTTCTGAATAGTTTAAGAAGCGCATTTTGATAAGCTTATTTAGAAAACAAATTTCATAAACTTGCAAAGGGTTTTTCTTTTTAAACAATGATATCATTACTTTTTGAGCAACATCATTTACTTTCATTTTTTTTCTTGGATGAATTATAGTAGTATTAAGGAAGAAGTGTGTATCAATTTTCTTAACTTTTAAAAAGTATTTAAAGTTAAATATGTCAAAATTTATCTGGTATTTAAATGATTTACTAAGTTAAAAATCTGTTAATAAAAAAAAATTTTCTGCTATAAAAAAAAAAACCCTACCTACCCTAAAATAAATACTTCAATAAAATCTACCTAATATTATTATTTAAAATCTTATAGTGTATATACTTTGTAGGCATTTCAATGCATATGATAATGAAGTCAGAATTCCTATAAAAACAACTGTAGTTGGTGATGTGACGCTTGTTGTGTATCATGCAAGATCCACTTTTGGAGGAAAAGTTCAAGGAAAGGTGTGTTATATTTTATGTGCTTTATATAATAAAATTAGTACACTTGACAATTTTTTTCATTGTATAAATATTTAATCTTCTAATCAATAATATTTGGTTACTGCTCATTAGAATCATTGTATCAGAGGGTTGTGCAGAAAATTTGAGCTTATTTTTTGTTAGATAGTGTAAGAACAAGTCTGAATATATCCAGAGATTAGATTTTTCTGCTTTTTTCCCTAAAAGTTTTTTCTGTTGTTGTTTTTTTTAAAAAATAAATATTTTGCTTTTTCTGGAAATTCAATCTTTCAAATAAAATAATATTTTCTATTTTCGATTTTTCAAAGATAAATAGAAAATTGAATCTATGTAGCTATTTTCTCTGCTTATACATGCAGAAAATAAGATTTTTCTTATTTTTTCCTGCTCGCCAGATATCTCGTATTTTTGTAATTCAGACGTCTTGCTGCATCCTGTTTACTGGCAGGAAAGCAAACAAAATAATAAAAGAAAATAGCGTCGGATTTGCAGGGAAAATATTTATTTGCTCATTCAATTGTTCTTGTAAATTTTTATTTATTATGGCTAAACAAAAACAATACAAACAAGCCTTTTTGAAATCCCAAGTCCAGAATGTGCTAATATCTTGATTCTTATTCGCGTGATTTTAATATCAAGCATCGATTTTCGTATTTACTTGATTTAAAAGTTGTGCATTGCGATTCTTATTCACGTGATTTAAATATCGTACATTGCAATTCTTATTTACGAGATTTACAAATCCAACATTGCGATTTGTATTTACTTGTTTTTAAAATTGCAATTTTATTATTAATTATCGATGTTCATATTTACCTGAATTAAAATTTGCTCATTGCGATTCTTACTCACGTGATTTAAATATTGTATGTTGTTCTTATTTACGAGATTTAGAAATCCAATAGCGCAATTTGTATTTATGCGTTTTTAAAATCCTATGAAGCGATTCATATTCACGTGAATTTAAAATCCAATTGTAATATGAAGCATTGATTTTCGTATTTATATGTGATTTAAAAATTAGACATTGGGATTCGTATTCACGCGATTAAAAAATTATGCATCGTGATTCATATTTATGTGATTCATATTCATACAATTTTAAAATTAATCATCGGGATTTATAATCACATGGTTTAAAAATCACACTTTTTTTGTCAAATTTTTGGACATCATAGGTTCTACATATTATATATATACTCATTTTTGGATTTCCTCTTTTTTACTCTCTGACTACTCTCATCCCTGTATATCAGAATAATTGAAAAATAGGTAAACGCATTCTGAAGGAATGAATTCCGAAAAGTATTGTTCCTCTATAAAGAAATTGATGACAGCGATTGCGCAAACATTTCAAAAATAGCAGAGTGAAAAGGTCTATTTTATCAAGATAATGAAAAGCTTTATGTACCATCAACCTGATAAACGTTCTTATAGTGTGATTCCTATTTATTACCACATCTACTATATTGGATCAGAATAATTGAAAAATATGTAATCAGATTCTGAATAATAAATTCAGAAAAGTATTGTTCCTCAATAAAGAAATTGATGACAGCAATTGTACAAATATTCAAAAAATCGCAAATCTGAAAGGACCATTTTATCAGGTCAATGCAGAGTTTTATATATCTTTAACTTGACAAAAGTTGTTACTGTACAATTCCTATTTATTACCACATTTACCATATTCATTAAACCTTGTGCCCTCAGAATTTGATCTGCTTGGATTATTACATAATTCCCTTAATTGAAAATGCATGAGTCCTTTATAGTTGAGGGGGAAAAAAAAGAAAAAAAAAGCGTAAGTTGGAATTTTTTGTTTTGTTTAAAAAACATGAGAGATTTTGGAACAATGACATTTTAAAGTTTACTGAAAAGTGTAGAAATTCTTTGGAACAAAATAACACTTATACCAATTATTAAATATATACCATAATTTAAATGTGCTGCTATTCAGTTTTCTTTCAAAGTCTGTAAAAACTTTCTGGGCAATCCAATGAAATATTAAAACATCAACTCCTATAAAGTTATACGATTGAAAAGATGGTAAAATTATTAAATGGAAAAAATTAAAAATGAAATAATTATTTTTACCAAAATAACATTTTTGCTTGACCTTAAAAGTTGTACCTAAGTTATGTTTCTGTGAGCACAAATATATTTCCGAATTGTATTATGTGTGTTAACAAATTACAAAGTTGTAAATTAAAAATAATCACAGTTAAATATATTTTTACTCACATTTCATGTGCACATTTAATAATATTTTACTTATTTCAAATAATTTTTTCATACTTTTCATACTTTTATAACTTAATTAAAAGTCGCATGAATTTATTATTAACAAATCTGATTGCATTCTTTCCAAAAGTGTCTTTAACAAAGGATACTCCTAACCATTATTTGTAAGATAACCTTTATCTTGTAAAAAATGACTTTTTTTTTATTTATTAAATTTAATAATTATTAATGTTTTTTTATACTTATGTTATAAATATAGTATAAATTCCATGGTCAGCAAATTTAGTTGAATGAGCTTGTGCAAGCAATAAAAAACAGCTCAACATTTTGCTTTATTTTAAATGTGGCTGGAACTACTCTACTTTTGCTTTCACTTTCTAATTATCTTCTGAGTGAAAGGGAGTTTTATTACATCTAAACATAGCTCGTTTTTTCTTTCTTAGGTTACAGCTTTCAAAATTTTGCAGCTGCAGTTAAATACAGGATTTATAGCTCCAGGAACCCAGTCCATGACTTACAGCAGGTGAGTAAACAATCCATGTCTTGAAAAGAATGTTTGCAAACAACAAGTGTGGTGGTCAATTTGAAGGTCGGCATTTCCATTAGTGTAATACATAATCTTGTGTGGCAGTTGCTTTGTTGTCTGAATTTGTTTAATCCAGTTTAATCAAATTATTGATTATGGATAAATTGCGAAAATTGTCATTTAAAGGTAGTAAATTAAAAAAGGGGGAGAAGATTTTTGTTGTTTTTAAAGAGAGGTGCCACTCACTCAAATTAAAAAGGAAAAGATCTAAGTAAGTTTTATTAGTAATTTAATATGCATATTCTTATATCATACAATTACCTTTTTTTTAAAAGTAAAGTTAGTTTTTGAAAAAAAAAGAGTTATAATAGTAATTTTAGATAATTTCTTATTATATTTATAATCATTATTTAACAGGGTTAAATTTCTTGATAAAGTAATGATTTTTTACACCTTTCAAAATAAAGGCTTATCTCATATATTCTTTGTTTATTTTAATCTACTGTAAAAAATGTTATGGGTTTGAGTATTATTATATTTCCTTTTCAGACAAAATGGATTGGCCTTATTTGTTATCATATGTAGAATTATATATATGCCATATTGTTATTTATTAAAAGTAATGAATACTTCAGAACATTTTTGTTCATTGAAAGGCACTCTTTGGGAATTAGTTAACAAATTTTTTATTTTAAAGTTATGTTTTTGAAACTTTAATAATCAATTTGAAAAACTCAGATTGTTTAGTGCTAAACCATTATCAGCATCTAGTGATAGACAATATACTAGATCAGGAATTAGTAAGCTTATATCTCCAGTCCACTATGATGCTGCTGCAAGATATAATTATTAAGCTAATAATAAACTATAAGAAGAAAAATGTGTAAATGTCTTAAATAACACTAGGTCACCATCTGAGTTCTTATTATTAAAACATTGAAAGAAGTTTTCTAACTGGTTCAATGGCAGTTGATCGTTTTGAATTTGCCTTGAGAGGGAACAAGACATTAGAAGCCTATTAAACAGGAAATTTTAATTAATTTCGCACCAATTGTGATAAATTTAGTAATTTAAAAAAAAATTATTATACATATTTGAATCTTTATTTGATCTTGTTACATAAAAAATTTTAAAAACTTTGCACTTGTTTTAATATTTTGTTAATGCAGAAAATGAGAAGAATAAAAAAAAGGCAGAATTGCAAAACATATCGGAAGGAATTTAATTGTAATTGAAGATTTAAAGTCTTAAATGTAATTTTTTTTTATTTGATTCATGTTTTATTTTGTGTGATTTTTTTAACGTTAAAATATTAAATAACCATAGAAATGAGCTAGATGGCATTGAAGAATTGGACCGTTATCCTGACAACTTTTCTGTGACTTTGGGGCTTGCAGTTTCTGATCAGAAGAAGCCAGAAATTTTACCTGTTTGGAAGGAAATTGCTGAAATGCAACCAAAACCCAGATTATTGTTTAATACTGATGAAGAAATGGATGCATGCTTAAGTAAGAGCATATGCTTGCATAACATAAAAATTACTTTGTGTGAACTTGAAGCATTTTGAGAAAGCATTTAATCTTATTTTGTTTTGCAGCACATTTCAGCAAACCTGGACAGGAACCTGAAAATGTTACTGCAAAAGAGTTTTCAGCTTCACTAAATTGGCAAGAGAAAGAATCATTTGTAAGTGCTTAAATCTTTTCAGTTTATTTTATATTATTAAATCTACAGTTTTTTTTAGTATAAAATCAATGTACAGTGCTCAAAATTAAAAGCGGACCACCCTGAATATCTTTTAATCTAATGATAGGATCTTCATGTTCTAGAACTCAATCTTACTGGTTCTAAGAGGTGACCTCAAACATGCTAATTAATTAGTGCAGAGGTTATTTTTAAGTTCAATCTCTTTCAATGCTCTACAAACTCTGATAAAAATAAACTTTTATTATCAGCACTTGTAGGAAAATTCAAAACTAAGTTGTTTTTTATGTTTCATTGCTATTTAGAGATATCTTTGCGCTGATTTTAACTTGTCCCTAGCACTTTGTATCATTACCATCTAACCGTGGTCACTCAAATGACATTTGTTCTTAGTAACCGTTGACTTATGTTCGATGATGAAGAAAGAATTTTGATTTTTTATTGCTTTTATTATCATCCTCAACTATTATGAGTTAATTTTAACATTATTGTGCATTTTTGTTATTGTTAAGTTTATATAAGTCTTTGTCAAAAATATGTGGAACTTATACAAAAGTCACAATATTTTGTTTCCTGCAAGGTGAAATTAAGTAAAATGTCCTTACTAACCTAAAATTTATAAACGCTTTAATGGTAATTACAGGCTAAAGGAAGTGATGACCGAGCTTGAGAATAGAATAATACAATGTATTTGTTTAGTATTTTAAATCAAAATTTAAATTTGGTACATTAAATTGGATATAATATTTTAGATGCTCAAATAGGATTACTCCATCACAAACGATAAAAGTAAAAATTTTTTATTTTGCCAAATAAAATTACATTCTTAAAAATTATATAAAAATTTTTTATACTTCACAATTCAAACATTTTTTCGACTTATATAAAGTAAATTAATAAAAAATTATTTTTTGCATGGAATAACTGGAATTGAATAAGTTTCAAGATTGTGTGCAAAATTTTTTCAATTCACTCAAAAATTACTCAAGATATGGCGAAATACGAAAAAAGTGAAATTAATATTAAGAGGTCCAAACTTTTGACTGCTCTCTTGACTAATTTGTTAAGATCATATTTCTCAGATTGTAGTTCATCTATATTTTGAGGTTTAAGATTTCAAATCTATTGAAAAAATATTTGTTTAGTACATTTTTATGCCTAATTCAAAGTAAAATTAACAATAAGAGATCCAAACTTTTGACTGCTCTCCTTACCAATTTATTGAGATCATGTTTCTCAGATTGTAGCTCACCTATATTTTAAGGGTAAAGATTTCAAATCCATTGAAAAAAGATTTTTGTTTATTCAAAGAAAGTACATTTTTATGTCTGATTCAAAGTATTAACATTGAGAGGTCCTAACTTTGATTGCTCTCCTGGCCAATTTATTAAGATCATGTGTCTCAGATTGTATATTTTGAGGGTAAAATTTGAAATCCGTCGAAAAAATATTTGTCTGGTCAAAGAAAGTACATATATATACATGAATTCGTAACTTAAAGTATCGTGTGCTGTAATTAATTAGCATATTTGTGATCACCCTTTGAACCCTTGAGATTGAATTCGAGTACTTAAAAATTCAATCATGCAAAAGCTATTCAGGGTGGTTCTATTTTTCTTCACGCTTTGTCCATGGAAAAGATCCATTTTTGCTAATATGCTTTGCCTTATTTCAATGAGAGTGGGTTCAGAGGTAATCTTGTTAAAGAACGAGTTTATTCCTTTTTTAGTAACATGAGAGGGGGAAATTAATTTTCAATTTCTTTGAGACACAAATTTTATTTTCCTTATAATTTTTTTAAAAATTCTTCCATTTTCCAAATTTTTACGCAAACTGGGTGAACTTAATCAGCGCAGATATTTAGTACTCTACTGTATTAGTTTTTATTCACATTAAAAAGGTTTTTAATTTCCACAGTACTTTCGAGTTTACTTTAATATGTACTTTTTCTTCAGAAAACCATTTTTCAGTAAATGACCATAATTTGTCAAAATAACATTCATTCTAAGAACATTAGATTTTATAAACTGGCATATCTTAATTTAGAAAAAAAAATGGTTTCAAAGTTATACGTTAGAAATACACTAACAGCTTAATTAACCATTAAATTTATACTTCATTTTCACTATTTAAATATTCATTTGTCATTTCAATTAAAGATGTGCCAAGTTTTTTTAATTTACTGAAATGTCTTAAAACATTGATATTTTGTTGTTTATAGAATTTGAAATTAACGATTCAATGTCATTTGAAAATTTATAAAAGTTTATCCAACTTTTGATATTACCTCAAGTTTCAGTTTTTAATTCAAAAAACATTTCTGTTTATCCTTGATACTTAAATAATGCTTGATTTTGAAGCATGTCAGTAGGTAACAAATTAATATGAATTTTACAAAATATTCTCTCAACCTTCATTCCTGGTTGGTTGGTTGGTGTCATATCCTCTATTGAATCATATTTCATGGTGTGCTTGAATAGTTTTTGTTATTTCTATGGCATTAAAAGAATACAAATCCTCTTCTGTGGGGTAGTTTAAGAAGTGAAGGCCTGCAGAAGGCCAGTAAAAACATGATATGGTGTCAGTTCCACATTAAGACAATTGCCACAGTTTTGATATTTTCTAGTCCCATCTGTAGAAATTTTCATGTTTTTATAATGTTTTGTTCTTAGTCTGATGAGAGTAGTGGCTGTCTTCCTATCGATGTCAAGATTAGTTATTTGATCGTGGGCTTTGATTTTTAAAGGGGTGAATAGTCTTGACTTTGCAAAAGCATTTGCATTTACCAACGTGGCTGGGATTGAATTTTGATTTAGATCTCTGACATTTTCAGCCAAGAAATCAGCTATTTCATTGAACTCTAGGTTCACATGGGCGGGAATCCACTGCAAGAAGCAATTTTTCCAGAGATGCTGAAGTTGTCCAAGTTGTTCTATGATATTCAGGATAAGGCTTGAGGTACCTTTGCTGAGGGCATGTAAGGCAGACCTGCAGTCGCTTAAGATGGTGATACCACTAAGCTGCTCCGAAGGTTCAAGATTGATGTACGTTTCGATTGCCATAGAAATGGCTATCAATTCTGCCGTAAAATTAGATGAGATTTTTCCAGCACCAGTTGCGAACTCTCGTTTTTGATCATCAGGTAGGAGCAGTACCACTCCCGCACCTCCGTTGGTGAAAGTGGAGTCAGAAGATCCATCAGTAAAAACCCTGACATGATTGAAGCCAGATAGAGAGTACCTTCATTCCTTCCTGAGTTATTATAGGACATAAGCACAGAGTGCAAACTTGGTTAAAATTGTTCATTGATATTCTTACTCCACTTTTTTTTATTTGTCTTAACCGACTAACAACCGCCATAATTAACAGATATCTAATCAGAAAATGAATCCAATTTACAAAAACAAAAAGATAAAGAAGTAAATTAATGATTAAAACATTAAATCAAAATGGAAAAGCGCCTAAAGCAGCTAAAACCAAATTTGCTTTATTTTAATTTAGATATTCAAACAAACATTTAAAGCAGGGAAAAATATTAAAAAGCAATAAAATAAAAGATATGTGTGTTTGCAGAAGTGCTGTCTTACAAACACACGTATCTTTTATTTTATTGCTTTTCATTACTTTTTCCTGCTTTAAATGTTTGTTTGAGTAATTAATAGATAGTTATATTGTTTATGAATAAGTAAGGCATTGTTTTATTTATTGGCATTTGAGTGTTCTTTTCAACTGTGCTGTGGCTACTTTATTTTTCAATAAATGAGTGATGATGATTGAAAAAAATGATGGTTATTCAGTAACTGTCCTTACTTCAAAAGCAGTTTTTATTTGGATTTTTTTTTTACTTTCTCCCTTCTTGTATCTGTATTTTTTGACTCTCAGACTTTCAGTTTCTGAAAGAATTGCAATCTACATCTGTAGCTTTATTCGTGAGTGCAGGGTTCCCACGGTCCTTATAAGTCCTTAAAAACTGCTTAATTTTTATTTTGGAAAATAAGGGCCCTTAAAAGTACTTAATTTTGGTACAAGGTTTTTAAAAGTCCTTAATTTTTTAGCATCACTATAGTTGATGGGAACAATTTTTCAATTCAATTTTTTAAAACAAAATGTCCTTTTATCACTTAGAATTAGACCATGCATTACATTTAGACTTAAATTAGACCATGCATTACAGGTAAAACATTTTAGAGACATAAAAATTAATGTGTGTAGGGGGGAGCTATAGGTAAGGGGAAGTAAGTATGTCCAGTTATTAATATATTGGTTCTTTCATTAATATATTCTACCTTTTTGCCCAGAATGATACTCTATGAGGAGAGTGAAGCGTTCTAAAAGAAAAGAATACAGTGAACAAGGGTAATACTTCACATGGAAAATTCAGTTCTACTGGTAACACATCTGCTTGTAAGGATTAAGTAAAACTCTAAGAAAAGAAGTCTCACAAAAATTTTTGAACAAGAATCCATAACTAAAACTTTTTCCTAAAATCTTGAAGAATTAAATAAATTTGTATAATAATTCAATGTGTAATAAGTAAACATAAATTTGCAGAAAGCATAATGTTTTTTTAAAATTCATGATTGTACTAATAAGTAAACAGATCTGTAAGAAACAGGGTTTGAAAAATCCCAGCCCACCTAGATTTTTCATCAAAAACATGGAGTTTATTGGGTTTTTGATGAAAATCTCAAGTTTTTTTTTAAAAAAATACTTTTAATTTTTTTCCTCCTAAATAAAAAAAAAGCATGGTTTGCTTCTAACAAGAAAGTTAAGTATTTGGTAACTATTTATAATTTGTTTTGTTGCAATGTAAATTTTCTTTAAAGTTTTAGATTGTTACGCTATTTTTATTCCTTAAAGATAAGCAAATTGTTCTCTAAAATATAAATCTACTCCTTATGAATCCTTAGATTTAGAATGATCCTTAGATTTTAATAATAATTTTATTCAGTTAACATTGCAACTTAATATACTGTTTTTAATTTTTGTTCAATTTTAGGTTGCTTTAAAATTACATCCTGTTTTTCGCCAGAATATTTAGTAACATTAAAGTTAATTCTTAATAACTGGTTTGGCTGGAAATAATTTTGCTAAAGTTCATCATAAAAGTAAATCTGGCACATTTGCTGGCCTAGTAGCGAAATATAAAAACTTGTTGTTATAATTATTTCAATGTTCTTGCCAAATTTTGTTATTTACTCTTTTTTTTTAATATGCATGAAAAAAATTTCAAATCTTAAATTCTGCACTTAATTTTACAATTAAATTTCAATGAAATCATTAAAAATGGAATACAGGTTAGTGTCATATGTTAACTTTTACAATCTGAAAGGCGTTAACTTTTAACAGTCTGAAAATGTTTTATGAAAAACCTGACCCGGGTTTGCAAAAATTACCTAGTACTTCTTTGGCAAGCCCTATAAATTAATACAATTATATCAGTTCTTAAATTTTAATAAAATTGTTTTTTTATTATTTTTTTATTTATTGATATTTTTAGAAAGCTAGATAATTTGCACTCACTGGTGACATATGTATATTCGATGATAAACAATCATACGATTTTTAAAGTCCTTAATTTTTTTAAAAGCAGTGCTTTATTTTTTCAAAATATGGTCCTTAAAAGTGCTTAATTTTTGCATTGTTGAACGAGTAGGAACCCTGGAGTGGCAGGCTTGAATTTTTTATTTGTATGTTACACATCTTTCAGTCTGGAGAAGAAGGGGAAATTCTTTCGCATCAAATTCCCAGCTTAATTAAGCTTTATGATGTATGATTTAGAAAATTTTAAACATTTCATTTTCTTTCGAAAGTAAACCTTTTATATAATTTATTCACGTTTCAATAGATGTTGTTTATTTTTCTTTATTGTTTAATTTAAAGTTAGATTTATTTCGATAGGAATTTCACAGATCCATAGTTTCCTTGTTATCACTCTTAAAATACAAACTATCCTCCTCGATTGCTTGTATTCAAGCCATTTTCAATGAAGATTCATAGTAAAGAGAACTAGTTTCTCTAAAAGTTAAAAAATGCTTCTAAATGTGTCATTTTTAATACGCTTAAATATGCAGTAATACAACTAAAAGGTCTAATTCTGGAAAACGCGTGTTACCTAAAACCTGGAAATGGAATCCAGAGATAGATGTAAACCAGTGGAACAAACTACCTTTGAAGAAATTCTTTTAAAAAGGCTAATATAAAACAAAATATAAAACAAATATTAAAATATTAATACAAAATATACTAAATATTAAAACAAATATTTTTCAAGCAGTTTATTAGGATAATATATTTTAAATAATGTTATTAATTTCAAACTATTTAATAGATCATTTTTAAATGAGGGAAAACTAAAAAACAATTGGGAAGAAAAATTAATTTAATGAATTTGTTAAGAAATTCAAATTACTGTAGTTCCTTTCAATATTTTGTGTAAAGGATTATTGCAAAATCTAATTTTTTATTACTATTTAAAAAAAATTTATTTAGAAAATAATTTTCTAAAGTATCATAACCAAATTGTTTGAATCTTATTATTACAACTATAATAATAAATCACATACTAAACTTTTACAATATTGAAAATCACATTTTGAATTCACAGTTGAAAAATAGCATAATAATTTTTATAATCTAATATTGTTAAATATGAAAACTCAAGCAGACTTATAAATAATTTATGATATATAGATTTAAGTTTTGTACAAAACTAAAATAAATAATTTGAAAATAGTTATTTTTTAACAGTAGATGTGAAAAACTTTTAACTTTTTAGTACTACATTAAATGTGATTTGTTTTTAACTTAAAAACTCTTTTTAAAATACTTATAGTACTTATGGTTTAAATAGCAATAACTATTATTCTATAATACTTATTACTGTTTTAACTATTCTTATAATACTATTCTATTAAACAGTTGTATTTTTTAATTTTTGGTTTCTTCTATTTCATCCAGTTTCTTCTAGATTTTTCCAGTGTCTTGGGAGAAATAGGTTTCTTTGAGGCAAAATCTTAAACCTGCTAAAAAATTGTCATAGTCGGTTTTTAAAATTATCCAACCAGATTGGCTCTGGTCCTATTAATTGGTGCTCTACCATATCCAATATTAAAGCATTGTTGTCTTTTTAAACATGTCTTTTTAAGCGTTAAAGTTCGCAGCTCTGTCTGTTAGTATCATTTGTACTTTTAACTTATTTTTTATTGTTGCTATACCCATTGTTTGCATATGAATTTTACAGCTTGCGGCTGAGGGATCAGAGAGTGATCATTCTGCAAGTCCTACACCAACCCCAAGTACATATGAAGATATTGCTCAAAATCCATCACCTGTACCAGAAATGGATCTTCTGAATTTAAGTAATAGTTGCCAACCACCAATCTCTAACAACGCGGAAAATTCTACCACTCCTGTCAATCTTTTAGATATTGACGGAGACATGAATGGTACCCCTAGCAATTTTGATCTCTTAAGCAATGCACCATCCGTTCCTCTTATAGGTAATTATTTTATGAAATTAAAGTTTCATTTAAAGTAATCATTTTACCCCAAGTGTTATGTTATATTTGTTACATTTTTGAAATAAGAAGCTTCGGTTCACATGCTTAGTTTCAATTTTTAAATATAAAAAATATTCTATGTTTTTAAAAGAGTTGTTAATGCAAAGACTCTATCTATACTTAAAATAGAAAGTTCTAAATATTTTAGTTAATACTTAATAAAAATTTATTTAGCAAAAAGAAAAATAATAATTTAATCCTTGTAAATGTAATATATATATATATAATAAAGGAACAAATTACTTATAGGAACTTATTAAGGGAGATTAATATCAATCTTTCTTAATTTAATACTTAAAACAAAATTTTCGTTCTTACTAGCAAACAATATTAGTTTTTTAAAAAGTTGTAAGAAAAACAGTGTTAAAAATTAAATAGATGAAATTTTATAAACAATGAAAATGTTAATAAAGTTTTATTTCTGATCATTTTTTTTGACTTATTAAAACTAGTTATGATTTTGTATGAAGTGATTACTGCTGTGCAATAGGAAAATCAACATAAGGGGCAAAAAATTCTAAATTAAAATTTTTATGTAATTGGCCTTTTTGTATGATGAGCTACATGTTACAAAAAACTTTTAAAAAAATATTTGTTTTGCTAGTTTTTTTGAAGTTCTATTGTAGTATTCACATAGCATTAGCAAGTATTATGCACATAGTATCACATAGTATTATGCAAGAGTTCAATATAGTATCGGAAAAAAAATATGAGTTTAATCAAATTATTTTAAAACTGGAGTTAAACTAATATCCTAAGCATAAAGCAAGTAAAAAATAAACATAGGACTATTTTTACCAGATGTAAATTGAAAAAAGAAGAGATTGAATTAAAAATGATAGTTGTAAAAATAACTGTTTCTCTGATAGAATGCTTTTCTATTAAGCAGAGGCAATATAGATTTCAAATAACTAATCAAATAATTAGTGTTGAAAGTGCTGCGTCAGAGGTGTAAAAGATTTTTGTATTAAAGAAAAAATATTTTCTATGACAAAGCTTTTGTTAATAAAGCTGTAAATTTGTCTCTTAACAAATTTCTATTATTAGTATTAAATTTACTTTAATTTAATTCAAAGGTTTATGTTAAAGGTTATTAAAAGAATAAGTAAGTTGTTACACATACAAAAAATTAATGAATATTGTTTTGTAAATAATTTTTATTTTCACTTTAAATATTTTAACTGGCTCTTATATTATATTTTAAAAAGTATTTTATGCTATCTATTTAAAATGCTTGTATATAAACTTTATTTAAGTTGTTTGTTGAGTTATGCTGTTTATTGCACATTTTATGTTCACAGGTTCAAATAATAATGACCTTAACTACAATAATGGATTTGGTTCTTTTTCAAACAATATGGCTGATCAGAAAACTACTAATGTTTCTGATCCATTTTCCGTGTTGCAAAATAATACCAATGCATCAAACAGCAATAGTAACCAACCCGATTTGTTTGATTTTTTTGGTACTTCAAGTGCATCAGGATTTGATTCATTAAAGACAAGTGTCAGTGCAAATTCTACTCCCCAGGTAAGTCTTCTTTTTACTAATTCAATTATAGTTCATCTCCCCAAAATATGTATTTATAAATTTATTAAGAGTAATCATGGTGGAAAATATATTATGTTAAGCCTAATTACAAAAAAATTGAGAATGATAATATGGAAATATAAATTACTAAGTCAGTTTGATAGTTGTTTTTTATAATTAAACTTTTATCAATCTTATGAATATTTTCAGTCTAAACTATTTAGAATTATTTTCTGACTATGTGTTTTTTATGAAGAGATTTGCTTTTCATTTTTCTAATATTTAATAATAACTATTTTTAATATTTAATATAATGTGATAATTTGCAATTTCATGGTGACTAACATTTAATTTTGGTAGGTTTTTTTACTATGTCAATTTTTTTAATTGATAAATATTTAATTTTTTTAAAGCTTATTTGGTATTTTTTCAATAGCTCAGTATTTTATTATGCATATAAGAAAAAGGGAAGAAAATCATAAATGTTTTATTTAGAATAAAAATATAAAATGTGACTGTTACATATGAAGAACATGAAGTAAAATATCATATTTTTATTTTAAAATTCCCCGTCTTTAAGGGATAATGAGATTTTAGTTTTATAAAATTTTTGAAAAAGAAACTTAAAATTAGTAGGAAATGAAGTACACATATATTGATTTTGCAGAAAGTAGTAATTCTAAAAAAAGCTCTTGTGACTGATGTTACAAATATGAATTATGTTTAAATTTTTAATAAACTTTTATTATTATTATTATACAATACTTAAAAAGTTCTTTTTTTGGTTTTATACCTAAAATAGTTAATAAAAGACTAAGAAATTTGTTTATGAAGATAGCTATTAAATGTTAATTATTTTTTTTTTTAATGCTGTGATTTGTAATCATTGTATCACCCCAATTTGAGAACTAGGACTAATAATTTCTGCAATTCTCTTGAAGTACATATGGCATTGATGCATACCAATAATTTTTCCATTGTTGATTTCGTATGTATCTTTTACTTTACCTGATTGATGGCAGAAAACTTTTTACACCATGGCTGCTTAATATAATAAATTGAATGTTACTATTTTTGCATTTATCATCAATATCAATTATGATCACTTTCTGACTATCTAGAGTGCTTAAATTTCAATAGGAGCTCTGTGTTTGATCATTCATTTTCTATATAGCTCAAGGTATTAAGAATTATTTATTTATTCTTATCTAAAAAACACAAAACTGAAAAGTAGAAAATAATAAAATAAAATAAATACTTTGAAAACTACATTTTTCAAAATAATGAAGAAGAAAAAGAAAATAATTTGATTTTTGTCTTACAAAAAATACAAAAAGCATAGTTTTTGTAATAAATTTTTATCACTACCAAAAATCTGTTCTGCTTTTGAAAGTGATGCACCTTACTTTTTTCCTTTCTGTTTTGTCAAAAATCAAATTATTTTTTCCTTTTTTCACCCACTTGAAACATTTCATTTTATTTCATCATTACTATTTCCATTTTAAATTGTGACCAATTTCTATAGAAATTCACTTTTTTTGTACTTATTGAATTTTATAATTAAATAATTGTGTTATTAAATCCAGAAAATAAGATTTAAGCAAAGAGAAAATGACCTGTAAGAATATTTTATTTTTTGCATAACAATCATGAATAATAAAAAAATCCATATGTCGTAACTATCTAACAAAATTAGGTAGTACTAACTCTAGTGAGAGATATAAAAACTTTATTCATACATTTTGGAATTTAGTTAGAAAAGTTGCCAAAACTGTACAGAGTTCTTTAAAAGAATATAAATGCCACAGGATGATAACCTGTGACATTTCAGCACCAGAAACACACAGTTGAAATTGAATACATGGTTTGAATCTCTTAATAAAACAGCTTCCCTTCATGATTTCTTTGATCACTTTGGTCATCGATGTCTTGCAGCGCTATTTGTTCGCAACTTTCTTAACTAAACTCCAAAATTCCTGTATAAATTTTTTACGACTTTCACAAAGGACATACCGTTTGTTTTCTTCCTCTATAGTTTTTTGTTTTTCAGATTTTTAATTTGTAAATCTGTAGTTATTTGCTGGAAACATTGTAGATACTTTTATTGTTATTACTTTTTTATTGATGGACTTTCGCTTTCATTAATTTTTGCAGCATAAGCCAGCTATGTCTTCCAGTGCATCTGCATTCAATATGAGTGCAGCTGCTGCAAATCAAGATTCGTCTTTGTTGGGTAGTTGGGATTCAGTTTATCAGCCTGGAGCTTCAACTAATGCTCCTCAATCTTCTGCAGCCAACTCTGCCGGACCTCAAACATTCTTAGGACCGCGACTTGCTGCTGGTGGAATACCGAGAAATGCTTCAACCCCTAATTTGGAGGCTCTTGCAAAATCAGATCCCTTTGCTGATTTGGGTAACTATTCCAAATTATTTGTATCCTCAATAAAATATCTTTTACCTATTTTAATACATCATAATAAAAAAAACTAATTTGAAAATAATTTCCCAAATCAAAGTACTTTTTTTTTAGCTTTGTAACCTTTGATTATTTTAAAAATAATTATCTTCAGATGTCTCCAGGAGTCATTTTGTAGAATAAATACAAATGAATTGAATAAAAGTTTGTAGAATTTTTGTCCAGCAAATTTCATCCTGCTCATTGTATGAACTGTGGTATGAACCATGCAGTCTGAAGAAGTCAATACATTTTGCAATAATGATAATTTTTATTTGCTTTCTAGCTTGTCTTTTTTTTTCTTGAAAAAAAAAATTTCTGAAGAAGAATGAAAATGTTACTTAATTTAAAAAAAGTTATGATATATTTAATTAGAAATTTTTTCAAAAATTTATGGCATGTTCTAAGGAAAGTTTTGCACTTTGCTACCTGGAAATTAGATTTTATAAATTTGATAAAATTGACAGTTTTATATACCTGGGATCAGTGGTTAACACCAAAAATAAGATAGGGCCAGTGGTTCAAAAAAGAATTATTGCAGCCAACCGCTGCTTTTTTGAGTTGCATAAACTCCTAGGGTTGAGTGTGCATAGATTTAGTACCAAGATACTGCTATATAAAAGTACTTATAAGATATGTGTTTAGATATGCCTCAAATTGTGAAAAAGACAAAAGCAAAAGTGCATTCTAGAGAAAAATTCTTTGAAGTATTTTCAGTGATGTCCAAAGTTTTTGGACAATGGAAAAGGAGATTCAACCATGAACTTTACTCCCTTTATAAAGAACATAACATTATTAAATATATGAAAATTAAAAGGATAAAATGGGCTGGCTATCTGGCTGGAATGTACGAATGGGACGGGTAACGTACATAGGGAATGTACATCGACCAAATTCAGATGGTCCAATTCTGTAGATAAGGACTTCTTTGTGCTGAACTGTAAAAACTGAAGAAGGTGAACAGGGGAGGATGGAAGAGAATCTTCAATAATGCCAGGACCCGTCCGGGGCTGTCGCGCCAATAAGAATGATGATGAATTTTTTGAAATCATAACTTGGTTATTGCAAAGTTTTAAATAAAACATTTTTTTATTTAAAATTTTTGTGTTACTATTGTTTTTTTGAAATTTATGAGTTAAAAATGTTTTCTGCATTCATGAAACTAAATGTAATTTTTTATTCAGGTACATTTGACAAATTTAATCAGGAACAGCAATCATCAGAAAAAACCTCGTCTGCAAATGCAGGAAATCAGTTTTTAAATACCAGTCCACAGCACTTTCCTAGGCCACAGTCCTATGCTGGCACTGCTAATTCAGCATTTCAAGGGGCTGCCTCTAACCCACCATCCTCTAAACCTGATTACAACAGGGGACACTTTTCAAGTGTGTTTGGGGAAAGAGATGGTGGAAAAAAGGGAGGAGGAGGAGGTTGGTACTTTTGTTTTATTTATTACAGTATTTAAAAAAATGATTTTATAGTGTTTTAAAACATATTTAATCCCTTGCCAGTGTAGCCCGAATTCACTTCGGGCAACTACTACGTGCTGTACTTGTGATGCCCAAACTGACATTGGGCATCACAATATTTAGCTTCAATATTATATTTAGCTTCAAAATTTTGTTTAATTTGCTCTAATTGAATGAGATGTGTGTGTAATCCATTACTTTTTTATGTGTGTGTAAAAATTATAAATACAGTAGTTATTGCATTTAAAGCTTTATTTTTGTAATAAAAAACTATTTTCTAATTTTTATAATAATATAAGGAATAAAATTAAACAGTCAAAAATTTTTTCCATTTTTGTCCATTTTTCTGAAATATATGTCATTGTTAATGGGGTTAAAATTCATTCACCTGCTGAACAAAAAGTACACTTATCTACCAGGTCTTTGAAGCAACATAATCCAATTTTCAGCAAAAATATTTGTAACTCTACTTTTAGTCATTTAAAACAAATGCAGTTCTTATTATATTTGCAATTTTCATGTTTTTCACAGCTTGGAAAGTAAAATTATAACTGATATGTTTAGTTTAATAATGAATTGTGCTGAAATGTTTGAATGATCCAAGAAGCAGTATAATTTATGCCTATATTGCTGAGAGCAGAGATACACAACCTATAATCCAAGGCCAAAACTTGCCCTTTAAATATTAAAAAAATTAGATCAACTCTTAATAAAACATATAAAATTGAGAGAAATTTATTTTCTCTCAGACTATTCTCTCTTCTATTTCTCTATTAGAAAAAATGCTGTTGTATTAGAAATTTTTTTTTAAATTTATTTATTAATTTATTTATTATTATTTTTTTATTATTCCACTTGTTTAGTTACTTATTGTTTTAGTATTGGTTTAATATATATATATATATATATATATATATATATATATATATATATATATATATATATATATATATATATATATATATATATATATATATATATATATATATACGTATTGTAATTCCAACATAGCATTTTTTAGTTTTTGTGGTCTGCCAATGAAAAACGGTTGTACATATCTGCTGAGAGTATTAATAATTATTTCTGTATGCATTGATACATGTACAGAATTTTGGCATCTTCGTTCCCACATATTTGGAATTTTAAAACTTTAAACAGAAAAGATTTTTAAAAATTACTATATCTTTTCTTACAATAAACAATCAATTGTTATTATTTTTCCAAAATTATATAACAATAAATCAGGAACTGAATTAATCTCATTAATAAAATTAAGGAAACATTGTAATTTGATTGGGAGTCTATAATTTATGTTGGACTGTTAAAGTACACCAAACTTTGTTGTGATAATTAAAAAAAGAAAAGAAAAAAGAGCTGCAATAGCACAACAGTTGAAGCTGGCAGTGTGACGGCCGGGTTCTTTATCCTTGGGAGCGGCTTAAAGCCCATCCAACTTGCTTAGGAAGTAAAAGTGGCTGATGCACAATGCTGACCATATTGTCATCATCATGTTGCTAATCAAAAATTCTTGAACCTTAACTTTTGTGATCCGCTTGGCACCTAAGAACTGGCTACGATGTGGCTGCCTAGCTTTATTTGAATTTTTTGTTTATTTTTAAGATGGAATTAAATATTTTTTAAATCGCGCACTTAAATAAATTAGGATATGGAAGAAGTTCCAGATTGCTTTTTGGGTAAGAAATGAATATCGAAAAATGTATTGCAGTTTAATGCTATCAAAAATCAAGAGCAGTGAGGTCTATTGTATTTCAATCTTCTATTATTAACATTGCTATGCATTGCTTTTTTCCAAGTTGACAGAATGACACATATAATTTTAAAATTTGCATTTTTAAATTATAAAAAGTATTATTTTATTTAAAATTTATTTGATGTTATGAAGTAAGTAGTTCAGGGAAAACATATGAACTTACCTTAGTTTTGTTGAATAGGAATATGAAATGTGTTGTGCTATACATAAATAATAATAATAAAGACAATTGATTCTATTATTTAGGTATTGCTAATGAATTTAAATTAGCACTTAGTATGGCGGTTGTTGATGTTTTCTAATTCACAGTTTTCTTTCTAATGCATTATTTAAATAATGTGTGTAAACTCGTTATTTGAAAAACTAAGCTTCAAATAATTTTTAAGCACTAAGTTCAATTGTATTGACCACCTGTTATGCCAGGTTATACCTGTTACACCTGGTCCACTTGCTATACCAGGTTAGAAATTTTTTACCAAAATGCTAAAATATTTTTTAATGTTGCTGAGAATGTTTTCTTCCTATTTTAGCACCGAAACCAAAATTGGCAGATGATGACTTCAGTGATTTGATTGGAGGCCAAGGCTTCACAGGTTTCACTAGTAAGAAGAGAGATGGCCCATCCACAATTGCTGAAATGAGACGAGAAGAGTTAGCTAGAGAACTTGATCCAGAACGTTTAAAAGTAAATGTTTAGATCAATTATTCGCTTATTGACTCTGTTTCGATTAATTATTCACTTATTGGTTCTGTTTGGATCAACCATTCACTTGTTGGTCCTGTTTTGATAAATTATTCACTTATTAGCTCTATTTGGATCAATTATTCACTTATTGGCTTGGTTTGCATAAATTATTCACTTATTGGTTCGGTTTGGATAAATTAATAATTCTTTTTTTATTTTTTAAATGAATAAAAAATTTAAGAAAAACAGTAATTCCTTTTACTTTAAACATTTGAGTTTGTTATTTTAAACCAATGGTGCTGCAGGGCCTAATTTTTGAGGGGCACAAAATTAAATTACACAGTCACAATAGTTTTCTAAATTTCACGCATAAGAAAAAAAAAGAACTCATAAATGTTTTAAATGCCTGCTAAAAGATGAATTATTTTTATCTCTTTCTTGTTTTTAATTTTAAAAAATTTGAATCAATGATGATTTGTGAAATTTGTTTTTATTTGTCTGAAAATATTGAGGGGACTTCTGATTATTGGGAGAATATGTATCACTGTCAATACATCAACAACGCCCATGTTTTAAACAAATATAAAATGTGCTGATTCCTAAACAAAATATTCCCAATCAGGCCTACATATCAACAACCAGTCGAATGATAATTTTCCATGGCAGTTAAGGCTTAGTTTTGAAAATTTTCAAATGCATTTATCTATGTCAGTTTTGTGAAATTATTGCCATTGTTTTTTCAGATAATGGACTGGACAACTCATAAAGAACGAAACATTAGGGCTTTATTATGCTCTTTGCATACTGTGTTATGGGACGGCACTCGTTGGAGTGAGTGTGGCATGCATCAACTTGTAACTCCTGCTGATGTCAAAAAGATGTATAGAAAAGCATGCCTTGCTGTTCATCCAGACAAGGTTAGTACAATTTTGTTTTATACATTTTATTACAGATAAAAAAGTTATAATATGTTCTGTTACTTTTCTAGTTAAAATTTTGAACTTCCATTTGTCAGTTACTTTCTGTCTTTAACTAAACATCAGCGATGCTGTTAAGTTTTCCAGCATAATAAATTTCTATTTGTTTAGATTGATATTTGATTATCTGGTTTGTTTAGAATTATAAATATTGAAAAGAGAAATGGTTATAGATTTGGTATCTTATACAATTTGAATCTATGAATGATCTATCTTATTTTATTTAACTAAAATTTTGTTTGAAGCATAAATATGGAAGAAAAAAATAGACTCATGATAGTAAGTTAAAATAAGAATTTCCAAATGAATACTTGTTTTATTTGAGCTTTTTAATGAATAAAGTTTTACTAAGTTAATAGTATATTTTTGGTGTTTATTAAACTATAAATTTAAATGCTGTTAAGTTATCTATAGTGTTTTTTATTGTAATTTTCAAGTTGTTTCAAAACTTTCTCTCGAAAACTCTGGCTTGTAGTTTCAAGACTTTATGCTAAAATAAATGAGATTTTTTTTTTTTTTAAAGAAATATTGAGTTTTTCTGAAATCATAAAATAAATGAATAATGATGTCAGAATATTATTTTAATACAGCAATAGTGTACATACTAAAACAGGAGAATGACTATTGAATAAAAATGTAAAAAAAAATAAAAAAATAAAAAAGCAATTTGCGACTTATGTTCCAAAATGCAAGGCAGTATATAACTTATGCTCCAAAAATCAATATGTTACTTTCATTTCAAAAACTATCATGCAATTCATTATCCGAAAAACTTGTGTAATTTTTGTTCCCAATGCAAATAGTGTGTGATTGAATTTTGTAAAAAGCATCATGTCATGATTCATATTCCTCTATGTCATTCTGTTTTTAATTTTATTTGTAATCTACTGTGTTTTATTCAAAAATTTTTTTGTTTTTTATTTTTCAGCAAGTAGGTACAGAAAATGAAAACTTAGCTAAATTAATATTTATGGAACTAAATGATGCTTGGAGCGAATTCGAAAAACAAAATAATCTTGCCTAGTCACGTTCATCAGTCTTGTATCTTGCCGTTTTGACTTTTTCTGTCTGCAGCAAAAAAATGATATCTGTTGAGTTCCATTCAGATGTAGTTATTCAATGTTCACTATTGACAGAATTTTTCTTATACTGTTACCTTCATGTTAAAAAGAGATCGCAGCATGCGTATCGTACAATAATAAATAAAATTTAAAAATTATAGAATAAATGTAAATGAATACTAAAATTTTATTTCACTTTAGAACACCTTGTGTGGCCTTACTCTTGGTGCATAAACGTTTGAGAGTTCTATCATTAAAATGTATGTGATTTCATTTTGTTTGAGTGTAATTTTATTCATCACTGTTTAAGGAAATTCTTGAATCTTAGCAGTTTGTTTGAGGCTGCTCGGTGTGTGTGATAGAGAAATATTTTTCAAATCTGTATATTGTGGTATGAAAAGTTCCACTTTTGGAAGTTAAATGTTGTTTCATATTTTTTTGGATTAAGATGTTTCAAATTTTAAAGTGATTACTTATTGTTATGAGACAATTTGAACTCTAATCATATGCTATTTACCAAATCTAAAAAAGCTAGAAATGTTTTGTTTTGTAGATTATTTTTTGTTGAAATAATTTTGATTGACATTCTGTTTTTAAGGAGGTCTTGTAATTTTTTTTTTGGTTACATTCTTGTTTTTATGAACTATGCAAATATTTGTGTGTTTTCTTTTAAATAATCAAATAGTTTTTTAATGCTTGAAAAAAAACGTATTAAGTTGTTTCAGTAATTAAAAATTTACTTAAAAAATTTCCATGTGCCAAAAGCATAAATATTTTATGTATTTTTGCTTGATGCAGTCAGGATAGAACTGATTTTGATAATCTGTTACTTTAAAAATGTAATATTGTGAGTTTTAACTACAGTATACTTTTGATTATCCAATTGTGAATTATCTACTTAACTCTTTATTTACCAAATTTTTGAAAAATTATCAAAAATATGGGAATGTCTCATTTAATAATGTCTATTTTAATATTTCTTTTATGTTCAATATCCTTTTCAAATTTTTCAAGAAATTTTTAATTTGGGGCTTGCGCTACGTTATAAAGTTTTAATTGAAGTTTAAGATTTATTACTTTGTATTATAACTATTTTAAAATGTTAATTATGTAATAAAAGAAGCATGACTTACCTGCAAAATTTATCGAGCTAGTAAGCTGAGAATTGGGTAATTATGAAAAGACGTACTCGAACGAAATATCTGCAACTAAATAATTCCATAGGTGTAAAGGATTTCATAATGTTGGTAGCTTTAAATTTCTGAAAATTATGTGCTGCTTGTTCCAAATATTTTGTACTCACAAAAATATTACAAAGATTTAAAAAAATGAAAGAAAAATTATTTGTTCTAAAAAATTTCCACAATTTATTTTAAAGTTGTTGTATTTGTTGATATTTCACAAGTTTCTGCCTAAGCCATTGGGATTAACAAAGTACATAAACTCTACTTTTTTTAAAGTGATTTGTAAAATTTTATGTTCTATTCTATATTAAAAGTTTAGTTAAAAACTTATGAACTATATTATTTGAAAAAGATAAAAAAAAAATTTTCTAATATAAGAGTATTGTTAAGAGTTTTTTTAGAGGATGGAGTTGTGTATAGATCAAACTCCTTTATAGTTTCCAAAAATTTCTCAAGGTCTTCAGAGAATTTTACTTGAGTCAACTGTCACTTCTGTAGGTGATGTTCAATTTCAAATAATCACGTGTTGCCAATGAAAGTCATATTACAAGCTCCGATGGGATATTTTGATAAATTCTGCATGGAAATAATAATAGTAGAATTTAAAAGTTCCGTCAGTATATATGGAGTTAAGGGCTTATTCAAAAGCTGGTTTAAGTACATTAAGTATTGCATGTGCAAAATTCTACAGTAAATATTCTGAAATGTCATTAATATTTTGTCTGGTGAAGATTACGTCAATTTTATTTTACCCTTTACAGAATTTTATTAATGTGAAATTCTTTCCCTCTTTTATTTTGTCTATTATTCTGCAATATTTTTGATGATGAAATATTAAAATGATGTTTTCAACACAAACTTATATTTTCCAACCATTTTGTGGATAATTTGTGGAATTCAAAAATGTTCAGTTACCATGTTGCACAATTTTATGGATAATCATTTGTTTACTGTGACAAATTTTGTTAATTGATGTAAATGCTATTTTGGAGCAATATTGTGTGAATACTGTTTTGGAGCAATATTGTGTCCCTGCCAGTCATACACATAGAAAATCACAATACATGCTCCATTTTTTTCTCGCATCAATAAACTAGTTCTCCCTTATTTATTAAGCAGGAAAACAGAGTGAAGGGGCAAAACATTAACCCAATTTTCCATGTTATAAAATATAGAAATAGTGAAAAAGAGAAAGGATCCTTTAATTGATCCCATTTGGAAAGAAGCATTTACTCAATTTCGCTTAGCAAAACCAGTTTTTCCTTGTCATTAAATTGAGAATTAGTGAAAGGAAAAAACAATGTTTAAATTTTTCCCCTTTGGGGAGAAACATTCTCCCAATTTTGCATAGCAAATCCAGTTTTCCCATGTTATTAGACGGGGAAACAGAGTAAAGGGAAGAACGAGTCCCTAAATTTAGTCCTTTTGGAAGGGAACATTCTTTAAGTTTTCCCCATTTAGGGAGAAACATTCATTTAATTTTTTTCCATTTGTAGAGAAGCATTCACTCCTTTAAGCCCTATTTGCATCAATGACAATGACAGCCCTATTTGCATCAATAAATGAAAAACTTCATTCCAATATATTAAATCAGTTTAACTCAGCTGTAGAGGTGTTCTATTAAAATCCCCCTTTTTATTTATTGTAGCTTTTTCTTTTTTGTAATATTTCTTAATTTATCTTGAATAGAATTATGAAAAAGCGTTTTTAAGTTTGATGCTTTTTTTCTTTGTAAGGATTCTGTGTTTTTTGAAGTACTGACTGTACTTAACTTATATTGTGATGCATTTATTTGGATCTCTATCTTTACTGTAAAAAGTTAAGTAGTGTTCTTTTTTTATTGCTTTTTTTGTATATATATATCACAATAAAAATAATTCGAAAATCAAATATAGGATTTATATAATTTTGATCAAAAATTATATTGAAGTTATAGCTTTTCATGTATATAATGTTACTCTTCGAACATTCCTTATTTGTAATAAACTCATTAAAGTGTTGCTGATATATTATTAAAATTTTTTTATATTATATTTATTTATTTTCACTGTATTATAACTTTGTTAGCATAGTGCTGTATTGTCTTTAGTTTGGGCATAATTAAATATAATTTTCACATTTATTCCACTTCTTTATAGTCTCAAATTCTGAAAAGGTTTATTTTATGTTATATTTCTTAATTTATGTGTAAAATAATTAATAATAGTATATTGTAATATATCGGTGTAACTATAAAATGAGAGATATTTAATATATTTTTTTATTCATATTTATGTTTCATTTGTTATATTTATATTTAATTAAGCAACTGTTTTTTTCTTCTTAATATATGTGTTTAAATTTTCCTTTGTTTTGAAAAATGATTGGCAATTTGACATGATGAATGTTGAAAGCTGTTATACATACTTGTACATAAAAATGTGAATGTTATTATAATCAATGTAGAAATTAAAAAGCATTACATCGAATTGTCTCTTTGAAATTTAATCACTTTTCTTCTTATTCTTAATATGTCCTGCAGTGAACTGATTGTTGGACACTGTTCACTGTAGATACCTGAAGTTAAGCATCACTGGCAACTGTCAGTAAGCGGGTGGGTGACCATCTTGATCAGTCTATGAAGGGATCGAGAATGCGATGTATCAGTCCTTATTGAATTATTCCTTCGTAAAGTGTTTGACTTAGGGCGCAGGTTGTCAGGCTACAAGAGGAGGGAAGCCATCCCCTTTGCGTGTGAAAAGTGTGATGATATGTCTTCAAATCATTTTCAAGAATGTTTCCCAGACTCTTGCTAATGACCATCTGTGGCTAAGGGAATAGAGTGTTCGCCGCCCAATGAGGTGACCCAGGTTCGAATCCCCTCTGTGGCTTGATACGAATTCTGCGCTCGGCTCGCACCGACCACAGTGCTGATGTAAAATATCGTCAGTAGTAGACAGGTAATGGGCTAAAATCCCCTTGCCATCATGCTGACCTTGGAAGGTTTTCGTTGTTTTCCTCTCCATGTAAAGCAAGTGCAGGTTAGTTTCATTAAAAGATCTACTGAGGATATCATGAAGGTTAGTTTGTCTCAATGCTTGATTCAGGAGTTCTCTTGTCCTCTGTGTGGGGCTTAAGTTTACAAGACTGGAGTTGCACAGTGATAGCCGTTAACTCAGAATTGGTTCAGCTGTTCAATGTCGGTTATAAAATAGCCCATTGTGCAGCTCTAATGAGATGTAAATAACATACTACTACTCAGTAGTTATAGTGAATTAATCCTTAACAGTTTCCAAGAGTGTAATTGTAGTGTGACATAACTTGTTATTGTCTACTTGTGGTATACAGTGCGCCTCAATATTAACATTGCTGTAAAGGAAAAAAACACTGGCAATATTTATAACATTTCAATTTTAGTTGTGGGCAAAATAAGCTTTGCTTTAAGCATATTAAAACCAATCCTTTAAACACTCCTGTTAGTTGTTGGAACCTGTCGTTATCAGGTGACGCAACTTCGTCGACGATGGCTTGTTTATATTCTTGAGGCTTCATGTTTTATATCCAACACACTACCATTTTCATCTACAGTGCGTGAAAAAAGCGTAAGAACAACATTAAATTGAATGAAAATGTGCTTAATTTCCATTTCATCTAAATGAAATCTTCATATGTTTGACTTCTGTTAAAAAATTTTGTAATAACTCTTACAACGCACAAAAAACAAAATTTTGCTTAAAAATAAGGATTTTACAAAAATTAACACTGAAGGAAACATAGAAAAAAAAGTATAAGGAAATACTTTGTTCTAAAATGCTTAAAATTTTCTTCAATAATCAAGGAAACTACCTTTTTTTCAATCACTTGACTAAGCCAATAAGGTCATTGATCCTGAAATATCATTTAAAGTGTCCACGAATTTTTTTTTCTCTCTAGCGTCATGTGAAGACAATATTGATAGTGTACGCCATTTTTATAAACTTCTCGGGCTTGAAATCCTTAAAGTTTTGGACTGGATTAAGATCGGGACTTTTCGTCGTCCAATCGAGTAAAATTTGCAGAATTAGCTTCAAACCAGAGTTTTGCTCTCTTACAAACCTGTATCCAAGCTTTATGTTGTTGAAAAACACGGTCCCTTGAAGTTATCAGGTAACTAACTCACACCTGACATGTTTGTCCGATTGTATTTTACTACTAAATTGGCTCCATTTGCGCAAAAGCGCTTGATGCGATCACTAAGTCGAACACCATATTGACGTTTGTAAAACACTTCTTTGGTCTTCCACCCATCCACCCAAAATAACGAAAACCATCAGGTCCATCAAGGTTGGACTTCGTTTTGTCAAAAAAAAATTACATGAGTCCATTTTTGACCGAGATAAATGTTTTTTTTTCTTTTTTTTTTAGCAAAATCAACTCTTCTCCTATGTTGAGTCGTACTGAAGGGGAAGTTGAATTGGTGTACTATTGAATTGGCCCTATTTGCGCAAAAGCGCTTTAATCGATCACTAAGACAACATCGTATGGACGCTTCTTTGGTCTTTCACTAAAAATAACGAAAACCATCAGGTCCATCAAGGTTGGACTTCGTTTTGTCAAAAAAAAAATTACATGAGTCCATTTTTGACCGAGATAAATGTTTTTTTTTCTTTTTTTTTTGGCAAAATCAACTCTTCTCCTATGTTGAGTCGTACTGAAGGGGAAGTTGAATTGGTGTACTATTGAATTGGCCCTATTTGCGCAAAAGCGCCTTAATTGATCACTAAGACAACATCGTATGGACGCTTCTTTGGTCTTTCACTAAAAATAACGAAAACCATCAGGTCCATCAAGGTTGGACTTCGTTTTGTCAAAAAAAAATTACATGAGTCCATTTTTGACCGAGATAAATGTTTTTTTTTTCTTTTTTTTTTTTAGCAAAATCAACTCTTCTCCTATGTTGAGTCGTACTGAAGGGGAAGTTGAATTGGTGTACTATTGAATTGGCCCTATTTGCGCAAAAGCGCTTTAATCGATCACTAAGACAACATCGTATGGACGCTTCTTTGGTCTTTCACTAAAAATAACGAAAACCATCAGGTCCATCAAGGTTGGACTTCGTTTTGTCAAAAAAAAATTACATGAGTCCATTTTTGACCGAGATAAATGTTTTTTTTTCTTTTTTTTTTGGCAAAATCAACTCTTCTCCTATGTTGAGTCGTACTGAAGGGGAAGTTGAATTGGTGTACTATTGAATTGGCCCTATTTGCGCAAAAGCGCCTTAATCGATCACTAAGACAACATCGTATGGACGCTTCTTTGGTCTTTCACTAAAAATAACGAAAACCATCAGGTCCATCAAGGTTGGACTTCGTTTTGTCAAAAAAAAATTACATGAGTCCATTTTTGACCGAGATAAATTTTTTTTTTCTTTTTTTTTGGCAAAATCAACTCTTCTCCTATGTTGAGTCGTACTGAAGGGGAAGTTGAATTGGTGTACTATTGAATTGGCCCTATTTGCGCAAAAGCGCTTTAATCGATCACTAAGACAACATCGTATGGACGCTTCTTTGGTCTTTCACTAAAAATAACGAAAACCATCAGGTCCATCAAGGTTGGACTTCGTTTTGTCAAAAAAAATTACATGAGTCCATTTTTGACCGAGAGAAATGTTTTTTTTCTTTTTTTTTTTGGCAAAATCAACTCTTCTCCTATGTTGAGTCGTACTGAAGGGGAAGTTGAATTGGTGTACTATTAAATTGGCCCTATTTGCGCAAAAGCGCCTTAATCGATCACTAAGACAACATCGTATGGACGCTTCTTTGGTCTTTCACTAAAAATAACGAAAACCATCAGGTCCATCAAGGTTGGACTTCGTTTTGTCAAAAAAAAATTACATGAGTCCATTTTTGACCGAGATAAATGTTTTTTCTTCTTTTTTTTTTGGCAAAATCAACTTTTCTCCTATGTTGAGTCGTACTGAAGGGGATGTTGAATTGGTGTACTATTGAATTGGCCCTATTTGCGCAAAAGCGCCTTAATCGATCACTAAGACAACATCGTATGGACGCTGTAATGACTATATTCCATACAAATAATCACACCAGATTTTCATAATAATAAACTTAACTTTATTAAAAATTAAAAGAAACTAGTCATTATTTTTATATTCGAGCATCCAGCTCTTAAACAACAAAGGGAGATCCTCTCCCGACCAAGATAAACATACATCTCCCTCGATTCCTAGCATGCCCCCGAAGGGGTGACACAATGCGCCAAGTGCGCCTGAACGATCGCCAAACAGTTGCCAAACATTACACCTTTCCCCCTAAGATAATGATTAAATTACAAATAATTAATCGTTAATCTGAAAATTAAAAAAAAACAACTGTTTGCGATCAAAAAAAAATAATAATACAGAATGATACATACGATAAACATGATTATGCAATATTTCCAATGACAACATAATAAGAATAATAAACAGATGAGATATTCAAACTTCTCCTTTATAAACTCAGTTATCATTAATTATACACTGTAACGTTAGTATCTACAATTCAATCCTATATAACCTTTTTTTTTTAGAAAAAATAGTTATAAAATAATATCTAATACAAGAATAATTATCCACTTTAACTATAATCTACTGACACACAGTAATACTAATAATATTTACTACTCACATTATCAATTAAACAATTATTACTACAAACCAAAATAAAAAAAATATTTTTAAACCATGACACCTCAAAGATCATGTATAAACATTACAATTCAATAATTATATTTCCATGAATTTTAATCATATCTTAAAATTATGCATATAAACAATGAAATTTACTATTTTTCAAACACTAAATCATTCATTTTTTTTTTGAATTATAAAGATCTTACTTTACAATATGTTTTCAAATTAATTAAGCACTTACCTCAAATATCTGTTATTTTAAATTTATCCACAAGTAAATATCAATATAAGCATATAAACACTTAGAGTCTCTAATAAAATAATATAAGAGTCATGAAATAACTTTTAACACTAACTGACCAAGTTTGTATTGACCTCGACAGTTTATTTATTTTTAATATATTTTTAATCACCTGAGATTGGGAGTCTGGAAAGGGCATCTGCGTTTTTAAGATTTCTTCCCGGACAGTGCTCGATACTTAAATTATATTTTTGTAGGGCAAGCGCCCACCTTTGGAGCTTAGACGATTGCGGAGCATTTTTAACGATGAATGCCAGTGGGTTGTGGTCGGTCACAATTTTGATTGGGGAGCCAAATATCCAAGGCTCGAATTTCTTCAATGCCCATACTATTCCATAGGCCTCTCGCTCAATAGTGGGCCAATTCTGTTGAGATTTAGAAAGCTTTTGGCTGGCATAACACACTGGTACTTCTGAGTCGCCTTTCCGTTGAGACAAGCAGGCACCTACTCCCACCTGTGAAGCATCAGAGTGGATGATGAAATGCTCGTTGGGGGTAGGGGTAATCAATTCCGTTGTTTTCGCCAATTTCTCTTTGAGCCGTTGGAAAGCAGACTCATGTGTTTCTCTCCATTCAAGCATCTCCGGTTGTTTTTTTCTCGTGAGTTCGGTGAGGGGGTACGCGACGTCTGCATAGTTTGGGATGTATTCCCTGTAGTAATTCGTCAGTCCTAGAAGGCTTTTCAGATGAGTTTTCGTCTTTGGCGATTCCAATTTTTGAATGGCTATTATTTTCTCCGGGTCAGGTTGATGTTTTCCTGATCCAATCACGTGTCCTAAATATTTTATTTGAGGTTTCGCAAAAGAACATTTCTTCACGTTGATGGTAAATCCTAATAATTCTAATTTTGTAAAGACTTTTTCTAAATCTTGGAGATGGGTTTCGAAGTCTTTTGAGAAAATAGCAATATCGTCAATATATGATCTTGAGAATTCTTTGAACTCTTTTAGTGACTTGTTCATAACTCGCTGAAAAGTGGCAGCGGCATTTTTCAATCCAAATGGGAGAACTTTAAATTGATACTGCCCACGGTGAGTTTTGAAAGATGTAAATTCTTTGCTTTCTTCCTCCATAGGAACGGCGTAATAGCCTTTGAGAAGATCAAGCGTGCTTATTACATTGGCTCTTCCTATATTGTACATTAGATCCACTGCATCTTCCATCGGAAAATCATCTGCTTTGGTAACCGCATTCAGAGCTCTATAATCAACACAGAGTCTGATGCTTCCATCTTTCTTGTTTACACAAACTACTGGGTGAGCTATCTCAGCTTCACTCTCTTCTATTAATCCTGAACTTAACAAATCTTCTATTTCTGCATCAACTCTTGTTTTCAACGCTTCTGGGATCCTATATACATGTGGTTTCTTTCTTTCTACATTTGGAATCAATCTGATCTTGTGGGATTCCACTTTAGCCATTTTTACTTTTCCTGTAAATAATGCTTGATGCTGGTTGATGAGGGTCATTAAACTATTCTTCTGAGTTTTATCCAAATTTTCTAGATCTAAATTTCCTTCAATTTTTAAATACTCCAAAGGGGTAGATAAGTCTTTTCTTGGTAGAGTTATGACTTCTCCAAAATCTTCTTCATTTTCGAATATCACTCCAACGGCGTTGACACGAGCTTGAAATTTTCTTATTTTGTTGGAATGAACATGTTTTATTTTTCCATCTGGTAGTCTTACTTTGTACGAGTGAGGAGGAATAAGACTCACTATTTCTCCAGGACCACTCCATCTCGCATAAAGCTTGTTGTTAGAGTCCGGTATAAGTAAATAAACTAGGTCACCATTCTTGAAACTTTTTGGTACAGATCTTCGATTGAAATATTCAGTGTATTTTTGTTGTTTTCCACTTGCGATCAATTCAGCTTGTTCTGCAGCTTGCTCCATTCTTATTTTCAACTGTTGTAAGTATTCGACAGCTGATTCACTCAAATTTGGAGGAATGGGTATTTCACCAGACCATGATGATTTTAGCACTGCCAAAGGTCCTCTTGGCTGTCTTCCATACATTAATTGAAAAGGTGATATTCCAGTGGTGCAGTTGGGGATTTCCCGATAAGCAAATAACAGGAATGGGATATGCTTATCCCAGTTAGATGGGTCGCTCCTTATCACATGATGTAGCATCTGCTGTAAACTCCTATTCCATCGTTCAACTAGTCCATTGGAAGCACTGTATCCAGGGGTTGAAAATCTAGGATGAGCACCCAATCTTTCTTGAAATTCTTTAGTCAGTCTTGACACGAAATTTGTACCATTATCACTTGCAATAGTATGCGGGATTCCTGTTCGCATGAATATTTCGAGGAGAGCTGTGCAAGTAGCTTTTGCACTTAAGCTTTTTAGAGGAATGGCCTCCGGCCATCTTGAGTGTTGATCTATAAGACATAAAATATATTTGTGCTTCCTAGCAGAGGGTGGATCAATGGGCCCAATAATATCGATGTTTACTATTTCGAATGGCAGTCCAGGTCTTGCTACTGGAGTTATTGGAATTTTATCCGACCTTTTCTCAGGGCTTCTTAATTGACATTCGCTGCATGTTTTGCAAAAGTGTTCCACATCTTGAGAAACTCCTGGCCAGTAGAAGGAATACCTAATTCTTTCTTTTGTCTTCCGCATGCCCATATGGCATCCAAATACCGAGTTGTGAGCTAGCTCAAGTACCTTCTGTCTTCTACTTAATGGGAGAACTAATTGGCGTATTTTCTCTCCAAACAATTTTTCTTCATGATGCAAGAGTCCGTCCATAATAAAATAGTTTCCCTTCTTTTCCTTCGACAACTTCCAAGGCTCGTGCAGAGTCGGGCATGCTTGTTGTTCTATGAACAGCTGTTTGGCTGTCGATACAGTAGACTCGATGGGATTGGATGTTGCATTATCCTCTAGCCACTCCCCAAAGCTTGACTGGTTGCCAGGGGCAACTGATGCAATGCCCTTCTCCCTCTCCTCCACCTCTTCATTTCTCTCTTCTGTCGTATTTTGTTTCTCTTTTTCTGTTTCAGTAAATAAAACGAACATTTTTTCTTTTTCGTTCTGACGCCTTTCTTCTGCGATGTCGGAATCCATGTTCTTTTCTGGGGGGTTGATCAACAGTTCATGTATTTCGGGAGTTAATAAACAAGGCACATTTAATTCATCCGTCACAGCAATAAAGGTATCCACTGAATTAAATAAGTTAGTTCCATCATTTCTTAAATAAATCGGCGTACGGCAAACTTTTGCTTCAATCTGTTGTCCGAATGCAGAAGTTAACAAAATTTTCCCTCCATCTCTCTCCTTTACATCCGGAATGAATGACGAATGTAGAATTGAAATCTGAGTTCCAGAATCGACGATTGCCTCGATTTCTTCGGAGTTGATAAAAATATTAACTTTCTGCAGGGGTTTAATAATGGTTTCTCTGACGTCACTCCGTAGATGAGATGAATCTACTTTCGCTACTACCGCTTCTTCTCGGCTTGATACTTTATTCGAATTTCTTGAAATTTTTGTGTGATCCCTTTCATTTCGCTTTCCCGTCATTTCATTCTTTTTCTTTCTATCGGAACAGTCTCTCGCAATGTGTCGATAGCTCCCACAAATGTAGCATTCTCTTTGCCTGACGAAATTGTTTTCTTGTCTCGGATATTCTTTTCTCAGTTGAGGGGGAACATACTTTTCGGGTGAATATGTTGCGTCTCCAAATCTCGGGCGTTTTCCTTCACTTCGGTATTCATCAAAAGATTTTCTTCGCGCTGAAAAGTAAATATCACACTCTCTAGCTAATTCCTGAGGCTTCAACCATGTATTTCCTTGTCGTATTGTGATATGGGACGCTGTTTCTCCGTCTAAAGTTTGGAATATCTTGTCGGATATAATTAGTTCTTTAAGTGTATCAATATCTTCCGCATTTCTTAATTTACAGTAATAATCCCATGTTGCGGTCATTCGTGTAGCGAACTGGATGTGTGTTTCTCCTGAATAACGTTTTGCTCTTCTGAAATTTTCCAAACAGGTTTGGGGGGTCGGTTCATATTCCTTCAGAATCAGTGTTTTTACTTTTTGATAGTCCTTTAAATCTTCTCCTTTTATGTAAACAAGAACATTGACAGCTTTATCCCCAATTAATTTCAACAATATCTCTGCTTTGAATTCGTCCGGAACATTCTTATGTTTAAATGCTCTTTCGATGGAGTCGAAAAACATATTCCATGCTTCCGCTTTCTTCGGTACTGGAATCATCAAGGTTTCTACTCCTTTTATCAGTTTATCCAGGGAAATTTCGCTTTCTCCGCGGCTGCATTGAGCGTCTGGGGTTGGACTTCTGCTTTCGATACTTCGTGTCGTTCGGATCTTCGCCAGCTGAATTTCGTGTTCTCGTTCTAATCGTATTTTTTCTTCTTCTAATTTCGCTTTTTCTGTCTCTTCAGCTCTCTTCCTGTTTTCTACTGTAGTATTTAGTATTTCTTTAACAAAGTCCGGATCGTCTAAGTATTCCTTGCTATTTTGCAACATATGTTTCAGCTCCGTTAATTTCAGTTCCAAACTGGCTTCTTCACCTATCTCTGACAAAACTGTCACCAAATCTTCTTTTCGTACGTTTTTGAACATTTTTCTCTCAGATCAGAATTCTCCAACTAACTTCTTATTCTACTTCCGAAATTGCTTTTCTATCGGTGCAAATCTCTGGTGTTCGAAACGAGAGCGTGTTGTAATGACTATATTCCATACAAATAATCACACCAGATTTTCATAATAATAAACTTAACTTTATTAAAAATTAAAAGAAACTAGTCATTATTTTTATATTCGAGCATCCAGCTCTTAAACAACAAAGGGAGATCCTCTCCCGACCAAGATAAACATACATCTCCCTCGATTCCTAGCATGCCCCCGAAGGGGTGACACAATGCGCCAAGTGCGCCTGAACGATCGCCAAACAGTTGCCAAACATTACAGACGCTTCTTTGGTCTTTCACTAAAAATAACGAAAACCATCAGGTCCATCAAGGTTGGACTTCGTTTTGTCAAAAAAAAAATTGCATGAGTCCATTTTTGACCGAGAGAATTGTTTTTTTTTCCTGTAAAATCAACTTTTCGCCTATGTTGAGTCGTACTGAAGGGGAAGTTGAATTGGTGTACTATTGAATTGGCTCCATTTGTGCAAAAGCGCCTTAATCGATCACTAAGCCGACACCATATGGACGTTTGTAAAACATTTCTTTGGTCTTTTACAAAAAATAACGAAAACCATCAGGTCCATTAAGGTTGGACTTCGTTTCGTCAGAAAAAATTACGTGAGTCCATTTTTGACAAAATGTTTCGTATTAGGTGTACGTGACAAAAATTTTATTATGGATGTTTATTTAAAATATTTTGAACAGTACTTCATGAACAAGGTAAATTAAAAAATTTTCTAACTTCATTTGTAGTTTCTTTTTTCTGACAAGCTCTTTTTATAATCATTCTTTTATGTTAACGAGTGCAGATTGCTAGTCTCCCAATTCGTCTTTTTCATGCCATACATTCTAGAATTTTTTAGAAAATTAAAAACTAAACGTTTTAGATCTCTTGATTCTTTTTGAAATTTCCCGTCCATTCTCGAAAAAGAACAAATTTTCTGAGTAAGAAAAATGAGTTTTTTTGAACATCGTTAAAATGTCAAGATGAAAGTTGACGTGTCCGAAATTTCGTTCACCAACCTATCTTTTAACTCGGGATTTTTCATTTTGCAAATTTTTCAATAATTGGGTACCAGCATTTCAAGAAGAAGACCTTCCATACCCACATGTGACCTATGACGTTGGCACCAGCTATTCTTTATCAGCAAAATAGCGTATTAAAGTTGAGCTAAGTATGATTAAAAACTTCATTTGCTTTAAAAAATATACAAATTGAAGTAACAATCGACACGTTTAAAGCGCTCAAAAACAGGCACCCATTTTCAAGATTTACCAGACGTAAATGAGGAGAAGCAAAAATGATTTCACATATAAAACGTGAAGTTGCCCACGAAAAATGGAAAAATAAAGGTTGCAGGCAAAACTAGAAAAACTTCAGTAGCCGAGGGAGAAAAAAAAAAGATTCGGTACTATACTTTTTATTTACATTGCACTAGAGCTGCACAATGGGCTATTGGCGAACGTTTTGAAAACATTCTTGTGGATGCCTCGGACAATCAATCGCTCTAGAAATCAATATTTTTTTTTTGTTGCATTATTGGAAAGAGAAACCACATCAAGTGAGAGTATAGTTTTATAGGAGGGGTAATAAAGCCGTGCTAGTTGGGAAACAAAATCATGGGAATTGTTCGATTTCTGGAGATTAGAGGTGAAATGATACGCGCCAAATAGTGAACAAGTTTTTAGCACGGGGTATTAACGTTGGAGACAATAATTCTAATTTAAGTTGAGGCTCAAATCAATTGTAACATTAATAATTCTCGTCGCGTAAATAGAGTTGTCAATAGGTGTGAATTAGCAATTCTACCATTATTATAAATTTATAGAACCCGAGAAAACCTTGTAAAAACAGCTGCTGAATTATAAAGTTTTTTTTTCTCAAAAGAGACTAATTTTAAAAAAGAAAAACGTACTAAATAATTTAGGCAAATGGGCGAAATCGAAATATCTTTAATAATAATAAAAAAATAATTAAAATTTTTTTCCCGCATGGAATTATCTTTAGATAAACGAATTTCATAATTGCATGCAAAAAATTTTCAAGTCGCTTGAAAATTTGCAGATTTTGCAAAATACTCAAAAAGTAAAACTAACATTAAGAGGTAAAAACTTTGGATCTCTCTCCTGGCCAAACTATGGAGACCATATTCCACAGATTGCGGCTACCCCCTATATTTTAAGTTTCAGAAAGACGAATCTATAGGAAAAAAATTTATGTTTATTCAGAGAAAGTAAGTTTTTGTGTCTGATTCTGTAATTTATAATATCGTCTGCACTTATTAATTAGCATATATGAGGTCACCCCCTCGAACCATTAAGTTCGAGTCCTCGAACATGAAGAGCCGATCATTAGATCAAAAGTTAATCAGGGTGGTCCTTTTTTTTTAAATGGAAGGAAGCATATTATATTTTCTCTGTAATTCTATTTCTTAAAGAAAATGAAAGCAGTAAACACTTAACAAACTCAGATTCTTAGCATTTCCTAGAATAAATATTTGCTGTCGAAAAGGCACAAAAAATTAATGAAAACTTGAAAGTAAAAATTCGTAAGGAATAGTTTGTATAAAAACCTGGCTCATGTAAACATAAATAAATGTTTTTTAGCAACCATTTCAAATTCTTTTGAACATTGGGGTAAATCAAGTTCTCTAACAAAGTTCATCTCCTAAAAATAGTGACTACATTTCAACATTAATTTGTAGTCAGAATGCTTTTAAAAAAGTAGTCGTAGCTAACTACTTTTGCAATAAATTAGTTGTAGTCAATTTTAAAAAAATGTACTTTTTCCGACTACTGATAGCATTATAAAATATTTTATAAGCATCTGGTAACTTGAGTATAAACGCGTAAGTAATTCGTGTTCGCATGGATCTCACTCTCTTCTTTCAAGGAGTTAACTATCGTCTGCCTCAATAACTTCGAATTTTATCCAATTTATTTAAAATTACCAGATGTTGATGTAGTGTAGGTGTAGTTCACTCAACGTCTTAACTATTTACAATATGGCGTGGCAAAAAATGAACAGTAATAAAAAAAAAACTTTGTTATGAAAGAGCCGTATGAAATAAAAATATCCAAATCACCTTTAGCTTTACCTGAAATATTCGGCCTTTTAATAATGGAAGTAAAAAAAAAAAGCTGACTTGATCAACGATTTCATTTTCATTCTAATATATTTTAAAAGGAGAAAAAGTTTGGCTATTTCAATTTTCAAACAAAAAGTGCCAAAGGGCAAATGAGGATGAGAAACGCACTTGCCGACCCACCATTTGAATAATATGAGTAAAAACTTGCACAGTAAAATGGCGAGTATTACAATCTACGTATCCCCAGACTGTTGAGAAAAACTAGCGAGTATTTTGCCTGAGGCCGGGGGCAATTTAATATCATGTTAGAGCGTAGGTTGGATTAGATCAGCTTTGATTGGATACAAATTGAAAATGGCGCAGATTTCGAATTTAGGCTATGAGATATGATTCTGTATGGAAAAAAAAAACAGTGCCTCTTGGCGAAAAATCCAATATTCAAATGGATATGGGATATTGGTTTTAAAAAAATAGAAAATATATGAGTTTTTTTATTTTATTTTGTAAATGAATTACAAAACAAACTCAAATCTTTTTCAGTCAGAAACGGTAGAAAAGCTAATGAAATGTATGGTAACAAAAACATTTCTGTGTTAAGATACATTTATTGTGAAGTAAATTTTCGAGGTAGATGCTTAAAAAATGAAACTTGTCATCCAAAAAGATTTTATTAAAAATATTTTTACAAATTTTTAAGTTATTTTTTTAATACCCACTCAAATAACATTTTCAATATCTCATTGAAAAAAAAATTTTTTTCCTTCCCATTAATAACTTATTTCATTTTTAAGGATTTTTTTCGAAATAAATGCAGTATGATTTTTTCTTCTTCTCGGAACCAATTAATTAGACCAAAAATTACCATAATAATAATATAATTAAAAATCTAGGCTCATAATTTACTGAGATTGTGGATTTTTCATGGATTTTTAATTGATCGGGATTTGATTTACATTTTTTATAATAGTTTTTCTTAAAATGTAGGGGAGACCTGTGTACCTAGGGCCACCTTTTTTCAATTCATAAAAACAGAGCCACGGATTTGTTTAAAATTGTGAAATTGATACACACACATCATATTATACTTACTGCTTCCGATTGGGATTAATATAAATACTTAAAATAATAAATTCTGTCAAATAGAAGGTTTTTTAAAAAACTTCACAAATGGCCCTAGGTACAAGAACTCATTGTACCTAGGACCCTAGGTCATTGTACCTAGGGCCATTCCCTGAAAGTTGGGTTTCACTCCATAATCAATAGAAAAAAATACACACATGAATTTTCTAAAAGAAACAATATCAAGTGATACATTGATTTATTGTATAATAACAATTTAAATTGCAATACACCAAATTATTAGTGAATTACAAGTACTTGCATAAATTATTCAACATTATAATTTGAAAAACTGATTCCAAACATGAGCTGCATACATTGTCGCTCTGAAGCACCAACAGATTTTGGTTTGGGCAATTTGAATACAATATTTGTGTTATCAATTTCATAAATAGCATCTTTATCATAGAGAAACTTATTTGAATGTGCGATTTTTTTCAGGTATTTGACACTATATTGTTCCTCTTTAACATCTTTTATTTCTGCCACATAAAAATGTTCATTCTTTTAGCCTTGTAATCTTGTTAAACAAAAATCCCCTTTTTCAATAGTATCACTTATATCAGCTACTGTAGAACTTGCATCATCAGTGGAATCAGAAGAATCTACAATGTCTGATAATTCTTCGGATGAAGTTTCCGCAATTTGAAACACTGGTTTTTTCACTGTTTTTCTTTTTCTTTTGGCCATTCTAATCGCAATTTGTTCTTCAAGTTCTTTTTTTTCTGGAGTGTCTGTCAGGATTCTACATCTCCCTGGTTTTCGACCGCCTCTTTTGGATGTACGGGGTTTTGCTTTTGGGAAAGGTCGTACCTGTTGAGGCGTGACACAGGAAGTAGAGCTGCGTGTAGGTAGCTCACAAAATTCAGCAGCGCTTGAAATAAAGTTTGATGTCGAAGGCGCTGAAATTTCTGCAGGACATGAAACTGAGTTTGATACAGAAACATCCAGTTCCATCATTGTTGATTCACTTTCTTCTTTAGGAAAATGATTATTTTGGTAATTTAAGGAAGGATCTGGTCTGTCGGTAACATATGAACTGAAATATTCATCATCAGTGAATATGTTTTCATTTACTGGCCATATACCAGACACACGAAATCCCGCTAGAATGTTTACAGGAGTAAAAGCCAAAGGGTAGGATTTGCCAACATTCTCCGCAACGTCATATATGGTCATAGTTTTCCCAGGATTTGTCAGCATCCAATTACTACACGCTGTACTGTAGTATTTTTTAAAGGGACCAAACACACCTCTGTCCAATGGTTGAAGCTTATGGCTGGTATGTGGAGGAAAGGTAAGCATAACTATGCCATGTTGTTTAGCCGAAGTGATTGCTTCAATACTGACATGGCTTTCGTGGTTGTCTAAGAATAACAATACTTGATGATCTGCTGAACATTTAACGTGGTGAATAAAATGCTTTAAAAATTCAACAAATGTTTTAGCATTTGACCAACCACTAATGTGTGCTGTTCCCACGGTTCCTGGAGGTGAACCTTTCAGCATGTGATTTTTAAAGTTCACTCTTGGGAAAATCATCATAGGAGGGACGGAATTTCCTATTGCATTTACACTGCAAATAATAGTTATATTAATTCCTCGTTCACCAGAAGTCATGCTGCCAACCTGTTTCTTGCCTTTTGGGACTATAACTTTACTTGGTGTGTGAACTGTCGTAATGCCTGTTTCGTCCACATTATAGATGCATTCAGGCAAAAACATGTATTTTGAAATCACCTCCTGATACTTTGCACAAAAAAGAATCGACATTTGTTTTATTGAAGCTGGTGGCTCTTGCTAAACTCGTGGCTTGGGGTTTTCTTAGTGAAAGAACCTTATTATTTCTTTTCATAAAATCAAAGTACCATTGATCACCAGCTTCACTATTTGCATCCCAGGACTTCGGATATTTTTTTCTATTGGCGGTTGCATACTCAAAAGCAAGCTTTTTAACCTGTTGTTTTGACAACCCGTAATGCATATTGCATGTAACGAGAAGGTACTGAATGAGGGCATTCTCTTCATCTTTAGAGAACACTGTCCAAACAGCACATCGGTTAGAATATGCACAATTTAATTCTGTATTTTCAGAATTATTCTTCCTACAAAAATCAATATGTCTCTGCAGAGTTGTTCTGGCTACTCCAAACTGTCGTGCTGCAGTCCGAACTGGAACTCCATCCTTCAAAACTACTTTTGCAGCCGCACTTACATTATCTGCATTAGGTTTTGACCTCTTTATTCCATCAGGATTTCTAGGCATCTAAAAACATAATTAGGAATTTGTAATTAGTACTCACAAAGAGGAATACTGATAAATTAGAAATTTGCAAATGGTATAAAGGTTGAAAATTTAATTAAAATTTCATAGAAACCTTATTTAGAATTATACTTTTGCTTTTATAAATATATCCTATATATTAATAAATTCTCATATTTAAATAAACAAATTAATAATCCTGAATAATAATAATAGCAAACTTATGTTTTATAAGTTAAGCACATTAAAAGTTCCAAAGCAAAATATATACCCTCTCACTTACATAACATCCAATAACAAAAAGTTTGACTAAATCAAAATGGTTCAGATAATTAAAGCCATTTTCCTCCATTTATTACAAAAACTTCTTAATAAAATAACAACATAAAGAATATGATTAAAATATCGTAGAAACCTTATTTAGAATTATACTTTTGCTTCTATTAAATATAAAAAATTATTTTTTTTTAAATAAATTCTCAAATTTATGTAAACAAATTAATAATCCTGAATAATATAATAGCAAACTTATCTTTTATAAGTGAAGGGTATTAAAAGTTCCAAAGCAAAATATGCACCCTCCCACTTAAATAACATCCAAAAAAAAAAGCTTGACTAAATCAAAATGGTTCAGATAATTAAGGCCATTTTCTTCCATTTATTAAGAAAACTTTTCAATAAAATAGCAATATAAAGAATATAATTGCAGTTGTACCTAGGGCCATGGCCCTAGGTACAAGACTAGGTACTTTCATACAAAATGTCTTCTACTGAAAAACACACATGGAGAGGGGACTTATTTCATATCTCATTTTGTACTTAATGATACAAACAAAATTATGTACTAGAATTCAAAGAAAAGTATTTGACTTACCTTTGTAAAACAATAAAAGTGATGAGCTCCAAAATTTTACTTCAGACCTTATAAAACACTTTTTCACTTATTGCCACAGCTTTCTCCTCCAAAATTTCAAAATGGCTACCAAAATAGCAATTGGTGTTGCTACTCACCCAACTGAGTAAGAAAACTTAGAATTAAATATTATATAATTTAAGTGGGGTGGCCCTAGGTACACGATGGCCCTAGGTACACAGGTCTCCCCTATATATATTTTGAAATCACAGAATAATTAATCTTTAAATTTCTAGATAATAAACTAACATTAAGCAATTTATATTAATATCGAGCATAGTCAAAGTCTAATAATAAATACAGAACATGAGATATGTAATTTTTTACATTATTTTAAATTTTAAATAACAAAATACAAAACTTGATCAAAATCGGTTAAATCGTTCCTGAGAAATTGATTTTAAACATACAACTTTTTAAAAATTTGATTTCTCAAGAATTATTCGACCAATTTTGCTTAGATTTTGAATTTTTCTATTTAAAATTGCATTCGTCAAAATGATGCAAATTTTTTTTCTTCCGACTAATACTAACTAAAATAATAAAAAGTAACAAATATTTGCTAAATGTTATTTTTCGTATAGAATTACCTCTCTATAAGCAAATTTCATAGTTGTTTAAAAGTATTTTATATTGTAATTGTATATACTCATTGTATATTGTATATACTTATTTATCTTTATGTTGAAGGTCGTACGAAGCTCGTCAATTTTTATTGAAATGCTTTGGTAAAATTAACAGAAAAATACCATTTTAGAATGTGTATCAAAATTTGATAATTTCATCATAATACCTAAGAGCGTGGCATAAAAAATCTTTTATACGGTTAAGTTTACTTTCCTGTTTGGTATTTTTACTAGTTGTGTGATAATAAGGACTATAATTTTAAAAACCAGAATTTCCGGTAAACTATTGCATTCATGAACGAAAAATTGGCAAAAATATGGTTTAAATTCGACATATTTTGGTTTTGACCAGAATTATGGAATTTTTTTTTACCTGAAATATCATCATCATACAGTACAGCAAGTTTACCAGAATTTCTTTCTTCCCGTATTATTATTGATAGTTCGCATTATGGTGCAAGCAAGCTAAGTACAAATTAAAAGAATATGCTTGAATTATTATTTTTACGTATCATAGCTAAACATTAATTGCCATCGTTAATTTTCATTTTAGAATTTTAAATATTTAATTTAAACCTTCTTTTTCCTCCAAAAACCTCTTTGTATTTACTTGTAAAAATAAATATACATAAAGGGTATAAAAAGAGCAGCATCTTATTTCGCGACTTAAAAAAAAGGCGCAAAAAATGCTTCTTAACAGTAATGATTGCATTATTATTCATGAAAACCTCCACATTTAACCAACACATTTTTAGAATTATAATGGCTTTTCGGAAAACTTCGTTCCTTGCAGATACTGAAAAAGAAGAACAAAAAGAAAAATTCTATCTAAAGCAATAAAAAGAAAACAATAATCATTTTGCCTAAAAATATTTTTCTACTAGGAATCGTTGTTTTTCTAACTTGAGAACAACAAATTGTTTGATCTGATTATTTGTTACAAAAGCATGCACTGTTTTGTTTAATGATATAATCATAATAAAAAAAATCATTTTTTTAACATAAATAATGTATTTTTAATGTTCAATTTTGTAATAATCTATTTTCTCTTATTATGGATTCAGACTCTTCTTGGTACTAATAGTAGTAATAATATTAGAATAACTTAACCCCCTTCATAAAAAGTAATCAGAAAGAATACAATTTATAAAATGGTATTAAGTAAGAAAGAATAAAACGTAGAAGTTTAGATGATGTCAGAACAAGTTAATATGGAATGAGATTTTTTAGGACCTGAAAAATTAAATTTCCAGTTAGTAGACAGTGGCCGGTAAGCTCTAATGACTCGATATCCACTTTTCCTCAACCGTAATATTAAGTCGATAACCGATATGGATAGGTCTTTATCATTTAATAGCCACGTTTTTCAATTTTTTTTCCCCCTTGAACTAAATTTTATTAAAAAAAAAATCATATAAGAAATAATCTACATCTATAAAAAGTTAATTCAAAAATAAAAATAATATAAATATGTGCTAAAATTTGTGGGGGGGGGGGCTACTTTAATGCTCATGCTACAGTGAATGACTGCTGAAATCAAGAGAATGTCAACTCTTGACCGGTGAATGTGTCACCGGCGTATGTCAACAATTACATAGTCACTTTGGTGAGTGTCCGAAATATTTATTATATCCGATTTAATTTATTTATTCGACATATAAATATATTTATTGTTATTATATTTATTCGTATATCTGCTGAGGATAAATTAGGAGAAACATTAAATACATACCGGTTAAATGCATACTGGGCAGTGGCACTTGACCTTAAAAAAACATTGATGTAGGGCATACCGGGCAGTGGCACTTAACTAGACCTAGTATATATTTCGGACATTTACTGAAGCGACTAAGTCAACATTCACCGAGGGAAGTCAACGACCAATTGCAGACATTCACAGTTACACATACATTACAATATTGAAATGCGTAAAATGTTAAGGAACTCTCCTCCCACATGAAACATTCCACCATAAATTGATGAAGTATCAAAATTTTGAATGGAGACATTCAACGTTTTAATAAAAATTCTGTTTTCCAGAGATTTTTTCTACGTTATGCACTTTTATCATTAAAAGTTTTTTTTTTAAAGCGATGGGAAAAAGTAATCGCTTGTTTAACTAATTTAAGTAACCACTTTCTTTTGTTGATTCGTTGCGAGTAGAGTGGCAAGTGGCGTTATTTTCAGGTTTAGTTCTGTTTCTGTTTAAAGAATTGTGTGCTGCCATCTATATTTCATTTTAATAAGTCACGTGATTAGTGAATGTTTTATGCAGTTTAGTTCGCTAGATGTCGTACAAATAGGTATTGTGTTTGTCGTGTTAGTATTTTGTGTATGTTTTTATTTTGTGTTCGTCATTAAATTATGTCAGTTTTAAGGGGTCGTTAGTTTCGATTATTTAGTAACCAAGTTTTATACATGTTTACTAGAACTAGGAAATAAAATCGAACAGTAAAACGAAATAGAACAACAAAAAAAAAATTCTTTAAAAGTTATTAAATGATAAAATTAAGAAGTTTTTATAATTTAAGTGGATTTACCAAAGTTCTTTAAATGGGCATCAGAAATATTAAAATTTATCAGTGAAAATATTTTTAACTACCTTTTCCTTAATCTTTTAGAACTTTTGCTATGAACTTAAAGCAAATAAAATGTCATCAACGTCATGGCTAGAAGTTTGATTTAGTCGGTATAAAATATAAGAAATATAAGTAAACATTTTTAATATAATTTTGGACTGTGTTTTTAGGAAAATAAATGTTTTTAAATAAAAAAATTAAATATGAAAGTAAAAATTAAAAAATCAAATTTTATAAATAAAACTTCAATGTTAAGAATGCATAAAAGTAAAATACACTTAGAAATAAAATGAAAAAAAAAATTAAATATAATTTTAGAAAAACTTTAATTTTTATATTCAGCTGTATAATGTCCCAAAATATTTTTAAAATAAGAGTGCAAAAATAGAAATGATTTTAAACTGATATTTCTTAACATTTTCCATTGTAATTTGTGTATTAATTTATTTATTTGCAAATTTTACTAAGAAATTTATGAATTTTAGCGCAATTTTTAAACTATTTCTTTGCATTTTCCTAAGAAATTTTTATATGTACACGTAGTAATTAATTATGGTGATTCAAAGTGTACAATACGCAAAAAATTGAAAAAAATAAGGGGACTATCATTAAATTTTGATCTAATGACTTAACCCATTGTGATAAATATTAATATTAAAATTTAAATATCGTCTGCACTAATTGATAATTGATTCCAAATTATTGAGTCTAAACTTTAAAAAAGAAAGTTTTAAAGAAAAGGGTTCAACATTTTTGACCTCTTTTCTAGTTTAACTATTCGCACCATATTTTCCAGATTGCAGCTATCTCCCATATTTTGATGATCAAAAATACAAATCCATCGAAAAGAGGTATTCAGAGAAAAAGTATTTTTATGTCTGATTGCGTAACTTAAAATATCGTCTGTTCTAATTTAGCATATTTAAGGTTAGGCTTACGAACCATCAAAACTGATTCGTGTAAATTCGTACGTAGAAATTCGATATTAGATCAAAAGTTATAATGATGTTTGCTTTTTTATACATAACTTTAAACATAACATTATGTTTTATATTATAATATGTATGTAAAAAAAATGTTTGGAATGAAAATTCGATTATTTTTCTGTCTTTTCCAAACTCAGATGTTAATTCAAATAAATATTTAATTCGAAACTAAAAAAAAAAGAATCCGCCTGTTATAAAATGGATTGCTTACTTATTACGTTGATAATTTGCTATTTTTTTTTTTCAAAACTGTGCACAACGAATTCAGGTGTGGGTGATTTTTTTGACGCACCATTTCACAATTATAACATAAAAGAGAAGAAGAAGAAAATGAATACAGATCTGGTTTTAGAAAAATAAGAGTTGTACATGAGCGAGGAGAAATGCATAATGAAAAGAACTGTAATCGAAATGTATCACTAGATGCTTTTTTAAAATAAGTGTCAAGATTAGTAACGGTAATTGAGTTTAGAATTATACATTCAAGCAATTAACGAATGTGACAAGGGCATTAAATATATGACTGGATTTAGTTTGTCTCTGTGGCGATGAAAGATTTGAATCGAATCGTTTTCAAAATTCTGTGAGTAGTTCAAGCTTCGAACATTTAAGTTTTTAATAGAGTCTTTTGCACACATATATCATCGACGCATTGTGATGTGTTAACTGTTTTATATGTCCAAATTTAATTTGTTTAATATGTCCAAATTTAAATTATATTTAACTCTTCAAAAAGAAAAAGCAAAACCTGAGATGAAATGAGTGTTAAACTTTCTTACAAGACGCATTACTTGAAAATGTCGCCAGTAATTATAAAACTCTGATATAATAATCGGTTTTCATTTAAGCACTCTGTATTCTTTTAAGCACTCGTTGGATAAATACTATGAATAAATGTGTTCCAAAACTTACGCAAGAAGAATTTTGATAGCAAGTGCAAGTTTTTAATTAAAATTGGGAGATTTTTATTAATTCATGAAATATACAGCAAACAGTGCTATTCGAAAAGTAATGTGGAGATCTAATTATTTTCGAAAAATTACTCGTTACCCTAGAATTTGAGTCAACCGTCTGCACTATCTTCTTAAATTCAAATTTGTCTGTGACGCTATCACAGTCAAAAATGGATTATTATTGTAACAATTAGGTTTAATCTAACGAGCATGCAGCAAAATCTGCACTTATAAGGTAGATAAAAATTATTTTTTAAGAAATTTTGTGGATTGAACTAATATTTTTTGCACTCTCTTAAATGAAAAGGATCATGGAAATTTAAAGAATGAAATGAATTCCAATACGGTCTATAAACAAGTCATACAATGTTTATAGTAACCAAAATGTTCGGAAAGTAAGGATTTATTTCTAAATTTTTTTCCTTTTACCTTTTAAATTCTTGATATTTTAATCTTCTATAAAATTCTAAGTCTTCTATTAATCTTCTATTTAATCTAAAGGGAATTAATTGGTATTTTCTAAAATCACCAAATTCTTTAGTTTGGCACGCAAATTTTTTCAAGAAACTGAAACAAATATTAATTTGAGACTTACAAGCGACACATCACGCGTGGGTAAGTAAGTTTGACACAAGCGCATGACGTCACTTGCAGGTATCCAGCTAAATCTGATTCGAAAATTGATTCAGTGTGATAATAAAATCAAGTCTTAAAACTGTAAATTAACACGCCACGCACAACCACGTGATTCGAAGCAACCTTGTGATTAGTTGCAAATACCCAACTGAGAGCCGCGGTTTCTCAGGAAATAGGACGTTCGTCTCCCACTGAAGTGATTTAGGTTTGAATCCCGACTGTGGCTGGTTGATACGAATAATACTCATCACGGATCGCACTGATCAGAGTGTTGATTTAAAATATCCTCAATGGTTGACGGATCATGGGTTAGAATCCCCTTGCTGTCGGGCTAACCGCAGTGGGTTTTCGTGGTGTTCCTCTCCATGTAACGCAAATGCAGGTTAGTTCCATTAAAAGGTCCTCCACGAAGGCTACTTTTGTCTTAATGCTCGATGCAGGAGTTCTTTTGTCTTATGGGTTGTGTTCAAAATTACAAGACTATGGAGTTGAACATTGATAGTCGTTAACTCAAAGTCGAGTCAGCTGCTCAAAGCGGGAGAAAGAGAAAAAAATTCCAAATCGAGAAAGTTTAATAATTAAAAATGATTTTTATTGTACTTTTCTCAGCATTATTTTCTCGTCTTAAAAAAATTTGAGATCTTCGCATGTTGTGATAGTCTGAAGTACCCGCTGTTGAGCTCGAGGTTTCTGCTACTAAGCCCTTACTATGGTAAAAATCCGGCAGTAGGGGAAGGAGAAGGGCATTACTGTCACGTACACTTTTTTGTTTCAATTTCTAATGACTGTTTTGTAAACAGAATAGATACGAAACTCAGGTCCTATAGGTTCTTAGGAACGATACTCAAATTAATTTTTTAAAGAATGGATGATCGGCTGCTAGGTGGCATAAACCTTAGGTTTTAAAAAATTCAAGCAGCAATAAAATTAGACACCTAATTTTGTTCACCTGAACGGCAATGTTTCCCGTTGACCCCGATTTCATTAAAAAATTAATATAAAATCATAATCGCAAATTCAAGGCGCTAAGATTTACAGTTTATTATTAGTAACAGCTGTAATAAAATGTTCGCTATATTGCAAAATTTATACAAAAAATATAAAATCTAACAAACCCCAAACTGTAAACTACACCCACAATAAACTAACAAACATTTTCATTCTTTTCTCACTCTATCAAAATATAAATAAAAACCCAGAACTCTGTAATTTCGTGAGTAACTCACGTGCCGAAACCTTTCGAAAGAGCTCTGAATGGATGGTTGACTGATTGAAAAACAATAACTAACTTCCCACGACCGGAAGAAATTTAGAAAACTTCCGGTTTATCTCTCCTCTTATGTTATGCTTACGATGTGATATGTGAATAGGATTAATATTCTAAAATGTGATTTTTTATCAAACTTTACCGAATTTTACCATTTATAAGAGTTTGCTGCAATTTATAAATTCTAACAGGGCGTTAGCTGAAAGCAAATTTAAGAAATTTAATATCATAATGTAAAAAAAAGTGTAAGGTTTACCACGCTTTGAGTAATATCATTTACTTGGCTATAATTGTGTAATCGTCGATTGTTTTCTTTTGGGTAGCATCAAGACCTGCTTGCGAAATCTTCCAAATTCATTTGTTGTTTGTTTCGTAAATTGAAAGAATGCTCGTAATATTATTGCATGGCGTGCTTTTCCAAGATTATTTATAAAAGTCAATCGGAAGTAGTAATTACTGCAAATTTTGACACCTAGCGCAGCTTAGCTTTGCTCTGTGAGGCAATGTTCGAAATTTTAACGGACTTCAACAGCCATCTAAAGCTTGTATAAAAATTGAAATAAAACGTTCTAAATTGAAATCACGTCCACGTGATCATGGACAGCTGGTATTGGAAAGGCTTGTTTCATATATCGTCAGTGAGTTTTCCAATATGGACATAGCTTTAAAAGCGTACTTACGAAAATGTATATATTGACTAAAAGCATGTTTACTAAAATGAATATAGCTCGAAATACTTATTTCAAAAAATGGACACACCTTAAAAAACATGTTTGCAAAAATGGACACAGCTAGAAATGCGTGTTTACAAAAGCGGACGTAACTTGAAATGCATGTTTACGAAAATGGACATACTCGAAATGCTAGTTTGAGAAAATGGGCACAGCTAGAAATGAGTATTCACGAAGATGGACCTAGCTATATAAGAAAATGGACATTTGATTTCGATTTTCGAACTTCTTTCACAAATACTGTACTTTTGTTCGAGAATAAACTACTGAATCCAAATAAATTCTTATTGCGATGTCATCCATTTGCATAAATAACTTTGTGAATTTTATTAAATTCCTTCTTTCCTTATTTATTTAAAAATAAAAGACTTTAAAAGTCAATAGTCGTTTTAACAAGGTTGACAAGGATGCTATAAATTTATAAAAGTGGCAGCAGATTCATTTTGTAGCAATTAAGAGTATTAAAATTCGTTCAGTGTTTTAAGTGCGAAGAGATAGTCTGAAAACTTACATCCGTAATTTAGCCTCCTCGAATCTCAAATATATCTAGTCCCCCCGACCTCGAAGTCCGAGACTTTGTCCAGTAATGATTAATATTTAGAGTTTAAATAAGTTAAGAAAAATAAACCCATAATTCCTGGTTAAGTTGTTAAATTTGGTTTAGAAACTAAAAAGATGTATTTGTTGTTGTGTCTACATCTTCGTAAACACGCATTTTGAGTTTCGTTCAAATTAGTAAACATGTTGTTGTTGTTAATTTGCGTCGCACTAGAGCTGCACAATGGGCCATTGGCGACGGTCTGGGAAACGTCCCTGAGGATGATCCGAAGACATGCCATCGCAATTTTGATCCTCTGCAAAGGGGATGGCACCTCCGCTTCGGTAGCCCGACGACCTGCGCGCGAAGTCGAGCACTTCACGGTAGCAGAGTTTAACGAGGACCAATACCGCACACCCTCGGTCCCTACGCAGACTGATCCAAGTCGGCACCCACCCGCACACTGACCGTAGCCAGTGATGCTTGACTTCGGTGATCTGCTGGGAACCGTGTCTTAACGATCAGTCCACTGCGGGACTAGTAAACATGTATTTTGTGCCCTGTTAAGATTTAAAGTCTCACGAACGATTTGATACCGCCGAATGATGATATGATACTGTTACGAAAATATTAATTATGTTTTTTAATTTTTATTCATTACAAATGTACATACGTAATAACGCATGATCTTTAAAAAGCATACATTATAGACACAGTGACTTCTTGAAAATTTGAAAAATGTTTAAGCATAGTATTTTTATTAATATCTATTGGGCAATAGCAACGCTTTTTTAATCAATTTTCTTAAAGCAGATTTTTTGAGCTTCATAATAATCGAGAATAGATTCAAATTTCAAATTTTAAACTGAAAATCGTTATTCAAAACAAAAATAAATTCCTCCAAATAAGTTATTTCAAAAATAGTTAACTCTATAATTAGAGTTCTTTTTTTCATGACTGTCTCCATATTCTATACATGATTATTTTTTTAATCCCATATGTGAACAGGATTTAATAATATTTACACCTTATATAATAAGACCTCGCTAGCATAAGTTATAAATCTTTAATGTTTCCTATAAAACAATTCCTAATATAAAAATTGAAAAAAATAAAAAATAAAATGATGTTTATTGTTGTTTTTCTCTCTTTTTAATAAAAATATACTTGTAGATTTTACATTTTTGGCGCAACCTCTCATTTTTTGAACACAATTTTTTTCCCAGCCCCCACTTTTTTTCTTTAAGATTTTTTTTTACGTATCATTTATGAGTTTTATTTATTTTAAAAGACATTGTTCTCTTGCAGTATCCATATCTATCAAATTTGGAGAATTACATTTATAACTTGTGTCAAAATAGTTAGAATAATAATTAAATTATTCTTTCACTGTAACTATTTGGCGGAATTCCTGTTTAATCATTATTAATTGAAAATATTCATCACGCATATCGAAAGTTTCAAATCTATCCTGTTTGATTAATTCTTTTATTTCATCAACACGTATATGTATTCAATTTGTAAAGGGTCGGAAATTAATGTGCCGTGCAAATCTTTGAAATAATATTCATGTTATACTAAATTCAGATAAGTTGGGGACTAAATGGCGTGCGAAACTTGTTTGCGTGATTTTTGTAACACGCCTAACAATTAAATGTAACAAAATTCTGTTGTTTATAGATACGGATGGCTTTACTCCTTGTTATTATGAATTTTTTTTTAATGTATTATTTATAGTAGCACGAGTTTGACTCCGTTTGGTTGTTGTTACGTGATTATTATTGTCCGGAAATGAGCGTATAAGTATTAACTGTAGTTAGTGAAATGCGTGAAATGTTACTTACAATTTAACAAAGTATATATTTCCACAGTGTTTTAAAAACACGTATAGAAGATACATTGACTAGGCATTGAAGTCACTTTCTCTTATATAACTATCTATCCCTCTATATCTATATATATGTATGCATAAGTTAAAAATATAAAGAAAACAAGGAAAAAGCTCTAAAAAAATTTTTAAAGGAGAAGAGCAAAGTTATTAAAAATGTTTTTTAAAAAATTTTAAAATTTAAAAAAAAATTAGAAAATGAAATCAGGAAAATATATAATCTTGTCATCAGCGCACATGATTATATCCGAAAAAAATAGTGCTGTATATATATATATATATATATATATATATATATATATATATATATATATATATATATATATATATATATATATATATATATCTATATATATATATATATATATATATACATACACACATGTGGCAATTAATTGAGATGAACCGTCATTTTTTAGCAGATTTCTGTTTTGTACTTATTAAGGCAATGAGGAAAAGCTAAAAGCTTCAGATGCGTTATAATTAGCGGAACAGTAAAATATTTGACAATTTTTCGACAAGAGTTTGCTAGATTAAAAATTATTCTAGAATTCCAATTTTTTTAATGGGTTTAACATGTACAAACTTGTTTTCATTTTTTACCGAATTAACAAAATGTTTATTTTTGAAAAGATAAAAACGCATCTTTTAATAAAAGTTTTTACAATACGATTCAGAAGTTTTCAAAATCCTCTAAAGTTATTTTGTAACAGCATTGATTAAGGATTTTTTAAGTGGATTCTTCCGATATTGAAGTATATACAAAAAGCGTTATTATTTTAATCTAACATAGATTTCACCACAGTACTGCACACTGCAAAATCAAAGATATCTTTACAGGCATTTGGAATTTTTGAGAATATTTACCAGAAAGGCATGTCAATCAGTCGAAAAATAAAATAAAAATTAAGAAAAAATGCTGCATCATCTTAAAAAAAAAAAATCCACTTTCTTCTTTTTAGTTTCCTGATTTTATTTTAACTTCACACTATTTATGATCAAGTTAAGCAGCTTTAATACTCCTGACAGTATTACATATTTCTTCATTTTTTGTTGCTATTAAAAAAAGATATGACGATTTCAATTGAAAAAGACCTGATGATATCATGAAAGAACTAATAATTTAGTGTTAAAAATCTTTGATCTATTCATCGAATCGTTTTGTATTTTTCTTAGATAACCCCTCTTTTGTGAGAGCAAATGTGTACTACAACTATCTAAAAGAAAGCTGCTGTGATTAAAAAAAATGTAAAGAAGAGTTTATTCTTTCGAAAAATGTTGCAAAGAGAGTAAAAAGATACGACGCAGAAGGATAGAACCAGCAACGTAGCAAAAACTTTGCTTTTAACATTTTAGCACTGAAATGAAAAGGAATTATGCATTAATAATGAATAAATATATGACCATTACTTTATTGTTTAGTTGTGATCTTATTCATTTATATTTACTAGTACGATTGGTTTAAAAAAATAAATTAGGATTTTAGAATGAATAAAATGTAATAATCGGGATTAATATGATGCTTTAAGGAAAAGAAAAGAATTTCAATTATATAATAAATAAAACAATGGTAATTCCAAAAAGTAGTAACTTAATTGTGGAATGCATGAAATCCACCATTTTCAGATTTTACTGTGCAATCAAATGCTGCCCAATAAACCACCATATTTTAAGATATTTGACTTTAAAATTCCTGCATCTATTATCTTCCATTGAAATAACAAGGAGAAACGAAAGGTTGAAAATACTCTCTCTCTCGATTCGCAATACAGTAGCGTGGTTTCATTTTGAGGGTAAATAATACAGTGATAAGCGCGCTTTATTATATTTCACCTCAATGCTGCTAACAAATGGAATTCATTGATAAAATTAAGCAAACTTGGGAAGGATATGGATAACTAGAAAAATCCGAGATATAAACCGAAACATTGTCTACTTTTTTAAAACATCAATTTTATTTTTAAATCATAGCGTTAGGATGCTCTTGAATATGCTCTTAATCGTTTGAGTTTTGGACTAAATTAAATAGCTTATAAAATATTTTATAAATATTTCCTGTAATTTATGAGTAATTTTGAAAAAAATATGAAGCATATTCTTTCATATGAAGCAGGTTTCAAATGAGCCACCAGTGCAAGAAATATAAAAAATTCTAAATTGTTCACTAAATTATCCGAAATTAATCTTTATTAACGAAATTAACCAAATTAGGTACATTTCATTTTAGATGACTTCGGTTGGTGTTTAATTTTACTGATAGATCAAAATTAAAATATCACAGTGATGAATATTCGATAGTGTAAAAATAATATTTGAATTGATAACTAAGCAGTGATGATCTCAGAAGGAGAAAGGAAAGGAATAAAATAAGTTAACCCTTTGACGGTTATGAACGAGTTCAGCTCGCAATCGAATCGTGCCTCATAATGCGCGCAAACGAGTTCCGCTCGGGAGCAAGATTTTGACCGTAATGGTTAGCATACCTGCCAACTTTTAATCCCTTCCATTATCATTTTTCCCAGTGGTATTAAAATGGAATTAAAACTTCAATTTTAAGCAAACAAATACGTTGTATTTGAGAAAACTGAAGTTAACAACCATGATAGTAACGCATATTAATATATGTGCTTAATTTTTGTAAGAATAGTGGTGATCAAAATCATCTAAAAATTAAGTTTATAAAAGAAAAAATAGTATATACTTACTACCACTTTAAATATGAAAATAAAATCTTCCGGAAAATCCGGAAGAGTTGGCAGGCATGGGTTAGTAACGAGCACTACTCGCGTAGTTCGCCATCATTATTCTGCATTGACCATGTTAAAAACGAAAAGTACGTAAAAACTGTTATTTATGTACTACGAATACTTTAAAAAATTTTTAAAACGCGTGAGGCGAGCTATCTACCGCATCCATAGATGCCAACTTGCTCCGCTTTGTAAAATAGTATTTCCTAGTGATAGCGAAAGTCAAGTTACTCTCAGCTTAGTATTTTTCCTTTTAAGTAATTTTTTCACCACTAAATATCAAAAACTATAAGTAACATATTAAATGCAACGTAAAAGCAACAATCTACTGGTTACTCTATTAAAAAGTATGCGTAACTGTCCTTCTCCAACGAAATTTACTACATAATTTGCTACCACTTTATTATAACAATTCCAGAAGACGGCAACGCCAGAGAAGGGTGACATTTTCGGAAGAACGGAGGTGGAAAACAGATGCCACTTTCGACTACTGTTTGCACGTAATACTGCGCGAATTAATGAAACGAAAACTGCTCATTTCCCTGACCGTCAAAGGGTTAACATATTTTAATTCAGTTCTCGTATATTGCGAATTCTATACAGCAATATTTGCAATACAGCATACTTTCTATTAAGTAATGAGAAAAGTAGCAATTTATTTTTTATCCATCTGAACTGGGCACTTGCACTTCAAGAAGAAGAAGACCTCCCATACCCCCACACGTGACCTATGACGTCGGAGCCAGCTAATCTTTATCTGTAAAATATCGAATTAAAGTTTAGCTAAGTTTCTCTACATAAGTTAGAATGTTAATTAACGATAAGTTAATTAAATACAGAATCGTATCGTTGAAATATAATTCTTTCTCGTCAACTTTCTGTTCTTAACTTAGATTTATTATTTGCTTATGCATTTTAGTGTAACCGTGACATATTTTTGTTTTGTGTACCTGGCAACTACGATTCATAATTAGTTTATGTTCTACGACACGTGGCTTTATGCCTGCCTTTGTGTTAAGTTCCTGTGTAAATATTTAGTGAAAGAATCGAAATATTTGAGAAAGATTCTTCGAGAAAGAATTCAGAATGTGTCACTTGCGAGAATTGATATTTGCCGGGCTTGGCTTGCTCGAAATAGAATGGAAAGAACAGTTGCTAACGTAAACAAATTCCACGTTTCAACAACCAATGAGGATCGAGATATCCACACTACGTCACTTGCAGGTATACCATTATCGCATTGCTCCTAGTTTGGAAAATAATTGTCTTTTGCTATCTTTTTCTTCCTAATTAACAATTTCTGAGATTTAATGCACTTTGTTTTGCTTTGGGTATGGAAAGAGACAACAATGGACAATGTAGATCAGTGAAAAGGACGAGGTACTTCTCGATATCTAAATTGTTAAGCGATTTTTAACTGTCATTTTTATCGTGATTGAAAATAGAACAAACAATTTTTGACATTTAAAGTTACAACTTTAATTTCATAAAAAAGCTGACTTTTGTATCTTTACCATTGATAATTAAAAAATAAAAAAATCAGCACAAGTAGGGGAGTTAAAAAGGTAGATAACCGTTCCGATATTATTAACAAGCATTACCTTCAGTATTGAGGCACAAAATAAAAAAATATATAGATTTCTGTATTTTTCATCATTCTGTGTGATGATACTTGTTTTTAATAAACAAACATTACAATATTATATTGAGACACAGAATATCGAAAAATATATATATATTTTCTGCATTTTTCATCATTATGTATTTCGTTATTCTGTGTGATGATACTTGTTTATTATTTACTAGGAGGCTTCGCCCCCTGCTCGCTTGCGCTCGCCAACCCCCGGAGCTGCTCTCGCAGTTCATTTCGGATTGCTTCGTAATCCGATGCTCGCTTTGCTCGCTCATTGGATACGTTCTTAACGTCTAGCTTTTGTATACTTTTTTGAACACTGAAGTTCCGAAAACTTTTCACTGTAGAAAATTCTAAACCTGTGCATTTCAATATTAATTTGAAATTGCAAACAGTTTACATATATTCTTAATCGCACTATTCTAAATTTCAGTTGTTGCGAAAAGTAACTGCTGTAAGTTTTATTTTAAAGTCTTTCCCACCAGAGGGCTAAAACCATGTGTTGTAAAACAATATGAAATAGTACTGAAAGTCGGATGTAAAGCATCAGCTTCGATTAAGATAATTTTGTGAGAGTTTTTTTGATAATTCGGTGAGAATTCACCCGATTAGACATATGATGCTCACTACGTGCTCTTGTGCGCCGAAGCCTATCAATTAAAACGTATTAGCGTTTTATATAATATGGATTAGCCATATGATGCTCACTACGTGCTCTTGCGCGCCGAAGCCCATCAATTAAAAATGAAAACTGTTGCCAACGCGAGAAAAGAAATATCATCGGTTTTATTGATACATACGTATTAGCGTCTTATATAATACTAGTTAAATTTAGTAGGAATAACACGATCTGTGATGTAGGCTATAGTATACCCAATTAAAACGTATTAGCGTTTTATATAACATGGATTAGCCATATGATGCTCACTACGTGCTCTTGCGCGCCGAAGCATATCAATTAAAAATGAAAACTGTTGCCAACGCGAGAAAAGAAATATCATCGGTTTTATTGATGCATATGTACGTATTAGCGTTTTATATAATACTAGGAGGCTTCGCCCCCTGCTCGCTGGCGCTCGCCAACCCCCGGAACTGCTTTCGCTGTTCATTTCTGATTGCTTCGCAATCCGATGCTCGCTTTGCTCGCTCATTGGATACGTTTTTAACGTCTAGCTTTTGTATACTTTTTTGAGCACTGAAGTTCCGAAAACTTTTCACTGTAGAAAATTCTAAACCAGTGCATTTCAATATTAATTTGAAATTGCAAACAGTTCACATATTTTTCTTAATCACACTATTCTAAATTTCAGTTGTTGAGAAAAGTAACTGTTGTAAGTTTTGCTTTAAAGTCTTTCCCACCAGAGGGCTAAAACCATGCGTTGTAAAACAATATGAAATAGTACTGAGCGCCGGATGTAAAGCATCGGCTTCGATGAAGATAATTTTGTGAGAATTTTTTTGATAATTCGGTGAGAATTCACCCGATTAGCCATATGATGCTCACTACGTGCTCTTGCGCGCCGAAGCCTATCAATTAAAACGTATTAGCATTTTATATAATATAGATTAGCCATATGATGCTCACTACGTGCTCTTGCGCGCCGAAGCCTATCAATTAAAAGCGAAAACTGTTGCCAACGTGAGAAAAGAAATATCATCGGTTTTATTGATACATACGTACGTATTAGCGTTTTATATAATACTAGGAGGCCCCGCCCCCTGCTCGCTAACGCTCGCCAACCCCGAGAATTGCTACGCAATCCTATGTTGTTCACGCCGTTAACCATGGCTCGCTGCGCTCGCTCGCCAATGAACACAATGTTCTAGCACAAAGACATAATATATTATCATCAAAGACATAGTATTTTATAATCAAAGACTATTGTACTTATGTAGAAGAATTCTACCAATGTTCTTATTGGCTTTTAAAAAAGTATATTAGCTATTTAGATTGTACATGGTGAAAAAATCAAAACATTAGCTAAATAAGAAACATATTAGCAAAACAAATTATCAAATATTGCTTCACTAATATTCTGCATTTTAAAGCGTGAAAATTCAATGCATAAATAAACGCGAAATATAAAAAAATTCAATGCATTCAATACAAACACTTAAACGTTTTTTAGACGTTTAGGTAGCTCCCAGTAGAAAAATATCAATTCAACAGCGGCCTTTTAAAGCATTCTCACTTCAATTAATTAATTAATTCCTATTGAAAGTTTAAATTAAATATTGTCATGTTTTTAGTGCATGAGTCTGAATTGAACAACCTGATAATGCTCACTCTGGTTATTGTTATCTGGTTGCTCACGACGTGCTCTTGCGCGCCGAATCCAATCAATTAAAAATGAAAACGGTTGCCAGCGCGAGAAAAAAAATATCATCGGTTTTATTGATACATACATACGTACGTATTAGCATTTTATATAATAAGATAGATAGATAGATTATAAACAAGTATTACCATCAATATTGAGAAACAGAATGAAGAAAAATCTGTATATTTTCTGTATTTTTCGTTGTTCTGTGTCTCGTCATTCTGCGTGATGATACTTGTTTATTGTAAACAAATATTACAATATTATATTGAGACACAGAATGCAGAAAAATATACGTATTTTCTGAATTTTTCGTCATTCTGTATCTAGTTATTCTGTGTGATGATACTTGTTTTTATAAACACGTATTACAATATTATATTGAGACACAGAATAAAGAAACCTTTTAGTACGAAAATTAGTTTTTTCGCCATTCTTAACGAGTATTACTATCAATATTGAGAAACAGAATGAAGGAAAGTCTATATATTTTCTGTATTTTTCGTCGTTCTGTGTCTCCTCATTCTGTGTGATGATACTTGTTTATACTTTATAGTACCAAATCGACTTTTGACTTTTTATTTTTTTAATTGTTTTTTTAAAGCTTTTTCCCACTCTATTACGATTATTGCTCCATAAAAAAGATAATTGTACTTTTTCCAAACATTGTTCGCTTGCTTGTATTTGAAATTATTGATGAAAAATGAGTCCCACGTTATTGATATGAGGCAATGATAAAAATTTATACTGTAAAAATCGATATTATATCGATTTACTGTAGTGGTTATTACTATTGTTATGATGGAAATGATAATGATAAATATATTAAATACATTTTTGTTTTTAAATTATTTAAATATTTTTTCACATTAATTCAAATTTATGCAACAAAGGGTACATAATGAGTAAATTCATGACGTAAAAAGTTTGTGCTATATCGATTTTTTACACCACAGATTTTATCGAGAATGCGAATTCATTTTCAAATTTCAGATGATTGCTCATTTCATTAACATACAAAGGAAAATATTTATTTAAGTGCGTTTTTAAAGCAATTAATAGATGGAAATCCAGGGTGCGTAAAAACACTTTTCAAATATCAGTTTTTCATTTAAGCATCCTGAAAAATCTTTAATGATTTAGAAACAATCTTTATATCTCCCGCACTTTCCTGTCTTTTTAAATTTCCGTCCACTTCCTCCAAACTTATATGATTTTTCCTAAGGGGAAAAAATCGATTAACTCATGTGGAGGGCGCTGTAGTCAACAGCGATGCGTTTGTAGAACCAAATTGAAGAGTAAAGACCCTTGTCCGAATATCGCGTTCAGTAGGACGCCATGTTACAGACAGACAAGACGTGCTTGGCTCGTCAAGTTCATCTCCTCCTCACTAACCAAACGTGCTTCGCTTGGTTGCCGCGGTTCCAGTTTTGTTTTTAATGCCGCTGTCAAAAAAACTCTTCCGTGTTTCTTTCAAAACTGCAGACGGTTTTATTGAGATACAAAGAATCGTTTTTTTAGAATAATATTGCGTTGCCAAATAAAAGTGGTTAAATTAGAAGATGTGAAAATTGTTTGAAAGGTAAGATAGAATAATTTTTCTTTTGTTTCTTTCGTTCTTTTTTTTTTTTTTTTTTTTTTTTTGGCACTGTTATTGACATGGCATCGGAAGGCTTGTCAACGCGTGAGTCACTAACTCGTGGGTTGTTCTATGCCTCCCACTTTGCGTAATGATTAAATTTGTTCTCCACCCTCATTTTTTTTTGCCGTTTTTCTTTTTATTTTTTTTCTAGCTGTTATTCATCTTCGTTGCAAAAATTAAAGAAAGTTAAATATATCAGTAATAATTTTTAATTGCTCTTTCATATTAAATTTGGAAAAATATTTAAGTTATTAAAAGACAAGAATCTATTAATACATTTATTTTGCCAATGGAACGTTACCCTGTCAATTTAACTTTTTAATTTTCTTTTAAGCGCAAAAATTAAGGTATATTTATTTTATTTATTAATTTTAAAATAATATAATTATTTTCTAGCAAATGCACTGTATTTTTTTCGTCTTATTTTTTAAATGGATTGAACAAATTTGGAAAACTATTCTTAAAATTCAGGAATATATTTATAAATTTTTGATTGCAGTGGAATATTATCCTGTAATATTTTTGTTATTTTCTAAATGCATTAAACTTTTTAATTTTCATTTAATTGGAAAAGTTATTGGATTTATTCTGAATTATTAATTTTAAATAACCAAATGATTTTCTAACAAATTGTACACTTAGTTTAATTTCGAAGTATGTCGGGTGAAAATGGATGAACTTATCGAATTTGCAAAATTCTCCTCTTAAACTTTTAGAAAAATTATCTCGGATGTGCATGCAGGCAAGAATGTAAGAGGACGATTAAAAAATCAAATATTCGAAAATTTTGCAGTTGTGTTTCATCAATAACTAAATAAGGTATAAAAAAATTATCTAGAAATGTATGTTTACGGTGGTTATTACGAAACACCCTGAATAAATATTTTACCATAGTATGCATTTTTAAATGAAAATTTTTATTCTTCCACTCTGGTTCTAAATATTTTCATAAATAGAGATTTTACTAAATTCACATCAACTTTGTTACGATTATTTTCTCTTACTTATTGATTTAGTGTACGTATACAATACTTAGCTAAAAGCAATTATTCTGAAATACTTGTCAAAAAAATTGTAGAAACCAATTTAATTTTCATGTGTTTCAATAAATAAATAAATTGATGATTCGTGGTCAAGTTTTGACGACATTTAAAGTTTCATGATAAATACCTTTATAATGAATGCGAAGTCAACATTTTTTTTCACCGTTTAATATGTTATGTATCTAAATATTTATGAAGAAATTGTCAATGGGATATAATGCATGAGCTATATTCTTTTGTTAAATAAAAAATCAAGAAGTTATTACGAGTTTAATATCCAACTCATAATTAAATACTTATTCAGGGGAAAAAAGGACAAGTAAAAAAGACTTGAAAAACCTACGTATATTATATTTTTGAATGGTCCGATTTTTCTAAGAGGTTCTTTATTCAAATTTTCTAAAAGTTAAATTTTTTTTAGGATTTTCATATTGTGTGATATAGGTGCAAGTTTATTCATCGCCCCAAATATTAAGCTCTAAATTTGCAATTAGCAATGTATGTCATATTTTCTATTCCATTAATTATACTATAAATAGGGGCCTATAAATTATGCAGAAATATTTTTAAATTTCTGCAACAAAATCATCTGGACAATGTGTGGATAATCTAGGAAATAGAGGAGAAAAAAAACTTAATTTAAGAAGAAATGCATTTTTCATTTTCCTTCTTATTTTAATTGTAATTTTTCAATCATTACTTTAAGAGTTGCGGTGGCTCAGGGCGTTCGTCTCACAATGAGGTGACCCAGGTTCGAATCCCAGAAGGAACTGATTGGTACGAACTCTACTTTATTAAGTGCAGTGCTGACTTAAAATATCCTCAGTGGATCACGGGTTACAATCCTCTTGCCATCGGGCTGACCATGAGATATTTTGATGGTTTTCCTCTCCATCCCTCCAGAGAAAATGGGAGTTAATTCCATCAAAAAGTCCTCCAAGAAGGCAAATTTATCCCAATACTTGACCCAATAGGAGCCGAGGTGGCTCAGGGGATAGAGTTAGCCTTCCTTAGGATCGAATCCCAGCGATAGCTGGTTGAAACGAATTCCACAACCGACTAGCCCCAACTAAAATGCAGACGTAAAATAATCTCAGCGGACGGATCATGGTTTAGAGTCCCCTTACCGTAAGGCTAACTACGATAAGTTTTCGTGGTTTTCCTCTCCATGTAACGCAAATGAGGGTTAGTTCCATGAAAAAGTTCTCTATGAAGGGAAATTTCTCCCAATACTTGATCTAGCAGTTCCCTTGTTTTCTGGATTAGGTTCAAAATTACAAGGTTAAGGAATTGAACATTGGTAGTTGTACATCCAAATTGGGTCAGCTGTTAAACGACGGTTATAAATACTTGATCCAGGAGTTCCCTTGTCTTTTGGATTGGGTTCAAAATTACAAGGCTAAGGAGTTGAGCATTGGTAGTCGTAAACTCAAAATCAACTTCAACGACGGTTATAAGAAAATTATTACAGTAAGAACCACGGTGGATCAAGGGATTGAGGTTTCGCCACTCAATGAGGTCACCCAGGTTTGAATGGCTGATGCGATGGCAAGTCTATACAACTTCTGTACCCAGCTCTATGATCATAGTACTGAAGTAAAATATATTCCTCAGTGTTAGACTTATCATGGGCTAGAGTCCCCATACCGTCATACCAACCGTGGGAGATTTTTGCGGTTTTCCTCTTCATGTAACGCAAATGCGGGTTAGTTCCATCAAAAAAGTCCTTCACGACTCCCTTCTCCCAATTATTGATCTAGGAGTTCTCTTGTCTTCTGGATTGGATTCCGAATTATAGTGCTACGGAAGTTAAACATTGATAGTCGTAAACTCAAATTCGGATTGGTTGTTTAATAACGGCTATAAAATAAAATAAAAATATTGCAGTAAAAATTTTAACTAAATTGTTTTATATACTCGCATTAAATATCACAGCGATTATTAAACTGAGGTTGCTCCAGAAGCTGTACCTCAAACGTTGTATTTGTTTTGTCAAAATTTGACAGTACGAAGATTCATCTCTTCTGACACTACTGTATTAGGCAGCATTGAACAGCACTTGCAGCATTACTTTCTGGAAACCTCTTTGACTTCTGAATTCTAGATTTGGAGTAGCTAATGTGTTATAAATTTTCAGTAATTGCTTTTCTGTGTCATACTTTAAAAATCTGTTTTGCAGTTAACTAAAAGCGTTACTCCCGAAAAGCTAACGAAATGTTACGTTTAGCTTAGCACTCTAATAGCTAACGTCGCTAAGCTCAATCCACTTATGAATAGTGAGGCTAAGTTTGATGAGGGTAGCACTTTCAAAGAACCATTCAAATAATTAGTTCTCTTTCTCGTAGCGAAATTTTAATGACACTTGCGACCATAAATAATTATTGAAAGTTTGTAAATTATGTAAAGTTCCATCTGATCACAATATTAAAAAAATTTTGTAGCATATAATAAATTAATATTACAATAAATTAATTAATAATAATAGCATTATTATAAATTAGTGATAACTATCTTTACTTAGAAATGTCATATAAAAATACAACGGAAAAAATTTAATTCTTGCAATTAATATTAAATTATAATACATTAAAACGTTTAACAATGTTTAAAAAATATTGTGATTGTAATATAATTCGATGCTTTAATAGTTATGATAAATTTAGTTAAGAAATTAGTGAAATAGTTTTAATCTTGTTTCCTAAACTAATCGTTAAAAGCAAAGTATTATTTTAGTAATGTAATCATTTTTCAATAATGAATAATATTTTGAATTGATTAAAAAAAATGACAAAAGATTTAAACGATGTTTTAGAAAATGTTTTAAGATGTTAAAAATTTGTTATGGTTAATGGTAAATATGGTTAATGAAAATTTTGACCACTTTCCAGCTAGCTAGAGTATTCAAATTTCAACAGGTGTCCCATGCTTGATAACAATATAAGTTACAATTGTTTCCTAATTATTGCAAGCAAAATTTATCTCCATTTTTTTGAAATTTCGACCACTTCTGACATTTGATTAAAAAGGAAAAAAGCAATTAAATAGAATAAAATTTTTAAAAAGTTTTTTAAAGAAGAAAATAATTTAGTTTTTAACGTACCTTAAAGGGAAAACGTAGAGTAATTTATTTTCCTATTTAACTACTATTAGCATCTACGTAAAATGTCTCCGCCTTCCGATGATAATGCATCCAACGTTTTTCGTTTTGGGGGTTATAAAAATTGAAATGTTTTCTCTTTTTAATATCTTGATCAAAATCGAATTATTTTTATTTTCAATTCACTTCAAAGTCTTCTTTTTTTAAATATTTTTACTTATTTAAGTATTAGTCTGTATTTTCGAGAATGTTTCCGTTATTTTTATTGTTATATTCATTTCTATAAAAATTTGAATTAATATTTGATTTAGGACTCTTCAAAAATTTGATAAGAATTTTTTGACGAAATGTTTTAAAAATTGATAAATCAAAATAACCTTCTTAGTTTATAATTGAAAAATTTTCTATTATCTCACATTATCAAAATTCTATTTCCTTCTTACTGTTTTATTTTTTATTTCGCTTGCAATTATTAACTACGGAATTGCAAATGGAATGTTTAGAATAGTTTACTTAACAGCTATGATTGCTCATGTTAAATGTTTCCACATTTTACATTGGAACATTTCTGATAAAGATATATTTGCTTATCATTGGTGCATTTCTTTCTTGATTAGAGTCAGAAATGAAATAGATGAAGAAAAAAAAAACGACTAAGTTAAAAAAAAAAAAGAACATTACGGTATAGGATTTAAGTAATCATCCGCGACTGCATATAATTTCGTTTTATTTCGTTCGTAAAGTTCGCTTTCGTTATTATTACAAATATACTTTTGAAAAAAATTAAAAGCTGTTAAAAGTTAAACACGATAGTTAGAAATTTAATTCGCAATTATGAAATTCGTTTATCCGAACATAATTCCCTGCAAGAAATATATTTATTTATAATTTTTTAATTATTTTATTTAATTGTAGTCTAAAATTTTTTGAATTGTAAAGGCATAAAATTTTTTACACCATTTCAAGGAATGTAACTTTTTTGGCAAAATATAAAATTTAAGCGAAATCGGTGGAATCGTCTCTGAAAAATCGAATTATGAATCAGTCCAATATTTAAAATTCGTCTTTACAGGAATTACTAATTAATTAGCTCTGCACTAATTAATTAACAAATTTAAGATTAGGTGATTGAACCATTAAATATTGAGTCTAGTACGAGAAAATACGCTCACTAGTTATTCAGGGTTTTTACTTATTTGTTTTGCATACCGAATGCCTGATATGACACGAAGAGCTAAAGGCGTATTTTAACACTCTTGAAAAATCATTAATAAAAAGTTTAGACCAGTGTTGAACCTTTTTACTATTTTATGTACTACGTTCAAAGTTTTCAGATAAATAAGTCTACGTACATACAATCGAAATTTAATATTATCAAAAAATTTACAATACACTTTCTTCTTCGTCTTCCATTTATTTATTTTTAAATCTGCCTTTGGCTACCTTGGCATCATATTGTGCCATGTATCTTTCCGGAGAAAGTTACTTGTTTTTGAAAGGATTTAAAATGTGGTAATGACGACAATGTAAATGCTTCTCACGTTCCGCTAAAAATAGATTTTTTTTTCTCGAGGAATTTAAAAAGCAAAAAACAATTCATGTTAAACGAGGTTGAACTAATATGAGTGCAGTTTAATGAGCAATTAAATTTAATTTTTACTCATTTTTAAAGAAATTACTAGATAAAAATATATAATCAATTGTTGTAGCATTGCTAATAAATTGTTGGTTACCTTTTTATATTTGACACAGCTCAAAATGCGTGTTTAAGAAAATGGACACAACTCAAAATGCATTTTTAAAAGAGGCCTCGAAACGCACGTTTAAGAAAATGAACACTGTTCAAAATGCATATTTAAGAAAATGGATACAGCTCAAAATGCCTGTTTAAGAAAAGGGATACAGCTCAAAATGTGTATTTACAAAAATAGACGTAGCTCAAAATGCATGGTAAGTAAAATGGACACAGTTCGAAATAGGTGTTTAAAAAAATGAACACAGATCGAAATACATGTTTAAGAAAAGGCACTCAGCTCAAAATGCTAGTTTAAGAAAATGGACACTGCTCTAAATGCATATTTAAGAAAATGGATACAGCTCAAAATGCATGTTTAAGAAAATGGATACAGCTCAAAATGTATGTTTAAGAAAATGGACACAGATCAAAATAACTATTTAAGAAAAGGGACACAGCTATTTAAGGAAATGAACATAGCATTTGATTCCGCTTTTCGAACTTCTTTTATAAAAATTGCTAATTTTCTTTTTCTCTTAAAGAATATACTAATGGAACCAAAGCAATTCGTAACGTGTTGTCGTCCATTTTGCCTAAATCTCTAAGTGCATATTTTTAAAAAAAACTATTCTTTTTTAATAGATTTTAAAAGTCAATGGTTATTTTCACAAGAGTGTCACGTGTCCTAGAAATTTATAATTGTGGAGCTGAATTTATGAATTTAAATTTTTAAAAACCACTGCAGAGGCATATCTGAATAATAAGGAATCACCTGAAAAGTTACATCTGTAATATGCCACACTGTCCCCTAAATCTGGGATTTGGTGACGTAATGATTAAGCTCAGTGTTCAAAGAAGTGCTAATACGAAATTTCTCATTTAATTGTTAAAATTGGGTTGAACATTAAAAAGGTGCATTTTTTTGATGTGTCCATTTCCTTAAACATGCATTTCGAGCTCTGTCCATTTTCCTGAACAAACAATTTGCCTGGAGTTTATTTTCTTAAACTCGCTTTTCTTTCACTTTCACATATTTTGTGCTGTATCCAGATTAAAATTTTCATTTATAAATTGCTGTTAACTGTCCACATTAGTTAATAGCTGGAAATAAAAAATTTTAAAAGAAAAATAATATTTTAAAATTTTTAATGGATAAATAAGATATAAAAATTTCATTCATTTCTAAATTTTATTATTTTTTTTTCCGATTAGTCATATTATTTTTTTAAAAAGTTTTATTGAATAAATAAGATATAAAAAATTTCCTTCATTTCAAAATTTATTTTTTTTCCGAATCGTCATCTTATTTTCTTAAAAAAATTTCTATAATTATGCGCAAACCCAAACGAGTTTAATCCACGAAGATCTATTGAAATCTAACAAAAATTTATGCCACAAATACATATCTTATTTAAGAATTTCAGTTGTTTAAATCCTTAATTCTTCAACAACATTACCATCGGTTTGAAAAATACTCAGAGCAAAGGCTACGTAAAAAAATTAAAAGAACCTTTATCTACTATAATTTATATCAATAACTTCTTCTTATTTCAATATTTTTTCAAAAATTTTATCTCACAAAATGATTGCAAATATGGAACAAGGTATCATGTTAGCCATTAGTTAATAGTGATATAATTTTTTTTTCCTAATGCCTACCTGGATAATGACCTAGGAGGTCATACAGGCACCTGAAGGGCAGATTTGTTGGCAACTCTTTCAGGCGCACCATATTAGGTGGACCAACGTTGCTCCCACAGCAAGGAAAGATAGTACAGAGAAGGAAAGAACATCCATACCTTGCCCGGGATTCGAACTCAGAACCTTTCTAATGCAAGGGCAGTTCCCTAACCCCTACACAGGCCGGTCGGCGTAGTGATATACATTCTTTTGTCTATTCTGCTTTATCTGTCCTTTCTTTTCTTCGTGCAAATTTAATAGTTTTTAGGTTCACTATTATTGACCTTATTGATCTCGTATGACTAACATTTTCTTTGTTTGTTTATTCAATTTTTTGTTAAATCAAAATATACTTCAAGGAAATCCAAAGTACTTCTTGGATCTACATATAGTTACAAAACTCAAATTGTGAAAACAAGGATTCTGTAAACCATTACATTAGTACATTGGCAAACCAACCATTAAATTGGTTACATTGGTTTGGAGTGTAACCCTTTTCTACAATGGGGTGATTTAGATTGATATTAACTAGTTTGTAAGAACTAATTTGTAATAGTTAACGTTTTTTTTATTTTGCACTCTCTTGTACGGATTGTAGATTATTATTATTATTATTATTGTGGTACCGTTTAAATATTAAGTAAGCATATTTTTTACTTTTTAACTCCCTCTACAAACTTTTTCCCATGCTTACGTAAGATAACAGAAATCCCTTTGTTTTTACTTTGACTTTTGCTGTAGAAATCTAGTTTTAAGAATTTTAGGATTAAGCTCAAAAGATTTTTATTTTTCATATTTAATTTTTCATTTAAAATTTGTAATTTTTCCAATGAAATTTTTTTTAATATTTGAGAAGTTTTTTATATTTTTTGAAACAATTTAAAGATAAGGGAATTTTAATGTCTTACGTAAGCATTGCCCTTTCTCCTTTTTTGTCATAAAAAATAAACAAATAACAAAACCCTAGCTCATTTAGGTGCTTAAGCAATATTTGAACGGTCCCTTTCACCATTTTCAAAAATTGTGAAAATATGCATCTAAACATCTTCTACTCAATCAAATATTTCACTTTCGCATATGCAACTTGAAATTTTATTCTTAAATAAAAATATCGTTCCCAAAATTTTACGCATTCATAAAAAGATTGATAAGGTCACAACTTTAATATTGAAAGAATAACAAACAGAGCCACAAACACCGATTTACTGGCGTAACTATTTCGCGTGATTGAATGATAACTAAGAATAGCTTTGATGCAATCTCTGATGAATTATTAAATTTTATGAGATTGAAAATAAAAATAACAATAATAACAAAAAGCCCGTTCGCAAGGTGAGTTACCCTTTTGTATCTTTTCCCCTGCATGGCATCTTTTGTCAAAGGGAAAAAAAATAGGGAAAAAACCTATCAAACTCCCTAATGTGAAATCAATGTTACCTTAGAAACGTGTATCAAACTGGAAAGGTAACAATTTGTATTTTATTAAATGAGTCTGTAATAAGCCTTTTTATTTCTACGGTGTGCATATCTGAGTGGGATGCGCGAGAACTTTCCCAACAACCAATCAATTCTTATTTTCAGATGATGATAACAAATCGTGTTAGGGCAGGGAAAAGTTTTATCTGAATTCAGCGTAGTAGAACGAAAAAAAGTGATTTTCGAATAAAGAGAATTACTGCGAAATAAAAAGTATTAACCTTTACGGCTGTCTTCTCCCAACGTTAAAGTGTATTCAAAGTTTTCGTTAAGTGTATTTTTTTCGCACAGAAATATAATGTAACTATAGCTTTCAAAGTTTATTTACTGAATCCATTACAGTGGTAGAATAAATTTTCAAACCAAAAAGAAATATTTTTTAAAGATTAAAGGGGAAACCGATTTTAAATGTGCACTATTTATAAAATCGTTTGCTCAAAAAATCAATAATACTTCTTATAATAATTTGGCTTAATATCGTACTCTTTTATCTATTTGTCCTTATTTTCAGCTTCTATTAAAAAATCTTTTAAGAAAACGAAACATTATATTTGAAGCGTAGTTGGGAGTAAAATTACCATTCGATTAAAGAAAAATACTGTGGAATATTAAACTTTACACCTGCATTCAACCAATGTTAGTAGTTAAATTTTGCTTTTTTTTCACTTGAAATATAATATTACTTTAGCTTTCAAACTTTATTTGTGTATGAACTGCGGCTATAGAATTATTAATCACGCAAGAAAAGAATGTTTTATAATGTTTTATTTTATTAAAAAAAGTTTAATGAGAAAACGATCTTGAACGTGCAAAAATTATAAATTAGTTTTCGTTAAAAATCGATAGTATTTCTCGTGATCGTTTGGTTTATCCATCAAGCATTCCAGTCTTTTTTTTCAGTTGAGGATAACAAATTGTATTAGATAAAGAGAAAGTTTAATTTATGTATAAGGTAAGTACTAAATGGTTTTGCATGAAGAGAATTTCTGATAAAAAGTATTACTTTTTACAGCTGTCTTCTCCCATCGTGAAAGTATGAATTATAGGTAAATGTTATTCATATTCCACTCGAAATTTGATTCTATGTATAATTACTACATACAATTTGCTAACTAGTGTGAGCTAATTTATTTATAATCCATGAAAAGCGTTTTTATAGTACCAGATTTAGCTTTAAAAATGTTCAAAATTCGTAAAGAGGAAACGATTCCAAAAGTATATTTCGAATTTACAAAATTGTTCGCTCAAAATATCGCCTTCCTTGCAGCTTTCAAAAGTTAAAACTTTTTCAATTTTGAATTTAATTTTAATTTTTTGATTTTTTGCTTATGAGTGAGTTCGGATTTATTTTTAAAAAATCTGAGCCTGCTCGAGCTCGAAATTATTTATTATACATTTGATAATCCAATGAGTAAATAAAATATTTCAATAAGTAAATAAAACATAAAAAGAACAATGAAAAAGAAAAAGGCAAAAAAGCATTTGAATAATTAAAAACTGAAATTTCTATGTTAAGTTTGATAGAACATGTTTTGACATGCATGAGCTCGCCTGAGCCCGAATAATATCGAGTCTTTTGTTCTTGGATTGAGCCCATGTTTGCATCTATCGGGAATCCTATGTTATTACTGTTTTAAGAAATTATTAATGATGTAATATTTTAAAAACTGAATATTTATTTTAATGAGTTAAATTAATTAAATTCCATCAACAGATTTTTTTCTCACGCACCAGTGTAGTAAATAATATTTCGTGTTTGACTTTATTAATATTGATTCCCAGGTTTTCTTTACGATAATGTTTTGTCATAAATAAAACCCTTTGTCATAATTTAATTTAGAAGGAGCAACTCTTTGTTACATTTTATTTCGTAGCGCCTTTTTTTTTAACATTAATCTTGTTACATTTATGAATGCAACTATTTCTTTACTAAGACTCTTGTCTCCATTGAAAATGTAGAAAATATAATGTGATAAAAATTCATAATATTTGTAACATAAGCAGGTTATTGTTCATAATAATCGACAAGTTCTGCTAAATTATTTTGCTGTATTTTATTTAAATTAATCTTTTTATCAAGTGTATGAATAATGCTTAAATATTAGCTATTCATTTTAACGTGTAAATGTAATAAATTGTATAGATATTATCATATAAGGCATAACAATATTTTCAAAAATAAATAATTTAAAAAATAAATTCACATTTAAAAATATGTTTAATTAATACGCAATTTACTTAATTGAAGAACTCAAATTATAGGCATTATTAAAAAAAAAGGGTAAATTCGCTTGGTTCGTTATATCATTTTATTTTTGAAAACAAAATCGATTTTTAAATATTATGCCTATTTAGATTTAATATGACATGTACTACTTACTAAATGGTTCACATCTGACATTTTAATGCTATAGAAATTTTGTAAAGGTTAAAAACTTTTGTAACTTTCCTTTAAACTATCGCAGAAAAAAAAATTTTGTTATTAAAACTTTGACATAATTCGTTTTTAAATGACATAATTTGTTTTCAAAAAAACTATTTTTTCCCACTGAATCTCTTAATCAAGAGAACAAATGCTCTTTAGCGACTCTACTGAAATACTATTTCTGTAATTTATGCCTGCTACGAGAAGTAAGGTCAAAACTACCAGAAAATTACTAACTCTACGGCGAACATCCAAAATGCTCTGCAAATTTTAACGAAGCCATTTTTGGTTACATTAAAATATGGCTTTATAATATGTGATAAAATTTGGTAAATGTGGTGTTATTTGTAAATATATCATGATACTTTAGAGCATGGCATCAAAACCATTTACTTGGTTAAATTTTAATTTTCAGCTTTGTATTTTTTACTAAATGTGCGGTAATAAAAACCAGAATTTTCCGGTAATCTATTATCATATGAACGGGAAAATGAAATAATAATGGTTTAAATGCCGTATATTTTGGTTTCATTAACAGAATTGGAATTTGTTGCCAAAAATATCATTACCATAGAGTAGGGTAATTATAATAGAATTTTTTTTCTCCGTGGTTAAAAGGGGCCCTTTTTCTTAAAATTTTGATAAACCATAAATTCATTTCAAAATATCGTGACAAGGAATACTTATATTTAAAATTTATTATTCTTTGCAGAAAATTTTCAAATATATACAAATAGTTTTATTTAATTCAAAATTTTAAAGTGGCTTCTCAGTGGGGACACAAAAGGGTGAAAAATTTTGACATCAATAAATTTATTGAAGAATATTGAATACGTAAATTATGTATTTTCTTTTCGGAGTGAATTTCGTTGATTTTTGGGTTCTGCATACAGGGTGTTCCGTATTGACCGCCTTCTATATACATTCTTCTAAAATACTTGTACAAAATGGAGCCAAAGAGGTATACTTGTTGGGGGGCCGCAAAATGTTTTTTTAACCTAAAGAAAAAAAATGCTATCGAAATATAGCTAATTACTATAACGGAAAGCGAGACTGAAAACATTAATATCGATTAGTTTGCCTAAGAAAACAATGCTGTTATTCAATACTGTTTCAAGATTACTCGTTTTGTTGTTTTTATTCCACCTTCCTCATTAGTGATTCGACAAAAATTTGATAGTCTTTATTTTTTCCCCTCTTAAATACTAATTTAAGATCTGTTATGAAAATATTTTTTTAATTTTATTTTTTATAAGAATTCTTAAAATGAATAGTCATGATAGAACACTCTGTATATGTTAACAAATAACTATATATACTTTTCTGCGAATTATTTAATTAAGAAATCAGACTGAATAAAAATGTAATTATTGATATACTTCTTAAAGTTATTTTTAAGGTGTAGAAATTCTGTGTATTGGAAAGATTCGACAATGTTTTTACATAAATAATCAAATATTTGTCTTTTGATAAACACTGAAAAAATACTGAACAATAATTTAACCATGGAGTATTAATTTAGGATATTATTAATAGGGAGCAAATATTTGCATAAAATAAGTAAGATTCTATACAATGTAAGAAAGTTCGAATCAAATTACGGTAAAAAATACCGGCACTCAGGACGCCGAATCTTTTTCCAGTAAAATAAATTTTTATTGCAACATGATACGGAACAAAAATTCCGACACCTGTAATTTTTACAGTAATAATTACATAATTAAGCAAATACTTCTTTAAAAAGACGGATTTTACGGATGATGCACCCATAGTGTCAGTACTCTATACCGTAATTTGCTCCGGAATTTTTACAGTGTACTGATGTATTGGTATGTATACATTTTCAATTATAGATTCACTTCTTTGTTTTATATAAGCCAAATTCTATACTTTTTTAAAAATTTAAATGCTAAGTAGTATATAAGGTGATACAATTAGCACAGTGTTGAAAAATATGTATTTATTTGCTAATCATTTTTTACGATTTTTTCTTTGTCAAATTTTATCAGAAGTGAATCAGATAAAAGTTGTTTGTACTTTAATCCTTATCTGATGCCTTATTTATTTTTTCATTTTCAATGGAAATGGATGTTTATTTATAAATAGAATGAGTACTGAAGTAAGAAAAGGTCAACGATCGAAACAATGTTGATTTCCTGAAATATTTACTTAACATTCGTTTCTATACAGAATCTTACAAAAAGCTAAGCATATTTTTAATTTATTTATCCACTGTTACTTGTGTTTTTTCCCTTGATAAGCCTTGATTCATTTCGTACTGTTGTATTTTAAAGAATAAAAAAGATGCTAATTATTTATAGAAAGTTTAACGGACAAAGTAAACGGGATTTATGTTTCTGATATGCAAAGTCCCCCAAAGAATAATTAGAATAGATGTGTTTAACACTTTTCATTTTAATGTCACGAAACTTAATTAAATATAATTTATTAATAAGCATAGTCATAGATAAAAAAAAATATTAACACGCCTTATAAAAAAATACGGAAATTATTGTAACACATTACTTCTTCGAAAAAAAAATGTTATTTGCTTTAAAGTAAATATTTTTGTTTTTTATTTATAATAACGTATTTTCTTCTTAGGATATTTCTTGAAAAAAGTATAAAACAGAAGTTGATTTTTAATTTTTTAAGAAGTTGAATTAATGGGTTCGAGCTTCGCCTAAGACAACATTAATTCATTATGTTTATCACTTAGTCAAACTGAGCTTTTAAATATTTCTTTTTTTTGTTGTTATTTTGAAGATAATTTTACAAGGAATATATTAAATAACAAATTTGCTATATGTGGCTATCTAAAAATAATATCAACGTAATAATTGTTTTCACAGGAGTATTGATTTTTTAAAATTTTTTTTTATACTTTTGGGTATCTATTTAAATTTTAGTTTTTACAATTACTTGAATAAGTTGGTAAATATATTTTCCACGTTTGTTAGTACACCACTGAAGTTCAATTATTGCGCTGTGTTTGTTTCTTGAAATTTTAACATTCATTTTAACCTTCAAAAATTAAAAAAAAAAAAACCTTTTTTATGTGTTAATTGAAGAGTGTGAGGAAATCGAAGAAAGACTTTTTTGAAACTACTCAGATTTTTCGGGGTAAGATGGTAATATATTTTTATCTTATTAAACTACAGACTATTATTATTTTTTGGTGTCAAATCTTTATACCTAGCAGATCTTTGCGAATGAAGTAATAAGAGAAAAATCTTAGAGCATTTCTTGAGTGAAAATGGTTTGAAGTGCTTTAGTCAACAGTTAGCAAGCAACTTTAGCAACCTATCAATTTTGACAGCAGATTGAAACGCTACAGTTTGAACAGTTTAAAAGATAACTCTAATTTTCTGTATTTATTTCGCACTTATCTTCATTTATTTATGCACTTATTTTTGGTGTGTGGTTATTTATTCAGCTTCACATTAATTTACTTCGTTTTAATTTTTTTAATACTTTATTGAAAGAGCCGTGTTGGCTTAGGGCAGTGTTTCCCAAAGTGTGGTACGCGTACCCCCAGGGGTACGGGAACTGTTTAGCGGGGATACGCGTTCTTAAGCGAAATATCTTGCAACAAACGAAAATTTCAAAAAAATTTATTTGAAAACAAAGCTAGCCATGAAAATTTACGAATGCGTATTTTTCTATTGGCTATTTTTTGCAGAGTTAACAGCTAATAATTAGTGGGTGATGTCAACAGATAGTTGTGATTTTTATTTTTGTGCAATTTCTTCATAGTAAAGATTTGTAATAAATTCTACTTATTTTGATTATTTTTATAAAATATAATATTTATCCCTAACATAGAATATGGATGGTTGGTTAGTATCTAAAAAACTTTTGAACCAAAAACGAAAAATGTCTTTAAAAGAATACATTAATTTTTTTATTAGTGGTACACTGAGTTACGAAAAATTTAGAAAGGGTACGCAAAAGTCATAAGTTTGGGAAACACTGGCTATGGGGATAGAGCGTGCGTCTTATAATGAGGTGAACCTGATTCGAACCCCAACGATGGCTGGTCGATACGAATTCTGCTCCCAGCTCGCATCAACCACAGTGCTGAAGTAAAATATCCTCAGTTGTAGATGGATCATGGGTTAGAGTCCCCTTGCAGCCAGGCTAACCATGGAAGATTTTCGTGGTTTTCTTCTCCATGTAATGCGGGTTAGTTCCATCAAACAGTCCTCCACGAAGGCAAAAGTTCCCTTGTCTTCTGAGTTAGGTTGTAAATTACAAGGCTACGGAGTTGAACATTAGTAGTCGTAAACCTAAAAAATTGGATCAGTTGTTCAATGACGGTTATGAAATGAAATAATTTATTAAAAGGCCATATGGCCCATGGCAGTGCTTTCCTCTCAATAAGGTAACCGTGGTTGGAATCCAAGCTGTGGCTGGTTAATACGAGTTCTGCTCCCGGCTCGCACCGACCACAGTGCTGACGTAAAATATCCTCAGTAGTATTTTAGGATCATAGGTTAGAATCCTCTTGTCATGGTCTTAACTGTGGGAGGTTTTCGTGGTTTTCCTCGTCAGTTAATGCTAATGTGGATCAGCTCTATAAAAAAGTCCACCACGAAAGACACTTTGTCCCAGTGCTTGACCCGGACCTCCCTTGTCTTCTGGAGTGAATTCAAAATTACATGGATGGGGAGTTGAACATTGATAACCGTAAATTTAGTATCGGGTTGGCTGTTGAACGCCGATTTTAAAAAAGAAATGAAAAAAAAAAACTTTATTGAGCTGTTATTTTGTATATCCCGAGCTGAACAATTGCTGATAGCATATTTCATGATACTGTAATGCTAAAGATGCCTTACATAAACCCTATACGCCGCTGTCTATGTTTTTTTGGTTTGCTTTTGCAGTTTTCAATCTAACAATTAAATAACAGAAAAGGACTGATCACGTGGTGTTTGTATGTGTAAAAGAAAAAATCTTGTAAAATTTTATTGTTCATTAGTAGAAACAAATTAATGAAGTGTAGCGAAGAGAAAAAAAATATTATCGGAAATGGTGCAAAGAAATATTATCTAACCGGATCAATTCGTCACTTTAACAAGATGATTTTTCCGGATCTCGATTTCCGAATTCTTTTCGATGGTTATTTCTTTTTTTTTTTTTGGAGTAATGAGAATATTTTCTTGCGTATGAGGAGATTACGTTCGCATCGAATTTGTCTCGTTTCATTCTGCAATAATTTGCTTGAGCTGATTCGTTTTGAATCATAATATCGTACAAATACTCTTCAATTTTAATATGGTGATGAATTGAACCATATTAGTGTGCAAATTAATCTTTATTAAATTTAAATATCCGTTACGATGTAAATACCCATCACTAAAAAAATTATGATTTCTTCGAATAAAATGTTCAACAACTCTAAAAATTGCCTAAAGGGACACTTTATTTCAGGTTGACTTCAAAACTAGCGTTCGTATGCAAATTTAAGGGGAGTCCGTAGGGCATGTATCAATAATGCTAAAACCGACCTTTCTCGATGTACTTTTTCTAAGAAACCACTCATGATATCGCTTTGAAATATATTGGGAATACTTGAAATTATATTAGTTGTATGCTTTGATGATGTTTTAACGTTAAATGGAATACTTTTTGAGTTATGAAAGATTTTTGATGAATTTTTTTAAAAAAAATTAAAAGTTCTCAGTTCATAATTTTTAAAAAAGAAATTCTACCAAAGATATGTATTAACAGTTTTTACAGTGTAAACATTAATTTGTAAATATTCTGTGAAAAAAAAACTGAAGCAATATCTTATTTAGGTACATAGAAAAAGGTCAGGTTTAGCATTATTGGTATATGCCCTACCGATTCCCCTTAAAGTTTATAATTTAAATTTAAACACTTACAATTAAATAAGCGTTCACCAAACTCTCACGTTTTCCCCTACGAGAAGTATTTTCACTTCCGTTACCACCAATGATGACATTCTTTGAATATCGCCAATAGTTTGTTTACAAATCAGAAATGGTAAGTTTGTTGCTTTATTCTACTCTAATATTCATCAAGAGAGACAATAATTCACCGTTAAAATATGTTTTTTTAGTTGTGTAATAAAGATAGTTATATTTTAATTTTTAAATCACTGCGAACTGTGTTAAATGATTTTATAATGTATATTTTCGATCCGCTTCAGTTCTGTTAAGCCTATTTCGAATTCGTCTTTATGTTCTCTCTGTGCCACACGCGTATGTTTGATCTACAAACTAACTTTATTGCTGAAATTAGTGTATCTAAATTAACGATTCTTACTTTATATTGTAAAAATAACTTCTGCAAGTTTTTCTATTGCATGTCATTTATTTCAATTTAAATTTTTTTTATTTCAATTACTTAATATAGACTAAAAATTTCAATTTTTCAAAGAAGAATTAGTTTTAATAATTGATTTCTGCTTGGACTCTTGTGCCGGCCGTGGTTGCTTCGCAACTGCGGGACATCAGTCGTTTGGCGTATGGGCATATTTGCCTGGGTCGCGATGCAAATTTCCTTAATAATTGATTTAATTGCTTAAGATTTTACACTAGAGCACATTTTAAATGGGTTTTACTTAGTAGCGAGCCTGGCGGCGAGCATGGTTTACAAAGGGAACCATATATTTTCTGCAATCTTCATACTGCGTATAATTGATCTATGTTATCGTTCAAATTGAACCAACTTAAATTTGATTACACTATTTAATGGTTGAATAGAAACATTGTCCAACTTAACACAGTAATAAGTTACGATATTATGGTTCATGGTCTTAATTTGTACCAATTTTTCTGAGAGTGTAGTTGGGCATCAATGATAAGCAACTGTGATGCTGTTTGAAGTAATTTGTTTCTTTGATATATTTTTTATGAATATTTTATGTTATTTTAATGATGAAATTAATTAAAAGCAGTTTGTTAATAAATAAACTATTAACCTCATTATTGTGCGTAATTATCGTTTTACATTCTAAAAAATTCTCGTCTGAATCTAAATGAGTGTTGAAGCAGTAGATAAACTTTAAAATATAGCAAAAAATATTTAATTTTCCTATTTCTTCCAAGATTTTATTTAAAGAAGCAAAACTATTTCGCTTACATTGAAAAAACAAAGTGTTGTAAATTACTTTTTTCGGGTAGTTTTATAATGTATTAACTATGTTCCATTTCATTAACTGGGAAAAAAATAAACAACATAGGCAAAAAGAAGAAAAAAACTTGTTATTTTTTACCCAAACATCGAAAAATTCGACGTTGTTAAAACTAACAAATAATACTTTTCAATTTGAGTTGCTAGTCTTAATTTCAATCTCTCTTAAGCAGCCGTCTCATAGGACTGATTTTTTTTCTCTTTTTTTGTAATCATTTTCTTGAACGAAATGAAAAAGCGAAAAAAATTTCCGCACCAATGCTCATACACGTTTTTTAATTGCTGTTTTTGTTTCTACTAATTTCTTCGAACATTTACGAACAGTTTAACTGTGATATTCCTTCCTCGTCTAACTCCGAAACAGTTTAAAACTTGGCGCTTAAGTTTTTTTTCATTAAAAAAGTGCTTTTAACACTCTTGGGAAAAGTAGAGAAGTTAGAAAGATTAATAAAGCTGAAAAAATTTTCCCCATCACGGTTCGTAAAAAAAAAAAAACTGTCTTTAAGCAACTTTCATCGAACTAATGAACGAGAGTTGATTTTTTTTAATGAATGTAAAATGCTGACTAAAATTAACGTGCAGCTCTTTTGTTTTAACAAAAAGTTGAAGGATTTTTGTGGTCTTAGAAAAGCATTATCTCAATTTTCAATAGCGGCCAATACTAATTACTCTTTCAAATTTTTTTATGCTCTTTTGTTCGTAAAAGCGGGAAAAATCGTTTTATAGGGTCAAAAAGAACACCAGGAAAACCTCCTTTTTTAATTCCAAAGCAGTTTTGATTTTTTTAATACCTTTTTTTCGCCTTGCTTTTAGAAGATTTAAAAAAATTGTGCAATATTATCTATCATAAAATACTTTCTAGAAGAATAAGTACGATATAATATTATTGACAACAATTGCATAGTTTTAAAGATAATAAAGAGCTGTTTTTAGATGATATCACACATTTAGTCAATATTTTAACTCCTTACTCCCTTTTGCCCTCCCTTGTTACACATCACGCTATATTACATAAACGCTTACTTGTAGTTCAGAAAAAGCTCTATGGTACAGAACATGTTTCAAATTTTATATTGAAACTCTAACTATTTGGTTTAAAAACTTTTGCGTGCAGGATAATGTATGCGTACTTATACTGTAGTTATTTAATCATATGTTTACTTATTTTGATAAAAAATATTTAATTTGCTAATTTTAAATGTTTTTATTTTAAGCAAAATATGGAAAGTTACATTTTTCGTTACCCCTTCCCTACCCTTGTCACAGAATATCACAATTTCCTCCCCATCCTTCCCTTTTATGGGTGACACCATTTATAAACGGCCCCTTAAACTATATGCAGGGCGTAAAGTAATCACTGCTCTTCGTATATATGTTTTGAATCCTTGCAGAAAATCAAACCGAAATCGTAATATGATCGAAATCTAACAAATATCAGCTGAGTAAGGTGGAACTGAAATCATTAAAGCCTGTTTGATTGCTGATGGAAGCAAAGAAGAGTTGAAAGGTGATTATTACTAACGCTTACACGTTTCACCAGGCAATCAAACAGACTTTTCTCTTCGCTTTCCTCACAAGGAATTGGACGGAAATTAAGACCATTTTATTTGCCCCTCGTAATATGCGATATCTAATGTGCACGCATTTTTCTAATATGCATGCTCCCTAATGCGTATAATTTCTGACAAGGATTCTAGAAATATATATTAAGGACGGTGGTTTTAAAACACACTGTGTATGGGTTTGGTATTTTTTTATAATTGACATGGAATTCAATCATTTATTTTCCACTTTTATTTGATTGTTAAATCTTAACTTCGTTGGTCAATTATTTTATTATTGTTTTGACCAACTATTTTATAAAGTATTACCGCAACAGCCCTTTGTAGGCCAGGGATGTCGTGGAGGATTTGGCTCTATAGTTTCGTGACCAGCAGCAGAAGTTTTATTTTACTTTATATTTTATAACCGGCGTTGAGCAACAGACTCAGAGCTGAGTTTACGAAAATCAATGCCTAACACCATAACCTTGTAATTTTGAACACAACCCAGAAGACAAGGGAAATTCTGGGTCAAGCATTGGGACATACTAGCCTTCGTAGTGGACTTTGTGATGAAACCAACCCTCATTTGCGTTGCATGGAGAGAAAAACCACGATAAACTCCCACGAGTACCACTATAGCAAGTGAGACCTCTAACCCATGATCTGTCTACTACTAAAGATATTTACGGTTTGAAAGCAGAAATCTTATCTACCAGCCGCTGCTGGCATTCAAACCTGTTTCACTTTATTGGGAAGCGTACGCACTATCCCATGAGCCACCACGGCTGCAACAGCAGGATCGTAGCAACGTGATCATCAGAGTGGCCGTCTTTGCTTCCCAGACAAGGTTGTACCCATCAATCAAAAGCCAGGTGAGCTTCAAGCTATCACTGGGATCGAACCCCAGTTCTTCACAATAATAGTTCATTGGCTTAGCCACTGAGCTAATGTGATTCTTATTATTGAATCAGCCATTCATTTTAGTCAAAGAATGGGATGGTTATAGAATAACTTTACCAATCTATGAACCCTAGTAAGCATACTATTTCACAGCACGCAGCAAAATTTTGTTTTAAGTTATTAACAGGCTCTTATTAAGTATGCTCCCAATCGCTGTCAGGTCGAAAAGTTTTAACATGCCCTTTTCTTTCTTTCCGTTTAGAGCAGCTGTTTTTTAATTTATTATACTAAATTTCAATTTTATTTGCTAGGAACATTTTCGTTATCTTTTATTCGAAAAGAAAAAAAATGTTTTACGTTTTATTCTTACACAATTCTATGTTTTGTTCTTACATATATATATATATATCTTTAAAATTATCTTTTCCACTTTACACTTTTCTGTATATAACTAATTTATAAAGCATGGTATGCTTGCAACATAGTTATTAATTAGTATTTGAATTTTTAAAACTTTGAAAGGAAGCTTTTAGTTTGTTAAATTGGAAATAGTAAACTGCATTAATATTTCTAACGCAAATACCGTCCTTTTAAAACTAAGTTTTTTATATTACCATCAAAATAATTCATTAAATTGGTTTTTTGCTTCATGCTTTCATTAACATAGAAAAAAATCTTTTCTTCAAAATTAAATTTTAGCTTTTGATTTATGAAATTCTATCTGAAAGACAAATGCCCACTTATTGCAAAATTACTCTTATAATTTATTCTGACTTATTAAAGTGACTTAAATTTATAAACATGATAAAACGTAGAAAGAAGAAAGTTTATTGTTTACCAAATTAAAATATTTCAAAATTTCTCTCGAATTTTTACACAAAATTACGAAAGGCTATTAAAATTCTTACGTTTTCTATTTTTTGTTTTAATTATTTTAATTTCAAGTCACTAAATATTTGCTTGAGTGCAAAGTTAAAAAGATTTGTTTACATTATATGTCTTTCTTAAAAAAAAAACAACATTTATATCATACCCGTTTAATTAGAAGCGGAATACAGTTGCAAAGTTTTCTCATTCATCGACTATAATAAATAGATCTTTCATTAAATTTGGTTTTTGTCAAAGATATAAGTTTGATTTGAATATGCTAAGTAAAAAAAAAAAACTAATAAACAAACAAAACAACCTGTTTAATGTGTGATATTCAAATAACTTCTGTGAATAGGAAACGCAATAAACTTTTTTGCAGTTGACTCGGTTCAAGATTCGAACAGCAATTCATTTTGATGTTTATTCATAATCTTTCAAATTAAATTAACAATTTTATTAAACGGAGAATGAAACAATTTTACCAAATTGTAAATAAAAAATATTAAAAAGTGTGTACGGATGCAAAGCTTTTAAGGAGTCAAAAATACTCAGAATATTGTCAGGCGCGTAGGTGGGTGACGTAAAAAATTGTATACCTCCCGATTCAAAATTTTTATTCAACTTCTATTAAATAAAATAATAAATAATAATAATCATTTAATGGAAGTTACATTTTTCATGGAATTATCCTTGGATAAGCAAATTTTATAATTAAGTGCGAAAATTTTTCGACTTGCATAAAAAGTTCTGGAGATACTGTGAAATATGCAAAAATAAAATTTTAAAATTTGGTCCACTTTCCTGACCAAATTTTTGGGATTCCCAGATTTTGGAGGTTAGAAATACGAATGCGTCGAAAAAAGGGTATGTTTATTCAGAGTTTTGTGTCTGATTTCGTACATTAAAATATCGTCTGTACTAATTAATTAGCATATTTGAGCTTACCCCCTTGAACCTTCAAGATTGAATCCTAGAACGTGAAGATCCAATCATCAGATCAAAAGTTATTTAGATTGATCCTTTTTTTATTTTGTGCATTGTACATATCTATAACCGTTGGAAATTTGTAACAGTTATTCTTGACTGATGGCCTATTTATAGTTGGCATCCGCTACGAAAATAGTTCAAAAAGTTGCAATTTTGTGAAAATGAAAAAAATGTTAGTGATGTAGTTTTTAAAAGGTTTGAAAAGTAACTCCTACTTTGCATTATCTGTACTCATAAAAGCTTGCAAAAATTAAGAATTATGCATTGGTTTTTATAATTTTCTTCTAGGTGGAAAAATTCGCCCAACTAGCAATTTTTAAAAAAAAAGTTTAATGATTTGCAAAATATTTAAGTCATCTGTTCGTTCTAAAGACCAGATAATTCTTTACAGCAGAATCGTATAAATAACTTAAAAAGTCACCTTTGCCTCAAAGGTAAAGGCACTTAAACTGTTTTTTTCCCTTGGCGATAAAACTTCGAGATGCAGTTTTAGTAGCAAAAATCTCGCCTAATTAGCGATTCTCTTAAAAAAGTTTCATAATTTTTGAAACATTTAAGCTATTTGTCATTCTTATAGTTCGTGCTGTGACCTTTAATTATATTATGCTAAAAATAATTTTAATTTAAAATAGTATACTACATATTCTTTAATACAAACTTTAATAATAAGAATTTGTTCGCAAATATAATTACTTTGCTAGTACCATTTAAATATGTAAAAATATAAGGTTAGGTTTCGTATTTTCTGTTCTGAATTTACTTTTCATGCGTTTTCTTACCTTACAAAGTATAGAAAACCTATCTTGACTATTTTCTCTGTCTGTTAAAACAGGTTGTAATTTTTTTCTGTTTAAAAGTATTATTGGGCGTTTTTTTTTCGTTAAAAATACGTTAACGCCCTTGATATTTTTTAACCTACACAAAATTTTACTTTTATTTCATCAATGAAATACTTAGTTTGATATTTTGTGTTCTTTTACTGTAAGCAATTTCCAAAAAAGAACATGATCTTTATTTCCTAAAAAAATGCAAAAAATGTCAAAACTTGAAAACGTCAATTGACTTGTTCACATAGGTGAACTATTCAGGGTATTTTGGTAGAATAATTTCTAGAGAGGTAGGCTACTGAATAAATTTAACCATTTGCGCAATTTGAGGATTTATGAGATGATTGAGAAGATATAAGCCACATTTTCAAATTATTTAGGCAAGCATTTTTTTGGGAAAAAATTACGATTTAGACGTGGGCAGTTAGATGTTTCTGTGTATAGTATATAATAACTCTGTATATTACAGCGAAAATTTGCAAAATACTTATCGAAATACAATACTAAGGAACAGCTTGCGAGCCTTAAAATTAGGGTTTATTTTATTTTACCAAATCTTTCAAAGCTTAGAGTGTCACAAAATAGTACAAGGTAAATTACCACGACATAATTTTCAGAAAATAAAATTGTTATACTTAGAAAAAAAGTATGGTCAAAATTGCCAGAATATGATAAAATGTACCGTGTCTAGGGCTCTATGGGAACACCAAAAAGCTCGGTAATTTTTACCGAAGTGCTTCGGCAATTATTTTGATAAAATTAGCAATAAAAAATATTTTTATGTTATATGATAAAATTTGATAATTTTTTCATGATATCTCATAGCATGACATAAAAATTATTTATTCGGTTAAATTTATTTTTCAGTTTTGTATCTTTTATTAAATGTGTGGTAATAAGAACTATAAATTTGAAAGCCAGAATTTGCAGTAAACCGTTACCATATAAATAGAATAAATACCGTAAATTTAGTTTTTTTTTCTTAACCAGAATTATGGTTTTTTTCTTAGACAAAAATATCATTACCCTACAGCATAGCAATTTTACCAGAATTTTTTTCTTCGCTTATTCTGAAAATTTTGTTCACATAAACATACCATTTCTCAATTAAGCAGATTTAAGCAGAGATTTTTATTATTTGATGAATAAAATAAAACATAAATAAATGAAATATGATCACCTCAAATACATTTAATTTATATTTTTTTATTGCTTTAAGTAGTACATTTCTTCCATATTAATACCTACGCTTGGAAAAACGCCAGTAAAAAGTACTTCTCAACTTATGAAAGTTTTCTTGCTAAAATATTAAAGTCAACTAGAACTGAATTCTTAAAAATTCATTTTTTTTTGTGTCAGTAAACCTACAATAAATATAGACGATCAAACAAAAGTATTTTTTTACTTTTGCCAAAAGGAAATATTTCATGTTTAACTTGTAACCCGTGCTGGCGATTTGGCCAGAAAAGTTTACAAGATGTCAGCGCCCAAGAGAATGTCCTTTTTTCGAACTTTTTCCAACTGAAGAGATATATACCTGATAACATTCCTTTGGCCTCAGCATCATTTATCGTCAGAAAGAAAGATTTTGATAAATAAGTGTAGTTTTCAGCAATTTTTTGAGTGTTTTTTTTCTTCTCTCCTCTATTGCGTGATTTCTTTTTTTTTCTTCCTTTTTTTTCTTTTTTTAAAGAACATTAAAAAAAGATATTATGGGATTAAGCTTGTGAGAATCCAAATAGGGATACTCTTTTTTTTCCTGAAGCATGAATTGGGAAGATGTTAAAAAAAAAAAGAATCTTACTCCTATTCTTCTTTAAAGGGGACACAGGATCTTAAAAATAATCTGATTTAAAAAGAATATTTTTGACTAAAAAGTAAGGCAAAACTTATTTTTATCATTTGGCGTCGATATTTATTTCAATAAAATAGGTTTTAAAGATATGTTAACTATTGTTTATTTCTCTATTTTTGCCTTAAACTGCACAAAAACTAATTTTTATTGCTATTAAATATTTATTTCCTTTATTTATTTCCTTTTTATTTTGTTGTCCCGCTCTCGGTTTTTTTCTTACTTTTCCTGAAATTCTCACATAAATTTTACCCAATGATTAAAAAAAATGTGGAGGACTGTTTTGTTGAAATAATTATTGCAGAGCCTTGGATAGCCTGCCTGGCTGGTAGGGCACTAGGCCCATGTCCAACAGTTCATGGGTTCGATCCCCCGACCGAAGACTCCCCTTGTAGTAAATGGTGACTGGTGCACGTTAAATCTGTCGGGTCACAAAGTCCTTCATGTTTCCATAACAAATCAATACCTCTGGGGGTATCGATCCAGGAGTTTCCTTGTCTTCTGGATTGGTTCAAAATTACAAGGCTACTGAGTTGCATTTTAGCAATCGCAAACCCAAAGATTGGGTCGGCTGTTCAATGAAATAAAGTAATTATTGAAATTTTTTTTATTGTTGTTTGAGATCACAAAAACGCATTTTTTTTTTTGCTCAAAAACTTCTATTGTTAAACAAAACCTGATCTCCGTGCTGATTTATATATCATTATGGTACTGTATATAAAGTTTGAAGATATTCGTTTGAAATTTGACGAAATTTGAAAATAAATTTTTGCATTTATTAATTTTTACATATATTTATACAAGGTCGTAAGATTTATCAATAAAAATTCCATTAGATTGTCGTCATTTAAGAATAAGCTAAACCATTTATGATATTTACTACGAAATTTCATATCATTATAAATTTAATAAATTTTCTAAAATTTTTCTTCATAAAAAATTTATGCTTTGATGACACTTATTAATTTATTTTAATAGCTCTTTTATCTTCATCTCTGACAAAAATGTAAGATGTTCCTGTTATATCACTATTTTAAACAAATTCCTTTTATTCAATATTGATTATTAACATTTTCCTTAACAATAATTCAGAATACTATCTAGTAATAAGTTTCTTTTATGTGGCACCATAAATCCGGGTATTTCGTCATATATAGACTTTATTCTCAATTGTGTTTCGTGTTCTCAACGGTAGGAGGCAGTCTTTCAATTTGTAATTTGCGTCATGAACACATTTTTCTTTTCAGACGAAAATATGTTTGAATCTTGAACACTACGGTTTGTATCAGGATGATAGATCGGAGGAGAATTATGTAATTGCGTTTGGAATTTTTCAAGCTTAAGTGTAGCGTGTGATTATTAATTTCAACTTATGACACAAACTATAATGATATTGACTACTAGACCTTCAAAGGTTCTATCTTTTACAGAAAAATGAACAGTTGTTGCAATTTAGGTCTGTATAAATTTAACTTATTATGTGTAGCAATTTAAAAATGTATTGTTACAAAATTCATACTAATTATAGGGAATTTTGTGTTTTTAGAAAATTTAATGTGTGTGACATTTTAAATGATTCGTTGCAAAACTTACACTATACCTAGCAGCTAGGTCAACCCCAGCTTGCCTCATATTGATAGGTAACAGCTTGTCGGGGAAGTAAAGGCGGTCAGTGCGTATTGCTGACCAGATGGTCATCATCATAACTGTTGATAGTGAAATTGTAGAGCCTTAACCTCCATGACACTCTTGGCCCTCAACAGAATGTTCCATGAATGCTTTACATGCATGAATGAATTACACTAATTGCTCTTTATTCCTGTTTTTTCTCTTTTTCTCCTTTTTTTTTAGGAAAATAAGGGTTTCACGGCTCCTAGGTGCTTCAACCCTTTAACTCAGATGGGTCACAGATGTATCTCGTATATACATTTTTTTGATTCTCTAATTACAAGCAAAAATATATTTTAGTATTTTTTAATTGTAAAAATTGTCTAATAGTCTCCAAAAAATTATATTTGAACTAAAATATAAAATCCAAGAGAATAGTTTGAAGTATTTTTTTCATTCATATTCAAAAATTTATCAATAATTGATTTTGCAAATTAAAGAAATTTCAATGATGAATAACTGTTTCTATTAGACTTAAATACTTGCAAGTAAATACAATAATAACATGTAAAATACAAACAATAATTTGAAAAATTATTGTTTGGAAATAAGCAGTGTTTGAAAGATTTCACCTTCAATGCAGTATGAAAACACTGATGTTTCATGCTGTATTTCACAATTATAAATTATTAAAATGCTAAATATTGTATTTGTCACTTATTTTGACCTAAATTAATGCAAAATGATGAAAAAAATGTTTTATGATAATTCCGTGTCAAAATATTAATGGCTTTATCTCTATCTTTTTGTTTCCCTTTTATTATTCTTTTTTTTGCGACAGATGTAGTATTTAGCAATGTCTGTTTTATTACATTAAGTACTTTATTACATTTTATTACTTGTGTTTGGAGTAGTGTAGCTGCTTCCGGCATTTGAGATTTTAAGATGAGCTTTCAATGCAATACCTAAATTGCTAATTTAAATTCTAATTAAAATAATTTTTATTGTAAAAATTATAGTTATATTTCTCATAGATTTTGTTAATTGTTGTAATATATGTATGTTTAGATTAGTAGAGGTTATATTAAATTTTATGGGGTATTATAGAATGGAATATGAATAGGATAATATAGAATGAGATGTATATGGGATATTATAGAATGGGATATATATGCGATATATATATGGGATATTGTAGAATCTGATATATGTGGGATATTATCCTCTTCACTATTGAAGTATAAAGTGGTATTGCAAAAAAATATATATTTTTTTACAGTTCTGAATTTTAATTTTACTGCCATAAGTCATAATTAGGCAAACAAAATATGAATTAAACTGCAAGGGGGCTAATTATTTTAGGTACACTTACCTGGACTTTAGGTTTTAACTAAGTAAAATAATATAAAGATTTAAAGTTTTAAATTGCACCTGAAGTAGGAACAATTATGCATAAAGTTATATTTTGGTCTATTTAAACATAATGACGAACAGATTTAATAATTATTTAGAAAATAAAATAAATTTTAAAAAATACGAAATTCTTTTTACAATAAGATGCAATGCTAAATGCAATACCAATGCATTACTGCATGAAATCTCAGTTTCAAAACTATTTTAATAAAGCAAATCACACGAATAAATAATTATTGTTATTCATTAAAAAAAGAAAATATTTTATTTTTGGGGTAAAATTTCAAAATTATAGGAAATAAAACAGAAAAAGCTAAATTTATTAAATATGTATGTATGTACCTTAATCTAAAACAATTAATTAAAAGACGCAGAAAAATATTACAAAATAAATGTAAAATTAAATACTCACAATATGAGATTTCACTTGATTACTACTCTGTGATTAATTTTGCCATACGTACCAAGGTACATATACGTGGACTTGCATGTTCTTAACTGTATTATTTCTAAATATGAAGTAAATATAAATTTAAAAGCTTCATTCAGATCACAAAACTACTAAGTCGAAATATTATTTTCAGAATAATTAAATTACATAATATTTAAAATTAATTCAAGCACGCGGGTTTAGCGTCATTTTTCAAAAATCACTTCTGTATATGCGGAGCTCTACCCAAATAATTAACATGTTCTGCCTCTATTGTGGAATTCTCAGAAAGCTTAAATATTCACGAATGTTGCAGTGAAGGTAAAACAATAAGTTTTCTTATAGAATAGAATGCATACGGGATATAATAGTATGAGATGTAAATGGGATATTGTAGAATGGGGTATTATGAGATATTGTAGAACGGAATAAAACAGAACTATACGTATTTTTATTGTAAATATCACAGATTTTTCAAGATACTGGAAAATGCCTACATCCGTTGTTGTCTTAATGAACACAATTCATTTTATGAGAATTTTAATCTGAATTATATCCATGGATATGTTCAGAAACTTTGTGAGAGGCTCATTTTAAATTAATCCCCGTGTATTTTTAAAGATAAAGAGGCAGCAGTTAGATAGGACCAATTTGTTTAAATAATTTAATCTGGCTTACAAGAATAATCACGTGCCTTGAAAACTAATAACAGACCTCCACCACTGAAACATGCAAAGTTTATGATCTAAGACCAGCTACTACAAAGACGTTTATCAGTAGTTTTAATCTAAATATGGGTGTGCCCGCGTAATAACCAATTTATTAATAACTCTCTTTTAATTTCGTAAAAAGACTTTAATTGATTTTAGAGTTTAATGCTGTATAATGAAATTTCCGTATTAGCTACACAGCTGGGGTGGCAGTCTACTGGATTACCTAGTCCGACACTTGGAATTACTCATAATGGAAAATTTAAAAGTTCCCTCATATTTAGATTAAAATTTGATTACAGTGTTACTCAATTAAAACTAATACTTATAATAATTATAACAAATAACTTGTTATTTTTAAATTTATACTGCAACATGAATATAGGATTTCAAAAAAGTCAGATACTTAAAATTCGATTTCTCAGGCACTATTGGACTGATTTCGCTCATATTTTGTATTCTGCCATATAAAATTACATTCCTTAAAATAATGAAAAAATTGATCTTACAATTCAATTTTTTTACCATTCTTAAATAAAATAATTGAAAATAATAAATATTTACTAAAAGTTATTTTTTTCATGGAATTATTTTTGGATAAACAAATTTTATAGTTGTATGCCAAGTTTTTTAAATTCGCTCAAAAAGTTTTCGAGATTTGACATAATTAACTGAATTTAAATTAGCGTTAAGGGACCCAAACTTTGGATCGCATTCCTGATCAAACTATTAGGACTATATTCCCCAGATTTCGGCTACCTTCTATATTTAGGGGGTCCGAACTGCAAATCCGTCGTAAAAATGGTATGTTTATTGGGAGAAAGTACGTTTTTGTGTCTGAAAGTGCGTTTTTGTGCTGTAACTTAAAATATCGTGTGGACTTTTGAATTAGCATATTTGAAGTCACCCCCTCGAGTTATTAAATTAAACCGTGAAGGCTGATCATTAGATCAAAAGTTATTCGGAATTACCCGCTTCTTTCTTCTTCAAGTGGTCCCTGCCCATTTCATCTCCAGTATCACAAAGTGGATAAAAAAAAAGTGCGTCGGAAAAGCCTATACGATTTAGATGAGCAGAGAGACAATCATGGCCGCAACTGCATGTCTAGGTTTGTCGTGTGTTAAAAAAGGGCTTAGCCTCCCCCACCTTTTTAGGGCTGTGTGAGTCCGAAGATCCCGCAATGAATTAGTTTTACATAGATTTTTCTGAAACAGTTTAAAGTTGCTGTTTTTGGATGATGTTATAAATTTGAGCCTATTTTTGCAACTAAATATGTCTGCCCCGAACACCACAACTAGCAGGTACCCATTAGAGAACGATTAGTTTTCGCTTCAAGTTCTCAAGCGTTCTTGAAATCGGAGATCTCAAGAGTCAATGGGAGTTCAACGGAGCTAATTAGTGCAGCAAGGTAAACAACAGAGTTTTAAGTTTTAGAGATTAAGAAATGTAGCATATGTATTTTTCGACTATCCACCGAGGACCTGAGGTTTAAATAATGGCAGAAGATGTTATGAATACCATGACTTACGATGTATACCGAGTATGAGATAATTAGTTAACGACAATATATTATCGCGATGATTATCGATAATGATAATTATCCGATACAGTAATATCGTGATCATTATCCTCAACAATATTTATCAAACAGGAATAATATTGTCGTGTTTATATACTATGATAAATATCATATAAAATAATAAAGAGATAGCTGTAGACAGTGATACTATCGTGAATGTGGAATTTGATTTACTAGGAATTCTATTTTTATATTTTTATGATTACTAACTTTTATATATATATAAAGTTTTAATAAATTAAAGCGTTTACGAAAATATGTGAATTTTTTTTTTAAAATTGGGGAAAGTAAATTTTTTTCCAACATAAAAATAGTACTGAAAACAAACGAAATTTATCAAAATTGTGATGACAATTCATTGTTGATGACAATTATAATTATCATTAACAATATTCATCATATACGATAATATCATTGTAATTAGCTACTACGATGAATATCGCATAAAACAATAACGTGTTAACGATTCATGATAATATTATCGTGAAAGTCGAATCTGATTCCCTAAGGAAATTGATTGTTAAATTTTTTTTTATAATTTAGGTTGTTACATTTCGTAATCAATTCGTTTTTTAAAATTTTAGTTCATAAAATTGTTTACGAAAATATTTTTGTTACTTGGGTAACGGATTTTTTGATCAAATACAAAAATGATGCAAAATATTTAAATTAAAAAAAAAAGGTCTCTATGCATCGAAAAATATATTTTCTTCCCATACATGCGATATTAAAATTTAGATAAATCCTGACAATAATTTTAAATTTATAAACTAATTTTTTTTCATTTCAGCATTTTAAATTTTTTTGTTATTTTATAGATTACGAATTTATTATTCGTAATTATTTTTAGTAAGGTGTCAAAGTAAAATTTTAATGAATGATTACCCTGTAGGTTTCTATATTTTAATTAGGAGAAAACAGCTTGCTGAAATTACTATTCTGTTAAATGCATAGAAATTGTTAAAATATTCACTAAATATTTACACAGCGAAATATTAATCAAAAGTAGATTCATTTGTTGGAGTAAATTATGAAATATCCGTCTAAATATTCTGCTTCAATTAATCAGCTTAGTTAGTAGTTTATTGCAGCTAAGCTGCACGACATGTAATTATATTAGCAACTACAGAATTATATGGGAAGGCTCAGATATTACAATTTGAAAAATACTAGAATTAAATTGTCTCTAATTTTAATTTAACTTAATATTTTGCTCTTGGTTGTTGTAAATATCATATATTTTGAGTAAAAAGGCATAATTTATTTGCAAAGTAGCTAATAAAAATTTGGTAAAATATTGGTGATAAATGCATTTTTTAAAAGCATCATTCAGTAGTTTTTTGTTTTGTCATTTTTTTCACTTATTAGATTTTTTCCCTTTTTTTAAAAATATTTTTTTATGAATTTTTAAATGATATATTGCATTTTAAGCTTGTTTTACTTGTAGTTTAATTTATTTTCGATATGAATAAATGTAAATGTTAGCGTTGAATTTCGCTAGTTAAAATATCCTCCGAAAGCAAACGTTGAGGTTGAACAGAATTTTTCAATTAAGAATTTGCTTTTGAAAAGCAGGCAATCTTTCAATTTGATGAATATTAAAAAACAGTTGATAATATATGGATTAAAAAAAGTTCTGGTAAAAATTACCGCATTGTATGGTATTGGCATTTTTAATAAAAAAAAAAAAACATTATTCTGATTAATAAAACCAAAATATACTGTATTTACACCATTCATTTCGTTTTTTCCCCGTTCATTTGTGATGGTTTCAAATTTATATTTCTTCTTCTGGAAATTATGGTTTTTAAATTTACAGCTCTTCAATGCATTTAATAAAAACTACGAAACTGAAAAATAAATTTAAACGAATAAAGGATTTATGTGGCTTGCACTAAGGTATCATGATAAAATTACTAAATTTTACCATGTTTACCACATTTATTGCATGTAACATTTTCTGGTCCTGTATTCTTTCGTTTCGGTGATCAGAATTTGCCGCCTAGATCATGTGATTTAACATCATTAGATTTCTTCTTACGGGGTTATTTGAAGTCAAAGGTCTATGTCAACAAGCTCACAACCACCCGTGCATTACAAGAGGAAATTAAACGCTGCGTCAACGAAATTCAGCCACAATTATGCAGAAAGGTCATGAAGAATTTCGACAAAAGAGTGCGTTAGTGCCAGCAAAGCTGTGGATGTCATTTGCGTTATTCCATAAATAATCCTATCCTATGTGCTTAATGATTCAATGAAAAAGTAACACTCTAAAGACTGTGTTTTCTATTTAATTCAAACCTTGAGTTAATTTTGGGACACCCTTTATAACGTGTGTAATTTAGTAAATGTGATAAAGTTTGGTTATTTTATCATGACGTCTTAGAACATGACATAAGAACCATTTATTCGTCAAATTTATTTTTCAGTTTAGTATTTTCAACTAAATGTGTAGAATTATAATTTTGGAAGCCAGAATTTCTGGTAAATTGTTGCCATATGAACGGAAAAATTTCGATATGAACGGTTTAAGTACCGTACATTTTGGTTTTATTAACCAGAATTATAAATTTTTTTTTTACCAGAAGTGTCATTACCATACAGTACGGTAATTTTACTATATTTTCCCCGTGTACGCAGTTTAAATGTCAATAGAAAAATTTCATCTTTTATCTACAGAAACAATAATAGGAATATAAAACAATTAATTAATCTTTGTTTAATTTAAACAGTGTTTGAGAAAAACTTTTCGCCCTTAATAAAATTAAAAAGAAATAGAAAAAAAATAGAAAGTAAAATAGAAAAAAAATAAAAATTCTAATATTAGGAAAACTGTTTGATTATAGCATAGGCTTCTTTCGAATTTCTTTTTATATATTTTTTTATTAAAATACGAGAATAGAAAATAAAAATAATTTCTGTGATTCTAAAAATATTCATCAGTTTGTAAAATTGTTTGCAATTCGAATTCTAATTTTACCCTTTGAAGTAGATGGGTCACCGGTGTCCCTTTTCTTCACGCTAATTACAAGGAAAAATATATGTAGGCATTTTTTTAATTATAAAAAAGCAATCTAATAGTTACTAAAAAAATCAGTTCGATTATCGGAATTATAATTGTACGAAAATATGAAATCCAAAATATGTAGTTAAAATTTTTTTTTCCATTCATATTCAAAAATTTATCAATAATAGATTTTGTAAATTAATGAAATTTCAAAGATGAATAACTGTTTCTTTCAGATCTAAATAAGTGCAAATAAGTGGAAATTGGAAAAATTATTGCTTGGAAGTTAGCCGTGTTTGGAAGATTTTACTTTTAATGCTGTAAAAGACTGTGGTGTTTCATGTTGTATTTTAAAACCATAAATTTTTAAAATGCTAAATATTGCATTTGTCATTTATTTTGACCTAAATTAATACTAATTAATGAAAAAATGTGAAATATGTTTTATGAAGTCAAAGGATTAATAACTTTATGTCTTTCTTTTTGTTTTCCTTTTCTTATTCTTTTTATTTTTTGCGGCAAATGTAGTATTTAGCAATGTCTGTTTAATTACTTTAAACACTTTGTTGCATTTTTTTACCTTATGTTTGGAGTAGTGTAGTTGCTTCCGGCCTTTGAATTTCTCAGATGTGCTAAATTGCTAATTTAAATTCTAATTAAAATAATTTTTATAGTAAAACTATAGTTATATTTTTTTAAATAAATTTTATATTATTTGTATTATTTGTAATATTTACAGTATTACTATAATTATCAAATTATAGTATTACAATAATTATTCTATGTATGCTGCCTAAATATAATTATTTTCCCTTATTTCTACCTAAATTAATACAAAATAAGGAAAAGGTAGGAAAAATATGCTTAGTAAAAATTCTTCGTCAAAGGGTTCAGTATATTTAACATAGAAAATGTGATTGTTCTATTTTGTCACCTTCTAACAATACAGTCTTAAAATAATTCATCTAACTATGCAACAAAGCTGTAATAATTACAATTACCATCTTCAAAATTATTTTAATCTAATTATGTAACAGAATAAATGAGAAGTAATTTTTCAGAACTACCCATAAAGAAAACACGAAGCTGAGTTTTAAAATTAAAATCGTCCTGTCAAAACAAACACTCATCTCCCATAATTACATTAAAACTCCCTCTTCTTTTACGAACACCTACGAAAACGGAAGAAATTAGTTAAATTTATTCAACGCCAAAAAATTTCTTTAATTCGGGGATTCTCATAATATTTTCTTAGGTTTCTATAATTGATTCACCACATTAGAACACGAAACTGAGTCATTAAGCGAGAAATTTATTCAAGTAATTAAAAGTCAGAGGAACGCGTATTAGTTTTCCCTCATATAAATCAGCGATAAATACCCCCGATAGTTAGTATAATTACTAACACAAACGCGAGAGGTAAGTCGACTTAACCAAGAAAAACAAATACGGGAAATTCTCCTTTTGAAATCCAAGAAGCAATTAAGTGAAGAGAGCAGTTGTTCGAGCAAATGGATTTGTAAGGCTACTTAACTGTCGACCGCTTATACTTGATCGATTTGGATGCTACGGGACATCAAATGAATTTTCTCTCGGATGAGTTTTAAATATATTTCCGGGAAAATTTTCTCTGTTTCCAACGGTCATTAGTTTTTATCCATTTCTATCACGCTCTGATTCGAACGCTGAAGAAAAAAAAAAAAGAAAAGAAATTACGTCAGGTAAATGGACTTGCCCTTTAATTACAGAAACTCTGGTTTTAATGATAGTTTTTAAGACAAAAAGAAAGAAAGAAAATTTGTATTTTTCTTTGTTTTTAATGCGATGATGCATTGCTAAGTTTTTTTCCTTTGAACTCTGTGGTGTCTCACAAAAGCTCCAGTTGAAAAGTTACATTTCAAAAGTTCCAAGCTAATGGTTAAATTAAAAAGTTTTTTCTTTCAGGAGAATGTTTAATAATATATTTTTTACTCATTAAAACTTAGCTAACTTAAGTTTAGTGTATGAACTTAAATTATAAAATATTATTTGTCTATGTAAGCATTGGACTTTGGAAATTTCGTTCCTTGAGATTTCGAATGAATTGAATTTTCACCTGTACTACAGCATTTATGAAATTATAGAAAATTTAGACCGGAATTCAATTTTTAATAATGTTAGTATTAGAAAGAAAGGACTTTAGTTGCTTTATAATCGTATCCGAAATCTTGAGAACCTATAATTTAAATAATTTATAATTATTAGTTTATTATGGTTAATAGAATTATATCTAAAACTAAACTAAACTCAGTGGCGTGACAGCCCATAGAGGGCCAAGGTCTACTATGCCCATCTCAGTTTTCTTGACCTTGGGCTCTGGGGTGCAAGAGCAGATGTTCCAGTCAGGTGGTCAGCCGAACGCGGAACCCCCAGTGTTTAGTTCCCAGGCATGCTTGGTACTTTATATATAGAATAGAATTATATCACTAACTATAATTATATGATTATATAATTATACTTAGTGATAATTTAGATTTATTAGTTTATTTTATATAATGACAATAATTATAAGATAAATGATTTAAAATGCGCTTTGTAATAATCTAAACAATGTTAAGTAATTAGTATTCTTCCAATAGGAAATAAATCCAATTAATGTTTATTAGGCCTAATTGTCTTATAACCATGTTATTAGAAAACTACTTAATGAATACTAACTCGTTGCAATTCATAAATTCTTATAATATCTGTATAATATTTCAAGTCACAAAATGAAACACTCCATGGGCGATAATTTAAATTTATTAATTTATCATATAATGACAATAATTATAAGACAAATGATTTAAAATGAGTTTTGTAATAATATAAGCAATGTCAAGTAAATAGTATTCTTCCAACAGGAAATAAATCCAATTAGTGTTTATTAGGCTTAATTGTCTTATAACTCTGTTCTTAGAAAACTGCTTTATGGATACTAACTCGTTGTAATTCATAAATTCTTATAATATTTGCATCATATTTCAAATCACAAAATGAAACATTCCATGGGCGAAAATTTAAATGTATTAATTTATTATATAATGACAATAATTATAAGATAAATGATTTAAAATGAGTTTTGTAATAATATAAGCAATGCCAAGTAATTAGTATTCTTCCAACAGGAAATAAATCCAATTAGTGTTTATTAGGCCTAATTGTCTTATAACCCTGTTCTTAGAAAACTGCTTAATGAATACTAACTCGTTGCAATTCTAATCTTATTTCTAACTCCTCTTTATTGGATATTACTGTAGCAAATTTCTTAGGTAGTCATATCCATTAACATTTTTGCAGTAACTCTAATTCCATTCTTTGTTAACACTTCTTTAAATGAATTTATTTATGACTGGAATGGGGAAAGTCTCTCCAGAAATAAATGAAAAGAACAGATACACGTTTGCTAAAGCAATAGGGAGTCTAAAGGGATTACTTACTTCGCGAAAAAGACAAGAAACGAAATATAGTTTTTTTTTCGTTGCTTAGCTGCTTGGCATCATAAATATTATATTTACAAGTTGCTACTTCATTCTGTTTTCCCACTCATCTTATCGAGCGAGATTTTTATTCTTTCCGTGTTCGTTCGTTTAGTGTTCTCATTAGCTTTTATTTCAGGTTGCATTACACCATTTCTTTTTCGCCACTTTTTTAGTTCCGTTTTCTCGGTTTGCGAAATAAATTTTCCTTACCTTGTGAAATGTGTGGTTTGTATGTAATTCTATGCTGACTGTTAAATCGTATTTTTCAAGAAAATTATGCGAAAAGAAAAAGGAAGGAAATAAAATTTGCATTCAGCGATTAGAAATTTGAGAGATGCATGCACTCTCATGAGACAACAAACGGCTGTGAACTTAGAATTTAAAATAAAAAAATGGAAGTTTGTGTACGAGATGTAGAAAAATTGTCTGTGAAGCTCGCATAAAATATTTAACAAACTTTAAATTTAGATATCTTTTTAGAAATATAACTGGAATTTTAACTGGCTGAACTTAAGAAGAAAATTATGAAAAATAAAAATGAGTCTTTCCTTTTTCTTAATTAAAGGTAATTAAGTGCTAATGTCAAGCATTTTAATTTCAAATAAAAACTTATTTGATGAAATCATGAAGGAAAAGGTATTGAGAGCAAAATGTGATGATTAATTAAAGGAAATATATTTTATAAATATATTTGCATTGCAAATATAAAATTTTGAATAATTTATCTGAATTGTTAATGCAATAGATTGGATAAGTTTATTAGTTTTTCTTTGCTATTTCAAATGATTAATCTTCCCATTTTCTAAAGTATTGGTTAAATTTTTTTTCCGAATTTATTACGTTATTATTTTCATTTAGCATGTTTTTGCTTTTATATTTCCTTTAAAAAAAATCTATATTAAGTTTAAGAATTTTAAAATGAAACAGTTTGTTTATTTACTGTCAACAAATTGTGATTTCGGAGTAAATTAAGCTGATTATCATTTTATTTTAAATACTACGGATGTGAAATTATAAATTGGAACGTCCTTCACATTTCTTCAAAAAATAGGATGACTTTCAAATATTTACTTTAACGTAATAATGCTATTGTAGTAACTTTTTATTGATATGTGTCTCTTGCATATGAACTGAAACATTAATCTGAATTTTGATAATCAATATTTTGCTTAAAAATTATAAGTTTCTAAATAACAATAAAAAGAAGATTTTGTTAATATGCATTGATAAAAGAATATGATCAAAACTACCAGAATATAGTAAAAGTTTCATAGAAGTTCATAGAACCAGATGCACTCTGGTTCTATGGGAACACTAGAAAGTTCGGTAATTTTTATCGAAGTGCTTTGGTAACGATTTTGGAAAAATTAACATTAAAAAAATGTTTTTATAATATGTTTGGTAAATGTGGTAAATGATACCTTAAAGCACGACATAAAAAAACTGTTCATTCGGTTAAATTTGCTTTTAAGTTTTATATTTTTTACTACATGTGTTGTAATCAGAATTATATTTTTGAGAACCTGAATTTCCAGTAAACCGTTATCATATGAACTGAAATGTTATTAAATGAATGCTTTAAATACCATATATTTTGATTTTATTAACCAGAATAAGGTTTTTTCACTTTTCGTAACCAGAAATATTATTACCACATAATATTGTAACTTTAATAAAATTTTGCAATATAATAAAGTCGCAATCTATCTTTTATTGAAATAAAGCATAAATAAAACATTTGAAAATGTTCGCAGCATTAAATGTGTGCAAGCATTAAATATGTAGAATGTTATTTGCACAGTTAACAAATAAAGCAAAATCTAATTTTTCCTTACTTCGCTAAAATGATCAGATTTTCACGTAGTAGAAACCCATACTAGATAGTTAATTTAAAGTGTTTTGATTTGTTTGTGCTTAATAATTAAATAATTTTCGGAATCAGAGACAAGAGCGTACTTCTTGAATAAGCATATACAGGGTTATTCATAATTCCCTCCGCCTGTAAACGTAATTTTTCTTTACTACAACTGGCTTCAATGGTACATGTTACTGCCATCTACCGGCAAGCGCTTAAATTAAAACTTGAATGCTTTCGGAATAATTTCATATGTTCTTTTTTGCCATTTTCGTCTTCGTTTTTTTACTATAACGCTTCGAAACCTCGAAGGGAATTATGAATAACCCTGTATATATTTTCCCACGAACTTGGAATTTTAGTTATCAGAAAACCGCAATCAGGAAAATATGTTACCAATATTTTACTCAGGAGAATAATTGTAAGTTTGAGACCTTTAATGTTAATATTATCTTTTTGCGTATTTCGTCATAGCTCATGACATTTTTGGCTAAATAGAAAATTTTTTGCTCGCAGTTATAAGTTCATACACTTTTATTTCAAAGTAATTCAGCGTAAAATTGGAAAATTTTTTGCACACAACTATAAAATTCTTTAATCCAAAGATACTCCAATAAAAGATATTTACCATTTTACTTTTAGTAAAGATTTACTATTTTTTATTACTTTATTTAATAATAGTAAAAAAATTTGAACTTTAATGTATAGAATTTTTTGCTCCATTTTAAAGAATGTAATTTTACATGGCAAAATATAAAATTTTATCGAAATTGGACGGATACTGCTTGAGAAATTGAATTTTAAAGAAGCCGTATTTTTTAAATTTGATTTCTCAGGAACTATTCAACCAATTTCGCTCAAATCTTGTATTTTGCCATGTAAAAATACATCCTTTAAAATTGTGTAAAACAAAATATATACCTTACAATTAAAACATTTTTCGACTATTATTAAATAAAGAAATTAAAACAAATAGATATCTAATGAAAGTTATATTTTACGTGGAATTATATTTAGATAAACATATTTTATAGTTGTGTGCAAGAATTTTTCAATACGCTTAAAAATTTCTCGAAATATGAGGAAATACGCAAGAAATAAAATTAACATTAAGGTCTTCAACCTTCGAACCCCACTCCTGATCAAACTATGGGGGGCCATATTTTTCAGATTGCAGCTGCTCCCTATATTTTGGGAGTCAGAAATCTGAGTTCAACATTAAAAAAAAAAATTAAAAAAAAAAAATTGTTTATTTAGAGAAAGTACGTTTTCGGGTCTGATTTCGTATCTTAAAATATCGTCTGCGCTAATTAATTAGCATATTTGAGGTCACCCCTCAAAACTTCAATGTTGAGACGTAAAATGTGAAAATCTGGTCATTAGATCAAAAATTTTTGTTGGGTATTTCGTTTATTTTTTGCTCACAGTTTTCTCAGAAGTAGTTTTACGTAGTAAAATTCGAATGTTTTACTAAATTGGTCAAATGGTTTTTAAGAAAGGAAAATTCAAGCATGCGATTTTAAAATTTAATTACCCAGGAACTATTTGATTGATCTCGTCCAAATTTTATATTTTGACAGTTAATATTACCTATTTCAAAATTGCAAAAAGAAAAAATAGCAAAAAAAGATTATAAAATTATTTTTATATAGAATTATGTTATGATTATTCTAATGCAAAAATGTTTTTGATTCGTTGAAAAAATTATCGAAGTCTGGAGAAAGGAAACCCATAAAAAACTACTTTTGATAGAGTTATAATGAAGTACTGTACCATACAATTTTACTGTTTAAATTTTCAGGAAAATCTTGACCAATTTTTTTCCCTGCTTCAGTGTGCTAAAACCATATATGGTTTAGCTTTTTAATGTACAATGGTGATTCTTCAATAATATTTTGTTTAAAATTAAAAAAATGACGAAAGAACTAAAAACAGAAATTTAATTTAAAATTGAAGATTACGCCGGTGAAAGAACTTTTCACTGATGCTTAATAGCTCCTTAACATTGTTTGTTTTAGCACAATCTGAACTTCTCGAGCTAATATTTTTAAATTTTTTTAAATCGTGAACTAGTATTAGTTTTCGAAGTTTTTATTATAATAATTAAAATAATCCTATCTTCATATTTCGTAACTAATATACAATCATGCATGTTTCATGTAAAGATTATATAATTAAGTACTTGTATTTATTATATTTTGAATATATTTCTCAGTTTTGAAATATTTGTAATTAAAAAATGAGTCTTAAAGTAATTATATTTGTTTTCATTACATTAAAATTCCCCGTATTAAGATAATAATAATTTTTTATTTTAATACTTCCATCTTGAAATAATTTAAAGAAAGAATATTAAATTAACTATCAACATTTTTCAAAAACTTAAGTTATATTCTTAATTATGTCCTCATTAAATATTAAAATTAGTTAGATCTTTGCAAATTAGAGAGAAATATAATATAAAACTTATTTGTTTTTTCCTTCTTCTTTTCAGTAAAACATGCATAACTTTTGTTAAGTCTTATATTTTTATCTACATTTATAATTAGGACATTTTGAACACGAAATCCGGAAAATGCGTCGATCGTAATTGTTCATCGAATTTTGTAAATTAATTGAAACATTAAAAATGGTTAAAATAGAACTTTGGATGTAATTTATAAGAATCAGTTAATTTTCCATAGATTATATTAATTTTGTATAACCTATGGAAATTATGTAGTGCAAATGTTTTAAGAAATCAAGTGAAAAGCCGGTGGTTTGGCATTATTATTGTTATACAAAAACCACTGAATTTAAATCTGCTTTCTTTAAAAGTTCTATAAGAATTTTTTGGTTACATTTTAAGTTAAACTTTTATAAAATGATCGTAAATAATTGCACCGTTAAAATTTTTGAAATAACTTTTATAAAAATTTTGCTTAAGTTGCACTTTAAACTCGGGTATTTCACTTCTTATTGGCAACACTGTAAGGGAAGGTTTTTTATCTTCCTACTATGTGCGATTTTGGATAAATAAAAACGAAGTAAATTGGAGACATCACAACATTTAATATACACAGTTATTTACAAGTTAATATAAAATATATAAATCCATTAATACTTTTACATCCCAATGTCTGGAACGTCAATATAGTAATTATTATTATTGAGTTGTCTTAGCAACGTTGTTTTTATTTTTCATAAAACTAAATATAAATGCTTGTTATGTTATTGCTCTTGCGCACCACAGCACTCCCCCCCTAGTGAGGTACTCGAACGATGAAAAACCTCATGTGTAACGTGCTGGAATGTGCACTGTACGTCCAGATCTAGTCACTCGGGGTGGAATAACAAGCTTCACTCTTTTGTTTCCGTTGCCTTGCTCTGTAGCAGCTTTAGAAATTGTAGACGATGAAATAGGTCCACAATTCTTTTCAACCAGTAAAGGTGTTTCTGAAGTCTTTTCAGATTCTGTAGAAATGTCCGAAAAATAGGGCTTTATTCTATCTATAGATACATTAACTTCTTTTTGCTTCATTTTAACAGTGAAAATTTTATCGGTTCTCTTTAAAACTTTATATGGTCCATGATATGGTTGTTGCAAACTATGACGAACACTGTCAGTACGGACAAACACGTGTGAGCAAGTTTTTAAATCTTTGAATATAAATGGTTTCTGCTTCGAGTGATGACGAAATGGGACGGGTTTTAATTTTTCCATGGTGCTTTTTAAATTCTGAATGAATTCTGATTGCGCTTCAATGTTTGAATTTTCAAAAAAGTCATATGGTAGTTTTATATTTTCACCATACAAGAGTTCTGCTGGGGTGGCTTGACAGTCATCTCGCAAGGTTGTGCGTAAACCAAGTAGAATAATCGGAAGTGACTTTGTCCAGCTTGGATTTTCATGACACATTATGCTTGCTTTCAAAGTACGATGCCAACGTTCTACACAGCCATTAGCTTGTGGGTGATATGCAGTAGTTCTATTTCTTTTAAAACCAAGTAATTTCGAAAGTTCTTGGAACAATTGAGACTCAAATTGCGCACCCTGATCAGTTGTAATTACGCTTGGAATACCGTAGCGAGTGATCCAATTTTTCAATAAAGCATCAGAAACTGTCTCTGCTCGAATATCAGGTAAAGGAATGGCTTCTGCCCATCGCGTGTAGCGATCAATTATCGTAAGGCAATAACGAAATCCTTCTGATGATGGCAGAGGTCCAATCAGGTCTAGATTAATGTCTTGAAATCGTTGACCAACTATAGGATATTCTTGTAATGGAGAATGATTATGTTTAGAAATTTTGGATTTCTGGCATTTCAAACAACTCTTGGTCCAATCACGAATGTCTTTGTTTATTGATGGCCAAATAAATTTTGATGTAACTAATCGAACAGTCGCTTTAATTCCAGGATGTGAGAGATTGTGCACACTTTTGAATACTAGTTTTCTAAAGTTAATTGGAATAAATGGTCTTTTAATTTTTGTGGTTGTATCGCAATATAATGAATGATTAGAGCCAAAAATAGGAACTAGCTCAAATTTCAATGAAGAGTTTTGAGACGTCATTAAATCTTTTAACTCATCGTCGATTTCTTGAGCTTTGGCTAGGGATTCAAAGTCAATTTCGGAAGTAATTCTTATTTCTTCCAATCTTGAAAGAGCGTCAGCAACCATGTTATCTTTTCCAGAAATGTGTTGAATTTCTAATGTGAATTGGCTAATGTACTCCAAATGTCTTTGTTGTCGGGGTGATGCTTTCTCCAAGTTTTGTCGGAAAGCGTATACCAGCGGCTTGTGATCAGTGAATAACGTAAATTCTCGACTCTCCAACAAATATCGGAAATGCTTAATAGACGAATATGCAGCTAGCAGTTCACGATCATAGGTGCTATAATTCTTTTGTGTAGGTGTCAGTCGAACAGAAAAGAAACCTAGCGGTTGCCAATCATTATTGACGAGTTGTTGCACCACTCCACCTATCGCTATATTGGAAGCGTCTACCATAAGGGCAAGTTTAGCAGATGGCACTGGATGAGACAAATTTGCTGCGGATTTTAGCAATTCTTTGGATTTCGTAAAAGCATTTGAAGCTTCGTCTGACCATTCGATAGTTCCATTATCATTCTTCTTGCTGTTTTTTAAATAATCATATAAGCAAGCTTGGTGTTGAGCCGCTTGAGGAATAAATCTTCTGTAGAAATTTATAATTCCCAAAAATCTTCTAAGTTGTTTGACTGTTTTGGGTTTATTGAAATCTTCAATGACTTTGATTTTTTCTTCTGTTGGACGAATTCCTTTTAGAGAAACATTGTGGCCAACAAAATTCACCTCCGGCTTAGCGAAGTTGCATTTACTGAGATTCAATGTTAATCCAAACTGTTGCAATCTTTCAAAAACTATTCTGAGATGTTGTAGATGTTCCTCTTTAGAGCGCGATGCAATTAATATGTCATCCAGATTGACGAAACAGAATTCTAGACCACGTAGAACGGCGTGCATAAATCTCTGGAATGTCTGCGCTGCGTTACGAAGTCCAAAAGTCATCAAAGGAAATTCGAACAGTCCGAATGGTGTACTAATAGCTGTTTTTTCTATATCTGCTGGTTCCATGGGAATTTGATGATAAGCTCGATGAAGATCCAATGTGGAATATATAGTACAACCTTCTAATTGGTGTGTAAAATCATGCAGGTGTGGTATAGGATATCTATCCGGTAATGTAGCTGCATTTAAAGCACGATAGTCTCCGCACGGTCTCCATTCGCCATTTTTTTTCTTGACCAGATGTAATGGACTAGACCAAGGGCTGCTTGATGGTCGACATATGCCACGCTCCAGCATGTAGTCAAATTCTGCTTTGGCGATTTTTAGTTTCTCTGGAGCCAATCTACGCACTCTAGATGTTATGGGTGGGCCTTTTGTGACAATAGCATGAGTGACATTATGGTTTAAGTTAACTTTATTCAGTTCTATTTTTTCTGAAGATAAGTTTTTGAATTCTTGCAGCAGAGAATGAATATCTGGATCTAGATTATTACTATCGAGGGGTGTTAAAAATGAAGATGGTCCTTTGATTATTTTAGTTGAGACTGTCAATGATGTTAAAGGATCAAGCAAACGTTTTTGTTTAATGTCTACCAAAAGTCCATGTGCCTTAAGAAAATCTGCGCCAATTATTGGCTTTGAGACGTCTGCTATGATGAAATTCCATTTGAAACGTCTTCTCAAGCCTAAATCTAAACTGATAAGTTGCTTGCCGTAAGTTTTGATTGAACTTGAATTTGCAGCATAAAGTTTAAAATCAGATGGGAACAGTTTATTGGGTTTTGGCGGTGGAATTACAGACACGTCAGCCCCAGTGTCAATAAGATAGTGCCTTTTGCTTGACTTGTCAAAAAGAAAGAGGCGGCAATTTGGATGGCCGTAGTCGTTGGCCTCTTCAATCGACTGGCCCGTTAGTTTTCCGAAGTATTTGTTGGTTTTTGAAATTCGCAAGGTTTAACACAGCGATGTGCCTTGTTTCCAAATTTAAAATGGTACCAACATAACTTATAACGAGAAGATTGGGATCTCGAACGGCTACGGTCTCGAGCTGTTACGGATTTATCTTGAGATCTACTCCTTGTAATGAATGTATCAAATTTCTTAGTTAATTCTGCAATACTAATCTCCAATGAATTAAATTTTTCGTTACTAATGTTATTATGCTCGAAAGTTTTACTGGATACTTTATCAACTGTACATAACTCTGTTGAGCTAAATATACCAATAATTTTGTCTGCCATCTCTGCCATTTTATCCAAAGAATCAGAGCTAATAGATAATATAGCTTGAACCTGTTGTGGTAGCCTCTGTAGCCAAAGTGATTTTAACAATTCCTCAGAAATGGAATTTTCAGCCAAACCTTTCATTTGTCGCAACAAGTCAGATGGACGCTTATCGCCAAGATTAAGTGTAGTCAACACCTTTTTTAACCTGGCTTCTTCAGAATCTGTCAATCTACTTAACAATGCATTTTTTAACGCGTCGTATTTTCCATTCATTGGCGGGTTTAACAAAATATCCTCTACGAAATCTAAGACATTTTCGACTAATGAGGCAACGACAATGTTATACTTAGTTAAATCACGAGTAATATTGCCGTTAGCAAACTGTGCTTCAAGTTGTAAGAACCATAACTTAGGTTTATGTCGCCAAAAAATTGGTGGTTTAACTGCCACTTTGTTTACTTCTAAATTCACATTATCTTGAGTTGATGAATTTAAATTATCGTTTGTGCTTTCCTCCATGTTTAATATAAAGATAATTATAAAATAATGGTAATGCACAAACCTTTCCTTTATCCAAATAAAATCTTCGCACTGTTAAACTAATCACGTCCTGAGGTCACCAGTTGTAAGGGAAGGTTTTTTATCTTCCTACTATGTGCGATTTTGGATAAATAAAAACGAAGTAAATTGGAGACATCACAACATTTAATATACACAGTTATTTACAAGTTAATATAAAATATATAAATCCATTAATACTTTTACATCCCAATGTCTGGAACGTCAATATAGTAATTATTATTATTGAGTTGTCTTAGCAACGTTGTTTTTATTTTTCATAAAACTAAATATAAATGCTTGTTATGTTATTGCTCTTGCGCACCACAACACTATAGTTATTATTCATTTTGTTGACTCATGCTATAATTTAAGTAGTGTTAAAAAATTAGTCATATGTTAAGTTATTTAGATTCATTTTGTGAGGTTATCTTAAGTAACAGTTTAAGTAGCGTTGAATAGTTAGTTTTACGTTATAGTTATACTTTTATTTAAAATAATTTTGAGTTTTATAGATCTTAGTTTCTAAGTAATTATTGAGATTTATTTCTGATTCTTTCTAAAATGAAGTAGAACTCTTAAACACAAACGGTGCTATGGTGCCGCATACTATCATACCAATTATTGGTGACGGTACTGCCTTTTTCGTGCATTGCATATCAGGGGTCTGTCCAGGCATTTTGTAAAAGGTCCGTTTTGTGAAATTGTGAAAAAATTACTCGTAATTTGTGAATATAAACGTTAAGTTGCATTGGTTCAACCAGGATCTTGCTTTTGTGAATGAGTGCAAATAGGGTCCTATTATTGCAAAAAACTTTTTCAAGGAGTTTTTAAATTGTAAAGAGATACAAGATTATGCTCAACACTGCAAAATGATAATTTAAAAAAATTTAATAAAATAAACAGCAATTGCTGCTACTAAAATAGAGATGCAACATACAGATATTAGGTATTTTGTTTATACTGCTGAACGCAGAATATTCATTTCAGACGAATAAAGGAAGAAGCGCCTGCCGAAGACAAAACATAGTTCGTTTACATCTGTCTTTCTCCCCCCCCACCCCCTGGGAAGGATTTATTCGATTAACAAAACAATAATGAAGATAAACTAATCTGTGAAGGGTCCGATTAAAAGATAAATTATTATGTGAAGGGTCCGTTTTTGAGTTAAAATATTTTGTGAAGGGTCCGTTTTTATGAAAAGATATTTTGTGAAGGGTCCGTTAATGGACCCAAAATTTCTTCTAAACAGACCCCTGCATATATTATACGATACTCAAGTTATGGCTCGACTTTCAAGAGGTGCGTGAGGAAGTAGTGCAGTATGTAATATAACATTTTTATGAGTTTTCTATCTTCTAACGACTGAGATGTAAATAATTTAAATACTTACTATACTGCCTTGCCTACTATGTTGAAAAATGTTTTGACATCATACGTACGGTGATTTGTGTGACTTAATGGCTGCCAGGCAGAGTTTTACTAAAATTCAGCACATATGTTTTTTTTAATCAATATTGCGGGGGCATCTCTTGAAAATAGATAAAATTTAAATAAAAATTCTTCCCTGTGGACAACAGCTAGGCGGTGAAAAAATTTGGTTAATTTATTGTTTAGGACTAATTAATGTGTTATGATTGGAGGAAGGGTTGAAGAATTAGAACATTTAAATACAATTGTGATGTGCTTACAGCTTGGTTACTATTTAAGTTTATACCTTGTACAAGACAAAATTGAGAGGGGACCAAGCTGGTCCTGAATGGCTGCTAATTGTCTAATAATTATTTTATTTTCTACTTTTTTGTATTCGGTAAGTCTTTTAAAACAATTAAGCCCTTTATTCCCTCCCCCCCCCAATATATTCTCATCATCATTTATAAATTTGACACCGACTGTAGATCTCGATTTTATGTCAGTTGTTTTTTTATTGCGTTTAACTAGAAGAAAAATATAGCCTATATAAATCTGCTTATCGACTCTATTAACAGAGTAGATAGAAACTAACGATGGAAGTTTTTTAGTATTATTTATTAACAAAATATTAATTAAGTTATGATACAAAAGATGATAACCTAACAATTAATAGTTTCCTAGGATTTGGTATAATTTTTAATTGAATATAAATCGGAGTTTTAAGACGAAGTCAAGCTCTCCGGAAAGTCAAGAGTCGTATGGAATCGAACATTTCAACTAACTTTACAGCTCGGATCAATAGTACGAAATCATGCACAAAACCGGAAGACATATGCCGGCTACTACTTTACGATAACTTTGAATATTGGCTTTTAAATGCGTTTCACCGAGGAAAATAAAGTAGACAAGTGCCTTACTCTTAAGAGAAACCGCGATAACATATTATATATCTTGCATTACATACTATCTTGGTGTAAAGTATTATTTGGGCATTAGAGCGAACAATTATCTTAAAAGTTATTAAACTATAAGCTCTTAAAAATTGCCAATTTTTGAGACTTTTCCTCTAGATGAAAATTACCAAAATCAATGTATAATTTCCAATTTTTAGTCCTGATAATGCAGCGTTGGAAGAAATTTTTAAATATCAAAAATTAGAACATTTTTCATTTCCCCCTAACTATGGCTTTTTATGATATTTACGTTTTGCGCCATTTTCAGAATTAGCCATCAAAGTTAATTGAGAAACTAATACAGAGAATATAGAAAAAATAAAATATGGGATAAGCTTGATCTAAAAGTCATGCATTACTGTTGAAAAGTTGAAAGCAGCTACAAAATTAGCATTTTATTCGAGCAAAAAAACAGAAAAACGCCATTTCTTATGACGATATATGAAATGACGGTAAGGACCCTTGGAAAACAGCTTTTATATGAAATTTCATCTTAATCTTTAACAACCTTAAAAATGAAATGCATCTTAAATAAATCTCAGATACTTAAAAAAAAACATTTTGTGCATTATTTAATTTTTTTTTTATTGTTCACGATAACTATCATTCCTGTTGATTAAGAATTTATATCTGTTTTTGATGTTTGAATAAACTTATAGTGTCAGTTATAAGATTGTATTTTTTGGAAGCATCGACAAAATACATTTTTCTGACATAAAAATGAAGAACAAAATGTCAAAACTATCTTCATCGATCAAGAAATAAATGAAAAAAGCTTTATTTTGATACTTTGTATGATATTCTTACAAAATATTTTGAAACAAAATAAAAATATATATTTTTTCTGTTATGCTAGATTGGTGCATCGCTCGAGGTTAAATATATTTTCTACGTTATTTTACGAATGCATATTAAAAAAAATATATCACTTTACTGTTATTTGTCACTGATAAAAATTGTGAGAAAAACTATATCAATTTATAGTTATTTAAAAGCGTAAAATGTGTGTTAAAAAGGACTTGATTATTTATTGTTAATCAGTTAATAAGAGTTGATAAACTGCATATATGTAAATAATTTTATAAGTTTGTAATACTTAAAGCTGTTGAAATATTTTTGAAAAATAGTATCAATTATTGTTGCTTAAATCTCGTTATAATTGGATACCTGCAAGCGACGTCACGCGTGGGTAACACGTAGCATTTGTTTATGACAAGATTCACAACCATTCAGGTGAAACACTTACACGTGACGTCACTTGAAGGTTTCAAATTAAATCTTATCTGAACATAGATTCAGCGGGATAATTAACCAAGTCTAATAGCTATAACGATCACGGAAGGCGCAATCAGGTGATTTCAGCGTTCTTCTTCTTCTCGAGTTACAGGTACCCAGTTACAAGACTATTATATTTTGCACCGCGTTTACTAAAATGTTGTTATATATTATGAATGTTGTTATATGTTACCTAAATATCATGATTGTTTTTACTAAAAAAAATTTTTTTATTATTATTTTATTTTATCTCAAATTCTAAATTTTATTTTCAAATAATTTTGTTTAAAAACATTTGTTTTTTGTAATATATAAATTACCATATGATGCATATGCACAATTCAAAGAGAGATTCTTTTCATTTATTTAACTAAGCTTCAAATATTTATAAAATAATTATTTGTATTAGATTTTTCTTTTAAAGCTGAATTTATGTACATTAATGCCATTTTTATTTAAAAAGAAATCTTAATAATAAAAATTAAAAATGGTAAAAATTTTAATCGATTCTATTGTAATCAATCATCTAGTTCATGTTTTAATCGGATATAAATATATAAGGTTTGCTTTGTTTCTCAAATTTAGTTACGTATTTAAATTTTCTGCCTTTGTCAAGAATTTTAACCGATTATAATTTATCTGGTTGGAAAGTTATCATCCACTTCAACTATACAGAATATTTAAATTTCAAAACTTTGCATTTAACACCATTTTCAAACCATTCCTATTTAAATCCTCATTTTAATACGAATCCAAAAATTTAGTTTCTCAAATAAACAGTCTTATTGTTTCGGAATACATTTCCAAAGCGTGTAACTAATAATTCCCCAACTAATTTACACAAATACACGACTCATTATAAGATGTAAACTTTAAAATACCATTACAGTCACAGTTAAATAAGTCAGGAAAGGAATTAATAATTTTCTAACAACAAAAGCCGCATGAAAGCAAGTCACACCATTCAACTCCAGCATCTTTTCAAACGATGAGACGGAGAAATGGGACGCATAGAAAGAGAGGCAAGATAAATGGGGATGGAGGCATACCGTCACCCCACTATGCGTCATCCCTAACGCCTTATGGGACCGTATATGGAGCAAATTTGGATGGAATGAAATTATTTATTTACTTTTGGTTATAAAATTCCTTACAAAAATGAAATTTCAAGAAAAATACATGTTGCCTTTAAAAGTGTATGTACTTTTTGAATTATTCGTTTGTTAGAAAATATGAAATAACCGTGTAGTTATTGTGGTACAGAAAAAAAAGGAAGTAAATAGATTTAAATGTTTTTTAAGAGATTCTGAAATATTATAAAGTATGGTATATTTCCGCACACGAGAAATAAATAAAATGTTAGGATAAAAACGAGGATAGGGTATAATTTGCTATGTATGAATAAAACAAAGCAATGTGAAGAAGGCACAAATCAGGCTTATTTCTATACCTTTTTTTTGGGCTTTATTCACAGTGTTTTGTTTATTCGCGGTGTTTTGTTTTATTCAAAGTATTAGGGTCTTGATAGCTTCATGAAAAGGCTTGCTTTAGTTATTATATTTACTGAAAATATCATTCCTTTTAACATACATTTTTAGTATCTTTGTCATAAAATTAAATAAAGAAAATTGCCAATCACGAGCCGAAGATAAAAAAAAATTCAACTTTTTTAAAGCACGACGAATCTTTATCGAGATCAATTCGAGTGACGGTCGGATTAAAAGCATCAAACCCAGTTTAATTGTCTTATTGAACTGAAAGAAACTTGTTTTTAATAATTTTTCTCACCCCATTTTTGTTCAAATGATGCATTACATTTCACGTTCACTGTGATGAACCTCGATAAAGGCTAGTTTTGGTTAAAATTTAGCTTTCTTTTTCCCTAAAAAATTACTATTTTTTGACTTCTAATATGAAAGACCGATTTTGTCCCATTTTTTGCAAGGCTTCTAAAATATATATTAAAATTTGTGAACAAATAGCACTATAAATTATTCTTCATTTCAAGAACTATAGTTAATATAGTTCATAAATTAAAATTAAACATATTTATGGTGGATAGCGTAATGTTGATTTATTCAAATTTTGTGCGATTGTTTAAAGCATGTATTATGTAATTGTCGTTGTTCATAGTGTTTTTGAAACATTATTTTTTAACATGCTTCTCGTTCACCATTTCTCGTCAATATTTTCCAAAAAATGCTAAACATTTTGTTTTCAAAGTATAAAATTATTGTAGCTTTATGTAAGAAAACTTTTTGTAACAAAATAGGCGATTATCTAGATTTAAAAAATGATCATCAGTATTGAGAAAAAAATAACCAAAGGAATACAGACTGTGAGACTCACTGAGAAGAAATAAATAATAGAATATAATAATAGAAGAACTTTTACTCGTTGTTGAAATTTATCACAATTCAAATAGTTTTTCAAGTTTTTTTTGTTTAAAAATTTTATTACAAATATTGAGAATTATATCTGGCATCATGTAACTTTTTCTTTTCTCTCTCTCTTTTTTCTTTTTGTTACATTTGATTGACATCTTGGGAAATAATAAAAAAGATCTCGAGAGGGAAAATTAATTTTTTTTACAACTATGGATAATAAGTCAATATAACAAAAAAAAACTAAAAAAAATTGCGAAGAAAGTATTTAAAATTGCAATAAATTTTGAACAAATAGGAAACAAAATCTGTGTTAAATTCACAAATAAAAATGGCCCTTTCAGCAAGTCATATTTTAATTCCTAGTTACATTTTAGCGGCATCGAATTCGTTGTCTTTTTCTTATAAGTTTAATAAAATTGTTATAAGTTTAACAGATTCTCAAAAACCTAATTGTTGAATCTTCATATTTTTTATTCTGTTGAACCCCCTGTACTTTTCATCGTAATTTCAAGTTTCTTAAAGTTATAAACTTTATGCAACAAACCGAAATAAAATGTAAAAAAGAGGCACGCTAAAAAACAACGATAATTGCAATAAATTTCAAACAAATTAGAATTTCGAAAAAGAAAAAAAACTTTGTTAAATTCATAAACAAAGATGACATGTTCAATTTACTAAGATTTACTTTCCAACGACCTATAGATGGGTTCGTATGGTATTTTTTTCCCTTAAAGTTTAATAGTTAATAATTCTTAATCTAATTATCAAATATTAATATTTTTTCAATTTTTCTCCCTGTTCATTTTCTACCTACCCTCGTAATTTCAAGTGTCTAAGTCTTAAATTTTTTGCTCAGCAAAACAAAATGTAGCGTTAAGTTAACTGCTGAGTTGGTGGCCCTTTTCTTTTTTTAATAGAGAGAGAAAATGGTGATAGAACGAGAAATTGCTATTAAAATGCTAAGTGCATCAGTTAATCAGAAATTGTAATCACATGCTGCGATGGTTCAGGGGAAAGATGACTGATCGCAACAATGATTGGGTGAAACGAAATCATAACCCGGCTCGCACCAACCACAGTGCTGACGTAAAATATCCTCAGGGGTAGATGGATCACGAGTTTGAGTTCCCTTGTCGTTAAACTAACCGTGGGAGGTTTTCACGGTTTTCCTCTCCATGTAACTCAAATGTGGGTTAGTTCCGTCAAAAAAGTCTTGAACGAAGGCAAATTTCCCCCAATACTTGATCCAGGAGTTCCCTTGTCTTCTGGATCGGATTCAAAATCGCAAGGCTATGGAGTTGAACACTGGTAGACGTAAACCCTAAAAAGTGGGTCGGAAGTTCAACGACGATAATAAAATTGTAATCACGACCGAAAAAATTATGTATAGAACTGAATTACACCAATACTATACATGATATAAGTTTTTTTTTGTCATATCTGGTAATAATTGAAAAAACCTGTGATCGCGAAACACGATGTTTTGAGAAAACGTTGAAAATTTTGAAGCATTGTTTTTTTTATTTGGGTCAATATAAAACTTGATATATATGTCTTGTTGCTAACAGTTAAAACGCATTATTATAGAAATATACTTTTAAACGTGCAGACTATTAAATTTTGCATAAATATTTTCTTTTATCACTAACACAATGTAAAAGTTAGTTTCCGAAAATTAAAAATTTAGATTTACGAATGCTTTTCGATTTTACTGAACCGTAGCTCTTTTTCTTCGCATTGATATTTTGCACGATTTTCAGAATTGACACAGAGGGCGTTGGTTAAAGATAAACAAAACTTAACCCAACAGTCAAATAACTGTTACAAACACGTAGTATTTATAAAAATATCATATTATTTGCGAAAAAAAGCTATATTTCATGCGATGGACGAGCCTTCGAAAAACAACCTTAAAAGTTAAAAAAAATCAAAGTGAAATCTATATTTAATTTTTTTTAAATAGACATTTTTCAAAGGTGCAAATAATTCAAATTTAAATGAGAAAAATTTACAAAACCAGCTATAAAATTTCATTTCGAGAAAAACGTGTTTAAAATGTGCGAAGTCATTTTCGGTTCACAGTTTTCGCTCGATCAGTTTTGTCACTACTCGGTTAGGTTTATTTCGAACATGTGACATATTTGGTTTTTTTTTCTTCCGAATCTTAACATATATATTTATAAGTTTCTGTATCACGCTCCTCGTCTTTAAGGGGAAAGGACATACCTCCAAATACCATACCTTCAGATACCATACCCTCAGATATCATAAAAGTTCCTTCAGTTATCACAATAAACGGTACCTGAAGGTATTTTCACTTGAGAATTTGTCTCAACGTCGTCCAATTTCCTTCAAATACTTTGGTACCATCTCACCAATATTAAAAATTAAATTCATTTCTAAACTTTTATTTGAAAAAAAAATATTAAAAATAAATATCCTTCAAAGAAAGTTTGCTCTAGAAAGAGAATATCAGAAAAAAAAAAAAGATTTTTGTGGCCTTTAAATAAAAGTGATGAAAATATCCACGACAGGCCCTCTCTTTTCCCCGCAACGATATCGAAAAATATAAAGTACCCAGTCCCCCACCCTCTAGTGAAATTATAACTTCATATATGCACAGCCCCTGACTCCCTTTCTCGCAAACAGCATCCTCCCCCGCACACTCTTAGAACTCCATGGAGGGAGCATATGGAGTACATGGATGTGGGAGGGGTCAGAGAAGGCGACCACACGATCGCCATTTCTTTTATTTTTACATTGAAATTCCGTACTCCGCCGAACCTTGAGTAATTTGTAAAGGTAAAAATATGGTGGAAAAGTTTTCAATGCTATTTTATTTGGTCGGATGGACTGTCGAAAATAGTTCTACGCTTTTTTTTTCGTGAAGGAAATAAGTTGTTTATTTATGAAGTAGTCAAAGATATATGCATGGATGAAAGGGTAAATAATGGGCTTTCCGAATGGAAGTTTTGGACAACCATATGACTAATAATTGTATGGCAGTTAAGAACAGATACAGCATGTTTTTAAAGGGAAAAAAATTTCCCTTAACAGGTTTTATTGACAATTCGTAGATAAAATTTACGACATACAAAAAAAAATTTTTTTTTTTTTTGGATATGGGTTGTTTTGTATTGCCCACTTTCATCATGTATCTATACCGTTTTTAATTTTTGTAGAAATCTACCGATAATTCAGAGTTTTTCAGCCTGAATAATATGTGGAAACAAAATTCTAATAAAATTACCGTACTTTGTGGCAATGACATTTCTAGTAAAAATACCATAACTTTGGTTTTTAAACCATTCATTTGGTAATTTTTTTGTTCATATGGTAACGGTTTACCAGAAATTATTTTTAAAATAATAACTCGTATTACCACACATTTAAAAAATAATACAAAATTGATAAGTAAATTTAACCGCATAAATTATTTTTACGCCTTGCTCTAAGGTATCATGATAAAATTACCAAATTTTACCGCAGTTACCGAATTTCATCCCATATTTTAAAAAACAACAACCATGAAACCATATTTTAATGTTAATTTTACTAATGTCCTCACTCACGCCCTTCGGTAAAAAAAAACTGCTGATCTTTTTGGTGTTCCCATAGAGCCAGAAACATGGTAAATTTTACCATATTCTGATCGTTTTTAATTTCGTCTTTTTAAGTTATTCTTATCAAACTTTCTCCATCTATTTGATGTTATATACAGAGTGTTTTTTTATAACTGTTTTTAGCATGCAATTTTAGAATTCTTTTCAAAAATAAAGTAAAAACATTAGGGACCGCAAACAGTAAGTGTCGTAAGAATGCAAAAATGTTTCGAAATTTGCTTAATCGTTAGAGAGGGGATTTCAATGGCCTAATGAACTTTTGAGGTGTTTTTATTAATTCTCTTTCATGTTTCACATCTCTCTTTTCTTCCGCAATCAAACATGTTTTCATATTTTCAGTCTCATTTTCCTCGTTTGTAATTTGCTAAATATCGATTATATTTTTGTTTATTCTTTACTTAAATATTAATTGACGACTTCAAATGCACATAGTTGTTTTTTAACTTCGTATTTGACGAGAGATCTAAATATGTGTATTAAAGATGATTTTTACAGAATACTCTGTATTTTTTACAGATAATCCATAGGCTGGAAACACACAATACCGTCCAATCTAACCACACTGAGATAATAGTTGGAAAAAAAAAAGCAAGCGCTTATAAATTGTTGTTGTTGTGGCTTATCCTCCAAATGTACATTAGACCATTCACCCTAAGGAAATCGAGGACCAGAAGGGGGGATGAATATGTGTCCTCTCTGGAAAGTCCCAAACAGACTAGGATAAATTGTTTTAAGTAGCAAAAATAATTTTATTAATATTTTTATTAAAACATTGTTTGCCCCTCCTTCTCTAAATAATATTTATTTGTGTTATTACAATTTGTTCGTAATCATAATTACAATTTGTAGTAGATATTTGTCCAAAATAAGATAATTCTAGGGGGATTTTGTAATATACTGCTAGAAGATAAGCGCACAGATTTTGTTTTGATAATTATATTTAATTTCTTCTCCTTTGCACCTAGTTTACTGCCTTTTCATATTTATTTTAGAATTTTATTGCAACATAGCGTTGCCAGACCAGCGGTAATAGTTTTGTCTCCTGATAAGTCTCCTGATTATTAAAAGAAATCATAAAACCTAATATTTTTTTCTCATTTATAATGATGCTTCTCAGACTATTCGTAGGATGCTTGAACAGCAATAGTGACTTGTATTCATGTTGCATGAGAAGAAAACCTTGAAAGCTTTGCAATTATTTTGTTAACAATTCGACTACAAAGCAAATGTTCTTTCATGCTGCGGATGTTTGTAACCTACAATCTGTTCGATAAGCTGAAATTATGAAGGGGTTAAAATTCTTACCTCTAAAGCCTTTAAAAAGCTATTCTGTGTTGGATTTTGCTAGGCGTGAGTGTTATCAGTGAAGCTAATGCAACATAAAGATTATAAGATTCAATGTTTAAGGAGGGAGCCTATCACTAAGCTTTACTTTCTTTAACTTTGAACAGTGAGAAAATTATTATTTTAAAAATGGTGCTTAGCCATAATAAAATGTTCAATAAGTAAGTTCAAAACATATTAACTACTTGAAAAAACTGCTGTCAACTGAATTTAGAATTAGCTCTCTAATCCCATCAATGATAAAAGGTTAGAGTCTAGATTTCCTCTAACATAAATTTTGGGTTTGTAATTTGTTTAATATTACGTCACCATTTCATTGAATTTTTTTTCACATTTTTTCAATCATTTACCATTTAAAGTGACTTAAATGTTAATTAAGTATTTTGCCAGTAGATTAAATTATTAATTATTCTATTAAGTATAGCTTCCTTATTACACCTAGGCACGTTTTATTAGATCAATAGCCGACAGAAATTAGGACAGATTTTAAGCCTCTTTGGCACTTTTTATAGTGTAGAAAGGCAAGAAATAATTTGAACATATGTATAGCTCAACCTATATTTTTGAAACTTATCACAACCAAACTTTAAAATTAGGAGGAAAATATTGCTAAGATGTTTTTTAAGTTAATACCAAAATTTTCCCTTTGGTCAGAATGCAGAGCTGTAAACATAGTTTTCTGATGTGGACGAATATTCACCTATTAACAACACTTGTCAGCAATTGTTTTTCTTCTGTAGCATGAGATTGTTTAGCATATCTTAATACCTTCGTATCGCCAATTTCAAATCTGCTAACGGTTTTTCTCTCCAAGCTACAATTTTTTTTAAAATTGGCATTTTTAGTCTATTTTTTTGTCGAAGTGTACAAGTTTAAGAACGTTAAATATAACAGGGGGTCTAATAAACTCTGCGACAAGCTTCTAGAGGAGTTGGTGCACATTGTCAGGATAAAATTGTAAGGAACCCATACCAAGAAAGGCACGAAGAAATAGTTCATAATTGGGAAGTGACTCTAGTGGCGTATTACGACATTTGCAGGTAAGGGTTGCCCTCATCTTTTGTTGTCATCAATCCTGTCCTCATCAATCCTGTTGATGTGCAATAACTGCTTAATAAGTTTGTCGCAGCATTTATGCCACCATCTGTTTTATATAAGGTTTTTTAACTTGTACATTTAGACGAAAAACACCAATTTAAGAAAAAATCTGTTGCTTTAGGTGCAAAACTAATTTCAGATTTCAACTCCCTTCACCTAAATTTAGCACGACTAAGAATTTGTATAAATGCAAGAAAAAGCTTGTTTCCCAGTGTAATTTTTTTCCCTCTTTGCGAATGTTTTTTTAATTTTTTTAATGACGTTGAAGCCTTTAAAAAGTATAGCAAAATTCTTTGTTTTCACGATGGACCGAATAATAAAATCTATTGGATTCATGTCTAGTGAATAAGGTGGCTATTCTTGTGATATGTTTTCTATTTGTGTTATTCTTGAGTTTGTTTCCTATTTGTGTGCTGAAGCAATGATTTGATTGAAATCTCATTTCCGAAAAATTCTTTTTAGTGCAATATAGCATAAAATGAGTTTGCATTCTGCACATATTTGTTATGCGCATATTTGGTGTGACAGCTTGTTTAAGCAATTTATTGTGTAGGTACATTCTGAGAAAAAAAATTAATTCCAACAAAATAAACCTTTAATATTTCTGTTTCAAACTTGAATTCCTTTCCCATCAACTTCGTAAGCTCTTTTTCATGAAAAAAGTACTTTTATTTTAATGCTATTTGAAGAAATATTTATTTATTTTTCAAGAATATCTTTGAGAAATAGCCAAAACACTTATTTTGAGGAACAGCGTGATTTTAAAGTTTGTAGGTAAATCGAAACATTTTCTTATAAAAGAAATTAAAGACGAAAAAATTGCTTCAATGATATAAAAAATGTCTTGGAAAATGACTTAAAAAAATAGCAACGACCTAAAAAAAAATTTTTTTTTACTAAAATTTTCATCAGAATTTAAAAAAACAAGTTGAAAACGATGATATTTGTAAGTGCTCGAATAAAAACTTATCATATAAAAAATATAATTTGAAACATTTTACTTTTGCTAGAAACCTTAAGAGAATGAATAAACAAAAAAATTTTAATATTTTTTAAGAATACATATTCGTCTTCCCAACATAAAACACAGTACTCAATTATTTTAAAATATTTTTTCCCCTTATTTAAAATATTTATGGCTTATTATTTTTCTTTTATAAAAATTTTCTTCTGGCGTACATAAACAAATTACCAATATTACAACATTTTAAAAATTAATGTTGTTTAAAAAGCATGTTAACAAACTTTAAGTCGACAGAGTAGTTGTTTATCATTTGAAGTTGAAGGGGGTGTAAAGCTCATTAGTTCGCAAGTATTATATTTATGCCAAAACGAAGCAATTCTAATTTTGGAAAAGAGAGCTCAAGCTTTGAAAAGCCAGCGGTTGCCATGCAAGGAATAAAAGAATTATTTTTATGTACAACATTACTAATTCTTCCTTTCGTAAATAATATTTTACATTACTTACTGTACTAAAAAATGAAATCAAGGTAAATTTCTTTTCTTTTCGTTCTTTCTTTTTGCTTATCTTATATGTTTAGTTTACTTCATTATTATCTCTTAGCAAATCAAATAAAACTTGAAAAAAAATGAGATTCGAAAAACAAGTCAGTTCACCCCCCCCCCACCAAGCAACTAGATTACATATCTCACAATATCTATACTGCCGTACTATGGAAAATCTACATAAGTGACAACAAATTAAAAATTTTGATTTTTCTGCATTTGGCATTTTTGTATGATAAGCCCCATATTGCGTAAAAATGCTTCAGAAATCAATTTATTTTTAGAAGTTCTATTTTAGCTTTGATAGCATTAGCAAAGGAAAGAAAATTATAGTCTATAAGTTAAATTATTTCTAGATATATATCATAAGATAAAGTTGCTTTTTCAATTGCACGGCCACAGTTTTGTGAAAGCCACAGTTTTGTGAAAACGAAAAGCTTCTTCTTTCTTTTCCTTCTTTATTTATAAAAAATTGGGCACCTGGACCGCGCAGAAGGCCCCTATCCCATACGTCATGAAATAGTATAAAAAGTTTAAATAAAAGACAGTTTGAGTTCAGCAGTCTATGGGGTGGCTGTAGCAGGGAGACAAGCACCTTGCTTGTATAACTGAAAGAAAATGAAAATAATAAGAGCAACTTGCTGTAATCTGTGGATGGCTGTAGTTTGATTGTCAACGTGAAGTATCATAGGTCAGGATTTCAGTATTGGTAAAGTGTTTGATGCTGTGGACTATTCGTACTTTGGATTATTGATGCAGACTGTAGATGCTGGAATTGAAGACTATTATTTGTGCTGATAGTTGTGGTATGAGGCGTCGGAGATGAAATGAGCGGCTATTGGTCTTGGTTTATCGTCTTTTTTACAGTTCTCGAAGTTAAAAATCTGATTGAAGTTGGCTGTGCTGCATTTTATGGCTTTGTCGTAGAAGTCTGCATTTAATTTGTGTATATATTCGGATAGAAACGGAATTTTGAGATCTTTACGGATATTTGAATTACGCATGAACCATCTGGCACGGGTGATCTTTCTGCGTATTTTATTTTGACACTGGTTGAGCTTTTTCATTAGGTGTTCGGGTATGGTAGTCCAGACAGGTGAAGCATATGTAAGTATAGGTCGGATCATGGAGGTGTATAGTAATTTTCTGGTTTGAAAAGCTTTTGTGGTCTAATTTTTTAATATTTAAAAACTTACTCCAATGCTGCATTACTTGGGCTCATAAAAAATGGCAAAAACTGAGAATAAGGCAGATATTTTGGTAATTTTTATTTATGTGGAAAAATGTCGCCAAATTGGCGATTTTTAAAAAAGTTTAATAACTTTTATAATATTTAAGTTATTTGTTCATTTTAAAGCCCAGAGAATTCTTCACGGTAAGATTGTATATATAGTTTAATATCATCACATTGCTTCAAATGTAAGGCACTTAAACTATGGCTTTTTTTTTTATTTTCCTTAGCGACAGAGTATCGAAAAACAGCGTTAAGGGATTTATCCTACACATGCGCTACGTGGAAAGAAAAGTTGTAAAAACCTTCCACAGTTAGTCCGACGGCAATAGAATTCCGAAATTAATTTGTGCAACTAGGCTACATATAAATTCTAAAGTATTCTACGAACACATGAAAAATAACAAAACACCTTAAATATATTATTTGTTCGCGTTTACGCATCACCATCTTTAGCTAAAGATAAAAAAGACAGAGACGATTGCTTCAATTTAAATTCTTTTTTATATTCTGGCGAGTAGGAGTTAAACAATGGTAACACCTCCCAAATAAGTCACCATTTTCTCTCCTACCAATTCCCAGCCGTCAAGGATGAAAATGTAATTGGCAAACACTTTAGAAGAGTAAAATTGAATTTCTTCTTCTTTGGCGAAAAACAATATAGGACGACCTCTGAAAAATTCGTTTCGGATGGATGGATGGCTTTAAAACTGGAAAGAGTTGTTCGCCAAATTAAGAAGTTGTCCCTGGAAAACATTCCAATGATTTGAGCTATTTGTTTGAGCCTTTCTGACAGCATTTTAACGGCAAGTTATAAATTTTGTGTCAGAATTATTGAATTTAATGACATTGTCTTATTTCTTTTATGTCTTAATGTGGAACGAAATCCAAAAGAAACACATCCTTATTTGAAGTTTACTCGACTCTAGAGGCGACATAGTTTTATTATGTGACGGTTTACTGTTGGTTTTTCGTGAAAAGTTTTGGAAGTTTTAACTATCATATTAAGTTTATTTAACAAAATGTCATTTTGCTGTTATTTTCTTACACTATTTGCGCCCTGTTGTCTTTAAAACTATATTTTTTTATGATGTCATATATTAAACAATGTTTTGCTATTCTATTTAAACTTTTTAGAATATCTTAGTGCCTTCATGTTTTTTGCAGTGATGTTTTGAATTTTGGACGGTATTTCAGTACAAGAATTTTTTTCGTAATGTAGTTTAGTTCTGTGATGACAAAAAACAACCTATGACTTTGAATAACAGCCAAAGTCAAAAGAAATCTTCTGAAATAAACTTTATTAAGCCAATACTGTACTCTAACAGTTTTGATTTTGACTTAGGTTGTTCTTGTTTTAATCCTCATATATTCTCTTCATACAATGAAAAAAAAGTATGGTTAAATCTACCTGATTATGGTAAAATTTACTGTATTTCTGGCTCAATGGTAACACCAAAAAGCTGGGTACATTTTTTGGTAATTTAGCGCTTTGGTAATTTAGCAAAATTAACAATGAAATATGGTTTTATAATATGTTTTAAAATTTTGTGAATGTGGTAAAATTTTGTAAATTTTTCATGATTCATTGAAGCAAGGTAAAAAAAACATTAATTCGGTTAAATTTACTTTTAAGTTTTGTGTTTTTTACTAAATGTGTGGTAATAAGAACTATGATTTTGAAAATCAGAATTTCCTGTAATTTGTTACATATGAAGTGAAAAATTACCAAATGAATGGTTTAAATATCGTATATTTTGGTTTTTATCACCAGAATTATGTCTTTTTGCTTTATACCAGAAATGCCATTACCATATACTACGGTAATCTTATCAGAATTCTTTTCTCCGTATAGAAATGGATCGTTAAAAAAATGTCGTTTTAAAAACAAAAGTATTTTTTCCAATTTTCTTACTTTTTTGTCTGCTCAACTCTCTTACTCAGTAACTGTTCTCAAAATGTAAATTCCGTGGACTAATTTATAGAAAAAAGCTTCTTATTGTTAAAACAATATTTCAAAATGTATTCTAATTGGAAATTGGCATATCACTCGAAAAAAAACTATAGTCAAAAAGGCAGGAATGGCTTTAAATGTTTAGCTATTGTTGGTGTTCTGTAATCACAGCTCTTGAAAAACATATTTTGAATACTTGATTCACAGCTTATAAAGTGCCCTATTTAAAAATTGACATTAGAGTACTTGAAAAAAGAGACTAGAATAGAAAAAGGAAAAATGGTCTTACAAGTTTAGGTCTTGTTGGTACTCCGTAATCACAGCTCTTGAAGAAACATATTTTGAATCCTTGATTCACAGTTTATTAAGTGCCCTATTTAGAAATTAACATTAGAGTACTTGAAAGAAGAGACTATAACTAAAAAAGGTAAAATGGTCTTAAGAGTTTAGGTATTGTGGGTGTTCCGTAATCACAGCTCTAAAAACATATTTTAAGTAATCGATTCATATTTGAAGAATTCATATTCAAGAATTCTATTTATCAATTTCTAACTAGAACACTTTAGTGTTCTAGTTAGAAATTGACATGTAGAGTTCTTGGGAAAAAGAACCTAGATTTGAAAAGGCAGAAACGGATTTGGAAATATTAGATATTGTTCTTGTTCCGTAATCACAGCTCTTGGAAGATATTTTGAAGCCTTGATTCATGTTTAAACGAGAAAAAATTAAACGTGTTATTAAAATAGGATATTAGTATTAAGGAAATCAATTTCATTCTGAATTGAGTTTGAAAACACAAAACCAGTTTACTGGTCTGATGAGCTGTAAGATAGGCCTAATTAATTCAATAATGTTAATTAATTATCAGAAATACTTTCAATTTCATCCGACCTCTAAATTAGTTTTCATGAATTGATTGATCTGAATAATGTTTTCTTGGATTTTGATAGCATAGCATTTTTATTTTTTTATCCTTTAAATTTAAAGGCTCTTTTCTGTATCATCTAGTTTTACTTTTGGCAAGAGTTTTAAAGTATGCTTTAAAAAAAGATCTTGTTAATGCATGTAGGAGTTGAGTTGCCTGGCCTCTTTTTATCATTTTCAGTAATAAAATGAAGTCATATCGTTCCAGTTCGTTATTGAAGTGAATAATTTAATTATATACGCGTGAAGTAAATAGTGAAGTGAATAATTTAATTACCCCACATATCTACGAGTTATAGATAAAACTAAATATTTCTTTTCCCTTTATATTAATTCTTTTATAATAATGAAGACGGCACTTTTCGCAGTCTTCGATATTTTGTTTCACACAACACGTGTTATAGAATTTCTTCTAGCATTAATGCAACAGTATTCAACAATGTGACTTGAATGATTTCGAGAAAATTCGAATCAGTTGCATAGAAGACTGAGAAGTGAATATACCGTCAGAATCAGGTTTTAAATTCGATGAATATTCTGATATAGATTTTTTTGTTTTGTTAATTGTCTCACACACTAACGAATTATAGATAAAACTAAATATTTCTTTTCCCTTTATATTAATTCTTTTATAATAATGAAGACGGCACTTTTCGCAGTTATCGATATTTTGTTTCACACAACACGTGTTATAGAATTTCTTCTAGCATTAATGCAACAGTATTCAACAATGTGACTTGAATGATTTCGAGAAAATTCGAATCAGTTGCATAGAAGACTGAGAAGTGAATGTACCGTCAGAATCAGGTTTTAAAATTCGATGAATATTCTGATATAGATTTTTTTGTTTTGTTAATTGTCTCACACACTAACGAATTATAGATAAAACTAAATATTTCTTTTCGCTTTATATTAATTCTTTTATAATAATAAAGACGGCACTTTTCGCAGTTATCAATATTTTGTTTCACGCAACATGATGTATGATGTTTAATATATAATACTTCTTTCTTTTTTATCAACGAGGCACAATGAAATAGTTACTGGTTCGGCAGGTATGTATGTGTAAATTAATACTACAATATTAAACGTGTTTCCTTATAAATTTCTAATAAGGCTTCAATTACTCCTAACTAGAACTAATTAGTAGATGATAGTAGAAGAATGATGATTATATCGTAATTCGATGTGTATTAACTCTTATAAATATACTTTAAAAATCATTTATTCCTGTTAAAAATATTTTATTACTGCAATTAAAACTTCATTTATAAATATTTCATTCAATTTATTATTAAGTATTATGTGTAATGATAGAAATACCATCCTTGAAATGATGATAAAATACAAGTGTATAAAGTTGCCTCATGGATTTCACATCTGATTTAACTTAAATTTCAACACTACTGTCTAATTATCTAATTATTGGCGTCTAACATTTAAAATAGGATAACCGATAAAAAGAGTACTGGTTAATTATTATGGTGCAAAAGAGAAAGCAATATTAGACAATTAATGTGGGATCACAAAGAAGAAAAAATCAGACAATTGTTAAGGTACAACAGAGAAAAGCACATAATTAAACTATAAACGAAGAGATTATAAGGAAAGTATCCTACTACAAAGAAGAAAGAAAACCGACCGGACAATTATGATATAATAGAGAAAAGAATATCAAGCAATTATCATGGGGCAACAAAGAAAAGAAAACCAGTAATTGGTATAACAGAGAAAAAAATATAAGGAAAATATAAACTAAAAGATTATAAGGAAACTGTCCTACTACAAAGAAGAAAGAAAACCGGACAATTATGGTACAATAGAGAAAAGAATATCAAGCAATTATCATGGGACAGCAAAGAAGAGAAAATCAGACACTTGTTAAGGTACAATAGCGAAAATCATATCAGGCAATTATCGTGAGACTGCAGAAAATAAGAAAAAAGAAAACCCGACAAATGTTGCAAAAGAGGAAAGCATATAGGACAGTTATTATTTAACAACAAAGAAAGGAAAACCAGATAATTACTATAGTATAACAGAGAAAATCTTGTCAGACCATTATAATGGACAAAACAAAAGGAGAAAAAAAGACAAATGTTATGATTTAATAAAGAAAAGAATGTGAGGCAATTATTATGAGACAACATATAGACGAAAATCAGACAATTGCTATGGTGCAATAGAGAAAAGCAACTATTTTGGAGTTTCAAAGAAAAGAGCCCCTGGGAGTTGTTATGATACACAGGAGAAAAGCATTTTGAACAATTATTATGGGGCAGAGGATTTTATTTCATTTCACTCTTTCTTTTTGTTTTTTTTTCCTATTTTTTTTTTTGTATAGTGCAGAATTATTTTAGTTTCTTTTTCTACTTAAGCTGAAACCCAAAACGGTGTCAAAACATAGGAATCGGCAGAAACATTTGTCAAATTCCATTTAATATTCAGATGTAAGATGGCGTTATTTCAGGCTCATATGAAGTGTCGTGAATTTTAAATAACAACTCTCATGAGAATCCGGAAATTTAAGAGTGAGAACTCCACCACTAAATTCTAAAAATTCCAAGAAAAAGAAACTCCTTTTTCATTCTATAAGCTAAATTTATATGCACACAGGAGAAATAAAAACCAAGTCTGAGCCCCTTTTTTTTCTGAATGGCTAGAAGTAGGGATAGATGAATGATGCTATATAAAATCCACGCGCAGCATCAGGATTGGTTGGAGCTCAGCACACAGAAAACGATTCATCATTTCATAAAAGACGCCTAACTTGATCTATTCATCATTTTGTCAAAACATAAATAAAACCGCTCTTTCATTGGTCAAAATTCCGCTTTTAATACGTTCAAGTATTCAAATAATGAGAGGATCGAGTGGCGCACATCTTGTGAGATTTTTGTAGAATTACTAGTTTCGGTGTTGAAAACAAGTTGTAAGTTTTCCTCTTTGCGTCATTTTTCATCGCCTACTTCTACGCCAGTTCATTTAATAAAATTAATGATCCCGATTGTTCCATTCGGGACGGCATTCAGCATAAAGTAATTGTTATTAAAATTTATTGTTTGTATTTTTGAAACAAGTTTCAGTTAACTGAAAAAAAAGTAATATAAATGGAAATTTTAAGGTTTTATTTAAGGCTGTTCTTTCTTTGTGTTGGAAAGCTCTGAAATTTTGAATTTCAATTTTCTGTATGAATAAATTATGCTTAAAATGATACGTTCTTTAACAATTTGATTGTTTTACCTCAGTTTTTGAAAATAAGTTCCCAAATTGCTAAAACTTTGAATAAATTTGAGTTTAAAATGTTTATTTTCCCCGGAAGATGAAATAAATTTTACAAATCTTAAAAGACCCTATTGCTGATATTAATAACTGGGGTATTTATCAAATTTCGTTTCAGTCTTGACTTGCGTATATTGGACTAACTAAACGTATCATTTAACTTCGACGTAAAGAATACGAAAGGTATATCCAACACCAGGACTTTAACCAATCTTCTATAGTTCTACATCTTAAATTGTAATTATAGGTTTGAGTTTTATTTTTCTTAAGTCCTTCAGCACTGCTCTTTATTTACCTAACTTGGCTTTTGGGAATCATTTCAAGTTTTGAAAAATTCTAATGATTTATTTAATGATCTTTCCAGAATCCCGCCGTTTTTCAATATTTGAAAGTCTATTCTAATCTAATCTATCGCACCCAGGGGTTCCCTCCAAATCCTCTCGCCTCCTGTTTCTTAGCTCCCTTTTTTATTATCTTGTTCAAACTTGTTCCTCTGTCCCCATCGGTTAAATCACTTTGCTCTTTTGCTTCTCCATCATCATTGAGTGTTTAGACACTGAGAAAGGTTCTTGTTTATAGAACAGAAACTATAGTATGTCCGTTTCAGTACATTTATTTGTGCTTTATTCAAGTTTTTTTCTGGTTCAATATTATGCTAAGTGTTTAAAGAGGAAAGCAAAAGTAAGCTCGTAATAATTCGTTTAGTGGTTAAATTTGGGTTGAAAACATAAAATGAGCTTTTTTTTGGCTGTGTGCGTTTTCGTAAATGCGCATTTCGAGATGCTTCCATTTTCTTATACATGTATTTTAGCCTGTGTTAAAACCTCTCCAACGATTTTTTTTGTCACATTATTTCCAAATAGAATTTATCTTCCACAGAAATTCCGATACTACTTTTCGAATACCTTGTATGATTAAATTTCAATTGGAATTTCATGTCGAATAAAAAAAAACACGGTTAAATGAATTTTTTTTTATTGTTATACGTAGAATTTATCTTCGTATTATCGCTAATAGAATTTATCGCCAATCAAAATTCCGACTAGCTAAAGGGGTCTCCATGCGTAATAGTGCAATACAAGTTGAAATTGCTTCCTAAATGTTAAAATCAACCTATTCGCCGTTTTATCTTCAATAGAAATCTCGGTAATTTTTTAGAAACTATCTGACACAAATAACTAAAATGGATATAAAAATAAAAGAAACATTTTGAAAAACATGTTCTCAAAGTAACATCTTATTACCTATCCTCTTTGTATCAGTTGGCACATAAGTCTTCAAGTCATCTTTTTCCAGGCACCCCTGTCCTGAGCTAATCCTTTTGCTTCCTTCGATCCCTTAAGTTTTACTTTGCACAGATGCATATATATTTGACAAGTAAGTCTCGGTCTTCCTCTTTTTCATTTTCTATCGGGTGCCCAAATAAGTGCGATGTTATCAGGAGGGATGTCCCATTTTAGACGAAGGGTACATCCAATCCATCTCCATCTTCTCTTCAAACCTCTTGAATTTGTGATAATTTTACTTTTATTAGATCTTTATTTGAAATAGTGTTAAGCCAGGAAGTTCATAAAATCATTCTTAAATATTTGGTCTGGAATGTTTCCGGTTTTTACATTTCAGTTTTGCGGAGGTTCCTACATATAGCACCACACAAAAGTATGGAAAGAGCAAAAGGTTTAAAAAAATTAATTTTTTTTCTCAAAATAACCACAAGTAGGAAAATAATTTTGTTGTTGCCAGACCAAAAACATAAATGTATGGCGCATCGATTTCGTCATTTCTACCCAAACTCTCTCTAGCGTCTTTCGAAGGTGATGTGCCTTTCAAAAGTGATGCAAATGATGGAAAAAAAAAAAGAATTTTCGGTGATGATTACTAAGTGATGCGTCCTACATTTTTTGTTTTTAGTCTGATAGAAACAAAATTATTTTATCCTCTTCAGTACACTTTAAAGACGTAGTTTTAAAACTTTTATTTTATTTTTTAAGTTTTTTTTTTAAAACAAAATGTTGATTGTTACAAATTTTGTTGAGAATGGTGAAAATGCAATAAATGAACTAACAGAATAAGAAATAAATACAATATTACATGTTTGGAAAAATTCAACGGTTGCATTCAATAAATTTTCAAACGAAACACTTGAGTGTTAACTACTTTCAGTGCTTTTATTTAAATTTTTATATCAGAAAAACAAGTTTAGTGGATCTATTTTCTGTGCTTAGTAATAAAAAAATAAATAAACAAAATAAATAAATGAAATTATTAAACTAATGAAAATCTTCCTGTCAGCATTTAAATAAGCACTTTGTATTTAAATGAATTTTTTGTTATTATGAAAATTTATTTATTGCTTATTATGTTAATTAATTGTGTAGTGCGCAAAAATAAACAGACCACCCCGAATAACTTTTGATCTAATAATAGGATCTTAGCATTCTAGGACTCAAACTTAATTGTTCAAGGGAGGGAACTTAAATATGCTAATTAATTGGCGCAGACGATATCAGACACAAAGACGTACCTTCTTTGAATAAACAAAAAAAAAGCAAAGAAATCCTATATTTAAAATTCGATTTCTCAGGAAATATTCGACCGATTTCGCACCAATTTTGTATTTTGCCAATGAAAATTACATTCTTTAAAATGATGTAAAAAGCGTATACCTTACAATTCAAAATTTTTTCGACTGTTATTAAATAAAATAATAAAAAATAAAAAATATTTAATTAATAAAAATTAAAAGTTAATTTTTACATAGAATTATCTTTGGATAAACAGGAATCATAATCACGAGCAAATTTTTTTTTAATTCGCTTAAAAAGTTCTTTGTGACGAAACGCGCAAAAAATAAAATTAACATTAAGGGGTCAGAACTTTGGCCTGCACTCCTGAGTTAGCTATTGGAATCATATTTCCCAGATTAATGAATCAGAAATCCCAATCCGTCGAAAAAAAAGTATGTTTATTCAGAAAAAGAATACGTTAGTGTCTGATTTCGTAACTTAAAATATCGTCTGCACTAATTAATTCGCATATTTGAGGTCACCCTTTCGAACCATAAAAATGGAGTACTAGAACGTGAAGATCTGATCATTAGATCAAAAGTTATTCAGGGTTCCGTTTATTTAGTTTTTCGCAAAATGTATATTATCATAAAATAAATACACAAATTTAATAATTGTTCAGACATTGAGCAATCGCCGTTTTTTGTACTGCTTGTTGAATATTTTTTAATTACTATTTCAAGTTTGTTACTTTTCAATTCAGAGGATATAAAATTATTGAATTATTGTATAGTTTATCGAACTTTTTAAGAGTTGTTGGTAAATTATTATGTGGTGTGCGCAGTGTCATTTCTTACAAAATAAATCTTTTCAAGTTTTTTGAGTTTGTGAAATAAATGTCAAATTATTGGTAGTGTATAGGTTTGGAGAAATACGTTCGACGTCAAAAAGTTCTTTTCCTAAAATTTAAAAGGTTCAAAGAAAAATTATCGCCGCCTAACCGTATAAAATGTGTTATAAAAAGCAGTGTAGCGTTTTAATCCTCTCTGTTTTCTTTCAAAAATAATAAAAATTTATCTGTATAAAAAGTGTTTGTTACGCTATAGTTTTACAGATTTTTAGGAAATCGATAGGCGACAAATGACCTCTGACCATTTGTGCAAAAACACAATTTAAGGAATTATTTAAGCTAATAATCTGTTCTAAATGGAATTATTTTTTAAAAAAACTTTTAAAACAGTATAAATATTTTAAATGATCGAAACTGAAATAATGTATTTTTGGAGCTTAACATGTTTCTGCAGCAGTGTTGTATACTCTTGTATTTAAACAGATAATCAATTTACATTTAAACAAAGTTAATAATTCCTTCTCTTAGCTAGCACTTTAAATTAAGGAAAGAGCATACCAGTTGAATTATATATTTAAATTGAATTTTTTATCATCAATGAAGAGCAAAGGGGAAAAAACAGAATATATAATTTGAAATTGTAGTGAATTGTATTTGAAATTGAAATAAAAATCTGCATTAATATCGCAAGCATTTATTCACTAAACTCAGTGGCGCAACAACCCATAGAAGGCCAAAGCCTAATGTGCCCATCTCAGTTTTCTTGACCTTGGGTTCTGAGGTGCAGGAGCAGATATTCCATTTGGGTGGTCAGCCGAACGCGGAACCTCTAGTATTTAAACCCTAAGCATGCCTAAAATTTTTACGCCTGCTCTGTGCCAAAATCTTTAATGTTATCGCTGTCATTATCGTTAACTTTAAATATTAAATATCATAATGTTAAGCGCATTTCCGAATACGATATTTATCGAATACAATGTTATCGTTAACGTTGATAAATTTCATAAGGGCAAAGATAATATTAACCGATGCAAAAATAAATTGAACAAGTCAAATCTTAAACAGTCTCAGAAATGAAACTCACTTTTGACGATTCAGCGCAATCATTGATCATTTCGTTAATTTTTAGAATCATTTCGCGTGATTTGTGACGGAACCCGATCTCTCAAATATGTGATGAAAATGTTTCCTCAGCTCGAAACCTCATCATAGTGCGTTGTGGGAGTTAGTTAACTAGAATGACAAAACCAGAATGAAGTCAAAACGATGAAAAATAAGGTGGCAGATTAAGCCGACCGCCTGTGTGGTGGTCAAGAAGCTGGACGCTGACCAGAAAAATCCTGGGTTCAAATCCCGCTTCAGGCATGGGCGTAATTTATCTATCTGTTGAGTCACCTATATAGTGGTCACGATGAAGAATTCATCATTGAAAAGTTAGATGCATTAGGATATTTATGGCTTTTTTGTTTTTTTGAACAAAAGAAATAGAATATTAATAGAATATTATAATATTTTTTGGTTAATTTTGAAGAAATTCACTTCTTCAAAGAAGTGGCGATAGTTATTTCGTAACTTTGACGAAATATTTACTAGGAATATGTACCAGGAAACGGTTTCATCAAAAACTAAGAAAGTTTCGGGATATTTGAGTGACTGAGTGAATGTAGTTTAAGAAAAAGGTATAAGGCAAAAATGAGACAGAAAAATAAATTAGCGATAAAAAAGATTTCGTCATTAGCTAATGACCAAACGAAATTAAAAATATTGGCAATAATACGAACATCTGCATATGTGAAGTATTTATTCCTTAAGTTTTTTAATAATGTATGACGGTGCTTAAAAAAATCAAATTAAAGAATCTGCTAATGAATTACATTTACTGCCCGTATCTATTTTAAGACTCTTTTTAATTTCACATATTAAAGCTCTACCATTCGAAGCTACTAAAACCCAACTTTTAGTGAATCACTTTAATTAACTTTTCAGAAAATTACGCTGTCAATAATTTACGGAGAAGTTATTGAATTATTGGCATTTTCCTACTTCATTCATCATTATGATTATTACCACATTCCGTTTAAATGGCATTTTGGCATTATTTTTAATTTCATTCCTTCGTTGTAGCAGAAATGCATTTTAATTAATTTAATTACCTCTATATGAGGTGAGAAATATTTTAGTATTGTGTATGATAATCTGTTTCACTCCCCCCCCCTCCACTTTTTTGTGTATTTGTAATAACTTTTGAGAAATACACACTGAGACAAAATGTATGGTAAAAAAAAAATTCCTTAATATATTATGGTAAAATTTTTACATATTTCCGACTTTTTTGGAACACCAAAAAACTTGATAATTTTCACTGAGGTGCTTTTGTAATGATTTTGGTAAAATTAAGATTAAAATATGGTTTTATATAGTGTGTTAAATTTTGTAAATGCAGTAAAACATGTAATTTTGATTTTTTTGTAATTTTGATATAAAGCGCACGTTTTTACTAAAACTTGTGCCTTTTTTTGCTGATTTATTTAGTATAAATTATATTGTCATGTCGGGAAAAGTATTTTAGGTAAATTAACTCTACTTTACTGGAACATGCATTCTCTTTTGCCACATTTTACAATGACTCTTTAACAAAAATGAGGCTCAATTTCCTTCGTGTTGCTTTTGATTTCATCCTTCAAGACGTAAGTTGTCTTCAGCTTGTTGGTACAAAATCTTGAGTTTGCTGCAAAAATAAATAAATAAATATTAAAAGAGTAAAAAGAGAAGAAGGTCTTATGATATTGAATTGCATAATTTGGCGAATGATACTGATCGCCAAAATGGAAAGTTTCACAACCAGGGTTTGGTCGAAGACATTTCTTCTAATGTTCCATCCTTAATAACGCTGAACTGTCATCTACTCTTATTGTCTTTTTTTCCCATTGGCTAAATTTTGTTGCTGAAATGACGTAACTTTTAAATCTTGCAAGAATTTCGAAATACTCTTTGTAAAATGTCTGTATATTTTTAACTTAATACAGATTTGATTTAATTAAAATTAAAAAGTCATAAGTCATGCACCGTCTGCCTATGTGCTTAAGATTTTTTTAATGCATCCATTTGTTTCATAAATGCTTCGAACTCATGGGTATTGTAATGTCATCCGTTGTGGAATTTTTCTTTGTGAATCCTTACTAAGTACGAAACATTAGAGTTAATTTCTTTTAAGTAAAAAATATCTGGTTGTTTTGGTTCGTAATGATTTCGTTGAGAAATTTAAAGATCTTCTTCTGTTACCTTTAATGAGTTTTGTTCGGCTAATCTAGTTTCTTTTTCCAAATTGTTTTCATTAAATTTTTAAATTTATTGAAAACATTTTGTGCTGAGACTGCATCACACTTGCGCCGAATCGTTTTTTTATTTTATTTTAACAGGTTTAAGTTAGCTTCGTTATTTATCGTTCGCAAGGAAAATTTAGTTCAGTTATTTTAGTTTTAGTTTTTTTAACCGCGGTGGCATTTTTACCTTAAAATTGATATTTTTAGTGTGATTTTTTATTTAACTGTAACCGTTAAGGGTTATGTAACCCCCCCGTGCTCTCTTCGCGTTACTCGATGAATATTCGTTACCTGTGAATGTGATATTGCTACATTTTTAAATTTTTATTTTGCTCTTGCCGGAACATTTAATAAAACATTACAAAACATGTAATAGAACATTCTTGATGCAGTCAACTCGCATTTGAAAACTATGATAACATCCCTCAGTTTTTTTTTCCAGTTTTGTTTCTTACCTTCATATATCCATTTTTCTCACAGCTTTTTATATTTCAAATAATTTTTGCTTCAAATTTATTTCAAATAATAAATGCACGTCTGACAAGTCTTTAAAATGTGCGCCTGTTTTTTAGCACTTGAAACATGTCTACTGTTATTTCCAATTCGTATATTTTTTGAGGCGAATGAAGTTTTTAATCTAGTGATAAAGAAATATGTTGAGCCGCTATGGCTCAGGGGATAGAGCTTTCGCCTTCCAATGAGTCGAACCGGGTTCAAATCCCAGTAGATACGAATTCCGCATCTGACTTGCACCGACCACAATGCTGACTTGAAATATCCTCAGTGGTAGACGAATCATGGGTTAGAGTCCCCTTCCCGTCAGGTTAACCATGGGACGTTCTCGTGGTCTTCCTCTCCATGTAACTCAAATGCGGGTTAGTTCCATCAAAAAGTTCTCCACGAAGGCAAATTTCTTCCAATACTCGATCCAGGAGTTCCCTTGTCTTCTGTATTGGGTTTAAAATTACTAGGCTACGGAGTTGAAAATTAGCAGTCGTAAATCCATAAAATTGGGTCATCTGTTCAACGACGGTTATTAAAAAAAAGAAAGAAAAAGAAATATGTTTCTCTGAAATTATCAACTTTTCGTTTACCATGAAAAGTGGGAGTAAGTCAAATTTATAGGCCAGAATAAATTTTTCAAAACTATATTGTTATTAAAATAGTAAATATTAAAAAAAAATATTAAGTATTTTTATAATGAAGCGGTGTGATTGTTTTCTATGATCCTTTATTCTTAAATTTGAGTTCCATATAAAAACAAAATTCCTGCATTTGTTTCTTATTGCTACATTTCATTCTTATTGTCATAGTAATCCCCTGCAACATAATAGTATTTACAAATTTTCAAAATTCCAGCACCTTCTTTTGTCTCATTTTTCATTATAAAGAGCTTTGCTCAGAGATTTAAAACGGAAGATTTCACTGAATGTATAGTTGTTCTTTCCATCAAAAACAAAATGTCAGTAATGGCTGTTCCTTATAAAATCTTAGTTATTAATTGCTTTAAGTCCTTTATGTTAAGTAATTGTTTTCGCTCTATTTGCTTAATTAAAAAGAGTACCTCGAAAAGCTTGCTTTTTAAAAACCCAAATGATTTTTCAAAGATGTTGGGAAACATGGTGGACGATTAATTGATGATGTGAAGAGTTTGCTTTTGTTACTTTGTTAATTCTCGAGAAATTAATGCCCCCTAAACCATCTTCACATTTAGAACACATTATAAAGAGGGTGGTATACTTTCATTGGAATTTAAAGTACCTCCTGGTAACAAAAGATAAATAAAGTAAATAATTAAAATTACATCGAAAGGTTTAATTAGATATTTTTTTATGTTATTTTCTCAACGAGAATATAATTATTTTGGAAGATAATAAAATGATTGTTTAGATATTTACTGCAATGTATTGAAAATAGACACTGGCATCGTAAAAAAATGTTTATTGAAATTTAATGCTGTGTAATCATTTTTGTAAAGTATTTGTTTAGCTGTTAAAATTTATGTTGTTTTTAGACACAACCTCATAACAAAATAATACTAGTGTTTGTGGGTTTTTTCTAGTGTTATGAATACATTAATGAATAAAAGAAAGGTAAGCAAAATAATGTATAAAAGAAAGGTAGAAAGAAAGTAAATAAATCCAAAGCTAACGTGGTCATGACATATGTGCCAACTTAGCTTATTTATTTCTATCCGTCGTTGAACAGCCGACCCAATTTTTGGGTTTACGACTACTAATGGTCAATTCCGTAGCCTTGTAATTTTTAAACCAATCCAGAAGACAAGGAAGCTCCTGGATGAGTACCCCCAGAGTTATTGATTTGTTATGAGAACATGGAGGACTTTGCGACTCGACAGATTTAACGTGCATCACTCACCATTTTCTACACGGGTAGTCTTCGGCCGGCGGGGAACGAATCACGAACTCTTGGACATGGAACTTCCTAATTTCATACGTCATTTTCCAGAATTTTAATAAATAGGGAGTAAAGTCGGGGGCCAAGCCCCCGACTTTACTCCCTATTTATAAAATGCAATGCTTTGCAATAATTTTATTTCATTTCATAACCATTGTTGAACGGTTGACCCAATTCCGAGTCTGCGACTACCAATGTTCAACTCCGTAGCCTTGCAATTTTGAGCCCAATACAGATGACAAGGGAACTTCTGGATTAATTACTAAGAGAAATTTGCTTTCGTGGAAGAATTTTTGATGGAACTAATTCGCATCTACGCTACATGGGGAGGAATACCACGAAAGCCTCCCACGGTCAACCTGATGACAAATATCCTAATCCATGATTCGTCTACCACTAAGGATATTTTACGTCAGCACTGTGGTCTGTGCAAGTCGGATGCGGAATTCGTATCGACCAGCCATTGCTGGGATTCGAACCTGGGTCACCTCATTAGGATGGGAGAACTCTATCCCCTGAGCCACCATGTCTCCTTCGCAACAATTGTTGTTTCATGGCATAAGACAGTTCTTGTTTTACCAATGTTGAAGTTCTAAGTATATGTACTAAAGAGAATGTACTAAAGTATATGTACGAAAGAGAATGTACTAAAGTATATGTACTAAAGAGAATTCTGTTAGCCTTCACTTCCTACGTTGAACATTTTCCCGATGATTCTATTACGATCTATTAGTAAACATAATTAGTAAACATAAACTTATTAGTAAAAATAAATAGAATACATTAATAAACATAATGCAATCAAATAGTAAACTTAACAATCATTTTTAAAATATAATTTAAATTTTATTTTTATTACGAATTCTGTGAGTGCACAACAGAAATGCAATATTTTTGTTTGCCAAACAGTCTGATATATTAAATACAATTTGTGCATGAAACTCACAAAATCTCTTAATCATCTAGCGAATTTCTTTAACTGTAAGTTATAAAACTCTATAAGTGTTATTTGCACCAAAAAGTAATAACTGTAAAACGGTTAATAAATTTAGATTACTAATATTAAATTTAAATTACTGCACATGCATGTATACCGTAGACTTGATGGAAAATTCAGCTCTTTTCAAATATCACCGTCATTTTACACAGAACCAGACTTATTGGAAAAAGTCTTAAATTTTCAATTAATTTTATAATGTAGTTTTTGTTGACTAGTTTTAAATACAACTGAAATAAACACAAAAATTTACTGTCTAGGCAAAGAAGTAAAAAAAAATATTTTCCTATTTTTTGTAAAGAACTGGCCATGGATACTTAATTTGATTTCTCATAATATCATGCTGATGCTACGTTTCGATTCTTCAGTTACAGCAGCATTGAAATATTTCCCTTTTATAAGTTTAATGATGATTTCATTGTGTTTTAATGACTATTTGCTAAAATAGGAAACTTATTCAAATTATTTAAAAAAAGGCTTAACTCAGATAATCCTAAAAAGCTCTTTATTTAATTAATAATTAATGTCGGTAATTAATAAATTTATGATCCCAGTTTTGTAAATCAATATTTAATATCATGAAATCAACTGGAGAATCACATTGATAAGAAAACCTGCCCGATAGCTAACATTTAGTTTTAAAAAATGAGAAAAATCGAAACATTTTAGACACTCTGCGAAAACTTAAAAAATTATCAATTTTTTAATTTACATAGCCGTCCTTTATAATATAAAGAAAATATGAACAAATAAATAAAAAGAACGCTGACATTTTGTGTATAAATTTGTGCCTATAATGTATTAACTGGGCGATAAACTTTTACATAGTAAAATCAAACAATATTGTATTCTATTTTACATTTTCGTTAAAAATTAGAATATATATTAGAATAACGCAATATTTCATTTTGAGATGGCATATGAATTTAAACTATTTTGATATGATGGCAGTTAAATAAATTACAATTTGTTTACCTGCGTTGAAAATTTACTAGTAGTTTGCTAGCATTTCTGCGGCTTATTTTATGTATTTCTGACATTTATTACAAAATGTCTGCCTAAAATTTTATTTTAAATGAAGTGACGATAAATTCGAAAGCTATATGTTAACAAAGTTTTCAAATGCTTTATTTAAATAAGATTTGTTTCAAATGTTGTTATAACGCTCTCTTTGAATTTATATATTTTTTTTATAAGATGAAAAATTATTTTCATTTTCTAATTTGGAAAGCTATAAATATTCTATTAGTATAATACGCATAATTTAATTTAAAATAATGAAAGAAATACATTACAATTTCTGTAGCAATATAATTTCAATAGTATTTAAATGATATGAATAACAAGGAAGATTTTGAGTAGCAGTATATATGCGTGATATCGATTATGAAGTCGCTTTTATAGTCTAACTATAATGGATGATATAAATATCGAGATGCTTTTTAAGTAGCATAGTAGTTGAGTGATCTCGATAACAGTCTCCTTTTTGAGCAATAATATGTTGAATAATACCGAGTAGCAGTATTTGATTGGATAGACATTGATATTGAGAAGAACTGAATAACTATATTGAATGATATTGATATTTAGATGGAAGTAAAATTCCTTTTCTCGTCAATATTTAACGATATAGAGTTATTCTTTTCGCCCAGTGAAGTGAAAACAATATATATGGACGGTTCTGGAAATCCTTGGGCACAAAAATTCGTCAATACTTCAGCTGGCTCTGCAGATCATCACAGTACCTGCAGATTATCACAGCATCTGCAGATTATTTTTCAACTCTGCAAAACATTTTTCTCCATTTTCTTATTTAAAAAATTGAAAATGTTCTTGAGACTCTTTTCTAAACAGTTCTAAACTTGTTTCTCATAATAATTGGTACTTAACAATAATTGGTACATAATAATTGGTATCATAATAATCTCATAACAATTGATACTTGGCAGGCTTAGCTTACTCGAAATAGAATGGAAAGAACAGTTGCTAACATAAACAAATACCACATTTTCAACAACCAATCAAGACCGAGATATCCTCATTACATCACTTGCAGGCATTCCATTAAATTATTTCGGTCTTCCGTCCAGTAAACAATACTGTCCCCCTATAATATCGTCCAATCCCGATATGCTAACATATGAAACCGATTTTTCTTTGAGAATAGTATACGTTCCTAAACGCAAACGTTTCGAATAAAAGCTAAGAAAGCTTCTTCAGATTATTGCCAGGGGGTCTGTCCAGATATTTTGTAAAAGGTCCGGTTTTTGTAAAATTGGGTATACTATAGCCTACGTCACAGGTTGTGTTATTCCTACTAAATTTAACCCATGAACGGCATTTTCTGCGAGCCTAACCTCAAGCCACAAATAAACAAACGAAGTGTTTGATCGTTTAAATAGCTGCTCGCCAGATTTTATTGCATTATAAGGAAAAGTAATTGATATTCGATTTTTGATTAATAATTGATTTATGTGGATAGTGGCATTTATGTGAATAGTGGCATAGAATTTAGCATTGCGTCATGGTAAATGTTATTCCTACTAAGTGGAAGTAGTTGTGTTTTTTTTATATTATACCCAATTGTTTCGTAAAATATTGACGATAAAAAAATATAATAAATAAATATCGTTGAATGTTGATTCGAGAGAACACTGCAAGTACAAAAAGTAGACTTTTTTTCTGTAAGTTGATTACTGACTTATACTGTATAATGATTTGTTCCACTTATTTCAATATCATTGTTCATTTAAAATAAGTTTAAGCAAAATAAAGTTTTCCTGTGTACACGGAGAAAAAAAATGGTCAAAACTGCTGGAATACGGTAAAATTTACTATGTTTCTGGTTCTATGAGAACACCAAAAAGCTACAGAAATCTTTCCGAAGCTCTTTGGTAAAAATTTTAGTATGGTATAATTAACATTAAAATATAGCTTTAAACTATGTGATAAAATTTCATAAATTTGGTAATTTCATCATGATATCTCTGAGCGATGGCATAAAAACTATTTATTCGGTTAAATTTACTTTTCAGTTTTGTCTTTTTAACTAAATATGTGGTAATGAGAACTATAATTTTAAAACCCCAAATTTATTGTTAACCGTTACCATATGAGCGGAAAAATTACCTAATGAATAGTTGTAATACTGTATATATTTTGATTTTGCAAGTAAAACTACGTCGTTGTTTATTTTACTAGAAATGACCTTACCATACAATAAAAAATTTTTGCCAGAATTTTTTTTCTTCTGCGTATGACAGTAATCTTTGTTTAACCGCATTGGGATCACAAACGAATTTAGATTTATGAAGAAAGCGCTATAGATTTACTCCATAAATTCAGGATCCACGGATTCCACTGATTACCTAATTTAACATTATATAGTTACTATTTATAGTTACTGTTATTACCATCTATTCGGTTAAATTTACTTTTTAGTGTTGTATTTTTATTAAGTGTGTGGTAATAGGAACTATAATTTTGAAGGACAGAACTTTTAGTAAGCCGTTACCATATAAACCTAAAAATTTCCTAATAAATGGTTTAAATACAGTATAGTTTGATTTTGCTAGTAAAATTATATATGTATCATGGAATTATATATATATATAATTTTTCTTCTCCATGTGTTACAGTAATTTTTTTTAAACCGCAAACGAATTTGAACTTATGAAAAAAGTGCTACAGATTTATTCCATAAATTCTGCTACCGGGATTACTAAATTTAACATTATATAGTAAACATTTCTTTTACTATTTGTACAAAGTATAGATTATATTTAAGCTTCTGAAATCGTTGAAAGCTTACCAGTTTGACATTGTATCCATATAATTTTTTTTACGTTGGCGTTTATCCAGAAAAAGATTTTTACAACTATTTTCAAAGAAATAAAATTGATGACTGTCCATACACCATTTTCCTTTTCGATATTTTATTTGGAAAATTTATTCCGAAATATGTTTGTACACTTCATTTTTATGAAAAGAAAGTATGTTAAAGTTCGCAGCTTAATTTTTCTAACTTGTTATTGTAACTCATCTTTTTTTCCGTTTTGTCATCCTTAAAAAAATTTAAGTAAAAAGATATGTTCCAGTTTGAATCTGTATACAAAACATTTTATTAAAAAGTATTTCGAATGATTTTTTTCTTCTAAGAAAATAATGATTTCTTGTTACTATTGGATTAAGGAACATATGTTTTTATTTCATACTATGACTAAGAAATGATTTTTTTCTTTCTATTAGTCTGTTTTTTTTCGAAGATGCACAAACATAATTTAAAAATTGTCATTGAGAGAAAAGCATATAAATTTATGCTAAATATGGAAAGCTTTCACAAAATGCTGTAAACTGTAATAAATTTTTTAATATTTTTATGCTGAATATGAAATCTTTTTATTGTAGTTGTCCCAAACTAAACCTTATGGGAATAATTTCATAGTAAGAAACAATACAATTAAACCTTTTCTTATGTGACTCCGAACTGCAGAATTTGAATGTAATTATTTTTTGTGTCATTGGCGCATAATATATTATACAGTTTCCACACCTGAGCCAAGAAATAGCTAAAAAAAAATTTCTTCCAAAATCTGGGACAACATAACAAATAATAATAATAAAATAGAATTTTTTTGCTCATTACCGGGGTTGAATTGTCGAACCAGTTCTAAGTTTATGAATATGAATGTTCGACTCTGTAGCCTTGAAACCCAATGCATTTTGAACCCTATCCAGAAAAAAAGAGAACTCCTGGATTGGGACAAGCTGAAGGACTTTCTGATGAAAGTAATCCGCATTCGCGTTACATGGAGAGGAAAACTACGAAAACCACCCATGTTTATCCTCACGACAAGGAGACTCTAACTCATGATCCATCTACCACTGAGGATATTTCACGTCAGCGCTGAAATCAGTGCGAATCGGGAGCAGAATTCGAATCAACCAGTCGGCGCTGGGATTCGAACCTGGTTCCTCATCTGTTGTTGAATGCTCTATCATCTGAGCCACCGCAGCTCGATAAAATAGATTTGGAGTATTTTTCATTGAATTTGGATTTTCATTAATAATGTTATAGAATTTCTCAGCTTTTTTATGTATTTGCGTTCATTGGTTTTTTAAATCAGAACTTCCAGGAAAAAAGTATAAACTTAATTTCAAAAATTGAGCAAAATACGTATCTATGTTATCCGCAATTGTTTTTTAATAATAATTTTAAATTTTAATAATTAATTTAAATAATCCCTAAGTTAACATAATTACATTTTGAGAGCCTAGAGGATAAATGATTAAAGAACTCAGATCTGGAGCCCTTAGAGCCCTTCTTCATTATAAAAAATTTCGGATTGAAGTACGGTAAAAAGTAGTGGCACTCAGGGTGCCGATACTTTTTACGGTAAAATTAATTTTTATTGGAACAAAAAAAACTGATTTACCGTAATTCTTACGGCAAAAATTTCTGTAAAAATCACTAAACCATTGTAACTAAATAAATATTACTGTAAAAATTGTGACTTATTACTTTACGGTAAGTTACCGCAATTGCCGTACCATTTCACCGTAAAATACGGTATGGAATTTACAGTAAAATGGATTTAGCAGACGATGCATCCAAAATGCCTGTACTTTATACCGTAATTTGATCAGGAATTTTTACAGAGTTGTAACCCTCGCAGTTTCAGATCGATGGGTACAAAATTGTCTGGAGAAGTAAAGGTGGGTGGTGCACATTGCAATCATTATCCCGTTGGTCTTGAAATTATAGAGTCTTAGTCTCAAAGACATCTTGACCAACAATCGACTGTTGCGAGAGTGCTTTACTTATTTATTTATTTTTTAAATTTCTCTGCTATATAACCATCGCAATTTGCACAAGACGTTTCATTTTCTGTATGTTTAAATAGATTAAAATGCGCAAAAATATATAATTGAAATTAAATTTCTACACAATTTTTTTTATTATAAATTTATATGAAACTACTTTTTCTAAACAAACATTACATCAAGGATTCGTTTGCAAAAGTTTTGTTAAAAATTTAATTATATTTCGAATATCTGTACTGACATTCATCATCTTAGATTGAGAATTCTTTTTCGAAAATTCATTCATCTCAAATAATTTTTTACAATGATTAAAAGAGAAAATATGATTTGTTACGTTCCTTAAAAAATGAATCGATTTAAAATAGGAATTCTTTTCTAGATGACTGAATTCAACTTTTAACTAGTAAATAAAAATTTTCATCTTTATGTAACTAATTTAGAATACTTTTTTTCCATCTTGATCTAGAAAATTAGAAAACTCTTATAATATTCTGAAAATGCTTCAAAGTAAATTTTTTTTATAAAAGTACTTATTTTAATGCAAACAATCGATAATTACAGTTGTGACAATCATTTGAATACTCCAATTTAGATTTCTGAATTTAGAAAACATTGGCACAATCAGAGAATTTACCTTTTTTTCCTTCTTTCTTATTAATACAACAAGTGACATTTGCTTTCTCTAGTTCGTTTACTTGTTATTCCTTATAACGCATCGAAAAAATAATATATTTGTAAATTAGTTTGAAATTAAAGCAGAAAAAGAACAAAACAAACGTAATGATATGAAGAAAAATAAAACAAAAATTACGTTAAATGCAGATTGACTAATGTAAGAGTTAATAAAAATTGCTAAGAAGAAAAAAATAAAGCATGTGCTTCTAGCTTCCTTGTATAAAATAATTGGTAAAAAATAAAAAATTAAATTAAGTGCTGCCATCTATATGTAGTAAAAAAAACGCGTTATGGATGGGGTCATTGCTGTATAAAAGTTATTTCTAATAACCACCTTTGTATTTTTACTAGCAATCAAGGAGGTCTTGATACATTTAATCTCAGGCTCTAAAATTATTTTATGCGTGAAAAGTAACGACACAGTATAACTAAATCAAGATTTAAGCCATTTTAATGTACATTTAATTAAATCCAGTAGAAATAAGTTTATATAATACTAAATTGAGACCAGTTTTGCAATATTTTCCGTACTCTAAGAAGGAAATTTTAAAGTAATATAATATATACTTTTGAATAAGTTAAACATAGTAGAATCGTTAACGTAGTTTAAAAAGAATAGTTTAACATAGTTTAAAAATTGTTATTTTTCAAAATATAGTTAAGCTTAAAAGGAGTTTGCGGTGATTTGAAAATAGTAATGCTTTAATAATTTTATTGCTGGTGGAATTCTAAACTAAAAAAGTTTAATATAAAGCACAGTATAAAACAAAATTTTTAATATAATAGTAATAGTAGTAATAATATTTTCTGAATCGTATATGTGTATACATTTATTTTTAATGTAAATAATTTATATTTTGCAATTTGAATTTTAAGTTTCTATTAAATAAATTAATTTAAAATTTGAATTAATTAGATTCATTCAGTTCTTATTGTGAATTAATAAGTTTTTTATTTGATTCTGTTCCTAATTTGAATTAATGAGTTCTTTATTTGACTTAACGAATTTCATTTGATTCAATTCTTAATTAGAATATTAAGTTATTTTTTTAATTTCGGTTCTTAATTTTAAATAATAAACTCTTCATTAGATGTAGTTCTTTAAATTTGAATTAACAACATCTTCATTTGATTCAGTGCTTAATTTAAATGAAAGAATTTTTCATTTGATTCAGCTCTTAATTACTTAACAACAGTTCTTCCTTTGATTCAGTTCTTATTTCCATTTCAACAGTTTTTCTTTGGTTGAGCTTTTAATTTGGTTTATAGAGTTCTTCAATTTTATTCAGTTCTTACTTTAAATAATTCTCGTGACCACTTTTTAATCTGTCTCTTGTCAAAAACAGATGCAAAGAAATTCATTTTAATTCAGAAGTTTAATGTGAATTAATGAGTTATTTTTTAAATTCAGTTCTAAATTTAAATTAACGAGGTCTTCATTTGAATGAATAAATTCTTCATTTGATGCAGTTCTCTATTTGAATTAATGAGTACTTAATTTTAGCAAATGAGTTTTTATTTGATTCAGTTTTCAATTACCCACCAATAGTTCTTCTGATTCAGTTCTTATTTTCATCTCAACACATCTTCCTTTGATTCAGCCTTTTGTTTGATTTAACATAATCTTCATTTGATTCAGTTCCTAATTTAAATTGATTTCGTGCTTCTTTTTTAATAAATCTCTTTTCACAAACAGAAGTAGAAAAATTTTATTTAAAGAATTAATGTAGCTAGACGCAATTTAATCTAGTTTAAGAGTATGGAAATTAAACTTATTTATGCTACTCAACTAATGATAATTTATGATTAAGTATTTTCATGTTTAATCAGTTCCAGATAATAAATAAATTAATAAAATAAAAAATTTTAAATTTTTACCTCGGAAATTAAATGATCTTTTATTATAATACTTTTATTATCATACTTTTATTATTATTTTTAGAATTAAAATATGCCGGTTTAAAATAGATATTGACTTCTGCCATTTTCGTGATAAATGTTACATATTCCTCTTCCTCAAATTCTTTATTATATTGATTTAACTATCTTATTAGCTTTGTCTTGAAATATACTTGGCTAAGTTCTCTGTATATGTCTCTTTGAAGAAGAACTAATTGGCAACAGAGGAAAAAACAAGCTATCTATTGGAAATTGTGTCTTTCTTTATCAAACAGTATTACAATAAAAGAAAATATCGATTCGATGTTCTTTTAGAATATCGAACCATTATTTTCTTTCACAGTGTATTTTTTATGTTCTTTACTGGCTTGAATCTTGCTAAAACTTCATTCCAGTTTAATAATTTTTTTAGTTTAATATTTAATAATATATATTCAAATAATAATTATTCTGAAGATATATTTAGTTTTTATTATTATTTTATTGAGCAAATATGCTTTAAATGCTAAAATAAAATAATTGACATTATACTTTTTTTATAAAATGATGAGTATATTATCACTATGTAGGGCATTAGAGAAGCAATCAAAGATCTTTTATCGATGCGCTAAATAATTAATTAGTTATCATAACTTTTATTTTTATTTTCTATCACGATAACAATTTTTTAAAAATAAGTTAAGTAACTATTTCGTCTTATTATTGTTGTTTCTTTTTTGTTTGTAACTTTTAAAAAACACAAAAAAAATATTTCAGAATAAACTACTCTAATAAGAGTTTTCTTAACTTTGCGACAGTTTCTAAAATAAATAAGATAGCCAAGTTGTATTATTAATTTTTCCCACGAAAACAATTACAGTCAAAAGAATACGAAATGAATGAAAATAGTCTCATTAACTTTGATACATGATAGCTCTGAAAAGAAATAAGATAGCTAAGTTTTAGTGATGAGATTGATCACGTTTTAATGCTGCAGGGAAAAAATAAATTTTTAAATAAACTGCTGTTTGTAGAAAATGCAACACCATGAAGGAATCATCAGAATCAAATGAAATTCGCAGTAAATGTCAATTATAGGATATTATGCAAATTAATAAAGTTTCAGAGCCATCGCGCGTGCGTGGCGCGCGCAGCGCCCTCTGAATTGATGCTGAAAGCGTATAAATAAAGTGCTGTAGCGGGACGTTGAAAATAGTCTATGATTATTTGTTAGTGGCAAACGTTTAGTGAGACCTGAGTATGCCTCCACGACGGAAGAATAAGAAATTCAAGCAACTTACGGAGTTTGAACGAGGGAGGATAATCGGCCTTCGAGAAGGAGGATTTTCCTATCGCGCAATAGCAGCTCGTATGCAGCGGAACAGTTCCACAGTGATGCGAGTTTGGAAGCAGTGGACCGACGAGCACCGAACAACTCGAAAAACAGGCACTGGACGACAGAAGGTGACGTCAGAGCGCGATGATCGACACCTGCTCCGCATGGCGGTGAATGATCGCACAGCTTCCTCCAGGCAGCTGGCAGCACATTGGTCTACTGCTACAGGTGTACGATTGTCGGCTTCGTCAATTCGTCGTCGTCTGCTGCGCTGTGGATTGCGTGCAAGGGTGCCATTATACAGGATTCCCCTCACGGCGGATCATCGACGGCTGCGTCGGCAGTGGGCTCTTGAGCACAGAGACTGGCGAGCTGATTGGCACCAAGTTGTCTTTTCAGATGAATCACGCTTCAATTTGTGGACCCATGATGGCCGTGTTCGTGTTAGACGTTATGCCGGTCAACGCTGCCTTCCTGAGTGTATTATTGAACGACATAGTGGTCGAACACCCGGAGTTATGGTCTGGGGTGCGATTTCGTATCATGGACGATCCAATTTGATACGAATTGAGGGTAATCTCAATAGCAACAGATACGTCCGTGAAGTGCTACAGCCCGAAGTCGTTCCTTTCCTTCAAGGCATCCCTGGAGCTATCTTTCAGCAGGATAATGCACGCCCACATGTTGCGCGGACTGTTAGAGACTTCTGTTCAGCACAGCGCATGCAACTTCTTCCTTGGCCTGCTTATTCGCCGGATATGTCGCCTATTGAGCACGTGTGGGATATGGTTGGTCGGCGTCTCACTCGTGATCCGCGTCCTGCAGTTTCCAAAGACGAACTTTGGTTGCGCATACAAGCGATATGGAATTCTCTTCCTCAAGCAAATATTCAACATCTGTTTGACTCCATGCCACGTCGTATAGCAGCACTTATTGCAGCGCGTGGTGGCTGCACCAAATACTGATTTCGGACGCTTAATTTGTTTCTTTTGTTTTGAAAATTTCATCATTTATTTGTATCAGTACAAGTCGTTTCTGCATTAAATTTCATTTGATTCTGATGATTCTTTCATGGTGTTGCATTTTCTACAAACAGCAGTTTATATTATTATAATCGGACTAAATAATCGGAATTATATTGCTAGCTTTGATAAAGTGATAACTCTTGAAAGAAATAAGATAGCCAAGTTTTATTGATGACACGCTTAAACAATTATTTTTACCTACTTTAATACGAGATTGTTCCTAAACGAAATAAGATAATCAAGTTTTATTGCTAAGGTTTGTCACTTTTTGATGCTGCAGAGAAAAAAAATGTACAATTAGAAATATACAGTTTGAATCAGAGTGATCTTATGATACGAGATGAAAAGAAATAAGTAAGTCAAGTCTTGATGCTAAGGTTCGTCACGTATTAATGCTTCAGGGAAAACATATGTTTAGAAATATAGGGGAGAGTAGGGTCAATTGTAACATTTTTTACGTAACTATTTTTAACTAACAAAAAATCCAGTATATTATTAGTATTAATTGACAGGCGAGTAAAGTAGACTATCCTCTACTAGAAAAGAGAAATAAATACCTTACTTTAAATATTAGTTATTAACAATTTTTAACAGGCGTGCACTTGTTACAATTGTCCCCACTTACGGGGTCAATTGTAACAGTTCATAAATTCAATTAAAACATAGTTAATTATACATATTATCATAGTTGTGATGGATTTTTTTATTGATCAAAATGGTAGTGATATTTTAGGAGTAAAAATAATAATGAGCAGAGACCTAAAGGATTAAACTTTTAATTTTATGGGGTTAAAAATTTTAATTTATGCTGTGAAAGGTGACAAATAAAATAATGCACATGCAACATAATATAAATGATATAGGAAATTATTGGTGGTTCTTAAAGAGTTAAGTAATGGTTTGTAAACATAAGATTATTTATTTTCAGCTGTTACAATCGTCCCTTTACTTATTGTTACAATAGTCCCCAAGACGCCATTTCAGCTTCATTTGTTAAAAGCAATGCTAGTTAATCAACAAAACTAATTTTTTTTTACTGAAATGTTAATTAAGGTGTTCACTTTCATATTCGGTTAATACTTTTTATTTGTTTAAACAAAATTACTTTGTTTCAATGTAATATTCTAATACCAAAAAAAGTACTTACGTAGCGTGAAAATATCTTTTGTGATGTAACTCTTTCAAAACTACATAAAAATGGTTACCATCAGGGGTGTACATGTAGATTTATTAAATACACCTTGTGCGCCACCTAGGAACCAAATCTAGAAGCCGACACTCGAAATTTTTGCTCTGTTACAATCGTACCCTGTTACAATTGACCACACTCTCCTCTACCGTTTGAATCAGAATTTTACCAACTTTGATATGAGATGATTCCTAAAAGAAATAAGATAATCAAGTTTTATTGCTAAGGTTCGTCACGTATTGATGTTATGGTGCAACATTCTTGTATACTACGAATAGCGTAGTCTAAAGCACTTTTGACACCCTATTAGGTTGCTTTAAGTTTTCTCGATATTGTGGTTGCCACTCCAAAACTTCAAATAGCATAATTGAAAACGTTTTCAACGTTGGCAACATATTGCGTTGCTGCAAGCTTACTCGATATTGTGGTACAACACGCTCCACAACTTCTTATTAAAAAAAAAACTCTCTTTTTCTCTCTAAATCTTTATCGAAGATTTTTTAAACGCAACATCTCATGCTGTTTTTATCTTTTTAGGTTTTATGAGAGAGTCATGATTGAATCAAGGAAGCGACTTACACCACGAATGCAAGAGAAAATTTCGAATTTCGAATAAATAAGGATCGAATATTATTCCGATAATACGGTAAGTCATTTGAATTATAAAGATTAATTTTATGACAGCCTTTTTGTTATAATTTTTCCGAGTTTAAATTATTATTCGAGGCAATTTCTTTTAAAGCAACACATTTTATACTCATTTACATTTAAAACTCAATGAATGAAAAAAATTAGGTATTAAAAGAAGTCATATAATGTACAGAGAAATAAATTTTCGTACCATAGTATTAAAAATACAATAGTACAGTGCGTCACATAAAATGGACCACCTTGAATACATTTTGATATAAGATTGGGTTTTCACTTTCTAGGACTCAATCTTAATGGTTTAAGGGAGAGATTTTAAATATGGCAATTAATTAGTGCAGACGATATTTTAAGTTAAGAAATCAGACACAAAAATGTACTTTCTCTGAATAAGCATACCTTTTTTTCAATGGATTTGGATTTTCGACCTCCAAGATATAGGGGGTGGTCCTAATCCGGGAAATAAGGTCTCCATAGTTTGGTCAGGAGAACAGTTCAAAGCTTAGCCCCCTGAATGCTAATTTCCCTTTTTGCTTATCTCGCCGTATCTCGAGAGCATTTTAAGTAAAATGAAGAAATTTTGCACATGATTGTAAAATTAGTTTATTTAAAGATAATTTCAGGCAAGAAATAGGTTTTAGTCAGCATTTATTATTTTTTATTATTTAATAATAGTGAAACAATTTTTGAATTGTAAGGTACACAATTTTTTAAGCCATTTTAAAGCATCTAATTTTACATGGGAAAATACAAATTCTGTGTAAAATCGTTTGAATAGTTCCTGAGAAATCGAATGTTCGTATGTTAATAATTCAATTCATCAAGAACAATTCAACCGATTTCTTTCAAATTTTGTATTCTGCCATGTGAAATTAGATATTTTAAAAGGATGTAAAAAAGTTTTATACCTTACAGTTCAAAAATTGTTTGACTATCATTAAATTAAATGATAAAAAATTAACTTATGAATACTTACTGAAATTTATTTTTTTCATGGAACTATTTTAATAAACGGATTTTATAATTGTGTGCAAAAACTTTTCACCTTAATTAAACAGTTTTCGAGATAAGGCGAAATACCCACAATTAAAATTAACATTCAGGGGGCTAAACTTTAGACTGCCTAATTAATTATCACATTTGAAGTCACCCCTTCGAACCATTAAGATGGTGTCCTAGAAAGTGAAGATCCAATTATAAAATCAAAAGATATTCAAGTGGTCCGTTTTTTTTAGTATTGTTCTTTGAAAAATTAGACAGACACTAAAATTACATGTATAAAATTTTGGAGCTTCTTGTTCAGCAATATTTCGTTCGAATTTGTTGCAAACTTACTATACTACTAAGTTGAGCCATACTATGACACTTCCTAAACTTAATTACATTATTGTTCCTTAACAAATACATTTGAAAATGTATTACCTATATTTCATAATTGCTAGAATAGTTTAAATACTTTCAAGTAACAAAAAAAAAACTTCTCTAAACAAATATATATGAAAATATTTCTCCCATGTTACGTTTCGTGGAAATATTAGAAACCCATCCAAACAAATGCATGTAAAACGTTATAACTTACATAACGAAATCACTAGGTTGTTTGAAATATTTTTAACTAACAGCAATCCATTAATTAGAAGCATTAAATTAATAAATAACTCAGTCTAAGGTTTTCTTCATTAAGTACATTAAAGAGAATTATCTTTTAAGAAAATAAAAGCGTTATGTGTAAGCTTACAAAGCCTGAAGAAAAGAAGACAAATTTATTCAGCTGTCAAACGGCTGAAGTGTTAATACTCATAGTGAGTAATGATTAGTTGACTGTCTTATTTATAGAAAACAAAAAAACTCGGCCAAGTAGAAATTCTTGTAACATCCGCAAGTGTGGTAACTCTTTCTGCCCAATGTTGTAGGAAGAGGTTCATCAACTCACCTTGTTACCTTGTAAGAAGTTCAACGCCTTCACCTTGATTTGAATTTGCGCTTTTACCCTAATAAGCGCCAATGGAGTTGAGAAGTAACAATGAAATAAATCGTTTGGTAAATAAGCTTTCGATTTTTTTTTTCTTCACAAGTATCGTAGAAAGAAAAAGTGTTTTTCTTTTTTTGTTGTTGTTCAGGGTGAAAATAGTACATGGGAAAACATTTCGTACTCCTAATATTAAAATATATATAATAATATTATTTTGTATAAGATATATTGGATATGCTGTAACGAGATAGTATTTTGTAAATGCTATTTTTTTTTCATTTACTCGAAACTTTCTATTTCAGACTGGGGTACTTTGTACATGCTTTATATGTTACATTTTTATATTATATTTTATGCTATATTTTTGCAAGAAACTTGTACATGATTTTGTTGCAAGATATATTATTCGGATATTGCTGTTCGGATGATATTGTGTATATTGAGAGATATTCTGTTACATTTTGTTTAAGGGAATTGTTTCCGAGTAAGATTTGTCTGAGGTTTTTTTTTTTATTATTTTTTTTAAGTTTTTTTTTTTTTCAAAACGAGTGATTTTTGTCCGTGTATTGTGTTGCACTCATGATATCGAATAAATGAGAACATTCTTTGTGTTACGTTTCGCTTTACTGAAATGTCCCCTTGTAAGATTTTGTTTGCTCGATATTTTAATGAAAGAATTTGTCTTTGGATATCTTAGTTCGCATGATATTGTAGAATTTATAGATATTCCTACAGGCAGTATTTATATGTATTACGGTTTGTTTTATCAAAATGTCCCCATGCAAAATTTCATTACTTCGAAATTTTGTCTTCGCATAGTTTTGTTCTCCTGATATTATAAAATTGGAAGATATTTTGTATACGCAGTATTTATGATACGGTTTATTTTATCGAACTGCCCCCATGTAAAATTTTGTTTGTTAGATATTTAAAGAAGAGATTTTGTCCTAGGATACTTTTGTTTAAATAATATTGAAGAATTGATTGATGTTCGTATAGGTAGTATTTATTTTACAGTTTATTTTATCAAAATGTTGCTATGTAAGTATTTGTTAGCTCTATATATTAAAGCGAGATTTGTGTTCGGATACTTTTTTTCAGTATTGTGGGATTAAAAGATATTCGTATAGGCAATATTTATATTAAGGTTTGTTTTATCAAAATGCCCCCATGTAATATTTTGTTTGTTAGATATTTTAACGAAAGATTTTGTGGCCGGATACTTTTGCTCGCATAATATTTTAGAATTGAGATATTTGTATAGGCAATATTTATGTTAAGGACTGTTTTATCAAAATGCCCCCATATAATATTTTGTTTGCTCGATATTTTAATGCGAGATTTTATGTCCGTATACTTTTAACCGCATAATATTGTAAAATTGACAGATATTTTTCATACATGGTATGAATACTACATTTTGTTTGTGTGAGATCTTATATTGTGCATTGATTTTCTTGCGGATATCATCGTTTAGATGCTATTTTAGTATTCTCTATATGTAGTATTAATACTAAATTTAATAGACAAACTTTTCTCGTGCAATATTTTGTTTGTTTATTTTCGTTCGTATTTCGGTGATTTAAATTAAAAATTTTGTTCAAACAATTTATTAAAATGTAATGCATACTTTGAAACTTTCAAATTAAAATCAAGAATGGCGTAAAATATTTTGTAAAAAGCATGGAATAAAAAACAGTTTATCATTTTGGAATGGAGTTGAAAAATCATTCATTCAGTTTATAATTATAATCCAGCTAATAAATGATGTTATTACCATAGGATATATTGCCTCAATCCATTTTAGCTGCCCCAATCTGTTCTAAGGAAATCGTTCATAAATAACATTGCTTCAGTCTTATTCAAGTCATCCTAGTTATGATTTTAAGTTCTAATGTGCTGCAAAATATTAATAACGAAGTTTGTTGCACTTGTAGTAATCGATAAAAATTAAATAAGAAAACTTCAACTTCTTTCGAATAATAGCTTTATTTCTTATTAAAATTCCAAGTAAAATAAAGTCATTGTTCTAAACGGTTCCAAAAATATTAAACTTAGGCTTTAAACTACTCAAAAATTGCAAAATTGATTTGACTAAGGTCTCTAAATCAATAAAATTTTTGTCGCTGCAGGCTGGTTTACACAAGAATACAGTCTTTAAGCATGCTTTTTTTATTTTAAAGAAAAAATAAGCTTCGTATTCCTTAGTGTTAGGATTTCATTTCTGTTTTTCAAATATAATCATTTTATAAAATTTAAAAACTCTTTTGTAAGAATTATTAATGCAATTACACAAGATAATTAACCGAAGAAGGGATTTAATAGTTAACTCAATTTATAAAAACACGCTGAAACAATCTTTTTTGCGTATGGAATTAAATTTATACTGTTTTTATTTGAAAGTCGAAAGAAAGAAAAACGAGTGTAAATACTTGGAAAAAATATGTTTACGTGTTTTTTTATTTATTTTTTTAGCTGGAATAATGAATTAAGTCACTTATTTTTTTCCGCCTTTACACAAGAAACATAACAGAATTTGAATACAAGTTAAATAAACCAAGAGATGTTATATTTAATGCGATTTTGTTAGTGAAAAGAGCTTTATTTGTGGGAAAAGTTTCATTTGAGGCGTTCGTTTATGCAACATCTTTAACTTATTTTCTTTCTTTATTCAAAACTTCCCTTCAAACTCGTCTTGGGATTTCACATTCTTAAGTTTTAAAAAAAATAAGGGGAAAAAAACTAGGATATTATTAAGATTAGCAACAAAGTTAAGAACTGAAATATACATTTTTTTTTCTTTATCATTCCCAAATGAACACAGCGCTTATTTAGTCGATCTATGCAACCTCTTCTTTTTTTTTGTAAAAGTTAGGTTTGAATTTTAAATGAAAGTTCTATCAATAAATGTGAAACAGACGATTTCAATTTTGAATTCTTCGCAAGCAAATTAAAAATGTTCTCTTTGTTCTTTATTGATGTTTCATGCCGAACTAAAATTAATTAGGTACGAGAAGTGCTTTATTGATTTACAGAACTTGCTTTTAAAACACATTTTTTTTTATTTGTTTACTGTAACTCTTGATTAGGATGTTCGACAAGAAAGGCTTCGGGGAAAAAGATTTGTCACAGAAATAACGATTTCACACATTGATAAGCATATATTTTTGTGATTTCATTAAATTTACTACAAGTTACAATTTAAAAGCAGTTGTTCTTTTTTATTTTGAGAATTTTTTTCTGAAACTGCAATAAAAAATTATGTAGAATGTACAATATGAACGATTGATAATTAATTATGGAAATATAACAATCGTATTTCATAGATCAGTTTTGTTAAAACATTTGAATTAATTTTTAACAAAAGTGTTCTTTGGATTGAAATTTTTGTAATTTTATAATTAACTGGGTTCTTGTTACTCTATAAGAAGAATACCGTGGAAATCGTATGTCTGTGCCTAATCACGTGGCGTCCCGTGATATGTCTGTGTCTAATGTGGCATCACGTGACCTAATCAAGAGTGCTTTGTGTGTTAGCGTTGCAGTTGTTAAGGCTTGGTTTATTACAACACTGAATCAATTTTTGGATCAGATTTAACTTTACCTGCAAGTGGCGTCCAGCGTGTGTAATCTGATTGGCTGCTGAATCGTGTCACTATCAAATTCCACATTCCACGCTTCTTGCACCTATCCAATTAAATCTGAACCGAAAATTGATTCAGCATGATTATAAACCGAGCCTTAATAACTGCAAACGTTAACCACATAATTAGGCATAACCGTGTGATTTAAGCGTTATTGTTCTTCTCGAGTTCTTAATTTGTCACAGAAATAACAGTGATAGACAGGGAAATGTTAAAGAATTAGCATTTTTAGTGCCTTCGTTGAATTTATTAAAAGTTACAGTTACCGTTTAAAAATATTTATTCGATTTTACTAGGAACTTTCCACTCGTTTTTACAAGGAGCTCAAAAACAAATGCTTAGTCTGCGTTATTGAGAATTAATAATGAAAATTCTGTAATCTTACTTTATAGGATATTTTTGTTGAAAACTTAAGTCACCGAATGCAAATTTTTAAAAATTTGTATATATCATAGGTATTATATTATTTAATAAGTATAGATTGCCTATACAGTATCACTTATTTAATGTTTAGAAATTTATAAAAGACTATATTTATAAGACTTATCAAATAGGAAATTAATAAATTATTAGTTGTAATCATTCTACATTTACAAATTTAATTCCGAAGCAATATTTACAACTTTTTTTTTTATTATTCTTAAACTTTTATCAATATCCTTCCAGCAAAACGAACGTTCCATTTTATATTCATATTTTATATTCATATGAAAGTCTTCAGCCGCCATTTTTCCAAAGTATTTTTTTATCACCGCTGCCTTACTCGCATTATTACATTTTTTGCTAACATGTTTTGCGGAAATGTGTGACACAAGTTTTAAAAACGCGCATTATTCGTGCAAGATAGGCGAACAAGAACTTTTTTTTCTTTCTTTTCGCAATCACGGCTATATGGCCTTGAAGGGAGGAAATTCTGTCGGACCAGCAAAGGAACTATGCAACGTGAATTGGAGATGCAGATCTCGGTTGTTAGGTGAAGTCTGTGGAAGCTTTTGAGCCTGTTTGGACGTGAGGCGAAAACCACATTACGTGCTCAGATATGGCAGATTAGGTAAAGAAATATGTTTTGCATAATTTTCTGAAGACAAGCAAATAAGCCGTATGACTTCTTTGTTGCCATAGAAAGGCGTTAATTAGTTATGACTTTCGCGTTCCTGTATCTGGCAATATGTTTTGATTATGAAGTAATCGGAATGGACGGAGTCGATGCGATTTTTTCTTCTTATACTAATAAAAACCGCATAATTATTTTTAGAGATGGATTTAAAAGAAATATTCACATAAAGTTTTTATTAAAAAAACTATTTAAACATCAATTTGGAATATTTTTTTATAAGGGTTAAGCGTTTTTTAAGAAAAAAGAATTGCTTGTTGATTTTGCAACGAAATATCGTTTGGTTTTTCAGCAAATTTATCGAAATCAAGTTTAATCGAAATGAATGGAGGCAATGCGAATTTTTTTTTTCTAATAATACACAAAAAAAAAAACCAAAATTATTTTTAGAGATGTATCAAAAAGAAAGATTCATAATATGGGACATTGTTATTTGAGACGATTAACTTGTAGCTGAACAACACGATCATCAGTTGCACTGGAGATTTCTTCAGTGTAGCATGGTAATGTACCTTTTTTATAGTGGCTTATTAAATTTAAAAAAGAAAAATGTCTGATATTTTTTATGCAAGAGAATACAAAATAGAATTTCTTTTTCTAGAAAAGGAATATTCGAAACGAGCCTGAAAAATATTTGTAAATAAACAGAAAAAAAACCAAGTATCTTATCTTCTTATTAGAGTGAAAACCATATGTCTGCGAAATCGCTCTATAAAATTTAATGATGTAACATGAAAGATCTATTTAGACTTTATATTCCATACTTTTCTGAATCTTATTACTTCAAACATTAAAATATGCAAAAAGTACGCAGAAACACATAATGATATATCATTTAGTTCTGTAAAAAAGGTTTTTTGACAACAATTTTTTTCAAAAAATTTAAAGTTTCAAAACTAAATTATAATTTATAAACTAAAAAAAGTAAAATAAAGAATGCTTACGATTAAAAAAAAAGATTCTAAAAATTCTTCAGATTAATATAAAAAAAATTAATTGGCATTTCATGTTCATTTTCAGAAAATGATAAAACTTTATTAATACTCAACACAAATGATACTATTTCAAGTAATTCGGGTGATTCTTTATTGTTGTTTTCCGAATCATATAGATTAAGAAACATATACCATTCTGTGAAGAAGAACAATATTTTATAACTATTACAGTTCTGCACGTTCTGAAATCACATTTATTCATTGGAATGAGGTAAGCAATGTTGACTTCACTTTAATTTGTAATGAATTGAAGACAAAAAAATGTATTTTATCACAATACACACATCTGTAACAGAATGTGATCACGAAATCGGAAGTTTTCGGTTGCAAGTTTGTTGATAATAGAAAAGGAAAACAATTTATAGAGAAATTGTTCTTGAAATGTTGGACGCTTTCTACTTCAGAATGATTTGCCAATGTCTTGGGTCGTTTTTTTTCTTCAAATTTTTCTGCATTTTCGTTTGGGAAATGTTGCTTCTTATTTACTGCTGAATAAAAAGCGTCCTACTCTACCAATGATTCTGATAGACCCAAATGAAAACTTAATAAATAGTAGCCTGAAAATATCCACCCCACTAGAGGGCGTATTCGAGCGCTGCGATCGCGAATTGCTAGTTGGTCTTGCAACGAAATATCGTTTGGTTTTTAGTAAGTTGATCGGATTTTTTTTCTTTAATATACTATATATATACTAAATTTTCTTTTCTTTTTAATATACTTTTTAAATAATAAATACTTTCTTTTTTATTACTTTTCTTTTTAATATACTAAAAAAATCCACAAAATTAATTTTTGTGAGGTGACTAAAAGAAATATTCAGATTATAAAATATTTATAAAAATTGATATAAACGTAAATCTTAAACATTTTATAAGGGTTCAAAGTTTTAAGAGAAAATAAAACTTGTTGGGCTTGAAACGAGAAGTCACTAGATTTTCAGTACGTTTAAATTTTTTTAGTTTATTTATTAAGGATAAAACGAATTTCGTTATTGGTTTTGATAACGGCTGTATGGCTTAAAACGAAATAGTATTTGATTTTTAATTAATTCTTTTTAATTAGCAATAATAATAATCTTTCACATTCATTAAGTTTCTGGGATCAGGCAATATGCTTTGATTATGAAGTAATCGAAATGGACAGAGTTAATATGAGATTTTTTCTTATAATATACTAAAAAAAACGCAAAAAGTTTTAGAGATTTATCTAACTTCTGACAGAAATTCTGTAAAAAAGAATCTTCATTTTGCATTCTGAGAAAATTTTTCAACGAACATTGAATCCCTGAATTTTGGTATCTTGATAGACAACATGGCGAATTCGCTGCAATTCTATTAGGGTTCTAAATATAACCATATTTATGTCCAAGTTTATGTATATTGTCGTGCAATAAGCTTAGAAAATATTTATTACTTCTAGTTAATTAAAACTTGCAAAAGGAATTAATTAGCGCTGGTTAATTATAAGATTTAGCATGGATTAATTAATGGGGTTCAATTTCAAACTTTATTAAAGTTGTATCAAATTCGCATGGTAAAAATACGTAAGAAATTTAAGTAATAATTCTATAATGCAAAAATAATATTAGAATATTATTTTAAAGTATAAATGAGGGTACTACTAATATGAACTGAATAATTGAACTTAATAAATCATTAAATATTATTTTTAGAAAAATTCCAAAAATACAATTTTCCAATAATGAGCTGAGGTAGCTCAGGGGATAGAGCATTCACTTTCCAATGAGGTGAACTGGGTTCGAATCCCAGTGATGGCTGGTTGATTCGAATTCCGCACCCGGCTAGCATCGATAACAGTGCAGACGCAAAATATACTCATTGGTAGATGGATAAAGCGTTATAATCCCCTTGGCGTCCAACTAACCATGTGAGGTTTTCGTGATTTTCTTCTCCATGTAACGTAAATGCGGATTAGTACCGTCAAAAAGTTCTCCACGAAGGTAAATTTCTCCCAATACTAGAGCCAGGAGTTCTCTTCTTTTCTGGATTGGATTCAAAATTACAAAGTTACGTATAGTTAAACATTGGTAGTTGTAAATCCAATATATTGGCTCAGCTGTTCAATGAGGGTTGTAAAATATAAAATAAAATCTTCCAATAATTAAAGTATAACATACGTTCTGACTTCTCCCCTTAAACGAGACCATCTTTTTTAAATTCTTTTAATGTGTAGTAAATGCAATGATGTTCGGTAATTTTATGTTTGATTTGATAAATTTGATTTATAATGATTCTGACCATCACTATATGTAATCATTATAAACAAATATAAAAAGCGTGTGAATCTGGCAGTGTAGTCATAGGATGCTGGAAAAAATAAACAAATTAATATTATTTTGATTGTTATTTGCTTTAAACATCGTGGGGCCCTAAGCCTATCGGGTATGCATCTATGTATTAAACTCATCAAGTTTAAACGTTGCTGTCAATATGATAATGGAGGTAATCTCCCGCATCCATATTCATTTAATAAATTATGTCATGAAAATGTAAGTCGAGTGCTGCATAATTGTGCGAAATGTTCTGCATCTGCATTAGTGAAATCTTGATACTTCAATATACTATGTTAATAATAATATATACCCAATATGGCCGATTTAGCAAAGTTACATTCAATTCGGAAAACCATTCAATTTTGTTTTGTACTAGATACACTGCTAAACAACTCAGAGCCATAATGCCCTTTAGATTTATTGCACCATATATTGTTTATTTGAAACATATTACCGTAACTTCTTACCTTGAAAGAAGACATGATTCAATTTAACAATATATTCTAAGGTTTCAGATAATATGCATATTCCAGATACCGATATAAACGTTGAATCAATATTTCTGTGAGTACTAGGGTGCTAAGCCTTCTATTCGGCGATCGCTTTGCAATAATTGGTGTTTCTTGGCAGGGTTTGTGATTTTTCTAAATTTAAATCGGATTTTTGTTGTTGTTTTTATTCAAATACACTGTATGATTTTTGATTTATGAGATAAAAAACTTTATAAATGATTAATCAAAATTAAATTAGTAACAATATTTTAGAAGCTCTAGCTACCTAAAACAATTTTTCATTATAATGCATAGCTTGGAATGCATAGCAACCATTTTGTAACAAATGCATGATTGAAATTTAAAGACTAGATGAAATGGAGAATTCTTTTTAATATAACCTCAAGCTTTAGAAATATACATTTTCCACCAATAAAATATGATGTAGATTTTAATTCCCTGCTTTTGCAATCAAAAGGTAGAATTTTAACTAACATTATTTGTACTTTTTGTGTGAAAAAATTTGGGTATATTAATTACTTTCTACAGCTATGCAAGTCTGTAGTACGACAGCATTAAATATTTACTTTAATCTGTACTTTCAATCTCAAGAATCAAAAGACTTTTAAAAATGCAATTTCAAATGTGTTGGAATTTAACACACACCAAGACAGAAAGTAATTTTATGAATTAAAATTAATTAATGCAGCAATTTATTTAAAATAAATTTTAAAACTATGAAAAGAAAGTAATAAAAGTATTAGTAATTTTAAACAGCGTTTTTTAACTTTGTAAATAAATATATATAAAAAAAATCATTTGATTTAATCGTGATTTAAATCAAGCTGATTTAAATCAAGAAACCCTGTTTCTTGGCATAAATAGTTTTTCTTACGAAAGTTGAATTTATTTATTTAAAATATATGTAATAAAAATAATTCTGTTTGTTTATGCTTGTGCTGCACTTCCCACATCCATATATTTCCCTTATAATTCTATTAAAATCAATTAGTGAACATAAATAATTATTTTAAATAATCATTTCTTAAAATATCATTTTAAAATAGAAATATATTATTATAACAAATTTTGTAAAATCACAACAGTAATGAAATGTTTTCTCTTACCAAACGGACAGATATATTAAATACAATATTTACATGCATCGCATTGTGCATGAAGCTGATCGTAAAGTTCCAAATCATTTAACGAATCTCTTTAACTGTAATTTATAGTAGTATATTAGAGTAATTCGTACAAAAAATAGTAATTAAAAATGGTTAATAAAATTAGATACTTGGTGATCTATTTTAGGATTAAATAGATTTATCCTAAAATGTAGCGTAGAATTAAGTTATAATAAAAGAAATCGATTCTTTTAGCTTTAAACTCTTAATCTAGAAAACAAATCAAAATCAAAAACGTAATAATAGCGGTGCAAGCAAATACCTTTAAATGGAATACCTGCATGTGACGTAGTGCAGGTTGCTCGATCCTGATTGGTAGTTGAAACGTGGCATCTGCTTAAGTCAGCAACTGTTCTTTCCATTCTATTTCAGGGAAACTAAACTCGTCAAGTATCAATTCTCTTAAGTGACACATTCTATATTCCTACTCAAAGATTTCAGTTTTTTCTCTACGTATTTCTTACTTAACACAAAGCCAGGCACGAAGCGATGTAGAACACGGACAAATAATTATGAATCGAAGTTGACAGGTAAGCAAAACAAAAATATATCCCGATTACAATAAAATACATAAGCAAATAAAAAAAATCTAAGTTAAGTATAAGACGTAGACGTGACATAATTATCTTTAAACAAATTTGATGTGTGATACTGATTTCTATTTAATTAACTGCTCGTTAATTCACATTCTAACTTATGTGGAGTAATTAGCTTAATTTTAAAGTACCATTTTCCTTATAAACTATCAGCTGGCTTTGACGTCATAAGTCACAGGTGTGGGTATCCGTGATCTTCTTCTTGAAGTGTAAGTACACATTTTGGAAAAAAAAATTATAAAATTTTTCGTAAGATTACATACTGATTTAAATAAATTAATTTTAAAATGTAGCGCAGAATTAAGTTATAATAAAAAAATCAATTCTCTTAGTTTTATAATCTTAATCTAAAAAACTAAAATTGAAAACGTAATGATATCAGTACAGAAAAATACCTTTAAATTAGAAATACGATATTATTCACCTTCTATTAACTATTCAACTCTATCGCCTTATTCCTAAAGGATGTTCTCTCTATTAGCAGCAAATGGTTGTACAATAAGAGACGTTTATAACTTTGATGATACTAATGCATTGATTTACACTAAGGCTCCTATACTAATTCAGGGGCTCTAATTTACACTAATCTGAGCTGCTATGACGTCATAGGAAGACTGCAAGACTTCCAGTTTGATTTGTTTGTTCTTTTAGAATACTAGTGAATAAGAAGATAATACCTTTATGACTTTTATATAATTTTAAGCTGATGATAACCAAACCAATATGGAAATCAATGTGGGAAAACTGGATACTTCTATTTGATTTTTCGGCAAATAAAATTGCCCGACAATTATGGAAAACTGTGTCTGACCATTCTGTTTTATGTTATATAGAGAAATATTTTCCTTGCAAAATTCTAAATATTTACAAAATGTTTACTATATTATCTTTGTGAATATCATTTGTAAAATGTTTAAATCACATGCACTTTACAAACTTTTCGAAAAAGTTGATGTTTGCTACTGCTATAGATCGAAAACCGTTGACTGAGAAAAAATGTAGGGTCAAAACTTCTGGAATATGGTAAAATTTACTATGGCTTGCATGTTAAATCATATATATTATAGCTCTTTGATAACACCAAAAAGTTGGGTAATTTTTAATCGAAGCCCTTTGGTCGTAAAATTTGTTAATTTTATCATAGCATCTTAGAGCAGTCCTAAAAACTATTTATTCGGTTGAATTTAGTTTTCTATTTTATATTTTTTTACTATATGTGTAGTAATAAGATCTATAATTTTGAAAACCAGAATTTCCAATAAACAGTTACCATAGAAACCGGAAAAATTATTAAATGAATGATTTCAGTACCGTGTATTTGATTTTTTAAAAGAATATTGGTTCTTTTTTACCTGAAATATCATTATTACGGTTATTTTAGTAAACATTTTTATCTCTGTATGATTTTCTGAATTCCATGAGCACAAAATTTTCTCTAACTTTAAACTTTTCTCTTATATTAACTAATTTCTCCTGCGTGAGGAACCCGTAAAATAAAACCTGTGTAAGGTATGTTTTAAAACACAAAGATAAAAGTTTTTGTGCCTTTGTGTTAATGAAAAGTTAACACCTTCTAGTATTAAAGCAGAATATATCTCTAATATATGGTATATACCAATAATATATGGTATATACTAATAATATGTATCACGTACTTTTAAAATATCAATGTAAAGTTTGAGGATTTATATTAATGATGTATTAATACATTATCAATATAAATCATCTCTTTTATAAATCATTTTTCAAAAATTCAACTTAAACTGCAATGAATAACAAATGATAGTAAATTATTCTTATATATGTCAAATGTCAAAAAAGAGTTAATCTTATTATTTAAACTTCCGTTAAAAATCAACTGATAACATTTATATAAAACTGACAACCTAATTGAATCTTTTTTTAAAAAAATGCTCCGATTTACTTTGTAAGTTCCATAAAAATAATACACACTGACGTCTTTGCTTTTATTAAAACGAAATTTATGAATATTCATTATTTTCCAAATTAAATTTAAAAATATCTGTCCCCTTGAAGTTAATTAACTTTCGTGAAGTGTTCCTAAGTGAAAAATGCTTTTTGGTTTGCTAAATTTTAAAGATTATATGGCTGATTATGAAATGTTAGGTGAGTCTTTTGCATAATTTTATAATCAAAATGTTTTTTCCCCTTCTTCTTCCATAGTTCTCTTTTGAAAATGAAGCATTTAATACATTAAGAAGTTTTTTTTTTATCAATAAATAGTCTTTCCTTGAAATTTTGAAATTCGGTGAAAGATTTTGAGCACAAAAATTAATTTAAGATATTCTGTAAAAATATTTTGTTAAAAATAAATTGAATCTGTCAACTCAGAACGGAAAATCGTGATATATCTGAAAAGGAGATCGAAGGTGAATTATTATAAAATAAAAAGGGTGATAGCATTGGGAACAGTTCCTTCATAATTATATTTTCTTCAATGCCGAGCTATCAAATAACCCTTTGACTTAGAATTTTTATCAAACATATTTTTCACACTTTTTTTCAATAATTTGTTTTAATTTAAATCAAAATAAGTTAAAAATATTACATTTAAAATTTTAATAATTTATGGTTATAAAATACAGTATGAAGCACTGGTGTCTTTTTCTTTGGTATCAAGCACGGCTCACTTCCGAACAATAATTTTTCAAATTTCTTATTTAGATCTAAAAGAGACAGTTGTTCATCACTGAATTGTTTAAAATATGCAGAATCAATTATCGATATATTTTTCAACATGAATAAAAAAAAGTACATAAAGTACACACACACACACATATATATAAATATATATATATATATATATATATATATATATATATATATATATATATATATATATATATATATATATATATATATATATATATATATATATATATATATATATATATATATATATATATATATATATATATATATATATATATATATATATATATATATATATATATACAGTGGAACCTGTAAAAGTGACCACCTGGGTAAAGTGAACGCCTGAGTAAGGTGACCATTTTCTACAAGTTTTATTTCAAGAGTCCTATTTAAAGAGTCTTCGTAAAGTGACCACCTCTATATAGTGACCCTTTGACTTGGTCCCGAGGGTGGTCAATTTAGACAGGTTCCACTGTATATATATATGTTGAACATACGGATGGCAGTGCATTGTTGATCTCTTTTTCGCGGGTATGAGATGGATCTGCATCACCCCAACATTGCAAAGACTGATGAAAAGGAAGGATAAATTACATTTATGCCCAAATCGGGATTCAAACCCGGGATCCTCCTGAAACGAGTTCAATTCCATTGACTATCATACATGCCGGTGGACTTATTGCTGTCATTCTAGTTTCGATCGCGTAGTCTTCATTTGTAGTTTCGTCATTCTAGTTAACAATCTCCCACAATGCACTGCGATGAAGTTCCTAGTTCCTAGTTTTCAATCTTTCAGGGATTTTATCATATTTTTATTTTTTTCGATGGATTTTGGATTTTTATCCCATAAAATATGATGGATATAGTATAATGAAATATTCTAAAAAAAGCAAAGAGAAAAATTTCACCCTGTAGTGAATAATTATTGAGTAAATCAACTATAATTGAAATTGAACTAAATAAATTTAAACTTTTTTGCAGATACCTATAAAATTGTTACGTATAAATAAATAAAAAATTGTTAAAAAAATAATATTTTTATAAATATTTTTTTTGCTATGATTGAAATTATTCATTAATGATAGAAATTTTTTAATCATACAATTTTAAATTTTTAATTTGCATCAAAATTGCTCAATTCTTTTATTGCCAAAATCCAAAATTTTATTCAAATCTAAGGCCAATGGAGCAGTCCTTACGAAATAAAAATGAAAGAAAAGCATAGTATTTTATTTTAAAAATAAAAGCTTTTATGAAAAAATTTGAGAATGTTTATACTTATTTCAGATTATATAACTATACACACACATGGAATCAATTCTACAAATTTGGGGAACAAATATAAATATTAATAGTTCGGTCATAATTTTCAAAATTCGAAAATGAATAAGACGAAACAGTTGAGATTCCTAACCTTCATCTGAGTGAACCGTTGCACAAACCTTGTTACTTTCAACACTTTTTTTGTTTTATTTATTTATTTTTTGTTCGATATTGAAACGATTTAAAAAGAAAAAAAAGACATCACTGAAGTTGATGGAAAATAGGTGTGCAGTTTTAGAATGTGCAATTTCAGAACGAATCGCTTTTTGGAATGTGTGGACTTTTTTGCAGTCTAAAGATACCAAGAAATCGATTTTATTTTTCTGGTGAATACTTTGAAGGAATACACATTCAAATTTTTTTTCTTCAAAACATTCAAAATTTTCAGCTTTGGAGTTCTACACGGAGAAAAAAGTTATACTAAAATTACTGTACCATGTGAAGTATAGGGTAATGATATTTCTGAAGGAAAAACATTTCTGAATTTTCTGAAGGTAATTTTTCCTTTCATATTGCAACAGTTTACCGAAAATTCTGGTTTCCAAAATTATACTTCTTATTACCACATACAAAACTGGAAAGTAAATTTAACCGAATTAATAGTTTTAATGTCATGCTTTGAGGTTCTTGTTGTCTTCAGCCATTAAGACAGAGGGGTGTGTGATTGTCTTAGTTTTCTTGTGGCGCCATCTAGGGCCAAGGAATTTGACTTCAGCCACACCCATACGTCACACCCGTTTATAGGGTGGACTCATTCATACATCATTCGTTCACAGATCGTAATTTTGACCTGAACCAGAGAACGATCAATCCCCAATCCCAGAGGTATTGAATTGCTACAGGAATATGGAGGTATTTGTGATCCGACATATTTCATGTACACCAGTCATCATTTACTACACGGGGAGTCTCTGGATTCGAACCCCCGTGCTCACAAACGTGAGGCTGATACGAAAATACTGGAGATTTTTCCATTGTCCTGATCCATTTTATTTTATTTTATAACTGTCGTTGAACAGCCGACTCAAATTTTTTGGGTTTACGACTACTAATGTTCAACTCCGTAGCCTTGTAATTTTGAAACCAATCCAGAAGACAAAGGAACTCCTGGATCAAGTATTGGGAGAAATTTGCCGTAGTAGAGTACTTTTTGATGGAACTAATCCGCATTTGCGTTACATGGAAAGAAAAACCTCCCACGTTTAGCCCGACAGCTAGGGGATTCTAACTCATGATTGTCTACCACTTAGGATATTTTATGCCAGCACTGTGATCGGTGCAAGCCGGATGCGGAATTCGTATCGAGCTGCCATTGCTAGGATTCGAATCAAGTTCTTCTCAATGAAAGCGTATGCTCTATCCCCTGAGCCATCACGGCTCCTTCTTATCCATTGCAAAATACCCACGTTGTGTATAAAGATCGAAATTTTTTAATTTGCGTAAGAAGACCTGCTGTGGCCCTGGGCATAAAACGGACGCATAACAAAGACGCAATCCAGGTTCGAATCACAGTGATGACTTACGATACAAATTCTGTTCCCGGCTCTTCGTGCAATGTCAACGTAAAATATCCTTAGTAGTAGACGGATCATGCTTTAGAAATCCCTTGCCGCTGAGTAAACTTTGGGATATTTTCCTGGTTTTCCTCTTCATGTAACGCAAATGAGGGTTAGCTACATTAAAAAGTCCCCTGCGAAGGCTAGTTTGTCCCATTGCTTGATTCAGGATCTTCCTTGTTTTCTTGGTATGATTCAAAATTACAAGGTTACAGAGTTGAACATTAATAGTTGTAAACTCGAGCATTGTGTATTCTGTTCAACGCCAATTATGAAGTAAAAAAGCTTATTTTAATGAGGAATGCTTAATATTTAAAAACACTAAAAATCAAAAAGTCCTCCTTGGAGGCTAGTTTATTCCAGTCTTTGATCTAAGAGCCTCCTGTCGGGCTTCAAAATTACGAAACTAAGGAGTAGAGCATTGATTGCCATAAGTCCAAGACTGGTTGGTTGCTCTATGCCGGTAATAAAATTAGTCTACGAAATTACAAAAAAAAATCAACGTAATAAGTAATCGACATTTGTTTTATCTTCTATCTAAACTCATCTTTTATTACTTATATTACTTCCTTTATTACTTATTTTCCTGCCGCCCTCACAAAATAATAATCATGTTATGACCGGTAAAAACGTGCTCAAAATTCAATAGCCGATTCTTCCGGAATCATTTTTGAATCGACTTTTACAGCTTTTTCAATACAAGCAATTTGAATTATACGAACAACAATTTATTTCGTGTTCAGCATAACAAAAAGAACGTGCGTAAATTTCTTTCCATTCAATCTAAACATATAGCTTTATTTCAGTTTAAAAAAAATCAATTTGTAACTATGCAATTTTAAAATATGTAAATGGCGTTTTCAGAAGAAAACATTAATTTAATAGTCAGGATTTGAATTCAAATTGTTTTATTTGGAAATGAATTAGATACAAGGGAAATAACAATTCAATCACGTAGCATTTATGTAAGTGTGAAGTTGGCATTGTGATATTTAGAAACTTTAAGAATTCCTAGTTTGCATATCATTATTAGAGGAAATTCTTAGCAAACTGTAGTTACGTTAAGTATAAGCAACTTACATGAGAAATATTTTTGTAGCAATAATCTTTTAAAATGAATGTTAATAACACGAAAAATTTTGTTAAAAACAAAACAAAAAATTGTTATCTGAAATATAACTAATGAAATTTATATTTAAGCTTCAATAAAAAAAACTTCATAAACCATTTTATAAATTTGAATTTAAAAAAAATTTAATACTTTTCTATTAACTGGCAGCAGGTAAATTCGAATTTTTTTTTAAATTTTCTTTTCTTTATTTTAAAAAAATAGCCGTCACCAAATTTTTTTATTAAAAAGAAAGTAAAATAGCCTTCGCCAGACTAAATAAATTAATATATAATTGAATTCAATCTCTCGCTATTTTTTACGCAGTGTGTGTTATTGATGTATGTTCAATTTCATTTTTTCATATAAGTTATTCTCTTATAATTTGAGGTAAAGAGTTCAGTTACTTAAATTAAATTTTTGAATAACAAAATTATATGTTGTTGAAATTTTACAAAAATATTGTTTTTTTGTATTTATTTTTGTCACATTATTTAGTGATATCGCTAGTTATATATTAATTTTTCCTTCACCTCCGAGAAGTGAACTATTTAAAAATTTTCAGAGTTTTGTATCATTTTTTTCAAGAAATATCCCTATATGTTTTATTTTGATAAATATTTAAAACAATAGTCAGCGCAAACAATTCAAAACAACGCAAAAAAATTCACATAGAAATTTAAAAATTAATAAAATCATGCCCTTAAAGCTCAAAAATTTGCATTTATAGATACATTTTTTAATTTTATGAAGAAACAAAATTAGATAATTTGAAATTGAAATTCTGAAACATTTGCCAATATGGTTAGATTCATGTTTTAATGAAGCTCCAATCATAAAATTAAAAATCTAATTCAAAAACTATTATATAGTAAACTGTTTCTATGACGGACACAGCATAAAACAAACTTCAATTAGAAACGGAAAATTTTGAAAATTCCCGTGAACTTTGTAGTGAATAATACTAATTTAATTTGTTTAAGACGGAATCCGCTTATGACAAAAACGGAGAAAAAAAGAGAACAAAATTATAGCAATTTGTCTAATGCGGTAATGTTTCCTTGATTCATTCAATTATACTTCGTTCTGCTTTTTGACACTAATGTTGATTTATTGTTTGGAGCAACAACAAAGACTTTGCGCTGCTTAGACAATATTAAGTGGGTTGTAATCTTCATTGAATTTTTAAAAAATGACCCGAAAGTATTGTTCAATAAAATAGACTAGCAATGTTAATCGGGAAAATAAGTTGTTGTTTCTAATGACACTTGGACAAGGCAAGATCGCCAGCTATTGGCCTTGCACATTAAGTCAGGAATGTGCCCCTATTCTTTGACATGAGAGCACTGCAAGGGTACGTCTTGGTTCAAAACCCAGCGGATAGATGGCAGCACCACTCATTCGTAAGGTCGTTTCCTCAATATCGATATGTCTCTAAAGGGGAAGGAAAATTTCTCCAGATCCTTGTACCCATGGTAATGCTCAGCGGCCGACCATAGATTTTTTGATTCCTTAGATTTTACGAGCACGTATAACGCGTATACTCGGTGGATCTTAGTGGAGGTGAAGATCGAACCCTGGCCCTTCCAAACCATAGTTCAAGTCTCTAACCACTGAGCTACCACCACCCGAAAAATGTGTTTTAAATAGTAAACGAAAGAAACCATACATTAAGGACTTCTATATTAAAATATGGGTTACTGCAAACTAAAGGATAACACAACAAATAAAATGTATTTCATGTTATATAAATTGTAAATAAACCAGTAAATCATTTAAGAAGTAAATAGACTTATAAGTAAAGTTGCCCTTTTTAGAGTTTTTCTTTTCAAATTTTAAAAGATGATTTATATGTTTTAGTGAGTTGGAGACTTAATCTTTAAATTTTATGAAAATGTGCTTTTACATTGGACAGAACATTTAACAAAAGCAAAAGTTTTGTTTGGTACTGATTCCGATCCAGAGAGAGTTTATATTTTCTTCCATTCAAAAATACAAAATTGAATTTTACGCTTTCAAATTTTACACTTTCACAAAATTTTCCTTGCATAAAATTACACACTTAATTTACGAATAGAACCGAAAACTGGTAAAAAAATTTGTTCGGTACCGGTTCTGTTTTAAAGACAGATTAATGTATTTTCTTCCCTTTAAAGATAACCTACAAAATTAAATATTACTCTTGAAAATGTTCGTTTATTAAAATTACACACTTGATTTTCAAATAGGATGGAAAACTGTCTGTCAAAATTTTCGTTCTGCACCAATTACGTTCTTAAGAGCGTTTACTGTATTTTACCTACCCTTCAAAAATAATCTTACCTAACCAAGCTCAATAACCTAACCGCGGGAATTATGAGAATTCTAAAGGAATTCTTCTGATTTGAAAAAGGACTGTTTTCACATTAAGCAGATGTTCTTTTCAAAAATCAAATAGTAGCTAAAAAGGGAAAATATTCACTTTGTTTTTTAAAAAAATCACCTTTTCAATAGCAGCTTTTCTGCATCACAACGTCTGAAAAAATCAGACTTTTAATGGGATAAGTTTTGCACTTGAAAATTTTAATTTATTGAAATTGCACACTTGATTTTCCTTATAATATTTTTTAAAAAAAAACTATAGTAGGTACCATGAAAAAAATTTTTAATTTAAAATTTTATTTTATCTTTGAATTTAGATACTTCTACCATTATGTAATAAAATATTAATCTATTTTATTTCTTGTTATGGAAGTTAATTAGAATCTAATTCTAAAATTATTATTTTTCTTTTTTGGAATTTTTTTTCTATAAAATCTTCTATGTTAAAAGAATTGCTTATCCTGCCTTGTTAAAAGCGATAGGGGGCGTTGTTTTAGCAGATCACATTGCCTTAGCAATAAAGTGCTTTTGCGGTCTTCTGTGGGTTTTTATCTAAGTTTATCAAATAGTGTTTTTATTTCTTTGTTTGTTTTTCTGCGGGACTAAAATGGTTAAAGAGCATTTTGAGTGTAATGAGTTAAATTCGGTTTAAATCTTTCCCTTTAAATTGCATTCCAAATTTTTTTTTCCTGCTTTCAGGCATTTTATCGTTCAGGTTTTTTTTATTTTATTATGTGGCAGAGAAAGAAATAACTTTCTTACAGTCGAATTAAAGGTTTTTAAAGGTTTTAAAGCGAAAAGAAGATTTTAAACTTTGAATTGAAGTAATTTTAAAACTTAGAGTTTAGATTTATTCTTTTATGAATTTGTGTGATGAAAGTTTTGAAGATCATTAAATTTTTTTTATGGAACATCTTTTATATTAATGGGTTTGAAAGTTATTAAATAAGTTGTGTTTTGATATGAATAAACTATTCCATTAAAATGCATTTTTATGAATTTAAACGTATCTGTTTGTTTAATTTGTAATAAGAAAAATTGTAAAAAATGGAGAAAATATTTAAAATTGTTTCAACAATACGATACAACTAAGATACTATGAGGAATAAAGAAGCGGTATTTTAGATTTTCTATTCATTTTTTTTTGTCATTATTATGCCAAAACAATTCTGAAATCAATAGTTTTTGGTAGGTAGTTTAATAGATTGTCTGCTTTTAGATTTTTGAAAAGTATCTTTGATTTTATAAATCTTTGTCTATGGTTTTATATCTTTGTTTTTAACGTTAAAAGAATTTTTTTTTTCAGTTTCCAAATCAGTTAAAGCTGTATTAAAATTAGACTTAAAAAAATTAAGAAAACTGAGAAATATGTAGTTTAAAATTACTTACTCAAAAACACAAATTGAATTTTTGAGAAAATATTCATAGTTTTAAAAACTATCAAGCGCTATTTCTCCTAATTTAATAAAGCAATTCCTTTATTTTCTACATTTTTTGAAAGGTCTCTACATCATCTCAAAAATTTGTTGAGTACAAAACAATACAGAAACACAGAAAACACAGATTAAAACACAGAAACACAGAAAACACAGATTAAAAATTTAACCCAAACTCCTTAGAGACCTCTAAAGAAGCGTTATTCTTTCCCCATACATTTCACGGCGAAAAAACTCTGTAAAACTTTCGTATTGTATGGTAATGATATTCCTGGTTTAAAGCATAATTCTGCTTTAAAAAAAACCAACATATACACAAAAAATTTTTAAACAATTCATTTTATAATTTTTCCGTTCATATAGTAACGATTTACTAGAAATTTTGGTTTTTAAAATTATAGTTCTATTTATTCCACACATTTAGTAAAAATTTAAAACTGAAAAGCAAATTTAACCGATTTTTTAAACCCTGCTCTAAGATGAGTAAATCTTGTCACATTTACCGAGTTTGATCACATATTATAAAACCACATAATTCACATATTTTATTTTTAATTTTGCCAAAATCATTCCCAAAACGTTTCGGTAAAAATTACTGAGCTTTTGCGAGTTCCCATAGAGTCAGAAACACTATAAATTTTACCATATACAGGCATTATTGACCATTTTTTTCTCAGTGTTGCATTATTCCTATAGTGATTTGCATTGGATAATTAAAAGGGTCAACATTCTTTTAACAATCTTTAATGAATGTTGTTATTCTTGTTATAGAGCATATATACAAAATTACTTATATCCTTAAGTAAGAAAGCTTTATTCGTTTGATAGAACAATTTCACTGTAGCTCAATTAAAGATGCAGATTCTTAGAATAAGTGCATTCTTTGTTCTTTTCGTTTTTTGTGCTCTGGGGAGAGGTGTATCTGTTTTAAAATATGATAGAAATAGCTAATTTGACCCGAAAAGTAAGACAAAAACTACTTTTTAAAGTTAACTTGGACTACTTTATACTTTGTACGCTTAGTACTCAAAAAAAAAAAAAAAAAACTTACTTGCACTGTAAAAATGGATTCTCAAATATCACGAAATTTTCTCCGCTAATGACGAAACAGTTTCCTGGTATAAGCTCCGATCAAATATTTCGTCAAAAGTAAAGAAACATTTCGCCATTTTTTTTTTTCAAAAAAAAAAACTTGTACCTGATGTATTTAACACTCCTAACAATAACTTTAATACGGGTACTATATTTGTGGCGTAACATAACTAGGACAGATAGTACAGAGTCCTGAATTATATAGGCCCGTAATGGGATTTGAACCCCGGATCTTCCTGGTGCGAGGCTAAATTCTTGACCTCCATACAATCGGTCAGCTTAACTCTGCTCTTTATTTTTCAATGTCTAGTCTATATTCTAATATAGCGCTTTGTCGCAATCACGTGATTTCGTGACGGAACGATTTTCAAAATTAACAAAATACTGGCCAAGGATCGTTGAATTGTCAAAAGGGAGGGTTATATTTGTGAGAATGTGCATTTGCATTTCTGGAAAAGTAATAAAATCCTTTCCAGGAAAAGTAATATAAGTAAAAAAGTCTCCTGTATTTCTGGTGAGATCGTAGCTCACTGTAAAAATAATCAGATTATGGTTTAAAGTACCGGCACTTTGCTTGGCATCATTTGTAAAATCCATTTTACAATAAAATCTATTTTACCGTAAAATATTATACCGTACAGTAATATTTATTTTATTAGAGAGATTCAGGGGTTTTATGGAAATTATTACTGTGAAAATTATAGTGAATCAGATTTTTGTTCCGTAACATGTTTCGGTAAGAATGGATTTTACACTTAAAAATACCGGCAACCTAAGTGCCGGTACTTTTTATTGCAATTTGATCCGGAATTTTTGACAGAGCAATGATGGTGAATGCTAGGAGAAAGCTCCTCCACTCCTGAAAAAAGGAGTATAATAATAATAAAATTACTAGGGGAACAAAAAAAATACTTATATTGTCAGGAAAAATACTAATTCGATAGATATTCATAAAAATTAAAATTAATATTTTAATTCATTTTTTTCTGGATTTAAAAGTTTTCTTATTTTATTCAGTAATATTATTTCAAGCAACATAATTTTTTTTTTAAAGTTTTGAACAAAAATTTCCCAATGAAATATTCTTAAATACAAGAACATTTAAACTTTAATGATATGTAATCAGCACTATTAAATTTGTTTTCTCTTCGTTTAATTCTATTATTTATCTAATTAAAAATTTAAATTTCTTATAAAATAATATTTTTAATAGTTGTCGATTGAATGCCTCTCATGACATATCTCGTGTTACATGCGTCGTATGAATTAAATCATGCCAAGACACGTGTAATTTAAATCATGCCGTAAGTTAAATCCCGGCTAAACACGAGTAACTTGCAAGAACGTGTGTAACTTAAATCATGCCAAAACACGTCTAACTTACATCATGCGAAAGTACGTGTTAAATCACGCGTAACTAAAATTATACCAAAACGCGTGTAGCTTAAATCATGCCAAAATTCTTGTAAGTTAAATTATGTCAAAACAAGTTTGACTTAGATCATGCCAAAACGCGTCTAACTTAAATCGTACCAAAACACAAACTTTAATCTTGCTAAAGTATGTGTAAGTTAAATCCTGTCCAAACACGAGTAAATAAAAGTATGCCAAAATACTTGTAACTTAAATTATGCCAAAAAAAGTTTAACTTAAATCATGCCAAAATACTTGTAACTTAAATTACGCCAAAACGTGTGTAATTTAAATCATGCCAAAATACTTGAAACTTAAATCATGACAAAACACGTAAAACTCAAATCATGCTAAAACACATAATTTAAAACCCCAAAAAGGTATATTTAGATTATTGCCTTTATATCCAGCCAAAATAAAATTCAATATTATTTCTTATACATTCTGAACTTTTGTACCATTGCAATTTTTTTAAACAGAAATCAAGTGCTCAGTAGCAGGTTAATATTCTTTTTGCACGACACACAGAATAAAGAGTTAATTTCAGTAACCATTATGTCGTCAATTATTGCCAATCTCTAACCGGGAGCATTGATTCCACAGTGAAGAAATTACTCCCGCCCTCTTCTTTTAAAATAAATGACTTCTCTGCTGCCCACAAAGGGTGGGCCACCCCAACCAACACACTACATAGGAAATATCTTCTTTGTAAAAGTGTGGGTGGAGAGGGATGGCGATTGTTATCTTCTTCATCAAGGGAGGATTTCTCTCCAATTGAGGGAAGGATGAAGAACGTTATCGCAATCGATCTCCCCACATGCATCACTGTCATGCACCAATCAACCCCCCCTTCTTTATCTATGGAGGGAGGGTATCAGATTGGAAGATCCTTTGTTTGGGCTCATGGCTCAATGTATCGTATTTCACCAATGAGACTTCTTATTACTGATCCTACATTGAAATTTGGAACCGATATATTACTTTTCTAATATCTCCAATTTTCTCCATGTAAATTGCTCCGAATAATAGTCAGCATCAGTTACATTTGTTCTTTTTTGGAGGGGGCTGGGCAAGAACGTTTACTGGAAACAAAAAAAATCTTTCCTTCGGCTGGAAATTTATCGATTTTATGGAAGAGTGTAAATTTTATTTATTTATTAAAAATCATATAAATAAATGAATTTTGATGATAAGAAACAATTATTGGATGATGCTGTTTTTGAGTTGCTACTTTTATGTTTTTAAAGATACGCATTTAAAATTGCTAAACGGCAAAAAAAAAAATGTTGTTCGTGTAAAGTTCTTGACGCGCAATATTGATGTAACTGCAGAAGCCCGAAATCTGGAAAATCCTTGGCTTTAACGGTAAAACCTACGATTTACCAAAGTTGTTTGGAGTTTTCTAACTTTGAACTCAACCTAAAAGAGAGTAACTTTTGGGGAAATTCTCCTTCTTGGGTGACTTACTGACTTGGTGAGTTGTTTCACGCCTTTCCATCACAATAACTTCTCCCAATTACTCTGATGACAAGAAGACTCAATCCGGTAAACGGAGTACATTTCTGAGTCCATTTAAGTGGGTTTAATATCACAGCATTCATTCATAAACATGATACGTTTTGTTAGATAAATGATTAAATTTAATTGTTAGAATTAAAGTTTACGTATACTCTTACATACAAAGCAATGTAAATAAATATAAATCACTGATCTTCCCCGCTAAGTCGAAAACACAAGTAAGATAACATTTCAAAATACGTTGGAAAACTTCACCTGGTTAAGAAAAACCATACCCAACTGGAACAGAATTAAATAGGGATGTGAGTATCTGTATTATGATACATTGTTTGAAAGTTAATTTAAAGGTAAGAAGTTTTTTCATGATTTTTTTAACTTTTGAAAGTTTTTCCCGGTTTTTTCCGAACTTTAAATTGCAATTTTTTCTGTATTAAAGGGAAAAAATCTTTTCTTTATTTTCTTTAATAAGAAAACTGTGTTGAGCACACTCTAAAAAAATTTTAGTGTATATTTTTCACCAAATTGGATTTTACCAAAAATGTTGCCAACTTTTTTTTTATTTTTTTATTTTATTTCCAATGAGCTGCACAATCAGTCTTGCCGATGAGCAGACCTAGTGCGTTCTCCAGAGGTGGTATCCACTCTTTCAGGACCACCACAATGGGTGAGATACCGTTAATCATGTTAATTTGGACATCTAGTTTCTGCCACACTAGATGGCAGCACCGAAACTCTATTTGGATCCTAAAGTGCACTAGGAATTTAATTTTGCCGGAAATGCCAAGAGCCAATAAGGCACTCCAGGGATCTTTTACATGCCGCATAATCATACGACATGGCCGCTGAGGATTTTCTGCATCCCGAAAATCCGGTGTCTGAGCCGGGGATCGAACTCGCAGACTTGGGCTCAGAAGGCCGACGACAAACCAACTGCGCCACCCAGCCACATGATTAATGTTGTCAACTACTTTATACTAAAGTGGTGGTCCACTAAGTGTTCCACTACTTCAAGAACCAAGGATGATTCCCAACTGTAGTAAAACACCAAGAACTTTTAGCGTAAAGACCACTATTTTATGTGCACATTAACAATAACACTAAAAATGAATGTAAGATATGATACGTTAAAAACAATATTTTTGAGATACAATATAAAGTAAGAATCATTAACTTAGGATGCATATGTACAATATTTCTTAAAATAATTTTTTTTTTGTTAAACAAACATACACATACCACAGACAGAATATTAATATGAATTTGAACTACATTATTCCTTTACATCATTGTTAACGAGTTATAGTTGTTTATACGGGTGCCAGGATCGAACTTACAAACTGCAACTCTGGTGTGAACTAAACCAACTGCGCCATGGAATGCTCAAATTGAAACATCAATTAGTTATAAATATCTAAAAATAGCTGTGCAAAAAAAACTTTTTTTTATTAGTTCATCGGGAAATAATCTTAATTAAAATGTTGTCATCATTATTTGAAATTTTAATATCGAGAAGTTTTACGGTTACTTTGTGTGTCTTGGATACAATAGTTTCCAACCAAATGAAGATACAATTAATTAGACTGGAATTACACTTAATAGAAACTCTCATAAAGCATAGTATCTCATGTTATTTTATGCACACATAAACAAACATTAGAATAAAGTGTGTTTATAAGTAAATGTTATGAATTGAAGTATGAGCAAACGTATATAAGTCCATTATTTCACTTGCATTGATCCAAACGGAAATGCTACAAGAAAACGGGAAAACCTGAATTTCCCGAGAGAACTCTTAGATCCAGGATCACTCTAGACCAAATGAATTATTTATTCGATTTGCGTGGTTATAAAAATAACATGGCATTTTCTTCCGAAAATGAGTTAGAGCTTCTTGCTCACTTGTTAACGCGTATATTGTGAAAGGTTAAACCAAATAGATTTATTTCTTCTCATATCGCTAAGAATGCATTTCCCAGAATGCATTGCTAAGAATGCTCAGTTCAGGTATATCCTTCTACATCTTGTTATGGTTTTTATAAAAAGCAATTAAAGTAACGATATTCCACTGAAATTATTATTCTATTATGGAGTTGTGATAATTTATTCCATTGTTTAATAATTATTATTATTAAGTATCGCAATAAATACAATATACGACATTTATTACTTTATTGTGCATGCCGCCCACTAACGTCCGGATTCAACCATTTTAGCTTCAAATATGTTTATTAAAGTAGTCTCTAGGTATTTTTAAGTGGCTATGCGCTATACGATCAGATATTTACAGCGCCTCCTGGTGAGAAAGTGTGTAGCTACTGCTACTATTTCGAACATAGTATGAAATATGGGGAAAATGTTATCAAAAAAATAGTAGAGCATCATCAAAAAATTAAAGTGAAGTATTCCCCAACAGCGCATTGTGAGTTAGAGGATCATGGTGGTTAAGGCTCTATCATATCCTGACTAACGGTTTTATCCTGGTAGTGTAGTAATCATCGTGCACTTAACGCCTTATTTCCCAGGCAAGCTGGAAACCATCGATCTAAAGCTGAGTGGACCTTAAGCTTTTGTCAGAGATCGAACTCTGGGCTTTCACAATGACAAGTCAGAGTCTTTTCCACAGAGCCATCATAAGACAAACTTTATGATCAGACTTTCTTATCTTTAAAAAAACTCCTTCATAATTTTCATTTTTTTCTTGTTTTGTTGACTTTCTGAGATGCTAAATATGACGTTTTTTGCAATATCTTTAAAATATTTAATTTATGTTTTTTAAACCTCTTACAAGATTTAATTTATGATACAAAGAGCTCTCCAAAATTGTTTTGTATAATAGCTAAAATTTATTGTAATTTATAATATTATGAAACATATCTTAACTGCGTATTTATAGAAATCATGGAATTTTTCTGGAAGATTAAACATTTTCTGAAACAATCTTAGAACATTATGTTTTATGCAAGAAATTACGAGCCTGAAATACATTATAGCAATTTTTATTTATTATTATTGCTTTACATTAAAGCATGGCTTACTAAAAGCCTAGAAACTGTTAATTTCTTGGGTTAACTGTTTTCAAATTTAGTAATCTTTTTTCTTTGGAAAGTGGAAAGAAGGGAGAAATTCTACATAATTATCTTAGGGTCAGGTTTGATTTCGTATATTCGCTTGTGCCAAGGATATAACATTCCTGGATTAATTCCAATTTTCAGATGAGGCTTAAGCCATTAGCTTTGTGACAAGTTTTCGTATCCAATTTGCCATCAATCTTCGGGTAATTGTATTATGTCAGTGTATATCAAACTACTCTACAATTTAGGTTACTTCATTAGCAATAAAATATTTCAACATAATGCATTTTGAATAAAGGCATGATGAAGAAAAGTTTATCTAAACTTACGTGCATTAGATAAATCGAAAATTATAATGGCAGTTTTTGATAGAAAGTTGAAAAAAGAGAGATATTTTGTTGTGTACATAAATCTTTCAGAATTATATATTCAAATCGTTTGTATTTCGATGTTCCATTCTTTGCACTAATCACAATTTAATGATATCTTATAAGTGAGTGGTATTTGTAATCGCTTGTCCAGTGTCAAACCCTGCTGGTCTAGCTCCTTTTTCAACCATTGATTTATAGTTTCAATCAGTGAAACGGCGGCCAACTACTTTAAATGGATGGTGGAAAAAATGGTGGCAAGGACTTTACACCAAAGTTGCGTTCCTATAAGTGCTTCTCTATTCCAAGAACCTATTCCAAGAACCATGGATAGTTCCTGGCGTAGTGAAGCAACAAGAAGGTTCTTTTACACTATTTGGTGTAAAATAGCCGCGATGATTTTAGTTATTCAGTTAAATTAAAAGTTAGAATTACTGTAAGATATAATACATATAAGTCAGTAAAGGTATTTTTATGATACAACATAAAGTAAGAGTTATTTACTTAGAATACATATATACAATATTTCCTAAAATAAAATTAATTTATCAATTAAACATACACGCATCACAGTGAGAATATCAAAATGAATTCGAACTAGGTTTAACTTTTGCTAATATTAAATATTTATAATAAATATTATTAAAGTAAATATTATAAAATTAGTTTATACAATTGACAGCTTTATGGAAATCTTTTTAGGTTGTAACAAATTTGCACTGTATGATGGTTCAGGGTATGGATATTACGGTTCAATTCAAATAGTGATTATCGTTCTTGATTACAAAACCAGCCACTGCATGATTGTGTGGTTACCATAGGCATGGCTATAATTTTTTTTTGTTCATATCTCTGTGGTAATATAGCTCACCCTGTACATTAACTTGCACGCTGCTTCTAAATTCGAGCAATATTTGAATTTCGCGAACATTTTCCTTTCAAGCATAGTAAAAAAACTAATAGTTCAGGGCTGTATAAAATGAAGAACCACGGAAAAGAACAAACTGTTTCTATGGTTGTTGTTGTCTCGTTGAAGATCAGAATTGGCCACCTGAGGTCGTTCGATTCAAAGCAGATAGATTTTTTTTTTGAGAGGATGAAAATTTTTTGAAAAATAACTGTACCAAATAGCCTAAGATCTTTTACGCTTTGAAGGTTGAAATTGAATGGTGTATTAGGAAAATTCAAACGTTTTTATGCATCACGGATAAAACGGAGTTTTTTAGCTAATGGAGTGAACACATGTGACAGCATAACCTTACCCCCCATTACCCGATTGGTTATTTTATACACAACCCTATACTATTTACTTAATGAATATATTTAATATATTTATTAATATATTTAATATATTTATTAATATATTTATTAATATATTTAATATATTTATTAATATATTTAATTTTTTTTATTAAGAAATACGTGTTTTTTTTATCAAAATAACTTTTTGTGTTAATTTTAAGACATCTGTTGATATGTTTCAAACTTACTTTGCATAAATACTAAAGCAACTAGTTTCAATGTAAACCAGGGCTGTCCGACTGCAAAGAGCCGACGGGCCAGAATTCCGGTCACTGATCACCTGGCGGGCCACAGTTTAAAAAAGTTGAACAATAACCTCTTATACAATAACAATTAATAGTTGAATTATGAATTATAAAACAATGGAACAGAAGCATTATAAAACAATTTGCTAACATTTTAATGGGAAAACTGAGGCCGATCAGTCTGAATAAGAAGTTGGCGGGCAGCACAATATGAGTTGGGGGGCCGCCAGTTGGACAGCCCTGATGTAAACAATGATTTTACTAAATCTGATAGCATTTCATAACCTTTTTGCTCTATTAAAAAAAATTTAAGAACCATTTAAAAATAAAAATCAAATCATAATTTTAAAAAGAAAAAAAACAGTATTTGCATAACTAGAGTGAAGTAGACAAAATTAACTGGAAAAATCTCAATTCTGAAACAGAAATTACGTAAACACCAAAAGCCTTTGTGAATAAGTGATATTTCGGGTACCTTATTAGTTACTTAAAATTAGAAGACTCCTCTGAAAAATAAACATGTTTAAATCTCGATCTTCAGCATTTGGTTTTGTGACTCTTTAAATAAAGAGCTGGTATTCATAATCTTAGGAGCATATTATACTCAAGCAGTTTCTATTTAGACTTTGTTTTTGTTTTTTACAATGCAGGCTTTCTCAGCAATTTTATTTCGTATGTACCTGTATAATTTAATTAAAATCCCTATGTTCTCAAAAACACTTATTTGAATTATTTTAATTGAATTTTTTTTTTTGCTTATTCTTATCACGTTTTTTTTTATTTCAAAATTCCAACATGCATTTTCTTTCTTAATGTCAACTATCTTCTAGACTTCATTTTATTTTATTTCTTCCTTTAATTAATTCAGTTCTTTAATTACAAAATCTCTCGTGAGAAAACATTTCTCTCATAAATGATACTTTCCTTTCTCGTTTTTTAAAGAAAAAAAAAGGATTCTCTGTGTTCGTTTTATTTTATACTTATTGCACACTTTCAACCGATTACACTATTTATTTAATTAACTATATTTCATCTCTAACGAAAGTGTTCGTAAAATAATCTAAAACGTAAAAATTTTTTAGAAATAATTAACGTGAAATTCTGTGTTATTTAAATTTAAAAAGTCATGATTTTTTTTAAGAAAAAAAAAACTCGAAAACAGATTCAAAGAGTATATGTATTTAATTTATTAATTTTCTGCTGAATAAACTTAAAATTTTAATGATTCTTTTAAATATTCCTTTCATTTTATTCAGGTTCTATTTTAGTTCTATTCAAGTAATTTCGAATTTAACTTTTATTAATTATCTATATTACTTTCAAAACCAATCTTCGTACCTCTGTTATGTCTCATAGCTTTCATATTTAATACAGAAGCTGTATTCTGTGTGACCGTTGATGCAATATTGCAACCAAATTCTTGCATGAATGTAAAATAACATCAAATAACCCGTGTCAAAAGATATATGTTTGTATATTTAATCATTGTTTTGGGTAAATAAACGTAAAAATGTCTTTGGTGAGTTTGAGTTTCCAGTTTGGTGAGTTTAAGTCTAATTCTGTTTATTTAACATCTATTTCCTAAAACCTTTACAAAGATATTTAATTAATAAAGAATATAATTAATAAAGAATATTAGTTAATAATTAATGAAGAATATTTGGCTTTACATTCTCGATATGAACTGTGTATACATAATGAAAATTAATGGATGCTTGATCGAATCACTTTTGAGAAAATTTAAAATATAGGGGAGAGTGGGGTTAATTGTAATATTTTTTACTTAACTATTTTTAACTAACAAAAAGTCCAATATATTATGAGTATTAATTGACAGACGAGTAAAGTAGACTATCCTCTACTAGAAAAAAAAACCTTATTTTAAATGTTATTATATTAGTTATTAACAATTTTTGACAGTCCTGCACTTGTTACAACTGTCCCCACTTATGGGGTCATTTGTAACAGTTCATAAATTCAACTAAAACATAGTTAATTATACATATTATCATAGTTGTGATATATTTTTTTATTGATCAAAATAGTAGTGATATTTTAGGAGTAAAAATAATAAAGAGCAGAGACCTAAAGAGTTAAACTTTTAATTTTAAGGGGTTAAAAATTTTAATTTATGCTGTGAAAGGTGACAAAAAAATAATGCACATGCAACACAATCTAAATGATATAGGAAACTATTGGTGGTTCTTAAAGAGTTAAGTAATGGTTTGTAAACATAAGATTATTTATTTTTAGCTGTTACAATCGGCCCTTTACTTATTGTTACAAACGTCCCCAAGACGCCATTTCAGCTTCGTTTGTTAAAAACAGTGCTAGTTAATTAACAAAGCTAATTTTTTTTATTTAAATGTTAATTAAGGTGCCCACTTACATATTCGGTTAAAATTTTTTATTTGTTTAAACAAAATTACTTCGTTACAATATAATATTCTAATACCAAAAAAAGTACTTACGTAGCGTGAAAATATCTTTTGTGATGTAACTCTTGCAAAAGTACATAAAAATGATTGCCAGTAGGGGTGTACATGTAGATTTATTAAATGCACCTTGTGCGCCACCTAGGAACCAAATCTAGAACCCGACACTCGAAATTTTTGCTCTGTTACAATCGTACCCTGTTACAATTAACCCACTCTCCCCTACTGATTAGATATTATATATAGCTATCGTGATCCATTGTCTTATAGCTATATATTATAATCATAATTTATTCAATTAATAGTTAGGGTCCGTTCAAATATTACATAAGCAACTAACGAAAGCACTACGTGGGAAAGTTTCAAATTCGGGATGAAAGTTAAATTTGAAGGGAGTAAAAACAATTCTTCGAAAAGTTTCAGAGGTCAAGGGTCATTACCACGGAAGGAAAACACTAAGGACTTCGAAGGAATAGAATTCCTAAAGAACAAAGAAGAATAGAACACAAAATATTCATCTCAATTTTATTTTAAAATGAATTAAAATTTTAATTTTGTTTTATGCAGTTATTTCTATATGAAGCCAGGGGAGAGGGCAGTATTTCCAACTTCATCAAAATTTTATAACATGAATTAAAACCTACATTTTGTTTTATGCAAAGTTAAATCTATTTGAATTTAATCCTAAAATTACATTTTTACAGTATAAGTCACCGCTTTTATCAAAAACTAGTAGGGGAAGTGTAGTTAAATTTTTTTCATGATAAAATTTTATAATATGAATTAAAATTTACATTTATTTTACGCAAATTTGTTTTATGCTATCTATTGAATAATCCTAAGATTAGACTTTTACAATAAAAGTCAAAGTTGAAGCGAGGGAGAGGGGAGTCCAACTTTTTTAAAAATAAGCATGGGAGGGATAATGAGGAGTGGAGAGGAGTTCAAAGTGGCCGAAAACATGTTTAAGCAATGTTTACAAGAGTCCCCTATTAACATGGTATTAACTTTAGAAATAATCATTAAATAAAAAAATTGTTTTAGTTGCTACTTTGTTTTATGCTCTTGATGTGAGTAATCAAAAGCTAGTGAAAAATAAAGGATAATTGGATGGAAATAAATTTTTCGCGAGTATTGAAAATTCAAAAGACATTGTTTTTATAGCTATTCGTAATTATTTACTCAAATAATTGTTTAGCAATATAATATTAATTTTAAAAGTAATCATTAAATAAATAAAAATTTGTTTTAACTGTTACTTTGTTTTGTACTTTTGATGTGAGCAATCAAAAGCTCGTAAAGAAAATTGATAATTGGATGAAACAAAACTTTTTCTCGAGTATTGAAAATTCTTTGATTCTAAAGTTTTTATAGCTATTCCTAATTATTTACTCACAAAATTTTTGTTATCAATATAATTATAATTTTAAAAACAATTATTAAATTAAAAGAAACTAGTGTTAGCTATTACTTTGTTTTATATTCTTAATAAAATACGGAGAAAAAAATCTGGTAAAAATTCTGTACTGCATGGTAATGACATTTCTGATAAAAAAAAAATATTTCCGGTAATGAAAAATAAAATATACGGTATTTAAACCCTTTATTTAGTAATTTTTTCGTTCGTATGGTAATAGTTTACCGGCAATTTTGGTTATCAAAATTATAGTTCTTATTACTACACAATTAGTAAAAAATGCAAAACTGAAAAGTAAATGAATTTTTCGTCATGCTCTAACGTATCATGTTAAAATTACTGATTTTTAAAACGTTTGCCAAATTTTATCACGTATTGTAAAACCATATTTTATTCTTAATTTTACCAAAATCATTCCCAAACTGTTGCAAAAATATTATTGAGCTTTTTGGTGTTCTCATGGAGCCAGAAAAACCTTAAATTTTACCATATTTTAGTAATTTTGATAATTTTCTTTTTCCTTAGTGAAGCAATCTATAGCTGTTGAAAACTATTGGTTGGATTCCTTCGAATAATAAAGTAGAACCTATTTTCGGGAAAATGTAAAATTTTTTTTATACAGCTATCTATGATTATTATTGATAACACTTATTTAGACACTCTGCGTTAAACTTCTGCAGATTAGAGAACATGTTAAACGCAAAAAGGGTGCAAGTTCTGAAACTGATATAAAATAAAATTTTAAATTTTATGTAAAACTCTACACACGTGTTAATATATGCTTTGAAAAAAATGCATGGTGTTACGTTATGATCACCTTTAATATATGCTTTTAGAATCCTTGACAATAAAACATTGAGTCCGCGAACTAAAATATTTGAATGAGTATAAAAGTGCTATCGTGAACTCCATTCCTCTCGTTCAAGCATGATACAAATAGAACTCATATGCACCTATTTATTGTGTCATAAATAAAATTCATATTAAGTGTTAAAAATAAAATGTATTTAAAACAAATAATTTATATCCCTATAAAAAAATAATGGTTCTGGAAATACAACGTTTTATATATCCTCAAGGATTGACAAATAGATAAAAAATATTTGTAAATAAATATGATAATTAAATTTGATGTTATTATTAATAAAGTGGAAAAGCATTTTAATTTATAAAAAATGTTTACACATTTTATTTTTTTAAATTTCAAAAAATTTTCTTCTTACATACCATAACTACAAAAAACAAAATTTATATAAAATAAATAAAAAATGTAATAGATTCTAGCAATTTTTTGCATTTGTTCCTTTATTATTTGATGTTTTATGTGTTTTATTTCATGTTTTATGGAGTCCAAAAGAACAATTTGTTTATTTTTGTTTTCATTTTATGGATTTTTGAGTAACAATTTGACCATTTTTATTTTCATTTTATGCCGTTTGGAATAACAGTTATCTCTTATGTTACCTTTTTTATGAAGTTTTCCGAAAAGGTTTTTTAATTGTTGTCATTTTAATCCTTAGACGCAGAAGGGACACCGGTGCCTTTATATTCCTGATGCTCTAATCGCAAGCAAAAATATATTTTGGAATTTTTAATTACCAAATACTGTCTAATGGTTACTAAAAAAGTTTTTTTGATTATTTGTACTTAAATCCAAAAGAATAATAATAATCCAAAAAATAATAAAAATAATATAAATCCAAAAAAAGAAGTTTTTTCATTCATATTCAAAAATGTATCAATAGTTTGCTTTGGTAAATTGAAAAAATTTCAAATTTAAAAGAGTGTCTTGTTTTTACTCTTTTATTTGCCCTTTGAAAAAAATGTGTCGTTTTCTTATAATTTATAGAGTTTTTAAGAACAATTTGTTTTGCTATTTAAGTAATATTAATATAATTGTTTTATTTTATTTTATTACTGCTTGTCTTTTTGTCATCATTTTATGAAGGTTTTAAAAACTGTTAGTCTTTTTTGTTACATTGAACTGTTACTTATATGGAATATTAAGTAATATTTTGCCTCCTTTTTTATGCAGTCTTGAAAAAAAAATTTCTTCCTTTTTATCACTTTGTGGAATCTTGAAAAAACTTTTGTATTTCTTATTATTTTATTTAATCCTAAAAAATAATGTTTTTTTTTCACTTTTTTTAATTACATCAGCATTTTGTATGGCTTACAATTCCATTGCAACCAATTTTAAAAAAATCAAAAACTCGTCTTCTTTCATTATTATTATTATGATGATAATAATAATAAGTAATTTGAACAGAAAAATAAAATTTCTATAAAACTAACTATAAAACAAAATATAAGGAAGTGCTGTAATCGGTTTTGATATAACAGTTACATGTCAGATTGTAAGTTACTTATTATCTATGATCGTCTATAAATAATTGTTGTTGTTTCTAATGTCACTTGCCAGTGCCAGCAATCCTGCTTGGTTAAGCCAAGCGAATTTAAAGCGGAGGGTGCGTTTCTCGTTTTTCAGTTACTCCATTTACGGCTAGAAATACGTCTTCAGCCATACACACGTCCCTGCCCTTTTATAGGGTAGACCCATACATATAACCATTCATTCATCCACAGATCGTAATTTTGATCTGAACCAGAGAACGATCAAGCTCCAATTCAATACCCCCAGAGGTATGATTTGTTATGGGAACATGCAGGATATTATGACCCAACAGATTTAATGTGCACCAGTCACCATTTACTACATGGGGAGTCCTCGGCCGGCGGGGATCAAACTGACCACTACTTGGACATGGGCCCAACGCCCTACCAACCAGGCTATCCCGGATCCATGAATAATTACTGAATCAGAAATACATGAAAAGCATAGGCATATCTTCAAACAAAAACTAATTTATAATGCAGTACTTGTCTTCTCATAAGAATAAAAAATTCATCCCAATTGCAACATAACATATTTTCAGTTTTTTTCTTTTTAATTTAACGAAACAATGGAAAGAAAATATGCTTCATTTGTCTGAGTAAATTCAATCCAATTCAATTGGCTAGAGATCAAAACAGAAGTAAATAAAGTTTTACACACCGAATCAGCTGATCAACATGATTCTAATCTTTAACAAGGACAAGGCATTAATTTGGCGGCATTAACATCAAGAAAACTAATTAGAAAGAGACTCCCCTAAAAGTCGATGACATCCAAAATCTAATTAAGTTCCTTTATTAGCTTCTTTGAATGCAAGGGACTAAACAGTTTAGATAATAAGTTACTGATAATTGCTGCACTAAACAAATCTATTTATTTTCTGATAAGTTTTGTGAGGGGGAAAAGTTAGTTAGTTTGTCTCAACAATCAATTCATCTCTTAAAAGGCGCGTAAAACACAACTTAATTAAAAGTTTTCTCCGGGGCGATTCTCAGTCTCGAAGTTCAATATATTTATTCAAATTTAAAAATGAATTTATAATATTTGATTGATAAATTCTTTTGATAATTTTTTTGGACTAATTCTAGTATAATTACAAAATGTTAACATTGACAGGAAATAATTATGTTTTCTAATTGAAAATGGTATAATGGTATGCACCAGACGCAAAATATTTATTTTGGAGTTGATTAGTTTGGAGCGCATTTGATTTGTTAGTTACCTTGAACTGGCCGAAAGTGGATGCGCGTGGTAATAATATTATACTGGAAAATACAAAGTTTATGTTTAATAAGGTTGAATTTTAACTATAAAATTTTAACTTTGATGAACTTTAGAGAAATTATTAACATTTATAGAATAAAAAATTGACTGAAAAAAAAGTTTGAAAAATTTTTTGAAAAAAAATTTTTTTTTATTAATTATTAGATTTTTTTATTAAATAATATTTTTTATTAATTCTTTTTTATTAATTCTTTTTTATTAATTATTAATATCGCATTTGCAAATGGCAAATTTTTTTTTTATTAATTATTAGAAGACTTTTATCCACGGATTAGCCTGAATCGGATTTGCACATGGTAAAAATATAAATTTAGTTAATAAAGAATTTTTTTTAAAAATTTATTAATAATTATAACATACAACTAATTCAATTAATTAATTTATATCGAAGTTAATTATATTAGTTGGATATTCATTGTTTTTATCAAATTTTGGAAGAGTTAGTAGATTTCTTTTTTTGGATAACTAAACATTACTACAATTTTTTTTCAATTCTATTCATTTGATTGAAAATAGTATTTAAATAAATGTTTTTAGAAATAAGAGTTAATTTATATGTATAAAACTCATTATTTTTCTTAATTTCTTTCCTTCTGTAATCTCTTCTCTTTTATATTTTTATATTCTTTTTTGACTCTTTATTGTGTTTTATATATATAAATATATATATATAAATATATATAAATATATATATATAAATATATATACATAAATATATATATATATATATATTTATATATAAAAATATATAAATATATATACATATATATATATATATATATATATATATATATATATATATATATATATATATATATATATATATATATATATATATATATATATATATATATATATATATATATATATATACATATATATATATATATATATATATATATATATATATATACATATATATATATACATAAATATATATATATACATAAATATACATAAATATATATACATAAATATATATACATAAATATATATACATAAATATATATATATATATATATATATATATATATATATATATATATATATATATATATATATATATATATATATATATATATATATATATATATATATATATATATATATATATATATATATATATATATATATATATATATATCTCATATATATATATATATATATATATATATATCATATATATATATATATATATATATATATATATATATATATATATATATATATATATATATATATATATATATATATATATATATATATATATATATATATATATATATATATATATCTCATATATATATATATATATATATATATGAGACGAGGTTATATCTTTTCCTCATTTCGTTTTCAAACTTTTTAATTTTTGTTAAATATTTTAAAAGCTATTATATTTAATAATTTTTATTTTTTTCTTTAAAAAAAATTTTTTTTGCATGCTTCCTGTGTATTTTCAAAATTTTTCACAAAAATTTACATTTTTCTATTTTTAAAAAACTTTTATAAAGTGCTTCTATTTATTTTATGCAATATAATGTTTTTATTATTTTTTTAAATTCCTCTTGTCTAGAACAATTTTATTTTGAAGTTAAAATTAATTAAGTATTGTTTACATTTACACAGCGCGAACGATCCTAAAAATAAAAAGATAAATCAAAAGTAAATCAAATTTAATAATATTTGCGAAAAAGAAAAGCATTCATAAATTTCTTTTAAAAAATTTAAATTTTTTTAAATTTTTAAAAAATATTTAATTAAATTATTTTATTTAGTCATGCAATATGTTATTATTCATTTATTTATTTATTTACTTTAATTCCCTGTTTATTCCTATTTTATTGTTAATGAATTCAAAATATTTTTGAATTTTCTATTAAATTATGTTTAATTAAATGCATTTATTTTTTCAAGCAATATAATAGTTTCATTTTTTTAAAATTTCTATGTCTAGTCTTACTTTATTTTGAAGTTAGAATAAATTAAGTTTTTTCTACATAACACAAGAGCTCCCATTAACGAAAAAATAAATAATACTATATATATATATATATATATATATATATATATATATATATATATATATATATATATATATATATTAATTTTAAAACCTAATTACCTAAACGGTGCCTCAACAGATGAAAAATATATTTTGAAAAATTTTTAGTTGATAAAACCATGTTCGAAAACCATGAATGGAGGGCAGTTAAAGTTTGGTGATTGTATACTCTAGATCAGGGGTTTCCAACTTACATGAGGCCGGGGACCACAATTAAAAACACAAATCAAATGGCGAGCTGCAACTTCATCAAAATTTTATATAGGGCTCTTTCATGTTTGAAGGAACATTAAATATTACTGTCATATTTTTACCAAGTTGTACAAAACAAAAGTATTGAATTACAAATTAAAATAAGAAATGGATTTTTAAAATTATTTAATTGTTATAATTAATATTTTTAAAATATTAAATAAATAATATAAATTCGGGCTACAATAACTTTAATATGCACCTATGTATTAAACAATTAATGTGCAACAGATATCTAATTGTTAAGATATAAAACTTAAAAAAGGTTGGTATTATATAGTAGCACACCGCTGCCCGCTTTGTCTGCTGCAACCACCAGAGAATAGATATTTACATTTTAAATTTACAAATGTGTGTGTAAATATTTTTGTTCAAAATGAGTGGTTTCGAAAAGTTAAATCGGGGAATTTCTTCGAGAAAATTTCTGATACACACATGCTAAATTATATTCACAAAATACAAAAAAAGGAAATAAAAAAGAGCAACATACACGATTATTTTTGTATTTGAATAAGTATTTTCTTGGATGCAAAACCTGAGAAATAATTTTTTTTGCACCGTTGGTATGATAAATTTCACAGAAACGAAGAAATTAGGTTTTTATTAACGAGAAAAGTAATTTAAACCTATGTAGATTTTTTGCGAAAATTGTCAGCAAAAAAATGACAACCGATAGTTCGCGGACCACAAAAAAAAAACTTCGCAGGCCGGAGCCGCCAGTTGGAAACCACTGCTCTAGATCAACGGTTTCCAAAAAGTGTTCCGTGATACCCTAGGGAACCGTTGAACAATCAAAGGGGTTCCGAAAGTTAGGTCTTTTTCTTGATTCTTCAAAGCTTGTAATTTTAATTATATCCAATCAATAATCGATAATTTGCTTAATATTTCGGTTATTTAAGAGAAATTATTTAATTAAAATCCAATTAAAAACAAAATAGCCCAATTTAAAAATAGACATATTTTCCTCTAACAATATATTGAATAAACTATGAAAAGGTATTCATATATAAAAAAAATCCATCATCATTTCTCATCGAAATTTTCAATTCTTAATAAAATAATAAAATTCAAGAATAAAGAATTATGTTTTTATGTTAAACTATTCTCAACGTTTATTTCAATTCACTTTCGAGAACCATAATATAACTTATTTTTATCAAGTTTCAACCAATACAATCCCAAAGAAAAAATGCCTTCGGACCTGTGAATTTAACTATATGACATAAAAATAATTTTAAGACTAATAGTGATAAAATGATGAAAATATTTCATTCTTCACATTAAATGTTTCCAAAATAGTTATTAGTTTTTTTATTAGTATATTCAAAGCTCATTATGAATTTTATTTATTAAGTCGGTGTTTCACCGAAAAAAGCGGTTCCATATATGAAGAAAATTGACAACCGCTGCTCTTGGCAGTTTTCTGTAGCTTTTATATAAAGCTTTGAATGACTTTCGAACTAATAATTTGCTTTTTACTTATTTTCTATTGATCTAATGATCTGTATCAGCTTTTTTCGGTTATAAGGTAAGATTCAGCTGGTTTCATTGAAAGCTCTCACTGTAAAAAAATTTTGTTAAAATATATAATAATTCTTTAACACTTTCCTACAGAAAATATCTGTTCTCTAAAATTACAGAAAGTTACCGTTAAACTACATCGTAATCTGTTAAAAGAGAAATTTTTTTCTGTTGGCAAATTAAATCTGTAACCACTGATACAGATTCTATAGGGTGAGTACAGAATTTTTCAGCTTCGAATATGAATGAAAAATACCGCATCAAAGCGGCAACAAATAATCTGATGCATAGAAACCGATACAGACCGAATGTATGGTTGACAAAGAGTTTGTCCCATACCAGGATGGTACTGGGTTCGATTCCTGCTTTGGGATGTCAGACCTTAACGATGAAAAAATAATAATAATAAGTTTCTAACGATTCTTCAGACGTGAAGGTTTTCAATTACACAATTCACACAAAAAATGAAATGATTAAAAAACTAATCATAATTATAAAAATTTCGTTAAACGCAAACCTAGCTTCATACCAATTTTTCTGCCGTACCCTGACGTACAGAAAATATCTGGTGCATACAAGTATTTTCTGTAATGTTTTGTTACAGAAAATTTTTGCCGCTTTTTTTTTTGTAGTATACTGATATTCTCTGGAAACTTTGCTGCCAGAAGTTTCCCGTAATATAAATTTTTTTTTATAGAGCACACTCTGTGTACTCTGTTTTCAACTTGTTGTCTAGACAGCTTCGTTGTTTGTTTTTTTATTTACTAAAAAAAATTGTGTATATATACTTTACATTTAAGCAATTTTTTTAGAATTTAATACTTTACTTATTCCATCATCCAAACAAATGCCTTTTTCTTACACACATAATTTTCAGTTAGAAAATACAACAAAATGTTTTGCTTTAATTTATTTTTAGTCAATGTTAACATTTATATTTTAACCAGTAAAAAAAAAAACGAAAAATAAAGCATAGTCACAAGGGGAAAAAGAAATAACGGCTTGAAATAAGAAATATTTCAAAAGATCTAAACATGAAACATTCGAAATATCTAAAGATTGTAAGTAATAAGTAAAGTTATAAATACTCTATCATGAAAGCAAATCCATTTTATGTAAATGTTTGTCTATTTGCTTGCTTACCTTTAAAAGTTTAGTTCGGTAAATTCTGAATAAAGGAATTCTTTTCCTTAATGGAATTTATTTATGAATTGTAAACCTTCAGAGACACGAATGTGATTTTCAAGAACAAAATTTGCATTGGGTAAACTCAACTGAAAAACTTCCCTCCTTTGAATTTTACGTTTCTTTGAAAATGCGCAACATGTTAACGTGTTTCATAACTTCCTGTGTGCTGGCGGCATTATAAACATATTTTATTTACTAAACAAGCAAAGATTTAGACTCGTTTACTTTTATTTAAAATACTGAATTTAGTTTTTTCTTCTTTTTTTTAAAAAAAAATCTCTTCTTTGATATTCTTTTTTTTCCTGCATTTTTATGTTTGAATTTTAAATGTACTTCTTACCATCTATATTTTTATGGTTTTGATTGATTAAAAATTTACAAATTGAAATGCATGATACAGAATTATAGTTCCCTTTATTATTTTTATCTATCTATCTAATCTACCTATATATATATATATATATATATATATATATATATATATATATATATATATATATATATATATATATATATATATATATATATATATATATATATATATATATATATATATATATATATATAATACAAAAATATATAAATACTTTTGTATTAATAAAACCATTAAAACTCTTTCGTTTTCATAAAATGTTTTTGGTAAAGAATAGGTGTAGAAATTCTATTTTGGGTCTTCAAGGCTGAAAACATACCACTGAATTATAATTAGATTTATATTTCAAAGGAGGAGTTATTTTTAGAATCTTGTTCCTCTTTCACTTCCATATTAGGAAGCATTAAATGATTCTCCTTAATGCGTAAGGTTACTAGACTGAGCCTTTTTACTCATTTTCTATTAGTATTTAATGAGAGAACGATGGTTTTCGCATGTCTCTTGTTGAATAACGTGTTCCATAAAAGATATGCCGGAACTATCCGGAGTTTTGTCCATACCCTCTCCCTTGTGGAGTAGGGATGTGAACTGTTATAAACACCAGCCTACCTTTAAATAAACCTTTTGAGAACTTATTATGTCTTACGACTGAATTATTAAAGCTGAATACAACAATGATGATAAGGATGTAGCCCTGTTATTATATATATATATATATATATATATATATATATATATATATATATATATATATATATATATATATATATATATATATATATATATATATATATATTTGTATATTCCACACAATAAGGAGAAAAAAGAATAAAAGAATAAAGATTAATAAAGAAAATTAAAAATAATTAGTTTGATATATCGTAAGCCTTTTATTTAGGTTTGTAAACCTTTGTCAAATAGAAGAACAGATAGCACCAGGCCCGTAGCCAGGGGGGGGGGCGTCGGGACAAATCCCCCCCCCCCGAAATTCTGGGATTCAAACGTTTTAGTCTTTCTTTGAGCCTCTAAGTAAAAACAAAAACAAAAACTGTCGAATCAAACCTTTTATTAACTAACTTTATTAAGCATATTTCGGGATATTCCGGTTTGTCCTAAAAAAGTCATCGAAAAATTTTCTTTAAATCCCCGTCGCATGTCTTTGTAAACTTTGTTTACAAATTTATTATAATTATTATGTAATATTAAGTGAAAAATAATTATTATGTAATATTTCTTAATTATTAGTTTAACTTTTGCAAACAACAGAATAAACAATATTTGTTACAATATTTTCCCCCTACTTTGCATGTCTGAAACCGTCCTTGCTTCTTACCACATCCCCCCCCCCCGAAAAAAAATCCTGGCTACGGCCTTGGATAGCACAATACAGAGAAGGACAGCACGAAGATTCATCCAGGGTAAGAGAGGGATTCGAACCCGCTACCTCCAGGCTTTGCACAGCGTTTCGAGGGGAGTACTGTTCTGCCAGGTAGGCCCAAAAGAGAACTCCTTTGTGGCACTGTTACTTTTAAAGTAGTGCATAGTCAAAACTACTTTCATATAACTTTAAATATATGAAAGATATTAACTTTAAGCAAGTACATAGAACCCACAAAAAAAGTTCAAAATAAGAAGAATTGATGGTAAAAAATTAAATAAATTTTTTTAAAGGAAAGAAAAAAAAGTTATGAGTAGATAAAATATTTTTTATAAAAATATTTAAAAATTTAAAAAAATTTTAAAATCTACAAAGTCGAAAAATGAAATAAGGAAAGGATTTAAATATCACATCATCAGCTCACACGATTATATCTATAAAAAAGAGTGCTTTCTAATATTGTATTAATATAGCCAATGCAAAATATAACTATAATATAAAGTATATAAATATAAAATTCCGAGTTGCATTATCTCCAAGCTGCTAATGTCACAACTAAAAGAATTTTTGAAGAAAAATAGTTTAAGATGAAATAAAATAAGTTATTACTTCATAAGAAAACTAAAAGGAGCAATACAGCAGGAGAAAATCGAAAAACAATAACACGAAATAACATACTAAATATCACCTTATGAAAAGCACTAAAGAATATAAGAACTTAACTATCAAAAAGGAAAAATACTAAAAAGAAATTAAAGTGGATATACTGACATACATGATAGCTTCATCGTGGGGAGGGGCATTACCATACAGTTAGTGCGGGAGCAGTTTCTGCGGTTAGTGGTAAATTTCCGCAAACAAGGGGAAAAAAAGAAGTCAACAGCAAATCAGAAGAAAACAAGAAATTGACTTAAGTTTTTTTTGTTTTTTTGTATCATTGAATTTTCATCTATATTTCAATATTTGAATTTTTGATTGCATTTTCTTATTTATAGTTTATCCATTATGGGGCCTCGGTGCTCAGTTAGTTTGTGGTTTAGCTACTGATTACAGAAAGCCTCTAGTGTGTTAGCAGACAGTGTCTCCCCTGATAAAGTGCTGTTTTTACTAACATACATATCTTTAGAATTTCGTTTTTGCTTGTTTTTTGTTTTCTAACTTCTTATTTAAATTGTTTACACAATATAAATTTGAATTTAGCTGCTTTTAGCGATTCGCCATTTTTAGCTATTATTAAGTTTTTTTTTCTTCTTAAAATGTGCTTAAATCAATTTTATACTTTGATTGGAAGACTATATACCGTAATCTTGATAATGGAAGTCGAAGTGCATAAATTGCCAGATAGGAAACGTAATTTTTCGGATGAATTTAGAAAGTTGTAGGTTCGAGTACCAAATTAGTGTGTAGTCCAAGCTCGAGTATTAGACTATGAGTGTAAAGATTTTTCTATGATGAAAATAAAAATAAATTCTGTAAACTCTAAAGTTAATATATAAATACACTTCATAGCAATTAAATTACTCCATAATAATTAAGTTTAATAGAATGATTGGAAATACAGAATGGCACCCGATTATGCTTCAAAGTGATTTAATCGAACATTCGATGCTTGGATGGCCCTTCTATAGCTTAATGCTATGCACAACTTCGCGTCGGAAAGCATTCCTTTACTGAATCTGATACCTCTCTATAAATCCAATCGGGATATTATTATCCAAGAGAAGTTTACGTAGAGATTTACAGGCTATTTATTTTTTATTTATTTTTTTAATAAGCATATCAATATTGCAAATAAACTTAATTCAATTAATTTAAGATATAATAACATTTCTATAGATACTAATAGATTTATTAAATTTCCTAAGTCCCGCAGTGGACTGCTTGCAAAGACACGGCTCCCAGTAAAACACTAAAGTCAGGCATCACTGGCTGTGGTCAGTAAGCGGGTGGGTGACCACTTGGATTAGCCTACGTTGGGATCGAAGGTGCGCGGTGTCGGCGCTGGTTAAACTATTGATGCGTTAGCGGAGTAGCACAGTATTGAGTGAAAGTGTTAACTCACATAAAGAAACTTGGAGATTTAAACATTTCTTTATTTCATACAGTACCATCTCGATACAGCGTACAACTGAAGATATTTAAACATAAATATATCTTAACAAAAATGTTGGTACGTCACCGGAAACAACAACACAGTGACGTGACATAGTGAAGAGACAAGACAGGAAGTTGACAAGAACCACATGCTTACAACAATGCATGCTTTATATACAGATTCCATAATCATATGCACGGATGACGTCACTTACGTTATCTGAAAAGAAAATGTCTGTTGCCACCACACGACCGAAACTTAATTCTGTTAACTTAATGTATTCAGAGGAGTAACAAACCACTCCAACATACGGCCCCACGGTCGTGCGATCTATATCAGAGAAAAATATATTATTCACAACTTCTTCAAATTTATTACCCATTAATGGTTTTGTTAGGAAATCTGCTAAGTTATTCTTAGAATGAATAAAAGCTAATTCTACTAGATTTTCTTCAATAAGTTGTCGAATAAATTTATATCGAATATCTATATGTTTTGTCTTAAAGTTTTCACAATTATTTCTAGAGAAATGTATAGCAGCCTGATTATCACAAAAAACTTTTGGTACAATTTTGTCAGGCAGAATACTAAGTTCATTAATTACTCTAGAAAACCAAACTGTTTCTTTCATACTTTCACATAAGGCAACAAATTCAGATTCCATTGAGCTAAGGGCAATACATTTTTGTTTACTTGAACGCCAACTAAAAATTACATCTCCAAATTTTATTAAATATCCACTAGTTGAATGGCGATTACTTAAACTACAGCCCCAATTAGCATCAGAAAAACAAATTAAATTTAAATTATTAGCTTTACTTAAATTAATTTTATAATCCTTAGTGTTAAATACATAATTCATTATATCAACCACGATTTTCCAATGTTCGAACGTATAACCATTAGAAAATTGAGACATCAAATTTACTGAAAAACTTATATCAGGTCTCGTACGATCAGCTAAAAAGGTTAAACAGCCGATTAATGTTCGATATGGAAATCGTTTCATTAAGTCGTTTTCAACAATATCACTTTCATTTATTTTTTCAGGAAGTTTACATCCGAGTTTTATCGGAAGACTAACATTAGACTTTGGAAGTTCTTTAAATTTTATCCTTAATTTCTCAATATACGTATTTTGATGCATTAATAAAGCACCGTTGTTCATATCAAAATTTACACCTAACAAATATTTTACCTGACCTAATTCAGTTAATTCTAATTTACTTTTAATTAGTGAAATAGCATTATTAACATCAATTTGTGTTTTACCAAAAATTACAATATCATCAACATACACAATTAAAATAGTATTCTTACGTTTATAAACACAATTTAACCATTTTAATTTCTCAAATTCTAAATCTTTAAATATACTATCCAGTTCAAAGTTCCAATATCGACTACTTTGATGTAGCCCGTATAAGGATTTATGCAATAAATAAACTTTACCTTCATGACCTTTAACAATATATCCTGGAGGTTGTTTAACATATACAGGTTCCGATAAATTACCATACAAGTATGCAGACTTTACATCGACTTGATAATGACATCAGTTTAACATTGATACTAATAAAATAAATAACAATTTAATAATTGAAAAATTAACAACAGGAGAAAATGTTTCTCCATAATCAATACCTGCTCTTTGTTTAAATCCCAAAGCAACAAGTCTAGCTTTATATTTCTTAGGTTTATTATTTTCATCACGTTTAACAGTGTAAACCCATTTAGTGCCTATCACTTTAGTGTTTTTAGGAAGATCTACTAACTCCCACACTTTGCGTTTTTCAATCATTTTGAGTTCTTCACTCATAGCAAAATCCCATTTTTCTCTATCTTTGCAAATTTGTGTATCCTCAAAAGTTTTGGGAAATTCAGAAAAATGACACTCGTATTCGAAATCTTCATTTGAATTTAAATCTTCCTCACTACTTGAACTTTTAGTTACGTTATTAGGATGTTTACTTTTTGCTTTAAATGAAAATTTCTCAGGTTCAAAAGAGAGTTTGTTTTTCTCACAATACTTTTTAACATCATTTAAAGATCTAAGTCTTAGTTTACTTGAAGGAGGATAATAAAATACATCTATTCTTTTACTTTTAGTTCGTGGACATTCTTTCCTTTCCCACTTTTCGATATCAATAGGACTTAATTTATCTAACGCTGCTTTATCATTACTAGATTCATTATCAAAGTTATCTAGCTCGTTTCTCAAATTTAGGTTGAACTTAACATATTCAAAGGATTTATTTTTCCCAAATAAAGTTGCTACACCCTTTTTGCTTTCATCAATACTAACATGAATTGTTTCAATTACTCTCCTATCGTTCGGAATAAAAATTCTGTACCCTTTGGTTCGTACAGCATATCCTACAACAATTCCAAGTTTAGCTCTAGGTTGAAGTTTATTTCGATTAATTTTGGGAATATGTACATAAGCTAGTGATCCAAAAATTTTAAAGTGTCTTACTGAAGGTTTAAAACCTGACCATATTTCAATTGGACTTAAATGATTAGTTAGTTTATGCTCGCATCTGTTTTTGGTATGCACGAAAGCTAACAAAGCTTCCCCCCAAAATTTGGGTTGTAACCCACTATCATGTAACATTGCTCTTACCGCGTCCATTGCACTTCTATTAAATTTTTCTGCTATCCCGTTCATTTCTGGAGTATATACATTAGTCCTTTCGATTCTAATTCCGAGATTGCTTAAGAACTTTTCAAATTCTTTATGGCAAAACTCTAGCCCGTTATCAGTTCTGACACATTTTAACTTAAGATTAGTTTCCCTTTCACACTTAGCTAAATATTTCTTAAAACATTCGAAAACTTCGGTTTTACTGTTTATAACATATACATCAACTTTACGAGAAAAATCATCAATACAAGATAAGAAATATTTGTTACCACCTAAAGAGTTTACGGGAGAAGGTCCCCATAAATCACAATGCACTCTTTCTAAACAAGTTTTAGTAGTTCTATGATAAATACGATTTCGTTTTAAAGATACCCTAGTAGATTTGGCAATTTTACAACTAGTACAATTTTCGTTTTTTCTTTTACTTAAGTTTTCAATGCCTTTTACTACATTATTTTTACTCATACTTTGAATTAATGGCATATTCACATGACAGAATCGTCTGTGTACAATATCTAAATTTAAAGTTGAAATTAAAGCTATATTCTTACTATCAATACTTTCGTTAAGTTTATCTTTAAATCTTGTTGGATATCCATTCAAAATATACAATTTATCTTTTCTGTTTACAGTAAACATATAATTATGAAATTTATCAAAAATTACCATTTTATTGCGGCCCCATTCAACATAGTTACCAGCAATATCAATTTTCGCTCCACTAATCAAATTACGCCTCATGTTGGGCACATATAGAACATTTTTTAAAGTAATTTCTACCTTACCTTTAATGTCCAATATAGTAAAGTCAATATCTCCTACACCAATGGCAATTGTTGAGCTATTTGTGTCACCAACTAGAACTTCTGTCGGTGTAATCTCTTTATACCAGGAAAACCATTCTCTCTCTTTACAGATGTGAGATGTTGCTGCAGTATCTACTAAAAATTCTCCTATGAATTGATTAGTAGTAGACGATTCCACACACATAGATTCCAAATTTTCATTCAGGCTTGAATAGTCTTTTTCACATAAAAAAGCTTTCTTTCGACGCTGCACATTCACTTTCTTGTAGCATTTATCCTCAGTGTGACCCAATTTTTCACAGAACTTGCATACTACTGAACGACGAGGATTTGTTACTTCGAATTTCTTGTCAGGGTCCAGACTGCTTCCACTGAAGTTTTTCTTATTCTCTGCTTGTCTTTTATATTCACCCTTTCGAACTTTAGTTGAATAAGCATCATTCACAAACGTAATTTTATTTTCGTCTTTTTGTTTCAGTTCAATCCTTCCAGATTCCGTAATTAGTTGCTTAGTAATTGAATCGATCGTAAATTCTTCATCTTTTACTCTGTAAAGAATCTGTACCAAATTATCATATTCAGAAGGCAGATATCTTATCAGCTGAAAACACACTAATATTGAAGGCAATTTAAATCCAGCATCCTCAATTTGTTTATTCTTCTCCAACATTCTTTTGCTGTATATTCCGATCGTTTCTTCGTCGGGTGAAAATCTTGTGCTAAAGAAATCATCGACTAAACCAGCCAGACGAGCTCTCGACGTAGGTTCAAAGTTTACTTTCAGCGTTTCCCAAGCTGTCTTACCGTCTTCGGTATCAGCAATCAGGGATTGGTATTTTCGCTCGATTCGCATGTAAATTGTCGTATAGGCTCGTTGTTTTCGTAGAAGATAGGCCAATTTGTCTCTTTCAGCTGCTGTATCATCAAGTGGTATTTCTTTTCCAGTTATAAAGTCCCAGCATCCTTTTTCCATCAACAAAACTTTCATGTCAATTTTCCAGCTTCCATAATTAAAATCTCCGAGCTTTGGAAAGGCAAAAACTGTTCCATCAGTAGACTCAGCCATATTGAAAATTGAAGACTTATTTCCACTCGTTATTAGTCTATTCATTCGATATTCCAGACTAAAGGTTTGCGGGTTCGAAGGCCCATAACCAACTATTGATGCGTTAGCGGAGTAGCACAGTATTGAGTGAAAGTGTTAACTCACATAAAGAAACTTGGAGATTTAAACATTTCTTTATTTCATACAGTACCATCTCGATACAGCGTACAACTGAAGATATTTAAACATAAATATATCTTAACAAAAATGTTGGTACGTCACCGGAAACAACAACACAGTGACGTGACATAGTGAAGAGACAAGACAGGAAGTTGACAAGAACCACATGCTTACAACAATGCATGCTTTATATACAGATTCCATAATCATATGCACGGATGACGTCACTTACGTTATCTGAAAAGAAAATGTCTGTTGCCACCACACGACCGAAACTTAATTCTGTTAACTTAATGTATTCAGAGGAGTAACAAACCACTCCAACATAAACTGCTCTAACTTAAAGTGCTCGACTTCGCACGCAGGTCATCGGGCTATCACAGCAGGGGAATCATTCCCTCTGCAGAGGATCAAAATTGCGATGGCATGTCTTCAGATCATCCTCAGGGATGTTTCCCATACCGTCGCCAATAGCCCAATATTTCAGGATAATTAATTCTTTTCTGGATAATTATTTCCTTCATCAAAAACATCAATTTAAAAGTTCAATGTAACGACTAAATCAAGAAAATCTGAAGTTGGATTGGATTGATTAATTTTAACTAGAGTTAATTCCGCTTGGTAAATAGTGTTTGCAATATTAATGAAGCTTTATAATTAATTATGCTTTATAATTAAATGAAGTCATCAATAAATCTGAATCAGTTCTTTATGGAAATTGTAGCATTTTTTCTTCGTCATAGTTTTGCAACGAAAAATTAACAAGAATACTTGAGAAATTGGTACCTTGTTGCATGCCAACATTAAAGAAGAATGATAGCTCCTTACCATAAGAGAAGAAACTATAAAAATACAAAAATTAACAATATTTTGCCAGTATTCAAAACCCATATCAAGATTATTATTAACATCTTTACGTTTAACTTGTGGAGTACTAGCAAAAATGTGATATTTTGCATATACATATATATCATTCTGCAAATTTGATTTTCTACATTTGGTGCAATAGAAACATTCTTTTTAATATTTTCTAACAGAAATCTTACTTGCACACATCTATCTGGGTATTTTCGCTCGTTCTGTTTCGCCTATGTTGAAAATAACTTGTACTTGATAAAGTGCTACTTCTTTATGGGAAAAGATACATATATCTGATATAAGAATGTATTTTGCGTTAGAAATTTCATGCTAAGAATCTAGTGCAATTGAATCATTAATTTGAATATTTTGTAACGAACGACCCGTGTCTTAAAATGTGTTATTTTAATACGTCGATAATTAAAAATTACAAGGATTTTTATAAGGGTAGTGCTTAATACTCTCAAAGTTTAAAATTTTAATTTCGCTCTTGGCCTGCAATAGTGGCCCAACTCAAAAAACACGCGTTTTGGACTAAGAACAAGTGTAAATATGAAAATACATATTCTTTCATTAGAAATACTAGCATAACTCATTATTCAACTTGAAGGTAATCTTCGTTTGAGCAAACTAAATCATTTCTTATGCATTTTGCTTAGCAATGAAAACTATAAACCCACTTACATCTCAAAACTTGATTTTTTTTAATTTAAAAAAACTTTTTCATTTCTCAAAAATCACAATGCTTTCATTGTTATTTAATCCATAAAAGCATCGTATAAAAATGGTCTGTTTCTTATAGATAAATTTTTATTTATTTATGCCTACTTCTTCAATGTTTGGAAGCCATATAATTTTTATCATTGCATTAAAAGTGTTAAATTGTTACGGTACGGTAAAAATAACTTCATTCTTTATTTTATCGAATGAAACCTTATTTTGAATCTACTGATGGAGATATTGCATTCTAAAGTCAATAACCTCCCTTATAAAATATCTTTTTAATGTCTCTCGGAATTCGGGGCTGAGAAGAAGTGTAATGGAAACGTGCTATCGTTCTAATAGAACATTAAGTATTAATAGTGTGAAAAGTTTAGTCTATTACCGATCTTTTGATCAAAATGAAAAACCGTCTTCATCAGATCAATGACATCTGTTCATGAATGTGATCTCGAGACTAATATTCTCAGAGGGCGTGGTTTCAATTTGTCACGCTCTATCGTGCTAAAAGACAAATTGTTCCAAAAAAGACCACACGTTAGATGCCAAGACTACGAGCCCACATGCCGATCACTCACAAAGTTGTTGGTGTGAAAGGAAACAAGAGCAAAAGCTGAAAGTGTAAAAATTTATTTAAAAAAAAAAATCTTAATTTTGTAGTGAATCGTATTGAACAATTTATGAAAAAAGACCAATTTAAATATCTTAAAAATTTAAAAATTTCAAGCAATTTTTTGCGTAGTTTTCGTACGTTCTTAAAAAAAAATATTCAAAATGATAAGGGGTTTTCTACTAATAATATTTTGGTATCCTGAGACAAAATTAAATAACAAATGATAATACCTTAATAAATATATCGATATATTATATCGATAAATAATAATAATGTCCAAACCCTGTAATTCATTGCTCAATAAACCTAATCTGTTTTTGACGCTTTGCAAAGAGTCCAGACTAGTAAAGACAAAATGTATATCGCCTCCTTAAAGACTCGTTGCAGTTATCTTAAGAAAACCTATTCCATCTAATTGAGTAATTCTTCGCACATTTCCTATTCAGCATGAAGAAATATAGCTGGATGTAATAAGCTTAAAAATATCAGATAGATTTGAAAATACGGAACACTTTTTCAATTGACCTAGTATCAAAATGCCGGCGACAACTGAAAGAAAGCGAAATTTTGTCTCTTTAACTGTAATCGTGATAGCTACGCAATTGTCTTTAACATAATTCTTCAGCGGATATATTGTAATAAATGTATATAAAATTTTATTTAATCCAATCAAACCTCTCCTGAGTATCATATGTCCACAAAGTTATCACCCTTTATATTAATACTTTTTTACGCCTATTTCTTATATGAACATTTTATCTTTCTATTTTAAAAATTATTTGCTTTGGTATAATAAAACACTTTTAGCTATATCTCTTGCATTAACATTCTAATTTTCTAATTCTAAATTTTGCCATGAAGTAAATTAATAAATATAAAGACGCTTTTTGCTATATATTTCTTCTACTAATATTCCGATTTTCCGCTTTTAACTTTTTGCTTAAAAATAACTCATATTAATGGACTTTTTATGCCTATATCCTATTCAACCCTTTAATGGGCTATTTATTTTTAGTGAGGTTACATTAAAATACTTTTTGAATTTAGATGAAAAAATTCATTTAGATAATAATAATTATTAATTAATTATTAATTAATTATTATTATCTAAATTAATAATCAAATAAAAATTTATTTGAATTTTAACCAAAATTTTTTGTGGTAAGTATGTTTACTACTCTCAATAGGTGTTATAAAAAAGAAAAAAACTTAATCACTTTCATTTCTTTTCATTTATGAAATAAATCTTATAAATACTCCAAACTGAAAAAAAAATTATGTATTATAACTTATTTTACATTCCTTAAAACAGGTATATTATCACCACTTTTATTCAAACTTACTTCATCAGATCTGCAGTTAAGGTTACAGTGGACTCTTAATATGTTTTTCTTAAAAACAATTTTACATTGTTGTAACTTGTATAGATTGTTTATATTTAGAGAGAGAACATAAAAAAATAATTTGATTAATAATTCATGTTATAAGTTGAAAAATTAAAATTTTTTTAAAAAAATTGTCGATTTATTTTGTAGTTTAAATAAGCTCCTTGTGCTAAATTTTTCCTTAAATTTAAAGATTATTTGTTAATTTCAACTCTATCTTATATTTCTCTTCAAATTGTAGGGAAAAAATTTACGCAATTTTCTTCTAATTTCCATACGGAGTAGGAAAAGTAAGTTTCGGCAACAACAAAAAAAAAAACATGAAAATCGTTCATCTATGAACATTTTGGAGCATTGAAATGACTATAAAACATGTTGTGACACATTATTTTGAAACTTTTTCTCTACAAGTTTTTTTTTATTGATCTAGAGAGTGTGTTAAAAAAGTTTCATGAAATAGTCATCAAAATTATAGCGCATGGAACTATTTCAATTTCCAGTTCGATGCAAAATTTTTGTTTTGAGGAACATGCACAAAACACTCACAATAACAAGTTTTTGTTATAAAAAAGCAAAATAACACTAATATTGTCAAATGTTTTACAAATTCGTATGATTTTAACCATTAATATGCAATTTTAAATAATTTAATTAATATTAAATGGTCAAAATTAGAAAATCGATTTTTCGAATGATTTTCGCTATTTTCGGAGTCCAATGTACATGATAATGTGCAGTGGAATAACAAATGGTGGACCTTAATAACAAAATAATATCCAATTAACTATGTAATAACAAATTGTGGACCAAAGTTATAGTGGTGGTAAATATATTTAACACTGCCTTAGGGTTAAAAAAAAAATTTTGAATTCTGAATTTTTTTAGTTTTTTTAAAAAAGCACTTTGTTTGTTTACGAAGTTGTTGTACAATATAAATAAAAGCTAAATATAAAGCGAAATTGCTGAAATACAAATCACTAGTATTTTTATAGTTGAAAAAATGTAGTCAGGCCACTCCAAATCCAATTGCCTTCAATAGCAACAGTTTCTGATGCTCCTTCAGTTTTTTTCTTCTTTTTAATAAAACCATGCATGCTGGGCTATTCATCTATTCTATCTCATGTATGGGAAACTATCTTTATATTTGTATTTCCCATCAATTTGGATGTCATTTCTCTGCGTCTTATTTTTATGGGGTTTTTTATCTTCCTTTTTTTTCTTTTTTAGTTCCTTTCTTTTTTTTTTATAGAAAGTATTCTTTGCTCATTCATTACGATGAGGTATTTTAGTAATATCTACGTCTAATATTTTTATATCACAAAATATATTTTCTGAAAATATTAGTGTAATTAGTTATATACCTCGTTTTTGAAAGATGTTATATTACTCATATCATCATTTGTTTCTCGGATTTTAATTTTCGCTCCTAATGTTTCCATTAGTTTTCGAACTTCAGCAACAAAAAAAAGTAAGTTAATTTTTATTGGATTTCGGTATAATTAGAGAACTTAAATTATTTTGGTTAAATAGAGCTTGAATATCTACTCTACGTTTTTGTATAATTTTAGAATCCTTATCAAAAAATAAGTCCAAGAAATGGCAAATAAATAACATTATAGAAATCCAACAAATCATTACTGGGAAAAGAGGGTCATTCGGAAATCAAACATTCAAACCTGTTTGATTACCAGAAAAAAGCAGCGTCGAGCTATAAGACGATTATTTGAAAAGTCTCGTATTTCCATAGGACAATCAAACGGGTTTCTATATTTTAGATCTCGCTGCATCAATTATGATCAGTATGATCATAATTGAAAAATTAAAAATGCGCTTGGTATTTTTTACGTATAAGATGATGAATTAATTTAGATAATAGGTACTATTTAAATTAAAATAGAAAATCAGCTATGTTCAAAAAAAGCAAAGCTGATAAAGAAATGGAACTAATTCACTTAGAAAAAACGTAAAACAGCACCATGAGGCTTAATTAAATATGATAATAGGTACTGGTGGTATTATGGTAATTGGAGCAGTGTTAATATGATATGTATCAAATATACTAATATAGGTACAAAGTATTATCTTAGTATATTTTATACCTACTAAAACTGCGTCAATACTGTACAGTTTTATAATAGATACTGAGGAAATAAGTTTTTACTGTCCCTTTGAATGAACTAGTACAGCGAAAAATGGCTTGATAGTGGTAAATATTGGCTATCATGGGTTGATCCTGAGCAACAGCATTATGGCAAATCTGCATTTTATTCGTTGTTGTGCAAAAAATTTTACTTCCACGAAATAACATTGCGTTCTTCACCGTAACAATTATTTTTAAATTATAGTTCTCTATAGATATTAAAAAAACTAAATAAAATCTATCTACATTACCATCAAAAATTATAATTTAATTGAGAAATAAATTTTGACACAAAAACTTGATTTTAAAAATAATAATATTATGATATTTTATGAAAATAGTTTTTTATTTAAATAAATAAATATCCATTTATCAATGACTGTATAATCAAAGTATATTTTCTAATTTTGGAGAAAATTGTAGAAGAGAATAATATTTTTTAAAATCTGTTAATTCAATAAATGTTCGCTCACAAAAGAGTGTTTATTAAGTTATATGCAAAACACTGGTTCTAAAATTTATTTAATACGATAAATGTAGTTTTCATTAACATATTTACTTATCTTCATAATTATTTTCTTTTTAAAACAATATTTCTAAGTTCTAGCTTCGCCTGTTACTAATCATTTTAGATATATCTAACTATTTTATGGAAACTAAAATGCATCACGAAAAAAAATTAGCTACCTATAGAAAAAAAAAGCCAAATATTTAAGTAAAAAATTGTTCAGATTTATCAAAGCAGAGATAATTCGATAAAAATGTTCCCTACCCCAACTTTGAGACGAAAAAAAGACGCCAAAGTCTTCCTATTTTCATAGATGACACTCACAATTTTGTGGCCAAAGGCAAAAAAGAATGGAAGTTTTTTTTCTTATTATTATTTTCGAATGTCCGCTGCTTCTTTCTTTAATAATCTTGTTTAGAATGAGGCGAGAAAAATACTAGAATGAAACCTAATATATAAAACGATAAACCTTTTCTTTCCACATTTTTTGTATACATTTTTTTATTTTGCTTTTAAACTTTTTATTCCGTTCCCTAAAATTTTTCTGTAAGTCGTTTTTATTATATTACGGTTTTATATGAATTTCGCTTTTTTCAGCTATTTTTTTTTATTTAGGAAAATGGCGAGTTGAGGAAGTTAAATGAATGATTTCTTTTTCTCAGTTTTGGATCGCTAAAAGGTTTTAGCAGTGATAAGACTTGGTACTAATCGATGCGAACAATAACTTATTTTTTAGAATGCTTTCAAAAATTTAATTAAAAAGTTTTCCTAATATTATTTAAAAGCTTAATATTACATACAAAGATGTTTGGTAGTTTTATTTTCGTCTGCATTTTGTTCTAACTAGTCTAATCACATTTGTATGTAAAATCATATCTTTTAATGTTTAGATACAGTTACTAAATATCAAAAATATAGTTACCGAATTCACCTTTGAACTTTCTTTGAAGCAAAGATATTAAAATCAATTTTAAAGTTTTCTTATAGTTATAGATTCATGAGAGTAATTTTTTTATTTGTTTAAAAATAATATTTAAAGAAAATATAATTTTCGAGGGTAAAATGAAGCAAAATTATTTCGAAGTGTACGTAGTCAAATACCATGGTTTACACCAATTATTAAAATTTTATTGTATCGTAGAAAAAATTTATCCTAAATTATTTTTTAAACGATGAAGATTTCAATTATTAATTTGAAATACAGTCAAAATTATATATTTTTGCTGTTCCTTAAGATTCTATTGTGTCATAAAAATTATTTCTCCTAAATTATTTTTTAAAATAAAATAAAAATTATTATTAGTATAAAATACTGTCAGATAAAATGTTTACTCTTATTCTTAAAATTTCATTGGTATGCAAAAGTAATGCTTCATTATTTATTATTTTTGCAAAACAATAAAATTTTAACAATTAGCTTCAATTAAAAAAAAAATTAGTTTTACAAAAATAATTATTTGCCATGTGGTTGCAACTAGCGAAACACATAAGATTTTTAAACCTACATAAATTAGTAGAAGAGCTAGAGGGTGCCTAATTCTTCGATGCCTTGACATAATTTTTTAACTGTCGTTGAATAGCTGATCCAATAATGAGTTTACGATTACCAAAGTTCAATTCTGTAGCCTTGTAATTTTGAACCCGATCCAGAAGACAAGGGAACTCCTGGATCCAGGTAGAGAGAGAAATTTACCTTCGTGGATGACTTTTTGATGGAAATAACCCGCATTTGCATTATATGAGGAGGAAAACCACAAAAACCTCCCATGGTTAGCTTTACGACAAAGGGACTCTATCCCATGATCCGTCTACCACTGAGGATATTTTACGTCAGCATTATGGTCGGTGCGAACCGGGGGTGTTGAATTTTTTTCAACCAATCATCGCTGAGATTCGAACCCAAGTCACGTTATTGGGGTGTAAGCACTCGATCAACTGAGCCACCACGGCGCATTTGCTTGAATTAAAGAGAATTTCAAAACCATTAGATTATTAGCAACATCGAGTGACAACGAGAACTATGTACAGAAATGTTTAGAGAAGGCGAAGGCCCTCCCCAGTCTGTTGTGCAAATGTTGATGATAATGATAAAAATTATTTTTCAAAAATTATTTTTTTTAATTATGGAAATTTTAGTAATTAGTTTGAAACAGAATCAAATGAAATTTTGCATTGTTTCAGAAAACTAATTTTCAATCGATTATTTTCTAACTTCTTCGAGACGGGAGAGTCATAAATGCTTTTGTTAAAAATCAAAATCAGGATGGAAAAAATTAAAAGCGGTAAGCTTAAATACGGGCACGGTTAATTTGACAAATTTTGACTTCATTTCTACCACACCTAATCAATGTTATTTAAAAGTGTAACCTTATAATTTTTATCTTCAATTAAGTTCCGGTGAATGGGATACCAGCAAGTGACGTATTGTGGGTATCTTGAACTTGATTGGTTGTTGAAACGTGGCATTTGCTTACTTTCCCAACTGTTTTTTCCATTCTATTTCGAGTAAGCCAAGTCCGTTAAGCATCAATTCTCTTAAGTGACACATTCTATATTCCTTCAAAAAGATTCTTTTACAAAGATTTCAATTCTTTTACTATATATTTTTGCTTAACAAAAATACAGACATGGAGCCATGTAGAACATGAACAAACTTATTATGTATCAAACGAACACGGAAAAAAAATGTATCATTTCATGAAAAAAATTTTTATCACGGTTGCAATAAAATACATAAACAAATAGCAAATCTAAGTTAAGTAAAAGACGTTAGACGAGAAAGAATTATATTTCTACAAATTCGAGGTGCGATACGGCGCTGTTTTTAATTAATTTCACTTTAATGGACATTCTAACTTATGTGGAAAAAATTTGCTCAGATTAAACACGTCATTTCGATTATAAACGATCAGCTAGCGCTGACGTCATAGGTCACTTGTGTGGGTATCCGTTATCTTTTTCTTCTTCTTGGTGGGCAAGTATCCAATTAAATAACCAAAACTATAAGTTCCCACCCTCAAATAAAATGCTAAAGAAATAGTTTTGCTACCACTTTTATCTTTTTTAAGCTGATTGTTGCCACTCTGAGAAAGCATGTCTGACTCGTCCATCTCAAAGGGGTTAAAGTCATAAAAATTTTAATAATAAATTTCAAACATTCTAAAATGAAATGTTTCCAACTTATTATTCTGATCACTAAAATTTTATTAATAAAAAATAAAATTTTAATTTTTTTCTTGTAAAATGATAAAATTTTAATAAATAGTTTGAAACATACTCAAAGGAAATGTTTTACACTGATCACTAAAAATTTTATCGTTATATAAAAATAATTTGTCATAAATTATCTTTGTTAAATGATAAAATTTTACTGATCTGTTTAAAATATAGTTAAATGAATTGTTTCATACAAATCATTAATATTTGCTTTTTTTTTTTTTCAAAATACACATTTACAAAAATAACACATTTTACGAATATAAATATATTCATAAGTTATATCACATCAGTTATATCATAAATAAACGATAACAAATTATAAATTGCAAAATAAATAGTACAGCATTTTAAAAAGAAACTACGAATAGAAAAATAATAATTTAATTTAAAAAGAGAAAAAAACAATTTAAAAAATTGAAAGGTATAAATGTCAAATTACTAAAATGAAGGAATTAAAAAGGAAGCGTACGTGCTAATAAATAAATATATAATAAAATGCAAAAGAGAAAAAGAAAATTGGCAGTCAGACATATAAAAAAATCAAATATGTGCTAATTTTCTAAACGCAATTAATTTTTCAGTTCAGTTTTAAAAAGAATGATGATAGCTGAAAGCAGGAAATGCTTTGAATTGTTAATTAAATTTTTTTAACTGCCTCGACCATTTTTCAAGAGGCAATAGAGATTGAGAATCTCAATTTCGAAATCTGAGTACACTATTTAAACTCATCACTCAAATCTCCATTTAACTCAATGTTCACTTTAAAGTTGATGTTTAATTAAGACTTTAATTTTTTGTCCTTTATTTTTAATAACATTTTTTTTATTATGGATTCATTGGTTCAAAATGTGTATATAATTTGCACGTTGGTTACCTTTATCTTTATTTCTTTATTTTCCAATTTTCTTTTCAGTTTTTATTTTTCTTACAAAAAAAAGCTTTCATTTTAAAGCTGCTAAGTAATTGAAATTACAGATTTATAAAAAGTAAAAATTTTGTGGAGAATTCTGTGGAAAATTTCGGGAAAAAAAATTAATCATCAAATGGAAAAGCATCACACTTATGATGTTTCGAACTCTCACACTGAGAAAAAAGTATTGTCATTACTACCAGAATACGGTAAAATTTACCATGCTCCAGGGAAACACCGTAATTCTCGGTAATATTTACCGAAATGCTTTGGTTATGATTTTGGTAAAATTATCAATAAAATATGGTTTAATAATACTATCTTATAAAATTGGTAAATCTCTAAAATTTGGCAATTTTATCATGATAACGTAGAACATGGTTTAAAAACCATTTACTCGATTAAATTAACTTTTCAGTTGTGTTTTTTTTTTTTTACTAAATATATAGTAGTGAGAACTATAAATTTTGAAACCAAAATTTGTGGTAAACGGTCACCATATGAACAGAAAAATTACGAAACGAAAGGTTAAAATATTGTATATTTAAGTTTTATTAATCAGTATTATGTTTATGTTTTTTTTACCAGAATTGTTTTTACAGTACAGGGTGGTTAATTTTACTATTTCTTCGCGTATGGAAATTATTTACGTTTGCACTGTTAACCTCTTCAAGGCGGGCGAGTGATATATGCATACTCAGAGTGTGAATAATCAGGATAAAAAAAGATAAAATTTGTAGCCAAACTATTTTTATAGCAGTTTATTGTGGGTGGGGTAGTAATAGTTTGCTTTATTTAATTAGCACTTAGTTCGAATTAAAAATTGTATAGTTACACTTTTAACATACTAGGATTGGATATGTTAGATTTAAAGTGAAAACAAAAATAAGTCTGTCAAATTAGCTATGCCCAAACTTAAGCTACCGCTTTTTACTTTTTACTATCCTGGTTCTGATTCCGTACGAATTCATTTATGACTAACCGTCCAGAAAAGGTTAATAAATGAAATTAGCGTATTTCCGTTCGTTAATGTCTTACTCGTAACGATTCCAAACTATTCCGATTTATGTTTAAAAATATAAAGAAAAGCCTTTTATTTGTAAGTTCATCTTTACTAGAATTAATTTTGTATCAAAAGTGAATACACAAAATTAAGTTTGTGCACACTGTGTTACGTTGTCTGATTATTTTTTAAGGGGAATAGCCGAGTTGCTATTAGGTTCTTATTGAAAATTATCTCCATACTTTTTTTAAATAATGTGAAGACTAATTTGCATTATTTATTTAGAAATATATCTATATATTTGGATGTAAAGACTAATTTACATTGTTTATTGAGAAAGTAAAAGGATATATTTGGATTTAAATAATGTGAAAACCTATTTTTATTGTTTATCGTGAAAGTGGAATCATATATTTGAATTTAAATAATGTAAAGACTAATTTTTATTCTTTTTTGAGAAAGTAAAAGGATAAATTTTGATTTAAATAACATTATAAACTAGCTTACACAGTTTATCGAGAAAGTAAAACGATACATTTGAATTTAAATAATGTGAAGACTACTTTCCATTGTTTTTTGAGAAAGTTGAGCGATATATTTGAATTTAAACAATGAGAATACTAATTTATATATTTTATCGAGAAAGTAAAACGATAGATTTGAATTTAAATAACGGGAAGACTAATTTACATTGCTTGCTAAGAAAGTAAAATTATGTAGGATTTAGATATCGTTGGCCCACCTAATATGGTGCCCCTGAAAGAGAAGTCAACAAAACTGCCCTGTAAATGCCTGAAATGACGGAAAATGTTAACACAGGTGGGCATTGGAAAAAGAAGGATTTAGATATTGTAATAATTAAAGTTGTTTATTGAGAAAGAAAAACGATACATTTGTATTTAAATTATGGGAAAACTAATTTACATTGCTTGTTGAGAAAGTAAAATGATGTAGGATTTAGATATCGTGATAATTGATTTAAGTTGTTTATTGAGAAAGTAAAACGATATCACTTAAATGATATCAACACTTAAATGATATCAAACGGATGTTTTTTTCCCTCCAAACATTTTAGCTTTTAAAGATTAAACACAATTTGTGATAAGATTCAATCTAGTAAAATTCAATGAACTGATATATCTAGACGATGCCTTAATGCAATTAATTTTTTTATTTCTTCGTAAAATTATAATTTTTTGATTATGCAAATTGTCTAGGAAAATATAAAGCTCTGTATTTATTTTCAATTATCAAGTATCTAATTTTTTATGTTCCTTTAATTTTATATTAGTAGAAATACATAGCGATTTTAATTGAAGTTATTATTGCTTTTAAATTAATTATTATCTATTAAATACTAATTAATTGAAAAATATTTTTTAATTATTATTCTTAAATAAATTATTACTTGTAAAATATTAATTAATCATGATTTTTTTAATTATTATTATTTCGTGAAGTAAAGTGACCAGCCGAATTTATGGGAAACTGTTTTCTCCTAATTCACATCCTGTTACTACTCTGTATTTGTTTCGAAAGTTTTATCGATTTTTGGTGTTTATAATTTGCAGTTGTTAATGTTGTACCTGTTACTGTTTGGATAAACTTAATTCCTAGCAGTGATTATAAATGATATTATTCAGTGATAAATCTTGCTATCTCTCTGTATCAATCCGCGTTGCATGACTGTAAGCGGCATAATTATAATTAACAAGATCATTAATTTCAATACGCGTTTAACGAGTAGCATTCAAAGAGGATTTGGTTTGTATAAAGTTTATTAAAGGCAAGATTTTGTTAAATTTTGTCCTTCGTAAATTTAAGCTTTATGAATAAATATTTTAATTGGATAATTCTTAAAAGTACGAAATTAAATTAAAGAAATTATACGTTTTAATAATCCTTGAATTAACTATAATATGGTGCAAATATGCTGATAACTTAATTAGGCGTTAATTTAAAGCATTTTTCTATCCAAATTGATTCACCGTACCGTATAATCAAATATAAGTGCGATAAGTTTAACTTAGTATATTAATGCACTATAATACATTATAAAGTTATTTTCAGCTATAATACGGTGCAAATTTGCTGCTTACTTAATAAAGCGTTAAACTGAACCATTGTTCTATTCATTTTGAATCATGATATTGTGTATGAATTTTAAAAATATAATAATATGTTTTACCTTAAAACCATATGTAGTACAATTCGATATTAAGGTACCATTTACCATAATGAAATGCAATTAGCTGATATCTCGAAATTAAACCATGTTTCTCTCCAAGTTAAATCAAAGTATAGTATAATCAAGTGTAAGTTCGATAATATGACTTAACTTAGTATGTTAATGCACTGTAATACTGTATTAAAGTACTTTCTGGTATAATACGTTACATATTTAATGCTCACTTAATAAGGTATTAAATGGAACCATGTTTCTTTTCAAATATAATCATATTATCATGCAATGAGTTTAAAAATTACCATAATATGGCTTAATTTAAAACCACATTAATGTACTATAATATGGTATTAAGGTACCATTAACCATAATACAATGCAATTTACTGATCACATAATTTGTAGTTAAATTAAACCATGTTTCTTTCTAAGTTAAATCCTCGTATCCTGTAATCCGTTTAAGTTCCATAATTTGGTTTAACTTAACGGTTTATTGATGCTTTATAATACTGTATTGAGGTATTTTCAGCTATGAATTTGCTGTTAAGCTAAAGCGTTAAATTGAACCATACTTATTTTCAAATGGAATGACATCATCGTGTAATGAGTAAAGAACCATAATAAGGTTTAACTTTGAACCACATTAATGTACTATAATATTGTATGTAAGGTACCATTAACCATAATGCAATACAATTGCAATAAGCCGTTAAAATGAACCATGTTTCTTTTCAAATTGAATTATAATATCTTGTTATGAGTCTGAAAAGTATTATAATATGATTCGACTTAAAACCATATGAATGTACTTTAATATGGTTTCAAGATACCATTTACCATAATACAATGCAATTTGATGATAGCGTAATAAGGCGTTAAATTAAACCATATTTCCATCCAAGTTGAATCATATTATCCTGTAATCAAGTTTAAGAATTGCAATAATATGGTTTAGCTTAGTAGTTAATTAAGTTTGCCACACATTGAAACAATCTCACGATCTTTTGGTTCAGCAAGCTTTTACTAAACTTCTAGCAGTGCAGTTGCTTAGTGATATGTAATATGGTAAAAATTTGGTTCGAATATTTACAAAGAAATTGCATTTTAAATTTCGAAAAATAAAGTTTTTCCTCAGAATAACCTGTTTTTATCAATATAAAGTTAATGTATAATAAATAACATTACTTTTGGTATAGTGTCGTATACCAAAGTTATAAATAAATAAAAAATACTTAAACAATTAAATTTCGATTGCTAGTTTTTTTGTTCTTCGGATTTATAAATTTTTGTCATTGACATAACACGAAATTTCTCGTTTTTTATCACACTTTAAATTTGAAATAAAGAAACATGATGACTATCAGCTCTTTTAAAATTATTTATCTAATGTTATCTGGTAAATTAAACGTTTTAGTAACAAAATCTTATTTTTCTTTTCTTTTCTTTGAAATATTTTAATATAAAGGCAAATGTAACCTTTAACTTTCTAATAGATGACGCAAAAATAATTGAAAAATAAATCATAAAAAAAGAAAATTTGTGAATTTTTGTTACTATGCTTCTGGCAGGATACTGATCACAAAACAGCTGCTAATTCGGGGAGATCGTTGCTCAAATCCGTGGATGTCGGGGGAGTGCGTGGTGAGAAGTTAGTGAATTAAAAGCTGGATTTCGGTTTCATGAAGAAATTTTAAAATGCAATTTTCGTTTAAGTTTTCTTTATCTCTACATCTTTACAAATTGGTTTTCTCTCAAATTAATAGATGGCAGCACTAACTCTCTACGTGATTGCATTTGAAACTATTTTGAAAAGTAAATGTAATGTTAATGAGATCTTCTAGAAATATAAACAAAACGTTGTTTTAAAGAAGAAGACGTGCATTTACCAGCTTTTTGAAGTCAATAAAAATATTTTTAGCCGTTTCTTTATTTGGGCATCTGTATTGCAAATCTCACAATGTGAGATACATACTTCACCGTTTTTTCGAATATAAAAACTTAATTGCAAATTAAGAGAAGAATATAAAGAAAAACGATTGAATAGCGAAGACACATTAGTTTTTTTTAATCTACCATTGCCGAACTATATTAACGAGTAATAACATCGCTATGATTCACAACATTTAACTTAAGATTTTTTTTAAAGTTTTAACTGCTTATATTTTCCTTTTTTTGCAGCGGTACCAATTAATTATACAATAGATACTTTCTATTTGGAAAAAAAATAGAAACCTCACATAGAAGGTTATAACATGATTAGTGCCTCTAAAAATATGTTCCTTTAGCACGTAATGTATTTGTGCCTAGATGTTGCAGACGACATCCCACGACTTAACGTTAGATTATTGTGGCAACAGCCACGCCCAGAGAAGGCGCGTGTGCTTTGTCCTTAATGAAGTTGTTACCGAGTTCGGTTAATGGATAATAAGTATCCCATCAGCTAACTAGAAGGGTTTAATATTTAACTTTGCGCTATCATAAAACCCAACTCATTAGGAAGGCGACACATTTTGAGCTGGAAATAAAAAAATTTCTGTTACGGTAATTTGTTCCATAGCTCTTATTTGAAAATAATTTAATTTTTAAAGGATGTCACATTAACTACAGAAAACGTTGTTTTGTCAGGAAATTTCGTGATTTTTTTCTTTCATTTATTTTTTTCTTTTGAAGGAACGCTAACTTTCACATACTTGAAATTAAAGTAATAATTTAGTTTTAAAAGATCGTTATAGATTCCATCGAAAATATAGCTAGTTGGGAAAATCTTCGTTAGTATTTTTCTTGCCGTTTAATTTCTTCAATTTTAAATTTTAACCAAAAAAAATATTCCTCGGCATAGTCAGAAACAAAACTCGTATTTTTTTTAAATTTGAAACATATATTTGAAATTTGAGTAACAATTTAATTTTGAAAGATCGTTATAGTTTCCATCGAAAATATAGCTAGTTGGGAAAATCTTCGTTAGTATTTTTCTTGCCGTTTAATTTCTTCAAATTTAAATTTTAACCAAAATAAATATTCCTCGGCATAGTCAGGAATGAAACTCTTTATTTTTGGCGATTCAGTCCCGTTGACAGTCATTTCGTCAAAAAATTACGAGATTTTGGACGAAACACGAACTATGATCTAATGAACTATGAACTAATTTGACAAAACAAAATTTATTTTCAAACAATTCAATTTTCAAACACTTGAAATATGAATAACTAATTACGATTTGAAAGAATTTCTACAAAAAATTTAACGTGCTAGGAACACTCTCGCTATTATTTTCCTATCTAGATTAATTTCTACAAGTTTTAGTTTTAATCAACATAAATAGCCTTTTATGTTTTCAAAGATAAGACACTTCAGCAATCCTTGAGCTGTCAGTGATAATCTTTTCCGTGACAGCTCGAAATGAATTTAAAAAGTCGTCAAAAATGTCGAAATCACGATATTTTTGACGAAATGTTAACTTTTTTCATATTAGACTAAATTACACATGTGTCTTCTCAGCATAGATATCAGCAAAGATATTTTAAAAACTTTTTATCTGATATGAAAAACGATTACATTGTAAGACGGGATGGTAAAGGAGTTAGTTCGCTCGCTTGTAAATCGAGTTTTCAGATTCAGATCCTACTAATTACTGAGATTTCATTATTTCTTACTTCTTTTGTTTAAGGTGTATTATCTTAATCAATTAAAACTTATTGTAATGTATCATTATAAGCTTGAAGCTTTTGGATAAATTCGTTCTTTAAAACAAGTGAGGATAGTAATTATATTTCCCTACATTCTTAGCTAAGCTAGAATTAAAATCGCGAAAAGAATTCATTCTTAATTGAAGATTCTTTCTATTTGTTGGGTTTAGAAAGACTAATTCTCGCAACAAAAACTAAACGTCTGTCTCTTATTGATTATGAAATACTCCGCGAAATGAAAACAATGAATGCATATTTGTATTTTTAATCTCAAGTTTTAATCTGCGCAAATTGAAAATATGATTTGCTTTTCACCCCTCCGGGCGGAATTATTATTTGAACGGAAAGAGTTTAACAACAAAAAAAAAAAAAACTTTTTCACACTCCGAAGATTTATTTGCTTCTTAAACTTACGTAACTCCATTCTATTTAGATATTTATTTTTGATATTGAATTTGATCGCATCAAATATTAATATGATTATTTAACTATCTAATTAAAATCCTTCATACTTTTAAATCAAGTGTATCCAGAAAATGTATGTAAATATTTCATTAAGTAACATAAACTAGATGCGAGTCCCTTTCATATTTGTAGAACATATATTCCTTTCATAGGTTATTTTTCTGTATTCTTGCATCACGATCTATAATTAATATTTATTTTAAAATTTATGCGTGATAGACTTTCGTAAACATGATCAAACTTCCTCAGTCGCATAATGTTATTATTATTAAAAAAATCGTATAGCTTCAAAATCGAATTCCAGTCGTCGTTTAACATTTTATTAAATAAATTTTCATTTGTTGAGTATTCTTAAGATTAAACGATTTTATAATGTGTTGCGATAAGCGCTATTTGATTTTTTTAAAATTATAATTATTTACGTTGCAGACTAATACGCAGACATTAACTTATGCTCTGCCCCGTTTTATGTTTTTCCAATAAGGGAAAACAATTTCAGTTATTTTTATTTAAAGAATCTGTTTATCGAGTAATTTAGTTGGACTTCTAAATAAGTATTCTAAAAAGATTAGTAACAGCACTTAAATCATTAATTTCGAAATTTTTAGGTAGTAAATATTATGTCTTCAAAAGTATTATGAGACTGATTTACTCACTCGCGTAATATTTTTGATACCATAAAAATAAAATCGTGTAATTTTGAAATCGTAAACTCGTCGATAGCCGCTTTTATTTTTATCCTGTCCTGTGTTTTTTACAGTCAGTGGAAACAACTTCCGTTTTTTTTTTTTTTTTTTTTTTTTTTTTTTTTTTTTTTTACTGTCGTTGAACATCCGACCCAATTTTGGGGTTTACGACTATTAATGTTCAACTCCGTAGCCTTGTAATTTTGAACCCAATCCAGAAAACAAGGGAACTCCTGGATCAAGTATTGGGAGAAATTCTCCTTCGTAGAGGACTTTTTGATGGAAATATGGAGAGGCGCTATGTTGCGCTTCATGGAGAGGAAGACCACGAGAACCTCCCACGGTTAGCCTGACGGCAATGGGACTCTAACCCATGATCCGTCTACCACTGAGGATATTTCATGTCAGCACTGTGGTCGGTGCAAGCCGGATGCGGAATTCGTATCGACTAGCCACAGCCGGGATCGAACCCCGGTTCACCTCATTGCCAGGCGAACGCTTTATCCCCTGAGCCATCGCGGCTCAACTTCCGTCGAAGTGAATTTCTTCAGTTCTACAACTTCTGTTGTGGAAGTTAATTTGCAATAAAAAAAATTTTTTTTTTACAATATAACATATAAGCATTACCTTATTTTTGGCCTATTGTAAGGAAGTTAAAATAGCTTTTGATACACCGTAAAAAATTTCAGAAACTAATTTTGACTCTACAAAAATGTTTCCGAAAATCTCAGAGAACTTAATTTAATATCAGGTTTTATATCAATCGAGAAACATTTCTTTTATTTTCAAAATTTGGAAAATTAAATCTCAGTTTCACCGATTCAGTTTCAGAGTGTAGTGTAGCTACCACTATAACTATTAAAATTCAATTCACTAGTGTAGATAAGACATGTTTACTCGATTTTGTCAGGAGTTATATATGATATATGACGGTTGATAGTGTCTGTAGCCTAGCCCCTCATTGGTGACACGCGGACGTGATCTGAACACGCCTACCTGGAAAAAACAAACGACTGTAACGCCCTCTTCGATTTGAGCACACCAAGTTCGAATGATAGCACGCAATGAATAGTCGACTTGCTATTTGTCACTGCGACATTTTCTCCTCACGTCGTTGCTACTCAATATCGATCACACATAACGGGCGCCAGTTCACACTCGACTTCTAATTACCAACACAGGATCGACTACACCCACAACCGTGATCTTAATACAGCTCTTACGACTAGCACTCATAGCCCAGTGATCTTAATACAGCTCTCTCGGCCTTTGGTGATTTTATCACGCATGATATAACTTAAATGCTTTAAAGCATGGCATGAAAATCATTTATTCTGTAAAATTTAGTTTTCTGTTTTGTATTTTTCTCTAAATATGTGCTGATAGAGAATGTAGTTTTTAAAACCAAAATTTCCGGCAAACCGTTACCATATGAACTAAAAATTACCAGGTGGAACGTTTACATACCGTGTATTTTGGTTTTTATTACCAGAATTTGGGTATTTGTTGACAAGAAATGTCATCACCATACAGTGCTGTAATTTTACCATAATTTGAATCTTCATGTGCAGGAGGAAGAAATTTATTTACAGAATAATGGATATATTTACAGACCAGCTGACATTATTTATATTTGACCTTTTATAAAGTAATTTTGCAATTTGCTATAATTTATTTACGGAATAACAGACATGGTTACAGACCAACAGATATTGATTTATTTTTAATTATGTTTCTCAGTTTTTTAACCTAAAAGCAGATTTTTTACAAAAGTTATCTTGCAACAGAAAATAATTTATTTATGGAATAATAGATATATTTACTGACCATCAGACATTAATTTATGCTTTGTCTTGTTTTTTGTTTTATAAAGAAATTTTTTATTTCAAGATATTTTTTGTTGCAATTGGATACAATTTACATGTAGAATAACAGACATGTTTACAGACTGACAGGCATTACTCTATTTTTAGTTCTATATTTTCAACTTTGAAGAAGGTTAAGACACCCTTTTTTCAGAAGTTAATTTGCAGCAGAATAACGGACATATTTACAGATCAACAAACATTAATTTATGCTTAGCTACTTTTTAAAAAAAGTAAAAAAGAAACTTGAAACATCTTTTAATGCAAAAGTCATTTTTCGAAAGGATATAATTTATTTACAGATTAACAGACTTGTTTACAGACCAACAGACATTAATTCATTTTTAGTTATGTTTCTTCTTTTTTTTAAAGAAACTAAAAACATATTCTTAAACAGAAGTGTTATGCAATAGTAAATAATTTATTTTCAGAATAACGGACATATTTACAGATCAACAAACATTAATTTATGCGTAGACTTGTTTTTTATTTTATAAAAAGAAATTTTAAGCATCTTTTATAGCAAGAGTAATTTTGCAACAGCATATTATTTACAGAATAACAGACATGGTTACAGACATTAATTTGTTTTTAGTCCTTTTCTTCCTGTATCAAAGAAACTAAAACATCTTTTTTTACAGAACTTATTCTTTAACATGAAATAATTTATTCGCGTTTTAACCTATGTTTTGTAGTTTTTACCGAAATTTGAAATATATTCTATTGCTGAAATTATTCTAACTGAATATTAAATAATAATAATGATCTGGAAGGCATTTATCAATATTTTAATTGAATGATTTGTACAAATATTATCAAAGATTACAAATAATTAACTCCATTAATTCCAAAATTTTAATGTTTTTGAAATTAATGTTAAAAACTAATGTGGAAGTTTTAAACATTTTTCTTGAATCACATTTTTTTTCTCCATCAAACACAAAATTTTTCTTTCGTGTAAGTTGTTTATTACCTATTTTTTGTAGTTTTTACCGAAATTTGAAATATATTCTATTGCTTAAATTATTCTAACTGAATATTAAATGATAATAATGATCTGGAAGGCATTTATCAATATTTTAATTGAATGATTTGTACAAATATTATCAAAGATTACAAATAATTAACTCCATTAATTCCAAAATTTTAATGTTTTTGAAATTAATGTTAAAAACTAATGTGGAAGTTTTAAACATTTTTCTTGAATCACATTTTTTCTCTCCATCAAACACAAAATTTTTCTTTCGTGTAAGTTGTTTATTACCTATTTTTTGTAGTTTTTACCGAAATTTGAAATATATTCTATTGCTTAAATTATTCTAACTGAATATTAAATAATAATAATGATCTGGAAGGCATTTATCAATATTTTAATTGAATGATTTGTACAAATATTATCAAAGATTAGAAATAATTAACGCCATTAATTCCAAAATTTTAATGTTTTTGAAATTAATGTTAAAAACTAATGTAAAAGTTTTAAACATTTTTCTTAAATTATATTTTTCTTTTCATCAAACACAAAATTGTTCTTTCGTGTAAGTTGTTTATTAAACTTAAAATAAATCAAAACATAGCAGGCGTCACTAATGGTCCGTTGAAATTTCATATTTCGATTTGCATCTTGGTTTCAAAATCTAAAACCCATTCTGTGGAATGTTCTACATATTCATCAAATATGTAGACCATTTCAGTTGAATAATTATCGATTTTTCGTCTTTTCGCATAGCATTCATTTTCGAACTTGAATATGCACTAAAAGTGTATATCTTTATTATCATAAATCTTTACACAATTAAAGATAGTTTATAGACAGATTAAACACATTAATAATTACAAACATCGGAAATCAATGAAGGCATAACAAAGCATTTTTTTCCTCCGAGGAAAATTGAAAACATATTTTTATTGCTCCAATAAAAGCATTTCTAGATGCATAAATAAACCGTTCTAAAACTTTTCACGCTTTTAGACGTGATAAAAAAAAATGCTATTTTAGCATCGTTTTCTAACATTTATTGAGTTTATGCCGCCGTCTTTACGGAATCGATTTGTTGATTGTTGCCATTATGTTGATAAAACTGATAAGAAAATATTGTGGGATATCAAATGTACAAAATATTAAAAGACGGATTTAAATGTTGGAAAGATTTTCAGAAAAAACATTGATGTATAATAAATCTGAGAATGTAATTCTAGGGTAATGCTTTTGCATTGAATAAAAATGGCGTTTATATTTTGGTCTAAAATCTTCTTTTAAAAATATTTTTATGTGGAATTGCGTTGTTATTTTATACTATTCGGTTTTAAAAAATATTTAGTTTTTTAATAAGCATTCGAACTGAAACGTGCAAAATAGAACATGCAAAAAGAGATAAAGTATTAAACAAAATGTCGCTTTGAAAATTTTATTTCAAACCAACTCAACGGTTCAAAATAAAACTTTGCACTAACTGTAGAATGGAAAACTTGGTTAGAGGTAATATGAATTCTCTTCGACAAAATATTACATTGATAAAGTATATATTTTTAAAACTGAATCTTATAAGTATAAAATATATGGAATGATATGTGGAACTTCAGGGCATTTTTTAGTTAAGAATGTTTTGAGAATGTATTATTTTTCTAATTTCACTTTGCATCGAAATTTATTTAGAATGCTGTTTATTCATTCGTGATTCAAATAAAATTTATTCCAATGCATAAGGTATCATTATTAAATATATTATAAAATATATTAAACATATTATAATATATCGTAAAAAATATCATTATTTTGCCAAAAACCTTCATTGCTTTCTAAAAAGTATAAAAGGATGCGTTTAAATAAATTAAAATTGATTAACTGATCAAATATTTCGAATTTCAGTCTGATAAAAATGATCGAACCAGTAAAAAATCACAAATAATTGTTTATATTTTTTAGAATTAAGGTTTTTTTTCTAGCCGTTATGGATTTATTCAATGAAAGGTGTGTCCCAATCTGTTCTACTTAGTGAGGCATTCATGCATTTTTAGTCAATATTTAATTTTGTTGCAGTCAAATAACTAAATAATTTACGAATTACTTAATTATTGTAAAATAATAATTATATAACTTCAATCGATAATGCGCTGAAAAAATTTATTGCTGTATGAAAAATTACTGAAAAACAATAAATTGTATGTTACGTAAAATTTAAAAGCAGATTTTAACATTTCTTTTAATAGAAAATGTGAATACTAATTTTTCCTGCACATTAACACAAGGTGGCAATAGCGTTTAAAACGATTTACGAGCGCCCTCCTCAATTCAATGCTAGTTTTTGAATTATCGTCTGTCTTCATTCAAAATCAATCGTTTACAGCAAGAAGCAGTCACGTTCATGGAAACGAAAGTAACACAACTTTAAAATATAAAAATTCACTTCCGTGACCAAGTAGGGGATGAATAGTCGGAGAGTAAAAGAGAACTATAGTATATCACTCTTCCCTGTGTTTTCATCACCTCAGCACTTTCCATTATGTTCTGATTCAATGGAGATGCCAAGAAAGCAAGATGATAAAAAAAAATAATGATAAAAAGTAAAAAAAAGCAAACGATAATAAAAAATATAAAAGCTACCTGAAGTAAAGTGAACGGAACGGCAAGAGATGGTAACTTAGGAGGGCATCGGGAGTGGGGGAGACACATTTTTCACTTTGTGGCCGTTTCAAATGGTGCAATTTCCGAGTTGTCAATCAACAATAAAACGCAGCGACTTGTGATGGGTTGTGTAAGTAATAAACTGTGGTTTTGTCGGTGAATGGCTGGAATGAAATATCTTTTTATTATGTTTTTAAACTTTAGTATTCTTTTTGTTGGAACAAGTATGAACTGAGATAGCGAGTGAGATTTTAGAAACGCTTTTTAATAGATGCGTTTTGTAACTTGCTTTTTTTTTCTAAGTGTAATACAGAGCTGGATGCTTTTTATTCTTTTTTTTTTCTTAAAGTGCAAAACGTTATCGCATATTCAGTGAAAAATTGTTTTGAGCCTACCATACAGTGACTGATTGACGAAAGTTGAAAAGTCAGCACTTTTCAGTATTTAAATTCTGTTTTCAATATGTTTAAAGTTTATGAGTGCATCCACACAAAATGACAATTCTAAACAACAAACTAATACGTGTCGATCAATAATCTCAGTTTGTTTGTTTTAATTTTTTTCCCGTAATTTTCTCACCTATAATTTTCAAGGATCGTGGAAATAATTTTATAAGGTGCTTACTACCGGCTAAAGAAAGAAACAGATAGGCAAGGCAATATAATTACAAGTGTAAGAATTTTTATACAGTTATTTTAGTTCTTGAATGAAGAATGCTTAAACCTTTTTATGCTGTTAATTCAAATGTTTTCAAATACTTTACTAGTCAATTACTTCCTTTTTCCGTTACTTTAGTTCTTAAATAAAGAATTTTGTATGCTGCAAATTCAAATGTTTTCAATTACTTACTATTTTATATTACTTTAAGTCTTAAATAAAGAATTTTTAAGCCTTTTAATGCTGTACATTTAAATGTTTTCAATAACTTTATTATTCAATTACTTACTTTATCTGTTACTTTTAGTTCTTTAATCAAGCATTTTCATGCTGTAAATTAAATTAAAATGTTTTCAATTACTTTACTATTCAATTACTTACTTTATCCGTTACTTAAATGAAGTATTTTTATGCTGTAAATTCAAATATTTTCAATTTAATTAAGAGCTATGCACAGTAAAAAATATTTTACTCTTAATTTGTGAAATAAAGTTGGGCTCTACTTTTACTTTAAGTTTATTCATCACTAATAAAACCAATATCAAACTATTTACAAATATAATTACAAATTTTAATCTGTATAATTAGTATTAAATAACATAAAAGTTTTGAATATTATGAATTCTTTTATGGATTTTTATGCAAATGTTATAAATTAAACATTAAATTCTTAAAAAATTCGACCACTTTTCTCAATTGAATATGATATTTCAATGGTTTAAAAATTGTTCTATTATAGGATAATAAATATAATAATGAATAATGCATGATTAAAAAAACGTTTTTATAAATAATTTTTTTGAAATTATCTTTATTGAAAAAACTAACTTCTTGTCTTTAGGAAGAGTAATTTATTATTAAAAATTTTCGTTTTACATTTTAAAACTCAATTTATATTTTAAACTCGATTTACACGGTTTAAAACTCGATAAACAAATGCATCCGATGCAAATTACATGGTAAAATAATGTTTGTATAATTTTGCAAAGATAATATTCAAATAATTGCCCAAATTTGTTTACTAATTTTGTTAAGAAAGAATTATTTAATTTTTATCTAAATTTTCCTAAGAAAAGAGTACGTATGTAATTTAAAAACATCATAAACTTTAATTATAATTTTCATGCTTATTTATTTTGAAAAGAAAGTTAAAATTGTGTTTTTCAAGATTAAAAACATCTTTACTAACTGGACAATATTAAATTGCAAATGTTTCAGTTTATGTTTAAACATTCAAAATAAATATTTTAGTACATTAATCTTTAACGTGCAGTCGTCTCTCTTTTTAAATCTCGCCAATGTAAAGAAAATGTCTTCATTTTATGAATAAATATTCTTATAGCGCTCTTGAAAAATTCTTATTAAATAACATACTTTAATTTGCCAATCTTCAGTTTTAAGCAAATATTAATTACTGAGAGAAAAACTGTATTAAATAACATTAAAAGGTAATTCATGTCATTCTTTTTAAATAATTTATTATAAAAATATTTTTCAATTTAAAAGACAGAAAAAGAAATTTAAATATTTGTCACTAATGCCTCTCTATATAGAATAATATTATTTATTAAATTAACTATATTTCTGACAGCTTAAAATTCAAATATGTGAAGTATATATTATTTTAAAGAATTCATCATATTTAATGTCGTGAAAGCTTAAAAAAAATCATTATTTTGCCATTAAGTATTCAAATTTCGAATAGGCTTTCTATTTTTGAATAATGTTACCCTATTCAAACAAATAAATCTTTTAGAATTGTTTGGAAGGAAAAAAAATTACTTCCAAGTATTTTATATGATTTAAGAGATAAATTTTGTTAGTTTAAAAATTTCTTCTAATTCTTATCGAGATTATTTATAATCCACTTAATTGAACAGTTTTCATATTTGTCGTTTTAAATGAGTTTTCATTTAAAAAAAAAATTAATTTCAAATAGTGCTATAATTCAACACGTTTGTAATTATTTTTATTAACGTGTTTTTATTTCTAATTACGCATTTATTGATTTTTCGAATAAGGTAAACTACTAAATTTGAATAAGGTAATTCTTCAATTTTTTGTATAAGGTAAATTTTGAATAAACTAAACTTTTGAATAAGGTAATTCTACAATTTTTTGAATAAGGTAATTGAATAAGGTAAATTTTGAATAAGATAATTCTTAAATTTTTTGAATAAGGTAATTGAATAAGGTAAATTTTGAATAAGATAATTCTTCAATTTTTTGAATAAGGTAATTGAATAAGGTAAATTTTGAAAAAACTAAACTTTTGAATAAGGTAATTCTTCAATTTTTTGTATAAGGTAATTGAATAAGGTAAATTTTGAATAAACTAAACTTTTGAATAAGGTAATTCTACAATTTTTTGAATAAGGTAATTCTTCAATTTTTTGAATAAGGTAACTGAATAAGGTAAATTTTGAATAAGATAATTCTTAAATTTTTTGAATAAGGTAAATTTTGAATAAGATAATTCTTCAATTTTTTGAATAAGGTAATTGAATAAGGTAAATTTTGAAAAAACTAAACTTTTGAATAAGGTAATTCTTCAATTTTTTTCAGTTTGTTGAAGATTGTAAAAAAAAATTTAAGAAACAAATTAAAAAAGAAATTCTAAGAGCTATCTTTTAGAACTCAACGCTTTGATTAAAAAAATTTAAGAATTATTTACACGTACCACTGCCTCTAGTTTGCCAGTTCGAATTTTATCCAATCAAAAATCTAATTTTTCTAACGAAATTGTGGTAAGTCACAGTCAGAATTTTTACATAGACATTAAAATTTCGCTTACCTGAACTAATTGAGATTGTTAGCTTTTTCGGATTATTGAAAGTCGTATTATCAGAAATTCCATTTACAATTGATATTTTACACATTTTTTAAACATTATTAAAAGAAATTTGTGTATCGAAATCGCCTTATTTTTATTACTCTACCCTGTTCCACCCCCGCCAGGGGGCATCCAGGGACTACTGATAGATTACAAACATAATTATAACATGGAGAATTGAAAACATTAAAGAACATAAAATTGAAAATATTGTGGATGGTGAACAATTACAGATGGAAAGATGAGATCAATCAAAACACTTGATTTACAAGTAAACAGTAGCCCCTGTATGTCAGGGTACACTCAATTGTCCGCCAGTTCTGGAAGATTGTTTTCAAAATGTTTTTTAATAATTTGTTTCCAATGTTGCATCGTGAGTCTTATTCATGTGATAAAAAAAATTATAAACATACCTGGGTATTATATTTTTTATGACACTTTTTCACGATTCGTATTCACATGAAATTCTGAATCTCATATTTGAGTGACATTTTCTATATCAAAATATGGTAGCCAAAATTTTGTGCTATTTTCTTACTAAAATTCGAAAAGTTTTAAATGATTTTCGAAATTTACACTGTCTAGTACTCGAAGAGATAAAGTGAATTTGTTTTAGAGCACGATTTTGCATGATCCATTCCAATTATTTTGTCTTCTTCTTATTCCACGTATTTTTTGAAAAAAAATTATGGTGAAAGATTTGCCGAAAAAATTCTTGAGAAGGCCAGGGCCCACTCTGCGCTGTTGAGTCAATGAATAAAGAGAATACGCTATAAAATTCTTTTGATTTATAAAGTTTGAGAAGAAATGTTGGTTCTGATTTTCTGAAATTTCAAGTTATCAGGGGTTAGATTACCGGAGCTTTAAAGTATTTATAAATAATTAATTTACATTTTATTTTTCATATTATCATTAGAATATTTTAATACATTTCACTAAACTTCGTAATTACTTCTTTATATACCTAATTTAAATATTGTTCCTGATACGTCAAATATGATTTAAAATTTGTAACGAACTTGTGAATTTTGTCACTTATTTACTGCATTTAATTGGAATATTATTCTTCCATTCAAAAAAAGAAAAAAAAACTGTCATGATCGTAAAAAGAGGTCCTTTCCGCCATTTTACTTTTTTCTCCTAAAAAATGCAATGAAAAACAGCTTTGCGAAATGTATGCAAATTTTTTCTGGCTTCCGTCGACGAAAAAACTTTAAAACTCACCGTGAACGGGGTAACAGTCTAAAATATTTTAGTTTCTTACGCCATTTGCTGTTTTACTTTTGTTTTTTTCAGGCAAAATTTTTTTTAATATGTATATTTCTGGTTAGAAATAAGCGCAGAAATAACAACAACAAAAAAATATCGGAAAATTATTTTAAAGTTTTAGCAACATAAACGTCAAAACAAAACTTTATTATGATTTTTCTATACTGCTTTCTGTGAAAAACTTTTAAAGTAGTTTTTATAATAATTTTATCCTTGTTTAATAGATTAAAAATACCTTCGTGTTAAAATTCACTTCTCCTTTTATTTGTTTTAGAAATGCAGGGTGGGTTTGTTTTAACGAGAATTTTTTAATTGTAGGAGATGAAACCTTTTTGTGTAGAATAAGAGTTCGATCATATTTTTTTTTATTTAATCCTATGACCCTAAAAATGCTATATGCTTTTTATGATCATATGTATGCTCTGTGTGATCATCATACATATGAAAGCATACATATGGACAGAAAATTTTTTTGTGCAAAATTAAAAATATTTTATTTTGCTTTAATAATTATCATCATTTATTTATTTTATATTATATAATTTCAGTTTTATACAATATCCCATTATATCCCTTTACATAGTTTCAGTTTTTGCATTTTTGATGTCCAAAAAGGAAAAATGCGAAATTTAGCCATTGCATAAGAAAATAAAAGACTTTTAAAACAGATACTAGGCATTTCATCTCCGAAATCGGGGAATTTTCGGATATGCGACCAATAAAAGTTTCAAACGAAAACATTTTGAAGCAAAATGAAAAACAGAGTATTCTAAATATTTTTTAATCTAAATATCGGATTTTTACGCTCTAAGTTATTTTAATAAGTCAAGAAAAAGACTTTAAATTAAAATTAAACGCTGCAGGCGATACACTGTTAGAATTTTCATTCTAAAATTATGGTAAAACAACAGCAGTCTGTCCATCCAATTAACCCTAAAGTTTACGATAAAGAATATTTTAAACCTTTACAGTTTTGAAACAGTTTACAACCAGTATGGTTTAAAAAAACAAATACAAAACTATACGGTTATTTAACCATGTACAATGAGCATGTTTTAAAACCGTGAGAAAAGAATTTTTAATGGACGTTTAAGACAGTTCAGTAGTTTTATGTCATCTATGCGTATTCTAACAACGTATGGTTACAACTATGGTTACAGCAACGTATGGTAAGTGCAAGTCACTGGTAACTCTTCATGTGTTGAAGGGAATATTGTGGGGTCAACGCTGGGACTCGAACATCCAGTCTCTTGGTCACGAGATTGATAGATTAGTCTTCTTAGCTATAATATGTACCCATTTGTCAAGAACTAAATGACTTCTCTAATAGTTTGCACGATAAAATTCTTGTTGTTTAAACTTACTGGCGAAAGCAGTTAATAACGATTTTTCTCACAATTAACAGTTTGAATACCATCTTATTTATGATTATTTCACTGCTTTGTTCGAATATAGTAAAATAACTATTAAATAAATTTTTATTTAACCATTTTTTCCTAGAAATTTCAAACAATGTAGATAAATTATGAAATCATAGGAAAATATGCTGTAAATTTAGTTTTATTTTATGATTTCCTACATTTTCCTTTGTCATATAGCTCTGTCAAAGCAAAATATTAGAATTGTCGAATCAATCAAATGATCGCTTTTTTAGGGATATTGTAAAAATGCCACATATGTCATAAATATGCATAATTATCTTTTAGCATAAATTATTTTTCAAAACTCCATTTCTTAGGTATCATACGTTTGAATTGATAATAGAACCTTTTCTTTATTTTAAATTTGATTGAAAAGCATGTTTTTACAATGTCCAGAAAGAAAGTTTTAATTTTTTTCAACAATTACCAACTACCTAATAAAATTTAATTGATCTCAAATTATTTTTTATTAGTTACTATTGCAATTATAACAACAACTTTTTATTCTAACATAAATGTAAATTCTGACATTTATATTTCCGTCATTTAATATCGAATATAAAGTATAAATAAATTATGAAAAGCTTTATAGATAAAAGAAATGCATCAAAAATTTACTTAATAAGCACAACTATTTAAATAAAGCATTTATTCTTTTCAACTTCCAAGGAAGAATTTTACTTCCATTGGAACATTTATCATATAAAAAATAAAATTTATATTAAATAAAAGAATTTTTTTCTCGTATTGTCCCATTTTTAATTTTTTCTTAAACTATCATGATCAATTGTCCTTTAGTTATTAATTGCTTTATTCTTAATAGTGATAGATTAATCTGTTCTTTTTTTTACTATTTTAGAAAAAGAATAGTTTTGTGCGAGAGAAGTGAAGTGAAATGGTGTCAGCCATGCAGCTGGAGACAGTTTCTGGCGAAATGGAGGAGTTGGAGCTGGAAGCGCATCACATTCTCCTGAATGACGTAAGCGATTTGTTTACAAAATCTCCCAAACGATATTTTGTCGGAATCATTTACGCTTTGCTTGTCACAAATCCGTAATTCTTAATAACATTCAAGCGCGCTGAAATATTTGTTTGTTTGGCTCACTGGAAAGTTAATTTATTTTGAGTCAGAGAGAATATTATCTTGCTTTAAAATTTTCTTTGACGAGATTCTGCGTCCTCAACGTCTGGAATAATTTAAACTAGCTCAAATGAAAACGTTGCATAAGCTTAAATTTTAAATAAACCTGATATGAATATACAAACATAGGTAAATAAACTTTTAAAATTTCAAACAAGAAGAAAACTGAATAAGAATAACAAGAGAATAATATTATCATTGTTTCTATTGCACCCAAATTTTCTTATTATAATCATATTTTAAGATTGTCGTCTTTTATTGCTTAAGCACACTTTCTACTTCCTTTTCTAAATCCTTATTTTCGGGGAGAAAATTTCAATTCTTATTTTCAATGAAAATCTTGTTAGAATTCAAAATTCGCATTACCTTTAAAATATTGTTGAAAAATAATTTTGAAAACAAAATAGTTTTTTTAGAAATACCTCATTTAGTTCTACAGCAAAAATTTAAAGCTAAAAATCAGAAAACGATTGTAAAAATCCGACATTTTCTGAAATCGTTTGCTAAAAAATTGCGTTCTTTTTTTTTACTCTCTTCACATTTTTTCCGGACTAAAGAGTATAGCTTAAAATTAGTAAAGTGCGAAATAGTTTTGATAACTATGTGATGAAATAATTTAACTATAAATTTTAATTTTTCTTCTGTTTATTTTTTACTTATGATGTAGCGTAAAACTTTTTTTTTCGATTCTACTTAAGCAAAAAATTACAATGTAGCTCTAAAATCGCTACAAAACTTGTTCATGATATATGAATGAACTATAACATTAAAAACAACTTTATTTTTATTGCGGAAAGGATTTTTATAATTGTACTAGCTGAATACTCGTTCTTGGTAAGGGATGAATAAAATAAAATAAAAATTAATCGTTACTGAACATTGCGAAATCATGCTCAAAACTGAAAGGCGAAATCGAAGAACTTAGAGGAAGAACCAGGTAAGTGACATTTTAAGGGTATTTATGCTTCAGTGAAAATAACATAAAGTAGTTGCATCAATGTTCAATGTAACTGAATTGGTTTTGGTTTCACTTTAATTTGTAACATAACTAATCTACGTTAGTTTTTAGCATGCTTGCATGATTTTTATTTTCTAATTAATCTATCGGAAATAAAATAAGGCAAAGTCTGGTTCTTCCACAAAGTTCTTCAATTAATAAAGCTAGTATAATTTTAATTTTCTTTTTTTTATAACTTGTTGTCGCCCTTTTTGATGGCTTTACTTTATTAAACTAAGTAACTTTAGCATTATTTGGCATGATGCTATTGCTCGCGACCAACTCATGATAGTCAACATGTTTCTCCTATCCAATATTTTTCTCCCTTACATATCTCATTCGAGGAGCCGTTAAACTCTTATTTCCAAAGTATAAATATTAAAACTGCTTGATATTAGTGCAGTTTAAGTAATCCCCAAATATATCAATATAATACTTTATACCTACATTAGTATATTTGGCGCTTATTACATAACCTTTTAACACTGAAACTACATTTATCAGTGACAAAAAACTTAAACTAAATTTTAAAAACATATAGAATTCTTATAAAACCTTGATGAGGATTTTGGAGCAAGGCTATATCTTTATTTGATCTTTAAAATTTTTATAAGTTGAGGTGAAAAAATAGTTCTTCGAATTTTAATTCATTATAATATTAATACACTATCTTTGCTACCACTGGAAAAATATTTTCTGATAATATGGAAAAACCGTTATAGAATTCTTATTGAAACGGCAGCAATTACCATAACACCAGTAGGACCTATTACCAAAGTTAATTAAGTGTCTTCTGCGTATTGCGATTTTCTATGTTTCCCCAACATGAATTTTCCATTGAATTTTCCATGAATTTTCCATTAACTTCAATTATGTCAATTAATTTTGTATTTTAATACATACTTTATTTCTTTTATTTTAATATATATATATATATATATATATATATATATATATATATATATATATATATATATATATATATATATAGTTAGTACCACTTTCCCATAAATTTTGCCCTTCAGTTCATAACTATTTTCTTCATTTTAATTACCGCTGATTTTAAACTATTTACTTTTAAAATAAAAACGCATTTTAAAAGTATAACTATAAGCAAAGTAAATGTGCTATATCAGATAACTTTAAAAATATCTATTGGTGAAGTAGATAATACGTGCTGCCAAGTTATATTGCTCATTGAATTTATCTGACATAGCGAATATAAAATAATTAAATACCTGCAATAAACTGTTTTTTTTTTATCAAATGGAAGCTAGTAATTATCACTAATATAATCTTTAAAATATGTGAACAATTGAATCGTATATAGTTATATTTAATACAATGGCTAACACTTAGCCAATCTAAAAATTCCTTTTTGTTTTTCGCTCATTCCGCTCGAACGATTCGTCGTAGAATGCTCTAATTTCGACAGTGACCATGCTCGTGATTCAAACTAATGTTTGCTAAAATTCATCGATTTTCTTTGGTTTGTTTAATAGGCTATAAGGGACACACAGACAAACAGATAAATACCCGTGACAAATCCGTGGTTAAAATTATTTACTAAAAATTCCTTTACTAAATAATTTCCTTTGTTAATATATACAATTTTTCCATGTGCAAAACCATTTCGGGCATATCAGTGGGTAAAATTGTTTGCTAAAAATTTCTTTATTAATTTATGCAATTTTTCCATGTGCAAATCCATTTCGGGCAAATCCGTGGCTAAAATTATCTAATAAATTTTTTCTTTGTTCATTTTTCCATGTGCAAATCCATTTCGGGCAAATCCGTGTTAAAATTAACTATTAAAAAAAAAATTCTTTTATAATTTATATAATTTTTTCATGTGCTAATCCATTTTGTGCAAGTCCGTGGCGAAAATTATTTAAAAAACAGGCAATTTATGCTTCTCTTTTCTGTTTTATATTTTTTCTTAAATAAACATCTATTTTCTAAAACTATTTATGGTCAATTTTTAAAATTATCCGGTATAATATTACCTTGCGCACATCCATTTCGGGCCCATCCTTGGTAACTAACAAATCAATGCACAGAATAACAAATCACTTCAGCAGTGTAGTAAGAACGGCACTTTAAAACCCTCTATTTACACTCAATTTGCGCTTTTGTTTTCATAATTTGTAATCTGGCAATCTTTCTGCGAAAACATTTTTAAATCATTCTTGAAAAATTTCCCGTCCATCATGCCGTCATTCAGTTCCTGCCGTCCATGTAAGTAGATCTGATTTGGCTATTCGCTTTATAGTCCATTTTTTATACTGTTTTTTCTTTTCTTTTATTTTATTTTCTGTTTTTACATGTTATTTTTACTTTTTGTGTTCTATTTTATTTGTTGTAATTTTTGTAAAAACTTTTTTTTGAGTGCTCCTCACACTATTGTATTAATATATTTTGCTTTGGCTTTATTAATACAATATCAGAAAGCACTCTGTTTTGCGGATATAATCGTGTTGGCTGATGAAAAGATTATATCTTTTTTTCCGGTTTTTTAAATAAAATTCCATCTTTTTTTCTTTTTTTTTTCTTTTTTTTAAAACTGTTTGTTATTTTTTTACTTATTATTTCCCCCCTTTTTTTCATATGTCTATAATTTTTTTTTTTGTTTTATCTTCATTTTGAACTTATATATTAATTATTAAAGGATTGGCTATAATTTAATTATAACTGAATGTATTTTGAGAAATTTAATCTTTTCAAAAGAATTTACTTGACAGTTTTATTTCAATTATTTCTTTAAAATAACGTATGTAAGGGCATATTTGCTCAATTTATGTAAAGCACAGTGTTATTTCAGTAAAATAAAAATTTGCCAAAATAGCCCAAAGTAAAATTTACTTTAACTCAACATTTGAAAATATTCTTCTTTTCTTAACGGCAATTAAAAACCCAGATAAAGAAAATCACTCATTGATATTCGAAAAGCTACATAAATATTTTCGCTGATAATTTACCTAATTGTCTTTTTGCCTAAAAAAAGCGAGAGAGTACATTAAGAGGATCTTAAGTGTAAAATAAAAAATAAAATCCAACATTAAAATTTTTTAATTAAATTCTCTTTTTTAAAATCCGAAGTCCTTCTTATTGCTTTTTCGATCTAAGAATAGCTCATAAATCCATTATATTCAATTGCCATCAAGAATATGCAAATTTCAAACCCACTCTCTGTCTCCAAGGTCCTTACATAATACTTGAGTGACCCAAAATCTTGATTACACCGATTTCATTTTACTCCTTAACAAAAAACCGAAAATTAAAAACGTGACATCTTGTATTAATTTATTTAATCCGATATCGACATTTTATATTACCAGTGGCCTAAAAATTATCGTTATACATACTTCAATGGTTTATGTGTAAAATTTTTATGCTAACTAGCGGTTGTTTTGCATTTGATCACAGATTAAATACTCTTCCCTTTTGTACAATTAACAATATTTTTTTATTATCTACATTACGATGTCCAATAAAAGTCCTTCCGGGCTACAAAATGTTGATTTGCATTACAAACATAAATTTTTATTTACTTACACTGCATTTTTTTGGAGACAAGAACTAAAGTTTATGTGCCTGTTTCTTTTCTTAGTTTAGGAGCAATAAGGCAGTTCTTTTTGCGTAGAAAAACCGAGAAAAAGAACTTTTTTTTTAAACATTAGATGAGTTCTTTACTTATTGGTTAATTAAATTTTACGCTAAAAACTCAAGAAGCAAACTAAGGAAGTTTGTAAAAACAAACTTCTTTCCTCTGACAACTTTTTCATGCCATTAGTGAGATGACTTTTATTGAGAAGGACATTTGTCCCTTTTTTTCTGCCATTTTTTCTTAACGCTAATGAGAATGAATCAAACGTTTGTAAAGTAAAAGCTATATAATGCATATTTAATATCAAGAATCTTTCTTTTGAACTTTTTTTCAGTTTTTATTCACCCACTCGATATTTGATTGCTCACATTTTCATTTATTTTTTCATTAGATTGATCGACATTTTAGTGCAAAATTAATTTTGCCAATATTTAATCAAGGCACTAATTAAAACCAAATAATCTAATATCGCTTTTTCTCAAATCGAATAATCTATTTTATGAAGGGTTTAAGAAAAATAATTTTTTTAGAATTATGCAGCTATATAATTTTAGAATTACCAAATTTTATATGAGAGAAAAATATTGATAGATTATTATGATTGATTATTTTAATTATTAATTTATAAGATATTAAAACATAAGAAAATTGTAGATCAAGTATTAGATATCTTTAGATTGCTGTATTAGATATGCATTCAATATTAGAATGATGACGGTTTTTAGAGTAATTATATTACAGATCAAAAAAGATAGATCATCATATACATTATTATGATATTAAAATAAATAAATTCTCGATGAAGTATTAGAAATTATTAGATTACTTTTAATATATTACTATTAATATATAAGTTCAATATTAGGATGTTGAAGTTATAGGAAATTAGAATAAATGATTTACAGATAAAAAAAGATGGATCATTATATGCATTATCATGATAGGCACACTGTAAAAAATTCTGGATTAAAATATGGTAAAAAGTTCTGGCTGATATACCCTGGTTTTTATAGTAGTATTTTCTATAAAAACACTGAATCAATGTAATTAAATTAATATTACTGTAAAAATTACGGCATAAAATTTCATGGTAAAAATAGATTTTAAGGAAGATTCACCCGGGATGTCAATAACTTTATTAGATTGATTCGAAATTTTTCGAAGCGTATGCGATCAATATTAGTTACACAATACATTGTTACAAGATATTAGAATTTGTAGATTACAAATTAAGAAAGATCGATTAATAATTATAATATGTATGAGATCAATATTAGTTTCAAGAAACATTGTTGCAAGATATCAAAAATTGTAGATTACAAATCAAGAAAGATAGGTTAATAACTATGACAAATATGCGAAAAATATTAGTTACAAGAAAAACTGTTAAAAAAATTGAATTTGTAGGTTACAAATCAAGAAAGATTGATAAATAATTATAATACATACGAGATCAATATTAGTTACACGAAACATTGTTACAAAATATTGAAATTTGTAGATAACAAATCAAGAAAGATAGATTAATAATTGTAATAGGTATGAGATCAATATTATTTACAAGATACATTGTTGCAAGATATTGAAATTTGTAGATAACAAATCAAGAAAGATAGATTAATAATTATAACAAGTATGAGATTAATATTAGTTAGAAGAAAAAACTGTTACAAGATATTGGAATTTGTAGATTACAAATCAAGAAAGATAAATTAATGATTATAATAGGAGATCATTATCTTACTTATACAGTTGCAAGATGATAGAATAAGTTGATTATAGATTAGAAGAAAAATATTGATAATATATAGCAAAAGGTATGATATCAATATTAAAATTATACAATGGTAGAATATTAAAACTAGTATATTAAAGGTCAGGGTAAATTAATAAATCTTTATAATAGGTAGGAAAACAGTATTTGCTTTTTAAAGTTATAAGATCGTAATAGTAGAGTACTAATCCTGAGAGGTAGATTAAATGTGTCAAACATGAGCACGATTTAGTTAAGGGCAGCTATTTTCAACTAGTGTGGTATGTGTTTTTTTTTTTTTTAATACTAATGGCGTGTACTTGGGTCTAATTCCCATTGGCCTTAGAGATTCCAGAATTGCTACTCTCTTATCGTTACCCAACGGGCATCTGTGGCTAAGCCACGGCGATGGCCTACGATGGGATTTGAACCCTCAACCACTGACCCTGTAGTCTAGTACAGTAACCACTAGACCAGTGATTGGCCTTGTGTAGTATGCAGAAAACCGCAAAGTAATAAGTAATGAAATAAAATAATATTTTAAGATATGTTCCTACTATAAATTTTTTTAATGAAATATAGGGTTGCAGTGAAACAGAAATTCTTGTGTTATCTGCCCTGAGAAAGAAATATGGACTAAACTATCAGAATATGGTAAAATTTACCATGTATCTGGTTCTATGAGAAAACCAAAAAGCTCGGGAATTTTTACATAAATGCTTTGGAAATGATTTTTGTAAAATCAACAATGTAATATGGTTTTATAACATCTGATATAATATTACAAATGTGGTGAAATATGCTAATTTTATCAAGATATCTTTGAGCATGGCATAAAAAACATTCATTCGATTAAATTTACTTTTCAGTTTTGTATTCTTCACTAAATGTGTGATAATAAGAACTATAATTTTACGAATCAGAATATTATATGAACATGAAAAAATACCAAATGAATAGTTGAAATACCGTCTGTTTTGGTTTTTATTTCCAGAATTATGATGTTGTTTTTTTACCAGACATGTCATTGTCATACGTACGGTAATTTTACCGGAATTTTTCTACCGTGTGTCAATGGCTTGGGCTGGAGGGATTAGAGACGAAATCCTACTCCTGAAAAATTTATGTTATACACGTCGTTGATTTGTCTTTATTGTTATTTTTTTTATTATAAATTCAAATTTATTCATAGACATTAATAATTATAAAAGGCAATTTAATTATATATAAAATGCAATTTAATAATGTAAAGTATAATTTTATTAAACAAATCTCTTTGTTATATTTAGTTAACAAATTTCTATAGTGAGAAATTCATGAAAAAAAGAAATTGATTTTTTATGTTTTTAAAAATAGCCTCTGAATATAAAAACTTCATGTAACGCCAGTTTCACCTACATTCGAGTTGTAATTCAATTGTTTAAAGATAATGAACATTTTTTGTTCTAGAAACATTAAAATAAGAATTATATATGCGTTGAGCATTAGTTTCTCTTAGATAAAAAAAATTTCCGCTTTATGATCTACATGTGTTGTCATAGAAACGAAGTAATAATAATAAACTGGAAAAAAAGTTACCTCCTTTCAATACGAAAGTTTCAATCAAATTAAAACTAAATATTTAGAACCATCGGCGTACGTGCAGAAAATATTCCTTTTGTTCCTTTATTTTTTTTAAAAAAAAAAACTTTCCTTTTGATTAATACTTAATAGTTAAAATGGTGAAAAATGCCATAAAACTGCAAAATTATCTACATTTTCATTTCGTTTCGTAATAGATTACCAGCTAATTTATCACTTTTTTCCTAAGCTGATTTAATAACATACTTTCTGAGAATTTAAATGTTAATTTAATTATATCAATTTTAATTATTTATGTCCATTTTGATTAGTACTCTATAATGAAAAGGACAATAAATTTTATAGTCTACAAAAAATCCTTTCAGAACATTGTAATAACGTACTTCCTGAGAATTTAAATGTTAATTTAATTACATCAATTTTAATTATTTATGCCCATTTTGATTAGTACTCTATAATGAAAAGGACAATAAATTTTATAGTCTACGAAAAATCCTCTCAGAACATGGTAATAACATGCGTCCTGAGAATTTAAATGCTAATTTAATTATATCAATTTTTATTATTTATGCCCATTTTGATTAGTACTCTATAATGAAAAGGACAATAAATTTTATAGTCTACAAAAAATCCTCTCAGAACATTGTGTACTACACTTTACAAAATTTATAACCAAATTTTCTGAACTTACATGTAAAAGAATAATAATTTTTTGAGAAAAAAAAATACTTATTTTAATTTTGAGTATTTATTAATACTTAATTAACAGAACTTCCGATATTTAAGGATATATTGAGGTAATTTCAAACTTTCTATAAATAGAAAATTTACACGTTAAAAAATTATTTGTAATTCATTAAAAGATAACAAATATTCATTTAACTGTATTTATTTTAATTTTGAGTACATTAATACTAAATAATTAACAAAACTTACTTTATAGACGTCAATCTCATACACTGAGAAAAAAAGTTCTGGTAAAATTACCGTTCTATATGGTAAAAATATTTAAAATTTAAAAAAAAAAAAATTAAGGATAATAAAACAAGGATAATATTCGGTACTTAAACCATTTATTTGGTGATTTTTTCCATTGATATAGTAATAGTTTACCGAAATTCCGGTTTTCAAAAGTGTAGTTCTTATTACCAGACCTGTTTTTATGCCATTTTCATGGTATCGTGATAAAAATACTAAGTTTTACCACAATTATCAAACTCTTATTGTTAATTTTACCAAAATCAATACCAAAGAGCATCGGTAAAAATTACCCAGTTTTTGATATTCGCATAGAACCAGAAGTACGGTAAATTTTACTATTTTCTATTTTAACCATATAGTACTTTCTCGGTGAGCTGCGATGGCTCAGGGGATAGAGCGCTCGCATTCCAATGAGGTGAACCGGGTTTGAATCTCGGGGATGACTGATAGATACGAATTCCGCATCCGGCTAGCACCGACCACATCCTTGGTGATAGACGGATCATGGATTAGAGTCTCCTTGCCGTCGGGCTAACCCGCGGAGGCTCTCGTGGTTTTCCTCTCCATGTAACGCAAATGCGGTTAAGTTCCATCAAGAAGTCCTTCACGAAGGCAAATTTCTCCCAATATTTGATCCAGGAGTTCCCTTGTCTTCTGGATTGGGCTCGAAATTACAAGGCCACTACGTTAAACATTAGTAGTCGTAAACCCAAAAAAATTGGGTTGGCTGTTCAACGACGGTTATAGATTATAGAATATACTTTCTCGGTGTATTATTTACAAGATTACGTATTAAACTTTTGCTGAAAATTTTTTTAAAAATAAATGTCATCGAATTGTATTCATTTCAATTTTAAGTATTTTAATAACAATCAATCATCAGCAGAACGAACTATGTTGGCAATTTGTCCTTTTAACTTCAAGCTTTTTACATTTTTTAAGCTTACAAATCGCAATTATAAATTTAATATTTATAAATTAAATTTAACAAAATTATAAATTTAAATAAATAACTAAAATTTTAATTACTGAATACTTATTTACTCTGAACAATTAAAATTTAAGATAATTTTCAACACAGTTTACTGTACCGTCATTTTATTCTGTCGACCTTAAGCTTATTTACAATCTTTGCTAAACTTACATATTAAAACTCGCTAGGTTATTCGTCGAAAAGTAAACACTACTCTCCTATCTATAATTAGGTGTTTTAATATCATGTTATTTAGGAAAACTTCCTCCGAGTAACTGAATGCTAATTTAAATGAAGAACACGAATTTTCCTTAGTTTAGAGTTTTTTTCTTTTTGGAGCTGGAGGTAAATTTCATAGACTGTTTCTTTTTGGGGATTCCAATATAAAAGCTGTAAACTCAGTTTTTTTTTCCAACGAAAAGACAGAAAACTTTTTTTAAGTACTATGCGAGCTCTTTGCTTATTGGTTAATTAGATTTAACGTAAAAATCTTGAAGAGGAACCCTAAAGAAGCTTGCAAAAACGTGTTTTTTTTCTGTTAACTTTTTTATGCTATTATCGAGATGACTTTTATTAGGAAAGACTTTTATAATTTATCTCTTTCTGTTGTTTTTAACGTTGAAACGGAGAAAAAAACGAAAATTTTATGTTAGGAAAAGTTTATAAACGGTACCTTAATACCTAAAATACTGCTTTATAATTTGAACTAACTAAATAATGATTGCAATATTGGCGTTTTGTTTTTATTTTATTTGTTCTTACTGAAATTTAAATTTTAAAGGTAGTGGAAGAAATAAAATCTTAAAAAAATAAAATATAAAACAAAAATTATAAAATAAAATAAAAAAAATTAAAAAGTAAGTATTTCAAGCAGACTATAACAAAGAAAATATTCTTATTTTTCTTCAGTCTTAAAAAAATAGAGTAAGGGTGTCGTTTTGAAAAAAATTGGGAGGGAGAGATAATTAATGCCGATATAATAATATAAAAATGCTGTATCAGGATTTTGAGTTAACTTTTATGTTTACGTTTGACAAAAATAAGTTTATTTTACCCTTTTTTAAACTTCTTAAAATTTGTTAATTTAATATAACAGTAGCAATAATTAGTAGTAAAAACGTAGTTTTTTCTATATTAATTTGCTGTGTTGAAATTTCAATTGATGATAAATTTTGGTTGCATCATTTTAGAAATAATTGCAGTGTATAAAATCACCCAGCCAAGAGTTTCAATTAAAATATGAACATACTAGCTTGTCAGGAAGTAGTCGAAAAAGTTTGATTTATAATAAATATTAGGGATAGGTTTATTTGAATCTTGAGTCAATATTTGTGCAGAGCTAATTTCAGCACACTTGTTGTAGTATAGTACTAATGTTAAATAATCCCAGTGCTAGATGGATCATACGTAAGAATCATCTTGTCGTCTGGTTAACCATCGGAAGATTTCGTGTTTTTCCTCTCCATGTAAGGCAAATGAAGTTTGTTTTTCTAAAAAAGTCTCCACGAAGGCTGATTTGTCCCGATGTTTGATCCAAGAGTTCCTCTGTCTTTTGCGTTTGCTTCAAATTTGCATTGTCAGTCATAAACCCAAAATCGGTTGGTTGTTCAACGCTGATTATGAAATTATTTCTGCTTGTTGTGGTTGAGAAGTAATTTAAACTTTAATCCTCTGTAAAAATCTTTGTGCTCTCTCTATAAGATTTCATCGAACCATTATATATTCTGCTTTTTTTTATGAAATTGTAGAAATAAGTGTTGATTCCTTATGAAAATAAATAGGCTTCTTTTAAATTGATATTTATTAAAATGCCGATTGATATTTTTTCCTCCTCAATGTTGTGCCAGCTCAGAGTGGGCCATGGCTTTCCTCAGAATCAAATTCCAAGTTGCCCTCTTCTTGGATAGACTCTTCCCGTTTATAACTTTGAGAACTCTTAAATCTGTTTCTAAGTAGTCGATCCATCGGATCCTTTGTCCTCCTCTTTTTCGAGCTCCCCATGGTTTTGCTCCGAAGATCGTTTAGGTGGCCCTGTCATCATTCATTCGAATCAGATGTCCTGCCCGTTTTAGTGTTCGATTCATATTTAATGATATTGATTATATCTTTGTATAAATATTATTATTGATATTTATTACAAAGGTTAGAGATTGATAGACAATGCTATTTATTACAAAGCGATTATTTGCAACATAAAAACAATCGCTTTCAAACATTAAGGTTTGGAAAATATTTGCTTTACATATCATAAAAATGCTTTTATAGCATCATTAGAAATTTATTGATGTCTCAAATTGCGCGTTAAAAAACTATTAGGAAGAATTAATGATTGATAATTGAACATTAATGATTGATCATTGAACAATGATTTGAAATAATCAATATTTAAAACTAATGAAATTATATTTCGGTAAGCAAGCTGAAGAATTTTAACAAATAGTTTACATGCTTTTAATGTGCTGTGTCGGTGTAACTGAAAATATTACATAAATTACAGAATTAATTGCAATAATTACAGTAATTATTATATTACAATAATTACATTAATAAATTACAGAAATAAAATTTTTTATTTAATCATACAGTTAAAAATGTATCTTTGCAAAATTAAGTATACCAATAGAGGTATCATTAGAGTATAGCCATTGCGTTATGGAGTCATTTGAAAAAAGGAATATTTGTGATTACTAAACTATATCCCAATGAGTAGGGGAGAGTGGGGTCAATTGTAACATTTTTTACTTAACTATTTTTAACTAACAAAAATCCAATATATTATTAGTATTAATTGACAGACGAGTAAAGTAGACTATCCTCTACTAGAAAAAAAAATACCGTATTTTAAATGTTATTATATTAGTTATTAACAATTTTTGACAGTCGAGCACTTGTTACAATTGTCCCCACTTACGGGGTCAATTGTAACAGTTCATAAATTCAACTAAAACATAGTTAATTATACATAGTATCATAGTTGTGATGTATTTTTTTATTGATCAAAATAGTAGTGATATTTTAGGAGTAAAAATAATAATGAGCAGAGACCTAAAGGGTTAAACTTTTAACTTTAAGGGGTTACAAATTTTAATTTATGCTGTGAAAGGTGACAAATAAAATAATGCACATGCAACATAATATAAATGATATAGGAAACTATTGGTGGTTCTTAAAGACTTAAGTAATGGTTTATAAACATAAGATTATTTATTTTCAGCTGTTACAATCGTCCCTTTACTTATTGTTACAATTGTCCCCAAGACGCCTTTTCAGCTTCATTTGTTAAAAACAATGCTAGTTAATTAGCAAAACTAATCTTTTCTTTTATTGAAATGTTAATTAAGGTGTCCACTTACATATTCGGTTAATAATTTTTATTTGTTTAAACAAAATTACTTTGTTACAATATAATTTTCTAATACCAAAAAAAGTACTTGCGTGGCGTGAAAATATCTTTTGTGATCTAACTCTTTCAAAAGTACATAAAAATGATTGCCATCAGGGGTGTACATGTAGATTTATTAAATACACCTTGTGCGCCACCTAGGAACCAAATCTAGAACCCGACACTCGAAATTTTTGCTCTGTTACAATCGTACCCTGTTACAATTGACCCCACTCTCCCCTACTCATACAGTTTTAAACAAGAAATTCCAATGCATTGTTAAAAATATTTGATTTTTATATGAAACTGAAAATTCATAATTTTTTACATAATCAACATAGCAAGTGGGTCGTTACGATCTACCTTATAGCATTTTGAATTTTTTTTCTTCAAAAGTACACTGTAAAAAATTCTAAATCAAATTGCTGTAAAAAATATCAACACCTTGTGTACATCATCCGTAAGATTAATCTTATCGTAAAATCTACTTTAACTGTAAACTTTTGTACCGTATATTTTACAGTAATAATTATTTAACTAGAGTGATTTAGTGATTTTGCAATAAATATTACTGTAAAAAGTACGGTATATCAGACTTTTTGTTGCCTAAAAGTTCACTATAAAAATGAATTTTACGGTAGAAAGTACCGGCAACCTAGGTGCCGGTACAAAACTAAAGCTAAACTCAGTGGCTCGACAGCCCATAGAGAGCCAAGGCCTTCTGTGCCCATCTCAGTTTTCTTGACCTTGGGTTCTGGGGTGCAGGAGCAGATGTTCTGGTTAGGTGGTCAGCCGAACGCGAAACCCCCAGTGTTTAGTTCCCAAGCATGTTTGGTACACTTTACCTTAATTTGTTCCGGAATTTTTTCTAGTGTAAGGCAAACAGCATGCTCCTTAGGAATTTTTTACCTGATGCTAAGAAAAACTTATTTTAACGTAGATTAAGCAAAATTATAGATATTTATCTAAAATCTAAAAAGAATAGAATGTACCTAAACCTAAAATACCTAACGCCTTTAATTTTACATATTTTGAAAATTACTGCGAAATATAATAAGTATCCTTCATCATTTTGTCTGTGAAAATAAAAAAAACGAATTAAAATCATATTTAGAATTTTTCTCCATTTGATTTTGTTCTGATGGAAAAATACTTCTTAAAAATTTCATAACTGATGTTAATATGAATTATCAAACTATCAGAAATGTCAAATAGACTTTTGAAGAAGTTTATTAAAGGTGAAAATGTATTTAATTGATTTACTAACAGATTTTTAATTCTTTAACTTGTAAATTGTCAATTTTAATGCATTAAAGGTTTTCGAAGCCTAATTTAAAAAAAAAACATATATTCAGTTGATACCGTGTTCCAAGAGAAGTAAGAGGAAGGTATTAATATTTGTCAGATTTAAAAATAAAAATAAAAAACATTTAAAAAAACATCAAACATCAGATTTTTAAAAAAAAAAGCATTAAAAAAGCATATTAAAAAAAAAGTAAATTTTATTTTTATTTATTTTTTTTTTCTTTCTAAAAAAGAAATCCCTAAATCGCGGATCTTAGGAATCGTTTTCTTACTCGCAATTTTTAACTTTTGTTATTCAGTAATATAAATTCATATTAAAACTTTTTTGCTCACAAATTATTTCACTTAAAATAATTTGTGCAAAACTTGAAAGCCTAATAGTTATGACAAGGCTTTTTTTTATTTTTATCGAGAACCTAAAATCCTTTTTTCCTGTTCTTTAATTTGAGATGTCAAAGCTTTTAAAAGTTAATGAGTGATATGCTGATTCTATGCATAAAAAAAATTCTTAGAACAATGTTAAGAATTAAGTTTACATATGACATTTCAGTTCACAACCGCTTTTCACAAAAGAAATCTCTTAACCAGTACTTTTATTACTAACACTTAAAGGAGTGGTGAAAGTAACTAAATAAATAACCGAAAAAATCAATAAAAGAAGAGAGAAAATGTTCTTTCTTCGATACTTTCTTCTTCATTTCATTCATAAAACGCATTCTAAGTTAAGAGTGTTGTCAAGTGGGATTGGAAAATCCTCTCAACCCCCTAACTCTTCAACGTTTGGCGAAAAAAGCTAATCGGGGGGGGGATACGGGAAAAGGTGCTAGGAAGTAATCATAATTCTGTCCTGTTCATTTCCTGGAGTTAAGAGACACATCTCACAGCCCTCACTTTTATTTGGACTGAAAGTTTTATTTGAGTTCTTTTTTTTTTTCTTTCTGTAACTTAACCTGTTATGTGGCGTCAAAAATCGGATTTACAGATATTTGCCCGCCAAGTGAAATTCCTATAAAATGTGTCACTTAAAAAAAAAAATGTTTTTTCTTATTAGTGGGAAGGAGGGGGAAGGGAATAATATGCTTTCTGAGATATATTAAGAAAAATCTTGAATTTTTTATTTTTTATTTTCTCAAATATCTCGGTAATTATTATTGTTATTGAATATCTTGATGTTGTTTTTTTGTTTTTTGTTTTTAAATTGATTTTCGACTTAGACATTGGTTATAATCTGATAAATGATTTTAACGAAATCATAATAGATTTTCTCAAGACGTGCTTTAATACTTAAGAAACTATTTTAAAGTCAATTATTATGGTTAAATTGTACGGTCAATTGTCAATTATTATGGTAAAATACGTGAATTATTTCATTTCATTTTATTTTATAACCGACCCAATTTTTAACAACCGACCCAATTTTTGGATTTACAACTACTAATAACAAGCTTAAGCCCGTCCCGCCCCCGTAAGGGGGCATCCGGGGGCTCTCCGAAAGTTCGAAGTGAGCGTAACAGTTCAATTACATGAGCAAACATATTCAAAATTTTCATATTAGAGTTTTAACAAATAGGTAGAATATTGAATATGAAATCCAGAAAACAGTGCTTCTTAGAAATAAACTAAATGCAAACAAACATTACAAAGAAAATAAACAGTAACAATCAGAAGAGATATTGATTTCGCATCTTCAGTAGGGGTGCAAAGTTAATAAAAGGAAACAATTTCACATGGAAAATATAGGATGTTTGTAACTCAGAATACAATTACAGCTGGCACAACAGTACTAAAGGTATCTAATTCCAGGAATTTTTTATATTATAATTTTTTATATTTTTTATATATTTTATATATATATATATATATATTTTATATATATATATATATATATATATATATATATATATATATATATATATATATATATATATATATATATATATATATATATATATATATATATATATATATATATATATATATATATATATATATATATATATATATATATATATATATATATATATAAACTCTAGGAACACAAGTGATTAAAATTTTCAAAATGAGGAATCATATAGGGGCAGAGATTGACAAAAGCACAAAACAAAAATAAAAAGCATTTTAAGAGAAAATTCAAGTAAAAATCAAACCATAACAGGTATATTAATAAGCCGTGATTTAAAGTGTATCTTTCCTAACAAGAGGCAGCAAAAGACCATCAGGATTCAGGGAGGTTTTTTTCACAACTACTAATGTTCAGCTCCGTAGCCTTGTAATTTTGAACTTAATCCAGAAGACAAGGAATTTCCTGGAACAAGTATTGGGAGAAATTTGCCTTCGGGGAGAACTTTTGGATGGAACTAACCTGCATTTGCGTGACATGGAGATGAAGACTACGAGAACCTCCCACGGTTACCTTGACGACAAGGGGACTCCAACCCATGATCCGTCTATCACTGAGGATATTTCACGTTAGCACAGTGATCGGTGCAAGCCAAAAGCGGGTTAACACATTCAGCCAACTTCCGCGTTAACGCATACAGGGTGTTCAGTTTAGTGCGCCTTTAATGTAATATTCAATAAGACAAAAAAGTGTACATATTTGTAGCTCTTAAATTAATAAAGCAAGGAACAAAGCAAATTAGGCATTGAAATTCGAAAACATAATTTTAAAAAAAGTGGGTGTAATTAGCATAAAACCTGTTTGATTGTAGGTTAAAACTTGTATGTGTTTATCAACTTCTCTGTATCTTCCAGCACTTAAACAGCTTTTGATTTTTCGTACACTCACCTTTCTCCTCTAGGATTAGCTGAATTTCAAGTTTGTTTTTATTTTTACCCTGGTAAATTAGTTTGCAACCCCCAATGGGCATACTGTTTGTCTTCATTTATTCATAAGGATTCTAAAAATATGCGTTAAGGGTCAGCCTGTCTTTATAGAAAAACCTGTTTGAAGAGTTTCATAAAGGCTTCAATTAAAATTTCTAAAATGAAGTATCTTTAGAATTTTATAGTAAGTTTTTTTCTTCTGTAAAGTGAAATTTTGTTCAAAATAAAAATTTCGAACAAAATTGGTTGAACTGTTCCAGTGGAATCAAATTTTTAAAAAGCCATGTATTTAAAATTTAATTTCACAGGAAATTCTCAGCCAATTTCGTTCAAGTTTCGTATTGAGCCATATAAAGTTACGTTGTTTAAAAATATGTAAAAATTTATGCAACTTGCAAAACTTTAAATATTTTCGACTATTATTAAATAAAGATATAAATAACATTAAAAATTATTTTTTACGAATAATTACTTTTTAGCGAATTTAATCTTTGTGAACAAAAATTTTTCAATTTGCTTAAAGTTAAATACAATAGGTACTAGGTATTTTTTTTAAATAGAAAGGCAAAATATTTTTTTAATTTTCTACGAAATGCATTTCTTCTAACAAGTAACGATAGTTATTTCGTCACTTTGACGAAATATTTGCTCGGAGCATACACCAGAAAACGGTTTCATCAAAAACGAAGAAATTTTTGTGAAATTTGAGTATCTATTTTTTTCAGTGAGCTTTATTTGTTCTATCCACAGTGATACCACAAATCGCAACACCTACAGATAAATCTCTATTCCTCGTATTTAGCAATATATCTGGTTGTTGAGACTCATAAACCAGGAAGAATAATTCACGATTCATTACACATGCTTTATAAAACTAAGCATACAAATAATTATGACTTAAAATATAACAGCCCCTCACCTATGGATCAATTGATTCAAATCGAATGTTCAGCAATAGATTTGATTTCAATGTTTAGCTTAATTCACAAGCGCCGAGTGCGGCTATGCTGTTTCAAACACAAGTTTAACTTACTCATGTACTCAAGTCAACAAAACGATGATGTGATTGAAGTAAAAATAGAAAGTTGAAGAGAAATTGGAGAAAAAAATATGATGATCATTAGAGAACCTTTTGTTATCCAATTGGAAGCCTTATTACCCGTAAAAAACATTAATAATAATAGTAATTATTAATATGAAAATAATAATAGAAATTGGGGAAGAAAAGAAGGTCACTAAAGAACCTTATTTATCCAATTGAAAGCCTTATTATCTCTAGGAAATCTTATTAATAATAATAATAGAAACTGGGGGAAAAGATGAAGGTCACTAGAGATCCTTATTTATCCAATTGGTAGCATTATTACCAGTAGAAAACCTTAATAATAATAATAGAAACTGGAAAAAAAGATGAAGTTTCCTAGATAACCTTATTCATCCAATTAAAAGCCTTATTATCACTAGGAAACATTATTAATCATAATAATAGAAATTGGCGAAAAAAAAGTTGAAGGTCACTAAAGAACCTTATTTATATAATTGGAGGACTTATTATTTCACTGAAACCTTGTTATAACCCGTAATTCTCTAACGAAGGCAAATTTTCTATGAACTATTTCATAATACTGTCATAAGAAAAACAGAAATTTCAAGTTAGATTTTAAATACATTCACATAATTTTTTAAAAGCAACAGTTATACTATAAAATTTTTTATTATAGTTAACTGTATGTATATCTTTTTTTTTAACCAGTTCAATATATAAGACAATTTGTAATGAAAAAATGGATTTAGTAAACATCTTACTACTGGCATAATTTTTCGTTGACAAAAGTATGTGTTCTTAGATACTAAGATGAAAAAAACCCAACTTGAGTGTAACGGAAAAATATAAATATCAAAATATATCTAAAACGTATCCGACTTAAACTTAGTCAAAATGTGTTCTAACACTAATCTTTGCTTGGATCTTAATTTTTTCAAATTAAAAGTACTAAGTAGATAGTAAGCATTAATTAATTTATATTATTATTAATTTTTAAAAAAACAAAAGAAAATTAAATGTAACAGTGCGTATAATAAGCGTAATAAATGAAAATAATACGTTTCTTTAACGTAAGCCTAAATGAAAATAATACCTTTCGCTATAGTTTTGTTAATCATTTGGCGCCATTTTGTTTAAATCGCTTTCGAACACTATTTTCTTCTTTAATATCACTTCCACAAATTGATTCGCTGGTTGCAATGACGATTACTTTATAGTTTGATATTGGAACTAAAACTTCCCAATAGCCAACACATTATTTGGCGACATTAGAAATGAATTCGATCACTTTCGTGCCTCTCCAATATACCTTGCACTTGAATCGCATTCACCGTCTGCTCATGGAATGATAGTTACGCCTCTCTAAACGTGAATTAAAGGGGAAACCTAGAAGTCCCATTCTCATTACTAAGACGAGATCTTCTAGTAAAGTGGAATACCAATTAAGACAGATAAATTCCATTTATTCCCGCTGAAACTGATATCGATGGACCTTATCTGGTATTTGCTTCGATTCCAGAATTTCCTTGGGAAGCTGCTTTGCTACAGAAGAGATTAGATCTGTTAAAATCTCATATGAATTTGCTAATTACTACGCTAGTTTATACTTTAAATTGTACTTTACATAAAAGATATTGTACTTACATACTTTGAATAGTTTATGCTTGAAATACGCTGGAACTTAAAACAATATGTGAGAAATTATAATCTTAGAATTACGGTAGCTGTTGAAAGCATAAATTACGGCAGCGTATTCATAAATGTCTCAAAAATTTTTAGTTTTTATTCGATCAAATTTATTTTTTTATTATTATTACAAATTTTGAAAAGAAAAAATACTATGCGCAATTTATTGTATGGATGCCAATTAAGATATCCTATCGCCAAGGTTTTAGAACCCTTCGAACTTTTGTTTAAATCGTTTGCGACTAGCATTTGTAAAAATGTAACTTCCACAAATTGATTTAATAGTTAGAATGACGATTACTTTATAGTTAGGTACTGATACTAAAATTTTTCAAAATCCGACACATTATTTGGCAACATTAGAAATGAATTCGATCACTTTTGTGTCTCGCCAATGTACCTTTGCGCTTGAATGCCATTCACCATTTGCTTATGGAATGATAGTTATGCCTCTCTCTAAACGTGAATTAAAGGTTAAATCTAGAAGGCCCATTCTGATTACTAAGACGGGATCCTTCAGTAAAGTGGAATACCAATTAAGACAGATAAATTCCAGTTATTCCCGCTGAAACTGATGTCGAAAGATCTTATCTGGTATTTGCTTCGATTCCAGAATTTCCCTAGAAAGCTATTCTGCTGCAGAAGAGATTACATCTGCGAAAATCTCATATGAATTTGTTAATTACGCCAATTTACATTTTAAATTGTAAATAGCGAATGAAATATGCTGGTGTTATTAACTTGGAATAAATTAAATGTAAGAAATTGTAATCTTCGAATCACAGTAGGTGTTTTAAGTCAGCGTTAATATAAACTTCTATCAAATTATTCTTATTTACTTGTTCAAGTTAGCAATTTTTTGTTTTTTGTTAATATTGCTATTATTATGATTATTAAATAATTTAAGCAAAGGATTTATATAATGTTTATCAAGTCTATATTGTATTCCGTTAACAATTCTCCAAACTTAAACCTTCGGATTCTTCTTCAAAGATGAAGTAAAAAAACACACAAATTTAGAGCACAGATTTATATTTATCAAAAGTGATTGATTTTTTGATTTTTTTTTTTTTTTTGATTTTTTCAATTTTATAGAAAGTTAAAATTAAAAAAATCAAAATATGCTTGATTTCCATGCGAAAATAAAGGAAGTAAAAAATTGTTATTAAAAATATTTCAAGTTTGATTCAGCAATCAAACAAATTGCGATGTTTTTAATTCCTCCTTTCTAAATAATTATTTGCCTAATTTCGATAATGTTTTTGTTTTTCCTTCCTTATATATTTTCCGTCGAGTTAAAATGAAGGCAGTTTATCCATTTAATTTTGGAGATCACTGAAAAAAAAATTTACTTTTAATTCTATAAATTTTGTACTGAATTCGAAAAGCAACTTTAATCTTCGAATATGGGATATTTTAATTAAGTTTCCACTTAAGATCTTAAGATAATTATAAGTAGTATAAGACATAATTTATTATTCATAATAAGTACTGCATCGAAATTTAGAACAATATATTAAATTGAATACTTATTCAAAACAGACTATTTTTGACGAAAAATATCACATTTAATCATTTTATTTTATCTAAAGCTATTTTTAAAAAAATATTCTAGAGAAAAACGTTTTTTAACATGCATTTAAATAGTTTGAAGATCATTTTGAACCATAACTTATTTCAGTTTCTTATTTTTCTTTACAGAAATGGCGGCAACTGTTCGATAAGGTAAGTTAATATTATCTTTTTTAGTGAATATTTTAAAACTTTATTTTTGGTATTTAATTATTACAAATAATTAACCTATTTCTCTAATACATATATTTTCACAAAATAAACACTATCGGCTTTATTATGCAAATGTTCCACTCAGCGATTTCCGAGTAAATTAAAGGAAATCTATTAAACAAAGTCCATTAAAGAAAAATGAAAAGATACAAGAATACACTTGCGTTCTACTTTTTTTTTCCCGAAGATTTTTTTCTCCCCAACCTTTAAAATTTATTGCGACGTTTAAAACAGATGGCGCAGTTAACTAAGAGAAACTATTAAATGAGACTTTTAAACTAACCACCACTTGCAAAAACAACGCATCACAGTTTACGGGAAAATAAGTAAACTAACAAAATTTATGCTGAACAGGTCTGAAATGTAGTAAAAAGCAGTGTTTCACAGTCTTTCTATTTTGAAGCGCCATCTGTTGATTAAGTTTGTGCCTAATTTTGAAATGTGTTGAGAATAATTTTTCCTCAAATTGCATTGTCTTCTTTCGTTTTTTTTTTTTTTTTTTTTTTTTTTTTTTAACTATTAATTTTTTTTCTTTCAAATCAACAGTCATTTTTGCTGCACTTGGTACTCGTATGTATCGTTGATTCACTATATGTAATATTTAATTATTAACAAACCCTTTAGCATGTATATTTGTGAATAAATTAATTTTTTAATTAAATATCTCATTTATATTTATAATCACCATCAAAAAAAAGCATCGAATGAATTATTCGCTGATAAATTAAAAATGAACTTAATTATATGAGTAAAATTAAATACCGATAAAGTTAGACACCTTTGCTTTATAATGGTTTTCAGTCCCGTAGACCGTATTTGGAGTGTAATCATTGTGGACTTTTTCATTAATATATTTGTTCTCAGTTTAATATTTTGAGAGGGCTAATCTGTCAATCTCGCAAACAGCGGCTCAAATCTCAGCACCTACGTCACAATATATATTTCATTCTCTTAACACGTGAGGAGTTTACAGTGTCCTACATTCCTCAATTGATGACCATGGACTATTGAAATACGAAACTCTCACTCACGCATATATGGCAACACCACAGAGCTACCAACCACAAAAATAGCTTAGTATTTCTCATCACTCATGATACATGCCACCACTAGATAAACAAATTCCAGTCACTTTCCATGGTTTGCTTAACAAAAAAACTCAACCACAACTTAATTTCAAAAGTGCATTACTTTAACAAAAGGCTTAACATAACCTAACTCCAAAGTCCAGTTAAATTTCACTTCTACTGTTTTAAAATCGCGCGGTTTGTAAAAAGTTGCAAAAACTAAATAGGTTTGAATTCACGGATTTTTTAACCGTACCAGTTGAGAATGTTTTCAAATCCGTAAGTCAGAGAAACGTTCTTGACCGTAAGGTTCATGGTTAATTGGATGGACAGACTGCTGCCAGTTATTTTACCGCAATTTTGAAAGAAAAATTCTAAAATTGTTGAACACCTTTTATTTTATTTTATATTTCATAACCGTCGTTGAACAGCAGACCCAGTTTTTGGGTTTACGACTACTAATGTTCAACTCCGTAGCCTTGTAATTTTGATCCCATTCCAAAAGACAAGGGAACACCTGGATCAAGTATTGGGAGAAATTTGTCTTCGTGGAGGACTTTTTGATGGAAAAGCCGCATTTGCGTTAGATGGAGAGGAAGATTACGAAAACCTCCCATGGTTAGCCTGACGGCAAGGGGACTCTAACCCATGATCCGTCTACCACTGAGGATATTTTATGCCAGCACTGTGGTCGGTGCAAGTCGGATGCGGAATTTGTATCGGCCAGCCATCGCTGGGATCGAACCCCGGTTCACCTCGTTGGAAGGCGAGCGCTCTATCCCCTGAGCCATCGTGGCTCTGTTGAATACCTTTGAGGTGACTTATAACGTAGAATAAATAGCCAGTCAAATCACCAAATCGACCATCTTTAATACCAGCATTTACTCCAACTGGTCGGCTAAAGGTCAATTCCTATAGCCACCTGCCGAAAACTGGTGGCATTAGTAGTAGGACTTTACTTACGTCGCAGTAAGGCTGACAATAGGCTAGTGATGACTGTCTAGGAAATAAATATCTCTGAGGATGATCCGATGAGGATGATGGTCACAATTTCGATTCTCAGCTGAAGGGATGGTTCTCTCCACTTTGGTAGCCCGACGATGCAGGACCGATACCTCGCTATCTCGGTCCTTTCACGTGCTGATCAAAGTGGTCATCCACACTCTCGCTGACGTCTACTAGTGATGCTTCACTTTGGTGACCCTCCTTGAGCCGTGTCTTACCATTAGAGCACAGTTTGACCAAAAATTGGTGGAAAGACTCACCAAATGTTTGCGGGCTGTCATCGATTCAAAAGAAGAGCATCATGAAGGCGCTATACCATATCTTCTTTCACTTACATTAAGTATAGAAAAAAAATCACTTCGGGTAAATCTAGAGTGAACCAAAAAGTTTGAAAAGCAGAAAAAATAATTTAAAAATTTAAAATTTCAAACAAATTATGGCATTGGGAAAATAAGTTTGTCATAATTTGTTTGCATTTTGATATTTTGAAAACTTCAAATTTTGAGATGGCAATGGTGGTGAAACAGAATTTGCCATTACAAATTTTTCCCGTTGTATAGTGTCCTCTTAATAGATGCCTCGGTTTCGTAAAGCTGGGTGTTAGCCAAATAGTGTATATAATTAGTTTAACTAACATTATAATGTTTATTAACTAGCTGAATACCCGTTCTTCGCACGAGGTGAATAAAAAAAGGTAAATAATCTATAATTCAGTGCTGAGAAATATTACGAGAATATTATAAACTGAGAAATATTATAAACTGAGAGACATAAAGACTGATGGAAGAACTAGGTAAGTGTCTTTTTAAGAGGAGTTAATGAATCAGAGAAAATAACATAAAGTTGCTATATTAATGTAGGTATGTTTAATGAAACAGAACTGTTTTTGACTTCACTTTAATCTTAATATAACTAATCCACATTAGTTTTTAGTATGCTTGTATGTTTCTTATTCCAAATTAGGAAGTGGTAAATAAAATAAGGCAACGAATTAATAGTCCCGTCTTGTAATAAAATACTTCGGATAGGACTTTTTTTTTCGCTCTGAAAATGCCCCTTACCTGGTTCTTCTACTAAGCTTTTTTTAATTAATATAGCGAAAGTAATATAATTTTTTTTTATTGTTATTTGTTACCCTTTACGGTGGCTTTACGTTATTAAAGTAAGCGAAATTCTTTTTTGATGCTAATGCTCGCGGACCAACTCGTGATAGTCAAAATTTACCACTATCAAGTAATTTTCTCCAGTACATATCCCTTTCGAGGGGCCGTAAAACACTTATTTCCAAAGTATTGGCATTAAAACTGCTTAGTATTGGAGCAGTTTTAATAATCACCATTAAAAAAAAATATTTACGATGTTTTTATTCGTTAATTTAGAAAGAAAAAAAACCTCTCAGTGTAACATATGTAAAGAAATGCGAAATTTTTCTTCTCATTAAAAACAACCTTCTATTTTGTTTTATGTCAAAGTAACGCGAAAACTTAATTTTGATATTTCTTTTATAACAAGACTGATTACGTCTTTGAATACTGTCTAAAATTACATGCAACTCTATCTAATATTTTTAATTAAATACTTAATTTCGAGTATCGTCGGTTTTTTTTATTGCTTTATTTTTTTCTTCTTAATTTTTATCCAACTAAGGAAGAAAAAAAAACATCATATCGTTTCCTTGTCAGCCTTATGATTTGCCTAACAAGTCTTATTACTTAGACTGCTTTAATTAATTTTCTCTCTTTCGTGCTGTAAGAAATTCAACGATATAAATCAAATTGCTCCTTGAATTCCTTTGGATAGATGATTGAAATCACTACAAGGAAAAAAATATATAAAAAAAAGCATTTCATCTAACATTTAAAATTAAAAAAAAGAAAGGACGAACATGTATAGTGAAATGTTCAATTTAAGAGCGTATAGGGACTTAGCTTATTAAAAAAGTGGTTTTAGTTAATTTTAAAGCCTAATAATAATAATAATTATGATAAGAATAATAAAGATAATAGTAGCTAATAGATAATAATAGGCTTAGTAGCTTTAATAAAGTGACTTTAGTTAGTTTTTAGGCCTAGTGATAATAATAATAACAATGATAATAATAGCAGCTTATAAAAAATTATTTTAATAAATTTTTAGGCATATAATAGAAATAGCATATATATAACGATATAATAATTGGCTTAAATAGCTTATGAAAAGGGATTTTTTGCTTAATAATAATAATAATAGTGATAATAATAATTATTATAATAGTAAGTTATAGATAATAGTAATATAATGATAGGCTTAGTATCTTATAAAAAAATTGATTTTAATTAATTTTAGGCCTAACAATTATAATAATGCTGATAATATTATAAATAATAAATTATTAAAAATGCAAATAATATATTTTTTGAAATTATTGAGTAATTAAATTTCTTAAAATGAGCTTTTAGCTCAAGCAAGCTTGTACATCGTGCCACTAACCGTTTTTAATGAAAATAACACATAATTGTTGATTGGGCCATAGTTTCTGAAGTTGGATTAAATTGAAACAAACAACCGAAACATTAAATTACGAATTTAAGCGAAATATTCTCTATTTAGGATAGTTCTTAATATTCTGTTTGAGTGACTTTGATTCATGCCATGCTCTACGGTACTACGACAAATCATCAAATTTTACCAGATTTACTGAATTTTATCACACAATATAAAACCATATTTTATATTTAATTTTACCACATTTATCACCAAAGCACTCTTAGGTAAAAATTACCGACCTATTAGTATTTCCATAGAGCCAAAAACCCGATAAATTTAAACACATTTCGGTAGTTTTGGCCATCTTTTTTTTCTCAGTGAAGTTTTCATCAATAAAACCTCAACAAAGTCAAGTTTATCCCAATGCTTAATCCAGATGTCCACTTGTCTTCCGAGTCACGTTTTTAATTACAAAGCTACCGAGTTAAATATTGATTAAATCGGTTGTTCAACACAGCGGGGATGAAATTAAATAAAACGAGGGTACATATCAACATATTTTACTTCGAGAACCCGGTACATATTTTCAGATTACTGCCCGCGTTTATCTAACTTTATGAACCAACTGATATGTTTTAAGAGAAATAGCTTATGACGCTAATTCTTTACCTAGACCATTGTAGCTATAGCCTCTTCTGACTAGAGCGTTAACATAAATTTTGTGGTATATAGATCATGGGTTAAGAGTCACATTGTCAGACTCTCAACTGTAGGTTATTATGACTTCCCTTCCATTTAACCCACGATAATGTTCGTTGAAAATTCGAATGCTCGCTGTTACTTATCTGAATCTTAAGTTGCACTGAACATAAAATTAAACGACTCAAGAAACAGAATAGACTGTACTGCCCCATATTCTGTAATCTTTGGCATTATTGTAAAATGAAAAATTAGAAAAAAATGGCTTAGTTAAAAGTCATAAAAAAAAGAAGAAAACGAAATTTAAAAGTACTAAGAGGCTTTGCACGCCAACCCCCGTAACTGATTCTTATTCATTACTGTTAATTTCTTTTTAAACGTCAATATTTTCTACTAAAGAGCGAAACTTTTTGGTTTAAAAAAAATATTTCAGCTTTTAGGTAAGATCCTTTTGTTAATTATAACGACAATTACCTGGATTTGAAAAATAATCTGAAATTGAAAGAAAAAAAGTTAAGCCTAAGGAACACAGAATGTGTGGCTCAGTAAGAAGAAACAAATGAGAAGTAATTTTGCTCATTGACGAAATTTAAATAACTAAAGTCGAGAATGGTTCGTATCGCTCGTAATAAATTTTTTTATTTTTTTTTTTATTTTTCAAAATGTCACTAAAAATGTTGAGATTTATATCTGACAACACGCTATCTCGCTCTTCTATCAATCACTCACTCACTCTCTCTCTCACGCACTCTTTTTCTCTCTCTCACTCTCTTATACTCTTGATTGACACCTACTCGAGCTCAAGTTTATAAAATAACGATATAAAGGTCTAATTACGAAGGGGGGGAAATTTCTACAACAATGGATAAATAGTCTATATTTAAAGTTAAAATGGTCTCATTAAAATTATAATACAATGACAAATTCAGCCAATAAATTTCATCTCTGTAGTTGCATTTCAACGGAGAGTAGCTCGACTAAAATGATTTTTTTCTTTTTTTACTATAAGTTTAACAGATAATAATTCTCAAAGTAACAATGCAATCTTAATTTTTTTTCTTATTCCATCAAACTCCTTGTACACTTTTTCTGCTCACCTTCATAATTTCAAGTTTCTAAGTCTTATGGATTTTGAACAATAAAAGCAAAATTGTAACGTAAAGCAAAAAGAGTGAGAAAAAAATTCGCAAAACAAATGCTCTTAAAATTTCAAGAACTTTCACGCAAATCAGAACTTTGAAGAAAAAAACTCTAGGTTAAGTTCATAAATTAGCGTGGCCCTCTCAGCATGCCAAATTTCAACTCTCATTCCTGCTGCCTGTAGAGCTGCCCGTATGGTATTTTTTCCGACAAGTTTCGAGCAAATTGATAATTCTCGAACAAATTATCGAATGTCAATTTTTTTAAAACTCCATCGTAATCTCTGTATATTTTCTAAATACTTTAATCATTTTAATTGTTAACGTCGTATAGTTTTTATACAGCTAAATGAAATTTAACGTTAAAAATCTCTAGGCTATGTTTATAAATAAACCTGGCCCTCTCAACATGTCAAATTTCAGCTCTCATTCCTGCTGCCTGTAGAGCTGCCCGTATGGTATTTTTTCCCACAAGTTTCGATCAAGTTAATAATTCTCAAGCAAATTATTAATATTAATTTCGTGATTCCATCGTTATCTTTGTACATTTTTCTACACACCTTAATAACTTGAATTATTAACATCATATAGTTTCTGTACAGCTAAATAAAATTTAACGTTAAGGTAAAGACCCAAAGCAGCTGTGCCGACCCTTCCGGTTTTTTAATATAGAAGTGTTTGATACTTAAAGATATAAAAATGTTGGGTAAAACAAAGAATTTTTTCCCCAAGAACTTTGTACTGTAAGTGACTGTATTCAGTAGAGTTTAACAATAAAAATAGAAAATAAAAAGAAATTCTAAAAATTTATAGAATAAGCAAAAAATAAGATCGATATTTTATGAAGACTCTGAAAAGAAGGCAATTATTTTAAAGTTAAAAGGCTTTAATTTATTTAATTGGATGAATGCATATACAGATACTAGAAAACAGGATTTACTGTTATATTATCTAAAGGAAAATTTGCGAATTATGTTTTTGAAAACCGGGTTATACAACAATCGGAAATAAATAATGAAAGTTTTGTGATTATGTTCATATGATTAATGGATCGCTTCAAAGGATTTTTGGAGAAAAAAGTGAAATCTGAGTAAAATTGGATCATCTAGCCATTTAAGAGAAGCAAAAAACTCACATTATTTTGGTATTCATTTATTTACTTATTTATTTGCTCGAGAGGGGTCAAATGCAATCTTATTTATTTGTTTATTTTAATTTCTCGTGTTTTTTAACAAATAATTTAAGACAGAATTTTCAAAAATCCTGTTTGGTAGTTTTGACTTTAATGCTGTGTTTGAACATCATGAAAAAATGCTTATTCGAGTGAAAAGTGAACGGTGAATAAGTACAGCAGACTCCAGCGTTGTTTCGATATTTCTGTTCAATATTATCTACTATAAACAATACTTTCTTGCCACAGAATCGAAAAAAAATTATTATACATTACATTTATTACATGTGGCTGGGTGGCGCAGTTGGTTTGTCGTCGGCCTTCTGAGCCCAAGTCTGCGGGTTCGATCCCCGGCCCAGACACCGGATTTTCGGGATGCAGAAAATCCTCAGCGGTCATGTCGTATGATTACGCGGCATGTAAAAGATCCCTGGAGTGCCTCATTGGCTTTTGGCATTTCCGGCAAAATTAAAAAAATTCCTCGTGCACTTTAGAATCCAAATGGAGTCTCGGTGCTGCCATCTAGTGTGGCAGAAACTAGACCTCCAAATTAACATGACCAACGGTATCTCACCCATTGTGGTGGTCCTGAAAGAGTGGATACCACCTCTGGAGAACGCACTAGGTCTGCTCATCGGCAAGACCGATTATGCAGCTCATTGGAAATAAAAAAAAAACATTTATTACATTTTACATATATTACATTTTTATACTAATACTAGCTGAATACCCGTTTTTTGTACTGGATGACAGTGAAAAAAAGAATCAATAAACCAGTACTAAACATCACTACAAAATAATGCACAAGACTATATGACAAATACCAACACAATTAATAAGTATAGAATAATTCTAATTATTTATTTATTACCCTCCCCGGTAGCTTTATTCCATTAAATTAAGCAAAACAAGTTATTTTTTTGTTCATCCCATCATAATAATGATTAATTGTATTCAGTATTATCTGACATATGCTATTGCTCGATGCAAATCATGATATTTAAGATTTTACCACGTTAAACAAGCTACTTTCTCCTGTACTTACATCTTCTAAAGGCTTTTAAAAACTTATTTTCTCGGTATCTGTCATGAAAATGCAAATTATTAATTCAGCTTTAATAGGCACCAAATTTACTGTTCAAATACATAGAGCATATATAATGGTACTTATTAAAACTGTCCCAATTACCGTAGTGCCAGTAGTACTTATTGCCTAAGAATATATCTACGTTTAGGTGTCAATTATAGTATATTATATTTCATAACCGTTGTTGAATAGCCGACCCAATTTTTTGAGTTTAGGGCTACCAATTCTCAACTCCGTAGTCTTGTAATTTTGAACCCAATCCGGAAGATAAGGGAACTCTTGGATCAAGTATTGGGATAAACTTATCTTTTTGGAGAACTTTTTGATGGAAATAACACTCATTTGCGTTACATGAAGAGGAAAACCACGAAAACCTCTCACAGTTAGACTGATGGCAAGGGGACTCTAACCCATGATCTGTATCCCATTGAGGATATTTTACGTCAGCACTGTGGTCGATGTGAGCCGGGTGCAGAATTCTTCTCCAACAGCCATCGCCGGGATTTGAACCTGCTTCACCTCATTGCGAGGCACCGCGGCTCTCATTAATAATATGATGACTTTCTACGGTTCCCCCTAACGAATAAGTAGGTTACATCCATTAATCGAAACTCCATTAATTTTGCTTTTTAGATTATAACCTATTTCTTTTAATTTTTTTTATTGCAGTTAGCACAAATTACCGAAATTAACTAAGCCTCATTGACGCCAATAACAGTTTGACCATTTTTACGCTTTCTGACACCAATTAGCACCATTTCTCCAATGATTTTGCTTTTTAGTTGATAACTTATTATTTTACTTCAATTAGCGACAGTCGTCAAAATAAATTGCCTTTGGCGTATATAATATTGGCCTTTTTTTTCCGTCTCTCCTCAAAGAATTAACACAATTCTCTATTAATTTTGCTTTTCAGTATAATCTTTTTTTTATTATTTCGATTTCCTTTTGATTTCGAAATATTTAGTTTCATAGTAACGCGTCTTAAAAGCGAGACTTTACCCAAAATAAACACGTGGTTTCAAAAAACTGTAGAAATGCTAGAGAGATTTCGCACATTTACTTTAAATTCCGTACGCTTCCCAGATTAATACAAGATTTAATCGATTTTTTTTTTCTGACCCTGCGTATCTTTACGTTTCGTTGACTTTAACAAATCTGTGAGCAAGCTCTTCATATCTATTGAATGTTATAGTTATTCTGTTTAAGCCCACCTTCGAATTTACAACATGGGCAGGTTACAGATTGATTAAGAAGAACGCCAACTCTAAATGATTGTGGAGGATTCGTTATTACAAAATGTTAGAAAGAATATAGTGATTTTACAACAATGGGATACATGTAAGTGACGTAGTGTGGGTATCTCGATTTTGATTGGTTGTTGAAACGTGGCATTTGTTTACGGTAGCAACCGTTTGTTCCATTTTATTTCGAGTAAGCCGAACCCGTAAAGTATCAATCTTCTTTAGTGACACATTCTATACTTCTTTGCGAGAGATTTCAATACTTTCACCATATATTTTTTTGTACTTAGCACAAAGACAGGCACTAAGCCATGTAGAACATAGACAAATAATTATGCACCGAAGTTGCCACGAAACAAAATTATTTCACGGTAACAATAAAATACATAAACAAATATTAAATCAAAGTTAAGTAAAAGACCTAGATGAAAAAGATTTATATTTCAACAAATTCGATGTACGATACGACGGCGTATTTAATTGACTTCACATTAACTAACACAGAGATGCCAACTGCTCCGGACACACCAAAATAATTTTAAAAAAACGGTAAATATCTACAAATTAAATTTTTCAAATATTTAACTATTTTTGCTTGCTTTTTAAAAGGTATAGCATGACGTAAGTACTATAAAGTGATGAATTATATAAGCCCACGAATTATTTAGAAATAGTGGTGGATGAAAATCTACTAAATTGAATTTATTAAACCAAGAATCACAATTGATAAACCACCACTTTAAAATGTATATTTGCTGTCCGGAGCAAGTTGGCATCTCTGCTAACATTCTGACTTATATGGAGAAACTTTGCTCAACCTCAACACGCCATTTTGCTTATAAGCAATCAGCTGGCGCTTATGTCATAGGTCACATGTGTGAGTATCTGTAATCTTCTTCTTGAAGTGCAAGTACCCAATTGGTTGTTTTAATAAATAAAAATAAAAAAGAAAGAAGTAGTGATTTTAGTTTAAAAATTATGGTTGTCTAATTGCCAGGCTTTCTCACTGCACGCGATCGCAAATACTTACACGATCAGTTCTACTTACATGTTATTTTTAAGCATTCGCTGGCACACGTAGGGCAATCAGATGTAGTTAGAAGTAAGGCTCCTATACTATCAGAGCTGACCTATCAAGCAATATTGGAGCAAACAAGTTCGCAAGTTAACATTATGTTAGTATTAGTTATGTTATTACAGAGATACCAACTGCGCCGGACACGCCAAAATAATTTAAAAAACTGTAAATAACTACAAAGTAAATTTTGCAAATAGTTGACAATATTTGCAAGCTTTTAAAAATGTAAAGCATGTAATAAGTACTATAAAGTGGTGAATTATATAAGCCTACGCATTGTTTAGAAATAGTGGTGGATTAAAATCTACTAAATCGAACTTATTAAACCAAGAATTACAATTAATAAACTACCACTTGAAAATATTTATTCGCTGTGCTTATGTTAGCTCTTTGCTCCAACAATAAATGATAAGTCGGCCTGTCTAATTCAGGGGCTCTAGTTAGAAGGAATCGAAATCGAATCCCTTAAAAATCGAAGCTATCTTTTTAATTTCTGCGATACGAATTACGAATGTCTTTTTCATTTCTGTGATGATTGTCTACCAACATGTACAACAAGTTGTTGGTGATTTTTTGACAAAAGCATCTTACGGTGCGTGGCACGTGGTTCTATCTCAAGTGTTTAAAAGCTGTAAAAGTTTTATAATCTAAAGTACAGTTAATGATTTTTTTCTTCTTCCAGTTTGACAACGAAGGTTTTGGTGAAATTCCGTGGGATGATTTTCTTGTGGCTCTGGAGAGTCCAGACTTCCAAGAATGCATTGAGCCATCGAAGAGGGAAGTCCTGGCTTCCAAGGCCAGAGAAAACAAGACCTACGCCATCACATTCGATGACTTCGTTGCAGTGGTCAGTACTCTCTTTTTCTTAACTGCACTCCTCTATTTGTCTTGTCACTATCAATATTTAATCATTATCACGTTTTATATGAGCTTCCTAATTGCGTATGATAGTGAAATTGAATCGATTTATTATGCATTGCGTTCATTAAAATCAGTAGTCGGAAAAAAAATCAGATCTAGTGTGTATAATATTTTTGAAGGCCCCTTTAGGTATTTACGAAAAAATATTATATTAGTATCATCATAGATTGATTGAAATTTTTTGTAAAGTGAGAAAAAAATGGGTGGAGTAATAAAATTCCAATGAAGCCTAAATCGGACAGGATACCATGTCAGGTCCCTAGCACCGACATTTAAACATATTGAACTTGAAGCTGTTTAACTTCAAGCAAATTTATAAGAGATAAGATAACTTTTTTTCCCACCTTGCGATCAGTTCTGTTGAGAATGACTTTTCTGTGTTTTAAGACAGTAGAAATTAAAAAAATATTATTTAAAAATTTCCATTTCAAATTTTTATCAAATTTCAAAATTAAGATAACTTAACAAGCAAAAGGTATGAAATTATTTTGCATCTAAAAAAGGACAAAGTCAGAGGAAATATAATAATAAATTAATAATATAATAACAGATGGTTTAGAATCGGTGAGTGCATCAATTAACACAGTAATAATATAATATTAATAACAAATAATTTTGGGACAAACGAGGCAATCCCCCGACATCAAATATAAGGGGTTCCCAAAATATAAAAACAAAAATAAAGAAAATTATTAAAAAAATTTACTTTAATTTTTTGTATTACATACACTTTTCTAAATTTGATTAGAAAAATGTTCATTTTCTTCCATTTTTAAAAGGATAGAAACAAGCATCTAAAAGAATAATGTGTAGATTAAAAAAGAGGGTAATCAGACTTGTTTATTTATAAAATTTCAATTTCTGAAAAAAATACTATTTTTATACATTTTTTGGTTTAAAAAAAATATTTTATTTCATTTTAAAAAGTGTATCAGATTTCCAGGGATTAAGGGAGCCCCAATTTCTGTGCTTGCCCCGAGCCCCAGAGGGTCTGACAAAAGTATCAGTAATCTTAGCCATTCATATTTAATATTTTTTGTAAGACGGAAAATATAGTTGAGATCTTGTTCTATCAGCACAGCTATACGAAATTTTTCAATTTTTTTCTCTACTTTTCACTTTAAGTTCCACTGCTGACATGATTTACTTTTTTGCACAACTGCAGCAGAGTTATCGACAAAATCGCACACATATTCAATAATTGAAAATTTAAAAAAATAACATGATTTAAAATTTTTTTGAAAATTTTGCTTGTAAAATTAATTTTCACAAAAATCTTTTAATTTCAAAACAAATACTTTGGATTGTCTTTGTGCTGCCATCTCTTAGTAAAATACTTGTTCCTTTTTTTTTATTTATTTGAAAATTTAAATTCTTTACTCTAATTTTAAAAAATAAAAATATTGTTTTAAATTTATATAAATACTTTTAAACAACCTCAAATATATCTCACTTTATGATAACTATAAGAAAAAACTATAAATCAACATAATTTTTTTTAAATAATTTTGCTGAACTATTTTAAAAGTAAGGTTGCTGTTGCTGCTGCCATCTCTTGGCGTAACTTTTCATTTCTATTTCATATTTAATCTCAAGGGTAATTGTTTTATATAAAAATAATAACTTTTATTTATTTAATAAAGTTATAACTTTAAAATCACATTATAGGTTTTTTAATATTTCACTTTATGTGACATTTATATCAATATTTTAATTTCATCTTTAAAAAAAATAAAGGATAAACAAAAACTGTAAAAAAAGACTTTCATAGATTAATTTTATTTTCTATATTGGTTCTTCATATACTAGTCAAATTTGAAATTTTTTACTGCGAAATAGATTTAAGTTAGGTTGTTTTTTTTTTTTCTCTTATGCAGCTTTTGAAAACCAGCTTTCTCTATACCATTTTTTTAAAATCTATATAATTAATATAAAAATTTTTAAGTCCATTAACTTCATGCCAATTATATTATATATTATCTTAAACTACTATAGGCAAAAATCTACTTCAATAACATTTAAAGTAAATTTTAAATCTTACTTTAAAATTATAGAAGTGTGCATTTGTCTTATGAGTTTTAGTTATGTTATTAAATTTTTTCGTATTATTTTTGCTAAAATCTTCAACAATTTTCCCCAGTCACTTAGTGAATTAATAAAAATAATATCTAATTCATATTAATTTAAATTAAAATATGCTTTTCAAACAATAAGTTTTCAACTTCAATTATAAATTTTCTTCAGCTGTCATAAAATCATATTGCTGTTATCGTTTAATAGTGACATTTATTCTCTTTAATGAAATTAGTCACTTTAATCTTTCTTTTAATTGCAAATATTTATTTCTTCAAGTTTCAAAACCAATTCAATCGTCAAAGTACTGAATCATCTTTTGCAGAAATTCGCATTTTGCGCTTAGTCATAAAAAATTTTATTCGGACCCTTTTAAAAAAAGAAAGTTCACAACTAGTAATAGCTCTATGATATAACATTTATATTTTTAAACATAGTAAAAACTAAATGGATAATAAAATTTGACAATTTAATTAACAAAAATTAGATAAATTATTACGTTGTAGCAGTTTCTACTATTTTTATCAAACTTTTACTGCAGTGCTGCCATCTACATTACATTGTTAAAAAGGTTTAATTTTAACTACTAGAAATAATATAATTCTTGTGTGCTTACGGCAGAAAGACATATCGCTTATATTTTTCTTTATTAAAATATACATAACAACGTTTCTATTTACCGATTAAAATATTTCAGCAAAAATAAATGTTTTGATTTTTATATGAAACTAATCTCGTGAAATATTCCAATGTTTCTAGTTCCAAACATTTTGTGAAGAAAGAGATTATATTTTCTAACCCAAATTTTTATTAGTTAAACTTGTAAAGACTGACTATAAAATTACTCTTGCAATGAAAAAAAATAGCATAATTAAACTTTAGAGCAGATTAAACCATGTTACTTGTAATATTGAAAAAAAAACTAGCTGTAGTGCTGCCCTCTATTACGGAAAACTCAAACATTTGATTGGACAAATTTTGTTCATGTGAGCTAATCCTAAATATTATATTAAAATTATTAATAATGTTTTTTTTTTTTTTTTTTCAGGAAGGGTTTTATGTTAAGCTTCTTTTTAATGTTTTAAGGAAAAAGTATTTAAAAATATTTTTACCTGAATTCAAGTACCAGAACAAATATTTAGAAAGAATTTTTCATAAAAATATTATCATATGAACATTTTTTTTATATTATTTAATGTAATAAAATTATTTGAATAGCTATAAAGCTGAATTAGCTATGAAATTTTTTAAAACCCTTAAATTACCAAATAATCATCCTTAGAAATTAAATTGAAATTTTGAAGCTCTGTATAAAAAAATAAAAAATAAAAAAAATAAATAAATAAAAATTCGAAATCAAAATTTGTGTATTAATTCTAAAATATTCTTTATTAATAAAATATGAGAAGTGAAAATAATTCATTTAAGGAAAATTTAACTTCAGGCTCCAACGGTAATAAAAGAGATTTTTGAAAAGTTTCAAATAATTCCCGGAAATAGGTTTTTATCGATCTCCTATTCAAAAAATTAAAATCAACTTCAGAGGATTTTAATTCTAATACTTTAATTCCTAAATATTTCATGATTTTTGTTTATATTGGTTACTTTTTTCATTTATTTTTACATATTTTTTTGTTTTTTTAAATGACTGCTAGTAGAAAATTAAAGTGCTTCAGATGAATTTTATTAAAGCTCTATATGCACAGCTCAATTGAGAAGTAGGGGAAATGAATAATGATTTTTTTCCTACATATTTTGAGTTTAATGAAAAATCGTCATATTTTTACACGTTGTCGTTTGAGAACGTTTCAAAAATATACAAATTGCATGAATAATTTTTAAGAAAAAATTATAATTAAATGAAAAAATAATTTCAAGCATTAAATGAAATGTTTGTTATTATTTTTAATTTTTTTCGGTAATACTTAATTTTATTCCATACCCCCCCCCCTCTATTTCCGTTCTCGACAACTTACTATTAACATCAGTATTCAGTTTTATCAATAACATCAAAAGGTATTGCACTTTCTTTCATTTTCTTCTTGCGAAAATTTATTGCGATTTTGAAAATTGTTTGTTCAAACGAAACATTCCTACTAGTATATAGACATTTCTGCCTTTCATAAAGTACAGAGCTGCATAATTCAGTGTACAATTCTTTGACAAAAGCAGGATGCGTATTTTGAATCAGAATGGTAATCCAGAATTTTTAAAAAAAAAAATCTTAATCTTATCCTAAAATGTGTGTATAACAACACATGTATACAACTTATGAAATATGGATAACGTTAAACTCGGTTTAACAATAATTTCCTCTACTGTTAGAAATTTTCGTTATAATGAATGTTTACTGTAAATTAAATGTATTTTCCGACGTAAAAGTTGATTTTTTGCACCTGTTAAGCTACTTATTTTTGTTATCGAAATGACAGATTTTGTGAATATTTGTTGTGTATGTCGGCCTGCAAATCGACAATAGGTAAAAATTATTTTTTTTAAAAATATTTATATGTATCTAAAATACAACATAAATAAAAAATAGTTTACATCACTGTTTCGAGGTAGATACATTTGTAAATTGATGAAAAGCAAAATTTATTACGTAGTAGTTCAATATCCATTCTTAGTTTAATTCCCGTTTGATGAAATAGAGTTGTAAGCTAGCAAATATCACTTATATTAACTTTTAATTCATTAAAAAAGGCAAAAACTTCTTTTAGTAATGCGTAAAGTTAAGGCTATGAGAAAAACGTGTTTCTCACACATCCCTCCCAAACGAAATAATTGAAAACTTCTGAAAACCTAGGGGCTAAAATTATTCCTTGCACCCACTGTCTAAATTTTAGGACCCTAGCACAAATGATTCTGGGCAAGAAATACGCCCGAACTCTTTTTTTTATTATTAATGTAGATAAATTTAAAACAACAAAGGGGCAAGCGTAAATTTCAATTGAGTAGCAAAATGTTTCTTCAAATAATCTCATACTTGCACTGTTTATCTTAGAATAAAAAGAAGCAGCTAAATAATTCGATTTGAAATCAATATTAATCGACATTCCAAACATTCTTCTCATCAAGGCCGGATTAACCATTAAGCACACTAAGCACGTGCTTAGGGCACCAGAGGATAGGGGGGCACCACAAAGCCAAACTAAATCTTCACGGTACATAATTTTCTTTTTTTCTTTTTTTTTCTTGAAACATTGATATTATAAATTTATTATTTTGAACTTCCATTTTAAGAGTAGATAATAACCATTTCTAAGTACGAAATTTCACATAATAATAATAATAAAAAAAACGAAAGATGTTTTGTATCAAAAGTTTTGGTCTTATAATGAAATTAGGTAGGGAATTTCTATGCGATAAAAGCTCTATTTATTTATCCATCACAATAATTCTATAACATACTGCCACGATTCATGTTTACAGAATATTTTTCGAAGTTGTAGCAAGGTAATACTTCGGCAATTTGATTTTTTCACGACAAAAATTTGATTTACAATACTTTGATATAAAAAATTGATTTTTGATGCGAAAAAAAAAACTATGTCATGCACGTTTGCAGTTCTCGTGCATGTTTTTGCTTATACTATATAAAATATTCGTTTATACTATACTTTTAATCATATTCTTATTGCAACTGGAAAAGAAGTCATCAAATTACGTAAAGGTTGTGTTGCAAAATTTTATTTCAAAAATTTATGTCAAAAAAATTTTTTCATTCACTAAATTAAGAAAAAAGAGCTGTGTTTAAGTATCAATTTTCGAAATTTCTTTGCGGAGGAGAGGTTAAATTTGCGAAAAATATGACCACACACTTCGCATCACTTATGATTTTTTTTATCTATATATATCGAATATCGAAATTAGATTTTAAGATTTAAAATATATACTACGAAATATGAATGCATGCAGCTAGTTTTTGAATAAGGAAAGAATTATAGGTTCCTTAGTCCTTATAGTCTTGTATAAATACAAATGTTATAAAAGTTGAGCACAAAAGATGTGTAAATTCACAATGTGAACCGGATGATCGTTGACGGGGAAAAATATGTTAAGAAGAATACCCATTAAAACTAATTTAATGTTGAAATCAAATGTAAGAAATAAGTAGCAATAAAATCAAATTTTCAATCATTGAATTGGTTTTAGTGCAAGTAAACTATATTTTGTACATCTTATAACGAAATTTATATAAATTAAAATTAAGAAATAAGAAAAGTACTGAAAATTTCAAATTTAAGAAAGATATTAAACATATTTTTAAATTCAATTAATAAAAATAACTAATAAGGAAAATCCTTAATGATAATGATTATATCTATATATATGCAATATATGTGTGTAATTTCATCAACTTTTATTATGATAATTATTTGAACATGTAAATATTTTGATTATAATAATATTATTTCTGTCACGAAAAATAAATTTAACAGTTGTGCTTAATTTTTACTTGTAGCTGGTGTGTACATCAGAATGAAATAAATAAATAATTAATTAAGGTATTTCCATTGTTCATTTAACTTTTTTTTAAATAAAAATTGATCATTTTGCATAAAGGAGTGGGAAAAATATTGTTGTTCCTGTTATTTTATTATAAGTAACAGACTGCTCGTAAACGTGGCTCAATTTAACCTGATCTTGCTTTCTGCCTATAACAAACAATCCAGTAAAACAGCAAAATCTGTATGTTGCCAGCATTCGATTCCATGAATTCGAAGGTTCCTGAAAAGGACCACCGTGATTGTCACCGAAAATATGTGTTAGAATACAAAGCTAAATTTTTGGAGAAGAACCACTTTAAGGACAAGAAGGGTGCATATCTCAGAAAATTCAAATTGTTTTCTTGTCTTCCTTTCGAGGGGGGGGGGAGGTTAGAGATACAAATAAATGGTGACTTAAGATTGAAGAAAGTGGGAGATCTAGGAAAAGAAAAGTTTCTTGATTGACATAATTTTTAACCAATACCATTATTTATGCTACAATCAGTAACTAATTTCCCGTATTTACACATCCCCGCATATACGTGAATGCACTGAATCCTACATGAATGTACAGAAAAAGTTTATTCTACTAAAACATTATTCTAAATTATTGCTTTTGAAAGCATGCTGTAATAGTGTGAAGCTGATGTTGCTTCAGGTAGTACCTGAACCCTTCAAATAATTTTATCAATAATTATTATTTATCGATCAGTATTGATTTTGTCTAAATCAATATAAGTGAAGAGTTTAATTTTCCTATAGTATTATATTTTAATAATAAAAAATTAATTAAACTTAAATGTAAAAATAAAATTACAATTATTAAAAATTATATAATTTTTTTACATTTTAAGCATTCTATTACACAATAATACTCAAAAGTAATAAAAACAAATTTCAAGTTTTTGTTAAAAATACGTGACATGTTTTTTAAGAGGGGCTGAGTATTATAAGTTTTAAGAAGTAGTAAACTTTTTTTAAATGATTGATCTTATCGAAATAAATTTCATTCTATGACGTTATAATTAAAATAGTTATTCGATTTAAAATGAAAATTTTAGGTAACAGTACACAAATTTTATTTCGATTTATTTTACGAATTTGTCTTTAAATGTTGTAAAGAATATGTAAAATATTTAGTACATAAAATTTTAGTAGGCAAAGTAGATTTTAGTTGGTTTAAGATAAATATTGGTTTAAAAAAATTGCATACATATGATTATTTACATTTATGACTATATTTTTCCAAACCAAAAATTATTTTCTATAAAACTTATGTGGTATTATGTACGCGTATGCATACAGGAATAAAAAATATCGTAACGCAAAAAATAAGTGAATAAATTAAAAATGATGGTCTGTTATTTTCTACTGATTATTATTTAAGTTCAGTTTTTATATTATATTCATTGTTGCTATATTATGTTTTTGTTTTGCATTATAAAAACACGAATGTTCTGAATTTGTAAATTTACTTATTGAAAATACTTTATTTGCTTATTGAAAACCCGAATGTTCTGAATTTGTAAATGAAAATCTGATCATTGAATTTATAATTATTTAAAGTATTTTGTTTATGCATTTATTTATTTATTGAGGACAGAGTGTTTATTTACTGTAACAGCTTTTTCAGACCTAAGTTTCTGCTATCACTTATGAGAATTTCAAGTACAGGTTTAATGCATTAGTTTTAAGTGATTTCCATCAATTTTTCTAAATGGTCATTTTTCACTAGTCAAATTAAGATTTAATTTATAGTAATTTATTGCTCTTAAGCTCTTCTGTACCTTTGACAGGTCAACTAACTACGAGAATGTCCAAAATATAAAACAAAATAGTAATAATTCTATTAGATAATTAGTTCTGTTTTCCACAGATGCAATCTAGAGTGAGTTGTTAATATGAAATAAGTTCATTTCTGATTTTTAATCCAGATTTTATAGGATCATTAAAGATAATTGTTGCATTTATAAAATTACTCATCACTATTTTTCCCCTCATTTCTCTTCCTATCATTATTAATATATTAGGTTTAATAAGGAAAAAGGAATAATGAAAAGCATTATTATTTGTAAAAGTTATGCTGTATTATATACAGTGCGTAAAGTAAAAAAACATAAAAAACCTGAATAACTCCTGATTTAATGATCGGATTTTAACTTACTAGATTTCAATCTAAGTGGTTTGAGGGCCAAACTTAAAATATGCTAATTAGTTGGTGCAGAAGATATTTTTTTAAGTTATGAAATCAGGCAAACGTGCTTCCTCTACCTACATATATAGGGGAGAGTCGGGTAGCCCCGCCCAGCGGGTACTCCCGCCCACTGTCAATTTCATATGTATAGAATATTTTTTCAAGTCAATGGGCCATCGGACATTAATTGTTATATTAAACAAAGATTATTTTCAAAGTTTCAAGTATTTATGTAGCTCGTAACATGGTAAACAATAGTTTTGAAAATATGTTGAATACAGTAGTCATGAAATTAAGAAAAATTGGTTGAATGTTTCGATTAAACTTCATTTTAATACTAAAAAAATAATTTTATTTATACATGCAGCATTAAAGTATGTAGTCTTAAGTTTAATTTGCACAAAGAAAGAAGTTTGTTAGTAAAAAATTGTTCGAGTAATTACAAATTTACAAAAAAATTGGATTTCGGGTAGCCCCGCTCACATGAATGTCGGGTATACCCCCCAATTTTATTTCGTCGATAAATGTACGGTTGCAAAGATTATTATATTATTGCTTCAAATTTGAATGTTATATGCATTTTTAACAACAAATATATGTTTTAATATTATATGAAACATAAATTTATATATTTAAAAATGAAAAATTAAATATTTTTAAAATGTAATTGATATATCCAAATTAAATTTAATATCAAGAAATCATAAATATTATGATAAGCTATTTGCTTACTTATTTATTTTCACTTATTTCTGTACGAATCAATCTACAGAAGCATTTGAATGCAATCAAAATACAAAGTGAATTTGTAATTTTATAAGAAGTATTTTATATTAAGTTTATAAGAAGAGATCAACCAAATAAGTTTATATTGAAAAGCAACTATTGTTATTAATTATTGTTACTTAAATTAAATTATTTTCGTTACATATTTAAAATAAATATATATTAATATTATAATATATTAATATACATTAATAATGATAAAAAGTATGACATTTGTTGTTATTAAATGATAGAATTCACTAAAAGTATATAAATATGTAATAAATAAAATAATTTTGTGATAAAATTGATAAATGAGGAAAAATGGTCATTCTCATTTACACCTGAAAAAATAGCCAAAAAACTCAATTTTTGTAACTGGGCGGGGCTACCCGACACATTTTGAAAAGAGCTGAAAAACATGTTTTTTTAAATTTCTATTTTTTTAAGTTTAACTACTTTTTATTTTATTTTATTCTTTTTGCATTATTTAATTAGATGATAAAACAATAGAAACATACAAAAATGTTGATTATTACTCAGTATTATACAGAAATATAAGCAATGCTCCTTAAGTGAGCGGGGATACCAGACTCTCCCCTAAATGTTGTTGTTGTTGAATTTGGATATTTGCCTCTCAAAATATTGATGATATTCACAATATGGAAATTAAGATCCCAAAAGTTTTTTTAGGTTGAAAGTTTGGACTCTTTTATTCAGTTGCAGTTTTCATGCATTTCGCCATGTTTCGAGAACTTTTGAAACGAATTGAAAAAATTTTGCACCTAATAATAAAATTCATTAACCTAAAAATAATTCCCTGTCAAAAATAGTTTTTTTTAAATTATTTATTCTTAATGGTCGGAACAATTTTGAATTTAAAAATATACAAATTTTTACATAATTTTAAAGAATATTAATTTAAATGGTAAAATATTAAATTTGAACGAAATCTGTCGAAAAATCTTGAGAAATTAAATGTTAAATATATAACTTTTTTAAAATTGAATAATTAAGGTTTATTTGATTGATTTAGCACACATTAAATTTTGTATTTTGTCATTCAAAATGGCATTTGTTAAATTTTCAATTTAAAGTTCATTCGACTATTCTCTTAAAAAATAAAATAATATGAAATTATTAATACTTCTTAAAAATTATTTTTACAAGGAACTATTTTTAGGTAAATGAATTTTATTATTGTGTGCTAAAATGTTATAGTTCGTTTGAAAAATTCTCGAGATATGGCTATTTATTTCGAGAGTCAAGAATTCGAATCCATTGAAAAAAAAGGCATGCTTTTTTTAGAAAAAGTACTTGTCTGGTTTTTTAATTTAAAATATTTTGAGTCTTAGTATATAAAAGTTCAAACTTTCGATCATAAGTTATTCAAAGTGTTTTCTTTTTTGCACATTGTACATACACACAAACATAAGTTATTTTTTTAATATTAATTGAAAAGTTTTCAATTGATTCTATTTAAATTTTTTTTATTTAATTTGAATAAATACTTTTTTGTACAAAAAATTTTGAATTAACCCGTGACTTAATACTAGATATATTTTAATTGTTAGAGGGGGGTACCAATATATTTTCAGTGCTTAGGGCCTCAAGAGGTCTTAATCCGGCCCTGCTTCTCATTAATTACTGATTTTCTTCGTTCGAAAAAATATTCTGTGGGACTGGTGTGAAAAAACAGAGGTAAGGAAGTCACATACTATTTTTAAAAAAATAATGATAATACTGTTGAGCTTAAAATTTTTTGCCCCTTAAATTGCATCAAATTTCACCATTGCATGTCTGAAAAGTATCTCCGCTGAAGGGTTTAGTTTTTATACACATTTAAATTATATTTCCCATTCTTGGAAACTCGGTGTTAATTTTTCTGTATTTGTTTATTAATTATCTAAGCTAGATTAATGTATTCATGTGGTTCTTCATTTAACTATTCTTAACTTAGAAACATTAAAAAAAGAGTGGGGGGAAAACGATAACAGCAACTTGACCTGGTTCTTTTTCACCACTGTCCTATAGTATAATGTCCATCAAGATAGGTTTTCGCAATGTAGGGTATGATGAGATCTCTCTGCTAAAAGGATGGCAGCAGATGTTCGATGGTATGAAACAGCTGTTCCATTCTTCAGGTATAACCTCTCGTCCTGCCCCCCTGCCACATCTTCTGTTGCCATGCGGACAGCAGCCCAGTTGCATTTTGGATGGTATGTTTCCGACAGTAGTATCCAATAAATAGATAATAATGTCTTTGGGTGATGCCGATGCCTTCTTCGTGTTGGAATGTGACATTCGTCTGGTTTTTGGACGTTGTAAATCAGTTCATACAATGTGGGATGAGCAATTCGAACACAAAAGAATTTTTTTTTTCTCCTTAAAATCTATTGTCTGACAAAAGAGAAGTCTTAATTTTTATTTTCTAGAAGAAAAATGTTACTTATGCAGAATTTACAACCACCTAATGGCGTGAGATAATTTGGCATCCTAAAGCGTTATTAACACTAGAAAGACTGAAAATTAGTATATATACCCATATTGTCCAGAAGCAGTCAAAATGGCTGAATTGTGAATGAGTAAAGAAATTTGTTTAAAATTAATTTTTAATATTTTTATATTATTTACAGTTATATAACAAGTTATTAGTTAATATTAACAATAAAAAAATTATATGTTGTACAAAAAGTCACAAAATTCTAAGAAATTGTGTCATTATATGCATCATTGGTTTTCTAATTAAAATTAAAAGCAGTCAAAATGACTTCCTTAGGCAATCTAGTGTTAATATGCGTCTGATTTTATTCAAAACATTAAAGTTTGAAATTGAAAATTTGATGATGATTTTTAAAAAAATTTAAGAGCATTTTGAATATTGCTTTCAATCAAAAGATAATTGGAATTTAGGATAGAAAAATAAAGGAACAATTTACAAGAAATTACTGAATTTTAATATTCTTTAAAAATGAAATATAAGCTAATTTATTGTATGGTTATATTAAGTAATATTTTGATAATAATTAATTAAGTAGATAAAATTAAATTAAAAATATCTAAAATATTCAAAATGTGAAAATAATCAAGAGTGAGTTCATAAAAAAAAAAGTTTTAATATTGAAATCAGATGGGAAAATGTTACTTTTGACCCACAATCTCTTTAGATTCAAAGTATGAATCTAGAATCCCTATATCCCTAATGAATTAAACTTAGCTTGATTCTTTTATATGAGAATTGTTATGATGACTATTATTTTTATATTGAATGTTATAGTAAATCAATACGTAATAAATTCTTAAATATTATGGTAATATTATTTCTTATTTCGTTTCAGTTAGAATTCCTATTAATGACTTTTTTTTTAAAAAAAAAAGAAAAAGTAGTTTCTTATATATTATTGTTAAAATTCTTGCTTATTTCTTTTCAATCGGAACTGTTATTAATGACTGTTATTTTCTTACAAGTTTTCTTAAATCACAGTTGGTATTAATCATGATTTTTTTTAAAATATATAAATAATTTCTTAAATATTATGCGTGTATGTAGATTTACAATACGGTTTAGCTACTTTAATTAATTTAGCTTCTTCAAATCAAAAGTAACTTTCACATAACTAGCAATATGGTTTAGATGTATGTAGCTAGTTGATTTCCTCATCTAAGCATAATGACACATGATGATATTCATTAAAATGTTTCCTTTTTTTTTTTTTTTTTTTATTTATTTATTTAAAAAGCACACTTAAAACAACCTATTTTGGGGCATTGCTTCCAACGCTACTTAAACTACATATAGTCTCGTATGGGTACTGTATAGGGAAATAATGAACAGATTGGGACTATAATTATTTTTTTCTGTCAAAAACATTGCAGGTGAGTGACAACTGAACGGTGATTATCCAATATCACTTCACATTCAACACATGCTATTCTCATTAACCGTTGATCACTCCACTTCATATTTACTCATGCGTGTGTCAATTAGTTTCACCAAGACGAGTCTCCATATGATATTATACCCCTTCCCCCCCTTGATAAATCTTCGACCCCGGGGACAAGGGGGTGCCCCATCCGCCGGATGAATCCGTTCGCGTGGCCCCTTACACAGGCAGCTGCTCGATCGTCTGCTACGTCGCGTGGCCTGCACGAGTTAGCGGTCGGAAAAAAACACGAAGATATAACTTTTTTTTTTATTATTTGATGTTATTATTACTTTTTACTCCTTCCTGTAAATGGGTTGTTTCCTTTTTCCGTTTTCGGGAAAGGTAAGATCCCCCCTCCCTTTTTCTTGATTTCCGCTGCGGCGCATCTCTCTACCCGAGTTCAAACGGAAATGTCAAGAGATGGATATGAATGATCTTGTTGCTGCTTCTTGTGGATTATCGCCTTATAAAACCTTAAGTTTTATTTAAAAAGGAAATTTGCTTTTTGTCTACAGTTAGTGCTCTGTATTTTGTGTCGGTAATAACTATCCCGTACGTGTTCGAACATGCACGTGAAGCTACCATGGCAATGCTGTCATACTGACTACCAAAGTCTTATTGCATTTTTAGCATAAATTACGCAATTGTAATAATCATAAAATATCAGCCATTTTGAGAATGTTTGCCGTTGCAACATTGTTGTACTTTGAACAGAAAACTTATGGTTTTTGTAGTCCGATTTGAGGTAGTCTAATAAAGTACGAGTAAGAGCTCCACAAAATATTAGATATTATGACAAATATTCTTTAATCTTCCATTGCAATACTGCACAAAAGTCTCCTTGCATTTTTAGCACAATTTGAACTAGTTCGAAAGGCAACCCTAAAAAATACCAATAATCTTCAGCACTATTCTTTAGTTATAATACTACCGTAATAAGTCTCATTGAATTTTTAGTAAAGTTTGAAGTATTGATATAATTTGAAAGGAAGACACAAAAAACAGCACTCATCTTGACAAATATTCTTTTATCTTTTATGGCACCACTGCTTTATTAGGCACAAAAGTTAGTGGTGTTGCTTTGTTAGCACAATTTGAATAATTAATATTTAGTGAGAGGCATGCACACAAAAAATATTAGTAATCGTCACTAATATTCTTCACTCATAATACTACCATAATAAGCACTAATCTTGCATTTATATTATATTATCTTATTACATGTCTTATTAGATTTTAAGTAAAATTTGAATTATTATATTATATATGATTGGAAATATTTCAAGAGGCAGCCGCAAAAAATTGCACTTCTCTTGACAAATATTCTTTTATCTTTCATTGCACTACTGCTTTATTAAGCACAAAAGTAAGACTTATTGCATTTTCAGCACAATTTGAATCATTGATATTTAGCGAGAGGCATAAAAAATATATATATATTAGCAATCTTCACTAATATTCTTCTATTATAATGCTGCCGTACTAATCACAAAAATAATATTGCATTTTTTACATACTTTAATTAATTGATATTATTAAAAAAAAATAGGAAATTGTGATGAAAAACTTAATATCCCTCCAAATGCTTCTTAAGAGTAATAGTTTTTGTTTTTTCAAAATTAAACCTTGATAACGATAGAGAAATTCTGAAAATGCGAAATTTACATAAAATCGTTTAGTCAGAAAATTAAAGTATTTACTTCCAAATTCAAAAGAATAATAGTTTTTGTTAAATTAATAAAACTTACACAACTGTAAAAAAGTCACTAATTACTAATACTATGATAACCATAGTTGTTACTAATAACTATAAAAATTTTATATCCAAAAATTTTCTCGGCTGATATTCTAATTTAAATTCAAATTTGAAATTTTATTTTGGCAAACGATTCTGAAAATCTCTGCTGAAAAAATCGTTTGCCTTAGAACTGTATTATTTTTCAAACTTGCAAATCTTAAACGATATTTAAATAATTCAATTATGAAAATTTAACTGTAGAATTTTAGATAAGGCTCAAGTCGTCTGAGATGATTTTTTTCCCTTCTTATTTTTTTTCTTTTTTGTGTCTAGAGCGAGCGATCTATTAGTCCACAGTGAAAAATGACATCTATGTCACTTTCGCATTATCGCGATAAACATATGTTGCTCATTTATATGCTTTTGATCAATATATCCTTTTTTCATCTTTATTCTTGCATCTGATGCAGAATTGTCATCCGTATCTGCGAGAAAACCCATTACTTTCGTTTCTCTTCTATTTAGCCCATTTACTCTTCTCAACTCCATCGGGAGATGTTTTCGGAAACTGACATATTTAAAACCAATTCACACTTAATGAATTCTTATAAAAATTTAATGTAGAGGTAGGTATAATAGTGCTAAAAAATATATAATAAATTTTTGCAAAAATGTATATATGAAATAGAGGGATGCGTGCAATGTTTGAGAAATATTTAATAAATCTTGCTTAAATCTATAATAATAAAATAGAGAAGTACACAATAATGTTGGAGGAATTTAATATATATTAAAGTAAAAATTAATAGATAAAGTAGAGATATACAAAATAATGCTAGATAATACTACATTTCTTTCTTTCTTTATTTATTTGTTTAGGTTTGGTTAAAACCAAACTCTTATCTCCATTATATTTTACTTTAAAAGCTTAGTTCTTCATTTTTTATTTCATTACTTTTGTTTATTAATTGGTGGTACGTGTTTGTTAGTTGGTGTTTGTCGGAAAGTTGTCAAAATTTTGATATTGCAATACATTTTATTTGCATCATTTAGAAAATAATTGTTGTTTGCATTGGCATTAAAGGCAGAGCTTCAGTTGAAATTTGAGCTCTCTACCTACTCATAAGTGGTCGGAATTTTGATTAAAAATAAATTATATCTTGCTATAAAATGGCGTGATAAGCGGTCAGGAGACAATTGAAACTTGCATTATCATTAGAAATGGTTAGGTCAGAGATTTGCTTAAAATAGAGATTTGTTTCCTCTTACTTGACGAAAAGTGGTCGAAATTTTGATTGCGAGAGCCTACTTAAACAGATACGAGGTTGAATTCGCAAAACACTATAAATAAGAATACAGTTTTAATGGGTAGTATCTTGGGGGAGGGTGAATTAGTGGCGAAGGAGAGTTTCACAAAATTTACTAAGAGCTTAAAAAAAAAAAAAAAAAGAAGGAAGAGAAAGGAAAAAAAAGAAGGAAGAGAAAGGAAAAAAAAGAAAGATAAGAAAAATAAAATACAAATGTAAAAAATATCCAACGCTTTTATTTCTATCAAAATTTAATAAAAATGTGCAATTTGAAGAATTTTCATGCCATTTTTCTGTTCGCTTAGATCAAAGAAAGTTTAGAAAGTTAAAAAAAAAATCACAAAAATCCACAGTTTTAGTGAGGTGAGGTAATTGCTATGAAAAAAAAAATGGTTACCCAACTTACATAAATAACGCCGTTCCAAAGAAAACGTGTAAAGCAAGGAAGTCAAAATAGCCATTTTATGTGCAGCATAATCAGATTTCGGCAGAATGTTCCAACTGTAAAAAATCTGTCACCAGATATGAAACAAAAAAAAAGAACGAAAAAAATTAAGGGACAGGGGGGTGGGGAAATGTTGCAAACGAAACGGACCACGTGGTGAGAGCCCATGTCACATTTAAGATGTTATTTTTAGTTTCTCTTATAGACTAAATCTCAAAATACACCCTATTTTACTCCACTAAAAATAATAAAATGTGATTAAACTCCCTGAATAACGAAAGTGAAAGGATGCTTTTCCCTTAATCTATCTCTAGACTTCCGGATGTGGTTACGATTTTGCTGCCATGACTTATAATTTTTTTTTTTTTTTTTGTGAGTGGCAACATGGCAGTGACTGAGGGATTTTGCGGTGACGTGGTGATGCTGGTGACGGTGAATTATGACGCGTGCGACAGATGTTGGTGATTAATTTGGTATTAACGCACGTGACCTTTAAGAAATGCCAAAAATGACAAAAATTTACTTTGATAAAATAATACGCAAGCAACCAAAACTTGCGTCATATCTTAGAAATAGGAAGGGATTTTAAAACTGAGTTAAACAATTGAAGTGCGAATTTGAAAAATACGGTACTTAACAATTTTCTTTGTTTGTTTTTTTTTAAATTCTGTTTTCTAATAGTTAAACTAATTTCAGTCGTCTATAACTTTTTCCTCTCCATGTAACGCAAATGCGGGTTAATTCCATCAGAAAAGTCCTCCGCGAAGGCAAATTTCTCCCAATACTTGACTTGATCCAGAAGTTTCCTTGTCTTCTGGATTGGATTAAAAATTACAAGGCAACGGATTTGAACATTGGTAGTCGTAAACTTGAAATTGGGTTGACTGTTCAATAGCGGTTACAAAAATAATTCTTTATAACTGAGCCGCGGTGGCTCAGGTTATAGAGCGTATGCCTCACAATGAGATGAACCTGGTTGATGTGAATTTTTTTCCTGGTTCACGCCGACCACAGTGATGATGTAAAATATCCTCAGTGGCAGACAGATCATGGCTTAGAATCCCCTTGCCATCGAGGTAATCGTGTGAGGTTTTCTTCACCATGTAACGCAGGTGCTAGTTTGTCTCAGTGCTGGATCCTGGAGTTCCCTTGTCTTCTGGGTTGAGTACAAAATTACAAGGATACGAGGTTGTACAGTGATAGTCGTCAACTCTGAATGAGGTCGGCTGTTCCACGCCGCGGTTATAAAATAAAATTGTCTAAAACTGCTTTAGAATAATTAATGAATATAATTAAATGATTTTATTAATGTATTATTGTGTTAGTCATATTATTGTATTAGTCATATTCGCGTGAATTAATGATTAAATTTACATCTTTCCTGATGATGAGCATCGAGCTTGTAAATTATCTCTTCGCTTTCGTCTATTTTATTTTAAGCAAAGAAAACTTTTTTTTTCTTCCTTTTTTTTAAAAAATAATTTAAAAAATTGCTTACCTTTGAAAATTTCTAATTTTTATGCCCCTAATTTATTTCAATTACCTATTTACATTTCTTATCGATTTTTGTCTAAAATATTTGTTATTGCTATGAACCTGTGGGATAGAATTGTAAATTCTTTATACTTATATCATTTTTTCTCCAGGGAACGATTTGTCCTCAAGCTAATTGCCGAAGAATGATTTATCCGTTTCTTAACCCTTTGTCGCAGAATTTTTAATAAAAGTATTTTTCATACTTTTTTCACTATTTTGAATTTATTTAGGACAGAATAAGTGAACAATATTATATTTAGCATTTAAATAATTTATGATTATGAAATTCGGAACGATACACCGGTGTCTTTTTTTGCTTTCAATAAAATCTTCCAAACACGGCTCACTTCCGAACAATATATTTTTTTTTTTTTTTCAAATTTGCAGTTATTTAGATCTAAGAAAAACAGACATGCATTATCAAAATTTTTTTAATTTTCGAAATCTTTTTAATTGATAAATTTTCGAATATGAGTGGGGGGGAAAATGTCTTCAAACTACTTTTTTTTTATTTTATGTTTTATATTGTACAAATATAATTCCGATAATCTATCAGAATTTTCTTAGCAACTATTAGATTATTTATTTAAGTTTAAAAATACTAGAAAATATTTTTGCTTATAATTAAATCATTAGAAAAAAATATGTAAAAAAAAGGACACTGGTATCCCATATGCGTCAAGGTGTTAAAAAAGGCGAAATTCTGCTTGAGAAATTGCTTACTTTTGACGGAAAAATTTTTATTTAAAATATAAGGCCGAAATTCTGTTTGAAGAAACTGATTATTTTTGATGAAAAGGTCTTTATTTGAAATATGAGGTCAAAATTCTGTTGGAAAACTGTTTATTTTTGAGGAAAAAATCTTTATTCGAAATATAAAGTCGAAATTCTGTTTGAGAAAATGTTTATTTTTGACGAAAAGGTCTTTTCTCGAAATATAAGGTTGAAATTCTGTTTGAGAAATTTATTTTTGACGAAAAGGTCTTTATTTGAAGTATAAGGTCGAAAATTTGTTTGAGAAACTGATTATTTTTGAAGGAAAAAAATTTATTCGAAATATAAGATCGAAATTCTGTTTAAGGAATTGTTTATTTTTGATGAAAGAAGATAATATAATTATATAGTTGCTCAAATTAAGCATTTTCAATTAACTCTAAATTTACGTTTTGTGTTAACACAAACTAGTGTTAGCGGCAAAATAAGATGGACGGTATGATGGAATCTTAGTGAAATGTTTCCAGATTCTGAAACAGTTTTAAAAAGAATGTTTTTTAAAAAAAATGCTCTTAAATGTTCTTTGAACTCTCCTAAATCCACCAATGTATCTTTTCAGCTCAACCATTCGTTCTGTGAAGTGTTAAAATGCAGTGAAGCCCCATAAAGTTCACATGGTGTTCCCATTAAATATTTTGACTGGAACTAAATATTTGAGCTGGACCAAATCCAAAGTAAAGCTACCGACAACAGACATCCAGTAGAAGTAGACTCTCAATCAGTAGTCACTTTACTTCAGTTGCCATTTTATTTTAAGGCTGATGCCATTCTCATAATCGTTAAAAAATAATAATATGCGTAATTCTTAATATGGATAAATCGATGCATGACAAAATATCCTATAATTTAATGCTAATTAAAGTTAGAATTTTAAAAAGCTTTATCATGGATCAGCAATAATAAAAAATTGGACAAATTAACTTCGATTGAAACTGATTGGAATTTTTTTTGGATGAAAAAATAATAAATGTATGGTTTTTATTAATTTATTTTTTATTTTTTTTGAAAAGGAAAGTTCTTTGAATTAAATATGTATACGGCAAAAAATAAAATGAAACTACCTATTATTTTAAATATCTTTACCACAATATGAGAATTCCTTTTTTTTTTTTTATTGCTGAAAAAATACATATTTTAGTATACACAAAATAATTCAGAATGAAATAATTTTTCTTCTTTCCTCAAGGAAAAGCAAATTCTGAATATAACTTCTTCAGTTTTTTTGCCGTTACCGAAAGTTTTTAAAATATCTGCAGAAAACGCTAATAATTTTACTCATGTCTTAGAAAGTAGACTGCTTTCATGAAAGCAATTAAGAAGCTTTAAAATACTTTATAAATTTATAAAAGTAAATACCATATAAGCTTTAAAATGCTTTATACATTCATATAATAAATACCGTATAAACTTTTAAATACTATATACATATTATGCAAGAAACCATAACCTTGGAAACTTACATTTTTTAGTATTTACATAATTATCAATTCAATTCGCATATTTCACTACCCATAATACAATCTCTTACTTTACCACTAAGTCAAACGAACATTATATTAAACGGCAAGAACAACTCCATTTTTTGCTTGTTCCACAAACACAAAGCAAGGTCACACCCTTAAAACAGTGAACTAAAACACAAACAAGAAATTCTCAATCGAAATCTCCGCCATAATTCAATTTCCACCAATTCTTCGGAGGAACGCGTGCCAGTCGCTGCCACTCATCAAAAAGTAATAATAACGATAATAACATTAAATGAAATATACATTATAATCGTTTGTAAGGATGATTAGATAAAAACTCAGTACCCAGTCGCTGTTGACATGATTATATTCTGCTAAAAGAACAATACGAATTCGGATTATTTTTTAACAATGCGCGGACTTGAATGTTCTCGGATAATACATTTTTTTTTCTGCCTTTCATTTCAAGAAACGATAAATCTTTCTTTAAAAGTAGTAACAATTACGAGTGATAGTTAAGACAGTCCTAAAAGATATTGTTATTTCATATGGTAGTTATATTTTTAATATATTGATGGTTAAAGCAAGATTAATATTTTTATTATTGATTAGATTTTAGTTTTTTTTTCTTTCCCCAACGGTGTTATAATGAAGAAGCTATTAAAAAAAGAAATTAATGTCTGGGTCGATTTTTAAAAGGGAATATTTAAGTATTTAATTCAATTTGCTTTAGTTTAAGGGATAAACAGGGACTGTTTTGGGAAGTTTATTTGTTAATAATTGCGTTTAGCCATGTTCTTATCCAATACTGGAACCGAAAAAATTGTCTAGGAGTTTCGGAGATTCCGGTTCATCAAAATATGGAAGAAATCTAAGTAAAATTATAATTTCTTCTATTATTATAAAATCATTTTAATGAGATTATATTGGTTCTTCCGATATTTATCTTTTGACGCAGAATTTTTATTTTATAGCATTTTTTAGATTCTTTCTTTAAATTATTTTGTACTAATTTAGGTAAAAAATAAGGGATAAATATTATATTTAATTTTTTAATAATATGTAGTTATAAAATAAAGTGTGAAACATTAGTGTTTTTTTCTGCGTTAAAGAAAAAATACTCAAAACACGGCTCACTTACAAACAATTATTTTTTAAAAATTTGCACTTATTTGCTGTTGTTTAGATCTAAGAGAAACAGTTATTAAGCAGTTGAAAATTATTATATTTAGCTTTTTAATAATTTATAGCTGTGAAATAAAGCATGAAAGGCAATTGTCTTTTTCTGAGTTGAAGGTAAAATACTGCAAACACTATATATATTTTCCAAACAATATATATATATTTTAAACACTTCCAAACAATATATATATATTTTAAACACTTCCAAACAATATATATATATTTTAAACACTTCCAAACAATATATATATATTTTAAATTTGCAGTTAGTTAGATCTAAGAGAAACAGTTATTCATCAGTGAAATTTCTTTAATTTACAAAATGAATTATAGATACATTTTTGAGTATGAATAGGAAGAAAAAAAATTCACACTACTTTTTTTTTCAAATCTGATATTTTAGTATAAATATAATTCCGATAATCTAACATATTTTTTAGTAATTATGAGACTGGTTTTTTTTAATAATTAAAAAATACGAAAATATATTTTTGCTTACAATTAAAACGCCAGAAGAAAAAAAAATACATAAACTCTTCAATCCCTGAATTTCGTTGAAATCTTAATAAGATGCTAAATTGAACTTTGTTTCCTTTCAAAATTAACCATAGTTTCATTTAATCAAAGTTTATGAATGATAAATCACATGATTAATATGGTTCAATTCACTATAATAGTAAATTTGTAACGTTTCAATATTTTTTAACAATGCTTGGATTCTAACATGATCTTCAGATAAAGAAAAAGGTCCAAATTTAAATAAGCAAGGCCTGATTATAGGATGAGTAAGCTGTGCTTTACTGTTCCTCCGTTCCATATTTAAGAGACTTGCAACTGCTTTGAAATAAGAAATTTTAAACAAAACATTAAAGACCTCAAAGCTCCAGTCCTTTACCTTTTGGTTACTTACGGTGTTGCTATAAGCGTTACTATAAGTGTAGCTTTATGTTATTACAAAGGTTTGGGTCTTAAGACATTTCCGAGATTTTTTTTATTTAAATTTTGGGCCATTTTTTGTTAATTTTTTTAGAAGTACTTAAAACCTTCGCACATTTTAACTGATTTTCACACATTTTCATATATTTTTGCTTAGCGTAGGCGAAGTAAATCACTCTATTTGCCAATTTCTTGACAAGGCGTTAAATCTTGTATGGTTAATGGTATACAACTCAATGATGAACTTCTATTTCCTTTTCATTGAACTTCATAAAAGTTTAATAAAATTAAATCTTAATTTCCCTTAATGTGCATACATTAATATAATTCTGTGTTGCAGGAAGCTACAGAAAAATGTTGTATTTTTTCGTGGGAATTATCATTATTATTTTTCTATTTTCGAAGAATTTTTTTTTCATGTTTTTATGAGCATTTTTTTTTTTACTATTTTTAAATGCATTTCTATATTTTTTAGGTCATCAAAATTCGGACTCTAGTTTTTACCATCTAAAAACGCGTTAAGAAAAATAAAATATTTAGAGAATTCTAATTACATTATATAAAATTTTAAGTTCAAACTTAAAAACATATAAGCATCTCGAATCATAGGCAGTTCATTCAGTCAAAAATAACTTAATTTTTTCCTGCTTTTCAACTAATAAAAACCTTACACTTATCGATTCTGTACTGCATATCGTTTGAGGAAAAAGTTTCGAATGACATTTAAATCGTTAGTGGGTCATTTGATTCTAAAAACATTATGGGGAGGAAAGAAAAAAACAAAGCGTAAACAAAGCTTCTTCAAACAATACTGGTCTGATGTCTAAACAATTAGACATTTACCGTCTAAACACTATCCACTCGTCAGCGTTTCATCGTCATCGTTTGCCACAGAGAGACCTACTTATTACGATTCGGACAATGGTGGGAACATGAGCCGCGTTCTACTTCAGAATCGTGAAAGCAGGATTGGTGAGACTGAAGACTTTTACCACTTTCCCTTACTGATAAAAACACATGATTTCGTATGCGATATATCGTTGGATTGTCATTGTTTTCGATATTATTGCGAGGATGGATGCGTTGAGAAGTATTGTCTTTAATTTCTTGTGACATACGACATGCATTTTTATTTATATTTAGACGTTTCTAAGTGAGTTACCTCATACAATTGAATGGAATGTTTCATATTTGATGAGTTATTATTCTGTAGAACTAGTGATTTTTATTTTATGGTATGGTTTAAATTAGGCATCCCCTATTAGGTAATCCCTGATAGCGTAGTTTTGATTCATTCAGTTTCTTATGAACAAAATAAATGGCTTGGTATAATATAATGATAAGCTACATCTTTAAACAGTTCGGGAGAGCTTTTTTCCTGGAAAACGCTATTATTTTCATGTATGCGATAATGTGTTTATATATACTATGCTGTTTTCTGGTGGAAATTCCAGAAGTACTGTACTTATATGGAGACAATACTTGGAAACATTTGATGTAAAGACGTCACCTTTTGGTAAGTATGTACACGGAAAAAAAATTCCGGTGAAATTTCCAATAAAAAAAAACGTAATTCTGATAATAAAAACCGAAATATAAGGTGTTCATTTGGTAATTTTTTCGTTCATATGATAACTGCTTGCCGGAAATTCTGGTTGACGAAATTATAATTCTTGTTTTAACGCATTTAGTAGAAAATACAAAGCTTATAGTAAATTAACGGTGCTTTAAAGTATCATGATGGATATACAAAATGTTACCTAATTTACCGAATTTCATCACATATTATAAAACGATATTTTATTTGTAATTTTACCGCAATCATAACTCGAGCGCTTAGGTAAAAATTCCCGAGCTCTTCGGTGTTTCCATCGAGGCATAAACGCGGTAAATTTACCGTATTCTGGTAGTTTTGACAGTACTTTTTTTCTCAGTGTGGCTAACCACTGTATTACCTCGAGCCTACCAAATTCACATTTCTATTCCAAGTATAGGTACATTTTTTTACATGGGTAATGTATATGACTAGTAGATCAAGTACTTAGGTGCCATTCTTTTTCTTCTGATCACTTTATTTTATTTCCCCCCCCCCTCAAATTTCAAACTAGACAATTGATTTAGCCTCTTACATGGACGATTCAACTAATTTTTAAGAAAAATTAATATGGGTAAAACCCCATATCGTTTTGAGCTTTCTCTTAAAAAGTACAAAAACTAATTAGATAATTGCTTGAAAATTTGAACATTTTCAAGATATTTAAATAAGGAAATTTCTATTAGTTTCCAATTACGATTCACTACATAATACTGGTTTCACTACAAAAATAAATAATTTTTTCTTTTTTTTGGCTTCAACCCTCGTTGAACAGCAGACCCAATTTTTTTGGTTTACGACTATTAATGTTCAACTCCGTAGCCTTGTAATTTTAAACCCATTCCAGAAGACAGTGGAACTCCTGAATGAAGTATTAGGAGAAATTTGCCGTCATGAAGGACTTTCTGATCGAACTAACCCCCATGGAGAGGAAGACCACGAAAACCACCCACGGTTAGCCTGCCTGCAAAAGGGATACTAACCCATGATCCATCTACCACTGAGGATATTTCACGTCAGTACTGTGGTCGGTACAAGCCAGACGCGGGATTCGTATCGGCCAGCTATCGCCGGGATTCGAACCCGGTTTACTTCATTGGAAGGCGAACGTTCTATCACCTGAGCCATCACAGCTCTTAAAATAGTGATTGCCAAATGTCTTGCTCCTAAGTTAAGTAAAAAACCACAGTTAAATATTCCATTGAAAAATTAAAAATTGGGAAGTACTATATAAACGGCAAATTTACTATTACTTTGACAAATTTTCCATGACAAGATATTTATAATTATTATTATTTCTTTTTGGTAAAAAAAAATATTAAAAAATTGTTAAAAATTTATTTGTATACATACATACATGGAATTAAATTTAACTGAATTTAAATAATGGAATCTAATGCATGGAATTAAAATCATTTTGAAATCTGTCTGTATCTTTCTTAATTCCTTGTTTTTAAAATAAATTGCCATTAAATATTAAAACGACAAATTTTATATCACTAAAGTTTAAACTTGGGAATGAAAAGTATTTTAATGGTTAATTCGCTGTAGTAAGATATTAAAATGGCAAATTTGTAATTTCAAAATATTTAAATAAAAAGTTTGTGTTGTTGCTGTGGTTACTTATGACACTTGCCAATACCAGCCAGAACGCTTGAAATCAAGAAAAGTTTTAAGGCAAGAGGGTGTGTTTCTTGCTTCTTGGAACTTGAAGGACTTTGTGGCCCGGCAGATTTAACGTGCATTAGTCACCATTTCCTTCGGCCAGCGTAATTCAAACTCCCGCTTTCACGAACACGAGCCCAACGTCCTACCAACAAGTTTGTCCCGGATCACAAATTTGTAACTGCAAATTATTGCTACGATAAATTTGCTATTGCTAAGTCATGAGTAAAAGTAAGACACCATTTTCCTGTTAACTCATCCTTTATCAAGCATTAATAAACCGTGTACTTTTAATAAAGTTCTTAATCAGCACTATAAAGTAAATATTCTACATGTACCTTAGATTCCAAGTTTTCTAAACAAGATTTTACTTTAAATAATTTAATTAAAAAGCCACTAACTTCCGTATTAAAAGAAACGACACGGAAAAAGGGAATCTTTTTGTTCCTTCTTTTTTCCTGCTTGGAAACTGAAATAAAGAAAATTTTAATGAATGCAAATAAATTAAAACAGGAAAAATAAATTAAAAAAGTCCCTAACTTTCGTATTAAGAGAGACGATATATAAAAAAGAACCTTTTCATTTCTTCTTCTTTTTCTTTTTCTGCTTTGAAACTGAAATAAATGTAATTGCAATTATTGTAAATAGACTAAAACGGGAAAAAAACAATTTAAAAGTTGCTAACTTCCGTATTAAAAAAGACGATATAGAAAAAAAGAATCTCTTTATTCCTACTTTTTTTTCTGTTTGAAAACTGAAATAAATGAAATTGTAATGAATGTTAATATGGTTAATTCAAGAAACTGACATCTTAAATAGAAACTTCCTCATTCTATAATCATCCAAACGCAAAAAATAAAAAATAAAAGCGCCATTGACAATAATTCTTCGTAAGAAAACCCTATTAAACTGTTTTATAACTTATAAAAGGGGGGGGGGTACCGATGTCTCTTCCTTACATCGTAAATGATTCCTTCTTATTTTGATGTCTTACATACTACTCTACATATTTAAGTGAATCTGCAGTTCCAGGAAATTCAGCGGACGGCAGATGGTCTTCGCTGCCATCCCCCATCATTTCCCCCCTTTTACCTGAGCGAAAGAGGGGGGGGGGAGAAATCACCGCCACTAAGAATAATAAAAAAAATAATAAATAAGGAACCCATTTTGAAATTGAAGAAGCACAAGAATAAAAAAGTTTGACAATCGAAGAGGTGCTTTTCATAAAGGTGAAGGGGGTCAAATTAGGGGGGTTCTTAGCACGCGGCGGTCGCGCGTTTGCCACGCGGCATCCCCCAGAAGATTTTTTTTTGGTACCTTGAGCCCATCTGTCCATTGCTCTACTCTGATGGAAGAACACCTGGACAGGGATGCCTTATTTGGCGATAAATCGACAGAAGTCAAAACCAAACATTTGAGCATTAAGGGAAAGGGTTGAAATTTCCGTTTCGTCACCTACAATTTTTTTTTTTTCCTTCAGGATATCAGGGAAAAATGCATAAGTCATTTCCGGTTTCCTTTTTTGTTGTTGTTCTGACTTAATATTTGCATATAGTAGAAATATAAGCCTTCTGAGAGAATTATTTATTGGCTTATATATTTGTATATAGTAGAAATGTAATCCTTCGAACAGAATTATTTATTGGCCTATATGTCTGTACAAAGTGGAAATATAAGTCTACTAACAGAATTATTTCTTGGTTTGTATATTTGTATATAGTAGAAATGTAATCCTTCGAACAGAATTATCTATTAGCTTATATGTCTGCACAAAGTGGAAATATAAGTTTACTAACAGAATTATCTTTTGGTTTATATATTTTTATACAGTAGAAATGTAATCCTTCTAACAGAGTTATTTATTAGCTTATATGTCTGTACAAAGTGGAAATATAAATCTACTAACAACATTATTTTTTGGTTTGTAATTTTATACACAGTGGAAACGTAAATCTTCTAACTGAATTATTTTTTGGTTTATATATTTGTACACAGTGAAAATATAAGCCTCGTAACAGAATTGTTTATTGACTTATATGTTGTATTTGTATACAGTTGAAATATAAGCCTCGTAACAAAATTGTTTATTGGCTTATATGTTGTATTTGTATACAGTTGAAATATAAGCCTCGTCACAGAATTGTTTATTGGCTTATATGTTGTATTTGTATACAGTTGAAATATAAGCCTCGTAACAGAATTGTTTATTGGCTTATATGTTGTATTTGTATACAGTTGAAATATAAGCCTCGTAACAGAATTGTTTATTGGCTTTTGTATTTGTACACAGTTGAAATATGTGCCTTCTAACAGAATGTTCACTCTCGAATTGCTGCTTCGGAAATAAAAAATTAAAAAAAAAAAAAAAAAAAAAAAAAAAACGAATTAATTTTTGTAAGCTAATCTTGATTAATGAATATTTAAAAAATTAAATTCATTGGTGGTATTAGAAATAAATAAAAAAAAAGAAACAAGAGACAAGTCCATTTGTATCAAAAATGATTCATTTATTGGATTGTACTCGTATAGTCTCCCAGGAGCAAAAGCTCTCCAGCAAGGCAGCGAACAATGAAGATTATTGCACCCTTTAAGTTTTAATTTTATTTTTAAAAAGCAAACAAACTAATTAGGGGAAATTGTGCAAGCCCTTTTTTTGAAAACACCCCTCTAAACTTGTTTCAAATAAAAATTAAGAAGCTAAATTAAGAGAACACCGCAGAAAGAAAAAGTTAAGATTTTTTTTTTCTGATAATTGATTTTAGATTTGAATGTATAACATTTGATTTACATTTTTAGTATAATTGTATAAAATTCAACTTAAACATAAAAATTTTGTGCATAAATTTTCTGGAGATTATATTTGGTAATTTTGCAACGCGCTTGTCAAACTGAATTTTTACAATAATAATCACTGTCTCACTGCGTTGAAGTCGCAGAGAAATTTTGATGGTGCTACGGATTCACACTCTATAACTTCTAAGTACTCCGTAAAAAAGACCTTATATTGACTTATTTTGCAATATGCATGTTAAACTGAATTTTTTCAATAATAATTTCTGTCTGACTGGGTTAAGATTGCAGACAAAGTTTGATGGTGCTTTAGATTCACACTCCGTAACTTCTGGGAACTCCATAAAAGGACCATATAATTTCTAATTTTGCAATATGTGTGTTTTTTTAAATTTTTTTTATCGTGTCCATGAACAATTAAATGGCCTCGTGTGCCTCATCCGCAAGCTCCAATACATCATTACTGTAAAGGATCTTACGAAGTTCTGAAGCCAGTGGCACCATACCCAGTTGTAAAACATATGGGGTAAGGGCTGAGCACTCGAGAATGTGATCCGGGGTAAGTTGGACATCAGTGCAGTTTTTGCTGGGAATATAAGTTCTTATTTCGTCGGGAAGAGTTTTCATCCCTTTAAAATGGTTAGTTCTTAGTCTAGTAATTGTTGATGTTAAGATTCGGGAACAATCAAAGTCAGTAATGAGGGGTTTCCTGAAGGAATGGGGCAGAAGTCTGTGTCTCGCAACCAACTGCATTTGCGTCTGCAAATGCAGACAAATTTTGATGGTGCTGCAAATTCACTTTTCAACTTTTGCGTCTTAAGTAAATAACACGAACAGATTAAACTCGATTCCTGAAATCTAGGCGCACATATAATGGAGCTGGATTGCACCGGATTGAGAATATTAGGATTGTATTAATTAAAAGATCTTCAGCTGGTTATACGCTTTACAAAATATGAAGAACACCTAATGGAATAACTTTTTATCAAATGAAAATATTTTCACACAAAAGGGAAACTTTAAATTTCAAGCTCACCACTGAAGATAGTATTAAATGATTTCGTGTTTAACTAACAGTTACGTTATCAAACGAAATGAGAAAAAAATCTCTTCAAGATATAGAAATAGTAATAACTTTAAGGAAAACTGTTGTCAAAAGTTATTGTTTGATTCACAGTTAAGACAGATAACTAAATGAAGCAAGTGGAAATATTTTGATAAAAAATTTTCATGTCTGGTATACAGCTAATACAGAGTTTACATTGGTTTCAGTTTTGAATAAATGTTTCATTGAAATGCAGTATGTTAATACTAGTCTCAGAGTAATATTTCGATTCATATTATATTAATTAGATCTTCAGAATCAGCATCTCGGAGAAAAAAAACGCAATTATAATAATATGAATATACTTATACCTTTCTAAAATAATAAAATATAGCAATTGAAACTAATTTCTCCTGACCCATCTCTTGCAATTAACCATTCCATTTTCCCATTTCTATTTTCTTGTAATAAACCATTGCAGTTTCCCCCTTGTATATTCTTACAATGAACCACTGTAGAGTTTTTAGTTTTTTTTTTTATAATTAATTATTGTTTGAGTTATACAAAATTACTAGTCTTTGTATGCAATTTATGATTCTATACAATGTGCAGGTTTTATATATTAATGTTTAGATACAATATTCAAGGCTAATATGCGTATGCATTCTTTGCATTTTCATTTCTTTCTTTTTTTTCCATTTCCAATTATAGCATGCAACCATATATATATATATACAAATACACATATATGCATTTTGCATTGCATAAAACTGTTGATTCTTGCAAATATTGTATGTTTGTGTAAAAAATATGCAAGGAGCATATACTTGTTCCTTTATTCTTTACTTTTCTCAGAATAACTAATTTAGCATTTAAAGCTTGCACTTTTCCTCTTTTTTTTTTTTTTTTTTCATTTGATAACTGAATAACTGCATGCATTTCAGAAAATAGGAATATTAATATTTCCTATTCGTATTTGTCTAAAGCCTGAGCAAACGGAGGTCATATAATTTTTGTTTGAAAATTCTTAGAAAAAGATGCAATTTTAGCGATAATCTCGTTTCTCAGGAGTTTGTAAAATTGTAATTTACTTAAGATCCTTTTATTTAACTTTCTTTTATTGTTCTAAAGAGTATATTGCCCTTTAAAGAAGGTGCCGACTACGCCCTCCCCACCCCTGACAAAATAGAAGCAGTAGCTGCAAGGTAAGCAGCAGATGGAGAAATAATATCCAAAAAACACCTTCGTTGTTGCATAAGATCGCTTGGAGCAAACCTTCATTCAAGCACCCCCCCCCTCACTCTGCAAAAAAGAACGAAAGTAAGAAAACCTCGAGGAAAAAAAATCGCCAATAAACAGTCTCAAAGGTCATAAGAAAAGGCCCGAAAGCAGAGGTCACTTAAGACAGCAGGTGAAAACGGTCCCAGAAATCGAAGTTAAAAACATCGCTACTCAAAGTTCCGGCATAGGGACGCAAAGAAAGAATATAATAAAAGAAAAATTAAATGTACATAAACTAGGCCCAAGGCCTATAGGTAAGGAGCAGATGGCAGACCCGAAACCGTCTCCAGCAATTCATCAAGCTGGGGTGTGGAGATCCCGGCAAAATTATATGCTCAGCACGTGGCAGACGCGTGGATGTCCCCCCCCCCTTTCTTTCTGATTTTTTTCCCAACAAGTTTTTCATAATCGATGCCAAGAGGGGGGGATATATCCAGGTAAGAAATAGTTTGAGGAGGGGGTGATAGCCAGTAGCTGAATCCGAAACAGTAGCCACAAGATTCGATTGGGTGGTATTTCCTAAAAGTGAGTGGAATGTGGACAATGTTTTGGAGGCCTCCTGTCAAAATAGAATAACAATTCTAAGAAAAGATCCGGAATATGTTTTTTTTTTTTTCTTCTTTAGGTCCCCCCTCAATAAATGACCTCTCCGAGCTGGGTTCAAGTGATTGAGAAAAATTACTTGTCAAGAGCCTCGAATAGTTGTAAGTTAAGTCCGAAATTGTTTCTCAAATGATTCGGGGATGGTTATCGTCGATATTTAGTAGAAACTGGTAATCTGTATAAATTGGCATTCGGCGATCGATAAAAGTAAGTGAAATACATAAAGTATATCACACAATATATGAGTGCAATCTTTGAAAGTTTCACAAGCGATAAAGAATAAAAGTGGTTCAGGTCGTAGGCTTGTTGAAAAATGTAATATCAGACTGTATGCAAAGGGCATCATTTTCTGGTCAACTTGATCTTTGTCAGGCTTATGGATACTTCTTCAGGCCTATATATGTCTCTTAGGCTAAATTATTAAGAAATGTATGAAGATTTACTCGGTCAGCCTAAATTTGCTTAAGCTTATAAGAATGAGCCGGCGTTTTGAATCGAGACATTTAGTCAATCCGACTAATTGAAGAATAAATTATAAAAATTATAGCTAGCCTGAAAGTATCTAAGCTCATTATGATTATTCTTTATTCTTGGTATTCCTTAAAGAAAAAAAGAGTAAACAAAAAATTTTAAAAAATAATCGTTTTATTTTTTTAAGAATTTCTTCATATTTTATTTTAACTTTCTTTTCCTCAAAATAGTAGAAAATGCTTGCTTTATTTATTTATTTGGAATTTTTTTTATCTTCTTTTTTGCGAAAAGGTAGAAATTGTTCTCTTTATTCATTTATTTATTAGTTAAATTATTTGTTTATTTATTAAATTATTCATTTTTTTGTGGTTAGCTAAAATAAATAAATACACTCTACTATTGCTGGAAACTTTAGAGTAAGTTTTCCAGTGATTAATTAAAGAATCATAATATACATTTTTAAAAGCACACACACACAAAATTATTGCAAATCATGTTTAAAAAAACTGCTAACTTTAGATTAAATAATAATTATGGTTCCAGATTTTCAAAATCTCTGCTTTTGTACAGGTATCAAACCCAAGCAAGAAAGTAATTTTGCCTTTTATATATTTTTGAACACAATTTATATTTCAACTTAATTCTAAACAAGGTTCACCTTAAGCGCTTATTATGGTTGCAGACAATTTCAGTCATATGAAGCTAATCTAGCTCTTTCTAAGAAAAACCCATTGAAAATTTAATTTGTATTACCAAAAATATTTTTTGTTGCTTACTGTTAAATAGTTTTCTTTAAAGGTTTCACCTTCGAAAGCAGTTTTGTTTTTTTAATTCTCGATTAATATTTTTAGTACATTTCTGTGAAATATTAAATGTACGGCTTGTGATGAGCACACAAATTTTCAGAACAACTTTTTAATTGAAAATTGCTTTAAATAAGTTTTTATTAAACTTTTCCTCTTGATATATTTAACCTAATTAAAACCTAAAAAAAATTGTTAACTAACAACAGTTCTTAATTTTAAAAAAAAAACTTAATTTAATGAACAATAAAATAGCAACAAGCACTAAATTTCGCATTACTGCTTTACTTGGATTACAAAATTTTGCCTTCTTTTTTGGCACTATAGCCCAGATCTGGCCAAGGCCTTCTCAGCGAGTTTCTTCCGAAAGAGTCTGTCAAAAGCTTTTTTTCCCCAATTAGTTACTTTTGATGAACCGCGATATGTACAACTTTTCTCACGCAGCTGCGATGGTTCAGGGGATAGATCTTTCGCCTACCAATGAGGTAAACCGGGTTCTAATCCCAGCGATGGCTGGTCGATTCGAATTCCGCATTCGGATCGCACAAACCATGGTACTGACGTAAAATATATTCAGTGGTAGACGGAACATGGGTCAGAGTCCCCTTGCCGTGAGGCTAATCGTGGGAGGTTTTCATGGTTTTCCTCTCCGTGTAAAGCAAATGCGGGTTAGTTCCATCAAGAAGTCCTCCACGAAGACGAATTTCTTCCAATACTTGATACAGAAGTTCCCTTGTCTTCTGGATTGGGTTAAAAATTACCAGGCTACGGAGTTGAACACTGGTAGTCGTGCACCCAAAACTGGGTCGGCTGTTGCGCGAAAAAAAAAAAAAAATTTCATCAAGCCATCTGAGAGTTGGTCTTCACCGTTTCTGGTGGCAATGGGCTTTTTGACCATTAATAACTTCCTATGGTTGTAATCCTCTAATCGAAATAAATCCCCTAGATAAGATCTTACTGTATGAAAATATGGCTAAGAAAGTCTTTAAAAAAGAACAGAAATAACACTAATAAATAACTTTCTTTGCACGTCATTATGCATATATGAACAATTTTGAACATCAATATTATACATATATATATTAATTACAACATAGGTGTTACATATTTTCATACATTTACATCAAGATAATTTATTTTAATTAATTTATTTTGGTAGCTCATTATCTTGATAACCGTCAAGAATAAGGTTATTTAGGGGTCAATTTCTTTAATTTAGTCCACAAGAACAGGGTTGCCACAGGCGAATAAAATGCAACTATTTTCAGCATGAAGTGTCTATGGCAACTTTTTTAACCTGAGAAGGCTAAAAAAAGCAACTATTTTCAGGAAATGGAGACTATTAGGAGACTTTTTTGTACTCCTAGCAATGTTGTTTAGCATAAATTGGGTTGAAAACCTGCAGCCCTGAATTTCTTTTCTTAAAAAATAAAAAATGTAAAATAAAAATAATAAAATGTAAAGATGATTAAAGCATTAAAAAATGAAAAATTTTAAATTGCAAATTTGAGTAATCACTTTTTAATGCGTTCAATTTGCACAGATTCTATCCTAAGTCTATTTCCTTTCTCGACCGCCTTTTCAACAGTTTTTGCAACGAAATTCTGCGTGGCTCTAAAAAAACACAATTTTTAATACGATATTACGATGCATGAATTTGAGTAATCACTTTTCACAATATATATATATTTGCTAAATTAATTACTGATAAAAGGGAAAATTTCTTCGAATAAGTGTGTTTTTTTTAATGAAAAAGTATTTTTTCAGTGAATTCTAACAATTAAAAGTATTTGATTTTCTGCAAACATACTAATTTTTTTATATAAAAATTTAGTACTAGAACATTAACGTTTTTATAAAAGTTATCATATTTGCCACCAACTTAACTAAATGGATCATGGTATATGACAATTAAGTCATTTAATAAAATTTCAGTCTTATTTTTGTTCTTATTTAGGCAACTATTTTCATAGTTTTCGGCAACTATTTTCATGCTTTAGGCTACTAAAAGCAACTATTTTGTTCATTTTTTTTCTGTGGCAACCCTGCTAGAAAATTTTTATTTTTGTTTTTTATTTAGCTTGCTAATCATTCGGGCTGAAGTTATTCAGGGTAAATTTGAAAAAAAAAAAAAAAAAGGAAATTACCTTAATCAGCTTTTGTTCTAATACTAAGTGTCAATCTCAATGGTTCCAATCTTGGCCTCAAATATATTAACGCCAGCCAATTATTAAGTTACGAAATCATACACAAAAACATACTTTTTGTCTAAATAAGCATAGCTTTTATTTCGGATGATTTGCGTTTTTGGTCATTAAAATAAAAGGGGTAGCAGCAATCTGGAAAAATATAGACCGAAGTAAAATGGTCGAAAGGTTTGGGCTCATAATCCCTCGTAAGGTCCACTTTTTACGCATTTCCCTCTATCTGTAGAATTTTTTAAACGAATCGAAAGCTCTTTTTTCTCAAACTTTATAATTGTGATGCAAATTTATTTTTCCGTTTAAAAGTTTTCAAGATGTTTCGAAGTACGAAAAAGAAAAAGTTACATTGTCGTTACTTCTAGTCACACTGCTCCTTAAGTCAGGAAGGAGCACCTTCCGTTTGATAAGAGAGCACCGTTAGGGTGAAAATATGACCTCGGACAGAGACCCCAGATGTATGACAGAACCACTCACTCATGAGGCCACTTCTATAATTTAGACATAGATTTGAAGGAGAAGGAAATTTCCTCCAGATCCCTGTACCCATGATACTGCTTACCGAACATCCACAAGACTTTCAGTTCCACTGATTTTGCAAGCACGTATCAAGCATGAACACGGTGGGTCTTCAGCGTCAAGGATCGAACTCCACCCCCTTCGGACATATGACTGATGCTCTAAACAATGGGTGACCATGGCCCTGAAAATTCCAATAAAAGGCTCAAGCTTTCAACTGCTGTCCTGGCTTAACTATAGAGACCATATTGCCTCTATCTTTATATTTTAAAGTTCAGAAATCGAAATTTGTCAAAATAAATATTTTTTTTTTAATTCATAGAAAAAAACTTTTGTATCTCTGGTTTTGTAACTTATTTAATAGAGTTAATACCAATTAATTAGCTTATTTAATGCTAACCCTTAGAACCATTAAGATTGTCACTTAGTAAGTGAAAATCAGATTTAAAAATATTATTATTATTATTCTCTTTGTTCTGATAATTAATAAATTCATCTAGTTCAAGATCGACTTACCAGAATTTTTTTTTAATATAAATTTTTTGCTTAGTTTTTAAGAAATTGGGTGAACTTTTTTCCTTAAAAGTTTCATATTTTATTAACTTTAGATCAAGAAACGTAACGTATTTTTTTTTAAATTTGTTTTAGAAACTGAGAAATAATCAGCTGTTATCAAATTATTCTTAACAGTTGAGTGGGTTCATTTTTTTGAAATAAATGTCGAACACCCTCTGCTGATATAGGTAGCGTGGGAGAGACAGGTGTGTTAGATAATTTCCTCATATAGGTTAAAAAGGGACGGAAGTGACCATTGAATAGCCTTCCCGGATGGACACTTTCTCAATAGAGCCAATCATCAGCAAGGACAATTCACCGGGAATATGTAGTCACGGGTTCGGGAACTTTGCCGGCTGATTTTTTTTCCACTACATAAATTCTGAGCTTTTTTTTTTTTTTTTTTTTTTTAATGATACTTTTCACTCTCCACTCTAACCAAACGAACACATGCCAAAAACTAAAATGGTAAAAAATAAAAATAGAAATAAAATTTTTAAAAATTTATTTTCAAATAGATTATTTCAATCTAGTTAAAAAATTATCTGTGAGTTTAACTATATTGGTAGTTTATTTTTATCAAATAGCACGAAAAACACACCAATCATCTATTTTGATCTAGTTAAAAAATTATTTGTTAATTTAATTATATTTGTAGTTTATTTTTATCAATTCGAAAAACAAACACTTTCACCCTCGAATATCCCCTGAAGTCTTTCAAATGTGATGCGGCCTGCGTTTTATGGTCTGACTAATTTTCTGGGGTTTTTCAAAAAATGCGTTAGAAACAAGCACCTGAAGAGAGGAAGGGGTGTTTGTGATTTTTTTATTTTTGATGACGAAAGGTAATGAGAGGCATGAGCTGATGTTAGACACTAAAATACCTTATTTACAAAACAAAACAAAAAAAGCTGAAAAAAAGATTTTTCTTTTCTTTTTTTAGATAAAAAGCAGAATAAATGTGTTAAATTATTTAAGGAAAAAAACTACTCTGGGAAAAATTTTAAATTTTGAAGAAAAGAATATTTATTAATTCAAGAATATTTGTAGTTTATTTTATTATCAAATATTACGAAAAAAAATAAAGCTAATCATATTCACTAGTAAATATTCCCTGATATTTTTCGAAAGTGATGCGGTCTATGTTTTTTGTATAACAGACTGACTGATTTTCTGGTACTTTTCAACTTTTGCGTAAGCAGTAGGCACCTAAAGGCCACTAAAACGCCCTAATAGAGTAGACACTAATATACCTTTGCTCACAAAAATTAATTTTTCTTTTTTTAGAAAAAAGCAAAAGGAATATGACAAATTCATTTAAAAAAATACGTTTGAAAAATTTTAAATTTGGAATAAACGTTACATTTAAGGAATTAAAAAGTTACAAAAAATTTCTTCAGTGAGTTTCAAAATTTTACAACTTAAATTTTTTAACGTACACTTTGTTTTACGCAAAGATTCCTTAAATATTTAAGTTAAATCCTAAAATTATTAAAGTTAGATAATTACAGTCAAAATCAAAGCAAAAAACAAGGTGATGATTTGTCTTTCTTTCATAGGCATGGAACATGTTTTATAATTAGCTTATTTTCGCTGTCAAAAAGAGAATGCAAAAGCGCCCGTGCCAGACCAGCCGCAGTTTAGAAAAATTTTAAAAATGGCAACCTATTTTTTTTTTAATTATCGTAAATTTTATCGACTTTAATTTTACAACAATTGTAACACTGATATTTAATTTACACACATTTTATGTCCTATAAAGTCAGAGTTTAAATTTTCCTGAAACCTGGCTACCCTACTTACGTGAAATTTGAACGGCCCCTTTCCCCTTTTATGTCAGCTAAAAAAACGTAGTTTATGATATTTTTATTTAATTGTATCATAATCTTATGTAATTTTAATACCCAACTAGTGGAACATTACTTTAACCGATAATCCCATTCGTTTAACTAAGGGTGGAATAAGGCTGTCTCCAGACGCCGTCTTATTTAAATAAGCCAATAAAATTCCATTAAGAGCGCCTTGGCGTGAGAACGAGTGGTTTTCTAGACGCATTCATTAAGCTACGTTGACGTTCATCAAAGTCTGTAGTATATACAGGGCCGATAATGCTGAATCGGCGGGTGGCAGTACAGAGGTTTCGGCTTTTACCTAAGAAGCCCTGCAGGTACACACCAGCCGTACAACGATCTTATGGATTTATTTCTGTTGCATCTTTTAAATAAAGGAACTGAACACAACTTATTCTAATATTGCATCATTTTGATTGCTAACGTATCGTTTGTCAGAAGTTGTGAGGGATATTTTTATTTAATGTTCTCGTATAAGAATGTTTTTCGCAACTTTTAATTTTTTTCACAGTTTGTAAACTATTGCTGTTGAGTAATTTGCAATTAAAAGAACTGAATTGTTGCTGTAGAAATTTTGGTGGCTAAAAACCTTTTGCTGTTGAATAATTAAATAATATTTAGACTTGCAAATTGTTGCAGTAAAGTGATTGGTAACTTAAAAAAAAAAAATTTGAATTGTTGATGTAGAATAGTCCGTGGCTAGAAATATAATATTGGGAGATCGATACCTTGAAAAATGTTGCTGATGAATAGTTGGTAAAGAAAGAAAATTGCAAATTGCTGTTGTAGAGTAATTGATAACTGAAGAAACTTGCAAATCGACGCTTTATAGTAATTGGTGATCGTAACTGAGAAAATAAACTTTCTAATTGTTTCTGTAAAATAATTGGTCTCTTAAGAAAAAAACATGTTAATTGTTGCTATAGCATGGTTGGTGGCTAAAAGCATTTTGCTGTATAATAATGGTTGAATATTTGGTTACTGTTAAAACTTTCAAATAGTTGCAGTAGAAGGATTGGTAACTAAAACAAAACCTTTATTATTGTTATTGTAGAATAATTGGTAGCTAGAAAAGTGTCATAAAAATTGGTAATTAAGAAAACGTTTTATTTTATTAAAAAATAATACTTTAAATTTGGAGCTCACAACCTTTTTGTAGGAAGTAAGACACAGAAAATACTTTTACGGGGACTGCAAGGAATTGCGTTTCTACATCAATTGATAAAAACATAATTTTTCCTTAGAAAATTTTGTGGAAATATTATTTTGCTTTAAAAATCAAGACAAAATACAACAAATAATATTGCGTAATGTCGACCATATTGCTAATATCATGCCGTTGGTCTTCAAATTTGGGAATCTTATCTTTGATAAACCTTCTTGCATACAATGGGCTGTTGTTGGAGTGCTTTACTATCTATAATATAATTTTCGTAATAAAAAATTTAAGTTTTGCACACTTTTCCTAATTTTTTTTTAAAAAAAAAAAAGTTGTGGCAACTTTTAAATTTTCTCTGCTAAACTACATATAACTGTTCACTTTATTCAAATTAATTTTAAAATATATTTGTTTTGAACTTCAGGAAAACTTGTTGCCTTCGTCCAGGAAAACTTTCTTAAAAACAAATAAAAATGTCAAAAAATTTATTATTATTTTTTTTGAGATTATTTAAATTAGTCATAGAAACTGTTATAGAATCTCACTCGCTAATTACGTGGTTAATTTTTTTTCCAATTAGTTTCTGGTTGTAGAGTATAGGGGGGGGGCAGTGTTGGTTAATGTGAAAAGAGATCCCAATTGGCAGAATAAACGATTCCATAAGGGAGTTCCATCGAGGGGTTTTTCATTATCATTTTCTATTTTTAAACTTCTTTTATTTAATTCTTTTTTTGGAAACAAAGTAATATATTATATATATATAAATTGAAGAAGGGAAATGTTGTAGATTTCTTATTCTATATAAATTAAGGATGGAGAATAAAATAAATAAATTGAAAGGCTAATCACCGAACTTTTGAAATGCACGCCATCGTCTGTCGACATTGAAATAACGTTTCACATTAAAGGCGTGAGAAAAAAGCGGTTCGTGGGACCTCTGATGGCGAATTTGATAGCTCGAATTAATCGCACTCCATGGTGGTCAATGGGTGATATCCGGAGATCCTGCAGATATTGGCTGCAAAACAGATGCTGGAAAGAGACCCCATACATGGGCATCACCTCGGTAAGTGGTAACATTTTGAGTGTGCATGTTAAAGCGCAATTTGCAACAAGTTTGCCAAGCAATTGGTGGCTGCTCTATGGGGCATCAAAATCTGAACACCCATATAGTCTGACTGTCTGCGATTATTAGGCTGTTTTCATTAGTTTTACGGAATTTCTTTTTTTTTTTCATTATTATTATTCATAAATTGATGCAATGTATATAATGTAAGTAGGAATTTCAAGGAACAGATTTTATTATACTAAAATATTAACGACTATAGGTTTAATTGCAAACGGCTAAACACGAGTATAAATTTAACTGCAAATGGCATAACATTGTTTTGCAATTTTTTTTTTCAAAATTTCAATAACTTTATCTTGTTGCTTTATTTAGTAATGTTGTAAGTTATATATTTAAATGTAATTATTTTTGGTTAAAATTATGCCGAAAGCAGTTTACAAAAATTATAAAGTCTCAAAGGCTTGGTGGCATATTTATAAAAGGCTTTGAGATACACATAGTTATAAGCCATCAAATTCTTTATATAACATCAAATTCTTCCTTTGTATTGTTTCCAGATAAGTACTTTAAAAGTTATAGAATGTCCTCTTAGATGATAATTAACGTTTGTTAAATACAATTATTATAGCTCGAAATTATGTCAAAAGCAACAGACGAAAAAACGTAAATTATCTTGAATGAAAAATATAATTTTTTTACAAAAACAAAGATGTTTCTCAGTATCAAAAAACAGGAACGTAGTACTAAGCCATATTTTTTCTAAGGGGACATTTTTACATCAAAATCTTCTTTAGTATTGTTTCCAAAGACGTAATTTATAAGTTTCCGAAATTTCCACGACATAGAAAATTCTTATTTTTCACATGAATGAAAACATTCTCCTCCCCCAAAAAGAAAGTTATCATAAATGATTTAAAAATTATTTGTTATTATGTTGCATTATTTCCTCCATATCTATTTTAAGTGATTATTGTAATTTAAGTGAAAGAATGCAACTTTTACTGATGATTAAGGAACCATAACACAAAGATTACCATAGTTACACCACATAAATATAAATAAACACTGCAACGAAAATAATTGCTTAGTAATGCATTTGTTTAAATTAAAGACATCGGTTACAAGTATTTTAAAAATAACTTCCAAACTCAAATTTTGAAATAAATAAATAAGTAAAAGGATAATTATTTTCCTTATAAATATTTTAGTTTTTAGGAAAAGTGTGTGGTTAGCTTATTCAGGCCTCAAATTCAGGTCTATAGTTTACAGCTGAAATAGGAAGTAAGAGACGACACTTTTTTTTATAGAAATAAAAAAAAATCAATTTATAAGTGCAATTTAAACTTAATTTTAACTTTAAGTTCTTAAAGTTATACTTTACTTACATAAATATTCCGAAAAAAGTATTTAAATTATTTACATTCTATAGTGCGTATTGCTTCTCTTAAAATTTCAAGTTATTTATATTTTAAGAAAAACTAATCGACAGACAACTGTGCATAAGAAATGAAAAAGAAACCTGGCTTCAATGTAAGCTAAGATGCATGTAGTGAAACTACATTTGCAGAAACTTTCACTTTGATATCAGTTGAGAATTCAATGAAATAAGGAACTGACGACTATGCATATCAATATGGGGAAACTCTCTTTCACTGTAAGCTTAAATTGCATGTGGTGAGGGTTCATTTACGGAAATTTTTCATTTCGATGAAAGTCGCATTAGGTAAAAATAATCGACTGACAAAACTGTGCATAAGAAATGAAAAAAAAAAAAAACCTCGCTTCACTGTAAGCTTAAGGTGCATGTAGTGAAACTACATTTATAGAAACTTTCACTTTGATATCAGTTGAGAATTCAATGAAATAAGGAACTGACGACTATGCATAGGAATGGGGGAAACTCTCTTTCACTGTAAGCTTAAATTGCATGCGGTCAGTGTTCATTTACAGAAACTTTTCATTTCGATGAAAGTCGCATTAAGTAAAAATAATCGACTGACAACTGTGCTTAAGAAATGAAAGAAAAAAAAAAACCTCGCTTCACCGTAAGCTTAAGGTGCATGTGGTGAAACTACATTTACAGAAACTTTCACTTTGATATTAGTTGAGAAGTCAATAAAGTAAGGAACTGACGACTATGCATATGAATGTGGGGAAATACTCTTTCACTGTAAGCTTTAACTGTGTGTGGTGAGGGTTCATTTACAGAAACTTTTCATTTCGATGAAAGTCGCATTAGGTAAAAATAATCGACCGACAATCGTGAATAAGAAACGAAAAAGAAACCTCGCTTCACTGTAAGCTTAAGGTGCATGTAGTGAAACTACATTTACAGAAACTTTCACTTTGATATCAATTGAGAAGTCAATAAAGTAAGGAACTGATGACTTTGCATACGAATGTGGGGAAACTCTCTTTCACTGTAAGCATAAATTGCGTGTGGTGAGGGTTCATTTACAGAAACTTTTCATTTCGATGAAAGTCGCATTAGGTAAAAATAATCGACCGACAATCGTGCATAAGAAACGAAAAAGAAACCGCGCTTCACTGTAAGCTTAAGGTGCATGTAGTGAAACTACATTTACAGAAACTTTCACTTCGATATCAGTAGAGAAGTCAATAAAATAAGGAACTGACGACTATGCATATCAATGTGGGGAAACTCTCTTTCACTGTAAGCTTAAATTGCATGTGGTGAAGGTTCATTTACCGAAACTTTTCATTTTGATGAAAGTCGCATTAGGTAAAAATAATCGACTGACAACTGTGCATAAGAAATGAAAAAAAAAAATGAAAAAAAAACTCGCTTCACTGTAAGCTTAAGGTGCATGTAGTGAAACTACATTTACAGATACTTTCACTTCGATATCAGTTTAGAAGTCAATAAAATAAGGAGCTGACGACTATGCATATGAATGTGGGGAAACTCTCTTTCACTGTAAGCTTTAACTGTGTGTGGTGAGGGTTCATTTACAGAAACTTTTCATTTCGATGAAAGTCGCATTAGGTAAAAATAATCGACCGACAATCGTGCATAAGAAACGAAAAAGAAACCTCGCTTCACTGTAAGCTTAAGGGGCATGTAGTGAAACTACATTTACAGAAACTTTCACTTCGATATCAGTAGAGAAGTCAATAAAATAAGAGCTGACGACTATGCATATCAATGTGGGGAAACTCTCTTTCACTGTAAGCTTAAATTGCATGTGGTGAAGGTTCATTTACCGAAACTTTTCATTTTGATGAAAGTCGCATTAGGTAAAAATAATCGACTGACAACTGTGCATAAGAAATGGAAAAAAAAATGAAAAAAAACTCGCTTCACTGTAAGCTTAAGGTGCATGTAGTGAAACTACATTTACAGATACTTTCACTTCGATATCAGTTTAGAAGTCAATAAAATAAGGAGCTGACGACTATGCATATGAATGTGGGGAAACTCTCTTTCACTGTAAGCTTTAACTGTGTGTGGTATGGGTTCATTTACAGAAACTTTTCATTTCGATGAAAGTCGCATTAGGTAAAAATAATCGACCGACAATCGTGCATAAGAAACGAAAAAGAAACCGCGCTTCACTGTAAGCTTAAGGTGCATGTAGTGAAACTACATTTACAGAAACTTTCACTTCGATATCAGTAGAGAAGTCAATAAAATAAGAGCTAACGACTATGCATATCAATGTGGGGAAACTCTCTTTCACTGTAAGCTTAAATTGCATGTGGTGAAGGTTCATTTACCGAAACTTTTCATTTTGATGAAAGTCGCATTAGGTAAAAATAATCGACTGACAACTGTGCATAAGAAATGGAAAAAAAAATGAAAAAAAACTCGCTTCACTGTAAGCTTAAGGTGCATGTAGTGAAACTACATTTACAGATACTTTCACTTCGATATCAGTTTAGAAGTCAATAAAATAAGGAGCTGACGACTATGCATATGAATGTGGGGAAACTCTCTTTCACTGTAAGCTTTAACTGTGTGTGGTGAGGGTTCATTTACAGAAACTTTTCATTTCGATGAAAGTCGCATTAGGTAAAAATAATCGACCGACAATCGTGCATAAGAAACGAAAAAGAAACCGCGCTTCACTGTAAGCTTAAGGTGCATGTAGTGAAACTACATTTACAGAAACTTTCACTTCGATATCAGTAGAGAAGTCAATAAAATAAGGAACTGACGACTATGCATATCAATGTGGGGAAACTCTCTTTCACTGTAAGCTTAAATTGCATGTGGTGAAGGTTCATTTACCGAAACTTTTCATTTTGATGAAAGTCGCATTAGGTAAAAATAATCGACTGACAACTGTGCATAAGAAATGAAAAAAAAAAAATGAAAAAAAACTCGCTTCACTGTAAGCTTAAGGTGCATGTAGTGAAACTACATTTACAGATACTTTCACTTCGATATCAGTTTAGAAGTCAATAAAATAAGGAGCTGACGACTATGCATATGAATGTGGGGAAACTCTCTTTCACTGTAAGCTTTAACTGTGTGTGGTGAGGGTTCATTTACAGAAACTTTTCATTTCGATGAAAGTCGCATTAGGTAAAAATAATCGACCGACAATCGTGCATAAGAAACGAAAAAGAAACCTCGCTTCACTGTAAGCTTAAGGGGCATGTAGTGAAACTACATTTACAGAAACTTTCACTTCGATATCAGTAGAGAAGTCAATAAAATAAGAGCTGACGACTATGCATATCAATGTGGGGAAACTCTCTTTCACTGTAAGCTTAAATTGCATGTGGTGAAGGTTCATTTACCGAAACTTTTCATTTTGATGAAAGTCGCATTAGGTAAAAATAATCGACTGACAACTGTGCATAAGAAATGAAAAAAAAAATGAAAAAAAACTCGCTTCACTGTAAGCTTAAGGTGCATGTAGTGAAACTACATTTACAGATACTTTCACTTCGATATCAGTTTAGAAGTCAATAAAATAAGGAGCTGACGACTATGCATATGAATGTGGGGAAACTCTCTTTCACTGTAAGCTTTAACTGTGTGTGGTGAGGGTTCATTTACAGAAACTTTTCATTTCGATGAAAGTCGCATTAGGTAAAAATAATCGACCGACAATCGTGCATAAGAAACGAAAAAGAAACCGCGCTTCACTGTAAGCTTAAGGTGCATGTAGTGAAACTACATTTACAGAAACTTTCACTTCGATATCAGTAGAGAAGTCAATAAAATAAGGAACTGACGACTATGCATATCAATGTGGGGAAACTCTCTTTCACTGTAAGCTTAAATTGCATGTGGTGAAGGTTCATTTACCGAAACTTTTCATTTTGATGAAAGTCGCATTAGGTAAAAATAATCGACTGACAACTGTGCATAAGAAATGAAAAAAAAAATGAAAAAAAACTCGCTTCACTGTAAGCTTAAGGTGCATGTAGTGAAACTACATTTACAGATACTTTCACTTCGATATCAGTTTAGAAGTCAATAAAATAAGGAGCTGACGACTATGCATATGAATGTGGGGAAACTCTCTTTCACTGTAAGCTTTAACTGTGTGTGGTGAGGGTTCATTTACAGAAACTTTTCATTTCGATGAAAGTCGCATTAGGTAAAAATAATCGACCGACAATCGTGCATAAGAAACGAAAAAGAAACCTCGCTTCACTGTAAGCTTAAGGGGCATGTAGTGAAACTACATTTACAGAAACTTTCACTTCGATATCAGTAGAGAAGTCAATAAAATAAGGAACTGACGACTATGCATATCAATGTGGGGAAACTCTCTTTCACTGTAAGCTTAAATTGCATGTGGTGAAGGTTCATTTACCGAAACTTTTCATTTTGATGAAAGTCGCATTAGGTAAAAATAATCGACTGACAACTGTGCATAAGAAATGAAAAAAAAAATGAAAAAAAACTCGCTTCACTGTAAGCTTAAGGTGCATGTAGTGAAACTACATTTACAGATACTTTCACTTCGATATCAGTTTAGAAGTCAATAAAATAAGGAGCTGACGACTATGCATATGAATGTGGAGAAACTCTCTTTCACTGTAAGCTTTAACTGTGTGTGGTGAGGGTTCATTTACAGAAACTTTTCATTTCGATGAAAGTCGCATTAGGTAAAAATAATCGACCGACAATCGTGCATAAGAAACGAAAAAGAAACCTCGCTTCACTGTAAGCTTAAGGGGCATGTAGTGAAACTACATTTACAGAAACTTTCACTTCGATATCAGTAGAGAAGTCAATAAAATAAGAGCTGACGACTATGCATATCAATGTGGGGAAACTCTCTTTCACTGTAAGCTTAAATTGCATGTGGTGAAGGTTCATTTACCGAAACTTTTCATTTTGATGAAAGTCGCATTAGGTAAAAATAATCGACTGACAACTGTGCATAAGAAATGAAAAAAAAAATGAAAAAAAACTCGCTTCACTGTAAGCTTAAGGTGCATGTAGTGAAACTACATTTACAGATACTTTCACTTCGATATCAGTTTAGAAGTCAATAAAATAAGGAGCTGACGACTATGCATATGAATGTGGGGAAACTCTCTTTCACTGTAAGCTTTAACTGTGTGTGGTGAGGGTTCATTTACAGAAACTTTTCATTTCGATGAAAGTCGCATTAGGTAAAAATAATCGACCGACAATCGTGCATAAGAAACGAAAAAGAAACCTCGCTTCACTGTAAGCTTAAGGTGCGTGTAGTGAAACTACATTTACAGAAACTTTCACTTTGATATCAATTGAGAAGTCAATAAAGTAAGGAACTGATGACTTTGCATACGAATGTGGGGAAACTCTCTTTCACTGTAAGCTTAAATTGCGTGTGGTGAGGGTTCATTTACAGAAACTTTTTATTTCGATGAAAGTCGCATTAGGTAAAAATAATCGACCGACAATCGTGCATAAGAAACGAAAAAGAAACCTAGCTTCACTGTAAGCTTAAGGGGCATGTAGTGAAACTACATTTACAGAAACTTTCACTTCGATATCAGTAGAGAAGTCAATAAAATAAGGAACTGACGACTATGCATATCAATGTGGGGAAACTCTCTTTCACTGTAAGCTTAAATTGCATGTGGTGAAGGTTCATTTACCGAAACTTTTCATTTTGATGAAAGTCGCATTATGTAAAAGTAATCGACTGACAACTCTGCATAAGAAATGAAAAGAAAAAAAAAAATTCGCTTCACTGTAAGCTTAAGGTGCATGTAGTGAAACTACATTTATGGAAACTTTCACTTTGATATCAGTTGAGAAGGCATAGCAATTTCGATCATCTGCGCAGGGGATTGCTCCCATGCTTTTCATATAATAATTAATTTACTGTTAAGTAATTTGGTTTAGCTTGAGACATCCGTGACTAATGTTACCGCTATTGTAATGGCACCATTTTATGTATTTATTTATTTATTTTTTATTTATTTATTTTTTATTTATTTTATTATTTATTTATTTTTTATTTATTTTATTATTTTTTATTTATTTATTTTTTATTTATTTATTTTTTATTTATTTATTTTTTATTTATTTTATTATTTTTTATTTATTTATTTTTAAACTAAGAAAAAAGGCCCTATTGACAACATTCATAATTCATACAATTTATAAGAATGCAAAATGAAAATATATACCATAGCAGACTACTTAGGATTGAGAATTAACAAAACATTTGACGTAATTTCCTTGTAACACTCAGTCCAGCTTTTATGTAAAAAGTTGTTTTCTAATGAAATGTTTCTCAGAACACAATTTTTTATTTCTCAACCATTACACGAGCAAGAGTCGATAATCCATTGTCCACTAAAATGCTCGTATTTTCGAAGTTACATGTTCATATTACAACATATACATGTTCACCAAATTTTATTAATAATATAAGTAATTACATTTTGATCTTAGATTATGCAATTTCATAATTTAAGACTAAAAAGATAATTACAAAAGTAATCACTCCAAATTTTTGAGCAAATACAATGGATTGAACCAATTCAATCGTATATGAGATAAGAATCCTAGAAAGCAAACTGCTTTAAATATTTTTTGTGAATTTCGTCGCGATCATCATCCAGGCACGGCGTTACTGCTCTTGCTGAGTTCTGACCTCTTTTAGAATTTCAAACCTTTTTTTTTTCTGTTGATTGCATTTTTCTTGTAGTTGGAAAAGGTTTCAAGTTCTCTTCATTTTAATTATTCCATCTAGCTTCAGGATTGACCTCAAGATCTTGATCTGGTTTTTCGTCTAATAAAGCTGGGGAGCAAATTTATTTTTGTTTTCTGTTGAATGAGATTTTTTAACGGATTGTGTGTATTTTCACGTCGATGATTTCAAATCTGCAATTTGTTTCTCCAAACTACGGTGTTTTTTTTTAAACTAAGTTTATGCTTTTATTACAGTGTGTAGCATAAGTTGCTACAAACTTCTACAGCAGTTAGGGGTGCATCATCTGGAATAAAATTGCACAGAAACCTATGGCCGGGAATGTCGTCCTACGCCGCTTGGGGCGCTTCCTTTATTATGAATTGTTTCTTCGTATGCTTCTGAACAGGCCATAATTAAGAAGCGCTCCTATACGACCCACGATGTCTTTTCCGGACGCAACTCCTATGGAATTTTAATCCCGATGATGTGCCCCTAACTGCTCTATAAGTTTTTCGCAACATATACACGACCCCCTGTTATATAGAACGCTTTTAAATTGGCACATTTCGATAAAAATGAACTAAAAATATAGTTTAAAAAATCTGTAAGCTTAGGTGCAAAACCAATATCAGATTAGAAATTTTTACACCTGAATTAGGCTCGTACAAGTGTACAAATACAACAAAATATTTGTTCCATTATGCAATCTCTTACATTTCTTTCCGGGTTGTTACGATGCTTGATTTCTTATATTTACCATGAATCTCTTCACTTGTTTTGACCATTCCAATGTCCATCCTCACAAATTGTGCCTTAATATTTTTCTTTTACGTTCTTAAATGATCATAATTGTTTTTAGTTAGAGTTCACACTTTATATCTGTTTAGAACAATGAATAGAATTATGTATTAATCGAATTAGAATTTTAAGTTTAATGTTTACACATCTAGATTTCGATGATTTTTCAAAAGCGTAATACTAACAACTGTTACAAACAGCCATCTTTGCTTTAATTTCTAGTATAAGCTAGTTAATTTCACTGATTATATAAGCGTTCCCAAACAAATATTAAAAAAATTCTGGTAAAATTAGTGCACTGTATGGTAAAGACATTTCAGGTAAAAAGAATCATAATTCTGGTTAATAAAACCCAAATTATTCATCATTTAGACCATTCATTTCGTAATTTTTCCGTTCATATAGCAGTTTTTCTGTTTATATAGTAATTATAGTTCGAATTACCACACATTTAGTAAAAAATCCACAACTGTAAAATAAATTAAACCTAATAAATGATTTTTATGTCATGCTCTAAGGTATCATGATGAAATTGCCAAATTTTACACCATTTACTTGAAAAATTTTATTACATTTTATAAAACCATATATTAGTGTTAATTTTACCAAAAGTATTACCAAAGCATTTGGTAAAAATTAACGAGCTTTTTGGTACTCTCCACAGAGCCAGAAACATAGTAATTTTTACCATATTCTATATTTTGACCATACTTTTTTTTCTCAAGTGCAAATATTTAAATCCATTTACTTTTTCTTAATAATTTTCCTAGCAGTTAATATGGTTAACATGTTTTGTATTTTTCTTTTCATCAAATTGTTTTTGAGCCAGTGAAGTGTAAGCATATTTCAAACTTCGTGTCATTTACGTCAAAACAAATTGTTTCTGTACCAAAAGATAGAGGCTGAAAAAAAAAAAAACCAGTAACAGACATTCTAACCAATTGAATTGACAAAGCTCTAATCACCTGAAAAGAAAAGCACAAACATAATGTAAATAAAGAAGTACGTTTAGAGGTGATTTGTGAGACCTAACAGATAGCATAGTTTCGTCTCAATTCTCAGAGATAGCTTTTTAGATGGGTAGGTTAAAGTATTCACACCTAACTCACCTTATTTTTTGCACTTTGTGTGCGAATACGCCGCCCTCTTATCTATCGTTCTGCAGTTCTTGTCACTCACCCAACCTACAATTTTTTTTTTATCTTTATCTACTAAGAATGTCGCCAAATTCCAAACGATGTCTTTAGTCACAACCCCCCTTGGTCGTGCTGCAGGGGACCTCCTATGAATTTTCTTTGATAGATCCCTCAGATCTAAAAAAGCATATGTTTATGGGAGGAATTTCAAAGCAATGTGTAATTTTAATTTTTTTTTTAAATTTTTTTTTCTTTTTTTTTTAATGAAGAAGAAATTAGAAAAGCTACAATTATTTCAAAAAAATTTTGAATAAATTGTACACATTAGAGGAAGAGCATGTTATGTGATATTTTCAAGACATTCAATTCGACTTTAATTTTTCAACGTTAAATTATTTATTTTTATTTTATTTATTTATTTTTTTGAAGAAGAGAATAGAAAAGCTACAACTATTTCGGAAATTTTTGAATAAATTGTACACATTAGAGGAAGAGCATGTTTTGTGATATTTTTGAGAAATTCAATTCAACATTAAATTTTTGCATTCAATTTTTCAACATTCAATTATTTATTTTCTTTTGAAGAAAGAAGAAGAGAAAAGAAACGCTACAATTATTTATGAAATTTTTGAATAAATTGTACACATTAGAGGAAGAGCATGTTATGTGATATTTTTAAGACATTCAATTCAACATTAAATTTTTCAACATTAAAAAAAAAATTTTTTTTTGAAGAAGAAATATGAAGAAAGAAGAAAAGCTACAATTATTTCAGAAATTTTTGAATAAATTGTACACATTAGAGGAAGAGCATATTATGTGATATGTTTAAAACATTAAATTTTTTGAATTAAAAACTGGTCGTAATTTACTGCCGGTAAAATGAATACGTGGAAGGTTTTAAAAAAATAATCAAGAATTCCAAATTAATTCGAGAAGTTTCTTAAATTATTTAAACAGCTAATTAGAATCCTATTTAGGCAGTTTAATAGAATAATATGTAACGTGATATTTTAAAAGTAATCAATTTTTTAGATTTTATAAAATTACTGCGCTTGTCTGTTATTAGTATTGAGATAAATTTTAAAGCAATGAGTGTGGTGTTTATTCAACTTTTCATATATATCCTAAAAGTTTTTACTGAGTTGGATTAGTGACATTTAATTAAAGAAAACATCCAAATATTCGAGTTTTATAACACGTTACATGGTTAATATCTTCTTCATAATATTTGTATTTCTGCATGTATTCATTGCATTTTTAAGGGAATTACACATTTATATAAATCAATGGAAAGACGGTTTCAAATGAAACAATTTTCAATGATAAAAAATAAAAAATACATGTAAACAGTTTCCGTAAATTTGAAAAACTATTTTTCTAAAACACATTGAAATATGTCTTAATTAGAAGTAAGTGTTTTTTAAAGTTATGAATAAAAAAGGAAAAATTTCTGTTGTCTATTCTTCACCACAAGACATGAGTTTTTTTTTTTTTTTTTTTTTTTTTTTTTTTTTTTTTGTATTTTACAGAGTATTTTTTTAGTGGACTTACCCATTGACCTTGTTGATCTTACTAAATTTAAACACTTTCCATAGAATTGAAACCCAGAAAATAATACTTTATTTTAATAATTATTTTATTGGAAATCGTTTGCTATAGAATAATATCTGCACGAACTTATCCAATCACATTGCTGATGTAAGTAGAAATTAATTTTTTTCAAGAGAATTAAAAAAAAATTATATGCTATTAATCCATTTAAGTCATTAGCCTTCAAATAATTTCTGAATGAACTTAATATTAAAATACTTCTTATGAGATCACATAATCGTTTGAAATTTAAATTAATCATTTTAATTTCAAACGATTAATTTTAAACACTTTAGTGATGAAAGTAGGAATTAAATTTTTTTCTAAGTGAATCTAAATATTTATGTGTTTTAATTCGAAGGTTAATCTTTTAAAATTATTAGCCTTCCAAATAATTCCTGAGCAAACTCAATATTAAAATACTCTAATAATTAAATGAACTAAAATATCAAAATACTTTTTATGAGATCATAGAATCATTTGAAATTTAAATTAATAATTTTAAATTTCAAAATTAGAATTCATTGGAAATCGCTTGATTTAGAATAATATCAGAATGAACTTATCCAGTAACCTCCGTGACGTATTTGGAAATTAAATTTTTTCTCCAACTGAATATAGAAATGTATATATTTTATTCCTTTGATTAATCCATTTCAAATCAATAACTTCTGAGTAATCTCTGATGGTCTGATGGACTATCAAGTCGATGTAATTAAGAAATTAAAAACTTTTTTTTCAATGGGATCCTAAAAGATATTTCATTTTATTGATTATTTCGTTGGATATTGTTTGCCTCATAATAATATCTGAACAAACTTATCCAATGGGACACCTGCAAGTGACGTCGTGTGGGTTTCTTGATCCTGATTGGTTGAAGTGTGGCATTTGTTTACGTTAGCACCTGTTCATTCCATTTTATTTCGAGTAAACCATGTCCGTCAAGTATCAATTCTCTTAAGTGACATATTCTACATTCTTTCACAAAGATTCTTTTAAAAATATTCCAATTCTTTTACTAAATGTTTCTTATTTAACACAAAGACAAGCAGGAAGCCATGTCGAACATAAACGAACTAATTATGCGTCGAGGTTGCCAAGTACACAAAACAAAAAATTATCATGGTTACAATAAAATACATAAACAAATAATAAATCAAAGTTAAGTTAAAGACACAGATCAGAAAGATTTATATTTCAATGAATTTGATGTGCGATACCGTTCAGTATTTAATTAACATCACGTTAATTAACATTCAAACTTATGTGGAGAAATTTAACTCAACTTTTATACGCCATTTTGCTTATAAACAATCAGCTGGTGTTGACGTCATAGATCACATGTGTGGGTATTCGTGGTCCTCTTCTTCTTGAAGTGCAAGTGCCCAGTTTAACTTGAAACATAATTTCCTTCTGAGTTAATTAAAAAAAAAAATTCTCCATTGATTAATGAATTTAAAATCAATAGTTTCTAAATAATTTCTGATGGACTTAACCTTCTTTTAAGTCACTATAAAAAAAAATTTCATGGTATCCCAAAAGATATTTTATTCCATTGATTATTTCTTTGAAAATCATTTGTTCATAATAATATCGAAACAAACTGACCCAGTTACTATGGTGACGTAACTGGAAATTGAAATTATTTTCCATTGAATCTAAAATAATAATCTTATTCCATTGATTTATTTATTTAAAATCATCAGCTTCCGAGTAATTTCTGAATAACAAATTTACCTCGCCATTACTATAAATTAATATAATTTCTGATAGGATCCCAGAAAATACTTAATTTCCTTAAATACTTCGTTAGAAATCGTTTGCTTCATAATAATGTCTGAACGAATTAATCCAGTTGCATTGATGACATTACTGGAAATTGAATTTTCCTTATTCAAGTGAATTCTAAAACTTGTTTATTTTGTTTCATTGCATTTTTTATTTGAAATCCAAGCTATCTATTATATTTGAGTTACCGATCTATTAGCTTCCGAGTTGTTTCTGGGTGAACTTGCTTCGTTGAAGTTTCTAAAAAAGAATATAATTTGAACAGGATTCCAAAAAATAATATTTAATATAATTATTTCATTGGAAATCGTTTGCTATAGAACAATGTCTCAACGAACTTATCCTGTTAAAGTGGTGACGCAACTGTAAATAAAATTTCTTCCCAAGTGCATCTAGAAAAAGAAAATTATATATTTTATTCCATTGTTTATTCTGTTTGAAATCTTATCCAGTTAGCTTGTTGACGTTTGAACAACTTTATTTGCTCCAGAACTATACTAATAGTCTAAATCAAGCCATTCACATCCTTGCGGTAAGAGCCGATAATAATGGTGCGGAAAAAGAACCAACAACTACCTAAAGTTCGAAAACGCCCTCAGAGTATCTATAAAGAAATGGGAGAATCGAACAAAACAAAAAAAAAATAGTCTAGAGAAAACATAGAAGTGTAAACGAGCACTAAAACATCAAGTTCCTGGTATCCTTTGGCAGTAAAATAAGGACAAAAAAAGAAGGTAAAATTGGGAGGGTTTGGATTATTTCAGGATAAAGGTATATCTGTCAAATGGTGATTGTTCCGGGAAAGTTTGAGTGGGGGTGGTCTGCAACTTCGAGGTCCCGTCGTGTGCGGCGGATAGGAGGGGCTGGGCGGACACCTTAAAGCAAAAAGTGGTAAAAAGAACTGTAACTCAAAGTTCTCGCTTTCCCCTTAAATGTCAACCCCCTCATTTTTTTGTTGAAGGCGAGGGGGCTTTACCTTTGAAGTTAACCACAAAAGTGTGATGGAGTTCAGAATGGAGCCTATGGTTATCTTGCTTTTTATTGCTTCTGAAATTTACCTGAAAAGGAAAATAGTTTAGAAAAAAAGGTGATGGGGAAAAAAAATCCTCACCTATTTTCTTTTTCTCTTTTGATTAGTTTTTCGGTGTTTGCTCTGTTGTTTATTATTCTAAACATGCTTTGTAAGAAAAACTTTTTCTTTCCCCGTTTTTTTTTTTTTTTTTTGCTATCTAATTTGGTTTAAAAACAGGTTCAAATAAAATTTTATCATTCGGAAGAATTTCGCTGTTCATTATTTATTGGGATTTCAAAAGTTTAACTTTGTAAGGAGTTGAATTTTGCATTTAAAAGTTATGTTCAAAGTTAGTTTAGAAGTTTTAACATCTAGCCGAAATAAATACTTTCGTTTGTCTCCTTATGTTAAAAGTGAAGATCTCATACTTTATTTAACTATAACATAATTAGTTTATACAAAAATTGCTTTCATATTTTTTTTTATAAAATTAAAGTCATATTTTCTAAAACAATTGCATTCATATTGTCTGTAAAAATAACATATGTGTTTTCCCATAAAATTGAAGCCATATTTCTATAAAATGGTTACATTCACATTTTTTTTTTTTATTGCATTCATCTTCCCTATAAAAATTGCATTCCTGTTTTCGATAAAAAAAAATTTCATTACTTTCTTTAAAAATTGCCTTCCTATTTTCCCATTTGTTATAAAAATTACATTCGTATTTTCTACAAAAATTGCAGTCTTTTCAACACAAAAAGTAAAGTAATCTGTATGTACATATAGAGATATTCTCGATGTTAAGATGTGTGTTATTAAGTTATAAAATAATCCTATATTATCTTATTTCGTATTATTTTATGATAAACATATTTAGTTACCATCTTGCAATTATTGAACACTAAAAAAGCTACAATTAGTTTTATAATAAATTTTATGTGCACATTGCATTATGTGCACATCCACATTGCACATGCATGCAGCTAAGATTATAAATGCAGAAATTCCAAAATTACTGCCAAAATTCGAAACGTAATATTAGGAATTAACTTTCTCACATTATTGCTAAAAAATATCCTTTGTGAAAAACATAAAATGAGTTTTTATAGTTACCAAATACTAAGTTAGAATTTAAAATGGAATCTCCTGGTTGGTAATCTAGAAAAAAATATTAGTTTTATATTTTATCTCAATAGAATCGAGAACTTAATATGCGGAATCAAATCTCAGTTAACGAAATGAAATGATTTGGAATCTTTCAATTGAATAATATTTAATTTTGATGCAGCGATATGTTTATCGTAAAAAAAATTAAAATAAAATGATTGCGTAGCAACCGTAAGTGTTGGTAAGCGTAGAATAATATGTATTCTTTTGAAACTGGAGATTTAAATAATGACGGATAATACGTTTTAAGTCAGAAATGCACAGTTCAGAAGAAAGTAGACTGATAAAAGTGACGTAAATTATTTGTTTAAAAAAGTAATTAATTGAATGTAATAAAAAAAACTTCAGCTAATAATCATTTCCAGCCATTACTTGAAATATTATACATTTTAGTTTTTAGCTCTTTTTACATTTTTTAGGATGTTATTCTTGTGTATTTCTTCACATTTTGGTCCTAAACCAAAATATGCAAGACTCAAATAACAAGATATTTGTGTGCCATAAAACTGTCCAAATTTTTCTTGAATTGCACTTCTTATCTTTCGCATAATTTTTTGCTGCAATTAAAAGTTCTTTTAATCTAGAGAACAACCATCGCCATTCTCTAAATAACAGAATAAAGATAAATTAATGTATTTCGTAAGGGTTAAAATTGGTCTGATATATTGGATGCAGGGTTTCAGGACGGTATGTAGGGATTAAAAAAAAAGGTCCTGTGAGAAAGGCCCATAGGAAAAAAAAGATTTGTGTAAGAAAAAGTATTTGAATGAGAAGATGAGATAAAAGCGACTTTTTTTTTCTTTTTCAAGTTTGAGTTTGTCTTGTTGCACTGACTCAATGTGTAACTTTTTTCTAATTTCATATTTTCTATTTATGGCATTTATTCATTAAAAATTTATTAAAGGTAAATGAGTAAAAAAAAAAAAAATTTTATAAAAGATCTAATTTTAAATTAATGAGATTTAAAAAATTTTATTAAAATTTATTTAAAAAATTTTTTTATTTAAAATATTTTTTTATTTAAAATAAAAGATTACGTGTCTTCCTTAAAGAAAAAAAAATTAAATAAACCCACTTTCTCTCCAGAATTACCCCATCGAGGTATTTATTTACCGGTACCTTTTTTACCGGACCCATTTTTTTCAGGGAACTTTTTTATTTGTACCGTTTCCAGATCTTTTTTTCCAGTACCTTTTTACCGCCTATTCTCAAGAAAGCAGATACTTTCATATGGTGGAAAATTTAAGAAACGAGCATTTTTCCTACAATCACAGTCAGTTGTGACGGTTTTTAAATTTTGCTTCTTTTTTATGAATACCATTTTGATTGCTCAAAACACAACAATATAAAGGCACTCTTTCTATGTTTAATTACCATCAAATGCAACTGATAACAAACTCTAACTGTAACAAAGAAAATTATATAGTGTAAAAAAAAAATTTGAAATTGATAAACAGTCTATAGTTCACGTTTCACAACGAACAATCGTGACTCGTGGTCTACGTGCGGACAGTAGACCTCTCAACTTTCATCTTCAATAATTGTTTTAATTCAATTGAAGAATAATTAACAATTATCTTAATGTCTCAATTTTTTTTCCTCCATTAGCAAACACAAAATCGCACGTGGTAAGGGTAAATAACAGTAAGTCATTTCTTTTCCGAATAGCAAACGGAACAGAGATAAAGACATCACATGGAACAATAGATTCCTTTCAGTGTGGATTCCCCCACCCCTATTTGTTGACACCCCTGTCTCCCACTAAAGTAATTTCATATTAGTTAGGTGAGTACATTCGATTCTTCATGTTTCTTATACCCTTGAAAATGGTGAAGAGCACGATTTGTAATTTAGGTGGTCTATCTTTCCACATTATGCCCCACACGAAGTATTCATGGGTTTACCTTCTTTAGTTCTAGATCGCTGGAAACGGCGCATTAAAATATACCATTTTAAGTAGACATCAATTCGAAAATTTTCAATATATTTTTCCTTCCATTTTTTTTTTAATTATTTGTTATTAACATAAATTTTAAAACATAATTTTTTTTTTAATTTCTGTAGCAAAACGAAACTTTTCTTTCATATATCGCCATAATATTTTTTTTTTCTTTTAAATAAATACTTATTTTTAATTATAAAGATAAGAATAGTTTGAAAAGGAAATCATATTGGGAAACTTAAACTGCTTATGTCAGAAAAATAATCATTATTTGAAGAAAAAAAACTATTTGATTTTATTTGCCTTCTTTGAAATTTTCGTTAATGTTAATTTTTAATAATACCTCTTAAATTCCATGAAATGAAACTTTTCTAATGCATCGAGTCAAAATATATTTAGTTTCTATCTTATTTGTTAATTCATTTCAATTATATAAATTTTGTAAATTTAGTACTTTCCTCTCTTTTTTCAAAATTTGCTTTAAAATAAATAGTTATTTGTAAGTATTTGTTGACGTATCGTTGTACTAAATTTCCTAGTTTTGTTAAGGCCATGGAACCTTAAATGATCGAGCTTCTTTTTACGGAACCTCAGAATTACAAAATAAAGTTCATTAGCTGCTATATATGCACTAACCAGAGAAAAAAGGCGACTAAGATGAATTTGTTATTGCTGCATGCATCTATTGAAAATAAATATAATAAGCTAAATTATGGTTTTCAGAAAAGGAACTATATAAATGGGGAGAATAGTTGTCAAAGAAATGTAATTCTTTATTCTTGAATTTGGTGACTTCATTTTACTCGATAAGGAATACTTATGGAAATTTTTATAAATGCATATCTTTTTAATGTTTTATTAAATATATTGTGATTGAAGGAAAAAAAAAAATTTTTTTTTAATATACTACGTATTTTTTCTTTGGTATTTTGCATAAATACAATAATTTCACGTAAACAATCAAAGTATTTAAATAAAGTATGAATTATTCATTGGGTATAAATGTAATTATGTAGTTCTAAAAAATCCTAACTCTCAGAACCCTTGTGATTCTTCGATGAAACCCCAGAGCTCCGTGGAACACTTTTTGGGAACGGTTGTTCTAAGGCATCTGAATAAAATACATTTTCTAAATGGCTTATTGTTAGGCTTTTTTTATATTCCATTCTAATCGTTAATCATTTTAATGACCTGAAAGTTGAATATTAATGTAATCAAACCTAGTACTCAAGCATTTTGTTACTACTAACGTTGCCTAAATTAGAAAAAGAAAAACATTTGTGGTTTAGTAAATATATTTATTATAGTAATATATTAAGAGTTAAATGCATTTTATATTTAAATTTGAAAAATAACTTTTCCATAAAAAAAAGAAAGATAAAAAAGTTATCCATTGGCTTTTTCGTTTTCAACCTTTATTCCATGTTTAATATAATTATTTAAACGAAAAGGGTAAAAATCACTTACATGCAATATATACTAAATTATAAGACACTCAGCAATTTTCAAATAAAATTCTACTAATTAAGATGCTACCGACAAAATATACATTAAAACAATTGCAATAAACTTTTAGTTTTCGCCATTAAAGAATTTCTTACAAAATATCCTTAATTGTGCGTAAAATTTCAAACGATTTATAATGAATTATGAAAATAAAAGAGATTTGGAATTAATAATAGAAATGAAAACGATTTTGAATCAATAACGGAAAATAAAAACGATTTTAAAATGAAGGGAAATAATAACAATTTCAAAATTAAAATATTAAGGAAAGAAGCCCAGTTTTCTACTTGGCGATAAAAGTTGGCGAAGTTAGATCGTGAATGAAGCTGTCACAACAAAACCAAGATTCTCTCCACTGTTTATTCGACAAACCTGTCATTAGAGAGAGGTTTCTTTGTGCGGTACCGACACGCTCTTTGTTTATAGTAGCCGGCACCTACGCAATTTCAACTTTTCTTATTGGGTGTCTTGAGGAAAAAATAAGTGATGATGGACACTAGACTGTGTGTGGATCTGTCTTCAGGTAATTCAGAAGGAAAATGGATAGCAAAACCCGCGACGCCACCAAACGATTTGCTGAGAAGCGTGTTTATCTACTTTTTTTCAACTCCTCTCGTCTGATTGTTTTATAAACTTCCCCTCCTCCCTATCTCTCAAATGTATTTAAAGCGGAGTACCTCTCACCCCCCCCCTCCCTTGAACAGACATAATGGATTTTTTTTTAATTATTTTCAATTATCATCTATTTTAAAAGCTCTTGAATAAAAAATAAAAATATTGCAGAAAATTAAATTTTAAAAAAAATATAGTTCATAAATACAATTAAAATTAATTCGAAAATATTTCTGCGGCATTTTATTTTGGATAAGAATTTGCTTTTAATTCGTTGATTTTTTTTTTTTTTCTGTGATGTTACCTTTCAGTTTCGTTATTTTATTACTAAAGCTATAAGAATAAATTAACAAGAATAGAACCTTTATCAAAACCATACTAAGAAGAATAAAAATGATAGTTAAGAACTAAAATCAACGTCAAATATCACAAGATAATATACCAAAATAGTATGCAAGTTTCGGTCTAATAAATAGTATCGTCTTCAGTCTATTAAAACAGTTAAAATAGCATACATGATTTGGAGCTACAATTGAGCATCATCTTCATTGTTTTAAAAGAGTAACGAAGTTCCTCAGTGCACAACACTGGAACATCATCTTCAATGTATTAAAATGGCATACTTTGATGCTACACTAGAGCATTATCTTGGTGTTAAAATAGTATGCAAGTTTTTTGGTGCTACATTGAAACATCAACTTCAGTATTATAAAAGCGCTAAAATAGCAAACAAGTTTCTGTGTTACACTAGAGCATCATCTTCATTGTATTAAGATATTTTAAATGATATGCAAGTTCTTCGGTGCTGCACTGAAACATCATCATTAGTTCTTTAAAAGAGATAAAATAGCAATTTCGTGAGTGCTACACTGGAGCACCATCATCAGTGTATTAATATGCATTCAAATTTCGGTTCTACACTAGAGCATCATTTTCAAAGTATTAAAATAGTTAAAATAGCATACAAGTTAAGATCCCACACCAGAGCATCATCTTCATTTTATTAAGATAGCTAAAATAGCATACAAGTTGCAAGGCCAACGATTGCCGGCTTTCGTAGCACTGGCATTATGTTTTTGAGCCTAACCTGTCATAGAATCTCGCCAACCAGTTCGAACCTGATACTTTAAAATAGTTTTCAAGTTTAAGATTCCTAATTTAAAGCTAATTAAAGTCATTTTTAAATTATTATTTTTTATTAAATCCGACAGACATCTAATGGTGATCACGTACCTTTGTTTTCGCAAGTTATATGGGGGGTGTTCCGTAATTACCGTCCTTGATATATATTTTTAGAATCCTGGTGAAAAATATATACACACTAGGGAGGGCAAATTAATACCAAGGCTAATTAAAAACAAATAATGTTATTATGATCTGTCAAATATCTAGTGAGGGAATCACGATAAAAAAAAAAAAATTGCAAAACCTCTTTGATTGCCGAAGAAAACAGAGAGGAGATGGAAAACAATTATTAAAACACATCCACGCTTCCTCAGACAATTAAACTGGTTGACTTGTCAGGCAATCAAATTTGTCAAAAAGATCTTATAGATTTTGGTTTTGAGCACTTAAAGTTTGCAAATTTTTCCATAAATATCCAAAACAATTATCATATGCTCGTATATTCACTTAACATTGGAAAAATTTAAGAATGAAACACATAAATTTATCATGAAATATTGCTAAAAAGTGGTTCGTAAACTTTTCTTTAAAATATGAGCCCACTATTGCATTATTAAGAGCTTGAGCATGAAGTTAAATTAATGACCTGAAAATTAGCATTCTATTTATAAACTTTGTGTTATTAAAATAAGTGCTCTAAATTTGCATAATAAAATGGCTCGAGTTACGTCATGTTTTCATCTTTGTTTTATGTCTTAATCATCAAAAAAGTTTTAATTACTTATTTTCGGTATTTTTGTTATTTTTGCTTTAGATGTTATGAATAGAACAGAAACAAAAGGGTTAGAAATGTGATTACCTTACGAATTTATTTATAAATGATCATTAAAAAAGATTTTTTTTTCTCTTAGAAATTTATTTATTTTATATTTCGAATTCGAGAAAAGAAAAAATTACATTGATGTTATTTTCGAGAAAATTTCGAAAATAACTTCGACTATGGGAGGGTACGAAATTAATTTTCTCGTATTATCCGCCAAAAATTTATGTTACAGAAAAAAGAATAAAATTGTTTAGCTGAAAATTTTATTGTGATGAAGTTGTTTTGAGTAAAATTGCTTGAATCAACATGTAAGAGAAACTCTGTTTGAAAAATGACTGGTATTATAATACAGACATGCAATTTATTTTCTAAATTATATTTTTAGGTGATTATCTTCAGGTTCGAATTTTTTCCCTCAAAATTATTTGCCTCAAAACTTTTGGCAGACGTTTTGTTGTTAAAGTAATTCTAGAACTATTTTATTAAAAATTATATCTAATATTATTTTTTTTTTCTTTTTCAAATTCTTAGAAATTATCATTTCTCTTGAAGGTATTTATACTATCTCTCTCTTTTTTTTTTTTAATAAACTGTTGTAATTTAAAAAAATAATAAAACGTGTTCGAACAAAGTTATTCAGACATGAAGCAGCTAAATTCACTTTGTATTATTACATTTCTGAGTTGAAATTAATAATAATCATAATTTTTCTGGGTTTTTCAGTTTGTTGTTTTTAAAACAGTATTTTTTTTAAAAAACTATTTTACGCATAATTTGAAAAAATGCACATTTTGTGTGTACTACTTTAAAAAAAACATGTATACAATTTGAAACTTATGAAAATTAGTATGCAATTTATTATAAATTAGTATATTATGAATGGTATTAATATTAGCATATTATGTAGTTTACTATTCATGTAAATAAGTACCAAATTTATTATATAGTAAATTAGTATATATTGAAGGCATAGAAAAAAAATTCTAGCTTCAAGCTGTAAAAGTCTTCGTTTACTTCGTTTCTTTTCCTTTATTAAGGCTTGAAAAAAATTATTCTGCTTAATTTAAAAAGAATTATGCTTATATTATGCTTATTTATGCTTAATTAGAATATTATGCTTAATTTAAAAAAGAAAACATACTACACATTTTGTAAGTACTTTTCCACTTGAAACTTATGTAGATTAGTATACATAGTATGTTCTGAAAGAAACATATATTGAAAACTTACAGAAAACATTTTAGCATCAAGTTTCAAAACTTTTTATCTTTTGTAGTTTTTTTTCCTTCTTTTTTCTTTTTTTAATTGTCTCTTGAAGGAAATAAGAAGAAAAAGAACTTTTTGAGCGTAATCTGGTGCAAAAAAATTGCACATTTCACAAATACTTTTTAGAAAATGTACAATTTGAAACTTATGCGAATTAGCATAAATTATATGTTCATAAATGAAATACATATTGAAAGCTTTGAAAAAGAAAAGTTATTTTGGATTGGTAGACGGAAAAAAAGGTCCCGGAAGAAAAGGTACGGAAAAAAAGGTCCCGAAAAAAAAGGTACGGAAAAAAGGGTCCCCGGAAAAAAAGGTCCCGGTAAAAAAGGTACCACCATAGGGAAAATCTGTGGGAATATTTCCCCTCTCGCTTTCTGGACAGCATGAATGCTTCTCGCTGTTTCAATGAATATTCTTTTTATCTGTAATAATTCAGATTAGGTCATTGAGGTAAGGAGAAGGGTAAGGGGGGGGGAGAGACTTATGGGCTGGTTGTATTACGCTTTTTTTTAAAATTTTATTTCATTTGTTTATTCTTCTTTGATTATTTTTTAAAGCGGGAAGATACTATTTAAATTTTTCAATAATGTTTTAATTTTTTGTGTGATTTTTTTAAGTGAAAAATGTGTTATTTTCTATTTTAAATTATAAACTGCTGTTTGTAGAAAATGCAACACCATGAAGGAATCATCAGAATCAAATGAAATTCGCAGCAAATGTCAATTATAGGATATTATGCAAATTAATAAAGTTTCAGAGCCATCGCGCGTGCGTGGCGCGCGCAGCGCCCTCTGAATTGATGCTGAAAGCGTATAAATAAAGTGCTGAAGCGGGACGTTGAAAATAGTCTATGATTATTTGTTAGTGGCAAACGTTTAGTGAGACCTGAGTATGCCTCCACGACGGAAGAATAAGAAATTCAAGCAACTTACGGAGTTTGAACGAGGGAGGATAATCGGCCTTCGAGAAGGAGGATTTTCCTATCGCGCAATAGCAGCTCGTATGCAGCGGAACAGTTCCACAGTGATGCGAGTTTGGAAGCAGTGGACCGACGAGCACCGAACAACTCGAAAAACAGGCACTGGACGACAGAAGGTGACGTCAGAGCGCGATGATCGACACCTGCTCCGCATGGCGGTGAATGATCGCACAGCTTCCTCCAGGCAGCTGGCAGCACATTGGTCTACTGCTACAGGTGTACAATTGTCGGCTTCGTCGTCGTCTGCTGCGCCGTGGATTGCGTGCAAGGGTGCCATTATACAGGATTCCCCTCACGGCGGATCATCGACGGCTGCGTCGGCAGTGGGCTCTTGAGCACAGAGACTGGCGAGCTGATTGGCACCAAGTTGTCTTTTCAGATGAATCACGCTTCAATTTGTGGACCCATGATGGCCGTGTTCGTGTTAGACGTTATGCCGGTCAACGCTGCCTTCCTGAGTGTATTATTGAACGACATAGTGGTCGAACACCCGGAGTTATGGTCTGGGGTGCGATTTCGTATCATGGACGATCCAATTTGATACGAATTGAGGGTAATCTCAATAGCAACAGATACGTCCGTGAAGTGCTACAGCCCGAAGTCGTTCCTTTCCTTCAAGGCATCCCTGGAGCTATCTTTCAGCAGGATAATGCACGCCCACATGTTGCGCGGACTGTTAGAGACTTCTGTTCAGCACAACGCATGCAACTTCTTCCTTGGCCTGCTTATTCGCCGGATATGTCGCCTATTGAGCACGTGTGGGATATGGTTGGTCGGCGTCTCACTCGTGATCCGCGTCCTGCAGTTTCCAAAGACGAACTTTGGTTGCGCATACAAGCGATATGGAATTCTCTTCCTCAAGCAGATATTCAACATCTGTTTGACTCCATGCCACGTCGTATAGCAGCACTTATTGCAGCGCGTGGTGGCTGCACCAAATACTGATTTCGGACGCTTAATTTGTTTCTTTTGTTTTGAAAATTTCATCATTTATTTGTATCAGTACAAGTCGTTTCTGCATTAAATTTCATTTGATTCTGATGATTCTTTCATGGTGTTGCATTTTCTACAAACAGCAGTTTATTTTGTGAAGTTGCTAATGTGAGGCTTAAATTAGCCAATCGGGGAAGTTGGGAGGATTTATGTGTTGGATGCTTATTCGTGATTGGAGGTGAAAGTATTGGTCCTTTTTAATTAGTTGAAAACGCGCGACACGAAAAAAAAAAAAATTCATGCACGGAACAGCAAAAAGCGCTTCAATCTAATCTTCTCATTTCAAATATTTTCCCCTTCAGAATTTTCCCTACACAGGTACCTTTTTTTTCCGGGGACCTTTTTTTCCGGGACCTTTTTTTCCAGGTACCTTTTTTCCGGGACCTTTTTTCCGTACCTTTTTTTCCGGTACCTTTTTTTCCTAGAATCAGGAGATTAAGCTTTAAAAATTTTTTTCCTTTTATAGATTCTTCTTTAAGAGGAATATTAAAAAAAAAAAAGAAAATATTTTAAAAAAATTAACAAATGAACATTTCGCAAATAAGTTTTTAAAAAATAAGCAATTTGATATAATTTTTATATGTAAATTAAGCAGATTTCGCTTAAATTATCTCCAATCGTTGTTTTTATTTAATTTTATTTTATCTTACTTAAACTTAAAAAACTCAAGCTTGTGTTATAGTTACAATGGATATTTAATATACCATGTCAATTACAAAATAAATAATTGGGCAGCGTAAAAATTAGTGAAAAACGATGGTAAATTCTTTCCAATTAAAAATCTTTAGCATGTTTTCTAAGTCTGGATTTTCTTTAACTTTCAACAATAACTGTCAAAAATTACAAATTAACCCTTGAAATTTTTCTTTCCTATTTCAAGGGCAAGTATAGTTCATTTTTATATGAAAGAAGAAGGAGGAATATTTCTTGACCTCATGGAAAGTTCAGTTCATAAATTATAATTCAGAACTGTTCATTTCACACCAGCTTTAAACATCAATAATCCGTAAATTTTAAGTGACAGATCAGCTCACACAGGCTTTAAAAGACTACACAAGGACTGCTCAGCATTCTTGGCATTGTATTGTTCGCCAACAAATACCACCTACTTTTCCTTATGATGGTCTTTCACTTTCCAACAAATACTCTCTCTATAGGAAGATAAGTAAAGTGAAATCGTTTTCACGAAAACGATTTCTTTAAATCTTGCTATTGAATCGAAGTGATTTGAAGGGTTCTATTCAGTAAGAGACTTTGCTAAACTCGCCGACTCTGCCCTGAAATTTGCCTACTCATTCCAAACGTTATTGAGATAAGCCAAATTTGCCATTTTCTTGTCAAAGAATGTATTGTATCATTCTTTTTAATGGGGAATCTGTCATTGAAACTTCAAACTACCCTTTTTGACAGAAAATTAATGAATGCTTATCTCCTGGGAAAACTGTATGTTCATTGTGCGTAAGCACATTATTTACGTTGGAAATTGTATATAAGCACATTGGGAATACAGAAATTTGTATATGACTTTTTTTATAGTGTCTTTAAGATTGATGACTTCATTTAAAGCATGGTTTAATGCAAATTAAGTATTTCGAAATTTTATACTGATGAGTTCATTTAATTTTTTTTTGTTTACTCCGTGCTATGAAATTCGCAGTGATCTTGCGATTTTTGAAATATTAGCATTCTAGCATTCCTGAATTTCTCAATATATATATAGCTGTAGTTTATTTATGTTGCACTATGGGCTATTGGCAATGATTTGGGAAACATCCCTGAGGATATTCCGAAGACATGCCACAAGGGATGGCAGCCCCACTTCGGTAGTTTGACGACCTGCATGAAGTCGAACACTTTACATTAGAACAATATAACGATTTCCAATATCGCACACCCTCGGTCCCTTCGCAGACTGATCGCTAAGACATGGTTCCCACACCGAAAGCCAGCATCACTATATATATATATATATATATATATATATATATATATATATATATATATATATATATATATATATATATATATATATATATATATATATATATATATATATATATATATATATACAGAGAGAGAGGAATTGAAATAATAAACATAGAAAACAGAAAACAAATAATGTAACCAATACTCAACGTGAAGGATATTAAATTAGATCTGATATTTTAAAAAAAGTTATTCCTTTTCAAATATTTTTGGACATTTTACTAAAAACTCTTTTATATTAAAATTGGGTTATTTTTTTGCATAATTAAATAAATGGTTGTGTTGTTCTTTGATAATATATAAGCCTTATACCGTACTCACGGCGTTTGAGTAATTAAGCTTAAATTAATATAAGGTAATTAAAATAAAAATTGATTTGTAATTTTGAACCCTTTAAAATTTGACTATGAATTTAAATTATTATTTATCGTTTTTTAAAAAATAACATGTAACAATCAAACAAAAAAGGATTAAAATGACTGACTTTAACTATTTGTAATGTTATCTCTTTTTTTTTAATCAAAACGCATTGCACTGAAACGTCATTTAACCAAAAACACAAAATTTCAATAAAATTTACAAGAAAAACTCGCTTTTCTTATACAGTACAGAACCCGTTATCCGGAAATCAGAAAACCGGAAAACCAAAAAACCGGAACGAAATTCGATGAATTTTCCCGCCATTTTTTAAAAAAAAATTTTTTTTCCTCATAAGATTTTAGGATTTTTCTTTCTTTTTTGACAGATTTTTACCTTACCATCATTTTGGAAATAATCATTAGTGTATTACTTCATCGTTTTTCCTTCTTTTTAAGATTATTTCCAAAAAAAATTTTTTTAGTTGGGTTTAACAATAAAAAAACGGCTTTTTGTAGAGATTCAGAAAACCGGAAAAATCAGTTATCCGGAATAGCGATGGTCCCGATCGATCCGGATAATCGGTTCCTTACTGTACATGTTTATTGTTCTGCTTTCTAATACAATGTGCAAAATATAAAACGGTCCACCCTGAATCACTTTTGGTCTCACTCAGTCACGTAAAATAATAATAAAAAGTCGCATTTTTGAAAATTGATTATCCAGGAGCTATTCAACAGATTTCGTTCAATTTTTGAATTTTGCCTTGTAAAATTATAATATTTGAAATGATGTGAAAGTTGTACACGTTACAATTAAAATTATTTCGACTTCTATTAAATTAAATTATAAATTCTTATTGAAAGTTATATTTTGTATGGAATTATCTCTAGATAAAAGTTCTCGAGACATGGTGAAATACGCAAAAAGATGAAATACGCATCGCATATGCTGAAATACGCATCGTTGACATTAAGGTGTCCAAACCTTGCACCACTCTCCTGAACAAACTATTAGGACCCTTTTTGTACAGTTAATGATGCACAGTTTTTGTACAGTTGTCCCTTTTTGTACAGTTTTGTACTGTTAATGATTTTGTACAGTTTTGATTTTGTTTTAAAGTGACATAGGCTTCAAACTTTTTTATTTTCAGTTATTGCGTTCCTTATATTTTGGAAGTCAGAAATCCGAATCCGTCTAAAAAAAGGAATGTTTATTCGGATTTTAATGTTTAAAACATCATTCACTAATTGGCATATTTGAGATCACCCTTTCAAACCATTAAGATTGAGTTCTGGAACATGAAGATCCGATCATTAGATCAAAAGTTATTCAGGGTTGCCCTTTTGCTTTTTTGCGCACTGTACATTAATACTTCAGCTATATATATATTATTTTTGACTTAGATACTTTTAATATTTACGTACCCTAGTTATACTTCAATAAAAAAAATTACAAAAAGGGATTTTGAACAAATTTAAAGCTCTAATATCTATTTAACTTTAACACTGAGTTGACTTTTCTTGACGTTAATTATTCTCAGACTTCTGTTACTGTTTTTTGATTAATCCATTGATTGACGATCCGAATTGATAGATTAGTAAGTTCGGGATTAGAACCCGTGACCTTCTATCACCCTTGAAAAACATATCCCTTCAGCCATATCTGACAGTGGTCTATTGAGATCTCAGGATTAATTATGTTGATTTAATTTGAAGTGAAAAATTCCAGTTACATTAAGTGTATCGAAGCCTGAATGTATCAGGTTCAATTCAGGCTGCAATCCTGATTTCAGTTTGAACTCTTATTCTTCTTTCTCTATAATTTGTTTTGTGTTTATTTTAATATAAAAATATTGTATTTTACTTTTTTTATTGTATAAAGCACACAAGCTTGCAGATTTATGATAGTAAAACGAATATAATAAAACACTTGACATGGGCTACTAAATTCATTCTTTTATAAATATTTAAAAAAAAAATGTCATGTATTTTGACTGGTAAAAAAATTATCAGCAAATGCAGTGCTTCGCCCTCCCCCCTCCTCAAGAAAAAAGAACTCCTTTAATAAATTTTGATCTAATGTGCGTAAATCTACTTTTGCTAGGGCACACTTGATGATTAGAGAGCAATTCTTAATATGCAACGTAATTTATGCAAACGATGTTTAACAATTCTTAATATGCAACATAATTTATGCAAACGATATTTTACAATTCTTAATATGCAACATAATTTATGCGAACGATATTTTACAATTCTTAATAAACGTAATTTGTGCAAACGATATTTTACAATTCTTAATATGCAACATAGTTTATGCAAACGATATTTTACAATTCTTAATATGCAACATAATTTATGCAAACGATATTTTAAGTTACGAGATCAAACAAAAAAACGTACTTTCTTTACGTAAATATACTTTTTTTCTGAAGGATTTTGATTCTAGGTGTTTAGCCGCAATCTGGGAAATATTGTCCAAATGGTTTCCCCAGGAAAGCGATTGAAATTTTGTTCTTTTTTGTATTAATTTTACTTTTTGTGTATTTTACCATGTTTCTGGAGTTATTAGAAGGCATCAAAATTTTTGCACACAATAATAAAAAATATTTATCCAAAGATATTTCCACGTAAAAAAAAATTATTTTTTATTATTTGTTTCAATGGTCAAAAAGATGTTGAAATTTTATGCACACAAATGTTTTCGCTAATTAAAACTACATAATTTCGCTAATTAAAACTACGTGTTTAAATCCAAATTTTGAAGAGAATCTTGCGAATAGATTTTAAGAAATGAAGGTTCAAAAATGCAACTGCTTTGAGATAGCTAAATACTCAAAAAGTCAAATTAAGAGGTACAAACTTTTAACCGCTTTCCTGTCTTTTGCGACCTTATTTCCAAGATTGTGGCTAAATCCACAACCACAGAATAATAAATAAATAAGTAATCCTATAGAAAGTTTTGTATTTGATTTCTCAACTTAAAATAGATTCTTCAAAAAAATTAACATATTTTAGCAAAGCTGGATTTATGGGGGGGGGGTGGGGCTGCCCCTTCACAATTCACTTAATTTATCAATTATCATCTTTTGCTTCAAATCGCAGGTGATAGAATGTTTCCAATCAGCTATCTGCAAGCAGCGGTGACTCAGGGTATAGAACTTTCTCCTCCCAATAAGATGACCCAGGTTCGAATCCCAGGGATGGTTGTTTTTGGTTCGAATTCTGCTCCTAATTCGAACTGACCACAGTACGGACGTATCTTAAGTGATAGACGGATTATGAGTTAGAATTACCTTGCCGTGGAGCTAACCGTAAGAGATTAGTTTTCGTAGTTTTACTCTCTAAGTAACGCAAGTGTGGGTTAGTTCTCTCAAAAATCCCACATGAATTCTAGTTTGCCCTAATGCTTGATCAAAGAGTAGTTCCCTTGTGCTCTGGGTCGAGTATGAAATTACAAGGCTACGGAGTTGTCGTAAACTCAGAATTGGGTCGGCTGTTCAACTCCGGTTATAAAACATAATAAAATAATATTCAACCTGTGAAAAAAAAATTTATCTGCTGTGCTTGCCAATATCCAGAGTAGCTTTCGTATAATTCAAGAAATCAACGAATTTAATCAAATTTTGTATGTATGCTGGTGCTCTAATTAAAATGAAGCTCTAAAAATATGCAACTTAAGCATTATGTGAAACCTTTGATATATAAACATTCCATACAATCAATATTAGTCATACTCAAAACCAGACCCCTGGATTTTTATTCTAGGTGGTCCTTATATGTGGTTCTAAAGTCAGTGAAATATAAATTATTTTACAATATTAACAACTGCAAGAGAAAGAATTCATTTCTTTCTTCCATAGCTTTGTCAATTTATCTCTAAATGGTGTAAAAAATGTATGAATCATACTTTTGTTATTTAAAGATATTATTCACTATTTTTGTGAAATATCTCTCTACTTGGGTGGTTTATTTTCACGTTATTGTGTTCTCATCCTCCTAGATTTTGTATTTGTTTAGACTTAGCAGTTCTTTAGACATTTGTTATCCCTTAATGAGTTTTATTAAAAATTATTTTGTCAGGTCATTTGTTTTCTTTAAAGCATAACACGGTTCTGTCGAAATCAGTCCAGCATTTCTTGTTCTTGAATAAATATTAAAAATGAAAATAAATGAAATAAAAACTCTTATACACTTACGATATAGTGATCTCCCGCTATAACGTTCGTTTTGGCTTGGAAGACAAGAGTCGTTACATCAAACATAAATTCAGGAAATTCATTCATTTTTCACATTGACAATAACATTTTATTATAGAATTCTATCTCTTGATTAGTGAAATAAATGAAGATTTGTGAATCAACAATCGTGAAAATAATTCAAAATATTCTAATAATTGAAATTTTTGACATTTAAAAGTGTCTCACTTTATTTAGTTGTTTTTTACTGAATTAAATTACAAATTTAACTATTCATATCTACACATTTCACAGTATTGTTAAATATTATAGCGATATAAAAATAAAGCATAAATTAATTACGCAATTTGTTATTGAAGAAAAAAAAATCAAAATATTTTTTGTAGTCCAAAATATTAAAATACTTTATTGTAAACTCTAAAATTCAACTATAAGCGGAGAAAAAGTTGCATAGCATTGCCTTAGCTTTAATTACAGGGTGTAAACGATCTTGCATGGAATAAGCGAGTTTTTGACAGCCTTTTTCGTCAACATTAGTCCAGGTAGACTTTAAGCTCTCTATTAATTCCGATTTGTTTGTAGGAACAACTTCTTGTAGTTTTTTTTTTTTAACTTTTCCTCATGAATATGCAATTGAGTTAAAATCTGGAGAATTGGCTGGCCGCGTTATTACTGCAATTTTACGTTGCTCCTACCAAATCTTAGTTGATATTCCTGTAAGAAGTTTTCCTCAAAATAGACTTCTGTCGGAGGAATCATCTAGTGGCCAAGGACGACTTGATAAATATCTGAGTAAACTTTTTCTTTAAGGATCATACCCTTCCAAGTTTGTTTGCACTTATTCAATTCTAGCTTCAAATTTTACCGTACGTTTCTTGCACTCTTTATTAAACACTTCTTGTTTTATCCCGCAAAATCGAACGCCTTGATTGCCATAAGACACGGAGAACATATTTTTGTCTTTTATTAATATCTTTTATCAACCCTCCAAGCCACATAACAATCTTGGTTTGCACCATCTCATTCTTTCAAGCTTTTGTTTTACTGTCATAAGTGGTTTATTCTTTGCAACACGAGATTGAAATTGAAATTTATGAAAACGTTTTAATGTTGTCGATTTAGGAACATTAATTCCTTCCTTCCATTTCCGATGCAAATGTATTCTTTATATTCCGAATACACTTCTAAATTTATTTTTTATTTTAACTTTAACCTTCAATTTTATTCTTTGGAACACGAGATTGAAATTGAAATTTATGAAAACGTTTTAATGTTGTCGATTTAGGAACATTAATTCCTTCCTTCCATTTCCGATGCAAATGTATTCTTTATATTCCGAATACACTTCTAAATTTATTTTTTATTTAAACTTTAGCCTTTAATTTTATTCTTTGGAACACGAGATTGAAATTGAAATTTATGAAAACGTTTTAATGTTGTCGATTTAGAAACATTAATTCCTTCCTTCCATTTCCGATGCAAATGTATTCTTTATATTCCGAATACACCTCTAATTTTTTTTTTATTTTAACTTTAGCCTTCAATTTTATTCTTTGGAACACGAGATTGAAATTGAAATTTATGAAAACGTTTTAATGTTGTCGATTTAGGAACATTAATTCCTTCCTTCCATTTCCGATGCAAATGTATTCTTTATATTCCGAATACACTTCTAAATTTATTTTTTATTTTAACTTTAGCCTTTAATTTTTATGTCACCTCTGGCCGTAGTTTTCAGTCATCATTGTAACGATTATAACTATAACGCTTGGTTGAAAACAATTTAAAAAATTGACTATACTTTGGTGAATTTTTTCCCTGTTGATAGCCTGAACTCACTGTTTTATTGATCCTGGAATATTACGTAAAAACTCCCATTTAAAAATAAATTCCAAACAAAAAACACATAAAAAAATTTTTTTTCCTTCTAAATAATCATTTGCAATAAATTATCTACTACGTATAAAATTATTGAAAACAAATATTACGAAGACATATTCTAAAAATTCGGACTAATTCTATTAAATATTCGAATAATTTAAAACTTAAAAATAATTATTGTAAATTATCTTTTTTTTTTTTTTTTTTTTTTTTTTTTTTTTTTTTTAAAAAAGAGCAAATAAGCCAGTGTTCGCAAATTTGATTAGAAAAAGATTACAAAAATATCGTTTGCATCTATGCATGGTGTAATACTTAAAAATAAAGTCAGATTTTCATCGAATGAGAAATCTAACATTTAGATTCAAAGTCGTAAAATGGACAAGGGTTAATTGGTTTGATTTAAATGTATATCTAGCTCATCTTGACCTAAGTTATATAGATTAATAAAATAGAGCTATTTATTTACTCTTGAAGAAAATCAACTCAAATCAATCGCTTCTTCTCAAAATCACTCAGTTCTTCGCCCAAGAGGCGAAAAGTGAAGAAAAAAAATTTATAATCACTATCCGCTTTTCAAAAAACCCGCTGGCACAATTCCTCCTTCCCTCTTTTTATTACTCCCTTCCACATAATACAACACCTGCGCTGATTCTGCCACGCGCGTTTGGCGACAAAATCCTTGGCGACAGTTTTTAGTTTTTGCCAACCCTCCAACTTCCGAAAATCAGCGGGAAGATCCAATTCTCATCTCATGTATTCATCCGGGAATTCCGGCATTGCCTGATCAGACGAATTCTGACAAGAGTAGAGAAGGGATGCTGTAGGGATTGCTCTGTTAATCTGGTAGCGTGTGGACTATAGTTTTGTGTGTTGTGGTTTTATTATTTTGGATAAATATATTATTGGATTACGCATGGATTGGCATGAATCTTCAATTATGCTGGAAAATTTGTTTACTAGGTAATTATTTTTACAGTTAAATTTAGTTTATCTGCCTTTAATTTTAATCTTTGTTATTTTAATTTTTTTTTCAGTAATCCAGTTTATTTTTAAGTTTTAACCAACTAAACCTTCAGTTTTTTAAAAAGGTTTTGTATTTATTTTGTTCTAAGACCTGAGATCAACGATTTTCTGATTTGATTGTTTACAATTGATTGTCTTCTTTACTATTTAATATCAATTTAAGAATTGTTTATTTTTATTATTATTTAAAAAAAGGACTTATTTAGTTTGCCAATGCATTCTTTGACAGTTTTATTTTATTTATTTTTTAATTAAATTTTGGATTTTGCACTTTCGTTAATATTTATATTTATAATTTTATAATTCGAATTTGTAATTTTCTGATAAGAATTTACTAAACGAGATTCAACAAAAGTATTTCTATAATCCGTACTGTTCTGTAATATTGTACATTGTATTGTATTAATATTGTATATAATACACTGTGACAATAACATCAGAAATGACAATAAGATCAGACAATAACATTCTTTAAAAGTTACGAAATTTCAATTTCATATTCATGATTATTTATGTAGAAGATTTATAAATATGTATTAAAGATAGGGAATTGAAATTTATAAAATATAAAATAGTTCCGATATTTTCAAAAAATTAAGCAAAGAAAATTACATTTATTTGAAATTATTTTGCTGCAAAAAATAATACATTTTATGCATTTCTATACAATTAGTCTTCATAAAATAGCAAACTTGCCTCAGATTTAGATTTACTTATTTTATGTGATTTGTTGAAGTTGTTTACTTGTTACTGATGTTTAGTTGTTACTGATTACTTTAATTTTTAATTTTGTGCAATGAGGGTAATTTTAAAATTGAATAGTTACTTTTGCTACGTGTTTTATATTCTACGTTTTAGAAGTAAAAAATATCTTTAAATCAACAAAAAAAAATTATGAACTGCTGAAAAACAAAATATTTAAAAATAATAGAATTTTATTTTTTCAATTTTACTATGTCCTAATACTAGCTACTATTTTTTTCTTCTCTTTTTTGAAAGCGCGTTTTTTGTTATTAATTCTGATTAAATGCGCATTTTAATTAGGATCGCTGATGAATATCTAAAAAAATTAAATATAAAATCTATTTTTTAAAATTCATAGAGTTTTAGTTATTAGCTAAAATGATTTTTTAGTAATAAATAAAAGAGTTTTATTAATAAATAACTTCTTCAAAAAAAAGTTTACTTGTTTTACGGGTTTGGTTGGAATTATATAAATTAAGAATTTCACAGGTAAATTGATAACTTTGTTTTTTTACCACGAGCATAAAACTATTTAATTTGTAAAAAAAAGTACTTTTTGCTGTTTATTTGTTGAATGCTATTACGATTCTTTGCTGAAATTTGATTTTTATTGCTACGCATTGACTGGAACTAATGACAAAGAAAAAAAAACTTTAGTTTAAAGGAAAAAAAATTCTTTTAATTAGCTTATTAATTTATCCATTCTTTTATATTACTATAATTTTTTTTCTCCAATTTTAGAACTTTTTTGTTATTTAAATTTCATTGAATTTAACTTATTGACTAGAACTAACGGAAGAGAAAACTCTTTTTGAGTTTACAGTTGAAAATTTAATATTTGCTTATTGTTTTGGAGAATAAAATTCTTTTTATTCTAATTTAGTTAAGTAATAATGTATCACTTTTGTTACCAATAGAAAAATTTTCTGAAACTACGGAAATTCAGCAGTTTTTGAAAATAATTACAACTAAAATTCCCTAGTTGTTGGAGGTTATTTGAATAGCCTAATTTTAAATTATTACTATTTTTTTTAACTGATTTAGAATGTAGTTTTAATTTCCCTTGTAAGCAGGAGGATTAGAGTTGGCAAAACGTTTAAGCAAATCAAAAGGCACTGTTCTTAACTCTATAACAGTTGTGCTATGTTTGGTAAACACATATTTTCTAGCTCTATCTCAGATAAACTAAGCCTGGCTGCATAATTATTTTTTTTTTTCTTTTTGCACGACTTTCAACCAAATGGCCAATTCCTGATATTTTCTTATTGCATCTCAATTTTCTCTTGTCGACCAATTCTTTGTCCTCTTTATATGACTATATTTGTGGTGGGTCTTTGGGGCTATAGACAATATATTGAAAAAAAGATTTATGGCTGTAGTTCTAACCTTCTGTTGTGTTGGGAATGATACTGTCTTCAGGTGGTTTTACCTGTCGAAGACCCCTGAGGCTAATGCCCCTACTGTTCCCCACTATCCAATACAACAGTAAACTACTCTGTTGACCCTCTTGGTGTCCTGTGGAGCTCCTGTATTTTCTGGGAGAAAAGTGCCGTTTGGCTAAAGCAGACGATTCAGTTTGATAAATGACTTAAGAATTTAACTGCCACCCAGGTTTCTAAGGAGACACTGAGTGGGGTTTTAACAAATCTGGACACGGCTATTTCGCGCTATATATCATTTTTGCAAACGCCAATTTCACATTCAATTGAGTTGCTTCTTTATTTACTGTTCATTTTAAGAGTCAACGGTGAAAAATTCCTCTTGGATTCAATCCGCCATTTCATCATAACAGACTGTTCGATTTAAATTTTCAGAAGTAGCTGAAAAGAATTAGCTCCTAATACCCTCCTAAAATTAGATCTAATTTTAGGAGGGTATTTCAAATAGAGTTTCAATATGCAGACTATAATGTATACGTATATTCAGTTAGAGGAATTATGGAAGATTGGTACAGAAACTAATCAGATTTAATTTATGACAGAATTTAAATTACTCGATTTAAATATACCGAAATTGGGGAGAATCGGAATATCAGATTCAGAAATTAATAAGATCCCATTTTTGGAGATTCAGAGTTGAAACAGGAACTAATGAGATCCATTTTTTAGAAGACACTTCCGTAAAAAAGTTAATTAAGGAAATTATTCGATTTTAATTAACTGTAATTGTGGAGGATTGGAACGAGAACTAATAAGATCTAATATTTGGAAGTACTTCAGTGCGAAAGTTTGATTTTTGAAAATTGTCAATTTTAATACTGAAATTAAACATACTGAAATTACTAAATATCGGAACAGAAACTAAAAAAGTCAGTTAATCTTTTCATAAATAGTTGAATTCCTTGAATAATTAAAACAAAACATTTATGAATGAGTAACGAACGTTAGCAATAAAAAAGTTGTTCTATATCTTTATTGCATGCGGATGTTTTGAGGTTAAATAATTCATTGAGTTAATAAAAATATTTGGGAATAGCGGTGTTACCGAAGTAGATAGAATCTACTAAACACATGCGTGCATCAAAAAATGACAACTTTTGACGAATGGGTCTTGTTCTGCGAAATTATGAAATGACCTCTACACGTTAAGTATGGATAATGCGTGCAGGACACAGGTATAGTGAAAGATACCCAAAAACTCGTCTACATCAAATTTTAGAATAGGATCGGATTTTTTTTCTTTCCAACCTGATGACGGCTTGTTTTAAATAGTAGCATACTCTGTAATATAGATGCATTATTTGCATTTTAGAAACCTGATACATGAAAAAAGTGGTTTTTGTACATTTTTAAATGAAGTTTCCTCGTATCTTTATTATATTTTAAAGCAACAGTTGTCAAACATTGTGAGATAATCTTAGACCGGGGACCCAAACCTATTATTTATTCAAGATAAGATTTTAACTGTGCAGAGTTTGATGGCTTTGTCTATAATTCAATTGCTTTTCGTTTAAACTCATAACTGTGTATTATGAATATAAATGCTCAGTTATACTCATATAGTGCTATATGAATATAAATAATTTGATCCGCGGTAAATTTAAACTAGTATGGACACCTTTGGCGATATTTACCAAGTTTTTTTTTCTCTTTTTTGCTGCTATAAATTTAATACTTGAAAATCGGTGATTTTCTATTACTTACAGATGTAGTAAAAAACAGTACTGAACAATTATATTAAATATTTATATAAGTATATAAAGTACTAATGTAATTATAAAATGGAGGAAAAACAATCCTTGGTAAATTGTTGATAATTTTCCAATTTAAGCTAACATTCATTTGAAATTTTTGAATACTCATTCCTTTAAAAAAATTAAACTCATATATTGTAATAGAAAATATCGTTTTTGTACAGAAATGCATTAAATAGATAAAAATGAAGACTAAATTTCGTAACATCTTTTGTTTGATTCATGTCGTTGTGTTGATAATTACACAAAATATTACACTCATAGCATCTAGAAAGCAATTTTGTTACAAGTATTAACAACTTAATCTACAATTTTTCCAACACGAACAAATATCACCTATTAAGTAAAAAATCTCAAGAAACTGGGTGCTTTCCAATTTTCATGTTTTTGAACTTAATGTAGTTTTTAAATAAGTAAAACTCACCGATATCAAATCTGTTATTTCTTAAATTAAATAATTTAGTCCTAATTTTAATGAATCCAAATTATTGTATACTTACTAAGTGCAGAAAAGAAAAGGTTCAAAGATGCAATTTTTTTAAATTTATTTATTATTATTGTTTTTTACTTTTTAAACAAGTTGAAATCGTTTATTTTGTGTGGTCAAATATTTGTTAAACATAAGGTGATCATTAGGTTGGAGGAAAAAAACGAACTCAATGAGAATTTTCCTTTTCGCTGGATTCCATCTGTAACGATGCATAAATATGTGATACAAACACATCATTTGATGGCAAAAAGTCTCAACTAAAATAATGGATTGAAATACTCGTAGTACTACTAAAAGTTTAATCAGCGGTTTACATAAAAGCAAAGAATCAATAAAGTGAAAATAATTTAAAACTCTTTTTTTCTTCTTTTTTTTCTTTTTTTAAGTTTTGGTTGAATACTTCATTTTGCGTCTTAGGTGGGCAACGCATTCCTACATAGGATTTTTTTTCTTTTTTCTGAAAAATAAAACTAAGAGAAAATAAAACCAAGATCAATTTTCTTGCGCAAACTTGTTTCTCCCTTAAAAAATGAGATAACGAAAAAGAAACAAAAATTCCTAATCTTTCATGATTATAAATTTCATCGTAATTTTCTATAATTCTGAGGTTATTGTCCCCAATGGGTTTGCTATTTTAAGTGCAGAAGATGCTGAATGCTCATTTTCTGTACAAGATTAAAAAATGTAAATGTCCGATGAATGCTAATTAATCTTGCAAATTTTCAGATTCTAGCACAAATTTTTTCTAGAAATATAAGCAAGACAAGCATAAATACAGGCAGACACTCATTATTTTAAATAAGTTTTAAAATATCGAAAAAGGGAAAAAAATCAAAATAATGTTTTTATTAAAATATAGTTTTTAGCTACCGTTTCCATTTATTGTAATAATTATATTAAATTAATTTATACTTAGTTAGTTGTGCGATAAGTTAAAATTAATCTTTTTTCCACTAAAGTAAAATCGATGTACTTAAATTTTTAAAAAAATTAAAAATTTTAATTTCAATATTTCTTAAAATTTATTTATATACGTTTTTAATAAACCATCTTCAAGAAATTACAAAGTTCAACATTTATTAAAAATTTCAATTTTTTTAAAACAAATTTGTGTGGGACTATTCGCATTATATTATTTGAAACTTAATTTAAAAAAAAAAAAAAATTGTTTAGAGTGCTTAACAATTCTGAGCTATAATGCTCTCATTATTTCAGGCACCTAATCATGAATTCGGTTTCTTTTTTTGTACGAAAATCTGCAATAATTGTACATATATCATTAGCACTTAGATAATCACTATAAAGCTATTATAATAAGTAATTAGTACAAATATAATCGTCATAAAATTAATTCTAATTCCAACTGCTGTACGAACTTTCTAATTATTTTTTCGTCCCCCTTTTCATTTCATTAGTATTTTTTTTAATAATGTCGGTAAAAAAAATGTGAGGGAGGGGTGCTGCAAAACAGCGGATATCCGTCACAAGTCTGGCGCAATTCCGAACCCAACTTCCGTCTTTACCTGCATTCCCTGTCTCCCACTCCACCCACCCCACGACCCTTCTCTATCCATGACAATATTGACTTTGAAACATGTTTATACAAGAACCTATAACTATACGATTTTTCGAACATTAAAGATAAAAACATAAATAGGTATTTAACCCTTTGATGCAAAAATTTTTCATTTGATTAAACAACCTATTAAATAGATAACCCAAATAATGATCCTCCAATTTCTTTTATTTTAACAAATGCCGATTTCTGAATTAAATTAATCTACATCTGTCAAACGAGAGCCTATAAACATAAAAGATAAAAACAAAATCAGGTATTTAACTCTTTGATGCAAAATTTTATCATTTGATTAAGCAACCTATTAAATCGATAACCTAAAATAAAAATCTTCTAATTTCCTATTTTAACAAACACCGATTTGTCAATTAAATTAACATACATCTGTTTTTCAATTAACGAGTGTCGCTTAGTCAGTTAATTAAACATACATTGTCAGTTAATTTAACAACCTACAATGAAATTTAAATTTTTTTTTCTTTAATATCTTCTGAGATGTAATTAACTTTCTACTGTTTTAAATTGATTTCTTCAGAAATCAATTTAGCCACACATGCTTTCATCATTTTAATTGCTATTCATTCTTGTTTGAAATTCAATTAACTTATATAATGAAGATCTTTACTTAAATTTACACTAGTAAATTAACATAACTCAATTTCGTTGATTAAACCACACACATTCATAACATTATTTCAGATGTTATCTTTCATTTTGTTGGATAACTTTTGAGGCGTTACGATCATCACATTTCCTTTACACAAGCATTATTTAAAACATCTCTTTCGGAAGCTTTTGAAGCACAATAAACGTTTAATACAATTAAAATAAATTTAACCACACACATTGGTAACATAGCTCAAGTATGTTCTAAAATTAACATTTATCAATTCTCTCTTACACTAATCAACGAATACAAGTCAACTTCACATATCAATTCATTAAAGAGATGTTAACTTATTACATACGAAAACAGGCACACACAAAAAAACTACTTTTTGTTATGTCAGTTTATTTTAAACGCATAACTATTTCTTTGCTAATTTTTGAAAGCTTATCAATTTAGAAAGTAATGAATCAATTGAATATACTTTAGAACGTGAAGGTGACAAACTATGAATATTCTGCTTCCTTTATCAGCTATTTCTCAAAACAAAAATTAGAAGATTGCAGTATAGGTGTCGGCTTGTCCATCCCACATCCGATCTTTGATCTCGGGTTGGGTCCTGTCTCAGGGCCTTTGCCCTTAAAACTGTAGGATGGAATGTTTTGCTTCATACAGTTTGTTTCGATTCAACCTAAATTCATAAAAGAGAGGAACTTTTTAGTAATAGCTACTTTTGTTATCGTCAAATTTAATATCTGCTGCTAATTGTTAGTAGTGTTCTGAAGCTAGTTAAAGTAGTATACATACACTCCTATACATAGGTCATTATCTATCTACTGCACCTAGTTAGTATAGTATTTCCAACTATACATAGTCTGTATCCATCTACTGCTGTATCTAGTTTGTATAGTATTCCCTACTATGCATAGCCATTATCTACCTGCTGCTAATTATTAAGTATTCACTACTTTAATGACAATTAAGTATTCACTATTATACATAGTTAGTACCCATCTACTGCTGTATCTAGTTAGTATAGTATTTGAATACTATTATACATAGTCAGTATCTATCAACTACTGTAGCTACCTGGTATATTATTCACTGCTACACATGGTTAGTATATATATACTGCTGTAGCTAATTATCTATGTACTGCTGTAGCTAAGTAACTGCTGTAGCTAATTATAGTATTCACTACTATACATGGTGAGTATCTACTTGTGTAGCTAGTTAATAGTATCAACTATTGTATAGTTAGTATCTGTTATTATAGATTTTATACAACATGATGTAATGAAGAAAGATTCCCTTTAAAAGTTTAAATATTGTCCAATCCATAGGTTTCGCGGAGTTATGGACAAATATTCTGAGTGGGTTAAAATTTTTGAAAAGATTTTTAGGTTTCTTTTCTTGCACCAAATAGAACACATAAGAATTTTTAAGTTTCATTTTAATTAGAAAGAAAACAATAAGGAAGACACATTATTTAGGTGTAAAACCGATGATGGATTTTGTAGATACATCAATGTGTTTTTATATTGCGTAAAATTTTTTATTATTAAATTTATTGCATTATTTAAAGCTACTATCAGATATTTACCCTTGGTTAAAGTTCCAATGTTGTCTCAATTAGAATTTTTAAAAAAGAGAAAGAAAAAAAAAAGAAGAAACGTATTTGTTATCATCTGGAAAACAATGGATAACTAAAAGTGAAAGGAATAGTTATTGGATTTAAAATAAAAATCTATAAAAACTATTCATTTTAAGTTTGCATTTTAATGTTTTAGTTGTTTCTATTGAACATGTATTGTTTTAAACTCATTATAATGTATTTTTTTTAAACCCATTATAATGTATTTTTTATGTATATTTACAAATAAAACTGAAGGTCGTCTAAGAATGAATTTCTAGATTGAGTGGCCCTCACACCTGTAATCAATCATGTATTTCCATCAAAAAAATTATAAAACTCTTTGAGCAGTTCTAAAAAAATATATAACAAAAGAAAATATTTTACAAATCTACAATTAATATCTTTTTGCTGTATATTCGTTTTTTAATTTTGATGCAACGTAGTTCTACAGAAATGTTTATTTCTGCGTTATCGTTTTATTTTAAAACGACCTTCTAAAAATTATATTTCTCTTTCTATTTTAAGTTATCGTCTGCTAATTTTGAAGCATAATTAAAAAAAAAACAATTTAAAAAAATTTTATTTAAAAAACGCAAATTAGCTTTATTTCGACCACTTTGCAATATCTTTTCCACCACCCTTCACCTTCCTATCCCAATTTGTCCTGTCTTTTTTTTATTTATTTTTTTTAATCTCAACTTATGAAAAGAAGTTATCTTTTGGAGCAAACGATTTTATATCAACTGAACTTTTGGAATCGTTTTCTTAATCTTTTCTAGTCCTAATATATTTCGCTAGAAAAAAGGCAAAAAAAAAAAAAAAAAAAAATATTTTTATGGGTTACTTTAACGAAAATAATTTTATCACTAAGCATACAGAATTACACTTTTAATGAGCATGAATTTTAAAAAATGATCATAACAAATTATTTCTTTAAATAACATAAAAATTATTTTTTTATTACCAGTTTCATTTTTTAATGAATATAACACAATCTGAACATTAACGAACGAACGTAAAAAAATATGTTAATGAACATAACGAATTTCACTTTCAATTTACATAAATATTTTTGAGAGCAACAAAATTTTAACATGAATGAATGTTGTAACAAATTATTATAATTAGGATAACTAATTTTGAAATTGATAAACGCAGCGTTGTTTTAATGAACAAAACCTCATTATAGAGTGGCAAAAATTTATTAATTTTTTCCCTTTTTATTCCATACGATAAAGATATTTTACAAAATCATTACCGTACAGTCCGCAAAAAAAAAAAGATATCACCCTGAATAACTTTTGCTCTAATAATCGGATTTTCACGATCTAAGCGTCGATCTTAATGGTTCCCGGGGGTGACCTCAAATATGCTAATTAATTAGTGCTAACTATTAATTAAGTTACGAAATCAGACACAAAAACGTACTTTCTCTGAATAAACATGTATTTTTTTTTACATATTTGGATTTCTAAGCTTCAAAATATAGGGGGTAGCCGCAATCTGGGAAATATGGTCCCCATAGTTTGGTCAGGAGAGCGATCCAAAGTTCGTACCCGTTAATGTTAATTTCACTTTTTATGTTTTTAGTCATATTTTCAAAACTAATGAAGCAATTTGAAGAAAATTGCGCCCACTCATAAAACTCATTTACCCAAAGATAATTTCATGAAAAAAATAATTTTTAGTAATTATTAATTATTTTTTATTATTTAATTAAATTGACGATGAAAAAATTTTGAATTATAAGGTATGAATTATTTTATACCATAATAATCTACATATTTTTCAATACAAAAATCTAAAGTTTCAACTGTTTTTATTTATTAGAAGCTGAAAAAAATTAAAATTAATTATTTTTTAAAATATAATTTGGCGACAATAAAAAAATGATTAAATGGGGCGATTAATATTAAAATGTGATAAACTTGCGAGGAACTTGACTTCTCGCGCGTAGTGTAAAATTTCATTCATATTTTTTTCGCTAATAATCGTTTGCTAATCCTTTTATTTTTATTTCTTTCAAACTATAAAATATGATGTTTCTTTTTAGTCATTTAATAATTTATTTGTAATTTAGTAAAGAAATTATAAATAAAGCATTTTGAATAAAAAACACTTTATTCAACGAATGTCTAGTTTTATAAAGGCGTGCTTCTGATAGAATATGATTATGCACCAGATTGTGCTTACTTAATGTGATTATTTTTTAATTTTTGATTTTCTTTTTCAATAACTGATACAATTTCAATAATATACATACGTATGCATAGATTTGGAATAATATATTTATCAATTTCTTGAATATATATTTTATAATTATTAATACGAATGCGTAGTCAACATTTTTAATCATCTTAAAACTTCGCCCGGTGGCTGAGCGGTAGATCTTCGCGCTGTCGTTCCTCGGGCCGGGCAAGGCTGACTCAGCCTTTCATCCCTTCAGTGGGTCGATAAATAAGTACCACTGGGTAGTGGTACTTATTATTCAGTGGGTCGATAACTAAACACTGGGGGTTCCGCGTTCGGCTGACCACCTGAACGGAACATCTGCTCCTGCACCCCAGAGCCCTAGGTCCAGAAAACTGAGATGGGCACAGTAGGCCTTGGCCCTCCATGGGCTGTCGTGCAGCTGAGTTTAGAGTAGAGTTTTTTAAAACTTCTTTACATCTTATATATCGCCTTAATCTTAAAATAAATTTGTAAATTACCTGTCTGTGCGTGTTTCGCAGAATTATTTTTCTAACTTTTTTATTGAATTTTAATGCAATTTTTTTTAAATTCTATTATGTATATTTTTGTCCAATAATATATTAATCAATCGTTTAAGTACTTTAATTTATGTTTTTCTTTTAAATAAAATTACTTTTTAAATTATTGCTAAGTTCTTATTGAAAGAAAACTTAAAATTATTGCCAGCTATCTGAGAATTAAATCTTGTTAAGAAATTAAAAATATTCTACTGATCACACTCAATATCATTCGAAGCAGAACAGCTGACTATTTACTAAAAATACTATTGTTTACGAAAAATGAAGATAAATTATTAATTTTATTTTTTTAATTACTTCTTATTTATTCGAGTAAGGAAAAGTAAATGCGTATGTGCGCACAGGGGAAAAATTTAACAGATTGTTTTGTTTTTTAAATGAACAAAAAAACTATGGGCATGCAATTTTAATTCAACATTCAAAGAAAATCTTGTGCGCTAACCCTTTTGTCTTAAAAAGTTGAAAATATTTGCTTTAAAAGTTGTTTGTATGATTTCTCAACTTTTGCACAGTTCAAAAAATATTGCTATATCAGGAAAATGTTTGATATGCCTTGTTTTGTTAAACAACTACTAAAATAAAAAATTGTAAAAAGATTAGAAAAACGTGCTATTTTTAGAATCATCATCTCAAAAATTGTTCTTTTACTCCATTTGACTTTCTTCTTCTTAAATAACTTATAATCATAGTTTTAACACACGTTTTGAAGAAATTATGTAAACAAATTCCTAATATTTCGTAATAAAAAAACAAGAATATTAATGATTTATTTATACAGTGAAACCTGCCAAGTTGACCACACTTGTAAGTTTTACATCTGAATAAGTTGACCTCAGTTATCAAGAACGGAAATTTTCCTACATAATAAAGAAGCAAAACCTTTGTAACTTGACCACCTGTCTATCTTGTATGTTGACCACTGAAATAAGTTAATTTTGTCTAGGAGTATTATGAAATTCTATTCTAAAACCCTCATAAGTTGACCAAAAAAAAGAATTCAGAAAAGTTTCTGTCATTTTGCATTGTATGTTAATATTTCACTTGTTTGGTGAAATAGTGTAAAAAGCTAATCTAAACCCTTTTGTGAGTTGACCATCTGGGGAAACTGTAGGGACTCAGCTTTTGACCATTCATTGAAAACAGGTGTGTTAGTTGAAAAGTTGCTCTTCCAGTTGCAATAGTGAGCAAATAGGCTTATTAATAACAGAATAAATTTTGAAGTGTTAAAATAATTTTGTTTTGTTAAAGTTTTCAATGTTTTCGTGTTCTGATATTTTAAGAAATTATTTTTATTAAACACTTCACATGCATAACTAACAAAATAATTTTTTTTAAAAAGTTAGTTAAATATTAAAATTATTTCTGTGTAACAAATTGAAGTTCGTTTAGGTTTAAACACATTTCTTGAGATATTCATTTGGCCATTTGCTAAATCAAATTTTTAAGTGAAGTAAAAAAAAATTTTAAATGTATAGCAACATGTAGGAAACGAAAAAGTAAACAATGTCCCACCCCTTCTATAAGTTGACCACTTGTCTACGTTGGCCACTAAAACAATGCACATGAAGTGATCAACTTACACAAGTTTTACTGTAATTGTTTCATTGAACCAGAGTAGTTAATTGTTTTCGTAATAATCGGCCTTACAACTATTTAACTTAGATTCTTTGGACTAGGCGTCACTTCATGCATGTCTTTCGAGATTGAAATTTCAAAGATAAAATGTAAAAATTACAAGAATGCGTAAGCTGGTTTCAATTAACAAAAAAAGAGGGACAAAATCGTTGGCAAAAGAAGTTATCTCATGAAAAGAGTGTCAGAGTTGAAAAAGTATTGTAAAAACTGTAACAATTGTTACTCTTGTTTAATTAAGGGTATTATAAACCTAATTTTCTTTTAATCATGTTTTTTAAAGAACTAACGAAAGGAGTGTGTAAATAACATCAACTCGTAATTTTCTTCGTGTTTTTTGTTTTTGTTTTTATTTATTATAATATTGATATATATATATATATATATATATATATATATATATATATATATATATATATATATATATATATATATATATATATATATATATATATATATATATATATATATATATATATATACATCAAAATGCTTTTAAAATGCCATATAAACTTTATTAAGTTTTACAATTTTATCGAAAATAAATACCGTGATTTCTATAAAATTTTGCGATTATGCATCAGAATAGCTATCTTTTTTCAGGTCCACCTTTGCTTGATCACTTTTTTTTCCTTTCCTAAGAAACTCGAAGTGAGGGGCAAAAGCATTTAACCCTACAACTCTTCATAAATTTATGATAACTTATGAAAATTGGTTTTAATTCAAAACTGTCCTACAAATTACATTAAAACAGCTTTAAAAAAATAAATAATGTCAGATAAAAAGTCAAAGATTCTATAATCTTGGAGAATCAAAAATATTTTATTAATTTATTTAAATTTCCTTTTTAAAGGAGATTTTTAAAAAAAAAAAAGCCCAGAAAGCAACGCGAAAAATTCTTTTGGTTGCTTAGCAACGAGAAGCACTATCTTTTCCCATCTTGTCATTCATTCAGTTTCTTTATGGTTGTTATAAATTATTTCCCCTTCTATGGCGAGGTAATTTGGCATATTTTTAAACCATCGCCAGATATATAAATCCTTATTGCGACCTAATTTACAACCCATTTTTTTCGAAATTTTGTCTACCCCCCCTATTTTAAGGGTCAGGATTCCAAATATGTAAAAAAAAATGCATGTTTATTCAGAGAAAGTACGTTTTTGTGTCTGATTTCGTAACTTAATTAATAGCTAGCACTAATTAATTAGCATATTTGAGGTCACCCCCAGGAACCATTAAGATTGACACTTAAATCGTGAAAATTCGATCATTAGAACAAAAGTTATTCAGGGTGATATCTTTTTTTTTTTGCCGACTGTACATCACCTAAATACGTAAATTGAATTGCTTTATATTCAACCTTTAAACAAAAGCATAAATATTTTTTCCTTTATGCAATAATTGAAGAGACACTATGATTTTTCTTTTAGGGGGAGGCAAAAACTGTAAAATGTCTGTCCTTGTATATAGATTGCATAGAACAGGTCGATAGCCAGAGGAAATGAGGGCACTGCTAAAAGAAAACCGCAACCCCCCCCCCTCTCTACCCGATATAAAAACTAAATAAAAACAACTATGTTTGGGTATGTGGGTGGAATTTTTTATTGGATTCATTCCTATATTCCCGTGGGAGAAGTTTTGGAGGCAACGAAAGAATATTTGATGGGATGGAATTGCTCTTTCTTATCCGGAATGCCCGTGTTCGAATCATCCCACAGCACAATGATCCTCCTGGTTTGGGGAGGAATTTCTAATACGTTTGGTTTGCCTCTCAAAGCTATTCTGTACAAAGGCGTAGGCTCCGCGGAGTTAGGCTATGTCCGAAAAATGTATTGCTTGCTATAAAAGGATTTCGCGCGTAGAAAAATGTCTTGGTTGGACATTTTTTTTTTTTTTTTTTTTAGGTACATAAAGTTATTATTATCTCCTAGAAAGTGATTTAGGTTTTAGTTTTTCTGTTGCTTGTCGGAGAAATCCATGAGGATAATTCGACTTTTGATTTTAAAATTTTGTTTGTCTTTTTGTTTATAAGGAAATTTTATAATGATAATTTGGATCATTTCAAAAGTAAGCCCTTTTTTTTGTTCATTATCAGATTTCGTTTTTTTTCTTTTTTTAAGTATTTTATGATAATTTATATTTTTATTTCAAAAATCCATTTGTCGATACGTTTCTTATCAGGAAATTTCATAATGATGATGTGAGTTAGTTTTTCTGTTTGCTATCAGGAAAAATGTGTAGTATTACTTACACCGAAATTTATTTTTATTTTTATTTATTTATTATTTTTGTTATCAAGATATTCAATAATGACAATTTGGATTATTTTAAAATTTTATCGTTTTTTCTTCTTTTTTTTCTCATTAACGTATTCCAAAATGAGGATTTCAAAATTCTATTTGTCTATATGTTTATCAGGAAGTTTTTTTTTAGGACGATTTAAATTAGTTTAATAAATTTTATAAGTTTTTCTGCTTATTACCAGGAAAAATTTGTATTTACTTCAAAACTTCACTTTATTTTTATTTATTTATTATTTATTGTTATTCCATAATTACAATTTCGATTATTTTAAAAAAAATTGGAGTATTTATTCATTTGTTTACTTTCGTAAGATATAATACATGTTATTTAAAAAATTTGTGTTATTTTATCAAAGTATTCAGTATCTTTTTTATCAAAGTATATAAGTTTTGATGGCAATTTGGATTAGTTTAATTCATTTTATTACTTTTTCTGTTTGTTATCAGGAAAAATTTGTACTTCTTCTGAAACCATTTTAAATAATTGCGCAGTTTTATGAATATGCTTATATTTAGTAACAATATCTTAAATTATTTTTGTAACAATATTTTTTTAAGTGAATTGGCGTGATATTATTATTATTCTTATCTGCGTTAAACATACTTCATTTTTGCACCAGGGCAAAGAAAACAAGATCACTTTGTGATACTTATGCGGCTACATTTAGGGCAAGGGCGTCTCCTTATAGTGTGGGGGCTGACGTCATCTTGTGAGTCAGTGGTAGTGTCAGCGCCCCGACCGATCACTCCTTTGCCTGTTGGGGGTGTACAATAATTTTATTTCTTGCTCAACTTGTAGATTGAAGCAGTCCGATATTTGGATTTCATTATCAAGTGGTTTTTGGAGAGAGATTCGACTGCCGGTCTCCTTTGGGAAGAACCGTAAGCCGTACGATGACGCACTCGCGCTCTTTCAAGGATAGACCCGCGACTTAATGTGGATACCCATATGCGGATGTGTGTTTCCATGTGATCGCGTAGAAATGTGTATTATGTTATAAAATCTTCATGAAGATAATCTTTAGATAATTATGTAAGCTTTATGAATGTCATTGCTTCAACCAACATTGATTTCAAATATTTTGCTTCTTTTTTTTTCCCTTAAATTTTGTTTTATCTTTTCTTTTGTTTTATAAGTTCGTTTTATATATATCACCTTTTTTTCCGCTATATAATTTGAATTCCATTTGCAATAAGTCTGCATCAATGTTTGTTTTTTTTCGTCTAAAGACTTATGATACTTAATTGTAAATTTAGTAGCAAAACCAAGACTGTATGAAAGCGGGCTTTTTAGATTTATGCAAAACTCATTCTATATTATCACCGTCATTGAACATCCGTCCCAATTTTGGGTTTACGACTACTAATGTTCAACTCCGTATCCTTGTAATTTTGAACCCAATCCAGAAGACGAGGAAACTCCCAGATCAGTACCCCCAAAGGTATGATTTGTTGTGGGAATCTGGATTTACGTGCATCAGTCACCATTTACTACACGGGCAGTTTTCGGCCGTCGGGGATCGAACCCACGACCTCTTGGACATGGACCCAGTGCCCTACCAACCAGGCTATCCCGGCCCCGAAACTCATTCTATGTACCTTTCTCGAAACACAAAAAGTCTTATTTTCATATAACGTGTTTGGAAAAAGTCGCGGTGGCTCAAAAGAAAAGCAGCGTTCGCCTCCCAATGAAGTGACCGAACTTAATGTAACGCAAATGCGGATTAATTCCATTAAAAAGTCCTCGAAAGCCTTAGTCTGCCGTAATGCTAATCCAGCAGTTCCGTTGCCTTCTGAGTTTGGTTTAAAGTTACAAGGCTAGAAGTTAATTCGCAAACCCAAAAATGTGTCTGTTGTTCAACTCTGTGTATTAAATAAAATTTTTTTTAAAAATCTTTTTTCTTATATATATAATAACAAATCATTACGTTCGATTTGTTGTTTATTACACAGACATTTATTCCTTAGAATTTTTAAAAAACTCGTCTGATTATTTTTTCAGTGTTGGATTTTAAATCATTTTTTAAATGTTTTATACTATCTAACACTACCCCCTTAGCGTTCTCGAATTCTTCTAATTTATAACGTGCTTTATTTAATAGTTCGCCACAATCGAACTTGAAATAAGTAAGATCTTTTGATACATTTGAGCTATGTTTAATCAATTAAAGTCTACTTAATTGGTTAAATTAAGTTAATTTGATATTTGCTGTCATTGAATTCCCGGCATTTATTCTAGCCATTAATAAAACTAATAGAAGTTATAAAAAAAATTATTATGCTCAGCCTATGAGTTAAAAGCGGCTATAAGAAAAAAAAAGACCTAGAAATTTCAAAACCAATAAATGCTAACGACCCGTCTTGGGTTATTTCGGGTGCTTTTTCTTTAAAGCGGCGAAGGAAAAAAATTGTCTTGCATACCGCAAAGCTAGAAAATGTTTTCCGTTGTCTGTCTGCCTGGACTTAATTCTGCTGGTGCTTCCTGGAAAGTAAAATAATAATAAAAAGTTAAGTTTTTTTTTTCTTCTCTTTATAATGGTCGTAACTAAATCAATCTTACCAATCGTTATGCAGAAAGGATATCTAGTTTGAAAGGAATCTTTTTAATTTGTCGCCAAGGGACATGAGTCTTCATATGTATACGTTCTCGTCCGACGTCGGATTTGTCACTTGGGAATTTGCATATCAATTAAAGGCGCATATTATATTTCAGTGATATATAAAGCTTCTAAGCGAGCGTTTATTAAATAATTGGCTTCTAAATTGGTGATTTGAATGAATGATTCGAATAATGATTTCACTAGGTTTAAATTGCTTGTATCTTCTTATTAAATACAAACGAATTCGAATCAGTATAATAATTAAAATTGAATTTTATTTATTCTCATTAAGCCTATTCAATAGTTCTTTGAGTTGATTTGGATTAATAATTCGAATTTGTTGATTTTAAATTGAACAAAATAATCTGTATTCAAATAGTTTGCATCATTTATTACAATCCGTTGACTCGAATCAGTTGATTATAGCTTGTTGATTGTAAGAGGATTATTATAATTTATTAATTCGAATATATTACATTCTGTTGATTCCAATAAAATAGATTGATCTTATCAATTTGTTACAGACTATTGATTTGAATCAATTGAAAATTATAGATTTATCTTGCCTGTAGAGTCAGATTTCGAATTCTGTATAATTTGGGGGGAGGGGGAGAGTCTCTTCTGACGGCTCACTTCGGAATCAGAAATGCTTATGTGCAATAATTTATTTTTCACAACTTTTACGCATAATTTTATAAAAAAAAAGTAAGCTTGGTGTACACACTTTAATAAAAATAAGTTCAATACACATAATTCAATAAAAATAAATTCAATACACATAGTTTAATAAAAGATAAGCTTAATGCACATAATTGAATAAAAAATAAGCTTAATACACACAATTTCATAAAAAATAAGCTTGATGTACATAGTTTAATAAAAATACACATAATTAAATAAAAAATAAGCTTAATATGTACAATTTAATAAAAGTAATTTCGATGCGCATTATTTAATTTTAAAAAAAAATCAATTATTCAGTTATTCCATGAATGCGGATTTGAATTAAAAAAATTTGAAACAGATACGATTTGAAGGAAATTAAAATAACGAAATAAGAATTTCAATTTGAGCAGAGTAATCAAAATTCATGAAAGTCAGTCACCCAAAAAGAGAATAAATCCGGACTGTCTTTTTATCTATAAGTTTAGAAACATTGGCCAATTTAGATGCTGCCCTTTGTCATCTTAATTTTGGAAAATCACAAATGGAGAAAATAAGGACACGGTTCGCTTCCGAATCGCCACAAACCAGGATTCACTGACCCAACAGAAATTAGTTTAAAGGACAGCTCTTTTAAATTTGTTCCATTATTGCTACATTTCAGCTGTGAGAAAATAGAGTAATCTTCTAATGTCTATTACGCCTTCGTAAATATAGGCAGGATTGCTCACCGCTGATTTAATATGGAAAATCACAGTAAAATCATCCAGAAATCATTTTTAATTTTCATATTTTATAAGCGTGCACTTTTGCTCTGCAATATCAGAATTTATTAACAGCAAACATCGATATTTCACAATATTTTACGATTTAGCTTACATTATTTTATTTTTCTCAATATTTTCTTTGCCCAAATGGAACTTATCAATATTCACGATAATACTGCATTGGATAACAGTCAGATCAAAATTTTTTTTAGCTGTTCATAATTATTATTATACATTTGATATTTAGCATAAGAGGTATTCTTAATATAGCTTGAGAATATATTTTTTTTTTTGTTCAAATATCGTTATCGTGATATTTAGAAGATACCATTATTTTACGATAAATCGTCAGTATTTAAGCATCGTATATAGTTAAGAAAAGTTTTTGAAGTATATGTTTAAATTAGTATCAGTTTTAGTTTTATGCTGATATATATTATTTATCAGCATAAATAATCATTTATATCATTAATAAATATCATTTTTTTTATCAGCAGCTTAATATTTTAGTAAAAAAAAAAAAAAATTGTCTTTTAAAAAGAATCTAGAAATTGGGAAGAGGTGAAAATAATCCCATAATCTATGGGTTCATAGAATATTTTTGTCAATAATTACAAGTTAATAATAATTATGTCTAATAATTATATATTTTTTCAATAATTATGTATTTTGTCAATAATAATTAGATATTTTGTGTGATGATTAAAATCAGTTCAGATCCAACACAATCAACATTATTGAATAGGAAGATGAACCATTAAATAAATCTTACGCGATATTCAAAGTCTTGAATAAATCTTAAAATAAATTATATCTTAGTGTTTATTTTATGGTTCTTCATAATGTTTTTGTTGTTACAAACTGCAGTAATTGATAAAACTATCTAAAAATGACATAATGAAGCTATTCTCAGGTAGAATAAAATGAGGCAAAAAAAAATATTTAAAAAAAAAAAAAAGAATAAAAATTAATCATAATGTACCGGAATGTTATGATATTCATTTATTTTAATCCCTTTCGTTTATTGTTATACCTGAAATGAAATTAACTTTAAAATATATGAAAAATTAAACATCTCAGATTCCAACATTCTAAGAAACTGGTACCATGCAAAAGAAAACCACACGTCACACCGTTGGCACTCTTTTAGAACGATTTCATTGTCCATAATCTTAATTTATATAAGAACAATGTCCACTCTTCAGTCACCAACAGTCCTGCCACGCGTGATATTGGTTCAATAATGGAGAAAGTGCGCCACGCTTGACTAAGCCAATACTTCGCGCCAGGAACACGCGTGGCAAGAGCGTCAGCAGAAGTCAGTTGATAGAAAATGGCTGACCACGGTGATTGTTCTTATTGTTCTGCTTCCTCAAAGGTCGGAAGAGCTGATAGCCATCGAGATGTTGTTCGAAACAATGGGATGGATCGGCAATTTTCCAAATTTCGCGATGAACTTTATGGATTACTGGACCTTTAAAATTCTAATGTACTTCCAGAATTAGGTATTTTGAGTTATTAAATAGAAGAGTTCGGAAACTCGAAAAGTTCGGTCTTGATTCTTATTGGGAGTTCGTCTAACTTCGGAAGTTCTATCAGGTTCGCTGCAAACTTGCTCCTCTTTTAATTTAATCAATGTGATTTATTTGTTTTTTGAAGATGTGTATTGTTTTGTTAATTTTAGTTTCTTTTGCTTCTTTTAGATGAGCGGGAAAAGAACCCGTAGCTTTCGAATCGCTGTTCAACACAGAGATAGAGAAGAGTTGCTGCGGGACAGGGAAAGAGCCCTGTTCCACAGTATGGTAGCCAAGATAGCTCATCATTTTCTGGCTGATGACAGAGACAGGAAATACTATGCAGACAGATATACTTGCTGTCCACCACCTCTATTTGTTCTTCTGGTTACTTTGGTTGAGGTAAGTTCAGTATTCATTCAATCTTTTTGCAATTAAGTATTGTCTATACTTAATATATTAAGTATTGTCTGTAATAAGTATTGTCAATTAAGTAAGGTAAAGCCTAAAATATCACGTTATCAAATAATAACGTTTGGTTTTATTCAGTAAAGATTTAATTTTCTCAAATCCGTTAAGAGTATCAAAGTTTTTTTCTTTTTGATAAAAATCAATTCATTAACTATTACTACTACAAGCAAAGATTTTACTATTTGAAGCACCTAAAAAAAACTAAATAATATTTCCTTCAAATGCTTGGCTTTTTCTTGTCAAGTCTGGCACTTTAAGTTCGAGTTACAAAATTGAATCAATAATTTGTAACTACTCAAGAAAAAATCAATAGGAAAATTTAGACAAATTATACAATCAAAACCTTTATTTGCATTGTTAGTAGATGAACAAAGACTTATTCACCGAAGTGCACTAATAAATAGACAAGTCATTGTAAAATGTTCGTTTTTATTACAATACACAATAGCTTTTTTATTACAATTCTCAAGAAATTGAAATTAACAGTGATGGGATGCGATAGTTGGGCTGATCTTCCTCTGGAGCGTGTCTGATTCCAATAAAGAACATGTCGGATTCATCTTGATGATCTTTCCGGGGCGGCAAGACAAAATTCAGCGTCCTGTAAATCCTGACGTGAGTGGCACGTTCTGTACGCGTGCCCGTAATAAGTGGCGTGCAGTGGCGCGAGTCTCGTTCATTAGCACTAATTCCTTTTGAGAAAATCCATGTCTTGAGGAGGTCCGTCTTTTGTGTGGGGGTTACCGAGCGGAAAAGGGTGTCGGCCATAATGTCACAAATGGAAAGATTCTGAAGGCGAAGGTCAACTGAGTTGTAGAGTCATTCCATGGCGACAACTTGACTCTTCCTTAATTTATTTACTTTTTTTTATCGATTTACATCGTAAAAAAAAAACCCTGAAAATTAACCTAAAACTTTGTAAATACGTGTCATTGACTCTGTGGTTGAATTACGAAGGTAGTTAAGTTTTACAGAATTACTCCATTACCATATCTCATAATTGACTAAGTACAGTCAAATTAGTTGTGTTTTATGTCGTATAAAAGGCTTTTGTTCTTTTTAACTATAAGCAATGTTTCATATGACTGTAAGAAAAATAACTCAATACCGCGACTGAAACTCTTCATGGCGACGCTGGAATAAATGGAGACGCTGTCATTAAAGAATGATTCATTAAAAACATAATTGCAGACTAACAATTTTAAAATTCACTGAAGTTCTGAGTTCGATCCCTACCGGCCGAAGACTCTCCGTGTTGTAATTGGTGACTGATGCACGTTAAATCTGTCGAGTTACAAAGTCCTTCATGTTCCCATAACAAATCATACCTCTGGCGTTACTGATCTAGGAGCTTCCTCGTTTTCTGGATTGGTTCAAAATTACAAGGCTACGGAGTTGAACATTGGTAGTCGTAAACCCAAAATTGGGTTGGCTGTTCAACGACGGTTGTAAATTAAAATAAAATCTATCATATATGATGTACGTTTTATCTTAACTTCGTTGGCTTGTGAAAAAAACAATTTGTTGCAAATTTTAAAGAAAAAAATATGCTTCAGAAAAAAAAGAAAAAAACTAGTCCACATTGAATTCGCTGTATTGTGCTGTTTAACTTTAAACAAAGCACAGAGATTGAGTTTCCCAGAAACATTTGAAACTCGTATAATTTTTTTACACCATTTCGCTGACATTTCCCGCCCACGTGACATAATTAACACTGTATTAGCCTTCACCAGAATGATCACTTTTTATCTGAGGTTCGTGCCCAACGGTATATTTACACCGCGACCACCCGCGTGTGTTTTGAATAGTCTAAAAAACTATTGTACCGTGTTGTTTCTGTGGCGACTTCAATTAAGGCGTGTATCCGCAACAAATCGAAATTACGAGTATTGTGGCACGCCTGGCTTCAAGCAACGCGAGGCACTCAACAAAAATTGATTTGCCACGACCAAAATGCAAATAGAATCAGAAAAGATTTATTTATTTTTGGGTATGATCTTAGTATTTAAATTTTATAACTGTACGAATGTGTAGTAAATATTAGAATTTTAAAAAAAAGCACTTGAAGAAAATTAGAAGCAAGGTTAAACACTTTCTTCCATGGCCATAAATTTCGCTTAAACATCGGCTATGACTTGCCTTTTAAAGCTAGAAAATAAAGTGCTTTCAAAATATCGTTTAACATATTCTTCATGACCGATGTGTTACTTTAGTGAGTTTCATAATATTCACTAAAATAACGCATATGTTTTTGAAGTTTGAAAATGTAAGTGCTTGACACGTTTCGTGAGGTATTGGCTTGTCAAACTCTACAAAATCGGCTGTAAGAAGTTATGAGACAATCACCATAAACATTAGAAAAATTAATACAATATAATAATAGAAAAAGTTTATTTTTACTAAATCTTATAGTAAATTTTAAGTTGCAAATCGCGTCGCGAGAATTTTTTTTTATCTCTAACCTTTATTTGTAACTTCAACAAGGTCTAATGCGAAATAGTTCAATTGTCAGTTCAGTTAAAATTTGTTCAGCCAGTGTGTATTCAATTAAAAGCTTTACAAGTACAGATTGAACAAAACGTTCGAAAATTTTGTTTCATTCTTTTGTTTGTTCCAAACCACTGTTTTTTGGTGAAATATCTCATTCTGTAAGTGTCATCTCTTCATTCCTACTACACACGCTATATACAATTTATTTATTAGATTGTCAGGAAAATTTCGACTTTTAAACTCCTTTTTTTTTTTTTTTTTTTAATGTGTTCAAGGTTATCACCTCGGTAATAATTTTTAAATTCATAAGCGATGTATCCTATAGAAGTGAGCACTTTTGTGCCTTGTTTATGCGGACATTTAAACGCAAATTTATTTTGTAAAAATCAGGCAAATCTGTTTTCTCTGCTTTTTAGTATTACATAATCAAGGATAATGTAGTGTAAATACATACCTACAAGACTACGTCATACATGGTCGGGTTAGATTAAATAGTACGAAGAAAGAATTTTTCTATTTTGTAAAAACCAGGCAAATCTGTTTTCTTTGCTTTTTATTATTACATAATCAAGGATAATGTAGTGTAAATACATACCTATAAAGACTACGTCATACATGGTGGGGTTAGATTAAATAGTAGATACCAAGAAAGAAAGATCCAAACAACAGAGGCGCGAAATATTTTCCCAACAAAATAACTTACGTGCGTCCCAGCTATCATTGAAAATTTTAAAGACTTGACTTAGTTAAAAGCATTTTAGCGATTAAAACGATAGGGCATAAATATATTTTTTAAATTCATTAGTATCAATGCTAAATTGGAATCTCAGCCAAATTTTTACGTCGCCTAGTTTACGGATGACAAAATATGCAGGTATTGAATAAGAACAGTTGACTAACCTTCCAAAGAGACCGCGACTATCCAGAAATAGTTAAAAGACGTCCTAGAAAGGTCTATGAGACGTCTAAGAGGACGACGTCAAAGGAGGAGGGGCCCTTGAACTTGGCCGATGCCTTGGCTGATATCCCGTTAAGAAATTTTAAAAAGGCTCGGAGAATTTTCTCCTGATTTACATTTGGCAACATTGTAATACAATCGACATTATCTAAGAGCTGCTTAGATGAGGAGATGAGTTAAGTTGTTGAGGCAAGTTGCCACATTTCGCTTCTCGTTGGTCTCTAACCAGTGAAATCATAATTCTATCTAATCAGATTTTTTAATTCGATTCTAAAATACTGATAAAAAATTAAATTTAGTGCAATTAAATTTCTGTTAATTAAAAATAAAACACAATTTGTGTGTTAAAAATGTGTTAGTTGTCATGTATATTACTTATTTTCTACAATTTAATCTGGTAACATTTTAAACGTTAATCGATATTTATTGTTTAGTCATAAAGAATTTAGTGAAAGAACATATTGAGAGACATTTGAAAAACAATAATCTGCTGTTTTATGTCATATTATGATCGGTTTCATAATATTTGCAAGAATCATAATGTAAAGCACCCTTTATTTGTCAAAATTTGAAAAAGTTTTAATGCACTTCCTATAGAAAAAGTTAAGCTTATTTTATTTTAGAAATATATTCTTTTATACAAGAAAGTTTTCCATTCAACAAATAAAATGATTTACGACAGAAAAATATTTATATTAAGCAATTTCTTATAAAGAATGTGATTTTTCCTTACTTAAAATAAAAACGTAACATAGAAAAAATAACACAAAAAAGTTGAAATTTTAATCACACCATATAGTATGGTTTAATAAATTTTATTAAGGAAAAAATAGGTGCAGTAATAATTACATTAATTATTTTTAAGTTAATAACTAAACTAAGCATACTAAATAATTGAGCAAAAAGTTAATATTTAATTAAATTAATGTAACACTATTAACATTAAAATTTCAATATTAAAATTAAATTAACATACTATAACAATTTTAAAATTAATTAATAATATTGAAATTAATTAATAATTATTTAAATTTACAAATATAAAATTAAATTAATTAATATTAAAATTACACCATACCTATTTATTTAAAGTTAAAATTACATTAGTTAGCATAATACTTTGTCATTAATACTGCATAATTAAATACTAATCAATTTTTAATTTGCATTAATTAAGATATGTTTTTGAAGTATCGATAATAAAGTATTTCGTACGATATAAGAATACTGCATACTTTTGAGACCTTAAACTTCAAAGTGATGAGTGAAAAAGGGGATGTGCGTCGGATTCTATTCGAAGACAACCTTGGCCCGACACTGCGTTTTTTTACCTCATTGCGGGATAGAAAAATAATGACAAAAAAGAATCATTCCTCGACGTCTGTTGTCGCCGACTTTTATTGAAAGGAGGCTGTCTTCTGTAAAATAATATTAATAATTAAAATATTAAAAATAAAATACTAAAAAATAAAATAATGCTAAAAAATAAAATTATAAGATAAATTAATAATAATGAAAAAATAATCATAATTTTAAATATCCATTTCATCGTTATTTAATTATTAATTCTATTTTACATATTTCTCATTCGGATATTTATGTTCACAAATTTTAAAAATTGAGTAAAAACCACTTAAATTTAAACATGTCTTTCAACCAGTGATGTTATAACAGTTTTTTTTTTCATTGAAAAGTGATTTGATTAAAACTGATTGTGAGGAAATGATAAGACTAAATTTAAAAATATATATTTTTAAATCTCGATACTAAAAAAAAAAAAAAAAAGAGTTGCTTAAATTCTTCTTCCCTCAACTGATAAGCTGTATAAAATGTTTCGTTTAAGTCAAACATTTTATTTGTAATTAAATAAAAACCTGCCTATTCTTGGAGATGTTAACAATTCCTGGATATTGTTAAACAAATTAGAGCAGGAAACACGTTCTGTTGAATTCCAAATAATCGACTATCTTCTTGTATTAATTGACTTAGACGCAATTTTCTCGTTAAAAATAATAGTAATAATTGCTCACTTGTTTATGAAAACAATTTTTTTTAAATAAAATTATACGATTTGCGTTGATAAAAAAGAAGTCGAAATAGGAAAAACTGCTGCGGTTTGAGTTGAAAAAGTAGTAATGATCATACTGTTTGACTGTCAAGAGATGAACTCTCGATCTGACAGAAAACAAACTCTAATCTCGTGGTGGCTTGACAGTAGTAACTGTATAAACTAAAATAATCCTATTTCATATCGAAATCAAATAGTGGTTTTTAAATAGCTTTTAAATTATAAACTCCTAATAAATTCTTTTTCTATTTTAGTTGGGTTTTTTCACCTATTACACAGTGTCTACGGGCATAGTGACAACTACCGGTCCAGTGCCGATAGACAGTCCATTTATTTATCGGCCCGATAAACGGGAACAAGTTTGGAGGTTTTTCTTCTACATGCTCCTTCACGCAGGGTAAGTACAAGTTAGTCTAATTAATTTGACAGTACATAAAAAATCTCTTCTTTTTTTTTTTAATTAATTGTTTTAAAATAAGGTTGAAGATAACATACTTAAAAGTGTTGGTTGGCAATCGAAATTACTCTACATCTAAGAAACACTAGGCTGCATTTGCATTTTAAATTAAATTTTTTAAAAAAACTAGTACTTTAAGTAAAATTTAATTTCATAAATGATTTACTGGCTGAATAAGAAATTTAAAAAATATGGCGTCATAATTAATTTTTTGAAAACTTTCGATTTTATCACCTAGACAGACATTTAATTTTTTTTCAAGTGCAGAAGGTCTAGTCCAATTATCTAACAAATATTGCCAATTATAAAACAGTCGTTTTAAATACACAACTTGTTTGGACATGAAGATTTGTTACACAGGTAATCAAAGCGGGTTTACAAGTAGAAAAAATACTGAATAAAGTCCCCATAGTTCGAGAAGATAGTTTTTTTGCGTAAATATTTTAATTACATTAACATGAAAATAGTAGGAAAATTATAAGTCTTATTAAAATTCAACGACAATCTTAGCTAGAGATTAATTTATTTTTTCTTCTCTTACAGATGGATTCATTTATTGTTTAACCTGCTGGTTCAGGTGTGCGTGGGACTTCCGTTGGAGATGGTACACGGGTCCCTAAGAATAGGTACAGTGTACATGGCTGGTGTACTTGCTGGTAAGTATTGTTTTTGCCCCTTCATTTTGTTCATTTTTAATATACAGTAAATCTTATTCGAAAGCTACAAATACGAAATATTTTTTTATATTGTTTTAAATGAAAATTATGAATTCCCTGTGTTAGTTAAAATGGCATAATTTGGGCATAAATTAATATATAATGCTAAAAAAAAAAAAAAAAAAAATACAAGCATGCCCCGTCTTGTTAAGACACGTTTCTTATAAATATAAAAGGAAAATTTTGGTGCTGCCATCTGTAGTCAAAGCAATTTACTAAATTTCTTTTCACTGGAACAGTTATTATAAAAGTTCTAATTAAATTAACCTTTAGATGCAGAATTTTTATTAAACATATTTTTCATTAATTTAGGTCAAAATAAATGAAAAATATTATTATCATTTTAACAATTTATGGTTATGCAATACAGCATGAAACACTTTTTTTTAGGTAAAATGTTCCAAAAGAGGGCTCACTTCCAAACTAGTTTTTCATATTTGCACTTATTTAGATATAATCAAAACAGTTATTCATTATTGAAATTTCTTTCATTTACAAAATCAATTACTGATATATTTTTGAATATGAATGAAAAAAAAAATTTCTAATTACTTTTTTTATTTTTTATTTTAGTACAAATATAGTACTAAAAAAAACTTTTAAGATTATCAGAAACTATTAGGCTGTTGTTTATAATTAAAAAAAAATATTTTTGCTCGTTCAGAGCGTCAAAAAATATATAATACCATCTAGAACAAAAGGTTAAATATTATTTTTAACAAATTATATTATTTTTAACAACCATCAATTTAAATAAAATGAAAGATTTTAAAAAAACATAATTTTAAATAAATCCTAATATTTTTCTAGGTTCTTTGGGAACTTCAGTTTTTGATACAGATGTTTATCTAGTCGGAGCTTCTGGGGGTGTATATGCTCTTTTAGCTGCTCATCTCGCAAACGTCTTACTGGTAAGTTATCACTCCGGCTCTTTTATCTTCATTTTATCATGAATTATATTATTAACGATAACCATTTGCTATAATAAATTATTGATTTTATTTTTTTATCTTTTAATAGAATTATAACCAAATGGAGTTTGGCTTACTAAGGTTGGGATGCATTTTATTTATTGGTGAGTATTGGGTTTTGGATATTTAAACTTTTTACTAGGGTTGCTTTTGTTATTCTTCACGCATGCAATTTTTTAATCAGTTTTCTGAAAAAGAAATTTACTATGTAAATATTTTTTATAAGAAAAATTAAGAAATATATTTATTATGAAAATGTATTTTATAATGACTGCCATAATATATTCTTGAAGAATCTTTTTTTAAAAAAAAGTCACAAATTAATATTTAAAGAAAGAGAAAAAAAAAAGATTTTACACTTTTATCATTAATGAAGTCTATAAGAGCAAAGGCGGGTTTTAAATAATCAAAAATTAGTTAACTTGTCTATTGAAACTGAGATGCATTTACTTTCAACCACTGTCACTTTGATTTTTTGTCGAATACATATTTGCTTACTTTTTATATTTTCGAGGTTTGATTTTCCAATGAGGTTGTAAAATTTAACCAGAATTATATTCAAAGGCAGAAATAATTTTTTAAGTTTGCAAGAGCCTAAACACACCATCAATAGATTTTCATGCTTTAACATACATGTTTAATTTTTTCATATGGACTGGGGTTCAAAATCATTTTAAATATAACTTATAAAACCAAGAATTCAATAGAAAGCGTGAACTTAACTACTACTTTAAGAAAAAAAATGCAAAATGCATAAAAGTTGGCACAAACCAGTTTTAAATTAGTGTAATCCCGAATTTACTCTTATTAACCTTCATAATGATCGACCATTAAAAGAGCTTTCGTATAGTTAATCAAGTAATAGTTATTTTAAGGAAAGGATTTGAAAAACTTGAGCCCAGCTTTGGGTGCATCTATTGAATTTTATAATAAGGAAACTCTGACAATTCTATAAGCATTATAAAATGTTTCATTTTATGATTTATAATCTAAAAATTATTCTAAAGCAAATTTTTAAATTTAAACATAAACATTATATAATCCTATAAATAATAATAAATTCTATAAATGTATGAATTTGCAACTTAATTAAGCATTAAAATAATATTCTAATAGAAATTTTTAAAATTGAAAAGAAATCTATGTTTAAAATTTACAATAAATGAAACTTTAATAAATATTCTGATGCAATTTTTTTACATTTTAATATTAATTCCCACATCTTTAGACTAATTTGCATCTAATAAAAAATTATATGCCTGTATTTTGCAGTACTGAATTTTAATTTTTCTTTCTACAGCTAGTGCAGATGTTGGTTTGGCAATATACAATAGGTATGCAGTTGAACAACAAGGACCGCCGGTTTCCTATGTGGCACACCTAACAGGAGCTTTAGCAGGGCTCACAATAGGGTTGCTAGTTTTAAAAAACTTTGAACAAAAACTTCATGAACAAGTTCTGTGGTGGGTGGCACTAGGTGTTTATGCAGCATGTACTCTTTTCGCCGTCCTCTTCAATATTTTTAACTATTGACTCTCCTCACTGAAGATTGTCTTCTGCATCAATAAACGAACTGTGGGAATTGAACCCACTGACCTCAGGGAAGCTACACGCAACTGTTCAATATGCAGCCACGATTGATTGCACTGCAATGTAACGGTGAAGTTCAAAAAAAGGTGTTCTGAACTTTGTTCACAAGTGTAAATAATCAAAATCAGTTTTGAACAAAACTGTTTCCAAAGATAAACTGTTAAGAATGAAAGTAATGTATAGGTTTATATTGTATTTCGATACATCCTAAACACTAATGTCACAACCAATGTGGTAATCTCAATTTTGTACTTTCGTATTGTGAATTAATTAGTCATTTGAAATCAAACTATTCATGAAGTTAGAATCTTTTTTTTATGAGACATTTCATGCTTCATTTTATGGGTATTCGTGTTATTCAAATTTTGCACAAAAGTTTATGGAATGTTTTAAAAAATATTTCTTTGTTTAGAAATAATGTGCTTTATGAAGGTTATAAAATTTATTTAAAAATTTTATTGATTTAGATCATTTCAAAGGTTAAAACTTTTATGCAATAACTTATGTTCAAAGTATTTAATTTTACAAACCCTACTTATTTTATTGTCACATGAAATTAGTACATTCAGTATTTCTAAATATACTAACACTGCCAATGAATTATCTAGCAAAAATACTAGCATGGGTATTTTATATATCTGTATAACATTTATATGAATGTTTAAAAAGCATAATTGCACTTTTCTTTACAAAATTTTTATTTTAAAATTGTATATTTATTTTCAAAATATTCACTTTAATGCATTAAAATTTAAGTTTAAACACATAATTAAGATAGCTCTTATAAAAAATAAAATTATACAAACATTTAGACAACATGGCTTAGTTGTCATTCGGTTTAAAAGTCAGTTTGGGCCACTCTTTTTAAAGTAAAATTTTTTTCTAATATTTTTTTATATTTATCTTTTAACTTTGTTTTTCGCCTTAAATGTTTTTCATTTGAATGATTAAAAATTTTTTTTAATTATATAAATGATTTAAAAAAAGTAAACATGAGGTCTTGAGTTTATCTCAATGAAGTAATATTTTTTCTTTTTCTTCATTTATGGAAATTTTTCAGAAATGCTATGTAGATTTAAGAAATACCTTTTTTAATATCAATGAAATTCATGTGTTATCTTTTTATATTTTGTTCAGTTAATCTTGAGATTTCAACTTTTGAACTACCTCTTTAATTTTTTTATTGAGTACACTTTTATACATATTTTATTTTAATACTTAATTTATATTTTTAAAAATTCCTACTATGCATTTTAAATCCTGTTTTGTTTGAATATGTCTTACGGCAAAACATGTACATACTTTCATTTTTATGTATTGCATATATGCATACAAAACATGTGATGAATATGATTTATTCAAATCATTCTTTCTAAGTCAAATCTAGATGAAAACTTATTTAAGTGTTGTGAATATGACAAAAATGTATGTATGATAAATATTGTGTATATGAATTTTGAATGTAATTGAATGTATTGCAATAACTATACTTACAGAACTTGTATTGTGATTTTAATGAACAATTGACAATATTTTAATGTATGATCAAAGAAAAACTACTGGAATATTTTGATAATTCTTTCATAATAGTGATATTGAAAAAGAAAATTATAGCAAATTTTAATGATTTTCAGTGAAGCTGTTGATAGAAAATTAAGATTAGATAAGTAAGCATTTAAAAATTAGTACTTTTTTATAAAAGTTTTAAAACTGTATCATATGTTAAATCTAGTGAAAATGCAAACGTAATGAATTTTATTATACAACAATTCTAGCAAAAAATTTTCAGCATTGACATGATTTTTAAATTGTAGAGCTTCCTCAAATTTACAAATATCTTAAAGAATCTCAATTACTTAAATTATTGAAATTAAGTTTATTCTATTTATATTTTTATCAGTAGAATATGTAAAATTAAGCTTTAAATTCCATTCATAATACATGAAATGCATGCACTTTTTCATAAATATCAATCAAAAATTCCAAATATTGTTGTCTGACAAAGTTTTTCAAAATCTTATTTTTACTGTTTATGCAATGCATTCCTATAGATGTGTTTTTATTGATGTAGAATGTCTTTACATGAATATGTTTGTGGAAAAAATGTGAAAGCGACTAGCAGTGTTTACAAAGTTTATACATTTATGTTATTGTGTAAGAGTGTTTAAATTTTTAATTAAATTTAAGTTCTGATTATTTATGTGTGTATTTATTTGGATAATGGTTCACACTTAAATCTCCCCTAAAATTTATTCTAACAAACATATAGACATATCAAGAACTTTTTAGTAAAATAAATTCTAAAAACATTTTTGAAAAAAAAAAAACTATATAGCAATAGATTTAAATTTTAGAGATCTTCCTTAATGAAGGTACTAAGTAACAGTCTTTAAATATTTTTGGAATGAAAGAAGGTTCAAAGCACATTTGGCAAAAAACATTTGATAAGTAACCTTAAAAACTTGCATTTAAAATTGTGCAAATGCAATGACTATCTGGAGAAAACTATGAATCTAACACTTATTTTGAATATATATATATATTCAAAATGAGTGTTAGATTTCTCCAATGAGAAAATTATGGACAAGACATGAAAGCAAGGTACTTGTTGTTAAATTAACGTGTAATTTTACTAACTGATTTATTATTAATTGAGTAATTTTGATCTAATTTACTAATATGTCAAAATCTCCATCCACTCACCTCTTTAAATATTCTAATAATCAGAAATTTTAGTAGGGAATATTAAATAATAAAAGCGTTTTTTAACGTAAACATATTTAAATTTTTGACAGCATACTGTTTTTTTAAACCAAACACTTTAACAGAATTGAAAAAAAAAATTTACAAATAATTTTTTGGGAGAAAATTATTATAGACACAATAAAACAATCATTGAGTTGCTGTTTTGTATCCATTTATACTTGACACTTGTCCATCACTTCAAAACTTGTTTGGCTTAATCTAATAATGTAAAGCCACCATAAAAGGAAACAAGTAGTTTAAAAAATGGCATTATTTTAGCTTTATCTTTTACGTCAATAAAACTCTTTCAGTTTTGCACATGGCTTCAGATTGTTAATCAATACTGATTTCTGATTATTTCTTTTCTACCGGTCTATACAAAGAACGGGTATTCATTTAGTTTAAAATAAAATTGACAATACCATTTTCTTGCTCCGATTTCCCTCTCAAACAATAAAAAATTTCAAAAACAAAAACATAACTTACTGTGAGAAACCAAAGAACAACAGCATACATCCTCTTCGTACAAGGAAGAGTTAGCTTTTCTAAATTTTTAAATAAATCTTTCAAAAAACAACAACGTCTTGTGGCACCATCTATATGCACAGTTAGAACAAAAATCAAAGTGGAATTCGAATTAAAAATTTCAAGATGAAAAAACACTTTAGTTTATTCTTAAGACCTTATTAAAACATTATTTGGAAGCGAATTAAGTTTACAAAAATCAGATTAAGCAGAAATAACACTTAAGATAAATCTTTTTACAAAAATCAATAAAAATATATATATAATTGGACAATTTGGGACACTATAGCAACAAACCACAATTTTTTTCAGAATTCAAAAATTTTCAAGCTGTTTCTTAGCATTGCTTCCAGATAAGTACCTTACAAGTTCCGGAAGTTCGACTATATATAATTAACAGAAGCATTGGGTACTTATAAATCAGAACAATTTGAAAATGCACCTTATATTTATACAGCCTAAAATTCTTCATTTTCAATAGATAACCCTTGAATTTTAGTAAAAATTCAAGGATTTTGATTATAAGACATAAGTATAAAGATGTATTTGACTGCAACCAGTCAAGTAAACCAGACAAATTTGAGAATGACATAATCACATCAAACATAAAGTAAAAAAAATAATAATTGCAATAAATACACAATGATAATTTATTACTTCAAAAAATGTACAAATCCATTTAATAATAAATAATTTAAAACAAAGGTCACGAACTTTCTGTACGCTCATCTTGTATAAAATCTTGAAGGCATTTAATGACCTCTAGAATATCCTCTTCATTTCCAACATGAGCTTCTCTTTTAACATGATAAAGCAATATTTCATCATATCCAGATGCTTTTAGAAATAGATAAGCGCTGCAAATATCAGAGGTATTCATACATTAATTATGATATATATATATATAATTATAAAATAAAATAAATTAATAAATTACTATTTAGAAAGGATGGTATGGTGGGTAAAGAAATTATTCATTATTTTCAAAATTTAGAGATGTAATTTTACAGGATGATATTATTACAGTTTTTAAAAACATTCTAACGCACTTGTTACATAAAATTTGTTGGGGCTAAGAAAAAATATAATACATATAATAACATTAAGGTTATAGTTAAAATTAAGGGAAGGTAAAAGCATTTTTCTACTAGGTTACTATTGAAAAAACAATTTATTATTAAGTGATTTTATACCATTGCTTAAGCTTGATTTTTACAGTGAAAAGACCGACAAAGTTTTAGGTAACTAAAAAATTTTAATTCTTTTTCTCTAAGTGCTAAAAACACATAAGTTGTTAGCACTACGTTTTTAATATTAATTATTGTAATATTTATAAATAAATTTAATTGCGAAGTTTTCTATTTGTGTTTTAACTATACACTTAAAATAAAATTTTCTCCTAATGAAGCTAAGTAAAAAACATATAGCCTTTAATTTAAAAACCATTTTAAGAAGAAATTATATAATGAATTTCTTACAAATTCTTAATAAAATCTGTAAATTACCAGCAGTTGAAATAATCAAAAGTGTTTAAAATGTTATATCTAATTTCTTCAATAATGTTTTTTTTTTTTTTAAGAAAAGGTATGAAGTCTGGCAAACAACGATTTTCATACAAGCATTTATTCCAAAAATCTTCAAACAAGAGTCAGAGCTTATTCATTTTAATTCTAAAAACATATCCCCTTCAGTACTACATTAGTGTATTATAAACTGAATTAAATCACAAAATAAATAAATAAATAAAAAAGTATGGAAGAAATACAAACTTGAATAGGGCGTAGTAATCATTTACAGCTTTTTGAAGAAGTCTTTTTAAATTATTCAGATCTTGAATTGTCTGCAAGAAATTAAGATCTCAATGTTATTCCTTAAACCCTAGAATACCAGGACATATTAATTTCATGTACTTTAAGATAAAGCAGAAAATATATTATTTTTTAAATTTGATAAATGAATATCGTAGGTAAAACTTTTGGCATAATTAATAATTTATTTTTGTATTTAACTTTTATTTATTATGGGAAAACTTAAATAAGTGTATAAAAATTACTATACAATCTAATGTAGATAATTTGAAATTATTTCATTATTGGAAATATCAGAGTTTCAGTCTACTTTTCAAATCCCCAAAATTTTACGAGAATCAGGGGGTCGATGTTTATACCCACAATAAAGTGAGACATTTGATGTTTGTAAAATATTGATGTACTATAGGCTATCAGATAAACATAAATAAATCTATATTAATTTACCCTATTATTTTTAATATGTTATCTACAATTAATTTTTCGTTTCTTTTTAACATTTTTTGTAAATATAAAGCTGTTTTGAGAATTGCTTAAAATTACATTCAGAAAAAAAAGTCAAGATAATTTATTCAATAGTATTTTAAAATACATAACGCAATGAAAACTTTTAAACATAGCAAAAAGCTACAAATTTAAGGGTTCCAGAACATCATCTCTGTCGGATATGCATCTTTATTTTATCATTTTTATTTAAGTGGCCTTAAAGTTGCACAATGGGCTATTGGCGACGGTCTGGGAAACATCCATGAGAATGATCTGGAGATAACACACATGCATCACATCCTGTTTTATAGTGAGGACACGTTCACACTCCAACCATCCATCCCCGGAGATCATAATTTTGACTTGAACCAGAGAATGATCCATCTCCAATCCAGTATCCCCGAACATATTGATTTGTTAAGGAAACTTGAAGGACTCAGTGATCTGTGCAGATTTAATGTGAACCAGTCGCCATTTTGCATACAGGAAGTTTTCAGCCGGCGAGGATTGAACTCACGACCTCTTGGACATGGGCCCAACAACCCATATAATCGAGTCTGATGAAAGTATAGGCCAGTAACATTTTTGATGATGTCAGAAAATTCATTTATTGCTGTCCAAAAAGCATCATATGAAGCACAACACAAAAGTCACGGTGGTAAAGTGGTGATCGGGAGCGGGAAGTGGCAATCTCTAGAACGCACTGCTCAAGCATTCTGTAGTTGAATGCAACGCTTGAAAAAAACCATATCTCCGGAAAATCATTTTGGTTCAGGATTCAGAGAAAAAAACAAAGCTACCCAGGAAGCATAGCTGGATCATTTTGATGAGACACCATCTACAAAACCTCTCACAAAGCCATTCAGAAATTGTAACAATGGCATCCCTCAGCATAATGGCGGGAGTGATGTTGAGAAATCATTTTAGTAAAAAATAAAATAACAGTGAGATATGATATGCTCTGCATCATTTCTTCCAAGCACCAAAGAGGGGGGGAACACGGAGCCAAAACTAATACAAGAACCAAATGCCACGAATTGAGAAAAGTGAAGTCTTTTTATAGAAAAATGATAAAGATGAGTTGCAGTTAGTAAAAATTATAAGAGACGGTTAGGACAGGAGTAAAAAGGTAAAGCAAAAGTTAAAATGTTTAAAAATTTAAGGTAGTTACGGTTATGAAATTTAAAAAAAAAGAGAAACAACGGATACCGCGTGGAAACTACAGAGAAAGCCGACCACCTGAGATTCTAGGAATTAAAGGGGAGAGAACATTCCAAAACACTTCAAAAGGGAAAGTGTAAAAATACAAAATTGATTGCAGGGACTATATATATTTCCAATCTAAAAATTATTGAGTGACACAATGCCACAATAATACATTTTAAAATTCAATTGATTTGATTTGAAATATGATAAAATAATGAGCAAATTCTTAAATAATAACAAATAGGAACGTTCTATGACGTTAACAAAAAATTAGAGAAAAAAAAGTCAATAAGAATTATTAAATTATACTGATCACTTCATATGTTAAAATATGCAAATTAAGAACTGTAAGAAAGGTAACTGTAATGAAATGCTCTTAAACACCATCAATGATAATTGAAATAATTCATTCGTCAATGTGAATAATGTTAAGCAAATATGAGAAATAAAATGAAGAATATAGCTAATGCAATATCCACATCTAACTCTATATATTAAAGTAAAGCTTATTTTACCAAAACTGTTTTTTTTTTACAAAAGAATTATGGGTTTTTAAAAGTTTGAAAGATAAAGATAATAGTTTAAATTTTATTTACACATTTTACATACAGTATTAATGGAAAAAAAAAGCTTCACATAATATAAAGATGACTATTGGTTCAAATTATCATATCAGTGATCGGCTGTTAAGAAGATGTCACTTTTTTTAGATTTGTAATTTTTGGCAACAAGAAACAGGTACAATAAAGAAAGAACACCGACGACACATTAAAAGAAAATATTTTTTTAAATTGCACAGAGAAAAACACATCATTTGGCGAAATTATCAAAATCAAAAATCAATTGATTAATAATTGATAATTTGCTTGAATTTACCAAAAATCAAGTCCATTGTCATGAAAAGGATTGCCAAATTAAAATTATTTGGCAAAAGATATCACTTAAAGACATTACTAATTATGGATGACCATTGACCATCTTTAATTTTTAAATAAATAAATAAGTAGATAAAGAAAGACTATCTAGGTATTTATAGAGTTTAATTTCCACTTAACATAGATGGAAAAAGAAATTTAACTATTACTTATCAGAAAGGAAAGGATTAGAGGTTTAAAAATAAGTTACATTAAAGCTAAACTAAACTAAATTAAACAAAAACTAGGAGACACGTAATGCTTCTAATGGCATGACACGTTGCTTCATGTGATTTGTACTAACATCAATTGGTAGGATCCTTGTCATAATTGCCTGAAAATGCCATAATTTTTTAAAACAAAAAGCAAACTGGAATGCTAATAAAAATTTTATACCCTTCTATTTTAATAATTTTATTTTTAATGATAAACATAATTAACATCCAACTTACTTTTAACTTAAAACCTTCTAAGATGCTATGTAAACCTTTAGGATCATTAATGCTGCAATTCTTTAGCTTCTCCGACCATTTAAAACAATAAGGAGTGGATTCTGAAAGTATATGTGAAAATATAAATATTTTAAGAAAAGAAAATTTTTTATAATTTAAATAAATATAACAATGCTTTCATATCAAAATGTAAGTATAGGTTATAAGAAAAACTATAACTATATATGATAAAATTGTTTTCTTACTAGTGTAATTCTATTTTGTAATCAAATCAATCTTAGTTCATTTTTATAATCAAATCAAAATTGCAGAAAGTTTAGTAAATTTTGGTATAAAAGAAACTAAATGAATAAGCAAAAGAAGTAAAGGATCTTATATTTCCTTTTTTAAAAAATAATAATAAGATTTATTTGTGCCATAGTGTAAGCTCTAACTCTATGCTGTTAATTATATGCTCGTCTATTTCTTATTCCTGACTTCATTGATACTGCTTATTTTATGAATGTGTATTACAATTTGAAATGTCCGAAGGAATGTTCATTTTTCTTATATTAATTACTTTTGTATTAATTCAACTTTTTAATTATTTTGGTCCAAGTCAACAATTATAATATATAAAAAGTAAACTCAGTTAGTACTGCTAAAATCAATAAATAAAAATAAAATTAATTGAAAATAATGAAACAAAACAATGAAATAACGTTAAAAACCTAATGATCTGCCTTCGATTTCTATTTTGCCATTTCGTTCACACAGTTTCAAAGAAGAGCGCATTTCTTCAGGTACTTCCGATGAATCATTCAAAACCTCTAAGTTACTAGCTGTCATTGTAGAACAAGCATCAAAAAATCTGAAACATCAACAAAATGAAATTTGATAAATATTAATTTTTAAGAAATTATTTAAAAATAAATATTTTCCTTCCAACTGTTTGCTGTGTTTCTGAACATTCGACAATGACTGCTATCATCATATATATATATATATATATATATATATATATATATATATATATATATATATATATATATATATATATATATATATATATATATATATATATATTATATATATATATATATATATATATATATGTATATATATATATACATAACTTTTAAAGCATAACCATGAAAAAAAATTATGAGTTAAAAAAATGAAAGCAAAATAATTTCAAAAGTATTTTTCACATGCATAAGAAAGTATTTTTTTTTCATTTTGCTTTCACTTTTCTTTGATAAAAACATTCTCCAGACATCACATGAAAAACATTCTCAAATAAATAAACTTATTCATTTTAGAAAGAAGAAAAAAAAGAAATTGTTGGAGAATTTTAGAGTTTACAGGCATAAAAATGTGGATTTACAGGCATAAAAATGTGGATTAGACTCAAGGCTTATTTTATTAATTGTTTATTATATTGATAAATACCAAAGAAATTTTTCGTGTAACTGTTCCACCATTTAACCGAACAAAACACAGTAATATTTTATTTATCGTTTTTGCAGAAAAATCATGGAATAGATTTTCCAGGAAAACATTTATAGTTTAAACATAACTAATGATTTCACCAAAAAAAGTTTGAAATTATAAAACATAGTGAAATTTACCTTTCAAGGTCCCATTTATTATCTTTGTTATCAGTGATAACTTCAACATTACTCCAAAGAGCCTAAATAAAATAAATATAATAGATTTAATCAACATAGAAATAAAACATGTTTTTAATGTCAGATGATTATTAATGGCACTTTTAATTGTTATTATTTAAAAAATTTTATTATTTTTCTACAGGTTAAAATAATATGGATATGAATTTTTCTTTAAAATATACATAGTTCTAGTTCGTCCTAAGACTTTAATAGAAATAAAATTACTGATTAGAATTATTTTAAAACATAAATCCACTTATATATAGATGTCAAGAAAATAAATGTAAGTGCTTCTAGATAATTTTAGAAAAGATAAATGGTTACATTAAAATGCCAAACTATAGGTTAAAACAAGTGCAATAAAATTTTGAGTAAATACAATAATGACATTTTTATGAATACAAAGCCTACCGTTTAATGAGATCACGAATTCAGCATCACAGTGTCTGCCGCCGGCAAAGGCCGATTTGTCAAATTTAATAAATTATTATATACAAAGTCAATAGAGCCGCGATGTCTTAGGGGACAAAGCGTTCACCCTCTAATGAGGTGAATTTTACATCCTGGAAATTTTCATGGTCTTTCCCTCCATGTGACGCAAATGTAGGTTAGTTTCATCAAAAAGTCCTCCATGAAGGTAAATTTTTCCCAATACTTGATCTAGGTGTTCCCTTGTCTTCTGGATTGGGTTCAAAATTACAAGGCTACGCATATTGAACATTAGTAGTCGTAAACCCAAAAGTTGGGTCGGCTGTTCAATGATGGTTATAAAATAAAATACAAAATCAATAATATTTCAATGAAATTATTAATTGATTGAGGAGATGGGCATGAAGCATGACACAACATGAAGCATGGCTAAGTAAGATAGAAGATATGGGTCACTCACTAATGACATGTGATTATCAGCAAATTACATGTCACGTACAAAAATATTAAAATAAGAGCAAAATGAGCAACATGACAATGATAAACAATTATGTAAATTAATAAAAAACAATTCAGGAAATATTAATTTTATATTCATGCTAACTAAGTTTTACAAGATGAAGGGGACTTTAAGGGTACATATACCCAAGTCCTAATGCTAATGACACCTATATTTTGATTCTAAACAAAAGTACTTTAATTTTTTTAATTATTTTAATTGCTTTAAATATAATAAAAACACTTGATACTCTTTCTTTCAAAAATTCTTAATAAATATAAGATACATTAATAATTTTTCAAAGCTCAACTTAAACAAAACAAATCAAAGTCTTCAAGTTTAAAGAAATAATAAATTGGAACTTACAGAAGTAAGAATAAGTGGTATGTCAGTTTCATATTTATTAATAACACGTGCAACATACTCTATGCAATAGTTATACCATGAGTTTAATTTTAGTTTGACATCTTCCCGATTTTTAAAGTCCTAAAAAACAAAAAATAAAACTGTTATGAACTAATAAATTTGTGAAAAGAATACTAATAATTTTTAATAACTACAAAAATTTTTTATTAAATATGTTGAGAAAACTTTAAAAGGCTCCATTTAAAATAATTGCTGAAATTAGGCCTATATTCCCAAAAATAAAATAAAGCATATCAATACAATCTTTTGAACAATAAATTATTTTGTTGCAATTGATAGTAAATTGTAGAGAATCTAAAAACAAATTTTTACACTTCCAAAAAAATATATATAAATCCCTGTCAATAACAGCAATAAATAATAAAACCGTAATTCAATAAAAAAAAATTTTAATACTTTCAGCTAGATAAAATCAAATCCAATTTTTCTAAACAACTTTTTATGAAGATAAGTAAAAGTGTAAATTTAAGTAATCAAATTCAGCCCTAAAAGTTTCAAACATTACATTTATATACTTAAATTATTATTATATTATATAATATAATTATAATAAAAATAATATAATTATAATATATTTATTTTGCAAAATAATTATCTTTAGCTTACTAAATTCAGAAAATGCAGTAGGAAATTTCTTTAGACAGCAAGCAAGATAATTAAAAAATGTAATTAATTTAAAAAAGAAATAGATTTGAAAGAAAAAAATGAATATAAAATGTTAGGATAATATTTAAATTCAGTCAAATATAACCGGTCATTAAGCTATACAAAATACAAAATTTATTTTGGCTAGAACTTTATTATTTTTGAAAATGAGATAATAGTGAAAGGTTATAGTTATGACACATTTAAAAATAGTAAATTTCATAGGATAATAAAACAATGCTATTCAAATCTGAATAAAATACTCAGCTTTATGAGTAGTTTAAAAGTTAATTAAATGTAAAATTTGAATAAATGTTTGCATGATAAATTTAATAAAAAAAATTGAACTTTTATGGAAAAGAAATAACAGAATTTTGTTTTTCAAATACAATTTACTGGTTCAAAAATATAATAATATTAATAATAATTTTTTGTTGTTTAGCCATTTTTAATGTATAATTTTAGAGCTTATCTTAATAAATAAACTGTGCAATTTCAAAACAGATAAATAGTGGGATATTAAATGCTACGAAAAGCATGATTCTGTATACTAAGACTTGATTTAATTTCATGAACAAATGTTTACCTTCACCGATACATGAAAAATCAAACATGATGATACATTAAAAAATATTTAGTGAATAAATTTATTTACAGAATTTGCATAAGTAAATGTGAGATTGTATATATTGAATATAAGTACTCTTGCATGCAATTACATGCATGAAAGCATTTGGATACATAAAAATATAACTGTGAAAGTTAAATGTTTCAAACTATTAGTAGTTATTGTTTACACTCCATGCAAACTTACCCTTATTTGAAACAAACTTCGTTAAATGTTTCTCCTAGTATAAAAATAAATTTTAATTATAATTTCATACCTGTTCAATTAAATAATTAACAAAAAAAAATAATAATGGTCAAAGTTTATTTATTTCATTGTTTTTTAAAAAGCATATTTCCATTTTTATAAATTTAAAAGGTTGTCTTTGAACATCCTTTTCTTTTCCTTTTAGAAAACTGATTTTTAAGTGTCATGCTATTAAGTAACTACATTGTATAACAACACAAAAACTACCGTTGTTAGCTAAAAGACTATAATAATGAATTTTTCCTTCATTTCATATTTTCAATGACATCTGGCAAAAGCAAATATATATTTTTGTGAATTTATTCAAAAGGGCTAAAATTAGAAAATCTTAATAATTTTACAACAAAACCCAGAATATAAAAACAGCGTCTTTACAACGTAATACTTAGATAAAATTTCTATAAGAATAAATATCTATTCTGAAAAAGCTTGTTAAACATGATAATATTCTGGTAAATAAGAGTAAACACTGATAAAAAATTTTGTCTTACTTAGAAATTCTATAGAAATAGAAAATAAGATTGGATAAATAAAAATATATTTAACTAATGTTGTATTGAATTAAAGCCTTAATCCAGGCAACAGGAAATACTAACAATATGATCATATAACAGAGAATTATTAATAAAATTTATTTAAAAAAACAATAATTTTCATCTTATATAGTTAAATTATCGGGAGGGAAAAGATTCAAATTATTATAATATGATTAATACTATAAATGCTCTCAAAACTAAATTAAAATTTAAGGTGCAAAGCTCAATATTTCTAATATTCTTTCAAATATTTTGGGAAAAAATAACTTAGTCACTTAGACTAATAAAATATTTGTCATTGTGTGAAAGCCTAAATCAAAACATCAAATCTTTATAATGTAATGTTTTAATTTAAAATAGTAAAATACAGTATTACTGAGATTAGTATAAAAATAATGCACTCAGTTACTTAGAAATATAATTTTATCTTCAATGTTTTCATTATATTGGGAAAAATACTAACATATAGGGTTCGAATTACACTAAAATCAAAGGTTATTAAAACAATCGACAAAATCAAACTGGTCAAAAACTCAGTAAAAAAAGTATTTGATTCTTCCAGAAGCATTATATTTTTCTCATTTTTGAAACTGAGGAGAAAAATTTTACTATAATTTTTTTGTATTTCTATCTCATTCTTGTACATAAAGTATCTTACAAAAACACTTTTGCCATAAAAGTTGAAAATAAACATTGAACTTTTTCTTTTTAAAATTAAACAAAGGCATTGGCAGAAAGATTTCTAGTAAATAGCCACAACAAGCTATAATGAAAGACAAACACATTTATTTTTATTGATGGTGCTATTCATGCATATAAAAGTTAGCTAATAGCTCACACTGTAGGAAATATTTGTTGTCAAAAATAAAATACTGTTTCTTTTTTTTTTCATTTTGAAAATAAATGTTTTTGATGACAAATTTTTTTCTTATAAAGGTTAAAACAATATTTTGGTTAAAAGCACAACAAATCTATTGATTTTTTAGAGTGATTCAAGTTCCCTGAATTTACCAATGCTAAGTGGATATTCTGAAAATAATCTAGTATGAAGTACAACACAATAATAAAAATACAGTGCTGGAAAAAAGTATTAAGTCACCGAAGAAGGTGATAAAACCTGAGAAGAAATTATCTTTATGGTTTTATTTTACAATACAGTAATAGATTATGACATAATAAAATCAAAAACGAAATGAAATTAATAGCAAAATACATTACACACTACTTCATGTTCACAATAAGATTTCAACACAAAGTTGGAAAAAAGTATAAAGTCGGCACAATTATTAAATAAGTGATCAATGTGATATCTTTTATTTTCGATTACATTTATCAATCTAGCATTAAAAGAACCCAGATAAAGTTTGTAAAATGCTGTTATCAATATTGTTTCCAAGACATCTTGATTGCATCAATCAAATCCTACTAGCTCCAGAATTTTCAGTCCCATCAGTAAACATCTCTTACTAGCATGCCCCAAAGGTTTCCTACCGGATTCAGATCTGGGCTACGAGATGGCCACTAAAGGGATTTAACCTCATTAGCTTTCACCTAGGATTTAGTTGAATATGAAGTATGGACGACTGCCGCATTGTTCTGTTGGAACATCCAGTCCTCGGACATCATAAGAGGAGCAACAGATAATAAATTATCTCCCAATGTATTTGGACATATAAGAACCATTCAAGTCCATTTCTTTAAAAGCTACTGCATGTAAACTACAAAAATCTTTCTAAATACAACGCGGATTTGCTTCATGCACTGAAGCAAGCTCTTTTCTTGCATTTTTTTTATGCCAGATAATAATATAATTGGTATTGACTTTACACTTTTTTTTCCAAGTTCTTTTTCAGATTAAAAATAAAATTTTCATGCATCACAATAAGGCTCTACATTTCCAAGTAAAAAAGAAATTTGCATATCAAGCCAAAACAGTGGTGCTTTATATTTGGCGACTTTTTGCTCAGCTTTATTTTTTTCTAGCACTGTAACTATAAATTACTGCACAACACAGATAGAACACATATTAGTAAAAATGTGTTTGATATAGCTTAAAAATTTTTTAATTGAATATACTTAATTGCACTTTTTTTAATTCCATTTACAACAATTAAATATTTTAACATCAAATAATTCATAAATATAGGAAGTAGATGAGTTACAAATAGTTATTAAAATTATTACCTCAGGATCCAATAGATTAACAAAAGTGCAACAGAAGGCATTCAGCTCTGGACAAAAAGTAAATAAAAAAATTAAGGTTGCAATAATCAATCAGAAAAGTTCATAATTTTAACATGATACAAAATTTTCGAAATACATTAGTATCAAATAACACATTTTTCATAATATTTTTCTATTTTTACTTTTTATAAAACATCTTGATTTATTTTATTTAACATTGCACAAATTATGTGAAATATCCACACATGATGCAAACTATTCTTTTTTCTCTTTAAAAAAAAAAAAAGCAGAATTTCAATAATTAATCTTAACTTTAAATAAAAAATTAGTATATTTTCTATTTATTACTCAAGACAAATATTCTGATTATTAATAATTTCATACAATCATAAATAAATTTAAATTCATCAAAATTCATTATTCCAGCAAATAGCACTTCAATTTTCCAAAGTCAGCACAAATAAATTTTTGCACTAAGACTTAGAAGAGAAACAATAAAAAAATTTTGAATTACATTCAAAAAAATTCTTGAGTCAAAGCAAGCACATTTGAGATGATAAAAAATGTAAGAGACATTTCTACTCGAGTACCTAATATGTGTCTGCTGGATGAAAAAATATGGTTTTCCGAAAAGAGTAATTAGTGAGCTGCAATAGCAATAAAATATATAATTTACTTTGAAAAGAACCAAGTGAAGTTATGCTGCTCAAACTTAAAATATAAAAAAAACTATGAATATGCCTTATAAAGCAACAAATTTAAATGGAACAAAAAATTATGCCTGAAGATGACACAAAAATATTAAAAAAAAGGAACAAATAAATAAAGAACAGTAATGAAGTGATTAGCCTATCTAAGAATCATGGTAGGTACTCATATTTATATCACGAATATTACGCTACTTTTTTTTATTGTTTTCAACTCTTTTGAGGAGTTAAAAGCAATAAAAAAATATAAAATAAGAATAAATTAAAATAAATAAATGATTAAAAGCACTTCCAGCAAACAGATAAACAAAAAGACAACTCAGTAAAAAGGTATCATTGCTATTAGAATAAGCTTGCATAGATTTTTAAAATACACATTAAAAATATGTGTTTCCATTTTTATTTGAGAAAAGCTCAACAAAAAAAAAATTTATAAATTTCAGCAATTGAATGCTGAGTTTAATGGCAAAAAACACATGAACGAAATACTGCTATGAAAATGAAAAGCTAGAACAGTACGAGATTCCTGTTATTAAATTTTGTTGACATTTAAAAAGACAGATATTAAAGCTGTTAAATAACTTTTGGGCACAAGAGTGTGCATATGACAACTAAATTATTCTATTTAGTGAATAAAATTACTAAACACTTTAATTAAGTGCATATTTAATTACTCATTAGTAAATGAATCAGATTATAAAATTAGTTAATTTAGTATAGAGTAACAACTTATGTAGACAAACTAAATATGTTGATTAGCTGTCTAAGTTGAGTTTAAGAGTTAAAAACAAAAGTGGCAAAAACAACCAAATTTCCCCACATGTTAACTACTTGTCCAAGTGTAGCATCATATTGTTGTCCCACAAGTTGCCAACTTACACTATAATCTGATTTATCGATTCATTTTTCAAAAAATGTTTTCTACTAACTTATATAAATATTTCAGGCTTTAATTATAACAAAACAATTAAGAAAAACAAACATGAACTCTCTTTTCATTTTATTCCTTAGTTCAGAGATATAGATATTAGTTTATGTAAATTTTAATTAATACAAATATTAGTAAAGCTATTTTTCAATATCTTTAACACAATGTAATGAAATATATCTAATTAATGTGTATAATATAAGATTACTTAACTTAAAGGCTTAAGAAAGGTCTTAAAAATGAAAAATTAACTAAGGTTTAGAGCAAATTAAAAAAAATTATGAAATAAAAATACTCTATATCCATATATGTAAGTTGACCAATTGAACAAGACGATCCCCTATTTTCGATTACAAGATAGTAAAAAACAAAATATGAAAATTTCTAAAATTAAAAAACCTGAAAAAAAGAATCATTAACAAAGTTTTCTCAAGTTAAAAATATTTCAGATTGTTCTATCTGGATATGATATATTTGCTCTCAAATTATTAGGCATAACATTACTGTGAATCTGGATGTTCCGGAATCTACAATGCTTTAAAAGTTTTCATTGTGTTATATTTTTTTAAACTTCTCTTGAATAAATTTTCTAACCCCTTTTTTTCTAAATGCAACTTAAAGTATTGATCCCAAAAAAATCTTTATATATAAAGAAAATATGATGAGAGAAAAGACATAACAGTGTCAACCCCCTGATTTTCATAAAATTTTAGAGGTTTGAAAAATTTACTTATACACTGGGATATACTCTGCATATATAAAACAAAAAATAGAACCTTAATTAAAATCTATCTAAAATATTAAATCAAATATTTTAAGGATATGATTCCATAATTTTATCATTTTCGGGTGCAATCATACAGATGAAGAAAGTATATTGCTTAGAACCATCTCCTCCTATTTCATCTTCGGTTGTCAAAACAGCATTTTTTGATAGTCTGTGGAAAAAACAGCCAAAGGTATCTTCTGATTCTTCACTGAAATAGAATTAAATAATAAAATTTATACCATTAATAAGTGAACAAAAACCAAAAAAAAAAAAGAAGAAAAAGAAAAGAATAGGAAAAAAAAAGCAAAGAAACAAGAGTACAAAGATAAAAATGAAAGAGCAATTGTAACAATACTATGTTTAGGATCAGGATACAGTATAAATTAAGAAGCATTTAGAAATGAATTTTAGGTTTCAAATTAATAAAATAAAGTTTCATGACAACCTGGAATGCAGAACTGCATATTTTCCTTCATTTTCAAACTTCAAATCTTCACGTGATGAAAGCACATTAAGAAGATAGCAACGCACAACCGTTTCCTGTGTTGCATCAACATTCCCTTCTAAAAGTGATAAGCTAAATATTTGGGAGAAAAAATTTTTAGAAACAAGAAGTGTTATTTGGACAATATTGCATGCAATGTTTATTAGGATTAATTTCAGCAAATAGGTTATTTTCAGGCAGTGATAATAGTAAGAAAAAAATTATGTCAGAAAGTTTTTATTTTTGATAATAAGATAGAAAGAAGATAATTAACTAGAAAAACATAGAAGTTACACTAAATATTTAAAAAAAAAATACAAAATGATAATATGGTGTGAGAATAATAATTTTAGTTATATACATGATTAAAATAATAATTTTATTGTATATATTTTAAAGTATATGCAGGGGCATGTCTAGGTTTTTTTGAGAGATACCTATTTTGTTGAAATTTAGATATAATTTGAGAAAATTAAAAGCTAGATTGAAAATTCGACCCCAAAACATGGTAAAATAAGACAGTATGTTCAAAAATTGTCACTACAAATGAAAATCATTTATGTCTGGTAAAATTCTATATATTTTCCCCCATATATTAAAAAATAACTTTGCTATTGTGAAATTTCGAGCTAAACATTGTATCCAAATTTAAAAAACCACTGTCCATAGTTAAATTTCAACTTGCATAACAGTACTAAAAGTTATTTTCATAATGAGAAAATTTTCGATTAGGTCATGAAAAAAAAGTTTCAAAGGGAAAACAATTTTTCATTAAAAAAAAAAAAAAAGATGGTCTGTTAGAATAAATTTACTATAATGTTAAAGATGATGTTTGAATGTTTAGAATGATGTTCAAATTTTGACTTCCTGTGTAGTTTATAGAGAGAGAACCTCGTTGCTTCATTTAAAAGAAACTCTGGGAATTATAGTTTTTTTATGGGGATACAAAAACAAAATTTTAAGAGGCGGAGAATCTTAGAATTTGCTTTTATCAAGTATTTTGTGAAACTACCGCTTTTTCTAACGTTGAATTTGTGAAGGTACCGCTAAACGGTTGTAAATTTGCTATGGACAGATCCCTGATATGTCAGCCCTAAACAGTTTTAAAACATGACAAAGTAAAACAAACAAATATTTTAACTAGTTTTTCAAAACATTAGAATTAATCCCTCACAAAAGTGTCATTTTTTTCAGAGCAAAAGAATTATAATAGTAAGGGAATGAGAAAATAAGCATGAAAAGCTTTAGAAGTTCCTACCCACAAATAAAATTAAAGTATATATTCTTCAACCATCCCATTTGAGGAAATTAATACATTATAATTTATTTTTAGAAAATAAATTTACTTTAAAAGAGGGAAAGAGATTATCATCTTAGCACTTTTCCAATTTACTGATTCAGTTTCTTTTTAAACACTTCCAATTTGTTTTGCTGAAACTGAAATTTGTTTTGCAATTTTATCAGAACATGCTCCTAGTAGATTATGAACACTGTTTTTACTCGAATAATATTCCCATCAATCGAAAACATTTTGAATTGCTATGAGTAAGAAGATTACACGAATTATGAATTTCAAACGTTTTTGCTAAATAAAAGACCAAAAGATTAACTTAAAAACATAGAAGTCACACTATGAACAAGTATTAGTTTTAAAATAAGAGTGCACAACCTTTTTGAGTGAAGGACCACTTGGCCAGCAGGAAGATTAATGAAAGGCTACATGCATATTTAGTCATGTTAATGTCAAATATGATAATTTTTATATAAATATTATTATGTTCCAAGCATTCAATATTTTTGCAAACCTAATAACATGTTTACAGAAAATTGAATACTTTTAATTATTTGAATTTATTTAAAACTAAAAAAAACAGAATTTTTTTTTAAAAACTTTTTCCATTTTTCTCAATAATTATTTATGTATATATATACATATATGTAGAGTTTCAGTGTCATAGTGTAATATTTGAGCAGATTGCATCATCCATCATCATGTAATACTCCAGAGAATTTCATCATCTACTTCCTCATTAACCGGTGCCAACGAGTCCCGAATTCATAATTAACTCTTTCTTCCGTACAACAATCTAATTTCATATTCACATTCGATTCGACGACACTGCGAGAAGGCGGCTCTCACCAACCATGTCACCATTAAGCTTATTTCCTTTTTTTTCCTATTAAATGTTAAGTTTGATTAATAAATTATTGTTTCTATTTCTTCTTATGCTCCGCAAACTCCTACATATATATATATGAAAAATATAAAAAGAAAAATAATAAGTTTATATTTAACAAAAATATAATTTAATCAGTTTTCACCAGGCTAAGTAAAATTAAATCTTACGTTTAAAAAAAAATGATAATAACTCTAAGCGAACAAAACTTGAATAAATATGCTTCACATTTAAGCCCTATGACATCACAAATTAAAAATACTTTTCACTGAAAAGGGAAAAACTGCTCAGTACATTTTTGCTTACATTTTTATAGATGCCTTTTATCCTAAAGATAAAGTAAACAAGAAATACAATTCTAAATCCATAGACCAAGCTAGGTAAACCATCAACAAAAGTCACATCACTGTTAATGAGGCATTTTGCGATTAACCCCTTAACGCACAGATTTTTTGGAAAAAAAATCAATTTTTTGATGTAAAAAAACACACTTTAGAACAAAGCTTCCATCTGTTGCCGCTCCTGGTTCAACTTTTCTTTTGGTGGACAATTTTGATATACTGTGCTTTTTTTCAATGGAAAAAGGCTATATTTTATTCTTGAATAAATAAGTGTTATAGCTTACAATCCTATGTAAATGATAAATATCAATAAAATGATTTTTTTTTCTTACCTTTCACTTTGTTATATTCGAGTATGAAAAATTATAGCAGCGTAAAATACAATGTCGCTCGAATTATCCCCAGTGTGCACAGTTTGGTCTGTTTAGCACGCTCGAGTTAACTCGAGAGCACAAGTTAAGGGGTTAAATAAACAGCGTATAGAAAAAGACATACAGTTAGTTTATATAATCACTTTAAAATGAAACATTTCATTTGCGAAATACAAATGGCAAAATTGTTTTGACTATTCAATTTCTTAACAACCAATTTTTTTCACATAATGAAGGATGGTTTTGCTGTCACAAATGGGGAGATTTTCGTATCGTGATCTGTGGCAAAATAATCGCCAAGTCTTGGAAACTTCCGGGCAATGACCTGCGAGAAACTAAAAAAAACATCAAAGAAAGGGATCAACTCAAAAGGTATAACTCGTAGCCACCCCCAGGCAAACATCGACATGTTTTTTTTTTTAAATTTTCAAGTTTAAAATCTATTTGGCACCTTGGGGATTGTAGTTGGCGCAACAGATCACGATACGGAAAGATCCCCGTCACAAACTATATAGTGAATAGTAACTTGTTGCGAGTTTAACTATGGTTTCCAGTTTATACATTACTATACACATTTACCTGGAAGACATTTCACTCAAAAAAATTATATTACAATGAAATCTAAAATGAAATGCTTTAATGCCAAAATGTAATCAGATTTTAGTTTCCAATTACCAATAGATAAATTAAATATAAGTAATTAAGTATATGCCATTAAAAATAACAAATGAATTACTAAGGGGTATATTAAAACTTGTATCTTTAAAGTATGCATAACTGGTTGAAAGCTTTACAGATATTTAAATCATATCACTCAAAAAAATTTATTCATTGTGCAGTTAACATAAAAGTGATTTGAAATCTGAAAACTTATTAAGTCAGACATAATAATATTAACCCCTTCTAAAGATAAAACTTCTTTTAGATTGGATTTTATAATTTTATCATTATAAATAATTCACAAAATTCGTATCTCCTTCAATGCAAAATAGATATTTGTAATAAATAAAAACTTTACCAAACACTGGGCTCATCACAATCAGTTTTAGGCGAAGTTGAATCTTTCTTCTCATTGCTAGGTTTATTTCCAGAAATCGATGCATGCCTGAATCAACAAAAAACATATATACTCAACTTTATAAGTTTCGATAATAACGAAATAACAAAACGCAACTCTTAAGGTGACATGAAACAAAATAAAAGAATGAAATGTCAATGTTAAGGTTTCTTACTTTTTATTATTACATAGATAAAGTGCATATCTACTCTCGCATTTTTGTTGTTGGGAAAATTCCACTTTAGATTCCATGAAATCTAGCTAAACAGTTCGGCTGCTAGAAGACATATTTATTTATGATTTCAATTTACATCCTGACGTCTCCGGCTATCTATTTCTGTTAAATGAAAACGCTTTAGTGATCAGTTGCCATTTAGGAAATATTAAAGCTTTAAATACCTTTTCAAAATCAATATTAATCACAAACATTACCATAACAACAATTGATTAATTATTTTGTTCTCAATCATTACTAATTAGTTATTTTTAATCCTAATGTTGCAATAAAAAGTAATTATAAGTATTTAAAACTTAAGATGGCATCATTGCAAGAAACGCTTTTTATATTGTTTTTGTTTCGGTTTTCTGTTATTGTCGGCTGCTAATTTTTTTTCAATAGGTACTTGCCATTTATCTTATACAACTTATGTAAATATTGAGAAAAATATGTTCATTTTTGTGGAATTTCAGAAACAAACATTGATATTATTTATTTTTCCTTGAAAAATTTAGATCTCCTTACCTTATATAATTCTACAACTGAGTTTTAATATGGCGTTCTATTAATTATAAATTAAAACGTCCATATAATCTTAGTATCTTCTTACTATTCAGATTAAGCTCTCAAACTAATTCTACAGATAAATGAACTTCAATAGTAACATTAGCTAATTCATTTAATGCTAATAAAGGATAAGTAGTAATTGTTTTAAAGCTTAGATAAAATTTGTTAATTTTAATGTTCAAATTATTTACTTCAAAACTAATTTTTAATTTTGTTTGTTGTGTATAAATGCATCAAATGAAATATTTAATGCTACACCTGACTATTATAAAATACACCCTTAAATATACTATTCATTAAAAATACTTTTGATAGCTACAATTAGAGGACTTCAATACTTGCTCGTTCTTATATTAACATATTATATAATTCGTATGTTAACGTATTAATAAGCATATATATTGCCCGTACGTTTTATTAATTTAAATATATCTTATTACATTTATATTTTCTTAATTTTATTGCTATAAGTATGGCTTACTCTTTCAATATAAGATATTAAAGATATATAGAAAATAAGATATATAGAAAATAATTTCACATAAATAGAAATGGACCATATGAAGAACTTTTATTAATTAAATTAAATTAACATAACATAATTAAATTATATTAACATAAATAATCGATGGAAGAAATATTATGAGTATTATTGTTCAGTTTTCGTAGATTTATGCGTTCCCCTTTTATGTAATCTTTTTTTTTTTTTTTAGCATTTTAATATGAATAACTTTTTAAGTAACATTGAATTGTTCCCAAATGGTGTAAATTTTTCTGATTTGAATGCCACAGACATTTTTAGTATGCATATCAATCAGGCCCTAATAGAACAAGTTCTCTTTATATGAGTCCTAAATCAAGATTGTATAACTTGAATTCTTTTCTTCTTAACAAACTTTCCTCGTTTCTGTATCTTGTTTTAATGTAAATCAAGGAAATTTTCCTATTAAGCACCCTATGTAATATGACATTTAAGGGATTAAATTTGTTCAAAACCATAAAAGGTCATGATTTAAAATTCTATTTCATAGTTTAGCTGCTACTAATGTTTTAAACACATTGTAATACTTGATGTTGCATGTCATTTTTTGTACTTTGTAGATTTATAATTTTCTATGAGTATGATAAATGAATATCACTAAATGTTTTGATATAGAAAGATATATTCATGACTGATGTATATACAGTTTGCTTTTTCATGAATATATTCTAGATTTGATGTATTCATGAGAAAGAAAACAGATTTAATTTGAAGGACTAATTTTGTGGTTCGATTTCTTTCTCTTCAGTTTTTTTTTTAAATTAAATATTATTTTTCTCCCTAAAGAATATCTTTGAAAAGAATGCTATCTCTGATAATACTATTGATTACGAGAAACATATCAATACATGTTGGTATAGGGAATTTTAGTATAGGTGTATTTAGTATAGGTATATGGTGATCGATATGCTATGCACTTTAATTTTTATATTGCACTTTAATTTTTATTATTTAAACTTTAGTTTTGATATGTTTGAAAAATTAATTGTTCAAGTTAATTAAAAATCAAATGTTTTTTTTTTCTTCATTACTATATTTCATACTATTTATACTTTTTTTCACTTTTTTTAGCTCATTGTATTTTTGTAAATTTAGAATTCTGTCAAGAAAACTAAAATTCATGGGCATCGTTGGTGCGGAGAAGATGGGTACAGGCCCCTTTAATACTTAGAAAGCTTGAAATGACCCCCTTAATATTCAGATAATCAATATATATGTTAAAAGCAGGCTAAAAAAATTTAAAAAATAATTAATAATTTTGGAGATAAAAGGAATTTTCGTCAATTTCTTTTTCCTGATGAAATGTAGTATTTTATAGAGGTTTTGAAACAGTGATCATAGTTTCGCCTCCACCCCCCCCCCTCTTAAATAAACTGGATGCAGGAGACGTCCTTGTAAAAATTCAAGCAGAGCAATATTCAGTGTCTAAATAGTACTGTACAGTTAAACATCTTTTGACCAATTGGTTGCTAAACTTTAGTTTCAATTTATGAAATTAACTATTCTGTAGCAGTTCTGTTTGGATAAAACTTAGGACCTTAGGACTTACCCTAACCTCGCCATCTTGAATTTTAGGCTAAATTTTTAATTTGCGTATTTTTTGTAATTAACAAACTTTTGATGATATAGTATTATCAGGCAGCACAATACCTTAAAAAAAAGTAGAAAATAAAGAGGTCGCTTAGGAGAAATAGCGCTTGATAATTTTTATAACTTCTATGAATTTTTCCTCAAAACTTTAAAGCAATAAAATGATACGATTTGTGGATTTTGAGAAAGTAATTATAAACTACGCGTTTATCAGTATTTAGATTCTTTGAAATCTAAATTTTTTCTAGCTTAAGCTGAAGAAAACCGCTTTGGATGATGCTAAAAAATTCTTTTAATGTTAATTGCACAAAAACAAAGATACTTATAAAAAATCTAAAAACAGGAAATTATATACTATTTAACTACCTATCAAAAACTGTTGATTGCATGCAATGGCAAAATTTTGTCAGTGAAATTTTATTTATATCCGTTGTTGAACAGCCGACCCAATTTTAGGTTTACGACTACTAATGTTCAACTCCGTAGCCTTGTAATTTTTGAACCAATCCAGAAGACAAGCAAACTCCTGTATCAGTACCCCCAGAGGTTTTGATTTGTTATGAGGACATGGGGGACTTTGCGACTCGACAGATTTAACGTGCATCAGTCACCATTTACTACACGGGGAGTCGTCGGCCGGCGGGGACAGAACCCACAAGCTCTTTGAGATAGGCCTAGTGCCCTACAAACCAGGCTATCCCGGCCTTAGAAAAATTCAATAGACAATCTAAAATACAGCACGCTTTATATAGCAAATTGTGATTGTTTGGTGGCCTTGTATTTTTCATGCATCGAAAGAGACTGCTAAATAGAATAAATAACTATGATCAGTTTATTTGTGAAAACTGCATTAAGAGAATTAAGAGCATATTTAGCATTTTCTTTCCCCTTCTCCACCCCTTCGGCAGTTGAATTCAGTCAGAGGAGAAAAAGCCTCGTTGGAAAAAAAAAAGAAATTCGATGAGTAAATAAAATAAAATAAAAAAAACTATCTTTAATTAAAAAATCCTAAATTTCGATACTTTGATTAGAAAAATGGACTTAAAAACAATAGAAAAAACCATATGTAAAAATGAAAGGTTAGAAAATTGCGAGTATATTTTCTTGCTAAGAAAACGGAAAATAAGCATAGTCTGCTGCTTATGAATCCCATTAATATTGCATTACGACTACAAAACAATCTACCTCCTTATTTGATGTTAGAAATACATCAAAAATTAACTGAATGAAAATAAAAATTATTTCGAAAATGCAGGCGATTTATGAATGAACAAAATTTTCAAATTATTCTTATTTTGTTGGAATAATAAAATGCAAATTGTACTGCCAGGAAAATTATTTCAATTCCTTTAACTAAAAGAATTTTTTGTTAAGAAGTTGAACGTTCTGCAACAATCACATGTTTGACATTTAAAAAACGAGACCTTTTTCAGGAAACTCCATTTAAAATTAATGAAAATTAATTTTATCTATATTTAGTGCAACACATTAGTTCGATAATATCGTTTACAAAATTATTTAATGATGTTATTTAAATTAGATTATTACGCTACTATAGTAACATTACTACCCATTTCATGTATTTTTACTTCTCTCGTTTTTTACCTTGCATTTAAGTCAAATTGTTAAAGTAAAAAAGATTAATAAATAAATAAAAAATTTCCCCCATGTATTAAACTAGTTTATCGGAGAATTGTTTAGTACAAGAAAAAAAATTATTATTTTTTTATTAAATTTGTTAATGGTCAATAAAATAATGAACTGAGAGGTTTGAAAAGTTTTACATTATGTAAGACTACGTAAAATTAGATGATAAAATCCAAAGTTTCAACTAAATCGGTTTATTTATTTTGTATTCTTAACACAGCATTGTTAAAAAAAAGTTATTTAAACAAAAATAAATTGAAAAAACTGTTGCAGGTGTTGTATCGCGATTTCCCTGATAGAAGGGTCAAGTATCTTATATACGAGGGAGCACAATCTGACTTTATATAGTATTTCTTTAAATAAAGTGTTTGAATTTTTTTGCAAATCAAGCGGTTTTCTATGATTTTTAAGATAAATACTTATTTTACGACCTTAGATCACCTTTGTAATATTTCCACTTTTTTGTACGATTCTTTGTTCTTAGACATAGAAATTGATGAATAATTTTTCCTTATTAAATATCTAATTCTATTTTTCTGAAATGAAACACAAAATGAATTCTGAATCAAATTCTGAAATGAAAAACACAAATGAAAAGGAAAGAATAAAAACAACAAATCATCAATAATTATATTTTAACAAATTAAGTTAAGGTCTTCATGATTTCAAGTTTCATTCAGAATGTGCTAATAAGTATAGTGATGCCAGCGTATTTCAATTAATCAATAATAGATGAACAGAAAAAAAGCTGCCCAAGTAGTTTAATCAACAAATTAGTAGATAAAGATTTATAAGAATCAATTTTTTTAAATACTTTTACTAAAAAATGTTTTATTAATATTTGATTAATAATAGATAATGGAAATAAAGTTTTAAAAGAAACATATTAAACATTCGATTATCAATCACTTTTGACTAAACTATTTTAACCAGATTACTGCCTACAACTTCCTAATTAATATTTAGCATTATTTGATGAGTACATTTTAATTAAGCCGTCATAATACAAACAATTTTTTGAATTTGTACTACTTGTATAGTAAAATTCTGGTTACCTGTATTAAGTTATTCTGATTGGGAAGATGTGTGCGTAAAAACCTGTTTATAAGTTATATCGAGTAATTTCTTTTGAGAAAGCCACTCACCCGCCCTTTGAATAAAAAAATATATATATAAATAAATAAATAGTTTTTTGCAAGCCCTATAGTTTTTTGACTTCTTCAGTATTTTCGCATACAAAATAATTTCCTGTTTTTCGGCAATCCGGCATTATCATTTCTTATTATTTTAAGTTCAAAATACTGACTTAAAAATTCTCAATTAAGTTCATTAAGTATTCAAAATACTAAGTTAAGTTCAAAATAATTAAGTTTAAAATATTTTGTTACTGAGTTTGAAAATAATTTTTTTTAAAGGAAAAAAAAAAAGACAAATCAGGCAAGATTGGATACTTGACATTTTTGATTTTGCTGAAATTTTCGAGATATATTTTCTGTATATAAAACTATTAGACAAGTGTTTTTTTTTTTTTTTTTTTTTTTTTAGAAAAAAAAAATTTTTTTTTCAGGATTTTTTTTTGGGGGGAGGGGAGGGGTCGAGACTCAAACATCCTCTGGAATGGTGAGAAAATCACACTTTTTAAATGGTATTTGTGAAGTGAGTGAACGACAGCAGTGGCAATTATTTTGTGTTCTACTACTTCCGCATTAATTATTAAGACGAAATGCTTTGGATGGACAGACCAATGGAAGGTTATTCAAAAATCTTCTAAATTAGGCTTTCTCTTTGACTTTGACCGTTAAAATCTAGTGAGTAACCATTAAAATAGTGAAACATGAAGGTATATATTTCTGCGGATGCATATTAATGAGTAATACTTGAAAAAAATCAACATATGTGTGGTATACGTTTGGCGTGACCTTAAAATTTATCTTAAAGTCGCAAGAAGCTAAACATTTTGTGCGTCTTTCTAGGTCATTGTCTTGCTTTCGCCAAAACTAGACAACTATGAAATTTTCTGGAAAAGAAGCCTTAAGTATACCAGCAAAAATAAAATCAATTCGCTATGGTTACTAATTCAACTTTTATATGATATGGTCCTAAATTTTGAGGTTCGTATCTCTGTAATTGAATAAAGAAATAGTTATGAGAAAGATGTAAATTGCTTTAAAAGAATCAGTAAATTGTTAACTTTAGATTTTCATCTTTGGACTTAAAACTCATTTTTTGAACCAGTAATGTCGAAAGTTGAAATGCACCAGAAAAAGATCATGCTGTCAACTTGGTGGGATTGCATGGTTGTTGTGTATTATGAACTATTTCAAAGCAACCGAAAGTTGTACCCAGATGTATACTGCCAAAAACTTGTGAAATTGGAGAAAGCAATTAAAGTAAAAAAGGCCGTTTTCCACAAAAGTCCGTTGAAAAACCGCTTCCACCACCACAATGCGAAGCCTCACACATCATTAGCAATACATATGAAGTTATAGGAGTTGTTTTGGGTAGTAGTGTCGAATACACCGTGTAGCCCCATGTCCTATTCACCATGTAGCCTAATAAAATTTGTAAATGGTAAAAATTTTAGTAATGAGGATGACCTCAAATCTTTCTTGGGCAATTTCTTTTTGTTGTTGCTAACAAGGACCAGAAACTCTAAAAGCACGGCACCGTGAAGTTACCAGAAAAATGGCAAAAGATCATAGAACAAAATGGAAAATGTTTGACACGTAAAATTTGGGTTTTACTTCACACTAAAAATAATTTTGTTTGAAACTATTGCCGCTGCGCTATCAATGAAATCGACCTCGGTTGAAAGTTTCGTTACCCACAACAGTTTTAAGACATGCGTTTAATTTACTATGAATTATATTTACAAAAAGAAAAATCATATATTTTGGTTCTCCTGATAGAATTAAAATAACAAATTACCACTTATCGCTTTTTTTAAAGCAAAATAAAAGGATAACAAAAAATAATTTTCAGCTGGAATAAATCTATATAGCTAAACGTATGTCTAAAGCTTGTAATTTTTCTAATAAATTTATTTTTCACAATTGTTACTTTTCATTTTAATATTAATAGCTGAAGTAACGAAATAAGTTATTTACAGCATATTAGTTTAAAATAGTTGAAGACAACTTACAAATGTTTATTAAATACCTCTATAATTATGATAAAGCAGAATAAAAATTCTGTTAAATAAGAGATAAATCGATAATTTACAGTTAAATATCTTTATAACTTTTAACAAATTAAGCTGATAACAGCGAAACGGATCTCCTTTATTAATTAAGAATTCTGTCATATGATTTTTCCTAATAATAAAAAGGCATTGACAACAATTAGAAATGGTTTTATACAACTATTATTTTATTTTTGAGGGGAAAAAATGCTTGAAAAGGCAGAGTCGAGCGCGGGATGTCGAGAAAATCATGGTGTTTTTTTTTATTTTATTGGTCACTTAGATGTAGTGTATAGTATTAAAAATTGTTTTATTATTTGACAGAATTATGGTTTTCGTTTAGAGTTTTACCTAAATGTTTAATTATACAAACATTTTATTTAGCTCACTTTTATATTAAATGATCAATAAACTGACTATACTGTATAGAAATATGTTATTTATTGTGGATATATTTTTCTGCAAATACTCATATGTAATTTAAGGAGATTTAATATATGTTCTTACTTACTAAACGTAATTTAAACACTAATTTCTTTATTCTTTATATTTTCAGACAATTTAATCACACAAGATGTCAAACAAGGAACAAATCACGAGAATGCCCTCTGGCAATATGCAGTCTCAACAGCAGCAATCCCAACAATCTCCTCAACAACACATGTCTCAACAACAACAATCACAGCAGCAAAATTATCCACAAGACAATTTGCACATGCTTCAAAAAGCTATAAATTCGATGGAGGAAAAAGGCATGCAAGAAGATCCCAGATATGCTCAATTAATGGCGATGGCGAATTCAAGAAAAACTGTTCCAAGTCCAGGAGCACCAAGTGGTGGCGGTCACAGTCCTGGTGTTGGCCCACATCCTGGATCTGGCGTCCCTAGTCCAAGTATGGGCCCTCCACCTCCCCCTCAACAAATGGGACCTGGATCTCATGGGATGAATCCAACTCAGATGCAACAACCACAGCAGCAATCTCAGCTATCGCCCTCCCCCCATTCATCAATTGGAAATGCACCACCCCCACCTCAAAATCAAATGCAACCAAACCAAAATTATCAAATGCCTAATCAGCATATGGCACCTCCTCCTTCACCTTCGAATTCAAATATGAATTACATGCCACAATCTCAAAACAATATGATGAACTCCTCTCATATGTCTCCTCAATCTCACGCAAGTGGTCAACAGCAGCAAAATCAAAACTATCCCCTATCCTCAAATTACCACCAAGGACCGCATTCTACCCCCGGGAATCCAGGTCACATGACTCAAAATCCCAACAATATTCCCCAGAATATGGAAACGAATGAACAGCAGCCTCCTCATCATCCTCATTCAGGATATGGTCAGAATCCTATAAATGGTAGCCAAGGATCTCCTCATCCAGATGGTAATTCAAATATATCCCCTGTGTGCAATCAAATGCCTAATCAAGGTCCTGGAGGCAATCAAAAACCTTCATTGTTAACATCTGCCCAAATTGCTCAACTTCGAGCTCAGATAATGGCTTATAGATTGCTATCACGAAATCAACCCGTTCCAGAGAGTGTTATTATGGCTATTCAATGTAAAAGACCTATTCAAAATCAGCCAGTATATTCTCAGAGGCCACCTGGACCCCCATCTCCCGGACAACCAATGCGTGGACCGGGTCCACAATCACAGGCACCTCCTCCTCAAAATATGAATAGTAGTATGATGCAACCAATGCCTCAGTCACAACCAATCCATCCCCACATGCCACCACAACCTACAATGCCACCTCCCCAACCACAACCAACTACTCCTTCACAGGTTCCACCACCACACCAACCTATGGGAAATACTCCTCAACCTACTCCCCCTTCAAACCTTCAAGGACCTCAAAATCGGCCTCAAGGTCCTACAAACAATCAAAACGTACCTATTCCTGCTATGATGCATATGCAACAACAAAAGCAAAATAGAATCACTCCAGTTGCAAAACCACAAGGCATTGATCCTATAGAAATATTGAAGGAGAGGGAAAACAGATTGGCCGCTCGAATTGCCCTCCGTATTCAAGAATTGTCTTCTTTACCTGGTGATCTATCTGAAGACATCCGCACAAAAGCGATGAGTGAACTTATTGGTCTTCGTCTTTTGAATTTTCAGCGTCAACTGCGTGCTGAAGTCGTCAGCTGCATGAGACGAGAAACAACATTAGAGACTGCTTTATACCCCAAACTGTACAAACGCACCAAGCGCCAGGGACTGCGAGAAGCGAGAATTACAGAAAAACTTGAAAAGCAACAAAAGCTGGAACAAGAACGTAAGCGTCGCCAGAAACATCAAGAGTATTTGAATGCTGTTTTGCAGCACGCGAAAGACTTCAAAGAATATCATCGTAACACCATGGGAAAAATCGGAAAAGTGAACAAAGCAATCATTACTTACCACGCGAACACTGAGCGAGAACAGAAAAAAGAACAGGAAAGAATTGACAAGGAACGTATGAAACGTTTAATGGCTGAAGATGAAGAAGGATATCGAAAATTGATTGATCAGAAGAAAGATAAACGGCTCGCATTCTTACTGTCACAAACTGATGAATACATTCATAACTTAACGGACATGGTTAAACAGCACAAACTGGAACAAAAAAGAAAACTTAAAGAAAAAAGAAAGGCCAAGAAGAAAAAAAAGAAGAAACAGCAACAGGGTGAAAACAGTGAAGGTAATGATTCCCTTCAAGAAGGTCTGATCGATGAATCTTCCCAGCAAAGCGATTTGAGAGTAAATGTAATTGAAACAGCTACCGGAAAGACGTTAACTGGAGTAAATGCACCACTTGCTAGTCAACTTGAAGCGTGGTTGGAAATGCATCCCGGATATGAGGTAGCACCACGTGAAGCAAGCGATGATGACGATGAATGTGATGAAGACACTACAGATTCCGAAGAGGAGGAAGAGCAACCTAAGCCACATAAACCAGCTCCAGAAAGAACTGGAGAAGAAGCTAAAGATGCTTTGAATTCCGCCACTGCCGAAGACGATGAATATATGAATATGGGTGGTTACCAAAATTATTACAACATAGCCCATGCAATAAGTGAAGAAGTAAAAGAACAAGCGTCAGTTATGGTGAATGGAAAGTTAAAAGAATATCAGGTCAAAGGATTAGAGTGGCTTGTTTCTCTATATAATAATAATTTGAATGGGATCTTAGCAGATGAAATGGGTTTGGGTAAAACCATTCAAACTATAGGACTCATAACTTACTTAATTGAAAAGAAAAGAGTACATGGACCGTACTTAATAATCGTTCCCTTATCCACTCTTTCTAATTGGATGCTTGAATTTGATCGCTGGGCACCATCTGTTATTAAGTATGCTTACAAAGGATCACCCAACATCAGGCGCCAAATTGCTTCAAGCTTAAAAGCTACTAAATTTAATGTCGTTTTGACAACTTATGAATATGTCATTAAAGACAAAGCTATACTAGCTAAAGTGCGATGGAAATATATGATCATTGATGAAGGACACAGGATGAAAAATCAGCATTGCAAATTAACACAAATTTTAAATACGCATTATACTGCTCCTCATCGACTGTTACTTACTGGTACTCCCCTACAGAACAAACTACCTGAACTGTGGGCCCTTTTGAACTTTTTACTGCCCAGCATATTTAAATGCTGTAATACTTTCGAGCAGTGGTTTAATGCACCCTTTGCTACAACAGGTGAAAAAGTAGAGCTAAATGAAGAAGAAACCATTTTAATAATTCGGCGTTTACATAAGGTATTGCGACCGTTTTTATTGAGGCGCTTGAAAAAAGAGGTAGAATCCCAACTACCAGAAAAAGTTGAATATGTTGTAAAGTGTGACATGTCCGCACTTCAACGTTTGCTTTATAGGCACATGCAAACAAAAGGTGTGTTGCTGACTGATGGTTCAGAAAAAGATAAGAAGGGAAAAGGCGGTGCTCGAACATTGATGAATTCCATAATGCAACTGCGAAAAATTTGCAACCATCCTTTTATGTTCCAAAATATTGAAGAAGCGTATGCGGAACACTTGGGGCTTAATACTACTGTTGTTCAAGGTCCAAACTTGTACAGAGCTTCTGGGAAGTTTGAATTGCTTGATCGCATTTTGCCAAAACTTCAAAAAACTGGTCATCGTATCTTACTGTTTTGTCAAATGACAACATTGATGACTATCATGGAAGATTACTTAAATTATAGAGCATATCCTTATCTGAGACTGGATGGTACAACTAAAGCAGAGGACAGAGGCCATCTATTAGAATTATTCAACGGTCCCGACTCCCCATATTTTTTGTTTTTGCTAAGTACCCGTGCTGGTGGCTTAGGTCTGAATTTACAAGCTGCTGATACAGTCGTTATATTCGATTCCGATTGGAATCCCCATCAAGATCTTCAAGCTCAAGATCGAGCTCATCGTATTGGACAGCAGAACGAAGTTCGAGTTTTAAGATTGGTTTCTGTAAACTCGGTAGAAGAACGGATACTAGCTGCTGCAAAATATAAACTAAATTTAGATGAAAAAGTCATACAAGCTGGGATGTTCGATCAAAAATCTACCGGCACTGATCGTCATAATTTCTTGCAAGCAATTTTGGCGCAAGATGAAGTTGACGAGGAAGAAGAGAATGAAGTGCCTGATGATGAAACTATTAATCAAATGATTGCGAGAAACGAAGACGAATTCGAATTATTTCAAAAGATGGATTTGGATCGCAGGCGTGAAGAAGCTAGAAATCCGAAGCGCAAACCACGCCTGATGGAAGAGGATGAACTACCCCCGTGGCTAATTAAAGATGACGCGGAAGTGGAAAGGCTTACAAACGAAGAAGAGGAGGACAAGATATTCGGAAGAGGCTCGCGACAAAGGAAGGAAGTTGATTATTCAGATTCTCTAACTGATAAGCAGTGGCTTAAAGCTATTGAAGATGGTAATCTGGATGAATTGGAAACCACCAGAAGAAGGCGTTGTGCTCCTGGGACTTCGGGAAAGAAAAGAAAGAAGGAGAAAGAAATAGATCCTGATGCAGAACCTGAAAAGAAAAAAAGAAGGGGTAGACCTCCAATGGAAAAAATGCAACCAAATCCACCACGACTCACTGTTCAAATGAGAAAGCTTCTAGACATCGTTATCCATTATAAAGATAGTGATGATAGAGTATTGAGCAAGGCTTTTATGCAATTGCCTTCAAAACGAGAACTCCCGGATTATTATGATGTCATTAAAAAGCCCGTGGATCTTCAAAAAATAAAAAATCGCATTAAAGATCACAGATATCGTTCTTTAGATGATTTGGAGACCGATTTCATGCTGTTGTGCAAAAACGCACAAACGTATAATGTAGAAGGATCAATGATATACGAAGATTCACTCGTTTTACAGTCAGTGTTTACCAATGCCAGAGAGAGGCTGGAAAGGGACGGTGACTTATCCTTTACTGGTGGTGATTATGATGGAGATAGTGATGCGTATGATGAACCTGAAGAAAAAACACGAAAAAGAAAACCAAGGCAGACCAGACGTTTTGTTAGTGATGATGACAACTCTGAGAGTGATACTTAAAATGAATGATAAATAAAATTTGAACAGTTGAGAGATTTAATTGGATTGTGATTTATCAAGGAGTTGAAAATTTTACTAGTGGAAAATTTATTTCAAAGAAATTATATTTACTTTTGCGAAGTTGTTGTTATTGTATTGCTATTTACTCTATGCATTTATGTTTTATAGATTTGAGCCGCCAAAAATTTTTAGTTGTTATTGTTGATGTTATTAGATGATTATATTAGATTCCTCACATATGAAGTATAATTTCATTGAAGGGTTAAAAATGTTTTTAAGTGACTATTCTTGAGGAAGTTTGTGACACATTTTTTAGCTATAGCTTACTGCATCATGTTTTAGAAGTTGTGCATTTCTTTCCTATAGAAATTCTCTTATTCGATGCTAGTTATTTAATTTTTCTTAGAAATTAACTATCATAAGAACATATTTTTGTTATGCTTACTTTTTTCATTGCTTTTATAACGAAACTCCACTCTCATCCAAAATGTAAACGTTATTGTCGTAGTGTTAGTAAATGTTTTGTCTACCATTTAATTGGGAGCGCGAGTCGAGACGTGCGATAATAACACTAAATCGTGGGAGCCAGATTAATAAGACTTTTCTATTCTTAGAAATAGGCGTCCTTAAACATTTATTTTAAACAAATATTTTTAACTAAAGCACATAATTAGATTAGAGGTATGTAATTTTCTACACGTGACCCGCCATGTTTATGTTATCTTTTGTTTTAAAACAATGCAGTTGAAAGCTGGCAATTGGATACCTGCCAGTGACGTCATCGTAGTGAAATTGTAGCATTTGTCGATTCAGAAGCCAATGAGGTTCGACTCTTACGCGTGACGTCGCTTACGGGTATCCAATTAAATCTGGTTTAAATTATATGGGTAAATATAATTACTTCAATTGGGTACTTGCAACTGACATTTTAGGGACGTTACGTGTGCTTGTCTAGCCTGATTGGCTTCTGAATCGACAAATGCCACGATTTATCTACGATGACGTCACTTGCAGGTATCCAATTCTGAATAAAAGTTTTTTCATGCATTTTGATGACATTTTTATTTATTTGTTTTGGGTATTATAATTCATGAACTAGTAACTTCCGTACACAAACATGCGGCTGACGTGTTGGAAAAGATGCATGTGGCTTGCTGCCACAGACGCTCCCTCAATTTGGAATCGCGATCGAATTGCGGAACCCATTGAATGGAACAATGTTATTGCGAATTATATAATGGAATGATATATATATAAAATTCAAATTTGTTTTCTCACATGTTTTGAAGCAATAGGTGAATAGAAGATACGTTCTTAAATTAAACATTAACATTTTCTCGTGTCATGGCTGTATAATTTTTTATTCTACAATTTGTTTACATGACAAGTATAATGGTTCCAACGTTTACCATTTTTTAATTTTATAAAAAATTAATTATTCATTTTTGTGGGTATATTTCTTTATATCGACTGGATGCAGCAGAAAAAAAAGGAACTTCTAGCCTGAAATAAATTAGTTCTTAACTCAGAATCAAAAATTAACCTCACATAGCTAACCTGACGACATCGGAAACTCTAATTATTGATGTCTATTTTACTTGGGATATTTTTTTAATTTGTGAATTTTACAAGTTGATGACATTATTTAAAACTATTAGACATATTCAGACAATTTTTTTAAGAATAAAAAATTTATTATATTTCATTTGTTTTCTTTCTACTATTTGATAAAATTCTTTTGATTTTCAGAAGTTTTAGCCCGCAACACACCTGTGTTAAACTGTCCCATAGACGTTTATCGTTTTGTTATCGTCGTCCCGTGATGTTTTGTAACGCTGCCTCTCGCTGTTGTTAACTGTATGAAATCTTTTAATAAAAATTTTAAGTCTATCTGAATTTTTCTGCCGCCTCCCGCTGATACCACTGCATTTTGTACCTATTTAAATTAAATAACTTTGTATATTTTACTGTACTCCTAATGAACTTTGATATACTGCTGTTGTAAAATCTAATTTTTTTCATGGCAATAAAACTAGAGCTCCGTTGTCTTGGAAACAGTAAAAAAACTATGATCACGTACATGATCAGCATTACTTCTAGAGTAGTAATTCTTATTTTGCTTGCGATTATCAAATCGCGCTATGATGTTGTAGTTCTAAGTTCTTACTTATTATTTTACATATGTGCATGTTATATGTAAAAAGAAATATTATCATTAACCCTTCCATAGAAGTATCATTACTTGTAGAACTTTCAAGTAGCATTTATATCTTATTTAGTTTTATTTATACTTTTGTTGAGTATTTTATATTTTTACATTGTTGTAATTATGTAGGAAATAATTATTTTTTACCTTTAGCAATCGAATGTTAGTAGAGCTTACCCGTTGCTGTTTTACATATAACATATCTGCATTGTATAACATGTTTGTTTGTCTTTATTTTGTTGCACAAAATCAAAATGAATTTATTGAGAAATTATATTTCTGTTATTGTTTATCGTTAGTTTTTTTACATTACTAATAATTTGGTCTTCCTCTAGAAAGGGAAGACTGTTTCATGTGTCAAAATGTTTATAAAAGTCAAAATTTGGCAGTGTTTAACATTTATATGAAGTTTTTAAAAATGTAATAAAATTACATTTGCACTTCAATTTCTTTGTCTGCTGATTTGGTACATATGACACCTCTGCATAATACACAAGTGGTTCATACATGGTAACGAAATCAAAAATTTTATTTATTTATCAGATAAATACCCGTTCTTTGTAAGGGATGAAAAAAATGAGCATCTGTACTGAACAACACAACAAAATCGTGCACGTTCTTCGAAACAACTCATGATATAAACCCACTGGCGGTTTAGCAAATGGGCGAAATTGGGAAAATGTTTTTCCACAATACACCACTTTTCTATCTAATAACGTGGGAAAACCGGTTTTGCTGAGTGGAGAAGACTGCAGGTTAAAATACGACTTTTTACGTGCAGAACCATTAGTGGGTTAAAATTTACCACACCCATGCTATAGTTTGTCTAAAATAAGAACTCCCCCAGACATTCGTCTGGACCTGTGGCGGTGACTATGGTAACGAGGTATGACTATTTCAAGTAGGGGTGCAGGGTCACTGTTTTGGAGTGGTTTAGGCTCGGGTTGGATAGAGAAAGAGAATCTCTTCTTCAATCTATTGTATTAGTCCTAGAGTGAAACTACCCTCCCTAAAATGCGCCATTCTTGTTTCCATAGTACCAGACGGCCTCAGACTTTGTGGCGGGAAGAGTTATTATCTTAGACAAACTATACTGCTACTTTCTCCAGTACTTATATCTTTGAGGAGCCGTAAAAAATCTAGCATGAAAATATAAAGTATTGGCGCGGCTGCACTCTCCAAATATAATCATAAAATACTTTGTACTTATTAAATTTGCACTAATTACCATGATGCCTGTATTGCATTATAACCCAAATTGAGCATCATTGGTGTCATCTGTAATAACAGGGGTCTGTTTAGAAGAAATTTGGGTCCTTTTACGGACCCTTCACAAAATATTTTAACTTAAAAGCGGACCCTTCACAAAATGATTTTTCTTTTAATCGGACCCTTCACAAATTTGTTTATCTCCGTTATTGTTTTGTTAATCGAAGAAACCCTTCCCAGGGGGAAAAACAAGAAATATGGATGTAAACGAATTAAGTTTAGTCTTCGGAAGACGCTTCTTCCTATATTCGTCCGAAATGAATATTCTGCGTTCAGCAGTATAGGCTAAATACCAAATATTTGTATGTTGCATCTCTAATTTAGAAGCAGCAGTTACTGTTTATTTTTTTAAATTTAATTTTATTTAATTACAGTTTTACAGTGTTGAGTATAATCTTGTATCTATTTACAATTTAAAAACACCTTGAAAAAGTTTTTTTTCAATAACCGGACCCTATTTGCACAAATTCATAAAAGCAGGACCCTGGTACAAAGAATGTAACTTAACGTTTATTTTATATTCACAAATTAAGAGTAATTTTTTCACAATTTTATAAAAACGGACCTTTCACAAAATATCTGGACAGACCCCTGAATAAGGTGACATTTTACCTTCTCTTAAGCGAAATAGTAGCACTTCTACATTAGTTTTGAATTTTTGGTACATGGGTTATATTTTTACTTCAATGAGTAACTATTATCAAAATTAATTGTAAATGATGCCAATAATAATATTGGTGTTTTATTATTTTTCTTCTCAAAGGAATAATACCATTTCTCCTTTAATTTTGCTTTTCAATTCAAAACTTTTTCTTTAATTTCAATTAGCCTTGATTTTAAATTATTTAATTTTACAGTAACACGTTTTAAAAGCATAAGTATATTTAATCAGACTGAGCATTTTATCAGTTAAAACCTATTAAAACACGCTATACCCATACGACAGATAACTTATTTTATTTTATTTTTTATTTTGTTCTTTAATTTTGTGCGACAGAAAATATTTTGATTGATGCGCAAGCAAATCAATACAAAGATTTATATTAATTTGCTCGAGTAAAGTATTCTTTTACTTTTACGTTTGGAGACGACCTTAAACTTCAAAAATTTGAACTAAAAAAATTCTAAAATGGGATGGATAATAAAGGATTCTAAATTGCATCTGTTTTCACAAAGGAAACACCCTAACGTTCCTGAAAGTGTTTTGTTCTGACTTCATGGAAAAGGGTGTAGGATTGTAATAATTGAGTGAGATTTTCATAAATGACAAAAATTATTTTCTCGAGAAAAGAGAAAATTATTGCTTCCAACGTGGTCTTTTAAGCGAGCATTAATGGAGTAAGAACTATTTTACTTCTTTTAAAAAATTTCTGAGGAATTGTTCTGCCCACTTCGCGTTTCAGAATTTTAAAAGAAACCACGAAAAAAAAAACATCCGAAGCGGGGATTATTAACGCCAGGATTCTTTCACGAATATGTGTTTTTGTTTGTTATGTGTGTATGTGAATATGTGTTTTTGTTATTAGTTCGCCTTCCTCCCGAGTTGATATAAAAATTAAGAGATAACTGATAAAACTAAAAAATAAAGGAACACTAAAAACGTTTTGAACTCGAATATATAGAGAGAAAAAAAACAATAACTCAATATTCCAGATCGCGATATCAAATGTTTAAATGGAATTAAGTATGGAATAGAATTAAGTAATAGCTTGGTTGGCAGGGTTTTGGACTGACGTTCTTGAGAACGGTAATTCGAATCCAGCAGGCCGAAGACTCCTTAAGTAGTAAATAGTGACTGGTGCACGTTAAATATGTCGGGTCACAATGTCCTCCATGTATCCATACCAAACTATACCTCTGGATTGGAGATTGATCATTCTCTGGTTCAGGTCAAAATTGCGATCTGTGGATGAAGGAATGGGTCGATCCTGAAACGGGTGAGGCAGAAGTCGAGTTATTGGCCATAGATGGCGCCACTGGAAAACAAGAACAATCGAGCCCCTTGCTTTCATGGCCTACGACAACAAATAGAATTACCCAAGTCAAAAATACTACTTTTTGTGCATTCAAAATTTTACAACTTCAAAACTACTGGTCCTTTTCACCTGTGTTTGGTTTCTATAGATTCAACGCAAAATAAATAAATAAACAGTAAGCAATACTTCACTTTTTGAGAAAGACAGCACTTTTGTGTAGAGCTACGGTCTCCAGCTAACAAACACCATTTTAGCTTCTCAGCATATGTGCTTTAGTTTTTTAAGAGTTTACAGAATTTCTATGGGAGTAGTATTACGATTAAGATTAGCATACGAATGAGATTAGCATTACGGTTGACCTAAGCTAAATCTCTCTGAAATTTATACTTTTTATTCATAAAACCATTATAACTTTTAAACTGTTTCATTCAACTCAACTTTCATTTAGCCTCATTCGATTCAATGAAAAAAATAGCATATCAGAAACAATGCCTAGTTTGAATAAAACAATAGAACATCAATAAAGCACAAATGAATGTTCAAAAATGTACATGATTGTGCTTCATTCACGTTGTTTCGCTTTGTGCATGTATAGCAGATGAAGTATTCCCTATTCTCATTGAGATACCTAATTTGTCTAGCTAACAATATTTAAGTTTCTCCCAACCCACAATTCTCGAGCAACTTTTTACCACTTATTGAAAGAAGGGTACTTGCTGATGAATAGAGATTTTCTGTTTATCAGGGGTCTGTCTAGGCTTTTCTGAAAGGTGCCTATTTTGTGAAAATTTAGACATAATTTGTGAAAAATTAAAAAGTATATTAAAAAATCAACACAAAAACATAGTAAAAATATAGATTTATCGTTTCTTAAGGGATACAAAAATAAAATTTTAAGAAAAAGTATTTTGTGAAACTACCGTTTTTCCTAAAGTTGAATTTGTGAAACTACCGTTTTACCTAAAATTGAATTTGTGAAGGTACCGCTAAACGGTAGAAAATTCGGCCTGACAGACCCCAACATTTATTTATTTATTTGGGATGTCTGGATTAGGACAATTTTTTACTCTACCATAAACTTAAATTATGCTATTATAAATTTAAAGCTCACACCATTTTTGTACATTGATTGATCAGAATTTAAAAATAGTCGGTATTTACAAGAGTAAAAGTTTTTCAAATGAAAAACTTACTAACCAAAGATTTTTCGTTTTTTTTTTCTCGAAAATATGTATTTTAAAACAACTTAAACAATTATCTCAAAATGGTTTGGAAAAATATTTAATTTACAAAATACATAAGGAATTTTTGATATTTTTTTAAATGAATCAAATTATTTGTTAATTTATTAGAAAGTATTAAAAACTTAATGCGTGCTATTAAATTTCACATTATTGTAATCATCAAAAATTTAATATCTAAAATTTTTAGTTTTTATAAACAATTAGCTCTTTTTTACATGTTCTTGAATGAACTAAGAACAATAAAAACTCGATTTAATGTTTTTCAAGTAAAAATAAATAAATAATTTGTGTTTTCAATTAGCGGTTATTTATGACCTAATTTGCCATTTTTCTAAACAATTTTAGGAATTTAGAACATTAAGAAAATTTTGAAAGGACGAATTTTTTACTAAATCTAAAACTTTTTTGTTAAATTATAGATATAAAAATATAATCCACAAGTAAATTTTCTTACTAAGATTGAAATCGAATACTTTTCAACACAACTTAGTGCCCTAGACTAGACTTGTATTGAGGAATGGATTTATTTGGTGAGTTTTTAAAAAGTTTTTTGGCCAGCCTTGCAACGCATGCGTAGGAAAAAAAAGTCAAATAATGAATAAGGATCGAGTTAACGCCGATGTAAATAGATAAAAATAAGCTTCCAAAAAAAGAAGTTAATAGATCAAACAAAATAGTTTGTTTTCTTTACTCACAATAAAAAAAAGAGTTTGAAAAAAGTTGCATCACCTTCATGAATCAAACGATCTGTTTGAACTTAGTATTCAGCTATATCCATACCTTTATGAGTTTCTTTTCATTTAGATGACTTTAAAAAAATAATGACTATTCGAAGTTTATTATGGTTGTGAGTTGTTGCTTTTAAATACTTATTTTGTCGATTTTATCTTTTAAAGCTTGTTAAAAACAACAAAGTTAATTCGGCACACTTACAATTAAAAATGACTAATGAAGCATTAAATAAAATTTTCCCGAAAAGCTATTTTTGTTTTCTACTATTTTTATATTAGGAGTACAGAAAACTGAGCATGCTATTTAAGAAATTGCAATTAAGAAATTTTTTTATTGTTTTTTAAGAAACTTATGGATTGAAATGAGTTAAAATATTCTTTGTGATTCTATTATTACTCTTAAACTCTATTATTAGTGGAAACATAATTTATTAAGAATTATAACTTCGACATGTACTAAAATAGGGTTATGGATTAAACACAAATATGGCTTAACTAACTTACAAGTATTACGTTATTTAATATTTTATGGATGATATGATCACACATATCAAGTGTTACTTTATAAAATTTTTTCTTCAGGTTATTCATAAAATAGGTTTTTTTGTGTGCATAAAACAGGTTTTTTGTGTGCATAAAACAGGTTTTTTGTGTGCATAAAACAGGTTATTTGTGTGCATAAAACAGGTTTTTTTTGTATAAAACAGGTTTTACATTAGGAAAGATTTACATTTTATTTAATTATTTACTTATTTGTGCCTAGCACACATAGATATATTTTTATACAACAATAGGATTTATTTTGTATTGAAAACTTACATAATTTAAGCACTTGATCCTGTTAGTTTTACGAGAATTTTCAAATGAAATAAGAAGTTTCAAGAAGCTACAAAACGCGTGTAGTCCGTGAGAAAAAAAAAACTAATCAACCAATGCTGCCGAAGGCAGCAGGATCATTGTTGACCCAATTACAGCTAAGGCCATGAAGGAAGATTTGTTCCTATTTAGGATATCGAGACTAGATTATTGGTATTATTCTGTTATTTATTTATAACTATTATTATGTGAATAAATCTACCGCAGTTACATGCAACTAATGACATGGTGTGTCAAATCACATGATTGTGCATGGCATATTAACGTTACAGTTTAAGAGGCTTGGTTTATTATCACGCTAAATCAATTTTCGGATCAGATTTTATTGAATACCTGCAAGCGACGTCACTCGCGTATGCCGAACCTGATTGACGAACCCACGTGACGTAGCTTGCGTGTATCCAATTGCTTATTAAATAAATTAACTATATCGTTATAAAAAATTTTAATTTTAAAAAGCTAAAAATCTCAAATTTTTAAGGTTACCTTTGAGATCCATATTTTGTTCCTGCAATAGTCTTAGAAACATTTGTTTGGAAGTTTTTGTTTTCATCAATAAAGAGAAGCACACGTTTATTCTATTTATTTCAGTTCTAATTAGCGAACAGAATGTCCGTCCTTGCATGAAGGTAAACATCAAATCAATCGCCCCTCTTCATACAAAATAAATTAAACAATGATGTTCTTTGCAAGAATTGTTCTAACCGTATTGTTTCTGTACCACGAAACGAAGACAAGGTCAGGGAAAACAAGAGTTTTGTAGAAGAATGATTTCTCCTCTTCTACCTCAACTTTCACCGAGGAAGATCATCGCTGAGAAAGGTGGTTTAATCACTTTTACATGATTATTAAAGAACGAGCTTAGAAATTTATCGTCTGCCGCTTCAGCAATTTTCTTCTTCATGAAATCGAAGGTAGGAATATATTTTTGGTGGGTAAGTTGGATTTTAATGTATATCTTATTAAATTTTTTGTGCACTTATAGAATTTTTTTTTCGAAGATTGTAAAATATTTTTTATCCTCAATTGTTTTAAGAGTTTGCAGAATATTCTAAAATATTATTCAGTTACGAATGAAAATAAATCAAGTAGCCTTCCATGTTTTGTATATAACTTAGAAAATATTGTTGTAAAATTGTTAAGTCTAAATTGAATCCACTTCTCCATTATTCAAAACGTTTTGAAAAACATATAGCATATTAAAATAAATGCATACATTTTGCACAAGTTACTGAATATTGCTGGGGACGAATTTTCTAGTTTTTAATTATTAAATAAACTAAAATAACGGGTTTTTTTGTTTGTTTTTTTAAGTAAAGATTTTTTTTTTTTTTTTTTTTTAGTAATGATTTATTTTTATTGTTATATTTCGTAAGTTGTGTAAAAATCTAAAGGAAAATCTTAACAAATTTCTTGAAAAAACATTAGGTGATATTAAAATTAGGCGAACTATGGATTTAAGATTTTTAAAAAATTTTATTAGCTAACAAATGTTAAATAAAATAACCATGATTTTATTAGGCGAACTTTCTTCTATATTTTGCCGTGATGGCTCAGGAGATAGAGCGTTGTCCTAACGATGAGGTGAACTGGGTTCGAATCCCAGCGAAGGCTGATGGATACGAATTCCGCATCCGGCTCGCTTCTACCACAGTCCTGGCATTAAATATCCTCAGTGGTAGACTGATCCTGGGTTAGAGTCCCCTTGCCATCAGACTAGCCGTAGGAGATTTTCGTGGTTTTCTTTTCCGTGTATCGCAAATGTGTTTTAGTTCCATCAAAATGCCCTCCACGAAAGCAAATTTCTCCCAATACTTGATGCAGGAGTCCTTTTGTCTTCTGGATTGGGTTCAAAATTACTAGGTTACGGAGATGAACAGTAGTAGTCGTAAACCCAAAATTGGTTCAGCCGTTCAATGATGGTTACACATATTTTTATTTGAAACGTGGTGGCTAAGAGGATAAAGGACTCACCTCTCAATGATGTGATACGGGTTCGAATCCCAGTGATGGCTGGTCGATATGAATTCCGTAACAGGCTAGCACCAACCACAGTGATAACGTAAAATATCCCCAGTGGTAGACTGATCATTGATTAGCGTACCCTTGCTGTCAGGCTAACGGTGAGAGGCTTTCGTGGTTTTCCTCTCCATGTACCGAAAATGTTCCGGAAAAAATTTCTGTTGCAGATCTTTCTGACCAATATATGGTATCACTTTTTTGAAATAACTGTTCAGCACTATATTTATTAAACTGTTATTTTTAATAATGTAACACGAAATAGTTTGGATTACGTGCTATTTTACAGCTTCAGTTTATAAGTTGTTTAAACATCTAAATGCTAGTTTAAGCAATGCAAATTTCCTTTAACGAACGTTACTGCAGAATTTGCCGATACATTAAAATTGGAAGAATAGAGAAGATAAAAAAAAGTTTTAATTTTGATAAACACAGTTAAAGAACACTATCTCGATATAATTTGACAATTTATATATAATTTCTTTTATATTTTGATTGAAACTGAAAAAGCTTTTTAAATTTGCATATAAGTTATTGTAAACATTTCTCGTCATTACATACTAATAATTGAATGACAAAGGTGGTTACTGATTAATCATCAGGAAAAACACAACATGTGAAAGGATGACTTTCGGCGTTGAATTCATTCTGTCGATAAAACTATTTTCTTAACATATCTCACAGAATAATTCTATTTCATAAATTTTAATATCAAATCTTTCTGAAATATGAGTTTCAAAGTTGTATTTTTGGAATAACTGAACTTATAAGATACTGTTATTCAGAAAATTTATGAAATATTATCTTACACTATAAATATGTGTAATTTTAAAGACGAATCATAAGCAAGACTTTTTATTTTATTTTAAAACCGGAGTTGAACAGTTTACCCAATTTTGAGTTCATGACTATTAATGCTCAACTCCGTAGCCCTATGATTTTAAACCCAACTCAGGAGACAAGGAAACTCATGGAATAAGCATTGAGGTAAACTAGCATTTGTGGAGAACTTTTTGATGGTATTAACCCGCATTTGCGTTACATGGGGAAGGAAGCCCAAAACCTTCTACGGTTAACCCGACGGCAAGGGGTCTTTGACCCATGGAAGGAGATTCTACCACGGAGGATATTTCACGTCAGCACTGAGGTCAGCTGAGTTTAGGAAAAAAGCACTAAGCTACGGATCATATTTTAACTTTTTTTTTCAAACTTTAACAACTTTAACAATGATATTTGTGACTGAAGCAATAATAAGGGTCACTTAAATGCCTTTTTGGTGAAAAAGATGAGGAAATTTAAAAATAAGCATAAAATAAATAATATAGAAATAAATAATATGAAATTAATTGATCTGTTAATTTTAAATGCTTTTATTTTAATCAAATTGTATGTTTTTACACTTATTGTTCCCCTCTTCTATCTTGCCACAAGCTGTCACATTTTCATGAACCCCTTCGCATCTCTGGAAGCGTGAAATCATTTGTGGATTGCCCTTACAGCCAGAGTTGCAAAAAACCCAATCCGGGTGGGTTTTATTGGGCTTTTCTGGGTTTTATTAGACTTCTCTGGGTTTTTCATGTTTTATTGGGGGGGGGGGGTTTCAAAAGAGAGGGTAGGGGGAGCTTATTTTAAAAAAGCTTATTTTAATATTAATAATTAAGTTTAATTTTATGAATTGACTTAACATATTACAGGTAATTAAAGTGTAATTAATAATTAATACAAATAAATTGCTGCATAAGTCTGAAAAAAGTTTCTTCTGACATCCCGATACAAAATGTTGTATGTACTCACATACATTACACATTTCAAACTTATTTTAACATGGGATTACTTTTTATTTATATTTCAATCTTAAAAAATATTTGAGGAAATAATTTTTTTTTTTGCGTAGAAAGCGAATCAAAGGCACTGACTAATCAATGGCCATACAATCAAATCCAGTCTCCAAACACAGTTTTTCCACCATGGGTTCATTTTTTTAGGCTAGACTACATATATATTTCAATAGAATGGCTCTTTAATATAACAGAAGATAAAAAGAAATCAATTTCAGAAAAACCAAGTAAAACTCAATGTAGGATGGGTTTTGCTGGGTTTTTCAGAGTGGGTTTTACCCAGTAAAACCCGGGTAGGTGGGTTTTTTGCAACCCTGCACAGCTTGAAGATGTACAATATATATTTATTAATAACATGAACTAGTATGTTAACATCTCAGCTTTTGAAAGATTTTCATTTTGAAAAAAACAAAAATCTAGTAAAAGCTGACAGTGTGAATGTTATATTGTTGCGCGAATGTTATATTTGTTATTTTTGTATTAATGAATTTAACCCGAAAAAAAAGCAACCCAAACAATATATAGATGCGACCAAAGGTGATTATAGCTGCTATCCGAGCCTTGGTGGATCAGGGGATAGAGTGTTCGCCTTCCGATGAGGTAAACAGGGTTCGAATCCTGCAATGGCTGGTCGATACGAATTCCGCATCCGGCTCGCATTAACCATAGTGCTGACAGAAAATATCCTGTCACGGGTTGGAATCCCCTTGCTGAAAGGCTAACCGTGACCAGGGCTAAAGAGAGTAGAAGGGCTGGTTCACTCCTTTGAAGAAACTCTCGCCGCGCCAATCCTCCGATTTTCTCTAGTGACGTCACTTTGGCGCAAAGTTCGCACTTTTACTTGAAGAACGGAGCGTTCGGCCTCTAACTAATATTGGAGCAATTTTTTTTTTTGGGACATATTCTAAGACATTTGTTACTTTCTATAATGACTTTCCTCAGTTTTTGCTGTGAATTTACAAAAATTTTAAGCTATTATCGAAATGCCAGTTTGCGCGATTGCAACTTGCAAAAATTCTGATAAAAAAACAAAAGGAAAAACGTGTTCCCTAAAGTAAATGAACAACTATGTAAAGAATGGATTCCGAAATGACACAGTTAATATAAAACAGCAATACGCTTTTTCTATCGTTAAGAACTTTTATAAAAATTCATTATCTAAATAGAAACCGCCTCGTTACTTCAAAAAGAAAGGCAGGTGAAAAAAAATCAAAAAATAGATTTAATTAAAATGTAAATAAAAAGCATAAATAAAATATATACCTAGTATATAAGCATAAACAAAATATATACCTAATAAGAAAGTTTTTTTAAACTATATTTATGAACGGAAATAAAGTGTTAATTTCGTAAATTTTGAAAGCTAATAACCAGAAAGAGTCTAACTTATTGTTACAAAGAGAAAGATGCAAAGTTATCATAATATCTTTGCTTGCGATCTCCGAGATCTGTGGACACAGTGACGTCATGAGGAGAGAAATCGTAGCTCTAAGAGCGGAGTGAACTAGCCCTTCTATTCTCTTCAGCCCTGTACCGTGATAGGTTTTCATAGTTTTCCTCTCCATGTAACATAAATGCGGGTTAGTTCCATCAAAAAGTCCTCCACGAAGTCAAATTTTTCCCAATACTTGTCTTCTGGGTTGGGTTCAAAATTACAAAACTACGGAGTTGAACATCAGTAGTCGTAAACCCAAAATTGGGTCGGCTGTTTCACGACGGTTATAAAATAAAAAGATAGCTGCTATCCATAGAAAATTTGGACACCATGGGCAAAAACCATGTGAACTATTTGTAATCTAATCATTTTACTATTAATCGATATTTGGAAGAAGTTTAAATAGTTGTAGTTAATCATTGTTTGATTTTGTTGCAAAACATCCATGAATTCATTTTCTTAGTCTTAACACAATGCAAAGAACGTCCCATTAAAAATATTAAAAAAAGTATTTGAAGTGCGTTTGTATGTTTTACAGTCTAATACAGTATGGCTACAGAAGCCTTTACTAAAGATGTACAAAAGCAAGAAAAAATCTAAAACTATTTTTTTTTATCTATGTTCAATTTGAATTGAGTGCTGCTTTTTTAAATTTCCTTGCAAATTCGTCAATTGAAACACTTTGTTAAAACAAATAATTATGCACATATTTACTAATGCTCCAACATTTCTTCAAAGTAATTACGTATTCCTTTTGGTTAGTGATTTTTATTTATGTTTTCGAGGTAGATTGGTTGTTCTTACGTTTCTCCTTGGACATAGTTTTTATTTAACTTTGTTATTTTAAGCATGTAGCAAAGTTTAAACATGAAAAAAATATTCGACTCTTGTTCCATTAAACTTAAGCAGGCCACTTAAAATTAAACAAGTTTATATAGGTTTTTAATCTCATATTAATCTGGAATGAAAAGATTAGAACTTTAGGGAGAGCATTTAATGGATCGTCCCTCTGACAGTATTACAATAACGACTGTTCGTCGGGGAAACAATATTTGATACGCCGCAGGAACGCAATTGAATAAACTAATGGACGATAGAATAATTCGATGAATTAATGATGGGACCGATAAAGGGAATGTAGGAATAAACGAATGAGGGAATAAACTAAAGAATGATAGAATAAAAAAATAAGGGATTGAATGATAGAATGAATGAATGATCGAATGAATCGACGAATGATGAGATGGATAAGTGAATGAATCATGGAATGAATTAATAAGGAAATGAATGATCGAATGAATATAGAAGGAATGTATGACAGAAGGAATGTATGAGAGAATAAAGGAATTATAGAATGAATAAGGGAATGTAGGGTAGAATGAATAAAAATCAGAATACGTGTCTAAATGAATGAGTGCTTTTTATCAATGAATGAGGAATGAAGAGCAGCGACGGATTTTTAAGACCAAAATTCGTGATACAGCAGTCGATGACCAATGAATATCAAATCGTACTATCTTCAAAATAAATTAATTATTTTCACTAAATTCATTAATTGCATAATTTTTGTGTTTCTGTAATTGTTTTGTTAAGTATATTTCTGTAAAAGCATCTTCTTGCGTAATTAATTTATTTTTAATTCAGAGACTTCAAACTCATTTTAGAGATGAAGTTTCGCGCTATACTTTATTAAGTACATTAATCACAAAGTAGGAATAAATTAACGTGACAGCGAATACATATTAATATTTATGATAAAACTATGATAAAATTAAGAAAAATAAATGCTTGTTTCACAAGCATGAACCTTTCGAAACTAAAAACGTACACATATTATTGAAAAACCTGCTTAATTTGTAGAAACAACATCATTTCAAGTGTTAATGCATACGACCTGCTGTCTATTTCAATGAAGCAAATTATTTATGAATATGAATTCTATTCAAGTCAATTTAAGTAAATGAATTCTATTGAAATTTGTAATATTTTAAACAGTTTTAAAAAGAAATGTCCATTATTCCTTGAAGAATATTTTTTTCATGAGTCAAAGTAATGACGTGGCATTTAAAATAAATTTTTTGAACTGTAAGATAGGTGTTGATTATTGCTCAACTATATTCTTACTTATTTTAGTGAATAAATTGTTCCTTAACCTTGATTTTCAATTCTCACCTTGAGAAAGTGAAAACGGATTAAAATAGTATACAAAAGAGGAACTAATGAAAGAGAAGTAAATATTTGATTTTCTTAGTAGCATGCGAGATAATATTAAAATTTTAGGAAAACTTTGAGGCAATTAATTAGTTTTACTTTATTTCATAACCAGCGTTGAGCAGTCGACCCATTTTTAAGTTTACAACTATCAATGTTCAATTCGGTAGCTTTGTAATTTTGAACCCATTCCAGAAAACGAGGAAACTTCTGCATCAAGCATAGGTACAAAACTACCATTTGTGGAGGACTGTTTTGATAAGTCGCATTTGCGTTACAGCGAGAAAAAAAAACACGAAATTCTCCCAAGGTTAGCCAGACAGCAAGGGAAACATGAGACGTCCACCACTGAGGATATTTTACATCAGTACTATGGTCGGTGGCAGCCTTGAGCAAAATTCGTATCTACCAGCCATCGCTGGTATTCGAACCTTGGTCGCCCCATTAGGAGTGGGGAGTTTCATCCCCTGAATCATCTTGGCTCTAGTTATTTAGTTAGTGTTTCTGATAATTTGCTATTTGTTTCGTACAATTTATATTGTATCTTGATATTATACTAATGTCAGGGGTATATTATACTTTTGTTAAGGATTTATAATGTGCGTCTTTAATAAGTATTTTTAAATTTCTTTTCAAAGAGTCCAAAAGTATGTACATTATGAGTCGCAAATGATACTCAAGCGAGGTATTTTAATTATGCAGAAAGTGGGAACAATCCTCGAAACCTGTTAGATCGCCATCGTTAGCTTCAATGTGTTAAAAGAAATAGTCATTAAAATCTTTTCTGTGTTTACTTTAGTAATTAGGCAAGTTTAGATGTTTTAAATTCGCATGCCTCAGTATTGACTGGTTAGATTTTGATAGTTTTTTTTCTTCAAAAAAAACTTTACTTAAATATTAAATTGCGATCATTTAACGTGCATAATTATTTTTCCTTAATTATCGTAAAGGATTCTAAAAACATACATTAAGGACGATCATCTTTTAATATCCTGGTTTTTAACCCTAGATAAACCCTGACTTATTTTTCTTTAAGAGACAAGCGCAGTCACGGTTGTTAATTTTCCATTTTTCATATAAGATATTTGGTATAACATAATAATTTTATATTTCTACAGAATGTTTATAATATTTTGGTACAACGTAATTTTCTCTGGGTATAACACATATACAATACAAGCATTGTGGCCCATAGTGGAATAATTAAAAAATATTAAGAAATCTTGTAAATTAAACTCTTTTTATTGTTTAAAATATTTACCGAAAAATAAGATGATGTTGCTTGTTTTTCCAATTAATATTATTTTTTTATTTTTTTTCTTTTTTTATTTAATAATAACTTATTTTTCAAAAAAAAAATTCTGAAATTTGCAAACATTGCATTTTCACCATATATTTCTTACTTAACACAAAGACAGAAACGAAGCCATGGTAGAACATAAACAAACTAATTATGCATTGTAGTTGCCAGGTACCCAAAACAAAAATCTATCAAGATTATAATAAAATACATAAACAAATAAAAAATCTAAGTTAAGTAAAAGAAGTAGACGAGAAAGAATTATATTTCAATGAATTCGAGGAGCGATACGGCACTGTATTCAATTAATTCCACCTTAAGTGACATTCTAAGTTATGTGGAGAAACTTAGCCATTTGCCATTTTGCTTTTTAACACGCCATTTTGTTTATAACTATTAGCTGGCGTCATAGGTCACAAGTGTGCAGGGCCGTTTTATCCATTAGGCACTGTAGGCAACTGCCTAGGGGCCCCGCCACGTTCAGGGGCCCTGTGCTACAGAGAAAAAAATTGACAATGTTTCTTAAACAGTAAAAATTTAATTCGAAATTTCAATGACGATTGTCTTGCTCTGTACATTACATCGACGCTATTTTAGTACATTTCTGAACGCATTCCAAATTAGATATTAATATTATGGTAGTTAGTTCATATATAACGCAGTAATATAATTGCAAGCAATTTTATCGCGGTAATTTTAACGCCGACTAATCAGATGACTATACAACAAGAGCAGCTTTTTTAACACAACACGCTTGAAAAACGCGCCAAAATTCTACGTTGTGAATGCACACTTACTGTTCTGGTACCTACCATAGGTATGTATATTCTATGGCCAAGCTACCAAAGAGTATGTAAAAATAAGGTTGGCAGTACTGGTTCTTTCGTCGCATGACTGGGGAATTCCCCGATCCGCTAAATACATACGTTGTATTGTGTCATCGACAACATTTTTAATGTAATCGTTGAATTTTCACTTCGTGCAATTTGTTTGCGAGTTTTACGGCTGTGAATGAAAAGAGAGTTTTACAGTTTGTGTTTCAAAACTTACTAATTTAGAGCTAAGTATTGGATATTTATTTATAAAGACTGCAGAAGTGCTTTGGGCTTCGAGAAAATCGGTGGGAATTTTAGAGTTAATCGCTGAGTATGATCCGTTTCTTAATTCGCATTTAGCAAAATATGGTAATGAAGGCAAAGGAAAACAATCGTATTTGTCTGCAACGATTTGCGAGGAACTTATTGAAATATTGGGAAATAAGGTTTTAAAATAGTATATTGTTAATGAAATCATTGAAGCCAAATACTTCTCAATAAGTGTCGATTCGACACCAGATATATCACACACTGATCAGTTGACTGTAGTGCTGTTAATGTATTGGAAAAGGTTAACTTTCAGGATGTCTTGAACGATTTTGTAACAAAAAAAGCTAGAAGAGTTAATATTTAAGCTTATTGTATGATTTTTTTTAAATGCATATATTAATTACTTATATTCTTTTCGTTTGATTCAATATTTTTATTGAATAATGTGATAATATACCTATGTAGTAAAAAACAGCGTAATTATGAATAAAGTGTTGTGTTAGCGAAAAAATATATTAGGAAGTTAAAAACGGTAGGGGGGGGGGCCCGAGACGAGCATTGCCTAGGGGCCGCGACATGCTTAAGCCGGCTCTGCAAGTGTGGGTATCCGAGATCTTCTTCTTCTTGAAGTGCAAGTACCCAATTACGAAAAATTTAAACTGTTTGCAATTTCAAATTAAAATTTTAAACTGAAATGCATAGGATTTAGAAATTTGGACAGAGAAACCAAATATATGTTCAGTATTTTGTATAGAGAAAAATTTTATGAACTTTTTATTCTAAACTTTAGTCTTCAAAAAAAAAAAAAAAAAGCGATACTGGAGAAATGTATCCGATGAGCGAGCTCGGATTTGAAAGCAACCCAAAGGAACAGCGAAAGCAGTTCCGGGGGTTGGCGAGCGTTAGCATTGGAATGGTTAGCGTGGAGCCCTCTAATTTTTTTTAAAAAATCTTAAATTGTGTTCTTTTTTTTTTCAGGAAAGCATAAAAATATTTCTGTTTCTTTCTTGCTTCACTTCTGGTCATATAATTCATGAATATGGCAGTGACGATATTATGGATGCTTTTGCCGAAGATAGTAAGTAGAAATTGCATAATTATTATTCTATTTTTTTACGAATATGTAAATGAAGATAGTGTTTCAAAAAGTATTCATTTTTTATAATTAATTTTTTTAGGCAGCAGTATTCAATAACAATTAATTATAGTTCACAATAGAAATCTTTCCACTTAATCAAAGCTTACAGAATGGAACTTGAGAAATTTTATGGTAACATTTGAATACCTATAGGTAAAACTCCGTTCTAGCTTATCTAATTTCAATTGCTAGCAAAAAAAGTTTTAATCGCGAATTTAGTTTCTGTATAATTGGGAGAGTCATCATGCCTTTTTAAATAAATTTAACGTATAACATAGCCTACATTAATAAAATGCATAGTGTAGAATTTTTTAATTAAAAAATCTTAAAAAAAATTGAAGGAATTGTTAATTTCACCTTTAGCAAATGTTTCTTAACAGGTGTTTAGCGTTATTAACGAAACTGGAGCTTTTTTTTTAATTATTATTATTTATTTTATTTTTTTGTTTATTGATTTTTTAATTTTTATTGCTTTTCACTCATTGATTTTTTTATTATTATAGTAAAAAATAATGTAGAATAATATAAAAGTAAATATAATATACTATGAGGCTCCTCTCACCAACTCCCAAACGATTTCCTCGTAAGCACTTCTTTTTCTTGACGATAAATGAACTGTATATGACAGGGGTGGCCAACCTGCGGCTCGCGAGCCACATGCGGTTCTTTGAAGGATTATTTGTGGCTCTCGATAAATGTACCCGAGTTCCCTTTTCATTTTCGTGCTATTATATTTTAAAAATTTATCATCGTTCCGTATGTTCCGAATTTTGGAAATTTGTACCAGAATCGAAGTATCCTGAATTAAAAAAGGTTGCTTGTCGAATTATTTCAATATTCGGAACAACGTACTTATGTGAATCATAGTATTCCACTTTAAAATTCGTGAAATTCAAACTAACCAGCATCTCAAAGAATTACTGAGAAGTGCTGTCACCAATTATTCACCAAATTTTAACGAATTTTCAAGAGAAATAAAATAAATGTGTTTAATTTTTAATATTTAAATTCAATACACATATTTTGTACTTTTATTTATATGTTTTCAATAAATATAATTTCCGTAAAAAAATTTTAATACCTTTTTCGCATACCTTTTAAATACGTATTTAATTGCGGCTCACGAAAAATTTCAAATTTTGAAAAATGGCTCAACTATTAAGGAGCTTGGCCACCCCTGGTAATATGACTTCAAAACTATACTCCGTTGCAAGTTAAGAAAAGGCCATTGCGGTATAGGATTTAAGTAATCATCCGCGTCTGCATATAGTTCCATTTTATTTAGCTACCAAATTGATATAATTATGCTTTCAAAACAATATAAAAGCTTTTAAAAGTTAAACTCATCGGGCAGAAGTTTAATTTCTTGCTATTTTTATGAGCAAAAAGAAGGCCGTCGTATGTAGTTGCAAGAGTTGGCGATGATGATATTCGTTCGCGTTTGAAGCTTGGTATCCATTTAAATGCAAACAGGCTCTCTCCATAGGGATAATGGTTTTTTCTTAACTTGCAACAGAGCATAAATATTATTCAATTAAAAATTCCTGAAAATGTTTAATGTAATAACACAAATGGTGATTCTATTCTTTTCTGGTAAAATTTAATATTTATGAATTTGCTAGGCTACTATTGCAACTTCATGTACAGTGCGCAAGAAGAAAGGAAAAAATGAATCACCCTGATTAACTTTTGATCTAATGATCGAATTTTTACGTACTAGGACCTAATCTTATAATTCGATTTCTCGCGAACTATTCGACCAATTTTTTTCAAAATTTAAATTATAATAATACATTCTTTAAAATAGTAAACATTTGTATACCTTACAATTAAAAAAGTTTCGACCATTATTAAATAAAATTAAAAAAAAGATACTAAGTAATTATTAAAATTTATTTTTTCCGTTGATAATTATTTATGGATAAACGAATTATAATTGTGTGGAAAAGTCTTACGATTCGCTTTAAAAGATCTCGAGATTCGGTGAAAGTAAAATTAACATTCAGGGGTCAAAATGTATCGTTAAATAACCTTCCTTATTATATGGGTGATATACAAATTTATTTAGGACAACAATCACATTGATGATATTTCCCCGTAAAACACTTGGGGGGGGGGAATGGGAAATCCCATCGAGGATTTCCACCAAAGCAATGGAAGTAGATTAATTCTTAACAAGATTGCCTTGTAGTTTGATGACTTTAACGAGTTTCTTAAACGAGTAATTTTACACTTTTTTATTAAAATATTAGATGTTGGGAACTAAAATCATCGGATTAAGCAACAGAAATTAGAATTTTTAGTTTTTATTTCATGCCTTGTTAAATCCTGAATACGGTCTGTTGCATTAGTCTTGATCAGAGGTTAAATCTATACAAATCCCACTCAAATCTCAACTTGAATTCCATTATGGTCGATGATGGCCTTTAAAAAATTCCATCATCATATCATATCGTCTTCTGTTTAATTCCAACCTTGAAATCCAAGTAGGTTCATTCAGTCTAGTTAAACTACTTGTATACAACGTATCATCGACGATTTTGTTCGAATCTTCTCAAAAAGTGGGTCGGCCACTGGGAGTTCGAGTTGAAAAGCCATAGGTCACGGTTTCGGTACGCATCGATCGTTTTCTATGGAATGTTTTTTCCTCGTTTTGTGTTTTCTTTGTTGATACATGTATTAGGAATTAAATTGTTCGAGAGATTGGCGGGGTTTTATTAGATGATTTCGCAATAACCGGAAATGTTGAGGAGATTGGTGTCTTGGCCCTGTTTGTTTTAGGGTGTCCCCTCGCAAAAAGATTAAATTTTGGGAGGCATGTACCCATTAACTACTTTTTAACTTGTTTCTGTATCTTCAAGCATTGTCTTCTTGGTCATGCCCACGAGTGTTATTAAAATTTTTATAATCGGTTTTATTTTCCATAAGAAAAAAGCCAACAGTAAACTAATTAACCTACCAATAATTGAAACAGTATTTATAATTGTGAATATTTTGAGATGAAAGTAGGTAAATAGTCTTTTAGGAACACATTTTGTACATTTTTTATGGAACAGAAAATTATAAGATTAATTTACATTTTATACTGTTAATATATGAAACTGTATAAGGGTCATTCTCACGAAAACTGTCATTTTTCAGTTCATAAAATCCCAAAAAAGTAAAGTGAATAAAAAGCTCTGAAACTTTTTATATTAATAGAAATATGTAATGGCATTATAAAGAAAGTATATATCCTATAAATTATACTTAATATTTAAATTAATTAATTTTTTAAATAATTAATTTATAATTAATTAATTTATAATAATTAATAATTAATTAATTAGTTTAATAAATAAATAAATTAATTTAATAAATTAATTTATTAATTTTTTAATTTATTTTTCAAATTAATTAATAAGTAAATTAATTATTTTCATTATTTAAAAAGTGAGGGAATGACACTAATAGTGAGGGAATGATATTTTATTTTAATACATGTTTTTATCTAAGTTACATCTACCTAAAGTTTGAAAATGATAACATACTAAGTATATCTAATATTTATTATAATTTACTCTTATATATATATAATAGTTTTTACAGGTTTGGGAAATAAAATTGGCTGGCACGATTGAACAAAAAAAAATTTAATAATATACTCATCTTGAATTATTCCCTCACTTTAGCGTCATTCCCTCACTTTATACACTAGTGAGGGAATGACGAATTCAATGAAATTTAAAAATAACAGTTAGGCCTAATTAATTTCTGAAGTCAATCACATACAATTATATTCATACAAGAAAGCAACGTATAATTATCCACTTTCTCGATGAAGTTGTATTTTATTTTACTCTAAAAATGACATGAGGGAATGACAAATGTAAAAAATTTTACCTGGTTTGATTCATTCAAATTTATTCCACAGCAAAGCTTCTTTAAGTTGAAAATGGAAACATACTGCAATTTTGTTCTATGATGCCAGGTGTTAACTTCTGAAGTTTTTATTAAAATATTTTTATTCTAAGAAGATTGCAGGTGATAAGAACATTGTTGTGAGGGAATGACGCGAAGCACTAGGGACAAAGTTTAAAATAGTGCTGTGTTAATATTTTTATCAGAAATTAAATATAAAATTGATTTTCTGAATTCTATATTTCAGTATTCTGAAATAAAAAACACGAATTTGTAAAAAAAAAAATTTATTTCAGAAACAATTTTTTTCTTTTTTTAAATCAGCAGTGGGGACAAGTGAGGGAATGACATATTGGTATATTTTAATTACCTAAAATAAATAAAAAATAAAAATTGATAATTTTATTTTTATTCTTTTGTTAGCTTGCATTCCGAAGGACACTTTCCCTGATTTTTTTTTTCGTAAGCTGTAAAACAAACATAAAATATACTGGGGACATGAAAATGACTGTTTTTGTGAGAATGACCCATATATTAAAAAAAGACAGGATTTAAGCTTAAATATTGTTTGAGGACACGAAGTTGAGAGCACGTAGTTTAATTTATAAATGAAGAAAATAATAATGAATTGGGGGAGGGAGGGAGAGATCCTGTGAGTGGTATCATAAATTTGATACAAAAAAATTTCTTTTAACTCAACACTCTAACGTTATTGCTCGAGTCCAAGACTATATTGCTTAATTATTGTTTCATTGCCATTGCATAGTAGTAAAATTTATATTAAAAAAAAATTTCTGTCAAAATTGTTTCGTCCTAATTTTTTTTCAATCATTTTTTTTTTTTTTTTTTTGCCTTTGCTATAAAACATGCATTGTGTAACCATTGTTTAAAACAGAAAACCACTAAACATTGATGGATGATTTTTATGATTTTAAGTTATCCCTCTGGGTAAAAATCAGCAATTTCGACAAAAATTTGGATTTTTTTTTATATTTATAGAAATTTTAGTTTATTAGCTTTTCAAAACTCATTAAATTTTTGATTTCTGACTTTTAGAAATGAAGTTATAGTAGTTTTTTCGTATGCTGACGGACAAAACCGAAAGCGGAAGTAAACTCCCCAAAATATTTAAATTCCATCTAAACTCAACATTTGAATTTTAATTCCTTAGCTTTTTTCAAAACTCTTTAAATTTTTGGTTTCTAATTTTTGCATTTTGTAAGTTATAGCAGATAAGTTATAGATTAAGTTATAGATTAGTTTTGTAAGTTACAGTAGATAAGTTATAGATAGTAGTAAGTTATAGATAGTAGTAAGTTATAGATTTTATAAGTTTTATTAGATAAGTTAGTAGATATGTTATAGATTTTATAAGTTATAGTAGATAAGTTAGTAGATAAGTTATAGATTTTATAACTTATAGTAGATAAGTTAGTAGATAAGTTATAGTAGTAAGTTATAGATTTTGTAGGTTATAGTAGTTGTTTCATATGCTGACAAAAAACGGAAGTAAACTCCCGAAAACGAAGCTTTTAAGTTTTTTGCTTTGATTTGAGTATAATAACTCCTGATTGATTTGAGTATAATTACTCCTGATTGATTTGAGTACAATAACTCCTGATTGATTTGAGTATAATAACTCCTAAATTTGAATAAATTTTGCTAAGATGAATGAAATTTATTTTCAGAAGTTAGTTTTGAATTATTTTAGTCAGAGTATATTCGTACCGTTTAGAATTTTCTTGCATTTTAAAAGCATTTTTTGTAGAAGGTTAATTTTGATAAAATTTTCTTACGCTAACACGCATTGCAAACAAAGTTTATAATGAAATTCTCTGAAATTTTGTAAACAGATTTTGAAGAATGTTAGTGATGTTTTGAATTAAAAACTAAAGTCTAAGGGGGAATTTGTAATTTTTCTTAAGGTTTAAGTAAGAATATTTAGAATTTTTCCATAAAAATTCGATATTAAACAATGTATTTAATTAACTAATGTTTTTAATTGTTTTTCCGAACATTTAAGATTTTCGTTCAAAACACTAATTATCACATTATTGATCTAGAAAAAAATCTTATTTTGAAATTTATGCATTACAATTTGTCATAGATCTGTTAGCGTGACATAAATTTGTAGTTTTTAAGCTCAAATTTCTCCTTATTTTAAAAAATATTTTATAATTTTTTTTTTTAATTTTACTTTAAAGTCTTAGGATCCTTGGCCATAGATGGCGCAATCTATACATAATAATAAACGCGGCTGTGTGTGTGTGTCTGTTTGTCTGTCTGTCTGTAATCACAATATATCGCCCCAGCCTCGCCCGGGCACGAAACTCGGCACATAATTGTGTTTTGACATAATGAAGAAGTATTTTTTTTCTTTTTCAAAAATTTTGATTAGCTTTTTAGTTATCAGTCATTTTGTAAGAAAATCTATGCTTTTTCGTCTTCAAAGAGCCATATTCAAAAAACTATTAAAAAATGCATATACTTTTCTCCACTCTTATAAATGCATGCTAATGCGAACCTTACAATTTAAATATTAATCTTCGACAACTTAAACCAATAATATACAAAGGAATTAATAATTTAATTGTAAGGTTCGCATTAGTTTACATTTATCAAAGTGGAGAAAAGTTTAACTTTTGTATTAAAAATGTGGCAACATATTCGATACGTAAATAGAACGCTTCGCTTTGATATATTTGTCGCTGTTCATAATTGTTATAATCAGTTTTTCTTCTTCTTTCCACGCTCTATTTTTTTTTTTCTTAAGCGAAGACGATAATTTTTGTAGCGATATAGAAATAGAAATTGATACCATAAAAAATTAATTCGTTTTCGTGTTCTTTTCATGTATTTGGCATTTCAGTTTTTTTTTTCTTAAGCGTTGCAGCTATATAATATATAAAATAGGAATTTAATTGTTTTTGAAGGAACGATCACACTTACCTTGGATCTCTTTGGTTTTTCTATTCTTTATTTCCTGTTATGTTTTAAAAAACTTTATTTGTGAAAACCTTTAGCGTGGCGGACAGTTGGCTGCCTTAGGAGGCTAGTGTGATAAATATAGATAACGCATAATGGCGAAGTGTTTCAATTTTATGGTTACCAAACATAAAATTGAAATTTTAATTGAACCTTTTTTCTAAAAAGAAAAATTGTATCAAAACCAGTTGGATATCTTAAATATTTGATCATTTAAGCAAGAACAGAGTCCGGTCTTAAAATCGTTTGACGAGAAACTATTCTAAGCTGTCATCAAAAGTTTAGGACATTTTGAAATTTAACCTTATTAACTTGGTACACAAGGCATAGGTTAAGCAGATGCATAAGAATTTGTCAATAAATGACGCAGACTAGCCCTCTGTCTCAAATATTAATTTTAGAAAAGAGACACATCTCAAACATCGGTAATAGATGCTGAATACAAATAGGGAATAGATATAATCGGTAATAGATACTGAATACAAATCGGGAATAGATATAATCGGTAATAGATGTAATTATAAAATATAATAGGTAATAGATATAATTAAATGCAAATTGGCCGAAGAAACGAAACTCCATCCTCTTATCTCCAGAACTCGAACCTCTCTTTTTTCTTCTCCTGCTTTACAAAGATTTCGCAGAATGTAATCCTCAGAATTCAATCTTTGTTGTGATTGACCTAATTAATGATTCGTCATATTTTGAATTTTCGTTTTGTTCTTACACTTTTTTATGTTAATTTTGAGACTTCTAATATGTAGCCTCAAAAGAATTGATTTCAGACAATATATTATATTAAAAGCATTGATTGCCAGACACCTTGTACCTTTCTAATATATTGATATTCTTAAAAGATCGTAGGAAACTCTTCTTAATTAAAATGAGTTGCTATCAAGTTTTTAATATAAATACATTTATGCTCAAATGAAATGAAATATTAGGGTTGTGTAAATAAAAAAAAGTACAAATGTGATAGTTTTAAATATAAAGTAGCGATTGCCGTGTCATCGTTCTGGATTAAAAATTAATGTAAAAGAAGTGTACAACAGTATGAGTATAACTGATTAACCAGTTCTCAGGAAAACATTTCAAATGAATGTAAAGTTGTGCTAAGAGGGATGCATCTCGAACATGTAATATGAATTAATACAATTTTTCGGTGGCAGAATATGAGCTGATTGCAAACATTTCTTTGCAATTTGTGGTAAACATTGGCTAGAAATGTAAACAAATAATGTAACAGTTTTAATCACTATCAGATTTTCTAAGATTCGAATGAGGCAAACAGCATGATCTCTCATGAATCCATTGCTGCTGATGAAATTATTAGAGGTAATGAAAGAATTACTATGCGAAACCAGTGGTCGGAAAAAAACTACATTATTTTTATAGTTTACAACTACTAAAACTACTTTGTTACAAATGTAGTTAACTACACCTACTTATTTTTGAATGTAGTGACTACAAACTACTTTGGATTTGAAGCATCACTGGCTGCCGTCAGTGTGCTGGTGGGTGACCACTTGGATCAGTCTGCATGGGGATCGAGGGTGTGCGGTATTGGTCCTCGTTAAACTGTTCTACCGTAAAGTGCTCGACTTCGCGTGCAGGTCGTCGGGGTACCGAAGCGGGGGTGCCATCCCCTCTGCAGAGGATCAAAATTGGGATGGCATGTCTTCGGCTCATCCTCAGGGATGCTTCCCAGACCGTCGCCAATAGCCCACTGTGCAGCTCCAGTGAGACTTAAACCAACTACAACTACAACAACATTTTTTTTAAATTTCCAATGAGCTGCATAATGCGCACACATGAGCAGACCTAGTGCGTTCTCCAGAAGTGGTATCCACTCTTTCAGGACCACCACAATGGGTGAGTTACCGTTGGCCATGTTAATTTGGACGTCTAGTTTCTGCCACACTAGATGACAGCACCGAGACTCTTATTTGGATGTTAAAGTGCACTAGGAATTTAATTTGGCCGGAAATGCCAAGAGCCAATAAGGCACTCCAGGGATCTTTTACATGCCGCATAATCATACGACATGGCCGCTGAGGATTTTCTGCACCCCGAAAATCCGGTGTCTGGGCCGGGGATCGAACCCGCAGACTTGGGCTCAGAAGGCCGACGACAAACCAACTGCTCCACCCAGCCACTACTACAACAACAAATATTAGTTATACGTGATTTTAAATTAATAATTCCTGTAAACACTTAACTACAGCAAGTAGCTAATAGCTCATTTTCATTGTATCCATTGACGGACCAGCGAGGATTTGTACTCACCAAATTAGAAAACTTTTTTGCGTTCGAACCATGTTTCTTCTCTAAACTAACGTTAAAAGTAGTTGCCAGAAATCGTTACAAACTACTGTTTTTTATCTCATTACTCACTACAATGCGTTTCTTAAAAAAGTAACACGCTACAGTACAAACTATGAAAAAAGTAGCGACTACAGTAGTTTCACTACTTGTAGTGTGCAACTTCCGACCACTGCTCGTAACAATCTGTGCAGTCATCTTCCGCCACTGTAACTATTCGCATCATTCTCAGGTTGACTTTACATTCACTTTGAATGCTCTCAGTTGATCTGGTTAATCAGTTACTTACAGTTCGCAATGCACCCCTCTTGCCTACTTTTTCAATGATGAATCACAACTGTCTCTATTGTATTCCTAATGTTCTCACTCATATCCTCTTTTTACTGGTGTAATTCTTAATTCAAATACATACTGATTTTTTTTTTTTTACTTTGCAGCCAATATCTGCAAAAACGACTTATCAGACAAAGTCATATTTTGTCGTTTCTTGAACGGTGGAAAACTTCAAGTATTTGAAATAAATCCATGCCTCTGCACGCACATCCTCCTAGATTTTGGAACTTCAGCTTCAGATATAAGTAAGTTAAGGCTGTTTCCCAGAGATTAAAGAACCATGTTTAGTATTTCTTTCACTGAACAAAAGAAAACTCTTAAAAATTAAATGCTGAAAAATTTTAAATATTCCCTTTTTTTAAGGGTAAACTATATTTTTCCAGCTCAAAATTAGCTTTTTAAGTACTTAAAATCAACAAAAAATTCTCTATATTATTTTAAACTTTAGAAATTTCAATTTTTAGAAATGTTCTAGGTGGAAAAACACAAAATAGGAAATGAAAAAAAGTTGTTTTTACAACCAAGAGTATCAAATTTTTAATGCGAAATATTATTTCAGAAATACCGGTTGCTCAAAAAATAGCGGTTTTAGTTCGAAAACTCAAAACGGGAGAAATATAAGAACGACTAGTTGAAAGTTAATTATGACCATTCGTTGCTATGAAAACCACATAATTCATTTTCCCTAATTTTCAAAATTTGTTAAAAAAATTTCAACAGATGGCGCTGCTGAAAAAAATAATACACACTGCTTTTAAAATAACCACTTTTTGCAGAAAAAAGCATGGCGCTGTCTGAACATACTAAAAGAAAACTGTGCAAATATTATAATTGAAATATCTTGGCATACAGCAACAGACATTGGTTTTTGAGTTTTCCCCCTTTGTCGTGCCATCTGCTGTGAAATTTCGCAATTAATTTTAAATCTTGGTAAATTTATCTCCTAAGTAGAACGCAGCGTTTCTCAGTTATTCTTTAATTGATTTTTAAAATCATCTGTTATTTCTTAAATATTATTTTAATTTCAAAATGCTGACACATTTAGTTTGTTCAATTTTTTTTTTACGTATTAAGTTTTTTTTTTCCTTCTATTTTTGGCACTTGAAAGTTTAATTGATAATCTTTTCAGTTTAAAAGACTTATTTCTTCATTGTTGTTAAGCTATATAACGTTATTTCAAATTTTATTTTTCAGAGAAATTTACTTATCTGCGTTCATTGAATCACAGGCTCCAAATCTTAGGAACTATTTCTGTTGACGTATCTAACATGACTGTCAATCCTCACAACTTGTCTGCCTGGGCTTTAAACAATCAATTCGATGGATTGGATTTGCTCGTTAAAAGTGAAGCTGCTTCAAATGATACGCAACCAAATAATGTTGTTTTTTTCATAAAGGTAATTTTAAAAAATGTGTATATACATATTACTGAGATACTATACGCAGCTTTAAGTACTTCATTCGCAGTTTTTTTTTCTTTTGCTTTCATTTTGGCATATAAACTAATTTTATAATCGAACCTACAGCCTTTAACTTTCACCCGAAAGATCGAGTTTTCAGTCTGTCAAATATAGATATTTCTACTTTGATTTCAGTACGTAATCCTCACCTGGCTTGCTTTCTATTTCTTGTTTATCACTCTTTCATGGTGCATGGCTGTTTGTGGTATTTAATCGTCAACCGCAGAAACTGCTCCCGCACTGACGACATGGTAATACCTCTCAGGTGGCATTGCAATGTTGGTCAGTGCTTCCATTTTCATTGTTGCCTTCCTTTGCTCTTTCTTTTATATATAGCCGTCGTTGAACAGTCGACCCAATTTTGGGTTTACGACTACTAATGTTCAACTCCGTATCCTTGTAGTTTTGAACCAATCCAGAAGACAAGCAAACTCCTGGATCAGTACTCCCAGAGGTATTGATTTGTTATGGGAAAATGGAGGGCTTTGAGACTCGACAGATTTAAAGTGCAGAAGTCACCATTTACTACACGGGGAGTCTTCGGTCGGTGGGGATCGAACCCATGAACTCTTGGACATGGATTCAGCGCCCTACCAATCAGGCTATCCCGACCCTGCTCGTTCTTTTGTGAACATTTTCTTCAGAGTATACAGATAGATATTCTACATTTTGAAATCGCTGTGAAAATTAAATTTATATTTAAAAATTTATAGCCAACCTAATTATTATCGGAAACGATAGCAAAATTTGTATTTTGATTTCCTTTCATTATTGTACCATATTGTAAGTTCTTTAGAGTCTGAAAATTTTTATTCATTTTCCAGGAAATAAAAAATTTATTGAAGAAATCTCGCGAAGGATCCCCAAAAGCTTTGATGCTAACTCTCACAGGAAATACACTTTTGCATTTAGAGAAAATACTCAGTCAAGACGAATTCAGGTAAATATTCATACCCAAGAATTTTTTTAATGGAAAATTAATTAAGAATTATCATTTCCAGTGGTTGGATTTTGCTTTTCTCGATATTGCTTATTTAATACAAAAAATTTTATCTTATTTTTTACTTTTTAATTCACTATAAAATATAAATTAATTATATATTTTTTTAATTTTAATTTAGGGACATTGATTTCATGAGTATACTAGAAATGAATGAAACTGATTCAAGCTCATCGAGGAACTTCTTTTTAGTAAGTAGTTAAAAATGATGTAGCAGCATTTATTCTGAATTTGTGAAACAGAGCGTCATAAAGTAATTAATTATTTTTAGGTCTATAATTAGGATAGCTAATTTTAGACCTAAAAATAACCACTAGCCGCGTGGCGAGTGAACAAAATATAGAGGCAACTTAAATTAAATAAACATCTGGTCGCTTTTTTCCATCGTTTTATTTACTTATTTATTTATTTATTATTATTATTTTTTATTTTATTTATTTATTTATTTATTTATTTTTTTTTTTTTGAAAACCGTTTGGAACCATTAAGATTGAATTCTAGTACGTGAAAATCCGCTTAAAAGTTATTCGAGGTAGGTTTTTTTCGTGCACTGATATAGTTTGTCTAAAGTAAGAACTACCCTAGCCATTCGTCTGGACCCGTGGCTGTGTCTATGGTAACGAGGTATAACTATTTCAAGTAGGGGTGTGGGGTCATTGTTTAGGACAGGTTTTGGCTTGGGTCGGTAACAGAAAAGGAATATTTTTCTTTAATCTTTGAATTAACTCTAGAATAAAGAGAAGCTAACCACCCTGAAATGCGTTGTTCTTGTTTCCATATTAGCAGGCGACCTCAGACTTTGTGGCTGGGAGAGTGCTTACCGTAGACAAACTATACTTCTCATTAATCTTATTGTGTTTCTTACCAAGGCATTAAAAATGAAATTTTTGAATAAAATAATCACATGGTTATTACCGGTATGTCAGTTTCCATTCGTTTTTATGCCAAACATCCGACGTGAAAAAAAGGCTGAACATGTCTTTTCTTAGAACACTTTCCAAAAACGTAAAAAGCGGAGAATGGTTTGATTGCTACATCATGTTATGCAGTGCACACGTGATGTCAGATAATATCATTTGGGTAAGTGCAAAAAAATACAAATTTTATAAGCCGAAATACGTAACCGTTGAATGCAACTGGAATAGCAATGTATCGAAATTTGAAACAAATTACCAATAATTACCCCGAATGTATGTTACTTTGATTAAGGGAATATTTAAAACAAATTCATGTATCTGTACTATATGTAATAAAATATGTATTTTTGCTTGAATGAGACATAATATTGATTCGAGAATTAACCGCTTTGCATATTTCATAAAAAATCTAAAACTTTAAAGGATGCATTGAGTTTAATGAGTTGGTAGGGTAATTAATATTCTTGGAAATATGATTAAAATTTCCATCAAAACGAGTAATTTCAACTTTTATTTTAACCCTTACCAATCTGGAATAATTTCAAGTTTATCACCTATTATGCGTGATTTAGTAATTAATGACATTAATTACAAATACATAATAATTTATAATTAAGTTATTTATACGTATGTTAATCAAAATGAATGATAAAAATAATAAAATGCTTTGCCACCACATTACGCGCCATTCACCCTATAATAAGTGCCATACCGCTTATATGGTGACATTGAATCTAATAAGTGGAAGTATTGCTTATATATTTCGGCATTGAACCTAGTAAGTGAAAATGCCTTGCCGCTTATATGAAGGCATTCGTCCTTGAAGGGTTAAATTTATAAGCCGTTAAAAATCTTAAGTTTGTTATCTAAAGAAATCAAGTTATCTCGTTAAATATCTCTCGAAATCGTTAATTTTTTTTAAACTAATGTTCGAAATTTTTAACTCTACAAACTAATTGCGATATTTTTTTTTTCAGAATTTGAGAAGACTGATGGAAGAACGAACTCCAAAAGAAAAGATTTTGATATCTCTAAGCATTCGTCAAACTTTGGCAGCTCAATACAATGGAAAGAATTTTCATGTAATATTATAAATAGATTTATAAATGGAAATATTTTTTAATGTTTTATAATATTCTGTGTTTTAATTGTTCTTATTGAGACGGAAGCTTTAGAAGTATAATTATCACGCAAATTTGAAAATTATCACATAGTAAATATTTTGTAATATTTTAAATTAAAAGTAAATATTTTGTCCATTTCTACCTTCAATAAAATCACTCGTTTTAAAGTGTTCCAATAATTTAAATGAGTCAAAAATTTAAATTTTAAATGTTTTAAAATTTAATTTTTAAATGTTTAGAGCAGTATTTTTTTTTTTATCAAATTGCTTTTACTACGTCAATGACAAGCGTTCTGTGGTTGCGTGTTAAGGCCGAAATTACAATTACAAGCAGCTTGAAACTAACTAAGCAAGACCTGATTTTTATGCTACATTTAAATGTGGAAAACATGAGAATTGGATGAATGCAAGCGACGTCATAGTGAATAAATCACGGCATTCGTTTATACTACGATTCATTCAAAAGATAGATCGACACACGCGCGCTATGTCACTTACAAGTATCCAATTAAATATGATTCAAAAGCGTGGCCAAAGACAAAGTTTAATGGGATTCCTGCAAATGGTGTAATGTGAGTACGTCGATCCTGATTGGTTGTCGAAATGTTGCATTTGTTTACGGTAGCAACTGTTCTTTCCTTTTTGTTCAAGTAAGCCAAGCCCATCAAGTATCCATTCTTTTAAGCAACTCATCTTTCACAAAGATTTCAATTCTTTCACTCTATGTGTCTTACTTAACACAAAGACAGGCATGAGGCCATATAGAACATAAACAAATTAATCAAGCATCGAAGTTGCCAGGTACAAGAAAAAAATATATCACGGTTACATTAAAATGCATAAACTAATTATAAATCTAAGTTTAGTAAAAGGCGTAGACGAGAAATAATTATATTTCAAGGAACTCGATGCACGATACGGTGCTGTATTTAATAAACCTTATGTTAATTATACATTCTAACTTATAGGAAAAAACTTAACTTTAACACGTCACTTTGCTTATAAACCATCAGATGGCGTTGGCGTCATAGGTTTCATCTCTGGGTATCCGTGGTGTTATTTTTCTTGAAGTGCAAGTACCCAAATGCTGTAACGTTCTCTCGCTAAACACAAGCACGTGATTAGGCCCAACCATTTGATTTAAATCACATGATTGAGCCTAATCACGTATTTTTCTTCTCGTGTTGTTACCCAATTGTTTAACAACTCTCATTTTTAAAATAAAATCTGTTTTTTTTCCCAGGAAATCTGCAGGCTTATGGACAATAATGGTTTCAAACAGTCCTCTAAAGAAGTGGGAAAAGGAAAGGAACTCTTCGATGCCATCAAAAATAAAGTAAAAGAGTCTTTTATATGTATTTTTGAAAAAATCGATTTCAAAAATTGCTACATCAAAGACCTTTTTTTTTGGCCTTTAAATACTTAGATTTAGATATAATATATATTTAAAAAAAAGTATTTTGTGTACAACGTTTAAAGATGAGCAACGGGTCCATATTTTTAAGCATTTAAATTTTGTTTTATGACCTAAGCCATTAAATACAGGTAAAAATACGGCTTTCTCGTAGGCCTATATTATAAACTAACCCTCTTAGCTTTACAAATCAGTACAAAATAAGCTGATTCTTCGGACTTAATTCCAGTTGAATAGCAGACTATTTTTATAGTGATACTATTTTTATGGCAGAACAGCAACTAGCTTTATTTAATTTTTTTTTAAAGTCAGTGGAACTTACGGTCCTAAGAGATTTGCATGATTTCCACCAGTCAAGAAACATATTAGTTCTGAGTCAAAGTTACCAAACACATCAATCTTGATATTCATTCGATACTGGAACTCTGATGATAAGTTACTATAGCATTTTATTTTATTTTATAACCGTCGTTGAACAGTCGACCCAAATTTTTGGGTTTACGTCTTTTAATGTTACTACTCCGTAGCCCTGTAATTTTGAATCCAATCCAGAAGACAAGGGATCGACTGGATCGAGTGGTGGGAGAAATTTGCCTTCGTGGAGGACTTTTTGATGGAGCTAACCCGCATTTGCGTTACATGGAGAGGAAGACCAAATAACCTCCCTCTGTTAGCCTGACGGCTAGGGGACTCTAACCCATGATCCGTCTACCACTGAGGATATTTCACGTCAGCACTGTGGTCGGTGCAAGCTGGATGCGGAGTTCACATCGACTGGGATTCGAACCCGGTTCACCTCATTGGGAAGCGAACGCTCTATCCCCTGAGCCATCGCGGCTCTACTATAACATTTATGCAACAATTTTGATTTTCCTCAGAAACAGTAAACAGTTATACTATTCTAGCAGGGCTTCTTTTTTTTCTCCAGAAAAATTGTCGTCTAATATCACTACTCTCGATCATGTGAGCCAAACAGTTATGTTTATGACATTTTAGACTAAATAGCCGCAGATACTGTTGGCTGGCCTGATATTTGGATTTTATTTTTTGGTTATTCATGTTTTTACCTCTTTTTCATGCCGATGAAGGATAAATTTCGGACCAAACGGTATCGACAATGACTCGACTCACCTCATCGACATTGAAAACTACGGATTTAAATGTCGATGAGATGAATCATCGTTCTAATTTAATTAAACGTTTTGACTTATTTTTATGTTACCTCTTCCCATCTATGCATGCCGATCCTTAATGACCGTAAACTCAAACACCGTAGACTTTCCGTAGCCTTTCTTTTCCCCTATATATGACAGGTATTCAGAATTCTACCATGTCTCTTAAGAGGTTCTTTATTTGCGCCATCTTGGATTTTAGGTTACATTTTTGATTTTTGTTTTCTTGGTGTTTTTTTTTCGCAAGCTTTCGTTTTGATGACAGAATATTATTCGACAGCACAATATTTTTTTTTAAAGGTGAAAAACAGAAGGGATTGCTTTATTAGATAAAGAGAAATGATGATTCATAATTTTTAGAACTTATAGGAAACTTTCCTCAAAACCTAAAAGCAATAAAAGAATATGCGATTTGTGGTTTTGTATCAGTAGTTTAAAACAACTTACTATTCAGATTTTAGATTTTATAAGATTCATTTTTATTACAGTTTAAATTGATAAAAACCAATTTGGTTGGTTTTTATAACGTAACTTTCACAAAAACAAGGATATTTCTTAAAAATTTAAAAACAAACAAATTTATACTATTTAACTACTTTTCAAAAGCTAATGATTACAGAACTGCATTGGTATAATTTTGTCAGACAAAATCGAAAGGGAATTTAAATTACTCCACGTTTTATATATCAAGTTTTCATTAGGTGACGGTCATGTATTTAACATATGTATGGAAAGATATTGACGAATTAAGTAAATATTTACCATCAGTTCGTTTGGGGAGAAAAATAAGGAAGATTAAAAACATATTTAGAATTTTCACTCTCCGTCTCCTCTCCTATGACAGCTGAGTTCGAACGAGGGTCTCTTAAAAGATGTAGCAGTTTTAAGGGTCGTAGTTTATTGTTCCTTACTTTCATTAAATTTATTTTCTTTCATAAAATAATACTTTTTATTATTTCAGACTCAAACAGTCATCCAGGAGGGATACGCTGGGCTTGATGTTTGGTCATTGAATGATGACGATTATTTGAAATTTTGCGAGAAAAAGCGATTTCCAATTCTTCATTTAATACGAGATGTCTTCAAAAGTGAAAAACCTCCCTTCAACACATTCAAGGATTTAGATATAGCACTTCCGACCGGAGAATCTCAAATAGTTGGCGAAATTCAACTTTTGCCAGAACAAAACATAAATTCAAAGCCTCTTGAAAGATTTAAATGCGACAAAATAGGTTTCTTCCGTCACCCGGGAGACTGTACAAAATTCTATCACTGCTCTGAATACCAAGCCCCGAAGCGCAATAATAGTAAGGAATATGCAGTTTTCGTTTATAAATGCCCTAGAGGATTAGTTTATGATGAATTACAAGGATCTTGCAACTGGCCCACACACTCTGAACCTTGTCAAGGATCAGGTGAATTAACTCCCGTTGCAGCCAAGAAATTCCAATGCACGAAGCCAGGATTTCACGCGGATTCAAAAGATTGTCGGTGGTTTTACTACTGTTTGGATTTAGGTGATGGAACGTTAACAGCTTTTGAGTTTTTGTGTCCATCTCATCTCTTAGGATTTGACGAGGAAAAACTTCTCTGTAATTGGAAATGGATGGTAACAGCTTGCGGAAGTTACACTCCAATGGAAGGAACTGCAAATACAAATTCTACACAAATTTCTTCTTCGAATTCTCCTAAAGATGAAGAAAATACTTTCAAACTTTCAAAAGCTCTTGGTTTTCCCCACGAAACTTCGAATGGACACCCGATTCCAACTCAGTTGACCGGCACACATGGACAAAGGAAACCTTTGATAGCCACAGAAATTTCTACTCCTTTCGAAAACAAACTAAAAAATAATGTCGCTGAAGTTCAAATTACTATTCCACATAAGAGTGGACCAGAGAAAATATCCTTCCAAAGTGACAAAAGTATTGATGCAGAAAAATTACCTTTCAGACATACGAATGAGAAGAGCTACGGAAGGGCCGTTTGGCATAGATCTATGATTAATAAAGATAGACAGACTGCTGATCATAGTTATAAGGCATTAGATAGATTGATAGAACAAATAAAAAATTCTCGTACTACTCAAAAACCCAAGTTTGATCAAAATGGGGATCAGAGACAAGGTATTGGAAAGGTAACAAAAATTGAACCTAAGCTACATCAACCTGAAATATACCAAAACAGACCTCAGGAAATAACTTTTAATGTAAGACAACAGTTAGCTCCTTTCGAACCAAACCAAAGCAATATTCCGAAATTTATTCCATTTGTGCCCGGAAATCTCCAGGGTAGGTCCGTTGGTACGTATAAAGAGAACGAAATAAGGAATAGAATTAATGATGCGTCTCGTCACGATACGGAGAAACTCAATGCCCAGCCATACGCCAATGTAAAATGCTCAAAATTGCTTGAAAACAATTTAGATTTTGGCTGCATTGGGGAAGTTAGTTTAGTTGTGAACATGAAAAATGGTGCGGATACTAATAAATTTATCATCAAAGATGATCAGTTGTCTCGATCAGCGTATCAAGGCACAGAACAAATTACTCAAAAAATTAAAAACAATAATGTATCAGATTCGCAAAAGATCGATTTTGCATCCAATCATTTGCTAGATAATAAAGCACAGAAAGCCAGACCCTTATACACCCAAGGAAGGTCAGTGTCTTCCGATAATAGCGGAAATATTTACCCAAGAGCCTTAAGCCTAACACAAGAGGCTGATGCCAAAAATAATGTTAATATTACAAACGATTCCAGCAATAGCGCAATAGACCAAAACAGGGAAGCTGTACTTGAGGATGGAGATGTCTTACGTATAAATTTATCAACACCATCAACGGAGAAGATAGAAAGTACAACTAGACTTAGAAATCACATAGAGAGAGAAACAGACGATGACAACAACAAAAAATCGAAAGAAACAGTCATGTCCATAAATTTTTATTCTCAAGGCGTTCTCTTGAATGTCTTTTTAAGTCATATGAATGAAATACCACCTCAAACTCTCATTGAAGTTGATAATATGCTGAAGAAGTTTATCAAAGATGGGCATATAAACATAAAACTCCTGGAGGATAAGTTAAATGCTTCAACTGAAGGCATGCCAAGGGAAATGAATGTGTCAAAAATGTCAAGTGTTGCAGATATGATTGACATGTTAGAGAAAATGATCAACTCAACGAATAAAGTTGACGGAATAAGCCTATCTGAAAGAGATAACGAAACAGTGACTAACGTGACTCAAACATCAGAAACTCGTGTAAACGGGAACGCAACAGAGATAATTACGAAAGTCAACGAAGGATTTGAAACTTCAACTGTAATGAACGAGTATTATATTAAAATACACGAAGTAAATTCCACTGATCGCAAAACAAATCAGAGCACTGACTTACCGAATTCTAACAATAGCCGACGATTGTCACCAATTTTGCTACAAAATAATACTCAAGAAAATAAGGGCTATGAAAATAATGTGCCATTTGTAAGAAGACGCTTAATTCGAAAGTTTAAATTACCTAGTATCAAAGAACAGTTGGATCTTCAAAACAAGCATCGAAATGCAGATACTGAAAGCAAACCAGAAAGTGACATTTCTTCTTCACATCTAAGAACCACGGAGAGAGCTCCTACAGAGATCACAAGCGTATCACCAAAACGTTCGAGATTTCCTTCTATCCGAGAACAATTGGAAAACCAGAGGCAAGAAAATTTAGCTTCGAAAATCTTAAAACAATCAGATTTAAACTACAACCTTAAAAAGAACTTTTATGGCGGAGAAATCCAATCACATGTAAACAAAGATATCAAATATGATGATGATCAATATCAATTTGGCGAAAGAATTAAAGTCATAAATTACGAAGGAAATGATCATTTATATCCACAAGATCCATCGAGAGTTTCTGCACCGGTAAATTCTTTTAACTCACAAATTAGTCCAAATATAAATGTAAACAGAAGAGAGGAGCACGAACAGCCCTTTCACAATTTATTTAATAATCGAACAACTCAGCAACAATCATATTCCAAAGAACTTCCACATAACGAAATTAATTTTTATGGAATAAATAACAGCGAAGAACGAAGACTTCCCTTAGATCATTCTCAGTTTTATTACAAACTTCCAATTCAGCCAAATCCATATAGGTCAGAAAATCCAATTTGGCGTTCTGAAATTCCTAACAAGGAATTTTCTGATAAAGGGGATCCTTCACTAGAAATTGTCTTTAATAGGAATCAAAATACAGCACATGAACATGATAATAATAAGCAGCTCAACTCCGATGGCTTCAGTTTAAGACATAATTCTGATGATGACTACAGAAGACAAACTTCTGATGACAACTACAGAAGGCAAACTTCTTATGACAACTACAGAAGGCAAACTTCTGATGACAACTACAGAAGGCAAACTTCTGATGACAACTACAGAAGGCAAACTTCTGATGACAACTACAGAAGGCAAACTTCTGATGACAACTACAGAAGGCAAACTTCTGATAACAACTACGGAATATCAAATCTTGATGAAAATGGTGATGGTTATAAGAGACAAACCTCCGAAGACAACTATGGGAGGCAAATTGTTGGAGATAACCGTGCAAAACAAACTTCTGATGATAACTATAATATTTACAATTATGGCGAGTTCAAAGAATCGTTTGCTGTGGATGATACAAAAAGACGTATTTTTGATGAAGCTGTAAGAGCACAAGCTTTCGACCACTCTCACCAAGAACAAACTTCTTATAACCCCCAGAGAAACCACCATTTTAAGGAAATACAACGACAGCAATCATCCAATGATACCATAAATAACCAAGCGCATAATGATTTCACCAGAACATATCTCAATAATTATCACAGTAGAAGGCCAACTGTTGATTTCAGAAATGGTTACATTACAGATACTTTCGAAAGGCAAATACCAAAAGATAACTCCCGAAGAATAACTAATACAGGCATTCCTGAAAGTACACAGAGTAATTATGATTTTCCTTGGGGTGAAACACCTGATGTGTTTAACAATCAGCACTCGCTTCAAAATTCAGATGTAATACACCATACAGATAATATTCATCACACACAATCATTTAATAACTATCCAAGGCACACGCACCCAATTGTTCAAGAGAAACGTAAAAAACGTAGAAAGTTGAGGATATTAGTGAAAAAGCGTCGAAACAATGACACTGATAACGAGCGAGGACGTCAACCAATCGATGGTCAAATGAAAATACCCAAGCATTTATTAACCGAATTGAAATCGACGCTTATGAAGAAGCTAGAATCTGAAGGTAAAACTGACGTCGAATTGCAGATCAGATTCCAGGACAACGTATGGAACATTCCGTTCGTAAATGACCAAAGGGATCAGTCGATGTCCCCCGTGATTTGTACTCGAGCAGGTCTTTTCCAACATCCGAAAGATTGCAATATGTTTTACGAGTGTTTTTGGGATAAGTGGTTGAATAAATTTACACTGCATGTTTTTTCTTGCCCCGTTAAACTTGTGTATGACAACAGTATTCGAGGTTGCAGCCGACCTAGTTTTGAATCTAGTTGCAGCAATTCAATTTTGTGATTGTGAAAAAGTTAAAAACTGACGTCAAATACTGTGCCAAACGTGAATCATAAAAAGAACAGTTGCTCAAGTAGAACTATAGCGTTCTCATTTCCTATGAACTTTGAAAAGGTGTGGAAGCTTTACAAACAGCAACTTTGTTAGGGACTGGTTAAAATGCTTATAGGGACTTATTTAGGGAAAACCATACAGTCCTATCCGATAGGAGTATTAACATAATCATTTAGTTTTTATTTTAAAACACTTTTATCATGCAGATTGTTTAAAAGTAACGGTCTTTTAATTATTCAAATTTTTTACAGTCATAACTTAAACAGTCATACTAATTTTAAGGCCTATTACTATCATATTTTTATCCGTATCGAGAACGAGGATTTTCCCCTTGCCTGTTTCAAATTGTACCTCCAGAATTTACAAATATTTTCCATTGTATGAAAGGATAATCGATTCAATGGAACTTTAAAAAAAACTGTTTATGCCAGTTTGAAAGACATGCTTTTAAGAAAAATGCGTAATGTATACGTAAGATACTCCTGCAAATTTGTTTATAACATGTTTAGCTGATTTATAGACGGCTGAAAAAAATGTGTCACATGAGATTTTGAGAAAGACTTTGAAATTAAATCACACAAAAAAAAAATCTTTCACTACAAACGTTTTTTCAAAACATCCTAATAATATTAAATTAATTAATGGAAATGTAATTTTAAGGAGTAGGGACGTTCTCAGCTAATGTATTCTTTATTTGAAAGAGACACTAGTTTAATTTCCAATTTACTGAAACCTTAGTTCGTGAATTATACCAAACAAGACTATAAAATAATCGTATAAGCACGACTTTTGTAAATATAACATTTTGTGGAAATTAATATCCAATAAAACTTTTTGAATAAAACATGGGTTTGTAGTCTCATTTTATGATTTGTGTATTAAAAATTGTCTGTGTGGAGTTATCCTCTGTTAATTAAAAACAGTTTAAAGTATTTATAGAATATCATTGAAACTAAAAATAAGTGAAATCAACATCACAATAACAATTTTTACTCTAATTTTATGCAATTGACATCTTGTAGCTCGAAACATTTTTTAAAAGGAAATTTATAAATAATTAAAAACACTCATGAATTCAACTGCTAATAAAATGATCAACGAAATTTTTAGATCAGTATATTTTTCATTTATTTTATTGTAAAACGTACATTGGCATGTTTGTGTGCTCCTTACAAAGATGGCTTATAAACCCATGTCGAGTTGGAAGAACAGATAGTACAAATAAAAGAAGGAAATCAAAAAAATATAAAAGGGTTGCGTCGAGATTCGAATTCAGTATCTCCAAGCTATGGATGGTTGACTGAATGTAAACAATAACAAATTTCCTGAAACCGGAAGAAATTTAGAAAACTTGCGGTGTATCCCTCCGCTTATTCTGCTTACGAGGCGATGTGTGAACAAGCTTGATATTTTAGGAAGTCTCATCATTGTTATTTTTTAATCAAATTTTCGCGAACTTTTATTATTCATAAGAGTTTTCTATAATTTATAAATTCTAACAGGTCGTGAGGCAAAAATAAACTTAAGAAAATTAATATCACAGCGTGTGTAAAGCGTTTTATGTCCATTTTTCACATAAGTGATAATTGGGTATACTATAGCCTACGTCACAGATCGTGTTATTCCTACTAAATTTAACTAGTAAACAGCATTTTCTGCGAACCTGATTTCTAGCAACAAGTAAAAGCATCAAACGAAGTGTCTTGTTATAAGTCGCTACTCGCCAGGTTGGAATTGTATAAGTCTAGTTCCTTTGGAAATAATTTATATTGTTGTTTTACCGAAGTTAATGAATTTAGTAAGCATATTTAAAACTCAGTTTATTAATTAAACTAAAAGGTAAATGTTATTCCTAGTAAGTGGAAGTTAGTTGTGCTTTTTTCATATTATACCCAATTAACGTCGCAGGTTACGAAGTTTAACTTCTTCCGCGCGGAGGGACTCCACGCAATTTTTTTTTTTAATTAAATTTTCGCGAAATTTTATCATTCATAAGAGTTTTCTCTAATTTATAAATTCTAACAAGTCGTGAATCAAAAATAAAATTAATATCACAACGTGTGTAAAGTGTAAGATATGCCACGTATTGAGTGAATGCCCATCATTTTCTGTTCTTGAGAGAAAAAAAAGCTATCAAAATTATATAAATACTTCGTTACGCTTTCATCACATTTGATGATCAAAAAGAAAGAACATTTTATGTCAATTTTTCACATAAGTGACAATTGGATCGTCATCTGTTACATTTCGAGCAATACTAAATTTTAAAAAATCAATAACGTTGGAAAATCGGTTCTGCCCTAAAATTAATACACAGTGAAGATAGATTGCGATGTGTAAAGAAAGTTACTGTCTTCAGGCAAATCGTTTTTTTTTTTTCTTCTTCTTTTTTTTTTTCTCTCATCTCAAAATCAGCTTTCATGGACATAAACCGTTCTTTTCCCCTCATTTCAGACAATTGACACATGATTAATGATTGAAATTAATAAATCTATTTTTTCCTGCTGGTTTTGCTATCACAATAAATTTTTGAAAACTTTCAATGCGTTCACAATTTAATCTTCAAGAGCATTAATATATGCAAACATAAATAAAAACATGTCTTATTTAATAAGTAGTTTTGACCATTTCTTTTTTAAATATTTAATTTTTGGTAATACAGATAACATCTATAAAGAATACCTTTCTATTGGGATGGGAATATGAGTTGTCCAAATCATGGATAACCATATAAAGCAAGGCATAGGTGGCGCAAGGGATTAAAATTCGTCGCAAGACTTCTGGGTTACTATTTCCAATTTATTTTTACTCCTGAGCCTTAAAAAGCGCCTCTCTAATATTATTATACTTGTGGTGTTTCGCAACGCAAAGCGTTCTTTCAATTGAACTTTCAATGAAACAAGCAGCAAACGAATTCGGAAAACTCCGCAAGCATCCCATGATGCTACCCAAAAACTAATAACATTTTAAACAAATATGATAAATATAACAAGCCAAGCAAAATATAACACTTAAAACATGGTCAAACTTACTCTTTATTTATATTTGATATTAATTTTTTCAACTCTATTTATGGCCCAGGACCTTTTTAAATTTATAAATTACAGAAAACTCTTGTGAATGCTAAAATTACGCGTAAATTTAAGCATTAATCATAATAATAAAACTTCCAAGAATATCAATACTGTTTGCACATTGCCTCGTAAACATGATATAAACAGAGAGATAGACCGGAAGCGGTCTATATTTCTTCTTATTTTATTGCTACAATAACAAGACTCCAAAAACCAGAAGAAATATAGACAGCTTCCGGTCTATCTCTCTGCTTATATCATGTTTACGAGGCAATGTGACCATGTTTACGAGGCAACGTTACATTCAGTCACCCATTCATAGGAATGGTGCAAGATGCAAACGACAATTGATTGATTTATTCCACTTAAGTGCTATATTCTTCTCTTAGCCCTCGTTCGGACATCGTTATGAACATGACGATTTAAAACGGTGTGGATCTTAGACTAAGCATACAAACAAAGAAAACTGATAGAAAAAATAATAGAGGCAACGTTGGGATATATCGATGGAAGACGCAATGTGTTTCACTCAAATGAAACCACTTTGATTTTTCGCCATAGCAGGACGCAATTAAAACCAGTGAGGAACAAACATATATATCTAACACATATTTGCAAGAAGTATCTTATTTCCTTCGCTACTTGGAAGAGAAAAAACATCGAATAAGTAAAAAAAGAGGGGGAAAAGTGACCTATCGAAATAAAGCAACTTCTGATTTAGCTAATTATGTCCTTCTTGTTTTTATATTACTTGAAATATATGATGTTGTGTACCATTTGCTGAGCATTGGGAGACGCTAGCATCAATATTATTACAGATTTCCATGATGGCAGCTTTCATTTCTGCCACCAACTGGAACTGCTACTTCTTAGTGTATACAGTCTTACTGAAAATAGCCTCCACGTTTTTATAGGGTTATAAACTAAACCAAATTCAGTGGAGCGAGGGCCCATAGAGGGTCAAGGCCTACTGTGCCTATCTCAGTTTTCTTGTATAAAATGTCTTCGTCCTATAAAGAAATGTGCTCTTGTCTCAAACAACCTGTTTTCCTCTTCTTGTGTGTCGTCGTCCAATATGGTTTATAAAATTCAAAGTTCGACTTCGCAACAGCTTGCAATTAGAAGAAAGTAAGTCCCGCAGTGGACTGATCATTAAGACACGGTTCCCAGAAGATCACCGAAGTCAAGCATCACTGACTACGGTCAGTGTGCGGGTGGGTGACCACTTGGATCAGTCTGCGTAAGGACCGAGGGTGTGCGGTATTGGTCCTCGTTAAACTGTGCTACCGTAAAGTGCTCGACTTCGCGCAGGTCGTCGGGCTACCGAAGCGGGGGTGCCATCCCCTCAGCAGAGGATCAAAATTGTGATGGCAAGTCTTTCAGATCATCCTCCGGGATGTTTCCCAGACCGTCTCCAATAGCCCATTGTGCAGCTCTAGTGCGACGTAAATTAGCAACAACAACAACAACAAGAAAGTAAATATTGTTAATACTAACAGAAAAAAGGTCGCAATTTTTAGCATCAGCTTTTATTCCTAATTTTGGAATTGCTTTTCTTGTGTTATCTTTGCTTTTATTTATTTATTTTTTCTTTCGCGCTATACGCATCGTAAATATTTGATACTAAATTTAACTGAAACGCATTATGATTAATTGTAGCTAAATGTATATAGTATTTATTAAATGTGTTCATTTATCAAGCTAATCATTTTGCTTCAATCCCAGATCTAATTTTTGACAACGAGAAACATTCTAAGACTTTTTTCAATAGCTGTTTCGTAATTGTTGAGTTTTATCGATTACGTCTACAATAGTTACCTATATAGCTGAAGCCACTGAAGCCATTGTGGATAATCCATAAATAAGCTCCTGGAAAACGGCTAGTATTCGGCTAGTACGCTAATGGTGAAAGCATGCAGGGTGTTGCCATAAGTAAAGAATTCGGCCAGACGCCACCTATAGTTCATTTCGATCGCAAATCCACAACGTCTAATGGATCATGCGGACGAACATTTTCATTTACTTGGCTCTTTAAATTTAGGGGGGAAATAATAAGCAAGTTATATTAAACTTAAAACTCTTTAAATTTGAAATGTAATTTTAAATCTCTGGTCTAGGAGAGATTTGATGTGCTATTCTCTAAAACAAACTAAATTTTTTGACTTGATATAAAATCTATAATTTTATGGGTTGGTTTAAAATTATTTTTTGTTCCTTTCTCCAAAAAAGAAAATCCACTTATTGCATAAAAAATATTTAGCCTTCTTATATAAGTTTCGGAATTTAAACGACATGGAATGAAACAGTAGCAGCATACCCTAGCAGATGGACCCAGCAAACCGCATCTGCTTTAGAATTCACCGTCGAGAGAAAAGAGAAAAGGGCCATTCTTACTGCAAATGAGATACGCTCACTTCCGGTCACTGCGGAGAAAAATGGAGAACCTGATTAGTGAGTTTCTGTTATAAAAATACTATTCACCAATCAGGTTCTTCAATCTGAGGTGATTGAAAATGCAAGAAAACCGCATTCATTGAGATTGGCCCTGAGCTTGATTCGCTGAGGAGCATTCACACTGGATGCAAAAAGAAATCGTGCATGCAAACTCGGAGGTGCATCTCGGTCACACTTTTGAATTCGCATGAAGAAATTTTTCGCATCCAATGCTCCTAAATTTTTCAAAAGAGAAAGTAAAAACAATAGTCTCATCCTCGGCAGTGACTGCTTGAATTGCATACAGCAAAAACTGTTCCTCAAAGACTTTTTTCCACTCGGCCAATTCAGTAAAAAGCTTTCTTTTCCTTATTTTTTTGACCGATTATAACTGTGGCAACTTAAGAAGTCGACTTCTCTCCCCCCAACTACAGAGACAGACGGAATTTTGTGTATTTATTTATTTTGCATGTGTATGTGCGAGATAAATTCTCGAAATTAGAAAGGTTTTTCTAAGAAATCAAAAGTACCTACATGAAAGTATTTAACTTGCTGTCATCTTTCTTAAACTGATTAGAACACGATATTGTTTTTTGAACTCCTGAAATGGCAGAGTTGCTTCGAAGGAGAAGACAAAAGTCGGATGATGATTCAGAAAAATCATTTTCTGAATCTGATCTTGAAGTTGAAGATTTAAACGATAGTGCTATTAGTTCAAAAGATACTCCCGAAAAGGTGCGATTGAGAATAACAATATTTAAGTCATTCCTTAATTGTGTTAAGTTTTTTTCTTCCTAAAATCATGAAGATATGCCCGATTTAGAAAAATACCCATCCTTGCATTTCAGAATCTATAAATATGTGGTTAAATGTACATATTGTTAGTATTTAAGTTACCTATTGTCTTTCTAATTGGTAAACATTGATGAGTTGACATTTTTTAATTAATTAAATGCTTGTATTGTATCTGCAGTCATGATTAGAGATGGTTAAATAAAAAATTCTGGTAATTGGCAATATAACCGGACAGTTTAGTGCAGTATAGTATTCATGTATATGCATTCATTTATAATGAACATGCATTTCCTTCTTATTTCAGTTTATAGAAAATATTTGACATTTATATTCGTCTTTTTCTCAATATCATATATTATTAAGCATTTTTACCTTATTTATTAATTATTTTGAAGAATGAGTTCATGTAGAAAAACAACATTTTAATGTTAACTGAAGTTTTATGTTGAGAAGGTTTGTTTTTTAACCCATTTGTCTTACCAAATTTTCTATAACTTGTGAACATCTAATCAAATGTCTAGAAACTTCTATTCTGTCATTGCTAAGATGGAAAATCAGTTCAAAAAATCAGTTTTTATTTGTAGACACAGAAAGAAATGACATTGTATGCTTCCCATTAAACGTACAATGTTACAATAAAAAATGTATAAAATTAGCTATTGCAATGTTTGTGAACATTTTGTGCAATTCTTAAATTGTGCTGAGCTGGATTGCGAAAACAAAGGGAAAATAATTCATTCAAATCACAAACCATTGAAAGAAAATGAATGGTATCCCCAAAAAATGAGAACACTCAAACTGAAGGAATAAATAATTTAATGAAATAGTTTTAAACAATACTTGAAAAAATATCTTAACTATATGACTCTCTTAAAAATACGATTTCTGAGGAACTATTCCATCTATTTCGCACAAACTTCGTATTTTGCCATGTAAGATCACATACTTTAAAATGATGTTAAAAAATTTATACCTTAAAATTCAATATTTTTTCCACTATTATTAAATAGAATAATAATAAATGGAGATATTTCCATATTGTGATCTGTTGCGCCAAACACAATCACCAAGATGCCAAGTAGATTCTAAATTTGCTAAATTTTTTTTTAAAAGAAACATGTAGATGTTTGTCCAGGGGTGGTTATGAGTTATACCTTTTGACTTTGTCCCTTTCTGTGCTGTTTTTTTTTTAAAGTTTCTCATGGACCACTGCCTGGAAGTTTCCAAGACTTGGCAATTATTTTGCCACAGATCATGATACGGAAATCTCCCCTCGAGATATAGTGAAATATGCAAAAAGTAACATTAACGTCATGGGGTCCAAACTTTGAAACACTCTCTTGACCTGACCATATTTCAAAGATTGCGCCTACCCCCTATATTATGGGGCTCAAAAATTCAAATCCTGTGAACAAAGGGTATGTTTATCTAGAGAAAGTATATATTTTTTTTCTCTGATTTCATAACTAAAAATATCGTCTGCACTAATTAACTAGCATATTTAGGTTATCCCCTTGAACCAATAAGATTTAGTCCTAAGATCAATTTATTAGATCAAAAGTTTTTCAGGTAGCATATTTAGGTTACCCACTTGATCCACTAAGATTTAGTCCTGGAATGTAAAGATCTGATCATTAGATCAAAAGTTATTCATAGTAGTCCTTTTTTTGAAGCAATGTGCATAATATATGATATCTATTTCACAAATTTTAATTTTTTTAATGATATTTTAATATCTTAATTATCTATTTTTGATGACTTCCATTATTTGTAGGCTGTCCCACTTAAAACTGCTGATGGCTCTGAGTATGAAAGTGCAGAAGAAGAAGAAAAAATTCTTGAAAAACCTGTGAGTGCTCTTTATATCATTCATTTTCTTTAAATTGTGTGCGGGTTCCCAATTTTTTTTTACTGTGGAACCCTAAATCTTTTGGTAGAAGCCTTATTTTATAGATATAGAAAGCAAAGAAAGTCTAATAATTACTTTAAAAGTATTTAATATAAAGAATGACATTTTTTTGCCGTTTTATCAATAAGTGTCTAAAAATTAGGTATATGTCTCACAATCAAATTCGGTGAGTTGGAACGGCAACTAGTTTTGTATTGATTTTTTCCTTGCTGTTATACATAAGCTGAAAATTACTGAAACAAGCTGAAAAACGATTTTCATTAAAATTAAACTGAAAAAGAAGTGCTATAAAAATTGATAATAATTAAAAGACAAACATATTTTAATGTTGAATTTAGTTATATTATTTTGATTGAAAACTTTTCTGGCAATACAGTTTTTTATAATGTGAATGCTTTTAATAATTTATTCAATGTTTTCAAAAAGTTTGCAATAAATATTTTAAATGTTGTTTTTTTCCTCCATTATTTTTCTTAAATAATTTTTTTAGAGTAACCCAAAATATTAAATAAATAATGAATTATTGATTAGATATAAAAATGTTTTTACAAATTTAAAAAATAACAACTGGCCTATAAAAATTCCTAATTTTCAGATCACCCTTGACCCTTTGACAGAACCCTGTGCTGAACCCTCAGAACACCTTTCAGGAACAAGTGATGTATGGAACAGTTTATAAATCTAAAAAAAAAAAAATAATATTTGTCTAATACAGTCAAACCCCGCTATAGTGAACCTTCAAGGGACCGAAATTTCTGTTCACTATAACTGGAAGTTCACTATATCCGTTACGCAGGCAATTTAACTAATGGTTCCCAAACTCCTCCCTTTTATTACACATTATTCAAATAAATGACTGAAAAATATTATGTAGTAGCAAAAAATGTGTTACTTTTCATTACTCTTTGTCTTGCGAACAAACAAAAAATTTTTTTGATCTTTAGCTGATGAGCAATCCTCAACATCAGATATGGAAGAACTTCCCGACTCACAGATAATTTTTCCTGAATTTCTGTTATTCCGCTTTTTAAACCTATCTAAACTGCCATTCGAGCACATAAAAGTAGTCTCATAAAATCGCTTAGCAAATTCATCGACATTTGTCCAGATACTTCGTTTGGTGAACAACTTCAGTAATGCTTCTTCAGCATCCTTGTGATCTGCTTTTCTCCACTTTTTTCTGTCATCTAAATTTTTTTCATGAGCAGAAATTATTAATTGCCTATTTTTCCATATGTTACAAACTGCAGATTTGGATAGATTCCCTGCAAATATCAGCTTGATTTCATACATTTTCAATTTTTCTGACTATACCCATTTTATCATCAATGGAGAACATTTTACGTTTACTGCTCGCCATAGTTAAATTTGAGACACTTGTTTGCAGGATTTTTTAAACTGAACTGAGAGCAAAAAGGAGTTGAAATGAGGGCCTTATCAACACATATTAGTGTCCAACCCTTTGACCAATAATGAATAATTGCTCATTCCCTCTGACAGAAAATGCATATTTATCCGACTGACACCTTACGGGGCATCGTCTGCTTGGGTTGGAAACATCTGCTTTGTTTGTTTAGGGATGGGAAAGTGAGATAAAAGAAGCAAACAAGAAAAAATGCTTATTGCTGCATTCCCCTCTATAAATGGTTTTGAAAATCGGTATCTGTATTTTTTTTTCGAAGTAGAAATTTCGAAATTATTGCAAAAAAAATCAGTTAAAGACATTATCCGTGTATAGCAAGGCACTGGACCGAACATTTCATTCACTATATCTGGGAGTTCACTATAAACCATGTTCACTATATTTAACTCACAGTTTGACTATATTTAAAAAAACAGTCTAACCAGCTGCTCATTATATGTATATATGTGTGTGTTTGTGTATGACCATTTACTATCACAATGAAGAAAACCAATAAGGAGGATACTTACCCTTCAATATTTAAAAAAAAAACTCATTTAGTCTCGTAGCACAATCTCATTTTTTAACCTCACATGTTTGCTTTTACACTTTTTGCTCTTTCTCCCTTCACATCAAAATAGTTTGAACTGTTTAATAACGGTGCAGTGCCATTTATTGGCCTTTGTTGATTTTCTCACACAGAGGTTGTTTCATTTGTCATATACACTGGTTATCATAAATTAAGGAAAATTCACAAAAATCGCGATAACTCAAGAAATTACACATGGAATTTTATGAAACTTACCCACAATATACAACACATAGTAAGGTATTAAACAACATAAAAAGAAATTATCAGACATTAATAGTAGTATAGAAATTAGCACATGTATAAAATAAACAAATTGGAAGTATCAGTTTGCAATAGAAAAAGTACCTTTAATATGGAATATGATTGCCTCTAGAAGCAATACAGCACAAACAGCGATGTGTGATGCTTTCAATTATGCGGTCTATCAGTTCAATAGGAAGTGAGAGCCATTGCTCTTGTAAAGCAGTTGCAAGCGTGGCAAGGGTCTGAGGGGGCGGATTGATGGCAGATACACGCCTCCCTAGAGCATCCCAAACGTGCTCGATAGGATTCAAGTCCGGGGATCGAGCTGGCCACTCCATGCGAGTAATTGTTTCCTGTTGAAGATAATCATCAACAATGCGAGCTCTGTGTGGTCTTGCATTATCGTCCTGTAACAGGAAGCAATCACCAATTGCCCCGGCATATGGGCGCACATAAGCATCAAGGATGTTGTCTCGATAAACCTGAGCATTCACGGTTCCCCTTGGAAAGACATGGAGGTATGTGCGCCCTCCTAAGGATATGCCTCCCCAAACACAGACACTGCCTCTTCCGTATGCATCTCTTTCACGGATGTTTGATGGATGATAACGGGTCCCAGGTTCTCTCCATATCAAATAACGTCTACTGTCACTTTCTAGACTAAACCTGGACTCATCCGTAAAGAGAACAGGCCTCCATTGATCTGACGTCCAGTGGACATGTTGTCGGGCCCACTGCAAACGGTCTCTCCTATGGGGTGATGTGAGCGGCACGCAAATGGCTGGTCGTCTCGCATACAGACCACCTTCGTGGAGCCTTCTGCGCACAGTTGACGTTGACACCAACCTTCCGGTGGCTGCAGCAAGAGAGGATCTAAGATGTGTCGGAGTAGCGGTTCTATTCCTGCGTGCACTTAATGTCAAATATCGGTCATCGGCACTGGTCGTAACAGTTGGCCGTCCTTGACTGAACCTCCTAGATGCCGAATCTGTGGTTTGAAATTGCCTCCAAAGTCTATGAACCACAGATGGACTCACATTTAGCCATCTGGCCACTTCTGATTGACTCTGCCCTGCCTCTAGTCTCCCGATGGCTCTCCATCGTAGTTCTTCAGGCAAATGATGCCTAGAGGTCATTATTACGAATTGGCTATCTCAGATTTTCAATGTCGCAATCACAGTAAAATTTGTGTGCTTTCTCTCAAACTTGGACTTTTATGCTCCAGGCAGATGACGTAAGCCGAGTGCAGCGCCACTAATTTGCATATTGCAATTTTACTCAGCTACTCTTAGTGGACAACATATGCAAATTTTGCACGGTTTGGCTTACTTTTGAAAGAGTTATCGCTATTTTTGTGATTTTTCCTTAATTTATGATAACCAGTGTATATATCAGGGGTCTGTCTAGGTTTTTATGAGAGGTACCTATTTTGTGAAAATTTAGACATAATTTGTGAAAATTAAAAATTATATTAAATAATCAACACAAAAATATGGTAAATTTTTATATATTTTTCCCCATATATTCAAAAATAAATTTTGCTATTGTAAAATTTTGGGCTTAAAATTGTATCCAAATTTAAAAATCACTGTCCATTGTTTAATTTCAACTTGAATTTTTTTTATTTTAAAGCATGCATTTAACAGTACTTCCACAAAAAGTTTTTTTCATTATGAGAACATTTCCCACGAGATCATATTGAAAAGAGTTTCACGGAGAATAGAATGTTTCATTCAAAAATAAAGGTCTGTTCGAATAAATTTAGAAAAATGTTCGAATGTTTAGAATAATGTTCAAATTTCAACTTCCTGTAAAGTTTACAGAGGGAGCACCTTGGCATTTAATTTTTAAAAAAGTTCTCTATAATATGGCATCAGCGACTGGTTAGGCTTACCACACCGCACTATCTGACCGAGCACTTGCTAACTTTTCTTATAAGCGGAAATAACCCAGGATTTATTCTTTCTTACGAGGATACAAAAACAAAATTTTAAGAGACGGGAGGATAATCTTTGAACTTGCTTTTTTAAAAGTATTTTGTGAAACCATCGCATTCATAAAGTTGAATTTGTGAAGGTACCGCTGAACGATAGTAAATCTGCCCTGGACAGACCCCTGTATGTATATATATATATGTGTATATATATGTGTATATATATATATATATATATATATATATATATATATATATATATATATATATATATATATATATATATATATATATATATATATATATGGTGTCGTCCTGAATCAATTGCTTTTTTAACATTATTTTGTGAAGCAGTTAACCGTATAAAACTGAACGCTGTGCAGATAGTCTTCCATCGTCTGACAGTTGTAATTCCTAATGATAGAAAACCCATTTGTCAGCTAGCTATAATGTGAAATCACTTTTATTCCTTAAAATAGATTGTAACATAATTTTATATGCTCATTAATTCAACTGCATCATCAATTTTTAGTCAAAAATGTAACTAATATCAAATGTGTTTTTCATTATTAAAAAAATCACCTGTGTTTCTGAGCATTTCTGCCCAAACCGCATCGTTTTATTGTAAATGGTTTAAAAAATTATCAGGTTTTAAAAAATAAACTGACCAATGGTAGAGTACATGTGAAATGCTAATTAAACTTAACATATTTTAGAATGAAGAAACTAGTCCTAAGGAACAGGAATCTTTGTCAGAATTGGTGGATGAAGAAGGAGGAGAGGAAGGTATTGCTGAAACGGAAGATGTTGAAGGAGAATTTTTGAATGGTGATGATGCTCCTGAAAATGGATCTGAAGATGAAGAGTTTGTCGAAGAAGAGAGGCAGCAAGGTGATGGAGAGGTAAAATAAAATTATATTACCATTTATTTCGAAACAATAAATATAAAATTTGTTTGCTACATTTTTTTTTTAACTTGGAAGAAGCACATTTAAGATGTATTAAGTCTACTCTTACAGAATAAAATGAATATTTCAAACTTCTGATCGCAAATTTGTCACCTCGCCAAATGCGATAAAATCGATTTAAGAAAATATTGTGCTTTGTGAAAGCATCGAAGATTGATTTTTTCTACCAAAAATTCTCAATTCTAAAAAAAGGCAGTGTATTCTCCTCAATTCTAAAAAAAAAAAAAAAAAATAATAATAATAATTATTTTAGGAAGAATTTTTCTGAAAAATCTTGTATTTTTTTATTTGATAACAGTAATTCCCGTTAGATAAGTCTCATAACCAAATAACCAGTTAGAATTATAATAAATCCAGATAATGAATGAAAGAGAAATTATGTAATCCTAAGACTAACTACCGTAAAATAGAGATGACCATATTTGTTGCAGTATCACATGACTAAATTCTTTCGTAGGGTTTATGCCACAGGTGCATATTATCATTCAACTATTTTTGCAGAAAATATGTTTTCTTATATACATACGTGACAATGACATAAAGTTGCTTTAGGTTAATATTTATATTATTGCTGTAGTCTAAGAAGTTATTAAAAATTAACCCCGACTTATTCCTATTTCTTTTTCACAAAGACAATAAAACATCTACAGTTTTGATCCTCTCTCTCAGTCATTGCTCATTTACTCCTTCCCAAGTGAGTCTTAATTTGAACTTTATAAAATAATATAATTTATTATAAATCTGTTTATCGATTTGAAGTTTTCTATGAAATTTTTTTTTTTTAAGCTTTACCTTTGGCCAAGAATTTTGAAATTCAGCTAATATTTTTGAAATTTGGCTAATATACTGGCTAATAATTTGAAGTCCTTTGCGGGGGAACGAGAGTAGTAGGGATGTAGTCAAGTAGTTGAGATTTGGAACAGTTTTTCAGATTCTTATGCATTTTGGAACAGAAATTATCAGTAAATCACCTGTACAAATAGACAAATCAGAATTTTTATGTTCTGGACAAGGTATGTCTAAAACTATATTGCTGTTGGTTTACTGCAAAAAACACAGTTTTGTAAGAGGTATTATATTATTTTTACATCCCCCCCCCACTTTCTCATGTTAACAAGATTTAAATATACTCACCTTGAAAATGAAACAATTTTCACAAGGCAAGTATGAAATTTTCTAAGCAGAGCAAAATGCATGTTCATTCACAACAATAAATTATTAAGCTTGTGTTCTTTATGTATTGCCACTTCCGAAAACTTTTTATCTACTAAAAAAACATGTTTGTACTTTTCAGCCATATAAATGATAGAAAGGCAAAGTGAGATAATAGTATTTCACATTAGAGATAATTATTTTTTGTTTTTATTACTTGTCAATAATGTTCTTCATACATTTAATTAACAAAAAGAAAAATTGGAGAGGAAGTCCTTTTTTGTTTTTTGTATAAATTCTATAGAACAAGCAGACTCAGTGAGTGAGACATGGTATGTAAATATCACTCCACTACAAAAAAATTGAATAAAATAGGTATTCATGCATTGTTGAATATTAAAAAACATAGTGTTAAATATGTGCATACTAATTTTAATGTTACTATTTTTTGTATTGAATTTTTCAAGCTTCTTTGACTTCTTAGAAATGAAGAACTGTTTAAAAATTAAACAACACTATTTGTTTCAAATTTAGCTAAATTGTGGGATTTAAAGCTTTTCTTCAATGATATTTTTCTAAATTGTTTCTTGCCAAATAAAAATTAAATAATGAACTTTTTTTTTTTCTTTAAGTCATAGCAAATAAGAGGTTTTGTTTATCAATTTTTATGCAGTTTCTCAATGCTAAGTGTTTAATTTCTCAATTCTGTTTATTATTTATTTTCTACATGCTTTTATTACTTAGTTTGTCAATGCTATTATTTTTTTAGATTATCAGTTTTATTGTTATGAACTCACTCTGGTATATATCTTATTATAGATCTACATTTTAAGGACCCATACTTATGTTAATTTAATAGACTAGTTATTGTTTTAAAAACATTTTAAATTAAAAATTAATCTTTGGATTGTGTAACCAATCTGGTGATTAAGTTTAGTCAAAGTGAAAGTAGGTTAATAACTCATTTTATTTGGTTTTAAATAATTGACAAGATTAAATCTCTACGTAAGTCTCATGCAATTTTCAGTATACCACGTAGCTCCCTTGTTTTAACAAAAATATGTTTCATACAAGTTAAAACAAACATGAATATTTCAATAATATTTGCCTTACAAATTAAAGGGGATGTGTATGTTTATTTTTAAGGAATGTTCACCTGCGAGTGTAGCTGCTGAAAAGGAGTTAGATTTTGATGAAGATCGAAGGAATCCTCAGTATATTCCCAAAAAAGGAATGTTTTATGAACACGATGACAGGGGGAATAGTGAAGATGTGAAAGAAAAACCTGAAGAACCTCCAAGGTTAGTAGCTTCTTTTTGTGTCTTTTTATTATTTGTAAGATGTGTCAGTTACGCATCTTATATTATTACAGTTACAGCATTGGTAGTTGTCATGATTTTAATAAAAAAAAAATTTTATTCTGATTTTTAGCATTTTTGTCCTGATGTTCTTGATTTTATTGTGTATGTGTTCAAATCATTCCATTTTCTCCAAATTCAATTATGGATTTTAAAATTATTGATTAAAATAATAGAAAGTTGGAGAAGAAATATTTTTTATCCAACATCTAAATAGAAAAATTTGTTACCTTAAATGTAGGGACCATCAAATGAATCATATACATAGTTGAATCTATAGCCTCATCCATAGGGTTGTTGCTCTATTTCAAATTTCAAACTTTTTGGTGATTCAAGCATTTTGTGAAAAAGAAGCTCTGTTATCTATTTTATCTTATAAAATTTTTTGTCAACTTTTGTTCTAATTTTTAGATTTTCTTTTTGTTTCAAGATTATTAGAAACCTACTTTAAAGTTATTTGATTAATATGGTCTTGAACTACACTCTATAACAAAAAAATCGATGCACCAAGAAAGATTTGTCCGATTAAAACGAAAATTGGTGGATAGGAAGACAATGTACAGAATAGTAAATGATTAAAATTTTAGAACAATTGAATAATTTATTGCAGAGTTACAGTAACAAGTTCAATAAGGTGTTGACCCGCCTCTAGCCTGGATACAAGCTGCCACACGGTGTGGCATAGACTGATAAAGCTCCCGGATGGTCTCTTGCGGTATTTACTTCCAAATTCGATCCGATTGTCGAACGAGGTCATCAACATTCCGTGGGAGATGCAATCGCCTTCCCATCATATCCCAGACATGCTCGATGGGAGAGAGAGATCTGGTGATCTGGCAGTTCAAGGAGGAGTTTAACAAGCTTGCAGACAGTTCATAGCAACACGTGCCGTATGTGGTCTGGCATTGTCCTGCTGAAAAACCAGCCCAGGGCGCTGCAAAAGGAGCGGTAGCAAAACAGGTCTTTGGATGTCGTCAACGTACCACTGTACAGTAAGTGTTCGTCTAATGACGACCAGAGGGGTCCGGCTGTCAAAAGAAATGGCACCCCAGACCATAATGCCTTGTTGAGGGCCTGTGTGGCGTGCAATAGTGAAGGCAGGATCCCCCCTCTGCCCTGTGTGTCTCCAAACAGGTCTTCGATGATCGTCAGGACGCAGTTGGAAGCGGGATTCGTCACTAAAGACTATACGTCCCCAGTCGGCATCATTCCAGCCTGATCGAGCGTCGATTTTGAGCATGTTGGTGCGTCGATTTTTTTGTTATAAAGTATATATTAACAAGTTTCAATTAAATATTGGTATAAAGGAATATTAATTGATAATGTCAATGTATCAATACTGTAAAAATTTTCTTTACAGGTGTCCAACTGTTCTGAATTGTTCAATGCTTCATTAATAAAACTATATTGAAATCAATAAAACTTCCTGTTCTAGTAACAAAGTAATTCTGAAATTAAATATCTTATACTATTTAACTCTTTTGGGATACAACGTGCTCTTATTAAACGTAAATAGAGCAAATAACGCTTTTTTCCCATTTGCCATGTTTAAAAATTGTCTGGTTCATTTACTGTACTGTTCCAAAAAAAATAATTTCATGATTCTTTATCCTAATTTTTTTTTAATTTTGTCTTGAATTTTTTTTACCCACTCTTTATGTTTGAAGGTATAAAGAATAAGCACTTTGAAAATACTTTAAACAGCTAGATGGTTCTTAAACTACACAGATATGGATGTATTTATTTGATCTACTATTGCATTTAAATCAAATTAAATACAGTTCCCTATAAGGTAAAGAACAAGTGTTAGGAAATATTTTAATTGCCATCAAATAGGTATCAATGTTACGATCAACTCCATATTTTTCTTAGTAATTTTGTCAAATAAGATATTCAATATCGCAAAAAGACTATAATAGTTACATTAATTTAGCGTTTTTTGTATTGAAATAAATTTTGAAAATGCTCTGTATTGTAAAATTTTATTTTCATAAAATTATATTTTGACAATGAAACTGTTTCTCCTTAGGGATAGGAAAAAGAAGTTATGGCTTGATGAAGGCAAATGGGGTCATGACCGTTTTCGTGAAGAAGAGCAATTTCCTAAATCACGTAATGAATTAATAGATACCTACGGGTATGACATTAGGAATGAGGATGGTCCTCCTCGAGCTAGAAGACGGCGACGTTACGGGTTAGTAAGCTTTCTCCCTTTTTTAACAATCATTTCATTTAACTTAAGTAGTATTAAAATTATGTACTTTAGTTTAAAGTCCTAAAGGTCATCAGAATGCATTACTTAGTAAACATATTAAATTATTTATAATAATACTATTTATATTGAGCAATGCATCTCACCTAATCAGTAATAAGAAGCAAAAATCATGCATAATATTTAATATAGGGTGGTTATTTTCTTCGGAAATGGAAAGTCTGCAATTTTTAGAGAGTTTAAAAATTCTCCTGGAAAACCTGGAAGAGAAATTTTAAATAAACTCTGGAAATTCTTTGATAGAGTACTAGCAATATGATGATCACACTCAATTTAGCTTAGAGTGCAAAAACCTATTTGCAAGTTAAACTTATCCAAAGTTTATGCACTTTGATAAATAATTTTTAATTAATAATTTTATTTTGAATTTCTACTAAACAAGCTATTTACATTCTTTTTAATACTTTTCCACATTCCTTTAAATTTATTTTTTGAAAAATATTCAAAATTGTATACATTTTCAAAAATGAATTCATTTAAAATTAATAGTAAAATCTTTTGTTTAGTGTCTTGAATACAACATGATAATTTTAGTTCGAAATAATTCTAAATAAACATTTTAATCTGTGAATCAACCATATATTTATTACTCTAGAAATCTCAGTGAGTAAGATTTTATGTAGAGAATAGCCAACTTGCTTTATTATTACAAAAACAGGTTTTTTGAAGACTACCTTTTTCTTAAAAAAATAGCTAAAGGCTCAAAATTTAAAAAAAAAAATTTAGAACCTATATGCTTGAAATATATTGGAAAAGATCTATGATTGAAAGAATAAAGATGCTAACTGACTGTTTTTTAATTAAAAAAAAATTTTCTGTATTTATCAAAGACGTGAATGAGAATTTTCTTTTAGAAATAATTTTGCATTTAATTGTAAATAAAACTGTAAATTATGTTGGTTTTTTTTTCTAAATTAAAAATTACTTTGGAAGTTATATTTTTACTTTTAATTATTCTAAAAAAATATTTTACCACCTTTAAGTACTGAAATTGAGGAAATCTATTTATTTATGCAGGGGTGATTATGCTCCGGATTTTTCGCAAACAGCGATCCAAAGTTTCCGGAAATCCAAAGTCCAGTTGTTTCAAGAAATCATCGATCACATTTATGTATAAAAATTCTTGTATATTTTATTTAAAAATATTAGAACTGGAATTTATACTTGGCATCTCTTTCATTTGTAAATATTTTTTGTGGTAGAATAATAAATGTGATTAGAGATAAAAGTAAACTTACACATAATTATTCATTTAAATTATGCTGCATATAATTCATTTAGAATATCATGTTTTGAAAATTTCAATGATTTAAATTTATAAAGATATAAATTTTTTGAGGGATTTTACTCAAGAAATTTTCAGGATTTTTGAGTTGGACCTACAATCACCCCTGTATATGTATATTTCTACTCACAAAAAAAAAAGAAATACAATTATTTATAATTCTTTTTCTTTCTTTTTTTCAGACGTGGACCCACCAAATATGACCGTAATTGGGAAGATGTAACAGCTTATGGCAGGGAAAAGTTTAAAATATCCCCTAGGGGCTCCCCGAGAGGTCAAAGAGGAGTTGGCCGCTTTAGTAGGGGTGGAAATCCTAGGTTCCGTGGTCGAGGGCAGCGTGCATTGAATTTCTCAGGGCCTAGAAATGAGGATGAGGAAGAAGGCCTGAATACAAACACGGCTGAAAATTTTGTTAATAATGAGAATGGAGGTATAAAACGTTTCTTATTTTATATCTCCCATCGCTCTTCCAAAGGGAATTTTTTTAAATATTTTTTCTCTTTTATTTAGAAGCTGAAGTAAAGGATGTAGATGTACTTCCTGTCATAAACCGGGAAGATTTTCCTGCATTGCCTACCAAAAATAATGAACCGGAAGTAGAAGAACCTCCACTGAATAGTTTCAGCAAAAGCCCACCTAAAATTATTGAGGCTCAATCTGTTAGAACACTCACTTTTGAGAATTCTAGTTATGGTGGAAGAAATTCTATTGAAAGAAATTCTGTTGAAAGAGATGTGCCTCCAAGAAGAGGCAAGACACCTCCCTTTATTAATAACCATGAACGAGGAAACAGGCGCCCAAATCCTCGTGGACATCGAGGTTCTGGAAGGGGTGATTATGGTGGAAGAGGGGACTACAATAGAAGAGGTAGATCAAACAATAATCGTCATATATCCCCACGTTTTCTTGAAAATAAGGCTAACAACAACAATCTCTGTAATGAAATGGAGCAGTTGTCACTAGAAGTTCATGAAAATCATCAAATTTGTAACGAAGAAAATATTAATCATGTTGAAAATAATGGTAAGAAAAACTTTACTTCATACGTCTTTAATGAAAAGGGTTTTTTGTGTAAAATTTGAAAACTACACAATGTGTTTTTAGTTGAAAGAAAAATGACCAAGTAATACTGATTTATATTGAGCACTTACCATGAATAACATACGTGCAATTTGTAATACTAGTGATATGGTGTCACATCCTGTATCATTTCCAGCTGTTCTGTATTTCAATATCTTTTCACAACCTTATCTGAAAAATGGAAAAATTTCATTTCTCCTCAAAATTTTCAATAGTTTTCTAAATATTAGAATTGTTCTCTAAATTTTTCTTGCTTTAAAAAATCCATTTCTGATGTTTCTTTTCATCATAGTAAAAACTTTGCTTAGAAAACCCTTAAAACTTGGAAGGCCCCCCACCCCAATTTTTTTTTTCCTTTTTGATTATATGTGACAATTTATTCTAAATGCCATATGGCCACTTATTCAAAAACTTTTTTCTGGTTGATAGAAAATTTTCTAACATGACGTTTGACTGCTTGAGTATTTATTATTGTAGGCATTTTATCATAGTTGTATAGTTTGTTTTCTTGTGGCATATTTATTCAATCCAATCCCCTGTTCTTTATTTGTATAGTAGAATGAGGACTAAGTAATGCTTATTTATTTTGAGCTCTTACCTTGACTAACATATGTGTGAAATTTAATGCTAGTGGTTCATTGTTACTTCCAGCCATTCTATATTTCATATTTCTATATTTTCATTTCTTCTAAAAAATTTCTAAATATTCTAACCACTTTCCAAATTTTTCTTCATTAAAAAATCTATTTCTGATGTTTCTTTTCATCATAGTAAGGAAAAACCTTATTTTAAATCATCTCTTAAATTTGGAGTTTTTACTTAAAATTCCCAAGATTCATATTTTCCTCTCTCGCTTTTCTTTTCTTTTTAATTAGATTAGATGAATTATTCTAAATGCTCCCACATTGCCACACGTTGAAAAACTTTTTCTGGGTGAAAGACGATTTTCTGATATGACCTTTGACTGACTAAGTACATATAATTGTAGGTATTTTACCGTAATTGTATTTTTTTTTTTTTTTTTGTGTGACATGTTTATCCAATCCCATGTCCTTGATTTGGAAAGTAGAAAAAGAGGAAATTAATTTTTTTTTTTTGTGTACATTGTATTATGTTATTCAAAGCTTGGCTTGATTTGCTTTCATTATTGTGTATAAAAATTTATTAAAATTGAGAAAGATACTGGTATTCTTTATGAATGGCATCTATTTTAATTTGTGTCTAGTGTGTAAGTTAACACAGTGTTTTTTTTGTTTTTTTTTAATGTTTATAAAGTTGGTTTATAACCTGAAAAAGAATAAAATATACTTTATTTATATGCTTTGATATAATTTGTGTAGGTGAACTACCAAGTAATCCTAATATGTCTGAAATGGCCCTAAAAGGTGCTGGAGATTCTTCTGGGCGTCCAAAACGATACTCTTCTTTAAGGCAGCGAAGTCTTCCTGAAACTAGTACTTATCCAACCCCTCCACCCCAACAAGTACCTCCTCAGCATCCACCTTATTATGAAGCAGGTTTGTATAACAATGTCATCAATAAATAGTCAGTCTCTTGACTTAATAATTATTAATATATTTGAGTTAAGTATTTCAGAAAAAATGTCTTGTTTAATACATAGGTTTTTATTTAAAAAAATAGTTTTTTAAAAATATTTTCGAAAGGAGTTTTTTTTATTGCGTAGAATAATTATTTTGCATTAGTACATATATTTGGTCATAGTTAATTTTAACGTATTAAGTAAATTATGGATGCCAACCACTAGCTATGATGTTGTGTTTTTGCAAAATTATTTTTCCTTATTAAGTAAGCTATATTTCTGTAGCATTATTAAAATGCAATATTCTTTATTTAATTGATATTACAAAGTTGAAATAAATTTCAGGCACTAAGAAAATGAGCTTAAATATGTTTTCTTGCATGTTGATATTCTTTAAAATTAAACGGATCTATACCCAACCAACAATATCAGCGATAAAAAAAAGGAGCAAGTAAGAAATTATTTTAGAAAATAAGTAGTTGTCATCTGTAGTATATTATTAATGCAGTTTTGTGGATAGCATATTTGCAATATTTTTTTAAGTTTTAAATAGTTTATTTAAAAAAATCAGTTTTGTCATTAGTACCTTTGAAAAGTGTACTGTATATATCAGGTAACTTCAAATTTAACATTTTCCAAAAATTTGACATAACTATTATTCTCATTTGATTTTTTTTTCTGTTTTACTTTTGTGTATTTTTTATTTATTAATTTTATGACAGTGTGGCATTTCTGATAGACTGTATTTCTTTTAGCATTTTATGTATACTTTTTTAAAGTTTTGTTTTAAGAAATAAGATAAGTCTATTTTTCTCTCTCTCAATTTTACAACTATATTTATTTATTTTGATATAGCTCTTAATCAGTTTAATTTTTCTTATGGATCTAGTTTTTTCCCCTATACCCTCTATACGAATAATGTAGCCAAATTTTTATTATTTTTCATTAAGGATTAAACTTATTTATATAAAAAAAATAATATTAATTCATGTTTTTTTTTTTTTTAAATGTTGCTGTTCGGCCAGTTTTAGTGGCCAAATCATTATTCATTACATCCCAAGTATGTATGTATCATAGATGCCAACTGCTCCAGACGCTCCATAATAATTTAAAAAACGGTGAACAACTACATGCTGAAATTTGCAAACATTTGACTAATTTTGTTTACTTTTAAAACCGTGTCACCAGACTTAATTGTAATAAAGTAGCGAATTGTATAAGCCTTTGAATTATTTAGAAATAGTGGTAGATGAAAACCTTATAAATTTAATTTATTAAACCAAGATTCACACATTAATAAACTACCACTCGAAAATATTTATGTGCTGTCCGGAGCAAGTTGGCATCTCTGATGTATATTAAATTTCTATGTTTATTTCTTATAATGTTTAATAATTGTAGATTATTTCAATTGATTTCTGTGTATCTTTGCTTTCATAGTTACTTTCTGTCAGAACTAAGTAAGATGCTTGAAATAAACAGGTTTTTTTTTAGTTTTCAAGTATAACGGAGCTTCTATTTTACTTCTGAACGACTGGATACAGGCTTCTGTTTTTCACTTCTATAGGCGTTGTTTTATTTTCAGACAAGCCTGATATTTTTTTCCTAATAAATTGAAATTCATATTGACATTGTGTGTTTCGCAGGGTATCAAACGGCTCTGTACGCCCCAACAGAAAGCTGTGTTCCAACACCCAGTACGCAAAGCCAAACAGCTACAAGTGCCCCTCTCATCACACCATCTGCATATCAAACTTTTACCCCTCCTCCTTATTCTGAAAGCTATGGTATGTCTCTTTGTCTGCTTTTTGTATGTTTGTCTTGTATTTTGTATGCTTGTTCACTGCTTATTCATTTTATCCAATATGCTAGCTGTTGTACCTAGAGGTCTCTTATACCTTTGAATCTGACCTAAGCCTATAGAGAAGGGTATCCTAATGAGACCAGTTGTATGTATATACTTGGGTCTGTCTAGGCCAAATTTACTACCATTTAGCGCTACATTCACAAATTCAACTTTGGGAAAAACGGTAGCTTCACAAAATACTTTTTCTTAAAATTTTATTTTTGTTTTCCGTAAGAAACGATAAGTCCATATTTTTGTGTTGATTTTTTAATATAATGTTCAATTTTCACAAATGATGCCTAAATTTCATAAATTATGTCTTAAGTTTTCACAAAATAGGTACCTCTCAAAAAAAAACCTAGACAGACCCCTGATATAATAAAAAATGTTTAAAAATAATATTGTTTATTTTCCCTTGTTTTTTTTCTCAGTATTCTAGCTCTTGCACCATTAAAATTCCTTTCAATCTAGTCCCTAATCTTGTATAAAATTTAATTTTCATGAAAATATTATTTATTTAAATTATATTTTTTATTTATTAATTAATTAATTTTTTTTTTGAGATTATAACTGAAATTTTTTAATGTAAAATTATGTTAATAAAAAATAAACTTGTATGTTCATATGCATTCTTATTATTTGCCCTCTGAAAAGCTGTTTCATCAGTTTAGTTAATCTTTAGTTTTTTTCTATGCCATGTAATCTTCAATTTTGTATCACCTTTGAAAAACAATACCAATCATTCAATTGATTATTTGCTCAATTACAAGACGAATAATTTAATATATAATTTATATTTTAATTTTTCTGCAGAAAAAAATTCACACTGTTATGAACATATGTTTATATTGAAGGTCATCTTTGTACTTACCTATTCATGTGTGAAATTTAATTATTTATTTTCTATTTTGTGTGATGTTGATTATTGTGCTTAATACATATTCTTTCTTTCTTTTCTTTTATATGTATCTTTACACTCGGCTTTGCTTCTTTGGTGTGCTATAGTCCTACCAGACATCAATTGTTTTAAGATCTTTGAATCGATATTTTTATTTTATTTTTTTTTAAATTCTATTTCTTATGATATTCTAATGTAAGACAAACTTTTTCATTTGGGAATTCTTTTTATTTATATACATATATACATAATTTAGCTGTGATTTATTTTATGTTATTCAAAATAATTCATAAAATTAATTGTGTGTATCATGTATACTTTCATTTTTAATCATATCAACTGTCTTACAAAATAAAGGTAATGATTATATCTGCCTTGATAAAATTATAAGCCCTTACTATTTCTAAATGTTTTTTTTTTAAAGCTTTTTCAAAAATACCCTTTTCTATGACAAAAGAAAACTTTAAGCCCAATTCAGTTTTTTGTTATGTTTTTTGTTACATAAACTTTTCGAAATGAATATCCCCCCCCCCCCCTGCAAAATGGTGCTTTCTTTGTTATGCTCTCAAATATGCATAGAGTATGATTAAAATTTCATTAAGATGAAACTTTACTCATTTCTAGTAAAATTTCCTTTAATTGGTAGAATATTTTTTATTTATTTAACTTAAGTCGAAAATGATAGTTATAATTAATTAAAGATGTTAATTTAAGGCCTTCGTATGTCTGTGACACCACCTCCAAGGTTATTTCCACAAGTGAGTGTACCTGCAGCTCAACCTATTCTGGCACCACCACCCTGCATAACACCCGCTCCAACTATTATGAATTTCGCTCCACCACCTCCTCCAGCAGGGTATCCGTTTACTTATCCTCAATTCACTACGCCACCACCTCAGCCACCTCCTGTAAGTCGCATTGTTTTTGTTTTCATTTATGTATTAACCTTAAAAGTGTGCTTTCCTAATCCTTTTATTTGTTTTTAATCATTGTTTCCTCCTTTTTTTATTGAATATATGCGAGTATTTCATGCTGGCTTTTTCATTTTAAATGCTCCATCTAAATTTTTAGAATTTAAATTTATGAGCTGATAATTTAGAGGCTAGTGATGGAGCAATGATCATTTGAAAAAGCCCTTATTGCACATTATTTCAGAGGTGTAAGTATTGATAAATTAATGATAATTTGAACATTTTATTAAAAATTTAGAAGGCACTTGAATCACTAAAAGTTTTATAATAAGCTATCAAATTTTAAATTATCTATCCAGGGCCTGTGCCAAGCATTAACCACCTCACCAAATTCAATAAAATTTTGTTTTGGAGGATTTTTTTTTCTACTGGAAAATTTTTTTTTTATTTAACTTGATCTTAAAAATTGTACAAAAATGAATTTTTCTAAATAAATCAGTATTTTTTTTATTCATTTACAGTAATTTTATGGCCTTATAATCAGTTAGAATTGGGCTAATATAAGCCTGAAATAAACTACTGTAAAATTCTATGGGGGAAAAATAAATCATAAAAAATTTTAAGATTTGCATTTGGCGAAGACTTTCAAAAATTGGTGAATGCTTTTAATATTTGACTAATAATTTGAAATCCTTAATCCCTGTCTATCAATTAAATAGCCATCACACAAAAAATAGAAAGATGTGATGCTTAGCCAAATTTGTCTAAACCAAATTTGTCTGTTAAATTTGGTTTAGTTCATATTCAAATGAATTCTAGTTTTTTCCTTATTTGGTATATTAAAGATTTGATTTATTTTTCGTTTTTATATACTCATCTTTAAGTGTTTCTTGCATGTTAATTGAATGATGAATTTGCATTTATCAATTTTTAATATTGCACATCAAAATCTTAATTTATAAACCTTATTCATCAGCTGGCTCTTGTCTCAATACATCCTAACTAATGTTGCACTTGTGTTGCTTACAGGCACCCCCAAGTGAAATATTTCAACCAGGCATAACTTATTATTATCAACCAACTCAACCTCAACCTATAAGGCCAACAACTGTACAACAAAAACGAGCAAAAGCCATCCCCATTGTACCTCCACCTGAAAGAGAAGTAAGTTGAGTTTAATTGAAGGTTTTGGGCCATAAAATGATAAGCCACGCTTTCAAATTGTACAGAAAAGCATTATTGCTTAAAAATACCATGATTCTCATGCTAATCGTCAAAAGTTTTTGTATATTGGACTGCAGTTTCAGTTGAAATTCTTGAAACTTGTGAAGTATTTATCTGCAAATAATATTAAAACTATTTGGTATTGAAAATTTAACCTGTAAACTGGTCATTACCTTGAAACGGAACATGCCTCCAAAGCCGTATGGGCAAAATTATTGCCACTGATCATAAGAATTATTTATTGTGCTATTTATGACGCACGCACAAATATCAAGATAAAACATATTAAGCTAAACTTGACTAATATCAATTGACAGTAAATCTCATAATTATTTATTAAGTAGTTGAAATATTTTTTTAAAGATAGCATTGCATCTGTTTTTCTGAGAAAAAGATTAAATTAATATATTTTTTTTCCTTCAATGCTCGTCCAATTGGCACTCGTCATTCAGGTATTAGTTAGACAGATTTGTTAGCCCCTCTTTCTGGGGCACCATATTGTTACTTCCACTGTAAAGACATAGTACAGAAAATGAAAGAACATCCATGCCTTGTCCTGGATTCGAACGCGGGACCATATTTACGAATTATTTTTTAATTGTTTTTCACTTAATTTTAATTATTTCCAATCTTTAATCATAATGAGATAATAATCCCAAATGGTTTTAGGATGTTATAGGTGACAATTAATAACTCTTGATGAGTACCATAGCATGAGTTATGCAGTTGTAAAGTTCGATATTTTTTTTTCTCAAGTTTGTCTACCATTTTAATTTTTTGTACCACTAAATTTCTATGACTGATGTGAACCCCCATTCTTGATATCTGATATTTTTTTCTTCTTTTTCTCAGACAAATAGGAAAGAAAAAATTGACCCTACTCTGCCTAACAACAGTAGCCACAAATATACAGATGATGCTAATGAAGCTGATAGTGTTGATATTACTTCTGTTAGAACTGAGTCTTCACAATTACAATCCACTGTTGGTGTTGAAAGTTAATAATTGTTGTTTAAGTTTTAATTTATCTAGCATATGTTTTGACTTCTAGTTGATGCTAAATCTCAACAAATCACCAAACTAAAATTATTTATTCTTTATTGCTAAACATTTGTACTGTTTGAATGTAGTGATTAAGCACTTTCTGCCATTGTTGGAGCTTTTTATTATTTTTCATGCAACGTGGGGTTTGTGCATTTTTAACTCTCTTGATATGAAAGGATTGTCGATACATTAACTACATTTTTTTTTTTTTTTTTTACTAAATAGGTCACAATAAAGTGAATGTTTTCATGCAAATGATGTCATCAAATGGTTTAATCATGATAAATTTACCTTTATTTGTACTGATTTAATTCAGAACTATTCATGTTAAACGCTTCATATAGCTGCTTTATGTGTTAGATATTTTGTCTTTGTTTCATGTTATAATAATTACCATCTCCTTGATATCTGGTAACAGTAGTAAAAGCCACATTTTCCAAAAATATATATTCAGAAGAGAAAAAAAATGTTTTAGGTGTCTCCTGGAAGACTTAGCACTGTCATTGTTAATGTGATAAATGTTTATTGCCAATACTGTATTAGATTTTATTTTGTTAAAATTTTATATCAAAACTGTTTAAAGGATTAGGCAACTCTGCCAAGAAAAAATATAAGCCCAATTCTGAAATTTTTCATAGCAAGGTAGTTTAAATTAGCATTCTGTCAACAAATAAAGAACTGAAAAAAAATTTCTTTTTCATGTTGATACATCACAGAATAGGCAAACTCCGAAGCTTGCAACCAACTAAATATTTTTATTTTAAATTTATTTCCAGTAAACCAATTAATCAAATGTAATGTAGTGCCAAGGTAATTTCAGTTGATGTGACTATGTTGTATTGATATTGAAATATACCCTAAAAGCATGTACGTTCTTTTTTTATTTTTTTAATTTACCAATTTTTGCATTTTTTTAAAGTATTTTTTAATTGATTTCAGTTGGTATGAGCAGGTATAAATATGGGCATATGTTTCAAAAGTACAAAAGGATTTTTTTTTTTATTCATCAATTTTTGCATTTTTAATTTATGCGTTTTGCTTTCCTTAATTCCTAAACTTAATGGCTAGAAATTCGCTTATAACTAAAAAAAAAACTATGCACCAAAATTAAATAATCCTTCTTATGTCTGAAAATAATGCAATTTTTAATGTATGTTTAAAATTTGCTGTCAGTTGGTGAGAATTTGTACCAGTTATGAGTTTGGTCAATTTGAAATATGTAACTTCCGAAAAGTTTCTTAGGTGAATGCAGTTAACTGTCAGAAACTGCACAAAAATGCAGGTATCTAAATATTTTTACTTCTCATAAAACTTTGAGTGTATTATTTCATTGTATTATGGCACACTTTTTAAGCAAAAAAAGAATTTTCCTAAAATCTAGAGTTGCCTAACCCTGGAAAATATTTCTCCGATTTAGAGATCACTTTAAAGTGTTCTATCAGTACTTGTCAAGTGATCAATTCTACCATCATTTGGAGCAGCTATTTCTTTCTGTGGAAATATTATTGTCGCACTTTGAAAAATATATTTAATTCAGAATTAATTGTAGAAAGCAGGCGCATTGGGTTATGGTATGTGTATTTATCAATGCGTAATATATAGAGCATGATTAGTTAATATTTAATTTTAGTTTTCACATACAAGTATGCATACTAAAGTTTTCTGCATCTTATTTGTTATATGTTTTTATGCTTAATCTATCAATTAATTACTTTTTATTAATGAATAAACTAACAACATTTTTTTGTATAATGTAATCTATAAAATTTTATTTAAAGTAACATGTTTTGCAATTTTTGTTTTAAATACACTAAATCATATTCTCCTTTCACTTGTAAAGTATTTTTAGTATGTTTTTCAAGTGTTAAGTATTATTTTAATATCTAAACTATCATGCTTCATATTTTATAGTTCTTTGAATCATATTTATCAAGTCTTGCTTATTTTTTTTAACATTTTTTATTTATTATTATCTACGTATACAGTGGAACACACTAAAGTTTTACGTTGTCTATTCCACGCATTATTCGGCCTCCTGTGTCATTTTCTGCTGGTTCATGAAAATTGCCCATGCCAATAGTGGTAAATTGCTAAATTATTAAAACGTTAACCCTTTTTAAGAAAATTGTGCTACATACCTTATCACACAGACTTTTTCTGATGTTTTATTATTTTCTTATTGTCCTTTTTTCTCTGAGAGGGGATTTCCTCTTTCAATTGAAATCAGAAGTATGATGGGCATAGCACGGGAAGAGACGTTAAAGGAAGTGTGGGAGCTTAATTTGTGAATGAAATTTATCCCAGCAAACTTCATTCTTGGAACTATCCAATCATTTGTAGAAAGTTACACTAGACAACTGGTTTGGCAATCATTTCTTGTTTTTATTTTAGTTTGGTAACCCGCAAGTTGCTTCTAAAGCAAAGATAAATGTTCTGGAAACTCTGAATTTGATTTTTACATAGTTGGACAGTGTCCACTTAAGTGTATTAATATGGGTTTAATGAAACACTTTGTGCTTCTCAATATCCAATGGGAACATTTGTCCTTTGGAAAAAAATCGTGTGACTTAAGTTTCTCACGATTTACTTTAGTAGTTCATCTTGTAAGTGAAAATTTTTGAAAAATATAATTATATTTTCTCCTTGATTTTACGTTATCCCATTTTATGCATTTTTTTTTAATGTTAGTCTGATGAAAAACGTAAAATCATGGTTTCACTGTATTATGCAGTAAATCTTTAAGTTCATGAATGCATCACAATAATTGGTTAGTTAAATATCTAAACTTTCTGATGCATGTTGTATTAAATATAATCAACTTTTCTTAAGAACTACTGTTTAAGGTGAATAAACATGAAAAATTTATTCGTTTTTTTATGCACATACAAAAACAAATGTCTGTTTTAAAATATAATACTAGGTTTCAATATATGCATATAAAAAAAACTTTTTTTTTATCCATAAATATAAAATATCTTTCTCTAAATTTCATGTTCTGTCATATTATGCAGCTAATATGTTTTATTTTCTATGGGGTAAAAAGCTGTTATTGTAAGTTGACTAATAATTATTTAAATTTTTTGCATACGCTTTGTAGTCTCAAAAGTATTTTCGAAAAATAAATTACTAATCATTTTAGTAATTAGCAAATATTAGTCAATGAACAAGTTCAAATCAGTGAAGTGAAATAAAGAAATATATTTTTATTTAAACTAATGTTGTTGCCTTTTTTCTTTATTACCAATATTATTTTTGCAGTGAATTTTTCTGCAATCGAGTCGTTATAATTTTTTCTTGTTATGTTAACTATGCAACTACACATCTTGAGAAAGTCATTTTATATCTTAAAAAAAAAAAAAAAGACTAGTCAAAATAATTAAAACTTTCAAACTAATATATTTGGAGAAAGTGATAAATGTGTGGACTATACGGATTGAAAAATAAATTTAATAACTCGCAGAATTATGAAATTGTCTAACAAATTTTAGAAATTTTTTAAGTTTAATCATTTAGTAGCACCAAAACACTTTTACAGATTTTATTTTGGTTTAAAGTTAGCTTTAAATTTGGTTTGAACATCAAATAACTGGTTTCCTGGCATCTGTTGAAAAATTAAACTTTTTACTCTTATTTTAACTTAAAGTTATTCAAATAAAAGAACTTACATATTTTAAACATATATTTTTTTTTTTATTTTATAAAAAAATATATCTAAGAAGTTTAGTATTTTCTGAATGTTAATTCTTCCACAGAGCTCTTCATTTATAAATAACTTAAACTTTTAGTTTACTAAAAAAAACAATGAAAAAATATTTTTTGATCATTTTTATCTTTATTCATTTCTTAGATGAGATCAAATATATGGGGAAATGGTGAAAAATTTGCCAATGAAATTTATTAGCCTATCATAAAACAATCATAAGTAACAAATTAAATTTTCGCTTAGCATATATATTCTCATTATAAATCTAAAGAGTTTCATTTTTTAAGGGATACAAAATTAGAAGATAAATTTGTATTTTTGTCGAAGACTATTTATTAACCAAACATGGCCGATGAAATGGAGAAAAAGAGCATTTATGTAATATTCAGTTTGATGTATGTATATATCCCCTCATTAATTTTAATGCACGTCTGTTTTGCATGAAAGACAAAATACAATATTTTAATGCAGTACTGTGGCAGGCTTTGTTAGTTAACCCGCTTCCATTCATTTCTGTACCAAACATCATATTAGGGTGCAAAAAATATTTTTTTACCGCATAGTTAAAAAACAATTTTTTTTTTTTTCTGTCCCTGAATCATTTTATGCAAAATCAGTTATACAATTGGATCCAAAATTTTTGTATAAACTAACCAATAAAATGCCTAGAGTTTGTGCATTAATTGATTCTAAAGGGGGTTATTTTAATCTAAATTTTGTAATAAAATATTTCTTTGCTTGAGGATAATATTATATTTGGGTAAGAGTTAATTGTGTTATATGGGAACTTAATGTGCATCTGGGTAATACTATGAGTGCATTGAAATTAATTAATGGTGATAGTGGATTTTTAATTTTTCTAATATTTGGTAGTTTTCTAAACATGTTTAAAAATAAAATATATATAATTTCATAAAAATGTTTAAAATAAAAAAATAATTTAATGTAATGACTTGCAGTTTGGACATTATACATAATTGCTTTTTTTATGAGTTATTGTGAAAGTGTTGTATCCGGATTCTCTTACCTTGTTTTTATCTTCATTTTACTATTCTTAATGTGATTTTATTGAGATGCTATTTCCTTAAAAATACTTTACATTGCAAAAGTGTATTTGATACAGTGTATTGTAAATTATATATATTTTTTTCGGAAATCCTATGTGTACTGACATGGAAAGGAAAATGCTTTTAAGCTTTCATTTATTTGATCAAACTAAATTTTGACATGTTAGAGAATTAATTTGAAATGAAAATATTTTATTCATTGTTATTACAAATTTTGTACTTTTTTTCACGTAAAATAACTAATGCGGTATGATGCAGTTGGAGTGAGAGGAAATACTAATGTAAATTTATATTCAAAAAAATTTATATAGCCTTAAAACCCGGTGAAGATAATTTTTATTTTATATATTTTTCTTGACTCTCAACTTTTATTCTAAAATTACAATTGAATTAATTTAGTTTTACAGATCTCTGTAAAAATATATCTAATGATTGCTTCATTTTTCCCCCCTTAACTGAAATTTGAGCTAATTTATTTTCACAAAAATTATGTTATGGCATTTTTAATAAGCTGCCAAATTTTGTTAAGGGTGTTATGTCTAGAATATTATTAAGCTTTTCAGCAGGATGCTAAGAGTGTTATATAAATAAAATCCAGCAAAAATTAAGTTTATTATATTATATATTATTTTATATTTATTAGTATTAATATTATTTTATAGAAGTTATTTGTAATTTTCAACTGTTACCCTACTTATGTTCTCTATAAGAGGTTAAGAGAATGTGCTCTTTTTTCCCCTCGTTTGCTTCTTTCTATGGTAAAGAAATAAAAGACCCCGAGTTATTGAAAGTTGTCTTTGTTGCAATTAATTATTGAACTAGGCATTTTTTAACCTAAATTTATTTGAAGTGAACCAACTTGTCACGATATTTTCGAACCCCAATTATTTCAGTCAATAATTTAAGAAAGTGTCATTGCATTATTGAAATGTGTATTTTTACTCCTACTTACAATCAGCTATTCATTCTATTTTATTGATAGAGGAGAAAAAAAGCTTCAATGTGGCGTACTGCTTATCATTTTAGTCTTTCATGTTTAACAAAATAATATGTTGAAATGTGAGCAGCTTGTCTGTATATTTCTATTCATTAATTTTTTTTTATATATATTAGCTAAAATTTTCATCTGTAACATTATTGTTAACAAATTCTGTTAAAAATGTGGCTTGAATAAATGTATTTCTGATACTTTTTATACATTGCAAATTGTTCCTCAAATTTATATGGAGAGTAGGCTTCATTTTTTAACATTTGTATAGGTTGTTAAAATATACAGTTAGTAAAAAGAGTGCCAGTTACTTTGAAGATTCTTTGTTGATACAAAATGCTATCCTGAAAATTTTACAAGAAGATTATACGTCTCATGAGTAATTATCCCACTTTTAAACTACTATATTTTACAGTGTATAAGTCGACTTTTTGAACCCGTAAATTACGATTAGGGTCGACTTATATGCCTGTAATGCATTTCGAATCAAAAATTTTCTGGAAAATGTATTAAACAAAAAATTTTTTGTCTGTAAGATAAATACACACACACACAAAATGCTCTCAAATTAAAACTTATGAAAATGAAGTCATTTAGTAATGTTGGATTTGAAATGTCTCTCAAAGTCGATTGCAGACATTTTGCTTATACTGTCATCGTAATTGGTTATAAACCTATTTTTCAAGAACTGTAAATTAAACGACTTATTCACAGTTTACATGCCAAATTCATTGTTTTTAAGTTATCAGGCTGGAAAAAGGTTTTTTTTTTAAATACAACAAAGAGGAAATCTGACATGTTAGAACTTTTGGGAAGAGGTGAGATTTTATAAACTTTAAGAAACTGATATTGGTGACTTGCCAAAATGACAAAAAAAAAAAAAGACAATTTTCATGATCTGTTTGCCTGAAATTTACTTTTATGTCCCCAAAACTTTCATGCAAGATAGAAGCCTCTTTTTTTTTTCAAACCAGCTCGATTTCTTTTTTCATCAAAAATAATTTATTCTCATTTTTTGTTATGGAAATTTTTTAACCTATAATGATTCTGCATACATTCATTTTTCTCTTCACTCCAAATTGGAGAATAAGGCTTCAATCATGGCTTTCCATCTCACTCTATTTGTGGCCAGAATTTTTCAGGTTTACATTCTTGGCCAATCCATTTACGTTTTTTAATTTCCGGATCAATCTGTTTCTGTTTTGCTTTCCTAAGAATTTCTGCTTTAGGAATTTTATTTAACCACTTGATACGCAAGATTCTTTAACTGTTGTTAATAAATACTTGATAGAATGATTCTGATCTTTAAAAAAAAAAAAACTTTTTTAACCGAGTTCTATTTTTAAAAAATTAACTAAAACTTAAAATCAGTCAAAATACTTTGTAAATTTACATATACTTTGATGAATTGTGTATGATTACAATGATCTGGTTCATATTGAAATGAGCTGAAAGCAAAAATACTTCTTCTGTTTATAGATGCATAATTATCTTTTTATGCTGACAAAAGTTACTGTGGTTCACGTCAAAATTGGATGCATCCAAAATACTTTTCTGGGATTGCAATAAAATTTGAAATTTTGATAACAAAATAAGTTGTCTTGATATGAACTCTCGTCAGAATTTTTTTTCACCATTTTCTAAAAAAAATTTCGAAAATGGATTGAGCTGGTTTTAAAACCTAAAAACTAATTTTAAACAATCTGCTTTTTACTTTATTATAAGCTGCCCTTGTTTTGTGTGTGTGTATCCCCCCCCCCCCCAAATGTCAAAAAAATTTAAAATATGGAGAAAGATTTTAACTTTTTTTTTTTTTTACTAATTGTATCAGATTTAAATGTTTTAAGTTTTTTCTCAGGGTTGAACTGTATTGTATTTGTTCGTTTTATAAGAAGCAAATTGTTTCTTATTCAAATTGTCATTGTTGAAGTATATTCAGTTTTAACTTTTGCATAGAACATGTATAGTATAACTGAATGTTGTATGATGTGTTTTGTTGAAGTGAAAAAAAAATATTTATTTGCTTTAAATGCCTAACAATGAATTTTGAATGTGAGCTAATGGTTTTAAGCAGGTAGCATGTTTTCTTCTCTGTAAAGTTGTGGTTAATTTATTTTTGACTCTTTCTTAATAAAATTTTAAAAAAAGATAACATTTATGTTTCTGTTTTTTTTTTTTTTTTTTTTTTTTTTTTTAAGTGTTTATATTGGGTTAGTAAGCGAAATTTCCACAGTTTATTTATTTTATTTTTTTTAAATTGTTGAAATAGTTGCTGTAGCACTTTTTTATTTTGCACTACAGCTGCAAAATGGGCTATTTTATTATTCTGTTTTATAACTGGCGTTGAACAATCGACCCAATTCTGAGTTTACGGCTATGGGTATTCATTTCCGTAACCTTGTAATTTTGCACCCAACCTAGAAGACAATGAATCTCCTGTATCAAGCATTAGGACAAACTTCCCTTTGTGGAGGACTTTTTGATGGAACTAAACTGTATTTGCAGTGCATGGAGAGGAACATCTCCCACGGTTAACCAGATGGCGAAAATATTGTAACCAGCACAATGGGCTATTGGCGACAGTTTGCGAAAAATCCTTGAAGATGAAGCTCTAATGGCATGCCATCACAATTTTGGTTCTCTTCTAGAGGAGCCCCTCTTTGTTAGCTAAGTCGAGAACTTTCGGTAGAACAATTGAACAGAACGAGAACCGATACTGCGCAACCTTGGTCCTTCTGCAGGCTGTTTTGAAGGTAATCACCCATCCATTCAACCGCAGTCTGTGATCTACGACTTGACATCTCTGATCTATGGTCAATAAGCAGGTGGGTATCACTTTGATCAGCCTGTTCCTCGTTTGACAGCAATTTTCTTGCAAAAGTTGGTCTTATCGCTTTTCATCGAACTCAATTGGACGACTAGAACTTTGAGGATAAAATTTCCATTTTTAAATTTGGCATACCAATCATGAGCCTTTCTTTAGCCATGGCACCCTCAACATGCACAGCGGAAATGTCTGGAGCAGTTTTTATGGTCATACGTCGAACCTTGATCAAAATAAAAAAGAGGGATATGTTGAAAATGCTCATTTTTCTCAACTTGACGTTCCATTTAAAGGAACTTAAAATTAACACTGAAAAAAAAATTCTCTTTAGAATGATCCCATTTAGAAAACATGCTGGAAACCTTTATTGACATATGGAATGTTGAAATTTTAAAAGAACATGAGGAAATCAATCTCCAACCTAAAATTTTGGTATACATTAGCTCCTGTATAACCAAAAACTGTCACTGCAATTATTTCCCTTTATCCTATAGCAATTTAAAGACCAAAAAGAACATTCATGCAACATTTAAGTCACACCTATGGCGTCAACACCAATTTAAACCAATACGTTCTGAGGATATTATATATTTTCACCTTTCTGCTGCTGTTGTTGTTGTGCATTTACGTCGCTCTAGAGCTGCACAATGGGCTATTGGCGACGGTCTGGGAAACATCCTTGAGGATGATCCGAAGGCATGCCATCACAATTTTGATCCACTGCAGAGGGGATGTCACCCCCGTTTCAGTAGCCCAACGGCCGGCACGTGAAGTCGAGCATTTTACGGTAGAACAGTTTAACGAGGACCAATACCACACACCCTCGGTCCCTACGCAGACTGACCAAGTGGTCACCCACCCGCACACTGACCGCAGCCATTGTTGCTTGACTTCGGCGATCTGCTGGAAACCGTCTTAACGATCAGTTCACTGCGGGACTCACATGTGTGAATAGAACAGTTACGATATCAAAAAATAGATATTTTAGTCGTAACCTCCCAGAATTCATCAATCGATGTCTGCCAGAAACATATCTGCAACTTAACAGTGTTTTTCGTGGTTCCTTCAAATCTCCTGGTTTCTATTTGGACGTTTCCAAAAAAAAAGTTTCTGCCCTCATAGAAAGGTAGTTTTGTGAGATTGTTATGACTTTGTTTTTTAATTTCTAATATGTGTTACATTAAAAAGGAAAAAATTTCAAGTAGAATTCAAAATCTCAAGAAAAATGTGTGTGTTTTTCCCTCAAGACACAATCGCTGATTTTTTATTTTGAACTTACACATTTCTTATTTGTTTTGTTTGACAGTTGACTTAAGTGCTACTACTACAGTCTTAAGTCAGTGAAACTTTCAAAGTCAAGCAGCTACTCCAATTCATCGCCGATATCTCACATGGTGTAAATACGTTGTCCGAGCTTGTAAACCGCATTTTATCTTGAAACCGGCAGGAACATTGAAAGCTCGATTCTGAAAAATTCAAAAACTTCCAAGCCATTTGAAAATTTACCATTTTACCTGTCTAGTTATTATTTTTTTTTTTTTTTTTGGTTTTGGTTTTGTTAGAAAATCTTAGCCAGGAATTTCTGTTCTCAGAAAATAAAATTGGTAAAGTAAAGCAGTGAGATTTCGAACATCCCTTTAGGATCTTTACCGCGTTATTTAAATTTTTCCTGGTTGTTGTCATAAAGCCTTTAAAATCAATATTAAATACTATATTAAGTACTTTCGTTGTAGTCAAAAAAGCTAATTTTTAAATTACTGACTTATTACTTGTTAGATATTTATTTTAATGTGGAAATATTTGAATAAAGCTGGTGATTTCCTCTGGCATTTAAGCCAATTCAGATAGAACTCTAATTGCACATGGCTATAAGTGTCGGTTAGAAAATGATTCTATTTTTCTAACTAGAATTAAGTGAAGACTAATCTATATTTAAGCTAGTTTAGTACAGTCATTGTTCTGTTTTTCGATTCGATTGATTTTTATCGCCGCCATCATTAACTTGTCAATTGAAGCTTTCAAAAGTATGAATATATTATTTACAACAGTCAGGTAATAAAATCATGAATTAACGTCAGATCTGCTATTGTTCCATTTATGCACGTGTAAAGTATCTGATTGTCTTGCGTCAAACAGACAGATTATCTTGAAAATGAAATTCGGGATTTCATTTGGATTAGAAAATTATTTTTATAGCATCATAAGATTTGATTTTTACCATCTATTAAGGATTAAAAACGGACAATTCAAGGCCATTTTTTTTAATCTTAATTATTTTGGGGCTAATGAATTAAAGCTATATTTACCGAAACACAACGTTGCCTACTTTAATGAAGCGAATAGAAGATTTAAAAGAAATAAACAAAAATCAACAATTTTTGGAAATTATAACTTTTAACTAGACCTGAAAATAAGCAGTCTCCATTCGCTACGTGGTGACTGAAAAAAAAAATCCCGTCTTAAATTTAATCACTCGGTTACACTTTCTTATTTTTGTAAAAAATCGTATAATGATAAAAATACGTTAATGCAGAAAGACTGAAAAGCAGAATTTTTATTAAAATGTCCAGTGTTTCCATTTTAAATTTTTATCCTTCTGAATTAATTAATTTGTGATGGAAAGATTTACGTAGAAGGAAAATTCTTTAACAAATCTCATACTTTAAAGTTGTAACGTATATATGAACTGTGTGTAAATGCCAGTCAAATTTTGTCAAAGTAATTATATTTTTTTTGTTGAATTATGATGATGTATTATCTAATATGAATTTATTTAAAAATATACATATAATTTAATCCAAGCAAAAAAGTTTGCAAAAATTAACTATTTTATTTTATTTTATAACCGTTGTTGAACAGCTGACCTAATTTTTAGTTTACGACTACCAATGACCAGTGAGGATATATTGCGTCAGCACTCTGGACGGTACGAGCCGGGTGCAGAATTCGTATCAACCAGCCATTGCTGGGTTTCGAACCCCGTTCACCTCATCGGAAGATGAACGCTCTATCCCCTGAGCCACCACTGCTCTTTTTATGCCCCTTATATCTGCAAGCCTGCTTGAAATCAAGGGAATTTTTAAGGTAGAGGGTGCGTTTCCAGTTTTTCATTGGCACGATCTATAGTTATTATCTCAGTTATTGATCTCAGTTATTATCGGTATTGATTTTTATATTTAAAAAAAATATTTATTTTTAAACATTTTTGCCACATCAGACTTTAAATGAATACGATGCTGTTTACGCTGTCAACGAATTCTACTGTGAATTTAATTTTTCTATGACATCATAAAAAGATCTTACTAGGAAGGTAGAAGGAATGTAACTCACAAATCGGGTTTTGTTTCACAGATAGCTTATTTGGCAAAATTTCTGTGATTTACGCTTTCTTCTTTGACCAAAACTTACATTTTCAACAATTTATGTTTCTGTAATTAATGCAAAGTAGACAAAATGTTTTAAACATATCATTTCTTTAAAAAAAATTTTTATAAAAGATCAGCTTGAATAAGACGGGGAGAAAATACACTTCGGACACATTCCTTGTTCATCCATAATGCCTTAGAATTGGAACATCGGCTCTCAGATGGTGTTCCAAAGAACCCTAGGGTTCTGTGGAAGAGATAAAAGGGTTCCGAGAGTCATGATTTTTTACTAGTTTTTTTTTTAACATTTTAGAAATCTGTACTTATATTTAAATCCAATAAATTATCCATTATTTACTTATTATTTCAAATAAAATATTGTAAAATATAAATATAAAAATTTCATTATAATGAATCGTTGTAATAATCTAGGAATGCAAAAGAAAGAGAAATGAAAATTTTAAAAAAAATAAGAATCATTATTTTTTTTAGTGAAGAAATATGAAAAGCACAGATCTCTAGATAAAAAGTTATTCGAGATGGTCTATTTATTATTTTTTTAATGTACTGTATGCGTCAAAATAATGTTCATCATATTTTCCCATTTTATATTAATGCAGGAAAATGTCTTAAATGACGAATCCTTTCGAAACAAAAATTAAGAAAAAAAAAATGTATCGTGAAATTTAACTGAGATGTTTCCTTTAAAAGCAAAATATATCCTATTGTACCTATTATCGCATTGACATTTTAAACAGGAGATTAATTCTACAATTATTTTTTTACTGTTTAAAAAATTGTTCAATGACAGTAGCATAGCTCATTATTATGATTAAAATGTCAGTCAAACCGGAGTTGAAAATCTACACCTGCAACGTGGGAATCCATGCATTCGTGTTCTGTTTTCCTTCAGAGATAATTTTCTTCTCTTTATTTTATCTGATTAAAACCTTTAATCAGTTCAGGAAATCAGAACGAACAAATTATTCAATACAAAGAGACAGATGAAGTTTAGGTTAAATGAAATATTTATTTTTAAGACCAGAATTGATAAATAAAATATTCCACTTTTAACTTCATTTCTTTACTTTTTAAAATAAAAATATTTTAATCAATTCTAATTAGTTTTTATAATAAAAATTTGCTTTAAATTTTGGTTATTTACTACTTTTTATTTATTATTATTATTTATTACTTTATTCTATCAGATTAAATCCTTTGTTCAGTTCAGGAAATCGGAACGAACAAATTATTCAATACAAAGAGACATATGAAGTTTCGGTTAAATAAAATATTTATTATATTTTTAAGACCCGAATTGATAAATAAAATATATCACTTTTGACTTCATTTCTTTACTTTTTAAAATAAAAATATTTTAATCAATTCTAATTAGTTTTTATAACAAGAATTTGCTTTAAATGTTGGTTATACTTATCAATTGTTTAATATTAGTTATAATAATTAAATATTGGATATTAAATATTAATTTCAATAACAATTAAGCTTCAATCTTTGACGATTTTTTTGTGAAACGATAGGTCAAATCTATTAAAATAGAATAAAACATTTTCCAAGTTTTGTCACAATTCCAAAAATTATTTTTTAAAGAGCGATAAAGATTACTGCTGTGTATTATTTTATTGATGATAATTATAAATAATTTTTTTAAAAAAATTAAAAAATGAATGTTGCGATAGAGTTAATATACAGGGTGTTTCGTAATGGCCCCCCTTAATAAATATTTTTAGAATTCTTGTCAAGAATGAAATAGAAAAAGCAAGCACAGGGTCAAGAATTAACATTTAAACATGAAAAATCAAAAAAAGTAACGGAATCTAATGAATCACCACTGAGTAAGGTGAGACTGAAAACATCAAATCCCTTGTTCAATTGTCAAAAGAAAGAGAGAGAGTTGTTAAAAGGCGGCTATTAAGAAAAACTACAAGCTTCATCAGGCAATCAAACTGGTTTTAAGGTTTTATCTATACGACTTCATTACTAGTGAAGTGATTCGATAAATTTCGATAGCGTTTGTTCTTAATCCTTTTAATATCAATTTACTCCCCCTAATTTGCATGTTTGTTTTTTTTTAACTTACTTTTTGACGAGGTAAAAAATATGTATATTTAAAAATAAATGTTAAATGGGGCAGATTGGGGAGCACTCGCTAAAATATTCAGGAAAAAAAGCCAATTTTAAATTACATGATCCGTAAAAATAATATTTAATGTAAAATTTATTTCGATAGGAAAATTTTCTAGTTATTTCACGTTATCATCAAACGGTATCATGATTTATAAACATGATGTTCCGTAACAACAGCCTTTAATGTATATTTTTTGTAACTTTGTAAAAAATGAAACCATAAAGCAGTTGCGCATCATGTGTCGTAAATTTATACTTCAGGGAGAAAGAAAGAAAAAAACGTTTCTACCGGTTTTTCTTGTTTTCCTAAATAATTTTTTCATAAAGACTTTATATGCTTAGATCTTAAAATTGTAAAATATTCAACCCTCTTCTTTGCTTACTTTAAAAGCAATAACAAAATTTAAAGATGAGTTATCTAAATTTATATTTCATAACGACAATATTGATGAATGTCTTAAAAGTGTAAAATCTAGCATTAAAATTTTGTCACATTTTTCAACACATTTCATATCATTTTTTTGTTATATTTTTCTATTTTGTTATATTTTGCAAACTCACTTTGCTGCCTATTTTTTTTTTTTTTCAATCTATCCCTGGAAAAAGATGTAAGAGAATCTCAAACACCAGCAGAATCAAGTTTAGTCAATGTCAAAGTTAAATGACATTTATGTCAATTAAAAAGATAGCTTAAAGGCCTACCTGGCAAATCGGCCTCGCCTCTTTATCAAATGATCTGTAGGTTGGACGTAGCGAGTTCGTATCCCGCCGCTGCCAAGGATGTATCATTGTGATGTCCTTATCTAACTTGTGCTGTCTGTTCTTCAACTTGATATGGATAAGTGATAAACTGTACTTCGAAATGTAAGTGCAATGATAAATAAATAAATAAAATTAACTTTTTTAAATTAATTCTACTGATCTGAATCCGAATGGTCACCCCCTCTGTCGAGGATAAAAATTGTGATGGCTTGTTTTCGGATCATCCTCAGTCCTCAGGGATGTTTCCCAGACCGTTGCCAATAGCCCATTGTGCAACTCTAGTGCGATGTAAATAAAGTACCTACTCACCTACCTGAATTCGATCGAACATCTTTGGCAGCATCTAGAGCAAGAAGTAAGAAATAACCACATTACGGGTAGAAGGTAGAAATTCTTTAAAATCTGCATAAATTTGTTCCTGGAATAATATATTACCAGATGTCACCAAAAAGTTAGTGGAGTCAGTCATTAAGGCCAATGGACTGCATATAAGTTATTAAAAAGCAAATCACCGACAATGCAAAATTTTATTATTTATGTTATTAACTGTGCTAATACTATTTTTGCAAAAAAACGTTAAAGTTTTTTGTTTCAAATTATGTTAAGGCAAGTGTGCTTTTTATTTCCATTTACTTTTACTATGATGATTGTTCTAGTTCACTTACGTTACTCAAGAGCTGCACAATGGGATATAGGCGACTGTCTGGGAAACATCACGGAGGATGATCCGAAGACCTGCCATCACAATTTTGATCTTCTGCAGAGGGGATGACATCTTCGCATCGGCAGCCCGACGACCTGCGCGTGAAGTCGAGCACTTTACGGTAGAACAGTTTAACGGGGACCAATACCGCACACCATCGGACCCTTCGCAGACTGATCCATGTGGTAACACACTGGCTGCATGTCAGTGAAGTTTAACTTCAATGATCTGCTGGGAACCGTGTCTTAACGATCAGTCTACTGCTGGACTTACTATGAATAAGATAAATAAAATCATAGTTCGGATTAGAGGTTGGTTGATTTGTCTTGTAAGAATATCAAATTAGCTTAGTGTGCCAATACTTTTTTTGTCAACTGATGTTGTTTATTCTTCAAATTTACACGAGTTTCTAAACCGTTTTTGTATTGAGCACACAAGCCTGCATATGTATGTGTAACAATAAATAAGTAAAAAAAAGCAATCGGGACTTCCTGACTGAGAGGTATCGCTCTCCAAATGCTCTGCAAAGCATGGAGGTAATGAGTTCGAACCCCGCCGTTACGCTGAATGTATCTTCACTTTGTCCTTCATTGTAATGTGCTATCTGTCCTTCTATTTGGCAAAGGTTTATCCTTTATTAAGGACGCAAGCATGCAAATTTGTCAATAAAAATAAATGAAAAAGAATATAAAAAAATTAATAAATAAAGTATTAAAGAGATTTACGTTGGTACACTTGACATCAAAATTTTTGAAGTTTTCGAACCCTAAACCATTAAGCTTCAATTTAAAGATTAAAAAGTAAGCAAAATTTTGCTCTTAATGAAAAGAGTAAGTCCTCATAGATATCCAAACGATGACATAAAATACGCAACCGCCAGCGCATTTTATTTTTTATGTATTCAATTAGGATGAAAGTGAAATTTTACTCTCCGAGTGTGATGTTGTGCAGACTGTTTTTAAAGCCTATCCACATTCTATAATTTCCGCTGTTTTTTTAATGGAATATTTTTCTAAAAGGAAGCTGTATACCTGTTTTTTGACGTCACTGAAACTGCGGTCCCGCCTTAAAGCGCGAGTATATGTATTCTCGGCTATTTACAGAGCGCCGTTATCCGATTACATTGACACATACAAAATAAAAAACTGATTTCCTCCATCGTCCTTATCGCGAGTAGAATTGCTTTTTAACACTTCATCAAAACATCATTCTATTTTTCCTCTCTGTATTCTTTACACTAATCACTTTGCCTTGAATAAAAAATTGTCGTTTGAATAAAATTTCATTTTGCCTTTTCAATGTAAGTTCATTCAATCCTTTAAATTAAATTTCCTGACGATATTCACTCCTCTTGAGATAAAGTTTCGCAGACGATTTCCATCGTTTAAATGGAATTTTACTCATCTTTTATTTTTGTTATTTATATAAATTTTAAAATTTATTTATGATGTTCCGTCATTGAAGCAGATTTCCATTGACTTAACTAAAACAGTTCCGCATACTCAAAAAATTATGGTGATGTGTTTTATAAAAAGTTTTCAAACGATATTTAAAATAAATTGTGTTCTTTCAGAAAATTAAATTCATAGGTGGCAACATCAACTACTTAATAGGAAATCAAACCAATTTTTATTAACTTCCATGCGCGAACATACCGAATTCTATTTTCTTCTGTGAAAAACATGGACAGATTCCAAATATTCTCTGATACAAAGAAAAATAAAACGGAATAGTGCTGATCTTTTGAAGTGAAAATGTGTGCATGTTGGATTAATAAGTGTTAAGAGGAGCAATTTCTCGTAAAAGAGTGTTTTCTAACGATTATTTTGTTTGCCTTATATTTATGGATATATTTCTACTTACTGTGAGAAAACACTAATTCTGTGAAATAAACTCGTTTTGTTGAAATTTTAAATGACCGCCTCAAATAATACTGAAATGGAAGCGGCATTTGGAGCTGTAAAATTAACTGACTTTCCTCCCATTCAGTACAGCAGCTTCTTTGTTCCATGCATGCTGGAAGAGGTAAGTTAATTTTTTTATTTTTAAATAATTTGTTCATTTTTACTCTGAAATATTGAATAAATTTTGAATTTGAAATATTATGTTCATTTTTACACTAAAATATTAAATTTTATTTTTAAATATTAGATTGATTTTTACTTCGAAATACTAAATTCATTGTTACATCTAAATATTAAACTGTTACATCTAAAATATCAAATTCATTGTAACATCTGAAATATCAAATTTATTGTAACATCTAAAATATCAAATTTATTGTAACATCTAAAATATCAAATTCATTGTAACATCTAAAATATCAAATTCATTGAAACATCTAAAATATCAAATTCATTGTAAGATCTAAAATATCAAATTCATTGTAACCTCTAAATTATTAAATTCATTGTAATATCAATAATATTTAATTCAATGGTACATTTAAATATTAAAGTCATTGTTACATCTAAATATTAAAGTCATTGTTACATCTAAATAAATTCTTTATTACATCTAAATAATAAATTCCTTATTACATCTAAATAATAAATTTACATCTAAGTAATAAATTCCTTGTTACATCTAAATAATAAATTCCTTATTACATCTAAATAATAAATTTACATCTAAGTAATAAATTCCTTGTTACATCTAAATAATAAATTCATTATTACATCTAAATAATAAATTCATTATTACATCTAAATAATAAATTCATTATTACATCTAAATAATAAATTCATTATTACATCTAAATAATAAATTCATTATTACATCTAAATAATAAATTCATTATTACATCTAAATAATAAATTTACATTTAGATAATAAATTTACATTTAAATAATAAATTTACATTTAAATAATAAATTTACATTTAAATAATAAATTTACATTTAAATAATAAATTTACATTTAAATAATAAATTTACATTTAAATAATAAATTTACATTTAAGTAATAAATTTGCATTTAAATAATAGATTTACATTTAAATAATAGATTTACATTTAAATAATAGATTTACATTTAAATAATAAATTAACATTCAAATAATAAATTTACGTCTAAATTATAAATTTACGTCTAAATAATAAATTTACATATAAATAATAAATTCAGTGTTACATCTAAATAATAAGTTCATTTTTGTTTCGAACTATGTTAAATTCAAAAAAAAAAAATTTTAAGAGTCATTTCGTTCTAAAACAAGAGTATTTTTTGATAATTTTGTAAAAAAAAAAGTGTGTGTTTAAAGTCTGAATAATATTTCGATTCGAAATTAAAAGGACTCACTATATATTTGTAAAATGAATCTGATAGAACAATATCATAAGTAAAAATTCTGTAAGTTATTAACTTGAAATAATTTCATAAACCGTGTATTGTTTGAATATAAAAAATCACATGATGTCTTTAAATAAATTTAAATATGAAAATAATAACTTATTTTGAAATATTTTTTTATAAATTAGGTAAGAGAATGACTAAACCGTTTTTACATGTTACAATATTATTGAAAAAAAATATTACATTTGTTGACTTAATAAATTTGTTAACTTATAAAGAAACTTACTACCCATTTTTCATGAAAAACGCTGACACATCATGAAATTGAAAAATCGTTTTAAAAGAAAATCTGCTTAATTTTAAGTAACATTTTTTCTAACATGTTATATCTGATGACTAAATAAAATTTAAAAAACGCTTGAAATTTACTCAAAATAACGTTTAATGGTTTTATATGTTTGATGTATTAGCAAATTGTAGGGATTTTTATAGCAAAATTTTTTCTGATCCGAACTGGCCCATCGAAGCATCCCGATTTCGGTTTTTTCTGGTACTTCTAATTCGCTACTTTGTTAATAAGATCATTATTGTTCTGATCTGAAATAAACCACGTCAATACATTATAGTTTTGAGATAAGTTAACCTAGTTGAATCCTATAATTTAAGATAAATTAGTTTGAGGACTTGATTCACTCTTTTTATAACGACTTGGTTCACCATAGCTTTGAAAATATAGATCATTAATAAGTATCAATCCGCAACAATTTATTACATGCTTTTGATATTTTCATGGATGCCACTCTTTAGTCCTGATGACTGAATTCAGTCTTGTGAAAAGATCAGTGGACTGATTTTCTATCCTCCAATAAAAAATTTTTTTCAATTTGTTTTGTCTCATATAATCTAAAAATAAAAATTATATTAACTTTGAAGGTAATTTGAGACCGACAAAACAAATGTTATGGTAAAATATTCAAACATTAAATTTATTTTAAGATTAGCATATTTGGTTCTATTCATCTCATTTCTAATTTTACTGAAAATATATTTTTTGAGCTGAATTGCTTTTTAATTTTATGAATAAGGTATTTCCTATTTCTACAGTTAAATCTTTTAAATGCAAGAATAGCACAGTTTCAAAATAAATACAGTAAAACTAAATTGTCTAAAATTTCTGAAGTTCATTATTTCTACGAAATTGTCATTTACTATAGTTTTTACAGATACCTATCTTTTTAATCGGCATCACTTATTATAGATATTATAAATATTAACTATTTCAACCCAGTTGAACTTACTTAGTTTAATCTCGTAAGATAAATAGTTTTCCGTGTTCATTATGCCAAATAAAATATTATCTAGTAGTACAGGGTGTTCCGTATTAACTACCCTTAATATACAATTTTCGAATACTTGTCAAACATGAAATATAAAAAAGTGTGAGCATTGAAAGTCTCATATTAATATTTAAGTGGAAAAAAAAACAAAGTGCGATTGAAATTTAACGAATCATAACTGATAAAAGCGCGTTTGAAAATGCGTTTAAGACTATTTAATTGCCGAATGAAACAATGAAACTTGAAGGTGTTTCAATAATGATTGACTTTCAACTCTATTTTCTCCAAACAAAGTTTTATGTTTTTAATCCTTCTTTCCTCAGTAGTTATTTCTCCCCAGATTAATCACTAGTTATTTTTCACCAGATTTAAGTTGAAATTAATTGGCGACTCCTAACTTTTGGGTTTCCTCTTTTAACAGATATTCTAAAAATTTGTATTAAGTACTGTCACATTACAGAAAGGAAATTTACCAATACTATTCTATGAATTTTACTTTGGTAGACTATTCAACAATATCTTTTCAACGTTAAAGTGAGAATTGCAATTGACGTGATTAGTTAGCCAAGTTCTATTGCCTATATAAACGTCTAAGCCAAGAATAAGTTTAATGTCAATTTTAAAGCTATTCAGGAGGGAGGGGGCGTCCAATATCTGAAAACCGCTTTCAAGTTCAACTGCAATTTTTGTCTTCAGCAAGTCGCGCCGGAAAAATAAATTAGTGATCTCAAAATCGTTAAAAGGTTTGTATGTTTAGAAAGTTAAAGTTTCAAGAAAAAACCTAAATTCCACATAGCGTGCAGGAGACAGCTTAAGGATTTTGTATTTCAAGACTGTACAATATTTTAGAACCAGACATATTTTTATAATTTCTTTAATATTTTTCTTTTGCATGAAAAGCATTAGAATAGGAAAAAAAATTTAGTATCTTGAATAATTCTGTAATCCTTAAAATCCTTAATCCTAATCCTTTAATCCTTTAAAATCCCTTAAATCCTTTAAATCTCTTATTTCTTAAGTTACAAATTTTTTACCTTTTAGTTACTTAAAAAATTAAATCAACGCCTTACAATTTTAATATTGATAAATATTGTTTTAATATTTTTAATAATATATTTTTAACAATATATTTTTAAAACATGTATAAAATAATTTTAAAAAAATTAAAGGAAGTCGGTAAGGCATATATCAATAATGCTGAAACTGATCTTTTCAATGTACATTTTCTAAGAAACTACTTATGATATCGCTTTGAAATTTTTTGGCGATATTTGAGATAATATCAGCTGAATACTGTGATAATATTTTTGCATTAAAAAGAATACATTTTGAGACATGAAAGATTTTTGTTCAAAAATGATTAAACTTTTAAAAAAATTAGAAGCTCTCAGTTCATAATTTTTTTAAAAAAATTCTACCGAAGATATACATTGACAGTTATCATTATGTAAACATGCATTTTTCACAGAATGTATAATGTAGAAACTGAAGCAATATATTGTTCAGATAGTGTGAAAAAGTACATTGAAAAAGATAAATTTTAACATTATTGGTATATGCCCAACCGATTCCCCTAAGTTTTTTTTTTATCTTTCAGGAAATCGTGATTAGTTAACTATAAACTTACTTTTATATCAATCCTAAATACCTCATGTGTTAAATTTGAATTTTTTAAAAAATTAATCTAACTTTTTAGGTAACTGATTTATTACGGCATATTTGTTTGTCGTCCCTTTTAGTATTTAATGCAATGCGTTTGAAGTGTAAAAGTAGTTAACTTCGAATTCGATAAAAAGTTTAAATGCGCAATTAGTCACAGGTACTCTTTTCTTTCTCATTGTTTCGCAATGTTTGATAACTGCCTGTTAGTTCTTGTGAAATTCCTTTAAATTTTTTTTTCGTGAAAACTGACTTACCTAACCATATCGTATTTTCTAACTTAAATTTATTATTTTTTAAGACATAAATTCTCTGTTTAACGAATATTGTGCTCTTTTGTTGTGATTACATGCAAATGATTATTTGTAGATATATTATATAATATGATTTTTGAAAACAAACTAGTTCTTCAAACAGACTATAGCAGTTAAAGTCCTCGTAAGTTTGAACTTTATTTAGAACATAAGGAAATTGATGAATCGAATATGGGGGTTTACTTCCAAGAGGACTAAAAACGAGAAAATAGTAATTCTAATTTTTACAGACCTAAACGATAACTTAAGGTTCATTTTTCATCGCTGAAAGATCAGAGCTCGTTACGATATGGATGCGCCGTACATTTTCTGTTATAAATGTGATAAAATAGTTTTTACTCATTAGATCCTCTTAAAAACTGTAGTTTTTATTTATTTTTTTGCTTTTATTCTTTTTGTTTTGCGTCAGTTAATGTAAAAAAGAGGTTGAAAGTTTGATAAAATGGCGATAAATTTCATGTACCAAGGAGGGAGAACGGTTTTGTCTATTTCTTACAAAAATGACGATTAGGTCACCATCTGTAACATTTTGAGGATTACTAAGTTTTAACAAATAAATAACGTGAAAAATCTGTGTACTCCGAGAGTTATTACAAAGTGAAGGTGGGGTGTACAAGTATTTCTGAAACAGACCCCCATTCATTTAGGTCCTTTCATGTCATCACGTTTCGCCAATTGGAAGTAGAGCTCTCGTTCTTTCTTTAGCTACCTTTCTTACGTACAATACGACGGACCGGTTATTTCTATCGCCACTTGCCAGTGCCAGCCAGCCTGCTTGGGAAACCAAAGCGAATTTAAGACAGATTTATTAATTTAAGACATAGTCTGTTTTACAGGGTGAACCCATTCCTTCATCCACAGATCTTAATTTTGACCTGAACCAGAGAACGATAAATCTTCAATTCAGAACCCCGATAGGTATTGTTTTGTTATAGGAACTTGGAGGACTTTGTGAACCCAATAGATTTAACGTGAATCAGTTACCATTTAATACTGTTTCTTCGGCGGGTGGGATTCGAACTCCCGTTCTCACGAGCACGAGTCCAATGTCCTACCAACCAGGCTATCCAAGCCCTTGCGACGGAACGTGATTGATTATTCGACACTTTTATTTTATTCACACATGATCAACAGATGCATAAAATAATTTTAAAAAGTAACGAGTAGATAAGAATAAACATATCCGCATTTATATCGACTTATTATTAGATTTTTTAAGTTACTTATTTTATTTAGAGTTAAATAACTTATCTTATTATGTCCATTGAACTAGATGAATTTACTGTGTTCTTGTCGCTTGCTCTAAAATCAAAGGGGATTTAGCATCTTCTTTTTAGTCCGTAGTGATTACTAAAACGAAAAAATAAAGGAATATCTGCTTATATTTAAACTTTTAAAAACTCTTTTTTACTTCACATAGTGTTTGGAATCTTAAAAATGAGATCTCAAATATTAAATAAAAAAAAAATAAATAAAAATTAAATAAAAAAAATCTGACATTTAATAATTATCCATAGAGTTATTAACAGTTAAATTTTTAATAAAAATTATCATAGGCCGGAATGCCACTAGTTATTGCATTCCTGATGTCTACAAAGTTAAAATTCAGCGTGCTGAAAAGGCTAGTTTTATCTAAAAACTAAATAAGGTTTCTTTTTTTTTTCCTTTCGAATTTCCTATTGTTTTGAAAGTTATACAGAACTTTTTTTTTCTTCACTTTTTTCTGCTTTATGTATCATTTATTCATTGTAGTAGAAAATTTTTATTTTTCTCTCTTGAGATCTTTATTTTATGAGCTCGTGTGTGACATGTGACAAGCAATAAAAAAATTAATAAAAAAAGAGAGAGAGGGATATTAGAGGTTGGTGGATTTCAATCTTAACGTTAACGTCGAAATTTTTAAAAATATCGACTGAAAAAGTTTCGCATTTGAACTGTTATATAATATAGGGTTATCATTATTTATTGCTAACAAGTAAAATTACTTTTCATTTATTACTTCGTATTGCGTTACATAATATGTATTCCTAAATTAAAAATATTTTAAGTACAGTTGACTATTTCACAAATCTAAATCGTTCATTTTGTTACGATTACACACTAACAAAGTGTTCTTCCGTAAAATTATAATAATTTCATATTTTATGAACAGTATATGAGCCGCTCAGAAGCCAATGCGGTTAAGTCCATTTTTTGATATTTTCTGATTTTTGGACATTTTGATGAAATAAATAATAATCTTCTTAGTTATTAAAGGATTTACTCGTTGGTTACTTTTTTCTAGGTTAGACAGCCCTTTTTTTAATAGCTTCTGAATATATTGTATAATAATTTCAGTAGCCATTGTGAATAAGTCCACCTTTTATCAATATTTTTTTACATAAACTTTGAAATAAAAATTCAATTCTTCATCTTCTTTCGATATTTGTTGGTAACACTGAAAAACAAGAAACTCATAGTAACTCAGGTTTGCCAGACGTAGTATTTTTAATACTACGGTAGTATTTTTTCACCAAAAAAAGGGAGTATGGTATTTTTTGAAGTATTTTTTTAAAATGTGTTTTTTTTTTAAATTTATTTATTTTATTTTCATTTCCTAAAACAAAGAAAAGTGCCACTCCAGTTTTGAAGTAAAAAACAATTTTTGAAATAATCCAACAGTTTATTTTCTATTAGTCACTGTATCTAGTGATGATTGAGAAAAATAAAAGTTCGTTTATACTAGTAGACATAAATTTCTTATCTTTTTCAGCTGCCAAAAGGTATAAGTCCTAAAATTTTTAAGATGCTGTCATTATTTTAATAAATACTTACGTTTTTATTTACACATCCTGTACATATCTTGTTTTTTTGCAGAGTTTACACCTCGAAAAAAAAAATTTATACACTTTTCTAATTAAATTAATAAACCAAGAATTTTAAAAACTAATGTATCGAAAAACATTAATTTTCTCAATTGTTGTGTTTTGGACTTAACCGCATTGACTTCTGAGCGACTCATATATATATATAAAGAAGCTTTAATTAATCTTTTTTTGTTGTTGTTATTTCTCCTTAATTTCTTATTCGAAATTAAACACTTTTCTGACCATTCAAATTCTGTCTTCTTATTCTCTTTCTGGGTTCAAGCAAGAATTAAAATTTTACCATTTGCAAGATTTTCCCTAATTTTTATTCAGAAACACTTCGATTTTGTGATACTAGTTCTCTTGACAATTATGGTTTTCCTCTGCCTAAGAACTGTTTTTATCACACCTTTGGACAACAAAATTATAAGCCGACTGGATAAAAGGGGGGGGGGTCGAAGATATAAATTGTTATGATGCATGCGATGAAGTATTCGCACAGGCATCTCATTTAAATATTCACTGCCTTACTCATACTTGAAACGCATTTTATTCATGGAGTAAGTATGATGATTTGCCTAACCGTACATTCTCGCATTCATACTTGAAAGAAACAAAATTCATGCTGTGTATCTTCGTAAACTGATTAGAAGGCTATGTTGATTGCGCTTGAAAGGAAATTTGTGCTTGCCTAACTTGTGAAATGCAGGCTTATTTATGGAATGTGTGTAGCAGAACATTCTCACTGGAAAGTTGCAAACCTTGCTCGTGTAGTGTGTGTGGTAGTCAGGGTTTCCGCTACGGTAGCTTTTTTCGCAAAATGCGAAAGGACCCCTCAAAAATGCTAAAATTCAACAAAGCATTTTCGCATTTTTGCTAAAGGATTTTACTAAATTCCATTGAAAAAAAAGCTTCCGCGAAAAACCATGATGCTAACATCCATGAAAAAAACTTGATAAAACAAGAAGGAGAAAAAATCTAAATATCTTTCGCAAGAAGAACCATGACGCTACGAATTACGAATTACAGCATTATGGTGTAAAGGAAATCCGTTGCATTTTCAATTTGTTTTCGGAATCTCCCAGAAAAGATTTACAGAAACTGAATTACTTTGTGAATGGGGATTATTTAAACACATCTTAATGCAACGATGTAAAAACATGTCATATAATGAATTACTTTTATTTTTATATACCAATGATGTGTCTGAACAGTACCCATTAATAACTTCTGTTATAGAGTATTGTGCAACAATACCAATGCACACTGTTGACTGTGAAAGCGGCTTTAGCTGCCTTAATTTGATTAAAACTAATATTCGAAACAGGTTGTTAATCAACCATGTAAACAATTTGTTAATGATTAATATTGAGGGCCCTGAAAGTGCATTTAACTTTCAAGAAGCATTTGTAAAATGGGCAAACATGAAAGAAAGGAAGATTGTTAATTATAAACCAAAATGTTTTGATAAATAATAAATGTGTTTTTTTTTTGTTATAGGTATTCTTTTTGATATTCTTGTACATTAAGCTATTCTTTGTCAGATAACTTATAGTACTTGTTTGATATAAAGTAATTTTATAAGCCTAATGGCATTTTAGCATTTTGCTAAAACTTTTTTTCAGATTTTAGTTTTTTTGCTAATGAATTTTTAGACTCAGCTTAAACCCTGGTGGTAGTGCATTCTTACGTAAAGTTCATATTTAAAGTATAACTGTCTTCTTAAATACTGCAATACTCATGCAGTGTGTGTGCTATAAAACCATGATTACGTGCGAGGTGCTATATTGCTTCGAAATTTTTTTTTAGGAAAACGTGATTTCACAGAAAAATATATGTGTACTTCGCATGTGTGTGTATGTGAAACTTAATGTGTACTTCTTAGGGTGTAGGTGGAACTTAGTATGTATGTGGAACAGTTGGCGAAAATGGTACGATTCTCTAACTCAAATAATATTAAAGTTAAAAATATAGAGAAAGGAAGGAAAAATATATAAAATTTCCCAAAGGATGAGAAAAAAATTTGAAAAAAGGATTTTTTAAAAATATTCATAAATCGAAAAAATTTGAAATTTAAAAAAAATTTTAAAATTTAAAAATTTTTTTTTAAAAAGAATTAAAATGTAAAAAAAAAATGGAAAATAAAATGAGGAAAAGATATAATCTCGTCGTCAGCTCACATGATTATATCTGAACAAAAATAGAGCTTTCTAATGTATTAATGTAGTGAAACCAAAAAATATCAGTATAATAGTGTAAGGAGTTCCAAAAAAATTGAAACGAAAATAGAACCAATTAAGCTAAATACAAATTAAAAAATGCATTGCAAAACAAAACAAGCAAAAATCAATAATAAAAATCCTAGAAAATGCGAAATAAAACTCAAAATGTAACGTATAAAGCAAATAGCGAATTCAAATTTACTTACACTTTTAAAAAATGAATGCCATATTGATGTCAAATCTATAATAACCTCAATTTTGAATTTTTTGTCGCTTACGTTAACTGAAACGGCAGAATGCTAGAACTGACTTTTTCATTTATTATATTGATAACACTTTTATGACGTATTTATATTAGTTTAAGAACTTCTATAAATTGAATTTCAATCTTTAAAAAATCGAGCAATAGGCTAGTTCGGTTTTTAGAGAAAATATCGATATAGTTAATAACTCTAAAACTAATTCGAGCCATTTTGTCAGATATTTCGTTTGACGGAAGAATAGAACAATCAAAGGAATATTATTAAAGGGGAAAAAAATCGTTTAGAAATTCATTGCTAAATGTATTAAGAACATTTCTTCTTTGTTGTTTCAATGTCTATTAGTAGTTTTAGATCGTATTATAACTTTTACTCGTAAAATTGTAATAATGACGAATAATTATTACTATCAACATACGTTGTTAATTTAATAATTATTATTCATCATTATTGCAAACTTACAAAGCAATATCAATTAACGTTAATGATGAGGTTGATTCACGCTAAAAAAATAATAGATAATGATGTTACGTATTTCCACAAATTAATTGCATCTTGTCTATTGTAAGATAGTCTAAAGTTTCTTAAAAAGGACACTTAGTTAATGTTAGACAAGACATTGAAAAACTATAGAAAGAGGCGGGCTGTACTGTAGAAAAACCTTTCCTGTCCACGTGCGAAATCGTTTTTTCCCCGAATCATCTTTTATGGACCTCATTCCTCGCCGTGATCTTCATTTGTAACTAGTATTGTCATCAAGCACAGAGTTAAAATTTGAGCGCTTTAGCTAGTCTGTTAAGTGGTTAGAACTTGAATTTACGATAAGCTCTCTTTTTCGTTAATCAAAATAAATTCTGCTTGTAGTGATCAGTAAATGATTTAAATTTGCATTGTCATCAGGTTGTAAGGAGTTGAGTGCTCTAGCAAGTCGAAACATGTATGAGAGATAGTTAAAAAAAGTGGTGAAGAGAACTTTAACTTAAAAACCGGATGGCATTGGCTCTAACAAATGATTTGTCTGATGCATTCTTTTACTTTTTGCTTTTATTTATAAGCATTGTAATGTTTTTTTTTTTGATGGGTAAAGCAGATTTGGAAATAGTTAAATTTTCAAAGAAATAGATCTTAGATATCAAGACTAATATAAATATATTCAATATTTTTTAAGCAAAAAAATATTTTTAATAAAATATACTTTTAAATTATAAAGCTCGTTAATTTCTAATGAAGTTATTGCTAAATGTTGTGCATTAATATGGGAAATAGACAAATAATTTTCACTTTCTAAAAATATATGTGGAAATGCATTTCTTCAACCAGCTTTTAAAATTTCTGTACAAATGAAAACCGTTTTGAAAATTTTTCTGTGGTTACGACATAAGTTCTATACGCAATAAAGCCTATGTGTTACTAAAAACTTGTGTAAAACAGCCGTTATTGTTAAGTTGCGAAAAAATTTATTCAGAATTTTGCGAACATAACAAAACCCAGTGGTCTGTTCAGAATTTCTGTGAAAAGATGTTTTCATGAAAAATATACTTATTATCTCACCATTACTTTATAATTTTTAAGCTAATGTTTTATTTTAAATAACTAATTTTGACAAAATATTTCATTTAATCAATATCTTGGAAAGTTACAGAAATCTTGAAAAGTTACTCTGCTAGACAGGTGTGTGCAAAAAAACCTCCAATATGATTCTCTATACCAGTGTTCCCCAACCCCAGGTCCGCGGACCGGTACCGGTCCGTGAATCAAATGGTACCGGGCCGCCCATTTCATTGAAACTGAATTTAAATTCCTAGATTTATACCAAAAATTAAAAATATCTGTGTTCCATTAAAATTTTATTTATTTTAAAAAAGGGGCTCCCGAAGGTAGTGACATAAATTTTTTAACGTTTTAAAACGATTACCCCAGATGAAACCGTCTTATTACAAAGAAACAAGTTCAGGATTCTCATCGTTCTAGTAAGTTAAAATGTTAAATCACTCTAAATTTATTTTTTAGTGTAACTGTATTTTATTTTGAAGGCATGTTTAAATAAAATTAAATTAAAATTAATAAATCAAAATAATTTCAAATACAAACAATCAACGTCCCCCCCCCCCAAGCGGGCCGCGGTAAAATTATCAAACGTTGACAGGTCCGCGGTGATAAAAAGGTTGGGGAGCACTGCTCTATACGACCTGAAAATAGCTATCATGGATGAATGGGACAAGACAAAATTCTTGGAACTTTGTTTGAAAATTTGATTGAGTAGATGAAAAATTGAGTTTTTGAAGTTATCCATTAAAATGGAGGAAACGTTTGTTTTAACTGTCTAGTGGTCTTATAATTTTTGTAACAGAAATTCGTATTAAGCATTATTTAAGTTGTATTAATATAATCCAATAGATTAACAAAATTTATGTAATGTATTTTTAAACATAGATAATAGAATATAAAATAGATGATAGATATAGATTAGTGGTTACCAACTGGTGCGGGGTCACATGCGGCCAGCGAGGCCTTTATTGTGGCCCGCCAACTAAAATATATTAGTTGTCATTTTTTTGCTGACAATTTTCGTAAAAAATCTATTTGGGTTTAAAAAGCTTTTCTTTCGTTAAAAAAAAAACTAATTTCTTCGTTTCTGTGAAATTTAACATACCAACGGTGCAAAAAAATTTATTTCTCAGGTAAAAATCACTTCTTATTTTAATATGTAATTCAATGCTTTTGTTTCGTACAACTTGATAAAAATCTGACAGTAATATTTAATGTTCCTTCAAACAAACAAAAAAGTCCTATATAAAATTTTTATAAAATTGTGGCCCGCCATTTGACTGGTGTTTTTAATTGCGGCCCCCGGCCTCGTGTAAGTTGGAAAACTCTGATATATATATAAGATGCAAAAAATAGGTCTTAATTATCTGAAATTTTAACCACAAATAGTAGGCCTCAAATAGTCAAAATTTTATCAGATTTGAGTTTTGAAACATTTTATTATAATCCGAAATTGTACACAGTTAAATACGTCGTATCACTATTAAGATATATTTTATATTCTTTTCATCTGGTTTACAAATCGATGCGTACTAAAATAATTAATTGTTATGCGTATCAGGCATCAAACTAAACAGCCTTGACATTTCCTATATTGAATGCTCACACGTATTCATGAATATTTAAAGTGTTCATTTTTCTACGTAAATTAAGACAGTTAAAACAAAAATTAAACCTAATAAAAAAATTCAATTGATTATAAATTATGTTATTGGCATGAAAATAGTTTAATGTTTTATTTAAATTGATAGTAAAATAATCATATAAGTTAGCAGAACTATTGTGGTACTTTTCCCCTGCTTTACTTCAAATTGCCAATAAAATAATGGATTGAAATTTTGGATAATGGATGAAAACTTTGGATCTTTTTTCCGTTCATATTTTTCTTCTAAGTTACTTGGCAGGAACATAAAATATTACTCTAATTCTTTTAAAATTTAAATTTAGAAGAAATCTGCCTACAGTGAGCGTATTCTGTGTTCTCCCTAAGCTTTTTTAGAAAACCGGCTGTCCCGGCCTGTCCTTTGATCCCTATAAATGAACGCCCTCTTTGCCCTTTTTGTAAAAATAAGCCGCCACCCCTTAAAAACATTGTCTTTTTATTAATATTTTATTTTCAAAAAAAATCACTGTTTAATAATTACACGCTGGTAAAATTACCTGTGTTTATAGGTTTAATTCTGATTACCTGCCCATTTTTATTCCTAGAAAAAACTCTGGCTTATAGATTACGTTAAGCATTATTTTATCATTAAAAATATTGCTTAATATATAATAGATAAATCCAAATGATCGATCTAACTTATCGGTCGAAATTATAATCAATGTATCAAAGTGAGTCCACTGTTGTTTTTGTGACTTTATTATAAGTAATATAAATTTTCCAAAATTAAATTAAGTTGATGAAAATAAATGAAAAGCAAAATATGAGCATAATATTTTTCAGAGATATATTTAAATATAAATATTTTGTCAAGAATATTCAAATATTGACAAGGAAATTGATGAATCGAATATGGGAGTTAACATCCAAGAGGTTTGAAAAGGAGAAAAGAGCAAAATTTTTTCACCAACCCCCAATTGTTTCATTACCCCAAAATATTGCTCCTAAAAGATAAAAAAAAATGGTTTTTAAACTATGCTTATGGTTGTTTGATTTAAAACACATTTTGCGAGACAGTACTAGTAAGCTCTAAAAATTCTGTCATCAATGGCTAGCTGGTGAGTGGAAATGTCGCGCCTTGGTATAGTCATAAAAGTAATCTGAAAAGCGGAAAATTAAAAGCTATGTTTTTTTTAAACGCCAACTTTAAGTTACGCTAATTTTAAGTAAAGCTATTTTCATTTTCTTAAACTTGCATTTTTAGCGGTGTCCATTTTCTTACTCATTTCAAGGTACATCCAAAATGAAAAGCTCGCCGACTCAAAATCCTCAGGCGTTGCCAATATAAGTTTCTTTTATACTTTCTGTTAAGTTTTTAACTATAAATCAAAATTAAAGGTTTAAAGTTTAGCGTTAATCTTTATTATATTGTAAAGCAATCGCGTCATGCTAACTAATTATGCTAGATTTAATTATGAAGATATTTAGTTACAGTTTTGAAATTTTTAGGCGGTAAATATGTTACATTCAGTTTTTAATAAGTTGTAATTCTTTTGTTAAACTATCAATTTATGCAATTAAACAATATTCTGTAAATGTACTATAATAGTTATTCTTTTTGTACCGTAAACTATTTTAAATTAGAAAGAATTCGGGAATCTGTAAAAGGTTCATTTTATGTACTATCCGTTGCTGTAAGCAAGAAAAAGCAATGCAAAAGTTTTTCCATGGCTTTTTTTTCTTCCGGGTACCATCGACCAGCAGTTCCCAAAAGATGTTCCACGGAACTCTAAGGTTAGGTGGTAAGGTCATAAGGGTTCCATGAGTTAGGATTTTTTTTTTCTAACTAGAAATGATTTTTTAAATTTGTAAATAGGTTTGCATTCAACCAACTATTTATTATTTATTTAATAATTAAGTTATTATAATGAAACTTTTTATTATCAGTCAGGTTTCCGTCAAAAGTAGTTCAATCACTTAGGGTTGGAAAAAAATTGGGCACCGCTGACGTAGACAGTTGTAACTGTAAAAATATCCTAATGGATTTATCCGAAATTTTCAAATTATTTGAATTTTTAGTTCAGTTACAAAATGCTGTTGGTCTCTACTTTGTGATTAACTAACTCACAAACACATAAGGTAAGAAAATAATCATATTTTTTTTTCTTTTTTTTTTTCTTTTATGGAAGGATAGCATTTATAAGATTCCTTAGTGAGCTATGCCAGTTTTAATGTTTGAACCCTGCTAGCTGGTACAAAAATACCCCAATGTATTTTATTATGAGAAATTTCCTTTCCCTAGTTTTTTTTATTCGAATTTGAAGTTAGATAACGTTGAAAGCCAAGCAACAAGGAAAAGTGTTTATTGTATATTCTACGATGAAAACATCATTGAGTATCTATCTGATTTCTTCTAATTTATTATTAATTATTGCTGACTCATCTCTCATAGTCATAAATCCATTACTGCTGTAGATAAAATAATTAGATAATTGAAGAGGTACGACTCTTGACAATCTTTGCAACCCTTAGTCTGATATGAGTGAAGGAATGGTGCAGTCATCTTCTGCTCCTTAAGTTAGTACGATTTCCAATTTTTTTTTTTTTGGGGGGGGGGGACATATTCATTTTAGTTCGACTGTGCATTCTCTTTAAATGCTCTCATGGGAACTGGTTAACCACTTATGCTTAGTCTTCGGTGCAGTTTTTTCACTTTGTTCTTTTAGGGGCTTTTCTTAATGTCTCAATTTTCTTTAGTTATTTTTACCCCCACACCCCTAAGTTTTTAAGTATGATACTTCACAAAATCCCCTGCTCCTATGTCACAGGTCACCATATATAAGCATATGATAACATTTCAGAAACAAAACACATATTATAGATCATATTTCAAATTTTAGTTTTTAGTTCAACTGCGTTTTTTAATGACATTCGCAAGCATAACAGTAATTATTAGATGTGTGCTAGTTTTCGTAAAAATGTGAAAAATATAAACATAAATATAGCTAATTAGTTTAAATATTAGCCAAAAATGAGACATGTCACACTTGTTTTGCCCTCCCTCCCCTTTATCACAAACTGTTATAATTTACTTCCTAAATCCTAGAAAAGAGAAATCCTAGAAAATAGGCTGTCCAAACCATAAGTCAAATTTCCTTTTATATTTATGAATTTCAAGTATGTAAAGTAACTTAAAATACTAACGTAATCCAGAAAATTAATTTTATAATAAATCTAGAAAGTATATTTGAATTTTTTACTTGGTATTAATTGTTTTGTGTTGTCCGGTCTGTTACTGTCAGGTCTTTTAACAAAGATAATCATTTTTAAAAGTACTCAGAAGATGCGACCACTTTTTAATATTGCTTTCATGATTCAGTATGTGAGAATAATCATTTTAAAAAATTATCTTGAGATGAAAGTTTACTTTTGATTTTTTTTTTAGGATTTTAAAAGGTGAGTATTTTTTTTTGTCTGTTACCTACTTTTTAAAGTTAAATAGTGAAGCGTTATTAACTCAGGCTGCGTAGCATTTTTAAGAAGTGCTTATTTTCGATTTTCGTTTTTTATAAGCCCTTAACACTAGAAAGACGGAAACTTAGTATATACCTATATTGCCCGAAAGCAGTCAAAATGACTGCATCTTGAAAAAATAACTAATATGTAAAGAAATTTGTTTAAAATTAATTTTTAATATTATTTACAGTCATACAACAAGTTATTAATAAGTATTAACAATTAAAAAAACTTACTTCACTTGGAAAAAAATAATTCATTCATTATTTGTACATTTTAAGCAAATGAAAGTGGAAATCTTTTTATGTGTACATCTTCCGCAAACATACTTTTGACATTTTTCACATATATTGTTTGTTTTGTTTTTGTGGCAAAGTCATATTTGACAAATTTTGCGTTTGTTAGAATATGTTGTATTTGATGATGTTGCAATTGATCTTTGTGGGTCTCCATGTTCTGATGAATTTTCAGAATCTTCAGCCGGTGAAGATCGAACCCGCGACCCCCTTGGACTTGTGCCCACTGCCCTATCAACCAGGCTATCCTGGCTTTCCCAAGAAGTTAAAATGACTGTTTTGGGGCAATATAGGTATAGCACATATATTTTTACCAAAAATGACGGGGGGGTGGCAACTACAATGATTAATAAACGCTTCGATATGTCATAAAATTCTAATATGTCATAAAATTCTGCTTAATTTTCCCTTTTTGAAAATGAGATTTTTTTTTACCGTGTCGATTTTCGCTATGTATTATGCAAAAGCAAATTTCACATTGTTCTATTTTACGTTTTCACAATTCATTCAAACACAATACATTTCGGCGGTACCGTCGTTCCGTGCCGTATGAAAGCGCCAATCATTAATTTATCATGTTTGGTGAAATATTTGTTCGTCCGCATGTGTGTATACTGAACTGGATTCAGTGGGAATTATTCTTGCACTATCAAGTGCAACTCTGCTGCATTTTGCAAGAGACTCTCAATTTCAGGCTTCATTTCCTACCCTCATTTTTCGAACTGATTTTTTAATGGTTTCTAATGTAATCAAGAAAAGATTTTTTTTTTTTGTCAGAAACTAGTTGTTTTATCATGATCATGTAAAGTCTTAGCAAATTATTTTGCATTTTCTTAATGCATATAGTGCTTAAAAATATTTTTTGAGTGCTTAAAAAATACTTAAAATGTGCTTATTTTTTGTTGAAAGATTTGGCTACGCACGGACTCTAAAAACTGTTCGTTATATATAAAGTGGATCTCAAGCCTATATTTGAGCCATGATGTCTAAAGCGTAAAAAGTTTACAAATAATTTTATAAAAATCAATTAGCTAAAATTTTATTACGTTATAATGTATTTTTCAGTTTAATTATGCGATCCCCACAGGTCTAAATTAATCCTCATGTTGACTATTAAAACATGTATATGACATACTTTTTTTAATATTCAATATGACATATACACACGAATCAATTTGAATGAATAAGAACTATCTATTTTAAGCTTATTTTTAAATTATTTTCAGTTTCATAAATACAAACTTGGTGAAAAACACCGTACTATATATTTCTGTTGCTATCACACTTGTCCACTTTTTATATGGGCAACCGTTGCACTAATAAGTATCATTTTCAAGTATTTGCATTTTTTAAAACGTTTTAATACCACCAGCTAAAACATAGTGGTTAAACATTAACTTAATTAACTAAAAGATTTTCATAAAATCACACCAATGATGCAAAAGGGGTTATTAAATTAACATTGAACACATTGAGTTTCTCGGTCAGTATTCGATTGTGCGAAAGCAAAGATTTTTGAACGATGTCAATCAATTAACTATTTAAAAACTGCATCAATTTATTGTGATATTGCGAATATTACTCGATTAACACAACTATAAATCACATATTGAATTGTGAAAGTCCATATTGTACTAAGACGTACTGATTTTATTAATCAAATACTGTTAATTATGACTACACAAACCAACTCTTAAATGATGCACAAATTTTGAAATTTCGTAAAAAAACTTCTACATTTCTGGTATTAACTTAAACTAAATTTGTTTAAATTAAAGCTCTTTTTATAATACTTTTTGTCAAATAACTGCATTGTTCATTTTTAGTTTTTCCCTAACAAAATGCCACTCCAGCATTTTGACATTTTTAAAAACCTGCCGCGCTTTAAAGAAAATTAGCGAAGTAAGCGAAAGTTTTTTTCCAATTAACAGTGAATTACTATTTTTCTTATAAATACTAAATATATATGTTTCGTTTAAAATGATAAATACAGTTATTATTGATACTAACCGGTCAATACTAATAATAATCGCTTATTTTGGTCAAAGTGAGAAATATCGCAAATTATTCACATTAAACCGAATAATAACCAATGAAGTTTGGTTAATGTCATTAAACGGTTTTAATAGTATTGGAACATGGGTGTGCCTCTTGGTATATCTGTTACGGTTATAGGGATAAATCCAGTTATTATTAATACTAACCTGTCAAAATAAATAATTACCTCTTCGTTTGATCAAAATGAGAAATAAAAAGGGGAGATATCTGTATCGTGATCTGTGGCAGAATAATTACCGGGTCTAGGCAACTTCTCGGCAGCGGCCCGCGAGGAACTTTAAAAAAAAAAATAATAATAAAAAAAAAAAAAAAAAAAAAAAAAAAAATTTTTTTTTAAAATTCACAGAAAGGGACCAACTTGAAGAGCTCGTAGCCACCCCCGGGCAAACATCTGAATATTTTTTTCTTTCTAGATTAAAATTAATTTGGCGCCTTGGCGATTGTAGTTGGCTTGGCACATCACGATAGGGAAATATTCCTATAAAAACGCGAATGAATGACGTTGAACTAACTATATTGGTTATTAATTTTAACCAGCTAATGTGATTTCGCTTAAATTATTCACTTTAACCGGCTTATTTGGTTATTAATATTGACCGGTTAATATTAAAAATGATTGACTATTCATATTGATCGCATCATACGTTTACATAGATAAATATACATTTAGTTATGATGTTTTCATTTAAAAATGTATCTAATATTTCAAGGTTTGTTGATTAACTATATGGATGGCAAAAGAGGATAATGATAAATTCATGATCAAATTTCGTAATTCATTATTATTCTAGCCGTGTTTAGCTAATATTTTGCATACTTTATTAATCTATCACTTAAGTTTACTGAAAACTCGTACGTTTTAAAGACGTCATTCAGCGATTGCGTCATCCCGAAATTTATGTCGGATACTGGTTTTAATGCATTATATAATTTAAAGATAAAGGTGAGGGGAATCAGAAATAAAATGATTTTTTGTGATAATTGCCTGCCTACAAATTTTAGGATTCTCAAAAAAAAAAAAAAAAAGTTCTTTGATTGAAAGTTATTTTTGGGATAATACTTAGAGTGACGAAATGAGTGCAAAAATCATTTAATTCACCAATTCTTTCAAGTAGAGAATCATTTGGAATATTTGTTACCGTGAACAGTGGCCCCCATCCCCCCCCAAGCTCTTGGGCGCATTCATCCCCCCCCAAAAAAAAATTGCTAACTTCCCCCTTCCATGTTAGCTTTTTTTTATTTATGTACTTAAAAAAAAAACAAATTCTCTCGCCTAAATTCCCCCCCCCCAAAACTATTTGTTTTATTTAGTGTAAATTCTCCCCCAAGCTTTAAGTGGGCGCATCGTGCGCCCACCTTCCCCCCTGATGGGGGCCCCTAACCGTGAATGACCGAAATCAAGAGAAAGTCGACCTTCATCGGTCAATATCAATTATCACATAGTCGCTTTGGTGAATGTCCGAAATATTTGTTATATTCGATTTAATATTAATTTAATCCTTGAAATTATATTTTTCGGTATTTCAATATCTGCTGAGGATAGATTAGGAGAAAAATCAGTGTTCGGAGTACCGATTAAATGCGTACTGGGCAGTGGCACATGACCTTAAAAAAAATATTGATGTAGGGCATACCGGGCAGTGGCATTGAGTTAAAAAGAACATAGATGTAGGAGTTGCAGTCAGTGCCGTTCCTGGGGTGGCGAACGCCTGCGTGCAAGAATAATTTTGTGCGCCCCTATATACTATGCTTAAATTTTGATGATAAGGCCAATTGAGGTTTAAATTGAATAGTTTCCTTATAGACTAAAGTCACTTTAGTGTAAGTGTTTGATTATGAAAATGGGCGTAATAAAATAAAACAACGAAAAAATATAACAAAAAATTTATTTTCGACATCAAATAAAATAGACTATTAACGTACAATATAGGTCATAAATATCCATTCGGAAATTAACAAAAAATCTAATATAACTCAATTCACTCAACTGAGTGAATTGAGTTAAAACTCTCAAGCGGCGCTCAACGCAAACAAATCCGTTAACTTGAAAATGTGCAAGATCTGTCTAATACCTAATTATCAAATAACAAGGTAGTTTTAGAACATAACACGTCTTGCTTTTGCAGATGCAAGCTCATTGATCATTTCATTGTGATCGATGGCTTCACATATTTTATTTTCGATTGAAATAACAGCTAAATCTGAAAGCCTTTCCTGGCACATCGAAGTTCTCAAATAAGATTTTACAAGTTTTAGCTTTGAAAAACTCCTTTCGCCAGACGCAACAGAAATCGGTAGCGTCAAAAATATCCTTAATGCCGCCTCCGCCCGTAAGCCGAGTGCCGACACGCCGACAACAGATTTTTTGCATGTAAATTCCAGTGTAGAAGCAAAGTGTAGAAGTTACTTCTTATATTGGTTTACTGTTTCTTCCTGTAATCAAAGTTTACAGCTTTGCTGTAATTTGATTTTTAATAATTTGCTATAATTTGATTTTTTTCGAATAGTTGAATTTGGCGCCCCTTAAATTGGGCGCCTGCGTGCGGGGCATTCGCTGCATACCTGCCAGGAACGGCACTGAGTTGCACTCAACTAGACTTAGTATATATTTCAGACATTTCGTCGCTTTGAAACTAAACCGTGGTAACTCAAAAAAGCCAACCACCAATTTCGGTCATTCACAGTAACATTGACATTTTTTAAATTATGCATGACTTTTATGACAGGATTTAAGAATAGCTGTAATTATATTTTTTGTTGCATATTTATATTACTTTTTGAGTTATTTAGTGTCAAAGTTAAAGGTTTTTTCCTTCTTTTGCCTCGTGAAATTTAGTATAGCGAAAACAATTAGCTAGAATGAAGATCTTTAGCTGTTATATTATATAATTTTATAGAATATATAGAATATATAATTAGATTATATATTATGTAGAATATATCTTTCGCTAAACGTCTTTTTAAATTTCTAACTAGTTTCTGAGTAATTAAAATTTAAGTTTGAGTTTTTTTACGAATGAATATCAATTCGCTTTATCTTTATTTTTGCCGCTTCATCGTTACTCCGTTGAACTGAAAAGAGTTGCATCAAGTAGTTGAAAAGGGTTGGTGAGCGACAGCAAGCAGGGGGTGTAGCCTCTAAAATAATGAAAATAAGAGAACGCCAGTTGAGTTATTTTATGCCAAAGTTCTCGTTTTTTTCTTCCGAGGAGCGTAATTTAGTTTTAAAAAAACTAATAGTTGTAAAATTTTACTCTTTTGTAGATTTTGAACAGTACGTCTTGCTTTGAATTTTTGATTAGTTTTGAAGTAATTAAATTGCAAAGACCAATTCTTTTATAAACGAAAATTTTCTTCATAATTTTTTTTTCTTCATTCATTTATTTATTTTGCCACGTTACCACATTTTTAAGCTTTTTTGTGGATAATAGCATAAAAGATCAAATAAATACTTTATGATTAAAGAAAAGTTTTTACAAGTTTTTGTTCTAAATGGATTTAATATCTTCTCAAAATCAACTTAAAAACACCAGAAAAGATGCTCAAATCACACGTTTAATCAATTCATCCCAAACAGTAATATTTTAATCAAATTTGCTGATTTTTAAAGAAATATGAAATTTTAATTTTGGTCACTTTTTCTGAATGATGATGATAAATTTAGAAAAAATACTCACTTTTCTAGGTTTCAGAACATATTATGGGAGGAGGGATGATAAATATGAAGCACTAATCTTCAGTGCATTCTTAAAATTAGTTTTTAAAATGGAATAAAGAATATTTAAAAATCTCTTCGAATTTTCCATTTATTCTGAAGTATGTATTTTTCACATTCACCAAAATTGTCTTCCCACTTTTCTTTCTTGTTTGTTCGATTTCTGAGTTAATGAGTACATATTAAACTGAAGAATGTACCCCAGTCTTGTTATAAAAATGTTTAATAAATTGATGAATTGACAAAATGAATAAAATAGAGCTATATCTTAGTGCTTTACAATTTTTTGTAACAATTACTTATGATTTACAAGAATGTTATAGAAAAATTCAATTTCCTGTGTCAAAAATCTAAAAATATATTCGATATCAAATTAAATAACAAAAAGTATGCAATTTAGTTTCCATTTGTTAAACTAGATAGGATTGAATCTATTTTTGTTTATTTAATCACTAGAAAGCAATAAAAAAGAGCACTTTAAATCGTTAGTAGCGGATTAGCGAGCTAAGGTCGATCATCTCTCAGTGCTTTTTTTTTTTCGGTCCCTCCCAACATATCGGATGCTTTTCTCCTTATAACTCACATTAGCAATGAAAAATTGCTACTGTTTACCATTCTAATTGAGGATGAGCAAGTTAATTTTTTTAAATTTGATGTTTAGATTACAAAATAAATTGGTTGTTATTTCTTGTCCGTGCTTTAACAGGAAGTAAAGTACATTTTTTTCCACACAATATTAGTTTTTATAAAACGATTATTTGTAAGAACTAAGTTCATTCGATGTTTCGAAGCACACATCTCCATCTCATTTTCTCTTCTGCGTTGCAGCTCATTGAAGACAAAAATAATAGTTAATCCTTTTGGCAGTCACTGGAGAAAAGTAGTGTTTTTCTTCGTAAGATCGGATTATATCTTTGATATTTTACTAACGAACAACCGAATAGCATAAAGATCGAATAAAAAATATCTTTTTAATGCTTAAGTAAATATTTTGTTTGATCTTTGTTGTAATAAAGAAAAAAATTCTTCGTTTACTCTCTGATGCTTGGTCTAAGAGTTTCCTTGTCTTCTGGGTTTGCGCTATAAATATCGAGAATTGAATATTGATTGCCGAAACTCTGCTCTATTGAGTGTTCAACGACGGTTACGAAATAATGAAATTTAAATGCATTCATGATAGAGCGAAACCACGAGAATTGGTCCAAAATATCCTTTTTGCAATAAGACATTTAAAAATAAATAAATAAATCTGGAATTTTTAAATTTTTTCTTAAGTTAAAATTTTTTTAATGAGTATTAAAAAATGAATAAAAAAATAGTGAATAAAAAATAATGTAAAATAGTCTAGAATAAAAGAATATGAAACAAAAAAATTCATGGAAGACAAAAAAAAATTATATAAACAGTTTCATTATCATAATACATACCGTCGGTGAGCTTTGTATTCTCGATACTGCTAGAAATAAGTGTTAAAAGAAATGGAGGCAGCTCGAAACGCGTAATTAAAAAATAGACACAGCTCAAAACGCGTATTTTAAAAAAATGGACACAGCTAGAAACGCGTACTTGAAAAATCATCACAGCTTGAAACGCGCATTTAAGAAAGTAAACACAGCTCGAAACCCGTGTTTTTTTTTTTTTTTTTTTTTTTTTTTTTTTTTTTAAATGGACAAAATTCGAAACGTTGATTTAAGAAAGTGAACACAGCTCAAAATGTGTGTTTAAGAAACTGTTCGAAATGCTCCTTATTTAAACCCAAATTTAAAAACTAAACGAGGAATTTCGTAATTACTTTTCCTTTTTTAAACGCTTAACTTATTAATTACGGGCAAAGCGCCGTTCTCGGGATAAGTGTGGCTGGGTATATTACAAATGTAATTTTTCATAAATCTCTTATTCAGAACACTAAGCAATTAAGTGGTTTTAAAAATTCAAAATTCAAACGACGCCAATTTATTACATTTTAAGAAACGTTGACAATCTTGTAAAAGGAACTGTTTGTTTCTTCAAAAAAGACTAAAAAAATATACTGAGTAATTTTGACAAATGGACGACATCACTTAACAAATTTGTTTGGATTCCATAATTTGTTTCTCTGGATTAAGAAATCCTGATAGCCGGCTCAGTAACCTCTGTTTTGGATATTTAATTTAAAGTTACATTTTAGTTTGCTATGTAGAAACTTAAAATTAGTAAGGTGTGTAGAAAAATGTACAGGGATCGTAACGGTCTTTTAAAAAATTAACTTTCGATTATTTGTTCGAGAATTATTAACTGTTAAACTTGTTGAAACAATACTATACGGGTTGCTCTAGGCAGCAGGAATGCAACTACAGGGTAGAAACTTGGTATGTTAAAAAATGCCATGTTTGTATATGAACTTAGATTTTTTTAAAAATGAAATCTACTTTGTTCAAAATTATTGCAATTTTAAATGCTTTTTCTGCGAATTTTTCTCACTTTTCTAGGTTTATAATTATTATTTCGAAAGTAATTGTTAAACTTGTATTAAGTAAAAAGAGAAAAAAAAACTATTTTGGCTGATTTACTGACTGCCTGTTGAAAAATAACTACCTAGTTTAAATTTGGCGTGCTGATTTTGAATTTGACTTCTATTTTAAATTATGAAAGTAATAAAAAAAATTTTTATATTCTCTTTTTTTAAATTTTTTTTAGAAATTCAATTTGTTCGAAAGTTCTTGCAATTTTTTCATTAAATAACAATTATTTATCTGTTGAGTAGAAAAATTTATCTCGCGAATTTTCATTTTATAAATTCGCGCTTGTCAAAAGTAACAAAAAAATTATTAATTAAAAGAAAAGGTGAGAGATGTTGCAATTTATAAATTTTAATATTTCTATCGAAGTTTCTACAAATTCAAAATTGAGGAAAACTGTTTAAAATACGGGCTGTTGAATAATATTATCGTTTATATTGTTAACAAGTAAAATAACTTCTCATTTGTAACTTATTGTGTTACACATTCTGTATTCCTTAGTTTGTTTTCTCTAGTTATGTTGATTATGTTTTAAACACCGATATCCTTTTATTTCGTTACGTTTAAAATACTAATAAAATCTGATGACATAAGATTATAGCACGTATACATTTCCTAAACAAATGGATATTTTTTTTAATCTACTTTTAAGGGAAAAAAAGCGATGAACGAGGAACAACCTTGAGTGTATTGTGATTTAGATATATCGAAAACTGTTTTTTATTGATACAAAATTACATAACAGGAAAAAATATAGAGAAATATTTATTATATTTAAGGACATGTATTTTTTAGAAAAGGAAGAAAAATATTTTATATTTATTTTTAGTTATTGAATATAGATCATTTTTGTTTTGTTGTTCATAATTAGAATTATTGCTAGCGATTTTTATAATCGTTTCTCAATATATTTTATTGATAATTTTTTTTATGTGGAAGTTTTTTATATTGTTAATACATTTTATAAATTGATTTGGTTTGGGCAATCTATTTTTAGCGCGAAAAAACAATTAAATGAAAGCATCAAATGCCTTTTTTACGTTTTGCTCAAATGCAAAGCAATTATTAAAGAAATTAATAACTAAAAAAAAAATTTTTTGTAACATAAAATTAATATAAAATTTATTTTTAAAACAGTTTCTAGTTTCTGCATATAGATGGCGTTTTAATTCGAAATCATAGAGGAGTAAAAAAAAATTTTCAGTTAAGGTTTTAATAATTCTTTTTTCGTTGAAGAGAAATTCAATATAAAAAAATATATATTTATTTCTTGTCAAAAGTAGAAAAAATTGATGATCTTATATTGTTATTATCTCATATAACTTTATAAGTTTGAAGATAATAAAATTTTAGTTTAGTTGAAACCTTTACAGTGCTAATTACTTAAAATAATATACTTATTTTAATACAGATGGAGCCACTATTGATAAAGAGTTATGTGTTCTTAATATATCAGTCATTTAAAACAAAGTTTTATGTTTGAGTTTTTCATTTCCGTCCGTTATGAAAACCACAGTGCTGGAAAACTGGAATTTGGGAAAAATTGAAAGTCTGGATGAAGGTTGTAGCGAGGCTTAAACAAACTGTCATAATAATTGAACAAGAAAATATTAAAGCAAATGTTCACAACAATAGTTAATTTTTTGAAACAAATTTTAATTTTACATTCTTTTATCATTTTCAAAACAGTATAATCATAAATTTTAACACAGTATATAATCATAAATTTCAAAACAGTATATAATAATAAATTTTAGTTTTTCAGGGCCAATACGAACTATCCACATCGCAGCAGTTTCCTAACTTCAAGAGCGATTAGTTCGCAAGTTATTCCAATGATTACCTAAAAGTATTTAAAATATGAATTTATTGTTTTTGGAGCTCTATCATAATCGGTTTTTGCAAAATATGGGAGGAAAGGCTCTTGATATAAATATTTTTTTCATTAGCTTGTTATTTTTATGTATTAAAGTTATTTAGAAACATGGGACCTGGTGGATCAAAATTACTATTAATGCGATTGTTTTAAAGTAAATGTTGTTCGAAAACGGTAAAAGTGACAAAAAAAAAAAAAAGAATTATAACCCTTAATTATTATTTTATAATCCCTACAATTGACATCGAAAAGTTTCAAGTGTTGATATTAATCTTTTTCTAGCTTTAATTTCAATTTTTGAAAATTGACTTAAGGAAAAAACTAGAATATCACATCTAAATTACAAAAATGCCTACTTATAAATATTTTTGCTCGCTTCATCAGAAAAAATAAAAGCCATTTTACCATCCCTGAATAACTTTTGATCTAGCAGTCGGATTCGATTGTTTAGTAATTCCTTAATTCGATTGTTTAGTAATTCCTTAAATATGCGACTTTGAAATTCGATTTTTCGGGATCTATTCGATCGATTTTGCAATTTGCAAATTACATTCTTTAAAATGACGTAAAAATATTTATAATTTACAATTCAGAATTTTTTCGACTGTTATTTAAAAAAATAATAAATAATATTTAATTATTTTTTTGGTTAGAATTATCATTGGATATAAGATTCTTATAATTGTGTGCAAAAATATTTAGATTTGCTTAAAACATTCTTAAAAAATCGAGAAATGTGCAAAAATGAAATTTGCATTAAGGGGTTCGAACTTTGGACAGCTCTTCTAATCAAATTATGGGGATTATATTTCCCAGGTTGCTGCTACTCTCCTTATTTTGAGAATAAGAAATCCAAATTTGTCGGAAGAAAGGTAAGTTTATTCAGAAAAAAGTACTTTTTGTGTCTGATTTGGTAACTTCAAATATTTTCTGCACAAATTAATTAGCACATTTTTGGACATCCTTGTGAACCATTAAGAGTGAGACCTAGTACGTGAAAATTCGATCACTAGATTATAAGTTATTCAGGTGTACCCTTCTTCTTCTACTCTGTACATTTGGTTCGAAGATTACCATCAGTGAGATACATTTCAGTTCAGGTATTTACGATTCCTGGATTTCTGTATCAGTCTCTGGATTCGGTTTTATTTTATAACCGCCATTGAACAGGCTTGTACAATTTGAGTTAGCGAAATTCCTAACTCCGGCATCCTTGTAATTTTAAACCCAATCCTAAAAGGAACTCTTGGATCTAGTAATGGGAGAAGAGGAGGACTTTTTGATAGCCCGCATTTGCGTTGCATTGAGAGGAAAAATAATAATAAAAGAAACTCCCACGGTTAGCCTAATGGCATGGGGACTCTGAACCGTGCTCTGTCAACCATTAAGGATATTTTACGTCAGCAGTGCCGTCGATGCGAGTTGGGTGTGGAATTTGTATCAATCAGCTATCGTCGGGATTCGAACCCGGTTCACATCATTGGGAGGCGAACGCTCGAGTACTCCCCCGGTCACCGACTCATTAGATTATAGAAAAAGTGGTGCAAAGTTGCCCACAGAGGAAAGTTTCTTCTCAGTGGAAAGCTTGTCTCTTACAGTGCATTAGTTTCTTCCAGATAAAGTAGGAAAAAAAACTCTTTTTCCAGAAAAAAAAATTTAATAAAATTTTAAAAACATAACTAAATAAATTAAAAGCTAATTTTTTTGAGTTTCATAATTGGCATTTAGTTTAATTCGTGGTATTTTATGATATTTATCATGTCCTTTTTAATTTGATTAAAAAACAAAAGCAAAACTTGAAATAAGAATTAATTTTAATGAATTTCTTAAGAAATTAAAACTAGTTTCTTTCAATGTCTTTTACAAAGGTGTAGAGTAGAAGAGGTTATAGGAAAAGTGGTGCAAAGTTGCCCACAGAGGAAAGTTTCTTCTCAGTGGAAAATTTGTCTCCTACAGTGTATTAGTTTCTTCCAGATAAAGTAGGAAAAAAACTCCTTTTCCAGAAAAAAAATTTCAATAAAATTTTTAAAAAAAATTTAATAAATAAAAAAAAAGCTAATTTCTTTGAGTTTTATAATTGGCATTTAGTTTAATTCGTGGTATTTTATGATATATATCATGTCCTTTTTAATTTGGTTAAAAAACAAAAGCAAAACTTGGAATAAAAATTAATTTTAATGAATTTCTTAAGAAATTAAAACTGGTTTCTTTCAATGCCTTTTGCAAAGGTGTAGAGTAGAAGAGCATTCCCGCAACAGTACCTTGTGGGCCAGGGGATTATGGAGGTCAAAGCCAAATTTTATAATTATGTAAAAAATTTATGAAATATCATAACCCATTTTCATACACACAAATAATAAATCACATACTATTTATAATCACAACAAATACCATATAGCATATGTAATAAATAGCACATTTCATAATCAAATATGAAACTATTGGTATCTAAGACTGTATTAAAAAAACTTTAGAGAATATGATAACAGTATTTCTAAATCGAAATATGCTTTTATCGAAATATACTAAATACTCTTAATACAGATTTTGTTTTTATATAATCATAAAATTATTTATTAAATATATTTAAAGGATAAACCTAAGAAGTTTTAGTTGCAAAATTTTACTCACAAGTCACTGAATTTTTATTTACAAATTACAAAATAACACACAATTTTAAAAATATAATACATTTGTAAACAACTTAAAAGTTTTTTTATATATTTTTATTCTGAGAATTATGAAAAATAAGCATTTTAAGTAGCATTTTTTAAATATAGGGCATTTATTTTGTTAAAACAAAAAAGCATGTTTAGTTTTTTTTTTTTAAACCATTAAATTAGAAATAGTATAGAAAATTCCTTTATGGGATGTATTTTAAAAGAGTATATCTGTGATAGTAAGTGTAATTTAACTTATAAAATGCAATTAATTCTATCTTTGAGTAATTATTAAGTATTAAATTTCCATAAAACAAATATCTTGTAAATTAAAAAATAATAAAAGCACACATAACTTTTCTAGCCATGCATATATAAATTTATTAGAATTAGAATAACAAAATTTCATAACTAAAAATAAATCATAATCGTAGGTTACATGGATTTTAATATTTGTATAAGAATATGAAGGAAAAAAAAGCCTTTTTTCAAAAATAAGTAAGAAAACTTTTTGTTGTGATATTTTAAATTTTTGGTTTAAATTTAATGTCATTAGTGTTCGGCGTGTTATAACAGTTGCTGGCTGCTGTCATTAAACCTAACATTTATTCTAGTGAATTTTTTATTTTATTTAAGGGAGTTTTTTTTTTTTTTTACCCCTTTGACGTAGTTGGGTCACCGGTGTCCCTTATATATATATTTTTTCTTAAGCTTTAATTACAAGCAAAAATGCATTTGGGTATCTTTTAATTATTAAAAAATAGTCTAATAAATACTAAAAAAAATCTGTTAGATTATCGGAATATTATATTTGTAGAAAAATATAAAATCCAAAAAAGCAAAAAAGAAAGAAAAGTTAATTTTTATTCAAAAATTTATTAATTGATTTTGTAAATTAAAGAAATTTCATTGGTGAATAACTGTTTCTCTTAGATTTAAATTTGATAATAAGTGCGAATTTGAAAAATTAACATGCTGTATTGTTTGAAAGTAAGTCGTATTTGAAATATTTTACCTTTAAAGTTGAAAAAGGCACCGGCTTTTCATGCTGTATTTCATACCCATAATTTATTAAAATGCTAAACATAATATTTTTAACTTATTTTGAACTAAATTAATACAAAGCAGTGAAAATAGTATGAAAAATTCTGCTTTAAAAGATTAAGCACTTCGCTTTAATTATTTATTATTATTATTTTTTGCGTGGGTGTGATGTGTACAATGTGTCGATACTTGTGATTCTAAAAGATATAAGATATAAAGATATTAGTCATGATGCTAGTCATGAGAAGAGTTTTATCTCGAAGTTTCTAATAGACATGTAATGATATTTTAATGATGTCAAAAATAATTTCAGAAAGAAAATTACTACAATATTTACTATTACATTTCACATAAGGTTTTGTTTTCCTAATCATTCTGGAACATTTTTTCCTGATACTTTTGCATCAATTTTTCAATAACATTGTGAATTTTTGCTAATCCAAAACAATCACTTTATTTTTAAGATGTTTCATTAAAGTGAAATAACAAAGTTCGAGTGGTTTGTGATAATATAGAATTATTAAATGAAATTAAGTCATACTTAATTTGTTTTTCGAAGGCATCAAATTGTAGGAAAATTCTACAATCATTTTCCTGTTAGAAATATATGTGTTACGGTTAAAGTGTAAATCCGGTTATTATTAATACTAACCGGTCAATATTAAAGTCTTTTAGTCAAAGTGAGAAATACCGCAAATTATTTACTTTTAACCGGTTATTATTAATAATAACCAATGAAGTTTGGTCAATGTGATTAAACTGTTTAATCGGTCAAAATTAATAATAACCGCTTTTTATGGTTAAAGTGAGAAATAAAATCGCGAAAAAATGACATTGATCAAACTTCATTGGTTATTATAATAAAATACAGAAATACTTAAATACCTAATTTTAGGCATATTTTAAACTAATTTAATTGTGTCAAAATCTTACTTAAAAGTTTTTGACGCTTCTGAATTATAAATAATTAAATGAAGTATGTATTTTATGGATTTTAACTTTTATGAATATTGATAGTGTACGTTATTTCCGCTATCACTCTATATGTTTAGAATTTTTACCTAATTATAAGAAATTAATATATAATCAGAAAAAAGATAAACATTATAAAAAGTTGATATACCAACCAGGAAAGCAAGATTGAAGACATCAAACTCTTTCTATTTTACAACAATACAAAGTAACTGCAGTTTTTCTGCAGATTCATCAGAAAGTATACTTCTGAAACAATGACTGCATAATTACTTCAAATTTACTACAGAATAACCACGGACTTATGAAGTTTCAGTTTTTCTATATTTATGATTTTAAAGTGACCTCACTTAAACTACAGTCATTTTGTAGACAATAGCTAAAAGTTTTTTCGAAATAAATTACTGAGAAATTACTTCACATTACCCGCAAAATAACTGCAGTGTTTTTACAGTTAAAATCTGCAGTTAACTCAAGAAAAACTACAAAATTACTTCAGTTCTGTAGAAAAACTGCAGTTTATTTTTAGTTGTGTCCTAATAATAACCGGCTAATGTAATAAATTCGCTCAAACTATTCACTTTAGCCGGCTTATTTGGTTATTATTAATATTGACAGGTTAGCATAAATTAATAACCGACTATTTATATTGACCGTAACATATACATTCTAAGTAACTTTCAAATTTCAGACTACTTAAAGTCTTTTAAATAATTTGCTGCGCTAAAGGTGTTAAGAACAGAGCTAGGTCTAAATCGATCTATCGTGAAATACTGAAATTTAAATATTAATATTGAGTGAGAATAAATTTTTAATATTTTAAAAATTTTCACTTTATATCTTAAATGCCATATTTTAAAACGACTGTCGAATATATGATAATTATTGATAATAAAAATTTTGTGTTCATTCAACAGCTGAAGAAATTTCTGTGAGAATTTGAAATAAACGAATGATTATCAACAAGATAATCTAGCAAACAATATCACCATCGATGAATATCAAATACAAATGTATCTTGTGTATTATCGATAAAGATGATTATTTATTACTATATTCATGATCGTTCATATATCACAATTGAAATTAGATTTATCAATGTAAAAATACAGGTAGTTTGAAAAATATTGTGATTCATACTTAACACATGATCTGAGAAATTTTCGTACTTCCTAATGATGCATCGCAATATTAAAATTCCTATATCGCCCAGCAATATGCATTTTGATCAGACAAAACCAGCCTTGGAAAGTAAGAAGTGAACAAAATTTGAATTGAAAAAAATATTTTTTAAAAAGTAGCAAATTTTTGAAAATTTAAATTTAATCTGTTTCTTTTTTTTTTTTTTAAATCATATTAGCAAATAGAATAGGTGTTTCAAGGTTAGTTAATTTCCCCACTCTTTCTCTCCGTTTCCATGATATCCACCAAACTTGATTTTTCCTAGCGGCAGTACGTTATTTTTATAATATTATAATGTAAAATTATAGATACCCCTTAACTACCTAGTGAATAAAATGAGTAGCGTAGCGCCATGTCACTTCGTAACCAAGGCAACGAAGGTAGAAAATCTGACCTAGAGACGCCAATTTTAATTACAATGATTATAAGTGGATATAATAAACCGTGACGTTGGGAGCTGAATTGCAAATTCGTTCTCTATTTCCCCCCTTTTACATAATTATAACAATAGTGATCTACTTCGAGCTATTCTTGAAAGTGCCTAAAAGTTTTAAATGCAATAGAGAATAAAACGTGTTAAGCCGTGGCTCGGGCCGAACACGGATTCGGGTTTGTTATCTATTTTCGAGTTCGAGCCAACTTCAATCGTGATAAAAATTTTATACACTTTCAAACTAAACAGATTTTAAAAAAAATCTCTTTGGTTCTATTATTAAGTTAATATGTAAAAAATAAGTGTAAACAATTTAGAATTATTTAGTATCATGATTCAAAATTACAAGACGTGGCTTATAAGACGTCTAATTACTCCTGAAAATATTATGTAAATTATGTACCCATTATCTATGTTTCTCAGTAACCTCCATCTATCTCTGTACTTGGCTGTAACTAAAAAATTTAAAAACATATTTTGAAGTTCTTTTCAAAATGTTCTTTTATTGCGACGTTGGGTTTTTTTTAGACTTCATTAGAAAATTTGATCTTGTATCAATTTTTTTTTATTATTTTTTTTTTACAAGTTTCAGAGGTTGCGGAGATGAGTCATTTACCATACTCTTTTTCGAATAGTGACCAGCATAATATTTTACTAGCATAATAATTTTTTTTTTGACAAATACTAATACTTTTTCTTAATCGTTGAATTATTATTTTTTTAAGCTTTTAAATTATTGGTTGTTAATATAACGAGAAAATTTTGAAAGCATTAGTACATTCGTGTAAGCATTAGTACATAGTGTTTAATTATATGTTGTAAAATAATCAAAATCTGAATAAAAAAAGGTTGGTATTAAATCTTACATAGTAGCACACAGAATATTCATAGAGAAAATTGAGATTTGTCTGCTACAACCACCAGAGAATAGATATTTACATTTAAAATTTACAAATGTGTGTGTAAATATTTTCGTCCAAAATGAGTGAGTGGTTTCAAAAAGTTAAATCGGATAATTTCCTCGAGAAAATTTCTGATACGCACATGCTAAATTATATTCACAAAATACAAAAAATGAAATAAAATAGAGCTACGTACACGATTATTTTTGCATTAGAATAAATATTCTCTTGGGTGCAAAACCTGAGAAAAATTTTTTTTTGCACCGTTGGTATGCTAAATTTCACAGATACGAAGAAATTAGGTTTTTATTAACGAGAAAAGTATTTTAAACCCATATTGATTCTTTACGAAAATTGTCCGCAAAAAAATGACAACTAATATAGTTTAGTTCGCGGGCCACAAAAAAAGGCTTCGAGGGCCGGATGCGGCTCCCAGTTGGAAACCCCTGGTCTAGATCAATGATTCCTGATATTTCGCCAATGGAAACCTAAATGATTAACTTTCTTTCGACGGAGCCTTAACTTAATAAGGACAATTTCGAACGAATTTATCAATAAAGGACATTATTTTTTTTTTTTTTTTAAAAACTTAAGAAAAATGAGAAAAAGTTAGTTTTTATGTCCGACACACACAGTGAAATTCGAAGTCATAGAGCCAAGGGCGCCGGCGCCGGGGTGCATTTGCACCCCCCTGGCTTTTTTTCTTAAACAATTAAAGAGATACAGAAAAACAATTTTGTTATAAAAAATTTTTATTAAAAATATTTTTATTCAAAAATAAATAATTAAGTAATTATTAATACATAACAATTAAAAAATTGTTTAATCAAACAAGAATTGTAAACGTCTTGTTTGCTATCCAAATCTGTTTATAACTTTTTCAATGAATTCTGAGTCATATTTGATTCTTTTCTTATGCACACTGAGCATGCACAAACTTGGCAGATATCTAAGCTATATTTTTAAACTTCATTTAATAAAATATAAATAATATTATATTTTCTATTAGTTATTTAGTTTAACAAAGGTGTATAACACAAACTGACTTCTCACAACTGTAAAACTTCATCAACACAATAAATGCCAATGTTAAGCTTACACAAACAGGTTAGTATACGAAACTACTGTTTGTAGTTATTTGTGTTTCAAAGTCTGTATTGACTGAACTGTATTGATGGCGCTGTAACAGCGCCATTAATACAGTTTCTCGTGTGCAAAATTTGCAAGTACAAGAAATTCGTACTTTTTTTTAAATATCTTGTTAACAATGAAGAAATGTATCTTGAAAAAAATTAACAGATGAAAGTATATATGTAATAACAGATTATTTTAATATTTTTTTTTGGGGGGGGGGGCAGTTTGTTAGTTTGTTTAGAGGGTTGCACCCCCTTTTATATTATTCCGCCGGCATACTTGCATAGAGCTGTATCTAGTTTAGTTATAAATTTGTTTTTGGAGTAATACAGTCAAACTCCGCTATAGTGAACCCTTAAGGAACCGAAATTTCGGTTCACTATAACCGGGAGTTCACTATATCAGTTACGCAGCAATTTAACTAATGTTTCCCAAACTCCTCCCTTTTATTACACATTATTCAAATAAATGACTGAAAAATATTACGTAGTAGCAAAAAATGTGTTATTTTTTATTACTCTTCGTCTTGCATACAAATAAAATTAGTAATCTTTAGCTGATGAGCAATCCTCAACATCAGAAATGGAAGCACTTCCCGACTCTGAGATAATTTTTCCTGAATTTCTTTCCGCTTTTTAAACCTGTCTAACCTGTCATTCGAGCACATAAAAGTAGTCGCACAAAATCGCTTTGCAAATTCATCGACATTTGTCCAGATACTGGAAGATTGCGGCTTCTTTGAATGGTGAACCACTTCAGTAATGCTTCTTCACCATCCTTGTGATCTGCTTTTCTCAACTTTTTTCTACCATCTGAATTTTTTTCATGAGCAGAAATTATTAATTACCTATTTTTTCATATGTTACAAACTGCAGATTTGGATAGTTTACATTCCCTGCAAATATCAGCTTGATTTCATCCATTTTTAATTTTTCTGATTATGCCCATTTTATCATCAATGGAGAACGTTTTACGTTTACTGCTCGCCATAGTTAAATTTGAGACACTTGTTTGCAAGCTTCTTTTAACTGAACTGAAAGCAAAAAGAAGTTGAATTGAGAGGCTTATCAACTCATATTAGTGTCCAATCCTTTGACCAATAATGAATAATTACTCATTACCTCTGACAGAAAATGCATATTGATCCCACTGATACCTTACAGGTGCATCATCTGCCAGGGTTGGGGGTTGGTAACATCTGCTTGGTTTGTTTGTTGGGAAAGTGAGCAAACAAGAAAAAATGCTTATCGCTGCATTCCTCTTTATAGATGGTTTTAAAAATATATGTATTTATTTTGAAGTAGAAATTTCAAAATTATCACAAAAAGATGAAAAAAATCACTCAAAGACAGAAAAAAGTTCATTTTATCCAACTTCCTCGCTTTTTTGGTTCACTGCATCCACAAAAAATAACATTATACGTGTGTATAGCAAGGCACGGCACCGAACATTTAGGTTCACTATATCCCGGAGTTCACTATAAACCGTGTTCACTATAGCGGGGTTTGACTGTATATAGTTGTAGCTGAAAATGAATAAAATAAACAGGATTATGATTTTTTTCAATGAAAACTATAAAGAACTGCCTTAAACGTTAAAAATCGTTATAATTAATAATATTACTTTATTAACAAATTTGGTTATTTTTACATGAAAATCCCGTTAGAGAGATTGAAAAGTTTTTATAAATTCATGGTCTTAATTTAATGTTATAAGAAAAAATATATTTGTTAAAAATTATCATTTCATTCACATCAGCATTTTACCTTAAACAAGATCATAAGGGCAACCGAAATATGAAGTAAATAATGGATTGTTGATTGGATCTAACGGTAATTAAAGGTTCCTGGTTAAAGCAAGCGTCCTAATTTTCGGAACCCTTTTTAACTCTTTCATAGAGCCCTAGGGTTCCGCCGAACACCATGTGGGAACCGCTACTCTAGATTAACTTACATTCCAGCTATTAAGAACATTGAGTACGTTCTTATGAAACCATGATAAATTATATAATATATATCAACTTTCTCATTATTGTCCTTTTCAAATCAAAATTTATATTTCCAAGATTTAATCCAAAGAACGTTATTAATGCAATCCCGTGACCCGACATAATTTCAATTGACGTCAGAACACCTTTTTTTTTTTAAAGGTCAAACACGAAACCAGACTAGACTATTATCATGAAGAGAGCTAGGAGCATGATCTCCTCATGTTGAGGTTCTCTTCTAGGTTACTGTTTCTGTATTTTTCTCTTGAATTCCTTTATTTTTATTGGAATAGAAAGTGAGTTCTGTTGCACCGACACAAAACTCTCTCATTTGTTTTTTTTTTTTTTAGTTCTTGTTTAATTTAAACCGACATTCCTGGTCATTGACTGGTGTTGGGCATAAGCCTTGAAATATATATTAAAGCAAAATTCAAAATTAAAATGGTTCGAGCAAAATACCGAATTGAAATTTAATTAGGAAGGCATTAAATAAAAAAAATTACTACCAATTAATAATCAATAAAACGTAATTTAACTCTTAATTTAAATAACTACACAAATATAAGAGTTGGCCTTAAATTTGCTGCAATGGTTTCAAAAGAACCGTGGTAGCTTAGGGGATAGGGCACTCGTATCCCAATGAGGTGCTCCGGGTTGATGGCTGGTCGATATGAATTCTGCACCCGACTTGCACCGTAGATAGTGCTGATGTCAAATATCCTCAGTGGTAGACGGATCATATGAATTAGAAACTAACCATATAACGTCGTGTAATCATATTCCCACCCTGTAACGCTAATGCGGGTTACTTCCATCAAAATGTCCTCCACGAAGGCAAATTTCACCCACTACTTGATCCAAGAGTTCCCTTGTCTTTTGATTGAGTTCAAAATTACAAGGTTACGTAGTCGAACATTGGTTGTTGTAAACTCAAAAATTGGGTCGGCTGTTCAACAACGGTTATAAAATTAAAAAAAAAAAGATTTTAAAAATATAAATTGAATTAAGATTTACATGAATGTCCACAGGCAGAAAACCTTTAACATGGTAACGGAAGCTGCAGATTATTACAGCAACTTCAGATTTTTTTTCTAAGTTTTTTTTTTTAATATTTTAAAAAAGCTAACGAACAAATAAGGAAAAAAAATTTTAACTCGTTTTTAAAGCTAAGCTTTTTTCCTGTGAAAATTAAAAAGGTGAATTGAAAAAACACCGCAATAAACAAAAAGAAAAGATTTTTTTTGTGTTGCTTGATTTCAGATTTAATTGTATTCATACAATTATTTTGATATCATTACCACGCAACCATGACCGAGCACCTAGTCCCATCTTCAGAGTTCAATCTTTTAAGGGCCATAGTAGGAATGCAACGTAATTTTTACCCTGGTCAGACGACGTGGAGAACGCTAGAGTTGGTACCAGTCTTTAAACTTCCACACCATAGGATTTTCAGCTAGAGATTTAATGTGCACCTTGCAGCGGATGCACGCCTGTCGGCCGGATCCAACTCTCCAAACAGCGGTGCGAGCGAGGCCTTAACCGAATGTGCCGCTGCACAGTGGGCCAGCATCCAAGGTTTCGTGGCTAAAATCAGTATTTCGATAAAATTTGTTTCAAAATTTGGGTTTTTATTAATGGGTTTTTATGTGCAGGTAAATTGTTGAATTGAAATTTTGAAATACACTAAAAATACCGAAAAAACAAAACAAAATGGCTGCTGAAATATGGCGAGCAAAAATGACAAAAATAATATAGCACGTTTAACTAATTAAATATAGCTATGGAAATATAATAATTTTCGTAATTTTATATTAAAAATGAAAAGCAAATTATATTTCCGAAGTAATATTACAAAATAACGCGAAAACATGAAGAAAAAAAACATAATTTTTGTTTTTTGGTATATTTAGTCCACCTTTGCAATTCGGGCAAAATGGGGCAGGTTTTTTCGAGAGAAGAAACATCAAAGAGGACAACAAAAAAAAGTTTAACTAATTACCTCGTGGAACTTTTGGAACTAAGTTTCGAAAGTTATTCAAACATTGTAAAATGTCAAATGATAAGATATAAACTATAAGTTTGTCAAGAGTATTAACTAATCCAACAAATTGAAAATTTTACTATAATTTCAGACTAATTACTCTGATAGAAATGTAACAGTAAGGTGAATTTCCTATACATATTTCTGAAATAAAAGTTTAAAAGTTACATTTAAAATAAATTTTTTTAACACATTTTTCATTACATTGTACTCTCGTCGGTCCAAAAAGTACATTATAATGTTTGGAATGATTATGAATACTTAATTTGGGCTATATTAAAACTGCCTACACATATTTTAGTTGAAAATTTAATTTTGACTTTTGGCTCAAGATCATGGTCTTCCGGCCCACATTGAGCTGAAGCGCGCTCAATTGAGTATCATTGTATACAATTTAACTTAGATTTAAACATCATAAAATTTTATGAATAATTTTTAAGTGCTTTATATTTGCAGATTTTACTCTGCACATGCTAATATTAAGTGACTTTTTTCAATAATAGTCTGTTTCACTGCTTAAAAATTGCAGACTAGTTTTGGATTTATAAAGATGGAGCTGTAGATTCACTACTTAAATTCTGCTACCTGGCATCAATATTTAATGGAAGAAGAAAAAAAAAACATATTTTTTGTTGACCAAGTTAATAAGTTCTCATTTTATTCTTAGTCATTCTTCTAGCAACTACGAGACAAACTATGAAAAGTGGGCCCAAACCGAACTTCCAACCTCCAAATTGGCCTGTATATTATATAATACAGTATAATATCCCCTTTAACTCCCTTGCTGATCACAAAGAAACTAAAGAATCATGCAAAACCAGGGAAAACAAAAAAGAGCTTCCCAAAGTTGCCCTTATTGATTTTATGGATGAAAATGTAACAAAAAAGTAGGTTTAGTTATTATTTTTAATGTTTAATGTAACAATGATAAAAAAAAATTAAATATGGTTCTTATTATTTTGATTTAAAATAAAATTACATAAAAACAAATATATAATCAATTTCTACTTATTCTTAAAATTTCTGAGTTTCAACATTCATAAAAACAATACTTTAAAAACAACGATTATGATTCGAAACTCTGATAAAGCTGTTCAAAACTGATACTTACATTTTCTAAAATGTATTAAAATGTGGTTTTCCAAGGTCGTTGATTAAGAATGTAACGTTAGGAATTCAATATCAGTAACACCTGATTAAAGTGTATAACAAAAAGTCACGATCCATCTGCGGAAAACTTCTAACCGTTTTGTATGGATAATGCATTAATAATAATTAAAATATTGTGTGAATGAATTATTTTATATGTCTCTTCATACGTTTTATAGACAAAAAACATTGATGATTGGTTATTTAATTTCTTGAGTTTTGGTCAGTTTTTCCGAGTTCCGACAAATGTCAGTCTGCTTTTCGTATAGAAACATCAGAGGTCGACAGGTGCTTGCCGTGTGCAGAAAGTCCCGATATTTTGCATAAAACTTACGAAGGCTTAAAAATATTTTTAAGCTTTCAGAATCTTTTTCAGTGACGAAGTGAAAAGTTTGGTTTAAAGTTTTCTCAAGAACATTGCTGGGAACTAGTATGACATTGGCATGCAAATAAATAAATAAATAATAAACTGTTTGCAAAGTGCATCGATCGAACTAACGATAAACGGATTTTTGTATAGAGATGTCTAAAGCTGACGGCACTTTACTTACCTAAACTGAAACCCCATTAATGATCAATGAGTTACAGATGCAACCAATAGGAGTACATTTCTATTGGGATAGGATAACTAACCGTCCAATATGAATACTGCAAACGAAAATTAATTGAATGATAGTGAATCTAGTTCAGCCTCTAAATAGGACGACATCTCTATTTTTTTTTTTAAAAAATCGTACTGAGTTTGACTAGGCGCGTTAACCTAGTAATTATAATAAGCAGCAATGTTTGAAATTTTTCTCTTTAGTTTTTGCGTAAAATTAATCTTTTCTAAACGATTAAAGAGGAACTGAATTTTTCTAAAAATAGATCAAACGTATTAAGACTGTTGCGTTGTGCCATTGTCATTAAAGTAATTTTATTATTCCGATAAGTTTCGTAAAAAGTCACGATATTTTTCTTTAAATGAAATGAAGAATTTAGTGAATTCAACTTTAAGACCTGTATTTAATGAAGTTATATGGTTCCCACAACTTCTTTTTTTCTTGGAAACCTCATTTCCTTCTTAATTTAGAATGGCGAATAAATTCTTTAATTTGGGAATCTTGAATTTAACCCTAACATTTTTAGTGTATTATCGTTCATTGGTCCTTCAAGATTCATTTAAAAAAAAACAGTCCTCCGCACCGAAGAATAAAATGAGAACCACGTGGTCCATTGACGTCAATCGCCTGTCAGTCAGGGTCAACTTAAGGCCGCAGTATGTTTGTGTAGTTCAATTTAGTTTTTCTTCAGAGTTGATGCAAAGTCTCGATGAACCGTTGCCAAATAAAGCAAGATCAATTAATTTATATTTCTACAATTAAAATATTTTTATTTAAAAAATAGATGCGTTTAAAATAAATTTGAATCCAGTTTTCGTTCGGAGACTCCTACTCCCAAGGTTCTTTCTCTAGAGATGCACTTCCTCCTAATAAAGATCTATGGAATGGCTGTCAAAATCGGAAGATAACGTATTCATTATTCTTGATAAGTTTTTATAGCCTTTTTTTTTTATTGGTAGAATGGATATCACTTTGGAACTGCGTATAAGGTACTTCTCTAATTTGATGGGTGTGCTTCATGGATATGCAATATCCGTCGTAGATCGTTAGTTTACATTTTTGAGTATGCAATGCAGTCATTCAATGAACGTTGTTACATAATGTTTTTAGAAGAGATTTCCGTATCGTGATCTGTGGCAGAATAATAGCCAAGTCTTGGCAACTTCCGAGCACCGGCCCGCGAGAAACTAAAAAAGAAACATCACAGAAAGGAACCAATTCGAAAGGTATAACTCGTAGCCACTCCCAAGCGAACATCTACATTTTTTTTTTTTTTTAATTGCTAGTTTAAAATCTATTCGGCACCTTGGCGATTGTAGTTGGCGCGACAGATCAGGATGCGGAAATATCCCTGATGTGTTTACTTTTAATATTGAGGTTTATAAACAACTGAACAGGAATTGCTTGCTATTTCAGAATTAAGAAATGTTTCTACTAGCGATATTGATATTTTAATATCCAGATCTATCGTCGGGGAATATTTCACGATCGATAATAATCAAAATTTAACGTAGTGTTAGGAAATAATATTTAACAATAGTTGGCACTATTGAAATTGGATATGTTGTGACTTTCGTAGAATATCAATATTTTAGTACAATTTTAATGTAGTGGTCGTATCGCCAAAAAATATTGATATTTCGCAATTTACGGCAATCTCAAAGTCTTAACGTCCTGATATATCAATGTTTGGCAGTATTTGAAATTTTAATGCAACGACATATCGTAAGGATCGAAAGAGTTGGTGTTTCACAATAATTGCGGGGTTTTTTTTTCTATTCAACTAATTTAAATTATTCAGATTGGTCAATATTTACGTAAAGACTGAAACTGAAATTTATCAATTCTCGCGATTATATCATTTTCAATAATTGACATTACTGATACTAGAATTATTATACTAAAATTCTCTTTTTTATAGTAGTTTTATAGTTTCTTTTTTGTATAATATTTTGTTAATGTCCATCATCTTTTTAATTTCCGTGTTTTAAAAAGCACCAGTATTTAACCCGAGACAAAAATTTAAAGACTGTTGCAATCAGCAATTGATTGATGCGAAAAAAAAATATTAAAAAAAATTGCCTGTCAAATTTTACATTTAATGCCGACCGGCTAGGGAACTGCCCTTGCATCAGAAAGGTTCTGGGTTCGAATCCCAGGCAAGGCATGGATCTTCTTTCCTTCTCTGTACTATCTGTCCTTACTGTGGGAGCAACGTTAGTCCACCTAATATGGTGCCCCTGAAAGAGTGACGCCCTTCAGATGCCTGTATGACATAAGTCATTCTCCAGGTGGGCATTGGAGAAAAAAAAAATTTTAGATTTAATTTTCAGATTATCTTGTGTTAACATATACTATCTAATTCTGCATTAACCGTCTACACTTTTTAGCTTATTCAATATTTGTTACTCTTTAGCCCAATTATTTATGCGCAAAACTACAAATTAAAAGTAATTTTTCTGTTTGTATAGTTGTAAATTGTAAAACGACGGACCAGGTAAAATTAATTACCAAAACAAAAAAAGAGAAAGAAAAAAAATATATATTGTAAAATTTAAACCCTGACAAATTAAGAATCTTAAGAACATTTTATTCTGCAAATAATATATTGAACAATTAACGATACTGGATATTAATTGATTTCACAAAATATAAACTTGAATTGAAATTTTTAACAGTAAACAAGTTGAAAATAAGATAGCAGCAAATTATTTAGTTAATTAAACATGAAAACGATTTCAGACAGTTCAGCACAACTAATGACAACAAAACATAAAAACGACTCACCTCGTAAATTAATATAGCTAATAGCTATCGATAAATAACAATTTTGAACGTATCATCGTAATATCTTTGGGAGCTGGTCCCGAAAAGAAAATTATAACCATCTACAACACATCGAATTCGTATATAATTTGCTCCGTGACGAAAAACAAAGTAAAAGTAAAGGTTCGAAAATGAAACTTACTACTGCGCAGACTCAAACAAAAATTGTGCTGACATCTCTGAATTTGAATTAAACAAAATAAAATGATATATGATGAATTGATGCTGCTAGCGTTTAAAGTTACAATTAAGAATTAAAAAATACTATATTCAGATTGAAAATTAAATAGCAATGAATAATAAATTTTTTAAAACTAAACATCCTGCCGGCCAAGGCGGTGGAGGAGTCAGTTCTTGGGTAATGGGCAGATTTTTGTAATGGGTCTGGTGAATTGTCCATTGGAAGTCTTGACTTCTACGACCCGAACCAGTCCGTCACTGCCAGGAAAAGTCCTTAATATTCGGGCTGAAGTCCATTTTAAAGGTGTGGAGATCGAGTCAGTTTTTAAGAGAACTAAGTCCCCAACGGCAACATTCGTTGATGTACCAGTCGACTTAGATTTAGTTTGTAGAGTTTGGAGATAATCTTTACTCCATTTGTTCCAAAATTGAGCACGAAGTTTTTGAATTAAAGACCATCTAGACTTGAGACACATGGATGGTGATGGGTCTCTCTCAGGCAATGAAAGAAGTGGAGCACCCACAATAAAATGTCCAGGGGTAAGAGCCTCTAGATCACTTATTTCTGAGATTAAGGGACATAACGGTCGAGAATTGAGGCAAGCCTCAATTTGGCACAAGAGCGTAGCCAGTTCTTCGAAATTTAGTATAGCTGAGCCGCATACTTTTAGCAGATGTCTCTTGGTTGATTTAATATTAGACTCCCAGAGTCCGCCAAAATGAGGTGTTGCAGGAGGAATAAAGTGCCAAGAGATTTGAAGATTGCTGGAAAAATCTTGAACTGAATTGTCTCGAACAATTTTGTACAGAGACTTCAAATAGTTACTGGCTCCTTTAAAATTTGTGGCATTATCACTGTATATATCAGATGGCAACCCTCGTCTAGCAATAAATCGACGAAAGGATGCTAGGAAGGTTTCTGTTGACAAATCAGAGACAAGTTCCAAGTGGACAGCCTTCGTAGCAAAACAAAGGAAAAGTGCAATGTACGACTTTAAGGTGACTTTAGATCTTGGTAAATTTGGTTTGGTTGAAATTGGACCTGCAAAGTCCAACCCAACACGTTGGAAAGGTTTAGATGGAATAACTCGATCAAGTGGCAAATCGGCCATGAGCTGGCTTGAAGAAACAGCATTTACCTTTAAACAAGTTATACAGCCTCTGAGGATCTTTCTTACTGTGTTTCTCCCAGCTGGAAACCAAAATTTTTGCCGAATTAAAGATAAAACTACAGAAATGCCAGAATGTAACGAAAGCTTATGATAATATTCTATAATAAGCGTGACAAAATGATGACTTTTCGGCAAAAGAATAGGATGTTTAGCCGACAGTGGCAGATTTGAATTTTTGAGTCTCCCACCAATTCTTAAGACCTTGTCAGAATCTAGAAAAGGTGAAAGGGTTATTATTTTAGAGTTTCTTGGAACACAGCCTTTATTTTTGATTGACTTAATTTCAGCACTGAATTCCACCCTTTGAATTTCTTTAATAATTGCGATAAGAGCATTATCCAGTTCACAAATTTGAAGGCAACCGTTTATCCGATTTTCCGAATTTCTCGAGTTGAACACGAATCTTTTACACCAAGCAATCACTCTTATTAATTTGCTGAATGATGAATATTTTTGAGTTAACTCTTGCATCGAATTACTTTCAACTGCTGAGGCATGTATTAAAGTGTCAGGGTTGGAAGTGTGAACAGAGTTTGGTTTAACCTCTTCAGTGAATGCTGATTTTGCATTAGATAGCCACTCCGGGCCCTGCCACCAAAGTTCCAAGTCCATAAGCTTCTTTGGAAAAATTCCTCGAGTGGCGCAGTCGGCAGGATTGGTAATACCAGCCACATGGTTCCAGTCGCCAATATTAGTAAGTGATGTTATGGCTGCAACTCTATTTTTTACGAACTGATCCTTTAAAGAGTCTGATCGAATCCAACTCAGAACGATTTCTGAATCCGACCATAAGAACACTTGCTTCCAAAATTGATCTATCGAAATTTGAAGATTACTATACAATTTTGCTAGCAAATGAGCTGCACACAGTTCGAGGCGAGGTAGTGATACTGTTTTCAAAGGGGCGACCCTGGTTTTTGCTGCCACTATGTTCACTGAAGCTCTATTTTCGTTGTCCACTACTTTCAAATAAAAAACAGCTGAATATGCTTTGAGTGAGGCGTCGCAAAATCCGTGTAACTGGGCATCAATGATTATATTATTTATAGAGATCAGTCTTCTTTGAATTGCTATTTCCTTTAGAGCTTGTTTTTCAGCCTGGAAGGTTTTCCAGACACATAAGAGTTCTTCGGTTAAAGGTTCGTCCCAAGTTAATTTATTTTTCCATAGGCTTTGCATCAAAATTTTTAAGATGATTGTGGCAGGTGAAAGAAAGCCCAGGGGATCAAAAATCCTAGCTATGACAGAAAGCAGTTCTCTTTTTGATGTAACTATCTCTGGAAATGAAATGTTCACCTGAAAGGTATCTTGCTGTGTATTCCAATACAGTCCTAAGATCTTCTGACATCGATTTTCTTCTATAGTAACATTGTGCTGCTGTGCAAGAGAGTCTTTGGAAAGATCTGATAGAACCTCTGGACAGTTAGACGACCATTTTCTGAGATTGAAACCTCCTCGTTGCAAAAGTGATTTTAAGTTTGAAACTAGATTTTTGGCATTGGGGATGGAATCTGTACCTGATAACAGATCATCAACATAAAATTCTTCCTTAAGAACTCTTGAAGCATCAGGAAAAGCTTTCTCTTCGTCCTTAGCGAGTTGTTGAAGTGTTTTTACAGCAAGATAGGGAGCACAGGCTGTTCCATAGGTGACAGTTAATAATCTGTATATCTGGATTTCTTCTTCAGGTTTGAACCTCCAGAGTATTCGTTGGTAATCAGCATCCTCTTCATGAATACGAATTTGGCGAAACATTTTCTCGATGTCAGCAGTAAATGCAACTTTGAAAGTTCTAAATTTTAGTAATAGAGAAAATAATTCGGGCTGCAAACGAGGACCTGCATGCAATGCATTGTTGAGAGAATTCCCTGAAGAATCCTTAGCTGACGCATCGAAGACCACTCTTAGTTTGGTTGTGTTGCTGTCTTCTTTAATAACGAAATGATGAGGTAGATAAAATGTTGATTCCTTAATCAGTTCGTCGGAAGGAACTCTTTCCATATGACCTAATTGAAGATATTCCGACATGAAAGTTGTGTACTGATGTTCAAGTTCATTATTCTTACTTAGTTTTCTTTCAATGTAGTTGAATCTTTTACTTGCTTGAGTAGCTGAGTCACCAAATTCTATAGAATGTTTGAAAGGTATTCTCACAATATACCGTCCAGATGGATCTCTAGCAACCGTTTTTTCGTAAAATGCTTCACAATCTATATCATTCTTTGATTTCAGTTCAGCTTGAGGTAAAGATTCGAGCTCCCAGAATTTTGCCAACTGACAATCCAAAGATGAGGTAAGATGACAGTTCACAAAGGAGTTTTCCTTATTGGAGTTTGAGAACACTCTTCCTGATAATAGCCAGCCTAGATGAGAATTGAGTGCAGCTGGAGTACCTTTCTTCCCTAAAATTGGTTCTCCAATTAGCAAGTCAGCGTATAAGTCGGCTCCTAACAGAATGTCTATTGGACCAGTTGCATGAAATGTTGGATCTGCAAGCATTAGACCATGCAGGTGTGGCCAGTTGCATGAAGAAAATGTGAAGTTCGGTAAATCACTTGTTATGCAGTCTACAATTAAAGCTTTACAGCAAAAAATGTTCTCATTAAAATGTGGAGAAAAGACCAAAGATACTTCAGATAAAGAAGATTTTACTAGCGTATTATTAATTCCTGAAATCGAATGATTTGTAACAGTCTTTGATAATTGCAGTCTTTTAACACAGTTTTTGCTCACTAGAGATTTCTGACTGCCGTTGTCAATCAGCGCTCGGCAATTAACGAAATGCCCCTCAGCATTTTTAACCTTTATTAAAGCTGTTGATAATAAAGTATGTTCCTCACTTTTAAAGTTTTGTTGACAAGTTGTGCTGAGCTGAATATTATCCCTAGCTTCAACTAAATTTTCAGATCTGGCTGCAGTATTAGCAAATGAATTTGAATTTTGCCTAACTGAATTGTAAACATTAGAATTTATAGGGTAAAATCGATGCAGTGAAGTGTGATGTCTTTTTTGACAAGATTTACAAGTAGAGTTCGAAGAACAAGAATTCGGAAAATGACCCTTCCTTAAACAATTAGCACAAATTTTGTGGCTTTTTATGAGATTCCACCTGTCATCGATGGTCATTTTACCATAAATAGGACATTTAAAAATTGGATGACTTTCACTGCATGTAAAACATGAATTTTCTTTTTTATTCAGAACAATATTGTTAACGAATGCTTTCTTAGGAATCGAATTTTGTTTTATTTCCGTTTGTATTCCATCTTTACAAGATAAACCTTTCGCCTGTTGTTCTAAAAATTTAGCCAAATCAGAAAATTTTGGAAAATCTTGATTTGTCAAACTTAGTTCCCATCTTTGCCTAAGTGTTTCGTCTAATTTACCCAAAATAAAATGAATTAAAATTAAATCGACAAACGAGTTTACTTCTAAACCTAAAGTTAATAAAATTCGCGTAACTTCGTTACAAGTGTCTAAAATTTCAAAAATAGACTTAGCTGAATTCGGTTTCATAGACTTTAATCGAAATAATTTGGAAATTTGAGCAAACGCTAATTCTCTTTTATTATCAAATCTTGAATTTAAAGTTTCCCAAGCATGCTTATAATTTTCTTCGGTAAGTGAAAAACCTGAAATTAATTTAAGAGCGGATCCCTTTACGCTAGCGTATAAATACTGAAATTTCTGAAGTTCCGTTAAATCAGAATTTTTATCGATAGACGTCAAAAATAATTCTTTAAATGACAACCATTTCTCGCTTTCACCAAAAAACGTTGGTAATTCAAATTTTGGGAGCCTTAAACAAGTTTCTGAAAGTTTCGATTTATTATTACTAACATTAGCGGCATTATTACTACATACTTCCGTTTTACTCTTTGAAAATTCACGAGCAATTTTGATTTTTAATAAATCAATTTTAGATGCGATTTCATCAAATTCATTTGAATTCGTTTCAAATTCATCTTCTTTACATTGTAACATAATATCGTTATGTATGCTGTTTAATTCAGACCAAATTTCGTTAATTTGTTCTTTAAATACTTCTAATTCTGCGACATCAATAGAAACAACATCAAATTTCGGATGAAGAATGTTTGAAATTCTAGTAATTTTCCCCTTTAACACACTACGCTTCTTTTTTAACATATCCATATCGAAATCGAAAATACGAAATGCTAATCAAAACAAACAAAAGACTCAGCGTCGTTTCCGGTACGAAATCAAAAGCACGAAAATGCAAATTCTCACGACAAAACAATAGCTCAGTGGCCGTCTCCCGTCTCGACGAGACCAAAAAATGTATAGTTGTAAATTGTAAAACGACGGACCAGGTAAAATTAATTACCAAAACAAAAAAAGAGAAAGAAAAAAAATATATATTGTAAAATTTAAACCCTGACAAATTAAGAATCTTAAGAACATTTTATTCTGCAAATAATATATTGAACAATTAACGATACTGGATATTAATTGATTTCACAAAATATAAACTTGAATTGAAATTTTTAACAGTAAACAAGTTGAAAATAAGATAGCAGCAAATTATTTAGTTAATTAAACATGAAAACGATTTCAGACAGTTCAGCACAACTAATGACAACAAAACATAAAAACGACTCACCTCGTAAATTAATATAGCTAATAGCTATCGATAAATAACAATTTTGAACGTATCATCGTAATATCTTTGGGAGCTGGTCCCGAAAAGAAAATTATAACCATCTACAACACATCGAATTCGTATATAATTTGCTCCGTGACGAAAAACAAAGTAAAAGTAAAGGTTCGAAAATGAAACTTACTACTGCGCAGACTCAAACAAAAATTGTGCTGACATCTCTGAATTTGAATTAAACAAAATAAAATGATATATGATGAATTGATGCTGCTAGCGTTTAAAGTTACAATTAAGAATTAAAAAATACTATATTCAGATTGAAAATTAAATAGCAATGAATAATAAATTTTTTAAAACTAAACACTGTTAATTTATGAAATAGAAAATCACCTCAGTGGAAAATTTAATTCGTTTATTTAAAGGAGAAAATTTAATATAAAAACAAATGATGGAGATTTAACATAAATAAATATATGTATAAATAAATGGGATGGATTCATAAATTAATAAATGGGAATATTGTTACATATGCATAAATAGAAAAATGAATAGTTATGTGATATTATTCTTATTCCAAATAAATTCCATCATAAAAAAGAGTGATACTAATTTGTGTCATTATTTTACATGCTTTTGAATAATTATCCACAGATAATTGTTCATTAATAATTATTTGTTCATTGATAATTGTTATTACAATGAAAACAATTTTGTAATATGTAATTTACCCTCGTGATAATATGTTATAAATCGTTCCTTATTCAGCTGTTCCTTATATAATATATCCTTCTCACTTTCATATCTCTTATCAATTGACATCTTCTCAAGAACATTCATTTTTTTCTCTGTTGTCACTCGAGAAAAAAAATCAACACAACTCAACTCAACTAAACAAACGAAATACCAACCTCTTCATCCTTAACAATTTTTTTAAAAATCTATTTTCATCATTCTGTTCGAATTACATGTGGAGACAAAGAGAGTTCTCTTTCCCCATACCGTGCCACTTGTCAAACAATTCCATAGATCAGGGAAAGATCTTGCGAAAAATCTTTTGACAGTCGAACGAAGGAATGTATCGTCAGGGGAAGGTCGAGGTCGCACTTTGCTCTATAGTTTGTAGTATTTTATGCCTCAAATTTTGTCAGCTGAATGATAATTGCATTAAAATTTATTCGGACGCGTACTTTGGCCATGTCAGTGCGTGTCAATTACATCTCAACTCAGTGTAATAGGTATAAGAAATTGAAATTAATAGCTTTGACTAGGCGCGTGATGTATGTCCGGAAATATATTGGATATTGACAGTTAATTATTGAGGGGAATACAATTCATTGCAATATACTATTTATAATCAAAAGCGTAGTGTCGATGCAAAATAGAAAACTTAATACTAGATTTATCGGTCCTCGTTAAATTGTTCTACCGTAAAGTACTAAACTTAAGGCGCTGGTCGTCAGACTACCAAAGCAGGGGTGGCATCCCCTCAACAGAGGATTAAAATTGTGATGGCATCTCTTCAGATCATCCTCAGGGATGGTTTCCAGATCGCCGCCAATACCTCAATGGGCAGCTCTAGTATGACGTAAATAAAGTACCTACTTACCTCCGCATATGTAGCTCGATGTATGACGAATATTTCTTTTAAAATTCGGGTCGAAATAAAGTTACCAGTGTGGTCGCATTGAAATATGTTTAGACCGCCCTAATTAGGTTAGTGTTTTTTTGGAGGGAAGTTATGAACTAGAATTTTAAATGTTAAGAAGCATAAATGTAAAACGAATTTTAATTTCCAAGTTTAAAAATTTAGAGTTTAAAATGGAATGAGTGAGTATAAAAAAAAAAAAAAAATCAGAATGAATGTAATATTTATATGGGTCTGCCGAAATCTTTATCAGTCTTTAACTGACCTTAAATTTAATAAATAAATAATCTCAAGAAACTGAAACGGTAAGGTATTACTTGTTAAAAAACTTCATTCATTTCAAGATTATACATATTGGAAAAAGCAGTCGACGTGTTTCAAACGCTCAAAAACAGACGACCGTTTCTAAGATTTCATAATTTTAAAGTTTTTTATGACAAAACTCCGCCAAGACAACTATTACTATTAATCAATTTCGAAAAAAAATTCAAAAATAAAAATATTGGTGAATTAGATGGTAAATAAATCAAAGAATTCTAACCTATTATTTCTGAACCACGATGGTGACTCAGGGGATAAAACGTTTGCCTCCCAATGAAGTGATCAAAGTTCGAATCCCAGTGGTGGCTCATATAATATCTGCACCCGGTTTGCACAGACCACAGTGCTAATGTAAAATAACCTCAGTGGCTGATGAATCATGGGTTAGAATCCCCTTGTCATCGGGCTAACCGTGGGAGGTTTTCCTCTGCACATAACGCATATACGGGTGAATTTCATCAACGGTTTCTCCAAGCTGGCTAATTTGTTCCAACTTTGTTCCAGGAGCTCCCTTGTCTTCTGGGCTGGGTTAACAATTTCAAGGCTGCGGAGTTGATCAATGATAATCGTAAACTCAGAATTGATCCGTTCTCCAATGCCGGCTATAAAATAAAAATAATAAAACCATGTTGAGACAACATTTTTTCGAAAATCTTTAAAGGAATTATTCTAGATTTATACAGCAAATGCGATTCTATGCAAAACAAAATACTATAGAGTATTTTTAAATTTCTTAAACCAAACTTGTTTTTGTAATTTAGTGTTTACTATTGCATTTTTAATTCGCTCCCCTTCTAGCTCAATATTCTATTACATATTCTTGATGCTCATTAGCATCGTAGCAAGGTTAATTTTCTTTAAACGAGGAAGTATTAATATCTTTTATAACGAAGTTTCTTTGTTTCGATGACCGCTAGGCGTCGCTGGTTATTTCCCTAACGCTTCAATGAAGAGGAAGTTCGAGTAACTTGATAATAAAAAGGAGAGAGAAAAAAACTAAAAGCTGTCAAAACACATAAATAATGTGAGAAAGATCTACGTTTTAAAATGTAATATGGGATCCTCAAATTTTTTTAACTGGTTTTGTTTCGGGTGACCATTTTTTTCCACCATTGTTTATAGAAACATTTATCTTAATAGAGATTTAGGTATTCAACGCAGTTAGAAATTTTTGAAGCAGAGACGAGTGTTGAACCTGACATCATAAAAATAAGGTTAACGTTTTTTGCAACCTTAATAAGGGAAGTAGAACCATAGTACACTATAACACGATCATGTGGTTCAAATTTGAAGCAATCTTAATATGGTGAGAGGTTGAGCCATATTATTAACCTTAGACTCGATACCAGGTTCAAACTTGCCGCAGCTGCAACCTAAAATGGTGCAAAATTGAACCGTATTATTGAAATTATTAAACTTGATGACATGATTATATGATTCAATTTATTAACTTATTAAAGTTTCCAACATATTTGCATCATATTATAGTTTAAGACACTGACATTGTGGCCCAATATGGAACCAGTTTACTAATAACTTTCAGTGGAACTTTGATAAGTGCGAAGTTGAACCAGGTTGCAAAATTGAACCATATTATTGTATTCATAAAAATATTTTATTGTTTTGTTCAGTTTAATAATTTATTAGTGTTTCCATCTTATTTGTACCGTATTATGGTTGAAGCTATTGATATTATGGTTCAATCTGGAACCGGTTTCTAATAGAGTATTATTAAAATTACTGTTTTTTAAATACTTTTTCTCTGCTCAGAAAATACTTGAAGCATTCTATAAAAAAAAATTTTTTCCTCTTGCTATAGTGCGTGTATGCGCTTATTAAAAAAATTCTACTCTTTGTGAAGATATTGATTTTAAAAGTTTAAACACTAAAAAAAAATCGAGAACAAATCCAAAAAAAAAAAAAATGATCCGAAAATAGATAAATCGAAGCAATTTAATTTTATGTCATCCTATAAACTGTTGTAGACCTCTTAAATACAATGAGTACTTAAAATAAAAAATTTCTTGTTATAAAATTTTACACACGGAATACCAAAACTTACGTTATCGGTCAATAACTTCGAAGTAATTTACTGAAATCGATCCGAAATTATTTATTTTAAATAATGTTGCAGTTTTTTCGCAGTAGATTTGTTTTTCTCTGGTAAGATAGTTTGAGTTGCAAAACGTAATATACATAGTTGATAAGATTTATATTATCGATCTTGAAAACAAAAGAATGTACTGGTAAGATATCACTATCTTTTAAAAAACAGATTATGCATATTATGAAATGATTGCAAATCTCAACTAATAGCACCGCCTATATTAGATTAAAATTTATTTTGCTTTCTAAGTGATTGTGTGCAAATGTTATACAAGAAATAAATTTTTTTGGCAGAGTAATTCTATTTCCGAAAAACTGCTGAGAATTGCGTGTGAGAAATGGAAACGGAAAGTTTTTTCCTGTGCATTGCAAGTGAATTATTTCAATTGAATATAAAATTTTGAAGAAAGAGCTATATTAGTTTTATATTTGCTGACAAATATCAACTTTTAAAGTAAATCGGATGAAGAAAAAAAAAAAGATATCGTGTTTACGAGTAAGACAAACGTTTCGAGAAAATTTCATCCTATGTGAAAACGCTCTGCCTTATTTGTTACCAGTTTAAAATTTGTAGAACACTATTCTATATATAATTGCTGTCAAATTAAATAAAAGTAAAAATGAATGTGTGATTAATCATAAGTTTTTTTATGAGTATTAAGGTCTAGGAATTCATCATATAATTAATAAACCATCTCCGAATTTAATAAAAATAATGATTATTTCGTGTTATAAATTCTTTCTCAAAATGTGTATTACTTTTTAAATAAACAAAATTGTATGATCTAGAATGATTCATTTTCATTAACTGTTAATGTAGTAAAATAAATTTTACATTCGAGCAAATAAGTAAATAAGAGTAATTTCAGGTGTAATTCCGAATTCTCCGTCTGTGACTAATGTGTGAAATTCATAGAAAGACCTATTGCGCATGAATATCTTTTTACACATTGCTCTGCAGCTGTCTAAACACTTCAGTGATCAAGTGTCAGCTGTCTTATTTTTCACAAATGTTGCGTTTATAGCTCTTAATTCCATTAGTGCGAATTATTATAAGTACTTCCACTGGTGTAATTTATTTTTAGCAAACTTAAAATAGATATTTTTTAGATATCAGCTATACTGAGTTGTCATATTCGATTGGCAATCAAAAATATAATTTCAATGAAAAACTGAACACACATCAGGGGACTGCTGGACTGTTATATCACCCCTAAGCAAATTGTTTTATTATAGAAAGGAACCCTTCACAAAATATGTCATCTTAAAAGAAAAGAAAAAGGAATCAATATTTTTCATTTTAAGAATGGACTCTTCACAAATGTTTCTTGTCGTTCGATGAATTTTTTCTGTTTTGAAATCAAATAGTCTGTGATCAGTGACGTAGTTTTAATGCATGTTGCGGGGGGGGGGGGACGGAGTTATCTCCTTTTAATATATATATACACAATTGCAACTAATGTTTTATGTTATTTCTTTATCTAAATCTTCTTAATTATTTGATATTTTAATATTCGAGACTGAATTCCTTAAATGGTTACCTTTATTTAATAGAACCAGAAGGCTCTGCCACTCGTTCGCTCCGTTTACCAACCACCATAGTTACTTCTCATTCATAACTTTTTTTTTTTTTAAAGTATTGTTACTGCATAGTTTCAAGCCCTATATGCAGTGTATGTAATCTGGGAAGGGTCATGAATCCATGAAAGGATGAGATGGTCATGACCTTTCATGACCATCTCATCCTTTGCCGAGCTTTAACCACCACTGGGAGCACAGAATATAGAAAGGAGAATTCGTCCTACTCTTCCAAAAAGAAAAAAAAAATGGAGTGAGCAACATACTCAGATTTAGCAGAGCATCATATATACTAAGATCCAGCGCATGTGCATGAGAAGCAAAGTGACAGTCAGGAGGTACATCATCTGTGAACAGGTCTTTGGACAACATTACATGGATGGTTGGATAGGTTGCGTCACGCTAACCGCCATTTTATTCTTTTTTTTTATGTCAAAATGTGTTAGCAGATTTAATCAACGTGGATGAAAAAAAATGTATTCTCTGAGAAATATCTTAACTAACAGTACAGTACTCTTTATGAATTGTATAAAAATGCAGAATAAACCAACAATAAATAAAAAAAGAAAACTTTCCCTCTCCTTCCCTACCTCAGTAGTGGCTGGGAGGAGAATGCAAACTAATTTCAAGAGCCTCGACTGCTGGTTCTATACCTATATATAGTGGTGATCTGAGTACCAGCCAATTAAAGTGCAGGGGTCTTTCCCTGGAGAATTGAATTCAAAAGCGAAATTGCTTCCTCATTCTTTAAAAGTTCTTGGAGCTCATTAATGATATTCACGAGTCGAAGAGATGTTGAAACTGGAGAGGAATTTTTCCGATGTTGCTGGAATTTTTTCTTGGGGCGGGCCTCGCACCCAGAGAAATTTGCTGTATATCCCATGTTACAGTTGCAACATTTGGGAGGAGCAGTCCTTTCTTTCGTGCACTCGTAGGAAAAATGGCTTTCGGCGCACTTCAGGCATCTCGGCGGCGCCGAGCATGCTCTTTGTGCGTGGCCGTAGGCCTGACATCTGTAGCACTGTACGGCACCTCTGCCGCCGCGGAATCATTCCACTATCACGGGGAACTTTTCGATGTGCTCGATGTGGAATACTAGATGTTGATTGGCTGAATCCTTGATGATCACCAGGAAAAGTGGAAGGAGCCTGTAGGCCCCGCCCTCTTGCTTCTTGAATTGCACGATCTTAAGGATTTCAATGTTCATTTTCTCTATTTCTAGAGAAATTTTGGTGGAATCAAAGTCAGCTGGCAGGCCACGAATAAGAAATTTTCTATTTTTCGTGAATGAAGACTTCACATCAGTGGGAATTTCACTCGTGGGCACAGGCAACTGAGGGTTTGGAGTCGGGAGGGATTTGGAAGTTGAGTCAGAGGGCTTTCTCTTCTTCTTTTTCCTTCTTTTCTCCGGTCTTTTGGAATCAGGATCAATCTTAGTTTCAATTTCGGAGACTTTCGCCTCTTCCATCGGTTCCGGTTCCTTGGAAGTATCCTCGCTGGTGGATTCGGTGGCTTTCACTTCCTCCATCAGTTTGGGCTCAGTCGGTATTTCTGGCCCTAAAAACGGCCTTTATTGGGCTGTAATACTCGGTGAGTCAGGCATGGTTGATTTAGGAACTGGAATTGGATTTCTTGAGAAGTAAGCTCTTGTAGCTCCTTCAGGAACAATAAAGTCAAAAAGGGTTCTACAGCTGTGGTCAGAATAGGAAATGTCCAAACTTGTTCTCATAGATGTCGCCAGGCTTAGCATCCGGATCTTTGAAGTCGGGATAGATCAGTGTTTCCCAAAGTGTGGTACGCGTACCCCAAGGGGTGCGGGAACAATTTAGCGGGGGTACACGTTCTTATGCGAAATATCTTGCTACAAATGAAAATTTCAAAAAATTTTATTTAAAAACAGAGCTAGCCATGAAAATTTACGATTACGTTTTCTTCTATTGGCTATTTTTTGCAGAGTTAACAGTTAATATTTAGTGGTGTCAACAGCCAGTTGTGATTTTTAACTTTTGTGCAATTTTCTTATAGTAAAAAATCCATTCATTTTTTTATAGGTGGTACACAGTGCTGCGAAATATTTAGAAAGGGTACACAAAAGTCATAAGTTTGGGAAACACTGGGATAGATGATCGGAAGACCAAAGCGAGGCTTCTTCGGAGAGGAAGACATAGTATTACCTCCCCTTCCACGGTGGGAATACATGATAGTTTGAGCTAGGTTATAAGACAACCGTTCTCAACAAAATCTCGATCAGGAATGAATACGACTGCTGGCTCCTAAATATTGTTGTTACTTTTATACACAGGAACTGCACCAATCTTGGACGGACTGGTTTACATTTTGACGATGGAAGTTTGCCTTCTTCCTTTATGTATATTCTTTAACTGGGAGGCCAAACAATCGCTATAGCTCCTTCTCTGATTCTATTTTTTTCCTCCCTACCTTTGTTCTCTAAAAAGGTTCTTTGTATTTGTTGCTGTGGTTATCTTTTAATCTTGCTGTTTGAAATAATAAAAGAAAAAGTGTTTTTCCTTTTATTCCCCCCTCGCTTTACTATATTTTTTTAACTCCTTTTTCAAAACGTATTTAAAAACGGTGATCATTACGGAACACGCATTTTTTTAAGAATTTTTATCTTCATTATCGAAGTCAACGCTCATTATAGAATCGCAAATAAATATTTATATGCGGTTTCCATTCTTCAATGTTGACAGATCCAAAAAAAAAAAAAGGGAAGCATTTCCTTTAAAAACCACTTAAATTCTTTACTTGTTAACCGAAGTATTAGAATAATGTTTTTCGTATAGGGCTATTTGTTTTATTTGAGTTTTCTATTAAAATATTTATCGCAATGTAAAGAAGAAAGTCTATAAATGTTTCTAACCGAATTTATGATCAGTTTATTATTCATTTCTGTTTAAATATCTTGTTTTACAAAAATAGTTTCTTATTGATGGCAACATTTATGTTTTATTGTATAATTTATAGTTTATGAAGTTTCTAAGAAAATCCCATCGTAATAAAAAAATAATATAAAGGTAAATATCATTCAAAGCTCAGCCCCGTCCCTCCTCCTAGCGGGGGCATCCGGGGTGAAAATTTATTGATCAAAAAAATGATACAAAACAATTTCCAGTTTGAAAACAAAAGAAGATGAGAATTCACAATGATAACATGAATAATAAAACAAAATAAATGAATAATAAATAAATATAATAATATTTAATGCTTATCCTAAATTTTAGTTGACATCCTATAATTTTAGTTGACAATGACTTGTATGCCTTAGATTTGAATAGAGACGAATTTGATATAGCATTACATGATTTCTTAAAGATCTTTGAATATTACTAACAACAACAATCTGAAAAAGAATACAGTATATAACATTGGATCCAAGAGGGTAAACAGGTAAGTGAAAGATTGTAAACATTAAAAACATTGGATCAAAAGGTAAATTAGACAAGTAAAAGCAATTTAAACGTGATAAAACATTGAAAACATAGATATTGAACCAACAAGCTTCCAGAATATTAAAATATAAAAATATCATTGAACCAAAAGGGTTCCAAAGTTAAAAACAAATAAATAGCAATGAAGTGAAATGAGTAGAATTAAAAGAAAGCATTAAGAGCATTTAGCTGTTTGTGGCAGGGCAGGTGGTCGCTATGCAACCATATGGTAATATCATGTCATAAAGGTAAATATCATGTCAAAATTTATTATATAAGATATATATTAAGCATACATATCTCGCTCCCGTGATATTGACGGGCTGGAGTATTCAGTAGTAAAGTAACGCACCAATAAGAATAAAACTAATTCATTACTTTTGATCGGAAAACATTTTATTTCTCATTTTACCCACCTGATGGCAGTACTAGGATATTTTTAAGGTAATTGCAGATAGTTAGTTTATTTTAAACTAGTTGCAGCACTAATCAAATACATAATACAAATACAAAAGCCAAAAAAATAGTCACTTTTATGACCGTTTTCTTGAAAATTAACCGATCGTTAAAGGGTTAAAACCAACTAAAATTCATTAATATCTATAATTATCATTCAGTCGCGCTTTAAGAAATTCCGGTTTTACAAAATCTTACATTTTGTATAATATGCCAACAAAAACAATATTCGTTTCTCAATGTATAGTGCACCAAAAAGAGAAAAAAATGGACCACCCTGAATAATTTTTAATCTAATGATGGGATATTCACGTTCTAGGTCTCCATCTTAAAGGCTTCTTTGCTAATTAATAAGAGCAAACTATATTTTAAATTACGATGTCAGACATAAAGACGTACTTTCTCTGAATAAGCATTTTTTTAAAGGATTCTGAATTTAGGAAATTTATCCCAATAGTTAGTTCAGGAGAGCGATCCAAAGTTTGGACCCCTTAACATTAATTTTACTTTTTGCGTCTTTCGCTACATCTCGAGAACTTTTTAAGCAAATTGAAAAAATTTTAAGCACGATTATAAAATTTGTTTATCCAAAGATAACTCCATGCAAAAAATAACTTTTATTAAATATCTATTTATTTATTTTATTAAATAATAGTCGAAAAAATTTTAAATTGTAATGTATAAAATTTATTTCATCATTTTACAGATTATAATTTTACACGGTAAAATACAAAATTTGAGCAAAATCGGTTGAAAAGTTCATGAGAAATTGAATTTCAAAAAAGTCAGACATTTAAAAATTCTGCCGATTCTGTCTCAGCAAATTGGCCAAGAGGCATACAGACTGATTGTAATAAGCCTAACAATATCGTGTAGGTTAGAAAATATGGGAAGACTTTTCCTATTAGTTTGGCGCACTGCAGAATGCCGAAGACATTTGAAAGAGCTGGATTTTTCATTTAGCCATTTGCAAAGTCTATTTATCATAGTCACTGTGTTAAAAGAAAAGCTGCAAGGCTTAAAAAAATTTTAATGTGAGAAAAAAAACTTTCGAAATATTTAAAAAAAAAAGAACGAAATTCATCATATGGAAAAGAAAAAAAAATGCTGAAAAATTATTGCAAAAAATGAACGCCTAACTAAAAGAAGAACTCTTTTGTCTGAACCCACGTGGGGAAAATGTGAAAGAATCCTTTTGTAATGAGTAATACAAACATGGACACCTGTAAAATTGATGTATGGCAATGATAGAATTTCAGTAGAATGCCATTTAATAACATTTTCTTTATTTAATAACTGTCAACCAACCAAACATGTAAAACTTTTCTTACATAAAAGAAAGAAAACAAATCGTTATAAGAATCCTACTATTACTTAATAAATATTTCGTTTGATTTTTAAATTAACACATCTAATTCACATTGTTGATTTTTAATATTAATGCATCGAATTTCGACATTCAAATTTTTAAGTAAACTCTTAATTGTAAAACATCGTAGGGCATCGTTTAAGAAGAGATTTCACATTTATTTATAAGTTTCTTATTATTTTCCAGTTAAATGAAAATAGTTCGTGTCGTATTATTTTATCAAATTTAAAACAATTTAAACTGTTCTTGTGCTACTTCAGACTCAAAAACTATCTTTTCTTAAACAGCAGTTTTAGTTTTTTTTTTAAAACTGTTCTTTCTTTAAAGCTATATAAAGACCTAATTAAGGAAAGCTTTAAGTGTAGTTATTATTTTTTTCATTTTCTTTTTTTCAAAACTATGTACGTATTAGGAAAATAAGTATAGTAAATAAATTTTTTTTTATGAAAACTTTATACACGTTCTAGGATTCAATCTTAAAGGCTCAAGGGGGTGACCTCAAATGCTGATTAATTAGTGCAAACGATATTTTAAGTTATGAAATCCGACAAAAAAAAAGTATTTTCCCTGAATTAACATACCTTTTTTTTTGACAGGTTTGGATTTCTGTCTACTGAAATATGTGAGGTAGCCGCAATCTTGGAAATATGGTCCAAATAGTTAGGTTCGGAGAGCGATTTAAAGCTTAGACCTCTTAATGTTAATTTTACTTTTTGCGTTTTTGAAATATAAAGTATTCAATTTTATTGTTATTTTAAAGAATGTAATTTTAAGTGGAAAAATACACTATTTGAGCAAAATCGGTTGAATAGTTTCTGAGATCGAATTTTGAAGAATTCTTATTTTTAAAATTCGATTTCTCAGGAACTATTCGAACGACTTCGTTCAAATTTTGTATTTTGCCACTTAATTATTCTTTAAAATAATGTAAAAAATCGCATACCTTGAGATTAAAAACTGTTTCGAATATTATTAAGTAAAATAAGAAGAAGAAATACACTCTAAAAGTTATTTTTAGCATGGAATTATCTTTGACTAAACGAATTTCATAAATTTTTACAATCAACTTAAAAAGTTCCCGGGATGAGACGATAACATTCAGGGTTCCAAACTTTGGGCCGCTCTCCTGACTAAATTATTAGGATCATATTTCCCAGATTGCTGCGACTCCCTATATCTTAGGGGTCAGATAGCCGAATTCGTTGAAAGAGAAGGTATATTTATTCAGAGAAAGTACTCTTTTGTGCGTCTGATGTCGTAATTTAAAATATTGTCTGCAATAATTATCATATTTGAGGTCACCCCATGAAACCATTAAGATTGAGTCCTAGATGGTGAAGTTCCGATAATTAGATTAAAAACTATTCTGGGTGGTCCGTTTATTTTTATGCGCACTGCCCATTTATACTCCTGTAAAGTACATTGTTTACTTTTGTAATATTTCTAGCATAGAGTTTACATTTAAAATATAAAAAAACAGCATGATCACAAAATTCAAAATAATTTTGTCCTCACTTTCTAATTGTATACTCTATACTCTCAATTTGATTACTACATTACTATGATGCGACTATGTTACCTATATTCGTAACTTCACGTGTGTTTACAAATTACACACTAGTCGACACTATTGCCATACAGCAAACTTTTCAGAAAAAAAATTGCAGTGTACCATATAATTCTTAAGCCCTGCCGTTAATAGCTCGATATATATTAAGGTAATTTCGAAGTGTTATCCCTTTATTACTCCTATTATAGCTAGTATTCTCAAATCATTTCTTTTATCCTATTAGTAGTGTTTCATTATTTTTACCAATGTCAATATTTAATTTCCAAAATTTTCACACAAATTCGTTTAATTTTGTGGGAACATGAGAAAAATTTACTGCTATCTGCACCAATAAAAAACCTTTTTCCAACACTTAAGTAATTTTTTGAAATTTGTGACTTTAAAAAAAAGGTGAGGTTTAGCCAATTCAAGTCCGAATTACCTAATCTTGAAGCTACATTCATGTGTTTATTTTCATATAGCAATTTAGCCCAAACCACATTTCTTACAGATTTTAAGCTTTAATTGTGTAAGTCTTATGTAGGTTCAAGGATGTCGGAAGAGGGGGGCGTGACCTGTAGTAAAAGGAAGTGTCCATTGACGTCATTTCCATCCCAGAAATAAGAAACAAGCGCGGTTACGTAAAAAAAAAAAAAATGCGATTCAGTGCGATGAACGACGTGCCATGAAAGCTTAACAATGCTATGACGAATAATATGAAAGTGACATTTTACAGAGAAACACCTGTTGTTGATAGGTGTTTGTTTTTATGTAAAGAAAATGACCGTTGGAGAGTAATTTAAAGTCTTGAATTTTAAACGGAAATGTACTAATTTACCAAAGTTAGATGACAGCTTATTTATCTTGCAAATTTTGATGTCCGAATTTCTTAAGTTTTCTTCTTTAGCTAGTGGAAACAAAAGAGATCAAAAATTGTTTCTAAAGAGTATTATAAGTGGTACGTTTTCAATAAAAATTTTAGGATTAACATCGTACTAGAAACGAAGATTTGGCTAGTCCCAAGAATTGAAAGTTATTTTGCTATGTTTGGGGGTGGTCTGGGGGGGGATTCTAGCTGACAGCTAGGAGCTAGGGTGCCTACACCATTCGCAGCAATAAGCCTATAGTTATATTTGTATTATTGTTCTGCCAATAATAATCCAGATGCTTTACAAAACGTCCGTTTTTAGTAAATCTGAAAAAATATCTACTCCTTTTGGGAATTAATGAAAATTAATCCTTATTTTTAGGGGGAAAAAACACGATTTGCATATCTTTCAGTGATTTGTAGTTTTTACAATTTTGAATTAAAACGAAGTGAAAAGTTTGTTATGGGTCCGTTTTCGCGATAAAATATTTTACAAAGGGTGTTTTAATGGTAAACTATTTTGAGAAAGGTCTTTTTTAACGAAAAACAGTGCTTTGAAGTGCCTATTAATGGATTCTTAATTTCTCAGAAAATGACCCTTGTTAACGTACAAAGGTATGTCTCAAAGATTACAAATCCTTTATTTGGACGCCTCATCAAAAGTCACCTTATTAAAAGTCATCAAAAGTCACCGAACTGAATTTTTTTTCCTGTTTTTATGTCTTAGTATTAAGTAATCACATTGTTTTATGATTGTTAGTAATTATATAATAACTATTATAATATTATATATATAATATAATATTATATAATTCATATAATTTTAAATGATTTAGTTCTTGCATTAGTTTAACTAGGTCGCTGGGCCCATGTCCGAGAGTTCGTGAGTTCGAACCCCGCCGGCTGAAGACTCCCCTTGTAGTAAAGTGACTGATGCACGTTAAATCTGTCGAGTCGCAGAAGTCCTCCATGTTCCCATAACAAATCAATACCTCTGGGGGTACTGGATTGGAGATCGATCGTTCTCTCATTCAGATCAAAATTACGATCTGTGGATGAATAAATGGATGTATATATGGGTCCGCCCTATAAACAGGTGCGATGTGTGGTGTAGCAAAAGTCTAATTCTTGGCCATAGATGGCGCCACTGGAAAACAAGAACAATCGCACCCCCTCTGCCTAAACAGACATACGTCAACACATTAGTTTAAATGGAATTTTAAAGTACTTTAACTGCAAACGGTTGAAATAATTTCTTACGAGTTCGAGTTTCTTAGAAATGCCACATATATCGTATTTTTTATAACTGGATTGCTTGAAAATATTTAACGCACAAAATTTTCTACTAAGAAATAAATTTTTTTCTGCGGAAGATATTAAGAGGATGTGTGTCTTTTAATTGTTTCTCCCTTCTTAAACTACGTACTATTTCCTTCAAAATTTCCTATTACCATCAAAAATTATTATGTGATATTAAATATTTAAAATGAAGACTTAATGTATGAAAGAATTACATTATTAAGAAGACTTAATGTTGGTAAGAAATACTTCTGTCGATGCAAATCTATCGATTACATGATTTTAATCGTAAAATATTTTTTTCTCGAGTCAAACTTAAGAATTCAAAGTAAATACTGATTTGACCCATTCTTCAAAAGTACAGTTTAGAATTTACTTATAGTGTTTTTCTTTTTGATTTGGATCATTTTTACGATTTGTTTTTCTTAAATAAAGGCTGATGCCAAGTTGTTAATTTGTTTGAATAACTATTTTTATTTATTTTTTGAAAATTTTTTGCTTTCCTTTCCATGTGTTATGAATCGAAACAGCTGCAAGACAATATCACCTATTTGTTTTTGTTTGTTGCAAGGGAATGCATTGAAAAAGATTCAAAGCACTACAAATTATCACACTTCAAATTTTATTTTTAAACTGAAACTATGTTTTTTTAATGAGATTCATGAGCAAAACAATAATAATCATCTGAATAATAATAATCATCTAAGTACTTATTTTGTGTCAAATGAAATAAATGTCTACAAAAAATAAATAAATAAAATAAATAAATAAAACGTAAATAGTGTTAAATAGTAATAAAATACAGACATACTGTGAAAGACGTCACTCCGTCTGTTATCACGTGCAGCTGATCCATGAATCATACAATCAACAATCGCTTATTTTTTATTTTGTCATTTGATATTGTTTGAATTTTGTGAAATTGACCAGCGTTATTTTTTTCTTAAATGTGTAATTGTCCCAAAATATTTTTAATTTTAAACTTTTATCTAGGACTTAATTTAACCCAAAATCAGCATCAATGTTTTTCAATACTAAGTAAAATCTAATGAAAATAGAAAACAAAATCATTAGAAAAAGACACATCTTTTTAAATTAAGCGCTAAATAAAAAATGTATATAAATGAATAATATAAAAATATATCTTTTATCCCATTCCCTATTGCCTTAATCTCCCACTTACAAACAAATCCCACTCCCTTCCAAGCGTGAAGTTATTTGTGGACAGCCCCTAAAGTTAAGTTTTCAGAAAAAACTGTCTTTATAATCTTAGAGCAACCTAGTAAAATCTAGACATAGCCCTTATTTCTGATTGACAAGTTACCAATTTTTCGACTTCTATAAATTCCCAAGCCGACCTGGTGGCTGAGTGGTTAGCGTGCCTGACTGAGGAGTCGCTGGTCGCGGGTTCGAATCCTGCTCAGGGCGTGGATGTTTCTTTCTCTCTGTGTTCTATGTCCATTCTCCTTTGCGCGTGATTGTGTGAATGTGACCAGCCCTATAAACGGATTTGTGGTTGTGTGACCTGGGCGACGCTGCTCCACCGCCGTGGCTTCGCCACAGGTGCCCACTGGGTAACGAGAAGAGAGTAGCAGTTCTGACATTTCTGTAACCAATGCATGGGACATCCCTGTGGCCATGGGGCAATGGGACAACCCCCAAGTGCCCGCCATTAAAAAAAATTCCCAATACTCATTCATTGTAAATTGATTACGTCATGATGTAAGTTAGCACTCATTTGCTGCGAAAAAGGCTATCCAATATTATTCCTCTACAATTTTTTGACAAATACCCTTGGAATCTTCTTCCACTCCGAATACACTTAGTTTGTTTCGTAATAGCATTGGCCATTGAGATCTGAGAAACTTGAAAACATGACATAATGAATATCAGCCAAGATATAAAATATAGTTAAATAAGATCTAGCAAAACAAGCCAAGGCTCGTAAATGTCGCCTATAAACTTCTTCCACAAAACTATTAATTTCAAAAGACACAATATCTATTTTAAACTAAGATAACATTAAGAAACAACTTTTTTCTGTTACTTAGATATTGTCTTATCGTTAATTTCAAATCTGTAATAACTTTCTCCAAACTACAGTTTTTTTAATGACAATTTTAGCATATTTTTTGTCCAAATATAAATTTCGTAGCTTTATTTACGAGTCCTGTTACACGTGTTTTTAAACTCGTACATATTGATAAAAAATAGACTAAAAATGTTGAGAGGTAATCTCCACAACTAAGTAAGGTAAGAAAAAGTATTTCTATTAATGCAACAAAACACTTGTTCCTCAGTGTAAATTCAATTTTGGTCAAAAGCGAAATTCGATTTATTTATCCAGAAAAAGTAAATTTAAAAATTCTTGTAAATTTATTGATCTTTTTTTTCAATGCCGTCAAAATGGTACATCCAGTGGCGTAGCTACCTAGGGGCTAGGCGGGGCAGTGCCCCGGGGCCCTCAAGCTCAGGGGGCCCTCGAATCCTCACCAGAAATCTCGATCGAACTGAACTTTTGGAAATTTCTCCCATTTTCAAAATAAGTATGACAGGTTGCAACCCCACTTTAATCATGACAACTCAGTTGAGAGAAATTCAAAAGTTATGCCTAGGGAATTCCCCTAAATTCTTTCTGTAGGTTGGCAGTGTTGTCAATTTGACGGATAGTGATATGTGCGTTTTATTATTCATCGATGTGCGTTTTATTGTGAATTCGAGTTAAGATTTAATCGAGTTAAGATTAACGGTTAAAAAATTAATGCTGTATCAGGAGTAAGTAAGCTAATGTCAATAAACTTTTTTGTACTGGTCAATATAGTGGTTCAATTTTATTTGATTTTACCACTCATATTGATGCCCGTTAAGTCAATAAATCGTGTCAAATCAATAGATTTCGGCTACAGCTCATTGAATAAAGCGAAATATCGTGAAAAAATGCAAGTCACCTGCAGTAGGTACATTAATTCAGGTCCGCGGGCAGAAGATCGCTCATGGTCTCTGTAATGCCTTTCCTTTCTAATAAATAAGCAGACCAGATTTTTAAAACCATAAAACTTAACTTTATTTAAAAACAAACGAAATAGGCATTGTTTTCCAGTAAGAGCTTCCAGTTCTTAGAATACCAAGGGAGACCCTCCAACACCTCCTAGAAGTAGAAAGGCCTCAGCACGGATCAATTTAGTAGTCCGATGTGACGAAGTTAACTGCGCAGTAGACGCAAAATAAGAAAGAAGTCATTACGTTAGGGGTACTAAGCTGCGCAGTGGTTGAAAATACAAAATATGTCATTACGTTTGGACTACTAAGGGATATTTATGGTAACCCGTGCTGAGGCCTGTTCTTTCTAGGAGGTGTTGGACCCTCTCCCGATTATATAAAACATACATCTACCTTTCTCTCTCTCGCATCTCTCCGACCGGAAGACAAAGTGCGCCTTGAAAAGTCACCAAACAGTTGTCAACCATTACAGTCTCCACTGTTAAATGTGGTAACACTAACAGTGATAATTTTTTTTCCGGGGATTCCCCAACGACACTTGTAGCGTATCATAGTGTTTCTCTTTCCTTATATTTTACTTTTAACGTCGTCAGTGAACAGTGAGTACCTACCCACTCGAGCACAATCTAATATTGTATTGTTTAAATAAATTAGAAAACTAAAATTATGGATAAAAAGAAGAAACCCAGTGGTGCATTTAAACGCAAGCAACGCCAAGAAAGAGAAGATAGTAAAAAAAAATTGACAAGTTTTTTAGTCAGCCTTCTGCAAGCTGGCCAAAATATTTCTATTGACAGTGACTCAAATAATGTGGTAACTGCAGTGTTGGTTGAGAAGCCTACTGAAGAAGATTCGACAATTATTGCAGTTGGAGATACCTCCGCCGCCGATCATGTGAACGTGGATGATGTTTGCATGACACACATAAGAGCGGAGGGTTTGGAGGAACCACAGACCTCTACATTTTTCGAAAATGTGTACGACAAATCTTCTTATGACTTTGGAAACTTCACGAACAAGATATTAAGTGATAACGAAAAACGTCAAATTCTTGATATGGGGCCTTTACAGCCTTCAGGACCTTTTCCAACAGACATCAACCAGAACAATAGGTGTTTTTCAAAATCGTACTACGTTTTGTGTTCTAAATATGGGCCAGTTAATCATTTTTGGTTGTGTTATTCCAAAATACTAGAAGCTGCCTATTATCAACCCTGCTGGTTATTTGCTTCACAAAGGAATAATGTTTGGTGTACATGAATTCGAGATCGGAAGCATTTATCAGAAAGAATTAAACAGCACAGTTGTTCGAGTGGCCATTCGGAAGCATGTGCTGTGTATGAATTTTGGAAAAAAAACAATACTAATACTATCGACAAGGAACTTGAAAATGAAATTCGCAAAGAAGCATCATTTTGGAAAATGGTTCTTCAAAGGTTATTCGGTATCATACTTACCCTAACAAAGAGTTCTTTGACTTTGAGAGGACATCAAGAAGACTTAAGTCAGAAAGGATACCACGGAAATTTTCTGTCCTTTGTAGAGCTTGTCGCCCGATATGATCACATTTTGCGGCAAGTTTTGGATATGCCCAAAGGTAATAATAATTATTTCTAAGTTTTTTTTATCGTTTTATTTTGTTTATAATTATTAACTGTTTAATATCAGGACTTTTTTGAAATTGTGTTTTTTTTATGTTTTTAGGATTTACAAGATATCTGAGTGCAACAATTCAAAATGAAATGATTGAGAGCTTGGGGACCCAACTCGAAACCAATCTACTAGAACAAATTAGAGCGTCGCCGTTTTTTGCCATCATAATGGATACGACACAGGACATATCAAAGGTAGATCAACTAAGCATTGTTGTGAGGTATGCAGTAATAACCAGATCGGAAAATGGACAGCCAATTGATATAGAAGTAAAAGAAGTGTTTCTAGGCTTTTATGCAGCCATCAAACATGGCGCATTAGATTTAGTCAACCAAGTGACAACATTATTTATCGACAAAAATATTGATTTAAAAAAATGTGTGGGGCAAGGCTATGATAAAGCCATTGTGATGAGTGGTGTGTATAATGGTGTACAAAAACATATTAAGGATATCCAGCCTAACGCAGAGTACGTACATTGTGCCACTCATAATTTAAATTTGGTGATAAATGATGCGGTTAGCAGTTGTGTGGAAATACAGATTTTTTTCGCAACGTTGCAAGATTTGTATAACTTTTTCGGAAACAGCATCAAACGTTGGGATCTACTGTCAAAATTCACTGGCGAATCGGACACCACTCTAAAAAAACTAAATCCGACTAGATGGTCCAGTAGAGTCAATACGATATCTGCTATAAAACTTCGTTATTGTGATATTATCAAAGCATTATCAGAGTCCTAATAAAGATGAGCGTAGTGAAGCAGAGAGTATTAAAACAAAAATGCTAAATTTCGAGTTCGTGTTGCTTTGCGAATTCATGCACAGTGTATTGAACGACATCAATTATGCATTCAAAACTTTACAAAAATGCGACATCAATTTGGGCGAGGTGAGTAAAGTTTTAGCAGAGACCAAAGCAAAGTTGCGAATTTATTGAAATGATTTCGAATTATTCAAGTACAAAGCCAGTGAAACTGCAAGAAAATATGGTATTGATATCCATTTTCAAGAAAAAAGGCAAAGAAAAGTTAAAAAACATTTTGATGAATTAGCTGCTGATCACCGATTTCCAAACCGAGAGAAAATATTTAAAATTGAGATTTTCAATAATGTACTAGACACAGCAATTAGATACCGTTTTATTGGTATGAGTGCAGTCTGTCATATATTCGATTTTCTAACACCAACATTTTTATTACATGTTGATGAAGCAACTTTATTACAAAAGTGTGACGAATTCCAAAGAAAATATTCAGATATAATAGGCCCTAGTTTTTCACTTCAATTTATTAATATTTACCACCTAGTTTTACCTCAACTAACTCAACCATGGACTTTTCACCAATTATGTAAGGAAATAATGAGCAAATATGGAGTGCTAGAATGCGGCCTAACGGAAGTATTTGCAGCAATATTATTATTCTTTACAATTCCTGTCACTTCTGCAGCAGCTGAAAGGTCATTTAGCAAATTAAAAATAATAAAAAATTATTTAAGAAATAATATGGACCAAACTCGATTCCGACATTTATCGCTAATAGCAATTGAAAACAAAACCGCATCAAGCCTGGATTTAAACGAAGTCATTGATACTTTTGCGAAAACTAAAGCTAGGAAAAAGTTGTAAATATAATTGTTATTTAGTCAGTTGGTAGGTCCGACTTTTATATAATAAACCCTTGTATCTTCTCTAGTTCGTTTTATTAGCCAAACCTACACCAAGTATTAATTGTAATTTATGTTGTTACAGCTTAATATTTTTATTACCTGCCCTACAGTGCACAAAAAAGAGTTTAAGTAGCTTAGCATTTTTAAAGTATTTGTATATTTCATATTTTTATTTGATAGTACCTAATCAGTTTACATATCAGTGGGGCCCCATTTTTTTAATTTGCCCCAGGGCCCTTGGCTACCTAGCTACGCCACTGGGTACATCCAAGCTTTTTGTCAATAAATTACTCTGTATTTATTCACTTTATCAGAAGAAATATTTTGCCCGATAATGATTTTTATTATTTACAGGTTGCTATGAAAAATAGGTTCTTTAACGACACAATTAAAGTGTTGTTTTTAAAACATCGCATATTTCTCTGCAGCTGAAGTGACAAGGTACTTTTTCAAGCTATGCGCCAAAGAAACAATCTCAATTCATCGAAATGCAATTTTCTAAATATAAACCTAAGCTATTGACGTCACAAGTTAAATTAATATCGATAATCGTAGCTTCGTCATTGCGGTGATAAAAACGAACACACGCCAGCTGACATTGATGACGATGCTTTTGATTGAAAGAATTGCCTTTTTTTTTTCTTCTCTCGTGAGAGTCATGTTTCAAATATATGCCACAGCTTGAAAGTGATGCTTTTGCTAATTAAACTAACGATGCTCTTTTTCTGACATCTGCTGCTCTAATCAAAATCCATAATTACTTTAGGGTAAACGGATGACGTTATTTTTAATGACAATTTTTTTAATAATAGTTCCAAAATTCGGCGACGTGCATGTCCTAGCAGTTAATTATCTCATTTCCAAAACCATCTTATACAGTTTTAGAAAATTTCTATTTTTAGAAAAGTCCTTCAGTTTTTAATAATCTCAATTTAATTGGAACATTTTGTTTCCTATAAAATAGCATCTCATTTTTTAAATTTTTTTTTATTAACTTCCGATTGTTTTGATTATGCTCTAATTAGAAGATTGAATTTGTTAAAAATATTTTGATAGAGAGCAATTCCTTCATTTCTTTCTTTTATTTTTTTTATTTTTTAGACAACATTCGGTTTTCTTAGATTATTTTCAGAAGTTAAATCGATTTGAAAATTTAATTAACAGTTTTTTCTTTGTGCTTTTCTAAGTTTTCTACTTATATCCGATTTTTTAAAGAGTATATTGTTTGATAATATTTCTAAGACAATTGCAATTCTAAAAAGAAAAAGAAAACTTTGCTCAAAATTGAAAAAAAAATTTATCTAGCAAATAAACAAAAGGACAAATTCCTAATATATACCATATATACAAATTTTCAACATATTACACTGAATTAATGCACAATAATATTTTAATAATTGAAAACTCGTTGATATTTATATTTTTGCACAATTTTTAATCCCTTTAGAAAGCAAAACTAATTTTATATGCCAATTTATTACATCTGTAGTGTTTTAGAACTTTGACTACTTACGTTGCATAAAATTTTTGTGATCCAAACTGAAATTTCGAATTTATTTTTCATAAATTTTTGAATTATAATGGCATGAATTTTTACTTACTTTTGAATAAGGTATCGTAATCTAATTACTTTTATTGGAAAACAAGTAATTATGAATTTAATCAATAGTCAACCTTTTGGAAATAGATTTTTTTACTTTTTTTCCGTCACTACTAAACAAAGAGTCTGAGTTTATTTTTAAAATTTAGTTTTATTTTAATATATTTAAATTAAATAAAATCTATCCAATACAACAATTGCAAGTTTGCTAATTATAAATTATAGTTTGAGTCTCAGCTTTATCAGTAAAACGTAATGAAGTATTTACAAATGTTCTCGAGTTAGACTATTCTAGATTTTTTTCTGATTAATATTCCAAAGAACGTCCTCTCGCAGCAAATCACCGGCGGAAATGTTTTTTAAAAATACTATATAATTAGTGTTTTCAATTTTTCAAGTCATTTTCTGTTATCTGTGATTATATTTCGATAATACAATAAGTTTTTTCTAAATGTTTTGTTTTGCGATAAGGATTGTTTACAATTACAAAGGAGATTCCGCTCGCCATCCCCTGTCATTGCTTCCTGTTCATTTTTGCTTTTTTCTGAAGTCAATATTTCCCACAAAAAAATGAACTTATATCACTACTATAATATGTCAAAATATTTTGCTAATATGTTTATCATAACGTAACGATAAGGATGATAGAAAAAAAATTGAAAAATTGAGGATTGAAAAAAAAAAAAATTTGAACTTCAGAAGCGAAGTAAATAATACAAGTAAAACAAAACAAGTAAGATTAGAAGTAATTTTACTTGTTTATGAGACACAAATATATCATTACAACAGCCGCTTTTGAATTAATATTTAAAAAATTTCAGTATGAAAATGTCAACCTTTTTTTTTTATTTCATCGTAGTTTTAGTACCTATTTCTAGGATGACTAATTTTTTCTAAGTGTTATAATTTATATCCAACAAAGACACCCAAAGCAAAGGAGGTGACAGTACAATTTTTTTAATGTAGAGATTGTAATAAAAAAAGAAATTTATTAATTTAAGTAAAGGATTTAAACTAAATAATTATTTACGTAACACATTTGGTAGGTTTCTTAATATATCCGAAAATTTATCTTCGTTTAGGTAAAAGCTGATTTCGCGTCGTGGAGGCACTTCAAGGATCACACCTCCATTTTTAATCGTCACATGTAGTTTTTAATACTTTTTGACTTTGTTGCCTTCAATAGGTAATACCTTTGAAGTTATGCACATTATAACAGATTTTTGCTGTTGCGACTATCTTAAAATTATTGGTAAGTTCAGAGTGTAGATTCCCAGATAATATTGAGCTTTCCACTAGTTTTACCGTCGTAAACTTTGCTTATAACATTGTTGGTTACTTAAAATATGAATTATTATTTAAGTTTAGCGCAGTTTAATTGATCCTGACTCTTGTTCCAGATTTAAACGACATGTTAAAATCTAAATTCAATTTGATTAAATATATTGTTTGCACTCCACCGAAACCATAAATCAGCTACTTTGGCAGTTAGCAGATTTGCGGTTCTGCAGTGGCGTGCAATGATGGGAGCCAAGGGATCATCCACCCCACTAATCAATTGACGTCTTAAATCACTAATAATGCAAATTAAAATTATATTATTTTAATAATATTTTTATGTACGGTGATTATAAGAAATTAAATTTTGCAATTCATTTAATGGGTAAATATTTGTTAATAATTAGAATAGGTGTACAGTAGACAGTTTTTTTAAATAAAAAAAAAAACAATTTCAAAATCTCATTTCAAGAGCATCTGATCCAAAAAATAGGCCCAGGCGTCCATACACACCAGCCACCGTTATTTTAGCATAATGGCAACGATATGCTCAATTTTCTGCTCTATTTGTTTGCACACTTTATGTCATTTAGTTTTAATTTAATATAATTTTAACTGGATCAAACCAATAAATTTAAAATCATTTAAAATTATTTGTTCCAAAAAAAATTTATGGTTATCAATCATAGAAAAGTAAACAAAAAAATATTTTCGCCTTATTTTTACACTTTAAAAAAAAATTATTACCTTTTTAAAATAGAACTAGCGCGCATATCATTTTGTGCCTTTTCCAAAATATACAAATATTGTAGATGTAATAAAAGAAAGAAACAGTGCGATAGTTAGTGATACTTGTTATTGACAGATTTATGCATGTTTTTAAAAAACGTGTCATAAATTATCAGCCTTAGTTTGAAAAACAATATTATGTAAATTTGTATCTGAATCACAAAAGTAAATTATTCAAAGTATGAGACTATATATTGCTATCTCGTACTCCAGGAATCTTTCCTCGAGTATCTTATCTTCTCTATCCGTTAGGACTTTCGGTTCTAAAATTATGATAGAGAATGACGTCAATACTGAGTATTTGCGACGCACTTTATTTTTGTAATATTATTGAGAAACTCTTTTATAATTTGATATAAATACTTTATTGAAATAAATACTCTGTGCCTTAGTTTCTGAAAGTAGGTCAGCTAAAGAAAGAATTCCATTTTATCTGTTAAAATTGGATATAAATTTTAATTTTTACTTGCAATTGTTTTTGTACTACTTTTTAACAATGGCATTTTCAAATATTTTTTTTTTCATTTGAGGCTAAAATTAAAAATAAAACATATGGATCAAACATAACATGTATATGTTATAACTTTTGTTAGAGAAATTACACAAAATATTCAGCCTTCTCCAGTAGTTTTCTTCGAGCACCAACACTCAGTAGGGCTCTTTTTTTGTTTCAATTTTTAACTTTAGAATGTATGACACTGCAGCTTACAGTAGGATTCTTAATTTTTTTTTATTTCTAGAATTGAAGAAAAAGATTTGTTATAACTAGCAATTTACAAATAATTACTAAAGTATAATTTAATTTTATGCATTACATTTGTATGGTAAATATTGATATTTAAATTGCAGCGGTAAGATAATGTAAAAAAATAAAAGTTTAAAATTGCAATGGCGCGTTACCAAAGACGTTGAAAATTTTAAAATATTGCTCTTATCCAACTTCAATTAATCTTAACATTCGTTTATTATAAACACTATTTATATCTGTTTTTATTATATATATGTGTGTTTTATCTTTGAGAGATTGAATTATTACTTTTATTTTAATATAAGGTATTAGCCTAATAGCCAAAAAAAGTTTAAAAAGTAAAAAAAAAATATTTAAATTCTTAATATTTCGTTAGTGAGTTTTTTATTATGGACTTAGTACAAAATGCATGTTAAGAAAATGGACATCTTGAAATTCGCGTTTAATAAAATGGACATAGCTTGAAATGCCTGTTTAAGAAAATAGACATAGCTTGAAATGAGTGTTTCATAAAATGGACATAGCTTGAAATGCGTGTTGAAGAAAAATGATTTCCCGTTTGATTCCAATTTTTATACTATTGTTATCCCTATTGTATTCTAAAAGAATTAATCAGAGATCTATATAAATTCGCAATGCATAAATCAAAAAGCGCAAAATAAAATAAAAACATCCTTATAAACGTTTCGAACTTTTTTTTTACCCTTTGATATCCAAATACCAATGAAATTGAAAGCTATGCGTACAATTCATAAGTTTCATTAACAAATTGGTATAAGTTTCATTAATATAAAATTTTTTCAATAAATTGATAATGATTAGCATGCTATTCGGATATTATTTTTGTAAGAAAAGATACAAAAATTGCCTAAAACCTCAATGCTCATGATCATTGTTTAAATAATTGTTTTGTTCCCAAATATCGGTGCGGTCGCATATTTTTTAAGAATTCAGTTCACTTTATAAATTCAAATTAAAACAAAACCATACAAAACTACGGACGTCACAGTTATAAATTAAAATAAATGTTTCTTTATAGCCTGTAATTTGCTTATCGGTTGTAATTACTAAACCCCATTTAAATTAATTTTAAAATTCTGTACGCACAATTTCAAATTTAGTTCAAGCTTTTTCCATCAATGACGTCATAATGACGCAATTTAAATATTTATAGAACAATAAGCATGTCGTTTTGCACTTAAGCGAGACATAATGGGGGTTTTCGAACCAGTCATCCAACCTCAAAATGATAAAAATATTTACAGCTTATGGCAAAATACTATCGACTTCTTTCATACAAGTCTTTCTTTTTTTTTTTTCCTTTCTCCTTTTTCTTTTTTATATTTCTTAACTTAATCATTTTCGTTGAATGCGGTAATTCAGGGTATTAGAAGTTATTTATTGGTCAGGGTGAATTCTGAGTAAATTGTTAGATAATTTAGAACCGGAAATGTTCAATAAGCTTCTCTGTGATCTTTAATTCAGGCATGACAATTATTTTCGCTAATTTCGTAAAACTGTCTTGCTGTTGTGGATAAGAAGAAAAAGCATGCAAACTTACGTGAGAAATTTTTGAGGAGATAAGGAAAAATCTGTTAGATATCTTATACATTTTTTTCTTTCCATGGATTCTAGATAAAGCTTTGCTAATATTTCTTTTGTGAAAAACAGTGCAACTCATCGCAAATAAACTTCTTAGAGAGCTTGGCCGACTTTTAAGATTTTGTGAAAATAATTTGAGGTGCTTCAATATTTTAATAATAAAAATTTTAAAAATTAGGTTCTTTATTAGTAGACTTAGGAGTGCCGTGGTGGCTCAGGGGATAAAGCACTCTCCTTCCAATGAGGTCACCCGTGTTCGAAACTCTGATGGCTGGTCGGTACGAATTTCACACCCGGCTCGCACTGATCGCAGTGCTTAATACTCTCTGTTGGTGACGGATTGTGGGTTAGAATCCCCTTGCCTTCAGGAAAACCACGGAAGTTTTCTTGGTTTTCCTCTATATGTAATGCAAATGTGGGTTAGTTCCATCAAAAAGTCCTCCACAAAGACAAATTTCTTCCAGTACTTGATCCAGTAGTTCTCTTGTCTTCTTGATTGAGTTCAAAAGTACAAGAAACGGAGTTGAATATTGGTAGTCGTAGACTCAAAATTGGGTCTGCTGTTTTTGCAAATTTTGGTGGCAATAGAAGTGTTTTTTGGAAGTGATTCTTCTACGTTGCGATTTTTACTACGTTTTAGATGTAAGCAAAATTCTTCTTTTAAGTCCACTTGAAAAATATAGTTTTCAAAGATGAAAATTTGTTTAATGATGAAAAGTTAATACCTCAGAAACGTGAGGGTCCTTGGCCTGGGCTTCTCAGGCCTTAAGATAAATCAGGCCCTGTTTCTATTTAATTTTCTTAAGTGAAAAAAATGAAACTCAACATAGTTGAATTTTAATGTTGTGGCCCATTTGAACGATAAGATGTACCTATCTTTTTATCATTGCATCATTTAGTTTCATAATTGGCATTGTTCAACCATTGTTTAAGTGTTTGCCATTGTTTAAGTCTTTTGAAACAGTAATGATTTTTGAAATTCGTCATTATATTCATATCCAAACATGAAACCATCATTTATTTGATATTTTGGTTATTTTTATGAAATTATTTAAGTAAAATAACAATAAAAAAGAAGTAGAAAAACTTATTTAAAAAATATTTCTTCTAATGACATTAAATTGAATAAATTAGGAAAAGAACATACATTTATAGAAAATTGTATTTTTATTTCTCATCGAACTGTTCAATTCAATATGAAATGATCAAGTCTTAGAATGAAGAATTATGTTTCCCAGATAGCCGTTCTCAAGGTTTATAAGTTCTTTTTTTTTTAACTATAATTCAACATACTTTATTTATTTTCAGCTTATGCTGTACAAAAAAATAATTCATAACTAATCTAGATGCTATTCCAGGACTGCGATTTCAACTGTTTGACATAAATTCTATCGTTTTAAGTTTATTTTTGATAAAGCAATGACTGAATAAATAAATTTCATTTTACACATTAAATATAACCAAAATAATTCTTTATTTAATTTCTGTTGATATATTCACAGCTTAATAATTTTATTTGTTAACTTGGGTTTCCACCTAAAGATGCTCGATCGTATAGAGTTCCATAGTCGTAAAAAAGTGGGAACCGCTGGTCTAGGTGATGGGAGAACTCCATTGAGACAATCCCACTTCGCAGAGGACTTATTTTGTCCTGAAATTTTGAACCCACGTAAAATTACCCGAATTAAATTACCCGTGTAATAAATAATAACAGAAGTAAAAAGTGCATAGAAAAATATTTTCGGCACAAAAAAAGAAAAAAAAAGTGGCGATCAACATTTTAAAAATTTATTTCCCTTTGGAAGGGGGGCAACTGTTAATTTTGGACTGTAAATTATAATATCTTTCTGGTAGAGTAAAATTTTTTTTTCTCCAGACAATCTTAATTTACCGCTGATTACACTTGGGAACAAATCTGTTTTTAATTGAATTAAATTTCTTTAAGGGTCGTCAATATTTTCACGTCACTGATTTCTAATCTGCAATCGGTTTTTCTCTCCATGATACAGTTTTTAAATGGCAGTTATAGTCTATATTTGTGCAAGTTTAAGCTCGTTATACAAAACAATAGATAGCAAAAATGTTGCAACAAACTTTTAGGGGAGTTAGGGCGCATTATCAGAATTAAAATTGCATAGGAACCCATACCCGGAATTGCTGTCATGCGTCGCTTTATGTGCTATCCCATTAACAGTTTCGAGTGCTTCTGAACAGCTGAACATAATAGAGGAAGCACCCTTAGCGGCGTACGAAGACATTTCCGGACGCAGTATCTGATGACGTGCCCTAACTTCCCTAGAAGTTTGTCATTTGTCTAAGTTTATCCCAATAAGTTTGCTCATAAGTTAGACATTTACACGACCTCCTGCTGTAGAAAACGTTTTTAAACTTGTACATTTCGACAAAAAGGAAAAGATGAAAAATGTCATTTAAAAAATTTGTTGCTTTAAGAACAAAACTAGTTTCAGATTAGAAATCCCCACACCCGAATTAGGCAATATTAAATATTTGTATAAATGCAGCAAAAAATTTGTTCCCGGGTGTCATCAGTCATTGTCAAATCTTCTTTGTTTAGCTACAAAAAGTTTCTGAGTTAATTAACAAATCCTGCAAAGTTTTAAAACATCTTTGTTGAACTAGCGTTCAAGTTCAACAGCTATTGCAAAACAAAATCTTACCCAGTTAAACTTCGTTTTGGGGAGTTACCAAACAAGTTTAAAATGAATCATTTTGGCGATATTAGTTTAATTCAAAAAAGATGGTTCGGTAATTTAATACCGGAAATGCTGTGAAATTTCAGCAACCTTTAAAAGAAAGGGCCAATTATTTGATTCATAAGTTCTTGTGAATGAGTCATATTATTAATGACGCAAAAAATGCGTGCGCACTTTCGCGTAGGAAATACGGTTTAAGGAAAAATGTAAATCCTTCAATAAATGTCTTTAATCGCAATTTTATAGCTAAGATTAGTTGTGGTTGTAAACAAGATGTAATTTTGGTGCGTTTTTCACGCCTGTTGTTGTTTTGAAATAAATTATTTTTTGGAATGACTCATTGCGCTATTATTACTCAAAAGAGTTATGAAAAAATAATTGATAGTTCTTCTGTAGCACTAGTATCGTACGCGTTATTTGCATCTTTAACACAGCAATTTTAAAAACAAACCTGTGACTATTGTTCTCAGGTTATTAATTGAATCATAACTATTTTTACTACTTTGCATTCTTACTCAAAATATAAATTGTTTTCCAATAACCGTCCTTCATACACAGTAGAAATCAATAGTAACCCTTAGTCTGAGTTTCAACAACACAAATCCGATTGTTATTGGGAATTACTAAGATAAGTTAACTTTTTTTGAGAAGTGTGCCAGTTTAAAAAGCGGGTTATTATTTTCAAGTGTAAACATAGCTTTAATCTTACAAAAGTTGCTACTCATTTAGCATTGTCCAGGTGGCACGTGTAGCTTTAACCCTTTCAGAACTCTTCTTCCAGGAACATTCGCTGTGCTTTATTGTTGTATTAGTATGAATATGGTTATTGATTATTATTTTCTAAAGTAAAATAAACAAGTTTTAAAAGAACTTGTGTTTTGTTCCAATTTTAGTGCTGCAGTGAAACTCTAACTGCAGAGGTGGGATAAAGACGCGTTATTGCCGCGAAGAAAGTGTTAAATGTGCTAGGAACGCAAGAAACGTTACTTCAAAATCTATTAGAAACGAATGTTATTTGGTGCATGCTATAACAAAGACACCATCAAACGAAGCTGAACTAAATACAGTTGCTATGGGGACAATTTACTCCAAAGAATAACTGGCTTAATATTATGTATTGAGGGATCGAAAATGTTCCACTAAGTAGGAGCTGGTGTGCATTCGGAGCTTTTTGAATTCTGAATCTCCTTGGATTATTTAGGACCAATTTTGATGGAGAACTGGAGGGAATTAAAACTGCGGCTGGAACGGATACTGTTGGAACAATTCAGTTCAAAAAACATTGTCATTTTTTTTCCAAATTCAATTGAAAACCTCTGAGCTATTTCTACGCACAATTACGAGGAATCTAGAATCTTTGAATCTTGTAGAAGAACTCTTAAAATTTTTAGCCTCAAATGGAATGAATGTTGTATTGCAATGGATACTGACGCATCTTGGAAAAGCTGGAGACGAATAGACTGATAAACTAAGCTAAAAAGGATACAGAAATTTTGCAGTTAAATAATAGTGACTTATCGTTTACACCCATAAAATGATATTTAAATATACTGTAAGAAAAGATTCTGAAGCTAAATTGACTTAAATAGACACTAGGGATAAGGGATGGAGATATCCGATTCATGATATCCCAGATCCTTCGCAGTAGCGGCATTTCATCTGGGGATAAACAGCAATACCGCATTATCATTAATAATCGTGCATTTTGTGCAAACATAATTTGTCCCGCAGTGTATTGATCGTTAAGACACGGCTCCCAGCCGAAGTCAAGCATCACTGGCTGCAGTGGCGTAGCGAGGGGTGGGCAAGGGGGGGCATCATGCCCCGGGCGCTACACATAAAGGGGCGCCAAATGGCCCGTAAAACAAAAAAAAAGCTGGATAATTTTTATTTTTATTATAATTGATTTCTAGAAAATATATTTTAAATTTAGTGCCAGTGTAATATAATAAATGTTAATTCGTAAATAAAAAGGAAAAAAAGGAACACTAATAGTCTAAATCAAACTGTAATAATATATTCATAATAGAAATGGCACGTCTTTTCTACTGGCAGGGCTGACTCGACCTGTGTCTGTCAGCACTTCCTTATGGCATCTACGCTGTATGGTTACATAAATTATATCCTTTCTTGATTTGTCTGATAAAATAATATGTTACAATAAATATTTGCAGAGTGCAAAGTACAAACATTCTTCCTTTCAGAACACTATTTTTTTTTTATTTCTATAAACGCAATGTAGCTTACGCTTGTAATTTTAAAACAGTAACAATAACCCTCTAATGTACTTACATGTACAGTCACGGTCAATTAATCGTCTAACTCTAATGCCAAAATCTTGGTTTTCTCGACGGGACGGTAATGAAGAAGAAGGAACTGAAGTTAACCGATCCTAGTTATATTCACCAAAAAATAATGCAGGTTTTTGTTGCTTACTGTTTATTACATCAAATTCCGCTACACAATCATCTTTCGTAACATCTGCTGGTTTTTATAAATGCAAGAAAAAAGGTGAATTGATTAGCCATGAAAGAAATCCAAATCACTGAAAATCACTTACGGCTTGGAAAGAAACAGAACGAAGATTAATAAGTAGAACGGGAAATGATGTATGTAGGATAAAGGGGGTGAAGCGAGGGTTTCTCAAAAATAAAGAAGCTGTGCTAAACTTAATAAAAATATATTATAACAAAATAAGCTACAATTTCCACTGGCATCCTCCTCGAGCCAGTCATTCCAACTACCATGGTGTAACTGTAAAGGAAGAGTAAATGTAGAGGTAAGTGTCCTTGATATCATCACGTGATAGGATGAATGCTTCGTAGATCGGATCTGTATTCCACATGTATCATTAGAAGCAAACATTCAGTCCTAAAAAGAACGGTGGCGAAATATATTTAAAAAAATATTAGCTTGATTGAGGTATTTAATTATACAAAATCTTCCTCTACTTGGCCATGTTGAAAAACTAGCACTTCAAGATGGTATAAATGTAGGAAACCTATTATCTTTATTTATATTTGTAGCTCAGTTTGATCCGCTACTAGTAAATCATCTTAAACATGCCACAGGAACTCCAAAAACTGTCTCATATTTGTCCCCACAGATTCAAAATGAATTCATTCATCTTTTGGCATCTACAATTCGAAATCAACTAATAAACGATATCAAAAGAAATAAATATTATGGACTTTTGTTTGATTTAACTCCTGATATCTCTCATCGAGAACAAATGTCCCAAGTCGCTAGGTATGTAGATGTTGATTTTATCCATAAAAAAGTTTCATCAAAGAATCTTTTTTGGGTATTATTGAAATACACGATAAAGATACAGCCTCGATAGAAAATACAATTTTATAAAAATTAAATTCCGATGAAATTTCATTAACAAACTGCAGATCACAATGTTACGATAATGCTGCCGAGATGGCAGGTCACACATCTGGCGTTCAACAAAGAATAATGGAAAAAAATCAGTAGGAGCTACTGCAGCTAAACAAGATCCAATCGTTGTGACATGTTTTGGAATAATTGAAAACATATACGTATCTATTTTTCTCACGTTCAAAACGTTACAATGGAGCTCCAGAATACAAGCGGTTATCGTCGATGGGCTAGAGAATATAGTAGAACTATTAGAAAAATTAGCAGAGGACACTACCACTACAAGTGACACCAGAAGTGAAGTTACAATTCTGTTGCAAAATATACTAACTTTTAGTTTCATACCTTAAGTTCATTTCTGGTGTGAAATCTTAAGGAGGATTGATCGCGCGCAGCTCAGATTACAAGATCCTGGAATGAATTTTAAAGAAGCGTTCCATGATCTTGAATCAATGAACTAGCCGAAATTCGAGACAAGCTCTGTGAAGAGGCATTAGAAAAAGCGAAGTCTCTTTGTGAAGAATGGGATATTGATGCAACAATACGTGTAAGAAAACGCCGCAAAATGCCCGGAGAATTGGCTAGAGATGTTGGTATTTCCGCAGAAAGTGAAATTTCTCGCGTTATGGAAAGCGTTCTTGATCTTCTCCAACAAGAAATATGTACACGATTAAGTGACCTTAATTTCAAACTTGCATTTCTACTAGACGTTGAAAATTTATTAAACAAGGATAATGTTGATAACAACCTTAAAAAATTTTTTAAAAATTTGGGTGAATTTTATGATACAGATTTCAATGGAATAGAACTCGTTATCGAAATATGTGACTGCAAAATGTTACTCCGCAGTAGAAAAAAAAAATCGAACCTAAAACTACATTAGAATTTCTTACTTTTATAATCTCGTATGGAGAAGATGATTTTCCAAACCTGAGAGTGGCACTTCAAATACTCCTGACTATCTCAGTATCAATTGCTCGCTGCGAACGTCCATTCAGCAATTTAAAATTAATTTTGACATATCTACGATCAACGATGGGACAAGATCACCTAAGTGACCTAGCATTTTTAAGTGTGGAAAGAGAAAAATTTGAAATTATCAGCTTCGATGATATTATTGATAAATTTGCTTCATCAAAAGCAAGGAAAATTTATACATAGTAATTAGTTTTATTAATGTATTATAATCCTTTAAATATATGTATCTCCTTAGAGATAATAAATATTTACTTTTTTATTGTTTCAAAACTGCGTGTTTTTAAAATATTTCTTTATAAATATGAAAAATAAATAATAGGTATCTTTTGAACTAATTCTAGATGACCATATACATTTCAAAATCTAGTCTTGTTTTCTCAACAACATTTTTGTCTCAAATTTAAAGCCTAGCTTGAGCCTATGACTTTATTTATTTTACTTTATTTATTTATTTATTAATCTGCGAGTATATTTAACATATTATATTGTATGGTTTTCGAATGGGGGGGGGGCGCTAAAAAGGTATTGTGCCCCGGGCGCGAGTTAAGCTCGCTACGCCACTGACTGGCTGCGGTCAGTGTGCGGTATGGGTCCTCGTTAAACTGTTCTACCATAAAGTGCTCGACTTCGCGAGCAGGTCGTCAGGCTACCGAAGCGGGGGTGCCACCCCCTCTGCAGAGGATAAAAATTGTGATGGCATGTCTTCGGATCATCCTCAGGGATGTTTCCCAAATGTCTCCAATAGCCCATTGTGCAGCTCTAGTGCGACGTAAATGAACAACAACAAGCTTAATTTCGAAATTGAAAAATCAAAGTGTCCTTCTTTGAAAGAAGAAAACCTTTATAGTCGATATTGGGAGGCAAAAGAGATGATGCAGTTGACGTACAGAAATTATTTTTGTTTGTGTTTTTAATGTATATTGTTCTTGTTTTAATGTATATTGTTCTTGTTTTAATGTATATTGTTCTTGTTTTAATGTACATTGGTCTTGTCTTAATGTATATTGTTCTTGTTTTAATATATTTACTTTTTATCGTGATAAAGTTTATCAATGTTTCATCTTTTTAATTTTTTTCTACACCTCCAACTTCGCGCATCTGGTATGCATGGAAGTCATGCAATGATGTAGTTTCATGTGTTTTTACAATAAAAAAAATTTCGGTGTCCTAAGTGAGTGGATGCCTCGGTGACTTATAAGTGGGGACTAATAAATAGCCCATAAAACTCTTAAAAGATATCAAAACTAGCAACTTTTTCTAACATATTTCTTTTAGTTTATTACTGAAAGAGAATGCAAAGAATGTTTTCTACTTATAGATAATATTGATATATGAATAATTAGTAAGTGAGTAATGATGACGATTGAAAAAGTAAATAAAATAAATCAAAATTAGTTTTAATAAATTTTCAGTCGCTCGTGGCGTCCCTGGATGTGCAACTTAAATTATTTTTAAAAATCATCTTTATGCCTGCTTTAATTTTAAATTATCGTAACATACTTTGTAACTATGTATGTTTGCTGTTTATGTTTCAATCTGACGTAATCATCAAAAATGGAACATTTTAAAAGGACTGTATGACTAGGTTTTGCACATAATGGGGCCAATGTTCGTACTAGCTTCTAAATCAGATTTTGATGGCTGATTACCTTAGGATTTTAATTATTCACATTAAAATTTTATTTTTAATGAACTTAAGTGAAAAAGATTATTTCATTTGTACCAGTCGCGTGCCACCGAAATACATGCTATTCGTCACTAATAAGCACGAGTGCCATAAGTTCATCCCTTCTCTAGTATGTATTAACTATATGTTACTTTAAATTGGGTGCACCATAACTATGAGGTTAGACCAAATGAAAAGTAGACACACGTTATAGCGTCTGGCGTGTAATTGCGCCACCCTTCTGGTTAACATGTAATAAGGTTAGAAGGCTGCACTGCAAATCGACCAATTTAAACCAAATTGTAGACACCAATAAATAAGAGGGATATTTGCACCACAACTCATCCTATGATGGTCCGATGATACACGATGTCACATATTACAGTTGCCCACGGGAGCAACAGAGATGAATTCGTAAAAGCCCTCTGTTAAATTATATCAAAGTTCTAGTAACACCAAATACCTTTCAACTGATGAACTGATTTACAGAAGAGAATTTAAAGTGAATGTAAAGTTTAACTAAGAGGAATGCTCCCAAAACCGAACAAAACGTGTTAATTTTTTTTATTGGTAAAAGGTGAGGGTACTGCGTTACGGATATTTTTCATCTGTTTCCTTTTTATGGCTAACGGAGTTTAAGACATACGATTGCGAGAAAACGGTGCAAAAGTTTACAAAAATGGAGTAGATCATTATAGGATCTACGAAGTCCGAGGACTATAGAAGGGCTTGATTATTCATGAATTCATTGCTGTTAATGATGAAATTATAGGAGGTAATCGAAGAGCTAAGAATTATGACATCTGTGCAACACTTTGACCATAGTAAATGAATGGCACAGTCACCATCTGTATAAAAAAAAGGGACATTTTGAATTCGTTTTTCTGAGACTTTATGTTCACTTTAGATGCTCTCATTTTATGCTATATGCGGGAGCATTTTTCTTACGTTTATTTATAACACTGAAGGGTTACGCTGTTTTCCCTACATGTCTGATGGTATTATTAAAGTTCGTTTTTTTGTTTTGTTTGGGCAACCTTTGTTTATCCTTCTATTGTGTAGTTATAGATTCAAAGTCAAAGTGTTCAAGTCAATCACTCAATAAACAATATATAGCAAGTTCAAAGAACACCTTGTAGTGCTCGTATTTTGACACGCAATTTCAAGTTGTTTCAATGTATTGGCAATGTGTAAATTTTTTATTGTTTTTGTATAAATTTGTCTTTGTTTGAAACATTTACCGGAACAGACTGAAATTTTATTTATTTATTTATTTTCAAATTATCTATATCTAAATTGTTAAGTAGTATCTGAGTATTAGGAGATCAAGTTTTCATTTTTCTAGACTGGTACTTTCATTTAAACTATTATCAAGGTTAATGATTTCTCTAAATCATAAACAATCAAGTAATGGTTGTTTCGTCAAAGAAGGGTTGTTTTATCCTAAAATCTTATACGCGCTATTAAAAACCATTCACAGAACAATATAATCATTTCACCTTTTTGTGGGATTTTCTCAATGTTTTTGCAAAAAATAATCCTATGTTTTGTAAGACTTACGTCAACAATCAACGTCATTACTCTTCACAAGTTAAAAAGGTTCATTTTTCTTTTTACTTTACTACTGTTAAAAGACTTATCTCGAGTGTTTACCACACTTATCGCACGTCTTAGCTTTGAAAATCTGTTTTTCTTACTAGTGGTGAGTGGTGCAAATCACGAAAACTGTATTACTTTCACTCTTTTTTTAAAGAGGACATCTTGATGAAATCCTATTTTTCTTTTCAATTTGATAAGCGTGCTATAAATCCTCCTTGAAAGTGAAGTGTATTTAAAAATTAGATAAATGAATAAACAACGCGTAACTATTTTGGAGAATTGTGTCCGGGCGTTTTAAAATAGAGTTGTTTTATTAAGCGTCAATGGCATAGATTGTTATTTATTCCCCTGCGACCAGAAAATGCGATTTTTTTCTTAAAAAATATGTAACTTAGAAGTAAGTTAAATCATAAATGAGATAAAATTATTTAAAAGAAATATTCAGTGAGTTAAAATTGTTTAATTTATTTTAGTTATTTTTAATTACTACATGAAAATAATAAATTTCAATTTCTGGCATGATTTGAATATTGTGAGATTTTTATATAGTACTTCTCCACATTTTTTTTTTTTTTTTTTGTAATGTAATGAACTTCAATAGACTTAACTAATAGGGTATTTATATGCTATAAAACTGCCCAAACTGTTCATTAAATCGAATTTCTTTTCTTTTACCAACGAATATAAATCTAATTGTATTTATACAATCACTTACTAAAAACATGCTAACAAAAAAAAATCTAAAAATATGATTCTTTAAGAGATAAAGCTATACCAAATGATGTCCAATTTATTGGGCGCTGTGCCTCAAGAGGTTTAACTGAAATTCACCAGATACTGGCTTTCGTATCAAGAATAGACTTGAATATTAAATCATTGAGTGATTTGGTTTTTAATTTTGGTACTACTAATTTGGATGAATAGTTTAAAGATTAAATGAGATACAAAAGTTACTTACAAAGATTAAGTTAATTTAGATATGAAGGTTGGTTAGACACAAAAAAGTACTTGGTAGCGCTTCCTGGCAACTACTTTTAACATGGGTTCCAACACAACTAATTTTTCAAATCGGATACGAATCTTCGAAATGGACGTAATGAAAGAGCCCCTGTGGCCGAGTGTTAATTAGAATTACGTATTACTAATATTTAAACAAGCCATTACGTATAAAAGCTTATCACTTTGACCAAATCTTCAAATGCGAATATATACTCATGAAACATTTGCTGTTATTTCAATAGATGGGAACATATTTTGCTTGTAATTTTCGATGTGCTTGTTTTTTTCCTTAGAGGAAACAAGAAGTTAAACACTTATAAAATTGAAAATAGTTGATTATTTCCAAGCATTTTTTAAATTAAATATTCGCTGCCGAGAAAAATAAAGTTAAAAGAACAAATTCGTAAAAAATGGTTTACAATAACAAACTCGCTTATGTAATTCCTTGAGTTTAAATAGTCTTTGTTTTTTTTTTAAACCAAAACTATTTTGAACATTGGAGTAAATAAAGTTCTTTAGCACAGTTCGTCTTCTTAGTGATGTAGTGACTACATTTCAAATGTAGTTTGCAGTCACCACATTTAAAAAAAGAGTAATTATGCCCGTATTTAACTACATTTGTAATAAAGTAGCTTCAGTTAGCTACAAAAATAATGTAGTGTTTCTGACCTTTGGTTTAGAACAGCTTATTTTAAAATTACTTCAAATTCATAGAATACTAGAGATTAAAAATACTGTAAAAATATATCTTTTTACTTAAATTGCTCTCTTATGCCACTATAATTAATCAGGGGTCTGTCCAAGCCGAATTTACTACCGTTTAGCGGTACCTTCACAAATTCAACTTTAGGAAAAACGGTAGTTTCACAAATTCAATTTTAGGAAATTTTTCTTAAAATTTTATTTTTGCATCCTTAAGAAGCCATAAATCCATGTTTTTACCACATTTTTGTGTTGATTTTTAAATATAATTTTTAATTTTTCACAAATTATGTCTAAATTTTCACAAAATAGGTACCTCTCAGAAAAACCTAGACAGACCCCTGTTAATATACAGTTTGAAAATCCTGATCCAAGATTGTTAAACTGTTCTACAGTTAAGTGTTTGACTTCGCGCGCAGGTCGTCGGGCTACCAAACTGGAGGAGCCATCCCCTCTGCAGAGGATCAAAATTGTGATGGCTTGTCTTCGGATCATCCTCAGGGATGTTTACCAGATCATCGCCAATAACCCATTGTGAGCTGTGGTGGCTTAGGAGATAGAGCGTTCGCTTTCCAATAAGGTGTACCGGATACGAATTCGGCCATTGGCTTGGACCGACCACAGCGCTGACGTAAAAAATATCCTCAGTGTTAGACCCATCATGGGTTAGAGTCCCCTTGCCGCCAGGCTAACCGTGGTAAGTTATCGTGGTTTTCCCCTCTCTGTAACGCAAACGCGGATTACTTCCATCAAAAAAGTCCTCTTCTGAAGCAAATTTCTCCCAATGCTTGATCCATGAGTTCCCTTGTTTTCTTGATTGGTTTCAAAATTGCAAGGCTACTGAGTTGAACATTAGTAGTCGTATTACCAAAATGGGGTCGACTGTTCAACGACGGTTATAAAATAAAATAAAATAAAATAAAATAGCCCATTGTGCAGCTCTAGTGCGACGTAAATAAAAGTACCTATCATCCGAGATTTCCTGAACCAAAAGGGTTCATTATAACCAGCATATTCGCAAAGGTTGATATTCTACATCAGTTCATTCGTATCAGTGATACGAATCAGTCGATGGATATATACGCTGTAGGCAAATTGTAGAACCCTACTTTTTGCAAATAGTCACAGACATTTTGCAATGCGATAGCCAAATTTAAAAAATCAGAAGTGTCTAGAACAGTATATCAGTATCGCGACTAGAAATATCTATCTGTCTAGTATTTGAGCTTATTGCAGTAAACCATTATACATGTCAGTCTAATTTGAAAAAAAATTATTTCTGGGAGTTTGACGCCAGCAATTTTCAATAAGCACAGAGTAGTGAGGGCTTATTATAAATAGCTTTATAAAAAGTTTATTCCTATGAGAGTAAGTAATTGACTGAAATAAAAATACTGAAAATTTCTCCAATTCTCTCTAAACTGCGCTAAACTATCGCATTGCAAAATTTCAGGCGGCGTTTGCAAGAAGCCGAATTTTACAATTTGCCTGCGGCTTATATATTCATTTCATTATTTTGATCCATTGTTAATACTGATTTGCATAATCGATTTTAATCTGCTGACTTGAAAGTGAAAAATAATTTTATGAAAAATAATTTTATTTAAAACCAAAATTTTTTTTTGTATTGTGTTAAACGTTCTCAATATTACCACTTTTTCTAAAATTAAAAGCAGAACTACAGGCATTTCAGTATAGTTCTAAAACTTAACGAATGTTTTAATTGTAAAAATGAAGAGTTTTAAGGTTTACTGCCTCTTTGCAACAAATTCTGGCTGTGTTTAAATGTTCGAAATTCGAGCATCGAAGAATATGTTAGGATAATATAAGTTACATTAGCGTTATCCTGTCGTTAAAAGAGCAAAAGTATAGACCTTGAAATTTGTCATTTGCTTTTAAAAGTGGTCTGTAATATAGAAAGGACATGAACGCGAGTTCTATTGCACCTAGAAATTTATGAAATAAAAAACATTTTTCAACAAAATGTCTGCATATTAATGAAAAAAAACTTATGTAGTGTACATTCTTTTTTTACTGGTGCTCCTATTGAAACATTTAGGAAAAAATTATAATTTTAACTTTATCACTAATTAATTTACTGTATTTTGAGTGCTCAGCAAAAATAATGAAAAAAGGTGAAGGCGGTCTTCTTTAATAGTCTTAGAAAGGTATCTATTGCTGTAGATACTCGAAAATCTCACTACAAATCCAGCGTTTCATGAAGGAATAAAAAAGGACAGGGTGCTTTCTCACAGAAAGGGGCACTTTAAGTTTTGAAAGAGCACTCATTTATCACCGTTTAAATTTATCAAAATATGTACTATTATGTAATAACTAAATTTGATCCTCAATTTTTAAATTATCCTCTTATACTATTGTATGTGTACAGTAATTCTCACTCCTTATCGAAATAACAGAAAATTTTTAACCTTTTGAAAAATAATAAGAAGTCAATCTAAAACACAATCTCCGTGTATAAATTTTCTTCAATAAAAAAGCAGACTTGAAAAAAGGGATTAATTGATATACAACTTTAACACTAGAAAGACTGAAAATTATGCCCAAAAACAATAAAAATGACTGGATTGTGAATGCGTAAATAAATTTTTTTTAAATTAATTTTTAACATTTTTTATATTATTTACAGTTATATAACAAGTTATTAGTAAATATTAACAATAAAAATATTATATGTGTACAAAAAGTCACAATATTCTAAGAAATTGTGTCATTATATGCATCATTGTTTTTCTAATTGAAATTAAAAGCAGTCAAAATGACTTCCTTAGGCAATCTAGCGTTAAAGCTTTATTTTAAACTGAAAATTATAAGAAAATAAACAATTAAGAGTGCATTTTTTAAATAAAAAGTATTCATCAGAAAAAAAGATGGTAAAATCTAAAATGACTAAAAAATCATTAATATAATCCCCCTCCTCCCAAATAAAAGATAAAATCTCTGGGGCTGAAATTCACGCGAATTTCAACTGTCTTCATCTGACTTATTAATTAGACAGTACAAGAAAAAGAATGAAATTAAAAATTAAAGTTAAATGATTAGCACTAGCTAAAAATAGATCATAAGCAGGTGGTTAAGAAATCAACCTTCTCCTGAAAAAAATAATAATAAAAAGGTAGTGTTTTTAAGGGATGCGCGCATTTATAAGTATCAAAAGGCAGGCTGGGCGCGCCGACCTTCGAGAAACTCCAAGGGAGAACACTGAAAATTTAGCGTTAAGGCAAGACGAACTATACAAAATTTCTCTTTGTCGTTATATTTAGTTTTTTTTAACTTAATTATTTATTACAAACCAAATTAGTTTTTTAAGATGTTCTCTTGTCCATCGATAAAGTTTTACAGAGAGGTGGTTTATGTTTAAATTCATACCTACAGTAAATTTAATTGAAGTTCTTTAAATATCATAAATATAATCTCGAAAAATTGGCACAACGTTAAGCCGTAATATCGGTAACTTGACACGCAATACGATTCAAATATGAAATCTCAATAAGGTGTAACAATGGACCATGTTTTGGCTCAAATTCATTCACAGATCCTGTAATTCAATTCCAGAAGGACAATAATATGGCCATATTAAAGAACTTGAAAATATTTCAGGTAAAAAAAATCAATTTGAATTTTGTGTTTAAGAGTCGACAATTATGATATCTTAAAATAAAGGATATGAAAATATTTTCTAGTCTAGAATATATTTGATATTTTGGGAGACTCCTAATAGCTGATCTTAAAGACAGAAAAATATTGAGCTGAAGTACTATTATTCCCAACATGATTTACATCGTTTGCGTATTTCGCACTAAAGTGTCTTTTATTTCTCTTCTGCTGCTCAGAATGTTTAAGTGCAACGCATTATTACGATATTGTTACATTTTACAACTAGTCGTAAAATAAAAAATGGCGTGAGGGTCAACTATATATGTGATTCATAGTTTATTTTAAACACATTTTATGTCCTTTCTAACATTTGTTATATGACAAAGTTTTTCTTTATTACCAATATGCAATCCATATTTTTTTTTTTTTTAAATTATAATGATTTTCGAACATTGACTTTCAAATTTATTATGAAATAATTCTTTTTGGCACAGAACAAGGAAAGAACTTGGCAAGAACAACTTGGCACAGAACCCAGAACAAGCAGGGACCGCCCCAACGAGTTTTCTCCAGCAGAGTTTGCCAGATATAATATAATTACGAGACAACATATTATTAGGAATTTACACAAATGTAACATAATGTTACAAAAGTGTAGCAGTTTCGCGTCATAGTGTAACAGTTGACGTCATAGTCATCAATATATGATTCTAAGTTTTTACTTAAAAAAAAAAAAATTTATGCAATCCGTAGCATTTGTTTTATGACTAAGGTTTTTATTATCAATTCCTTTTACTTATTCGCATTTTTATTTACATACATTTATTCACATATTTAAAAAATGCAATAATTTTGAACATTAGTATACCAACGCGCTTATTGTTACAGTAGCCCCTATTACATTTTTTTTAAAAAGGAACGTTAATGCATTTATAACAGCTTGGATTTTGCGGTAAGGGGAAATCTTTAAAAAAAAAACTAAAGCAAAAATATCGAATATAAAAAAAAATTCGTAATTATTAAACAATTTCATGGAGAGTAAGTTTTTAAATTTCAGTTAGTGTACAAAACTTAAGGAAACGCGAATATTTTACTTAACAAATACGTACAAAACCCGGTGTAATAAAATGTTTACTACAGTTTCTTGATGAAATCTAACACATTTTTCTTTAGAATTAAACATGTACAACACATGCCTAAACATAATATGTAACAAATTTTTTAACAATTTTTACATTAATTGTTTTGAATTATGTATTGATTGTTCATATTATGTATTGAATTTTTATTAATTCTTATAGCATTTTTGATGTTAAAACTGTAATTAATTATGATTCAGAAAAACTATTATTTTAATTGCACCGTCAATTATTTTTAAACCCTCTGTCACCTTTCGACCCTTTGTTATATTTACACCTCATTGTCAGATTCATCCGTATTTTATATTCATTATTCAGCCAATATAGGCTCTATATTGATTAAATCTATATTGATAGGCTCTATATTGTATTATGTCACTTAAACTAAAGCTTCAACTAATGACAGAAATATGTAGAAATATGTAGAAAAAAATTGTTTAAAATTATGTATTAAATACATTTAGTTAAAATATTTTAATTATTATCAATTATTACAGGCATAATTAGTTTTAATTTTAAGCATTTTTATCATATTGTAGGACATTTTTATAGTGTATTTCTTCACATTTTGGCGACGAAACAAAATCGACTGGGCTGAAATAATAAGATATTTATGTGTCATATAAAACTGTCTGAAATGTAATTTGAATTACATTTCTCGCCTTTGTTGTTATTAATATACGACAGATTCTGTTATTAATATACGACAGATACGACAGATTTTTCATTTGTTTTATTAATATTGATAATTCTTCCTTTCTTTTATTAATATGTAAATATCCTATTATTAATATTGATAATTTTCCCTTTATTTTAATAAGATTGAAATATTCTATTATTAATATTGATAATTTTTGTTGCAGTTAAAATTTCCGACTAAAGAGGGGAACGGACAGAAAATCTAGTTTTAAAATTTTATTCATTAAACAATACATTTAAACATTTAAAAGAAATGTTCTCCAATATATTGGGCTCTAGGTCTCACGTGTTTATCAGGCTCAAAGTTTCAAGTGATTTTTAAACTCTCTAGTTTATTGGCAAACAACTGAAATTTTGAGTGAGCATAAAATTCTATTTGGTGACAAATTCTACTTCTAACAGCCAGAGAATGATTGAAATTTCTGTCACCAGGCACTGGTGCTTCAGTAGAATTAGGAGTGTTCTAGCTTAGTGCTCCCCAACCTTTTCATCGTCGCGGATCGGTCAGTTTATGATAATTTTACTACGGCCCTTTGAGAGGGGAGAGTTGATTGTTTATATTTTAGACTACTTTGATTTAAGATTTTTAATTTAATAATATTTAAATACGCATTCAAAATAAAAATCAACTACATGTGCGTTATTGATGCGGCTTTATGTGACGTCTCTCAGTTCCCGGTTCACCTCTCGTCCCTGGAAGTCGTACAAATCCGAGTAAAAAACACCCCAGTAAATAGATTGTAAGCAACGTAACATTCTCTGGATGGCCTGGTACCATTTAAACCAAGGACCGGTACCGCTCGTGGCCCCTGGGATTGAAGACTAGAACTCTCCTTCCGACTCTAGCTAGTCGGAAAACTGTCGAAGTTTTAATTACAAGATTGCACCTTCATAGACAGAAAACCAGTTTGTAAAAGCGTAGTGGTGATAATTTAGTACTTCCAGAATTGAGAACTTTCTAAAATGTGTAGACATTAATATGTTAATTATAAGGATCTGATGTCCCAAATCTAATAGTAGTTGCGTAAAATTCTAATGAAAAATGAAGGTTTATCTTCAAAACTCTTTTGTTTTAAACGTTAAATAAAATATATAATTATCAACTCTTAATTTTGCGGTACAGATTATCTGCATTTCTTTTTACCTTTTTTCTTTCAATTTGGAAAAAAAATATTAAACTGATAAAAAAAAAGTAAAAATCGTATAGGCTCACATCACTGTTTCATAAAGAGAAATCTAGCTCTAACCTGTCCAAATAAAAGGGGGAAAATCTTTATCTTGTTTATTTTCAACGAACATCAAAGTTAAATTTCTTTTATCAACAATAACCAATACCTGACACATTATTTAAGAGTGAATTTTCATAGCATGTCATTTAACTTGACATAAATGCGATAAATGAAAATGTTTAAATGTTTGTCCGTGGTATCGGGCTTGGTGCTTAATGGTTTCCGTTCTCTTCTGATGAAGGAGAGTTACAGCCGTTTCCGCTTGACAAATATGACAAAAAAATACTTAAATAACAAAACGGCCCAAAATTTTTTTGAGATTATGCCAGTTCCGCTGTCCATCCTAGAACAGTTCAGTTTTCGTTTAATTTAGAGGAACATTTTATTCAAATAATGAGATGTCTGGAAAATCCTTCATAAAATATTTTTAGGTACTACATTCGTTACATGGGGATGGGAAATGCAGCGGGTAAGGTAAGTTATACTCCATTTTAAGTTTTACTTTTCACCTTAAGCTTCACAGTTTTCCTAGTTAAAAAAATCTGGAGTGAAAAAAACGTGTTAAGTGATTTTCAGAAAATCAGCTTTTAGAACGCATTTAAAATACGATGGAAAATATTTGCAAAATATATTTTATCATTGAAGAACTGCGCGTGATAAAATATTTTACATATGGAGAAATTTGGAATTTTGAGTGTTTTTAAAATTTCATTTAACATATTTTCCCTTATATTAGCAAAACATTTTATTCCCTTTCAATTTTCTATTTCCTTTTCAACCAATCTCTGAAAGTTGTGCAGTTTTCTGTATATTTTATAGGAAGCAATATTTTTTAAATTCATGAATGAAGAAATACTTGATACGGAAAACGATCGAACTACGGATTTCTAGTAAAAATAGAACTCGTATAGTTTTACAGTCTTTATTTTTTGTAGGAAGTGTGAATAAGAAATACTTGATACGAAAAACGATTGAAATATAGATTTCTAGTGTAAAATAAGAACCGATTTCGGATAGTTTTACAGTCTTCTTTATTTTTCGTAGGAAACAATATTTTCGAACTACATGAATAAGAAATACTTGATACGAAAAACGATCGAACTACGGATTTCTAGTAAAAATCGAACTCGTATAGTTTTACAGTCTTTATTTTTTGTAGGAAGTGTGAATAAGAAATACTTGATACGAAAAACGATTGAAATATAGATTTCTAGTGTAAAATAAGAACCGATTTCGGATAGTTTTACAGTCTTCTTTATTTTTCGTAGGAAATAATATTTTTGAACTACATGAATAAGAAATACTTGATACGAAAAACGATCGAATACAGTTTTCTAGCGGAAAGTAAGATTTGCTCTCGAATATAAACGAAATACTTTGAGGAAGCACATGTTATGTGATATTTCGAAAGCATTGAGATCAAACATCAAATCCATTCATATTCAATGCATTTTAATCAAATCATCCAAATTCATTGAGAAAACATCGAAGTTGAAGTTTTAAAATTTCATTGGAGAGTGAAACATTTTAAATTTTAAAATTTTCAAAAATATTTCAGAACAATGTTACGGTTTTCTGCGAATATATAGGAAAAAATTAATTTATGAAGTTCTTAAGTGGTAAAAAGTGGTTTTCAGCAGCACAGCACTGCTTCTCTACATTTTAAAACTGATTTCATAAGTTCATTAAAAATTTATATAAACCGTTTAAATGCCTATGTTCCCTTTTTTGGAACATGTCTCTTATTCAAAATGTCTAAGACTAGTAACTGAAATCTTTTATAATTGGAAAAACTGAATATTCTTATCAACCAAAATTTATTAATTATACAATTTTGTATATTATGTGATGTATATCTTCTGAAAGCAAACGATTGTTGCATTTTTCAATAAAATTATTAGCTAACTGAAGAAAATATTCATTTAATTTATATGCAAACCAGCTACCCTGATTTTTATGAAGGCTCTTTTTCTATTAGTACTAAATAAGAGTTCAGCAAGAAAAGGTTAACATGTGCTTGCACTAATATTTAAAATATTTAGCACACTTCACAAGTACTGAACGTGCTGTCATTTTAGCGCGCTTGGGTGATTTTAATAAAATATACACTAAGAACTTGGAAAGTGGCAATTTTTATGCAGGCTAATTAAATTCAATATTTCACTTTAGATTAACATAAAAAAAATTTTTTGTTTACCCCCGGGGTAGAATCGCAGCGACATTGTCGCAGAACGTTAGAGTTCTTGCAGAAAGATTTTTCTTTTGAAAAGTAAAAAAAAATTATTTTTCTTTTCTACAGAAATTTACACATAATATTTGTACCATGCATTTAGATAATTACTTTTTGATGCGCTTTACCCTCCCCCCACCAAACAAAATGCGAGAATATCACCCATAATATTAGAATAAAAAATTATTTCATGTTCAATTTTGAAAGAAAATAGTTTTTTTTTGTGAACAGCGCTTTTGTTATTTTAAATTAGTAACATGCATGTTTGTCATTATTAAAAGTATCTTGCAGAAAGATATTAATGCTAGACAGTTTTGTTGCTGATAGCTCGAAAAAATTTTGCCACATGGTTGTTTGCTAAGTATGTCTTTTAAAAAACCTTAGAAGAAATTTGTCGGGAATTGTTTTGCCTTTTGTCAGGAATTGTTGCATTCTGTAGAAATAAGTGCAAAAACTTAAATCTAATAGTCCTAAATAATTAGGATAGAGATTTATTAAAATTTTACATAAAAATGACAAAAAAAATTTTACTAAATTTAACCCATACTCTCGTTGACACAAAATCAAGAGGTTTAATTTTTGCCCTCTTCAAATTTAAATGCAAACTTTTCTCCGTTACTAAATTGAAGTTTTATTCTTTTAGCTTACTTTTTTTGCGGGGTTCCGCAATTTTTGAGAACTTGTAACCAAAAAGGAGCTTGATCGTGCATTATTTGATTAAATGAAAAAATATAGAGGTAAATAAAATAAGAAATGAACACAACTGCGAGTTTTTTTTCTTTCTTTCTGTACATTGTTGAGAAAGAGGGTAATTATAGTTTAAGTCTGAAATTCGATATTTCGTAAGCGGAACTGTAAAATTCATAAATAAATCTTCGACGCGAAATGTTTCTATTTTTCAATTTATTTCAAGTTTTACAAAGAAACAAAATTGTGATTTTCAATCGATTTTGATCTACTTTACGTTATTAAAATTAAAAATGTATTGATTGGTTTTATTTTTGAAAAAAAGCGTTTTCTTGAAAAAAATGACTTGTAGTTCAATTCAATAATTTCTTAAAAACCTTTTTTAAACTTTTACCGTTAAAATAAATAGATTAACGAAAAACGAAAAGTTAACAAAAAGTTTTTAATTTTTTCTCAAATGATACCAAAATCAGTAGGAAAAGTCATAAGTGCATGCTAAATATTTTTAATGATAATTGGCTGAATAAGGTAAAATAAAAATTTTAACTAGTTTCTGAATTAACTGAAAGAAAAAAATAATTTCGATTCATAACACATTAAATCGAATTAACGAAATTGCCATTTTAGTGTTGTGTCCATTTTACTGTTGAAAGAAATCAGGAAAAATGCGATGAAATGCATTACAGTTTTAATTATATTAATAATATATTGATAAAAAGTAACCCTCAATTATAAATTGATGTTTTGATTGTTGTTTTCGAATCCAGTTTCCTTAAGAATTTTTAAGTTTTTTCAGTCACATGACTTCGTCTTTCACTTTTAAGAACATTTTTAAGGATGTAAGCTATATTCTAAGCGTTAAAAAATATTTTCATACATTTTACCTTGGTAAGGAATGATGTTCCTTTTTTCTTAATTTGCATCAAAAGAGGTTTTTCAATATTTTACATAAATATTAAATCTTACAAAAGCTGTTTTGATCAAATTTTTCCCTGTAAATTTCTAGAACAGGAAAAATATTTTTTAAAAAGGCGTAATGACATATTATGGACAAGGACTATGGACTTGGGACAAAATTACTCAAAAGGTTTGATTATATGTTTGTAAACAACTTTTTTTTTAACACTTTTCGTTTAAAATATCGATTTTATTTTACTTTATAACCTCACAAAACTTGCATGCTATTTTTACCTTGCTATGCATAAAATACTGATTATTACTTTAAACTCATTAATTTTTCTTTTTGACATAATTTGTGCATTTTTTTGTTATTGAAACGGCTTAATATGGTGAAAGTACTGTTGCAAAGAAATTTTTTCTATACTTATCAAAAATCTGAACGAAGCACGTTTTGGTCTCGTTGCCGTTTCAATTTCGGTTCCATTGCCATTTGGGACCCGTTGCCGCTCATACCCTTGTCATTTCTGTTTTTTGCTTTCAAATATGGAAATTTAAAAAAAAATTCAAAATTAAAATTATTTAAAAAAAATTATCAAATATGCAAATAATTCTTTGGAATATTCTTTACTTCTATATATATATTTATGTTTGGCTGCTGGCAGCTAAAGTTTCAATTTTGATTCCATTACCGTTTCTGTCCCCTTGTCTTGCCATTTCTGTTTCTTGTTTTTAGATATTAAAATTCTAAAAAAAATTTAAAATGAAAAAAAAAGTAAAAATTATAATTATTTAAAAAAATTTCCAAATATGCTAAAAATTCTTTACAACAATCTTTATTTCTATGTTTTTATTTTTGGCTGCTAGCAGTTAGCTTCGTTTCAAACATTTTTTTTCTTCAATGTATGGCATATTTGAAAAGTTTCTAAATTACACCGCATGGAGGAAGTTAGCCCAAAAATGCTTATTTATTTGTTTACCAAGCTTCACATAATACATTATTACGTAATAATTAACATAATTACGTAAATAATGGAATACAAAAAAAAAGAATAGTTTTCTTAGACACTTAAAGAAGTTTTTATCCAATTCATTAGAAAATTGTGGACAATGCCTCGTATTCTTAATACGTAGTTTGGATGTTCGATTCCTCACTCAATAATTTTTAAATGCTTAACAGCCCTTTAAAATTCCTGATTTTCTGTCATTGGAAATAATAAATAAATAATTTAATACACTAAAAAAATTCTATTTAGGGCCATTGAAACATAACCAGTTTAATAAGAAAAAAGTTAGAAACAAAATGGAATGTCTATATCAACGAATAGAATTAAAAACTGAACTGAATCTAAAAGGGAGCGAAATGGTAGGACAGAATCCAACTTACAATATAGGTGCCACCACAGAAAACCCCCTTTTTTGGTCTTTAAAATTAATCTCCTAAAATAATGAAACATATAATAAAAAAATTAAACAATAAAATTTGGAATATATATTTATCGCTTAATTTTTGTTTCTTGAAAGTTAAAGACCAGTATTATTAAAGCGTCAAGTTTGTGATGCTTGAAAACAAAAAAATCCTAAGCTGTAAACAATTATATAATATTGTTGCGCTAAATGGCTAATACATAATAGCTTGAGCAAGCTTATCTTAAAGTTGTATTTCCGGGAAAACTATGCTCAAGGTATTAATCCCAAGTCTTGTAAATTATTACAAAATATGCAATGCATCATGATCCAAGTAGAAATGAATCCTAAGTTTTGAAACTTTAAATGTATTACAAAAATATTGAAGTTTATTTTTCATTTTTGTACTCACGAACTAAACAGGTGTTCACCATTAGTCACTGCAGGTCTTTAAAAGTATAACATGGATGTAATTAAAGAAAAAGGATCGATCCTTTTTCTTTAAACTTTTCAAAAATACAATTTTTTTTATATCGATATTTTTTATATAAAATAAGTGCTATAACTTCTGATACTTTTTAATACAATACAAAATCATCATTATGTAAATCAATATACTTTCTAAATTTTTCATGTGTGATTGATAAAACGAGTTTCTTAAAAATAACGCCCATGGTCCATGGCCTAAAGCTGCAAAAGTAAAATGGTAAAACACTTTTTTTTAATTTTTTTATTTGCCTTACTCTTTTATGTTTAGTCACTGTATCTAAAGGTTCAGTACAGTTTTTATTATTAGTTATTTTAGTTTAATATATCATACCTGCCAACTTTTAATCCTTGCGAGGATGATTTTCCCCAGTGGTAGTAAAATGGAATTTAAATTACAATTTTAGACAGAAATATGCGCTGTATTATGAAAAAGCTTTTTTTTTTTTTTATTTCCAATGAGCTGCATTATCGGTCCGTGCCGATGAGCAGACCTAGTGCGTTCTCCAGAGCTGGTATCCACTCTTTCAGGACCACCACAATGGGTGAGATATCGTTGGTCAAGTTAATTTGGACGTCTAGTTTCTGCCACACTAGATGGCGGCACCAAGACTATTTGGATGCTAAAGTGCACTTGGAATTTAATTTTGCCGGAAATACCAAGAGCCAATAAGGCACTCCAGGGATCTTTTACATGCCGCATAATCATACGACATGGCCGCTGAGGATTTTCTGCATCCCGAAAATCCGGTGTCTGGGCCGGGGATTGAACCCGCAGACTTGAGCTCAGAAGGCCGACGACAAACCAACTGCGCCACCCAGCCACACGACAGTATTATATATTAATGTATTTGCTTAATTTTTTTAAAAAATAGTGGTGGTCAAAAAGATTATAAATTAAGTTTAGAAATGCAAGGGATATATAGAAAGCATACATTTTACTACCACTTTAAATATAGAAATAAAATTTTACGGCAAGTGCGTAAAAGTTGGCAGGTATGATATATTCATTTATACTTATATTCATTAGTTTTATTTTAATCATACCTATGCATTTTGAACTTCAAACAGCCTCCCCCCCCCAGCAAAAAAGAAACATGAAAATTAATTTGACAAAACCTTTATGAATTTATAATTTTAATCAATGTTACTAATACATATTAATACAGTTTAATTATTAACTATATGATTACTTTTTTATATATATATAACCGTCGTACAGCCGATCCAATTTTGGGTTTACGAATACTAATGTTCAACTCCGTAGCCTTGTAATTTTGAACCAATCCAGAAGACAAGGAAACTCTTGGATCAGTACCCAGGAATACGAATACGACTCAGCTATACACACGTCCCTGCAGGTTTATAGGGTGGACCCATACATACATCCATTCATTCATCCACAGATCGTAATTTTGACCTGAACCAGAGAAAGATCAAGCTCCAATTCCCTACCCCCAGAGGCACGATATGTTATGGGAACATGGAGGACTTTGTGACCCGACAGATTTAACGTGCATCAGTCACCATTTATTACACGGGGAGTCTTCGGTCGACGGAGATCGAACCCACGACCTCTTGGGCCCACCCCCAACCAGGCTGTCCCGGCCCTATATGATAATTTGTCAATCTATATATCTTCTATCAATTAAAAATAAAATTTCAAAAGAATCGTAAAAGTAGTTTTATCTTTCATTCGGTTCGTTTAGTTTTTTTTTAATGGTTTCGGTGGAACAAATGGTACTATTTATCGTTGGTTGCTTATTCATTTTTTATGGTAATCTTCCTTCGAATTAATTTGATAGATAAACAATTTCAATTAATATTCGAGTTAAATAATATTTCATTTAAATCGCCTTATTTTTATTAGGTGGTCTTTGTTTTAAGAATTTACTTTTACATAGTTAATATATGTAAAAAGAAACACTATTAGCAATTAATTTAATTAGACTAAATATGCGTCTTGTAATTTTCTAAAATTTTCAACTAAAGTTTTTTTTTTTACAATATTTTCATAGTTATCTCTAAAATTATAAGTTCGAAGTCATATCATAAAAAATAACTAATAAAATAAATATGAAAAAATAATTACTTGCGGAAAAATAAAAGATGCGGGTTTTATCATGATTCATACAATAAAATAAAGATATTAATATTTTTTTAGGGTTTTTTCGATAACTTTCTTCGAATTGCAATAAATATCCACTTTTATATCCATTGTTGCATATACAGATACGGATTACTCGAAATATTGAGCCTTAAATCACTCCTGGCAGCTTCTTTTCTCTTGTCTGAGTGTTTCACATCGACAAACAATCATGTTCTCGAAAATTCTAGTCGTATTTTAATCTTTTAAATTTCACTGCAACCACCAGTCACGGAATATTGTAAGATTTATTAAATAAAAACTTATCAGGCGTAAACGTTGACGATTTGTGAAATGTAAACGTTTCGTGAGCTTTTTAAGTTGAAAAACGATAAATCGATATAACTTATACCGAAAAACGCCATTTTGTATTCATATTGTTTTTCCAGTGAGGAATGAGTCAAGCTAGCAAAACGTGATAATTGATGGAGGCAGGATGCATTCCATATGGGCGTTTTGCATTAATGAGCAACTGAAACTGTTACTAAAATGGGATATGACAATGCTCAACAAAAGGCCATCTGCATTCTTGCTCATCGTTTTCATCCCACAAATTCAAAACAGATGATTATGTTTTTGTATTTTCTATTACGCAGCTTTGTTTTTGGAAAGTTCACTTCACTTGTTGTTACTTTGACTCGTGACTTTAGACTGTTTTTTTGCATTATTATTTTAGTATTTTTAACTGTCTGTACTAGTGAGAGACAAACAAACGATTCACAAGGCCTCATAAAGATCGGGAACTTATGCCTTACGTCAGTGTTTCCCAAACTTATGACTTTTGTGTACCCTTTCCAAATTTTTTGTAACGCTGCGTACACTAATAAAAAATTAATGTATTTTTTTAAAAATATGTTTTTTTTTGGTACGAAGAATTGCTAATAAGTTTATTTGCATCAGAGAGAAGGATGATATTGTTTTTGCTGTGATAAAAAAAATTTCACAAAAGTTAAAAATCACAACTGGCTTTTGACACCACTAATTATTAACTGTTAACTCAGCAAAAAATAGTCAATACAAATATACGTAATCGTAAACTTTCATGGCTAGCTTTGTTTTAAAATAAAATTTTTTGAAATTTTTGTTTGTTGTAAGATATTTCGCATAAGAACGCGCATCCCCGCTAAACTGTTCCCGTAACCCTGGGGGGTACGCGTGCCACACTCTGGGAAATACTGCCTTACGTAGTAATTTTGTGTGGCTCTCTATACTGCAAAAATGTTGGTGTTTAATTGCACCATGTTTGGTGTTGAATTAACCTTAATGCATAACTAAGTGCAGATTTGTAGTTAATGTGCAAAAAAATTATGTAACATTGACAAATTACCAATTGTTTGAAAGAATTACTGAGATATATGACTAAAAATGTGCTTGTTTTCAACGCAAAATGTTTTTGCAATGAAGCTATTAAATTAATTCTTTTGTGCATGAAAATATGTGTCGTTTGTAAAAAAACAAACAAAAATAAATAAAAGCTTAACAGTGAAAAAGTAAATAAAAGTGATTATACATAACATTATTTTAGTTTAACCTAATACCAAAAATGGTGACAATTATTCATTAAAATTTTTTACAGTGTGCCTTCTCATACCTAACCACCAATTTTTCTCCTTTTTCAACATTCTGGTATTATTATCTAAGTATTTACAACTGTTTTTACTAGTGCTGGCCAAAGAATCATTTTCAAGACCCCATAGAGCAGGACTCATAAACTTATGGCTCGCCTAGTAATTTTGTGTCGTTCTCTACCTTCTCGTACCTAAGCAGCGTTTTTTCCCCCAACATTTTTCGTTATTCTTCGAATCAAAGAAATACAAATACTGCACAGTAAACTGTACAAAAGTTTACTTGAATCAAATTTCTTACCTTTCTTATATTTTTTCATTGTAATTAAAAATTCTGACCGACGAGTTTAAACCTAATTATATTTTTACATACATACCGCTATGCGAACCCATAAAATAATTTAAATATTATAAGTGATAAAATTGTATTAAGTGTTGCCTACTTCAGCGGATCCAAATTTGTTCCATCTACGGAATCCTTAACAATCGAACTTCTTCTGACGGAATCTTGACTGTTGGAAAAGTAAATTAGCAGGAGTAAATATGCTGATAAAAAACCTTCAAATTAATTTAGAAATTTTAACTGTGACGAATTAACTGCTGTGTAATTGAAAAAACAATGTAAGTGCTTCACGATTAATTCCGAGAAAAGTGGCTTGACAATTGACAGTGACAGTGGTAATGACAGTGGCTATTTTCCTTGTACTGCTAATGCTATGAACGCTAAAATAGAATTTCAAAAATCTGATAAAACAAACTTTTTTGCAATATATGTATTGCAAAAAATATTTTTTCAACCATACAAAGGTGCCAAATATATAAAAATCTCCATTTTGAATCGTTTGTCACTTACGTTGATTTTTCAATCGCACTGCAGTATTGTCACCAGTGCCAAATATTTAGGCATCACACGAACAAATACCTTAAATTGGAATAAACATCTAACCAATGTTAGCATGAAAACTGAAGCAGCCTATCATGCACTACGACTCATTTTATCACAAAATACTAAGAGGACCTTAAACGCGAAGAGGAATATTTATATAACGTATAATCGCCCAATGTTATGCAACGCCTTCCCAACCTGAGGATCGCTTACAAAAACACGAATTAGAAAATTACTCCTCTTTGAGAATAAAATCTTAAGAAGGATAACAGGTGCTCCCTGGTTTGTGAGTAATTACAGTACGTTGCATAATCACTTGAAGATAGAAAATTTAGACTGCTAGCTTTAAAAATTGAACGCGTCCTTTTTCAAGGAAGCTACCAAATGCACAAAATGCGATTTCAATCTGATATTTAATTTTGAATTAATTGACGATAATTCCCAATTTATTCCTGCATCTGCCCTTAAGTGACAGAATATTATCTAAATGCTTAAACTCCTGAAATTAATTTACTCCACACATCAAGATGAATTGTATCACTCTGCATCGTCGAAGCCCTTCGGGGGAATGATGCAGGGATTCGAGATGGTCGTTGATTTTCATCAACTTTCGATCAATTGTATACATGTAATTATTGTAAATAGTTTTTACCTTATCCCAGTTTAATCTTTTTGTACATATCAAATTAATGTTTTTTTTTTAGTATATCATCATGTTTATTATTAATCATCATCATCATGTTTATTATATCATCATGTTTATTATCGTAAATTTACTCAACGTAAGCTTCTCGCCTTCCTCTTCTCTCATTTTATAAAATTCAATTTAGATGAAAGAGCAGATAGCCCTACTCTATGTTTAAATCTGTATAAATACCAACTTACTTCTTGGCTATGATCGTTCTGGACCCCCTGAATTAATATTTCTCTTCCAGTACCTATTCAATCGGTTACAAAATAACTCAATTTTAGATACTTTTCTTGATATAAAATCAATGACCAAATGCGTCGTTTTTTTTCTCCAATTCCTTTCATTGTCATAATACTTGTATTTTTCTTCTATATCGTTTATTGATCCAGGAAAACTCTCAATTGCCATTCAAGTCAACTAAGTTTATCAATCATTACAGAGAGCGTTCAAGCACATCGATGAAAAAGAAATTAAATTCTTGGAGCAATTTTGAGTAATTGATATTGTTTTGGAAATCGTTATGGATTATCATAATTAAAGCGGTTTCTAGAACTTTTTCCAACATTCTCTAATGCATTATTCTCTGTTTGTTTTGCTGTATCTTGTTTGTTGTTTCCATTAATGTTAAATTGTGATTACTTGAAGATTGACGTAATTTCCAGAAAAGATATCTCCGAGATTTGGAGAATTATCAGTTTTTATAGTAAAATGCTTTTCTTTTTTCCTTTTAACATGAGAATCATAGATGGTACAATGTGTCTCATTTTCGACATTAACTCAAACTACAATATTTGATGAAAATTTCTGCCTTCCAAGAATTGTTGTTTAGTCTTTGTGTCTTTGCAATTAAAAAAAAAACGATAGATGGTAGATATCGGTACTTTCTATTTTAAAACTATGATTGTTGATATGTCGCAATATTTCTACAGCTACAATAGAGCTTAATTTTACAAGTTCAATATTTTTCATTCAGTTAAATGTATTTTTTTCTGTCAGCATTTCTGTCATTGCGCTCTTTAAATTGGATAATTTTCAGTTTATTTTAGTATCTCAAATGATTAGATTTGTCTCAAAAGTGTGTGTGTTTTTTTTAGTTACATTGTATTAATGTTACTTTATTTTAATAATCAGTCGGTAAATACAAAGATTTTTTACCTATCTAATGCTCTTAATATTTAAGAAAATCTAATAGTAAGAAAAAAATTTTAACTGTTGAACACTGAAAAAAAAAAGTTTTCTTTTTTCCCGTTCCGAGTATTTTGTCTTTTAAAACAAGATCCGAAAGTAAATATAAAAGAAAATTGAAATAACATTTTAAACTTAACGATTTAGTTTTGTTTATAAATCAAAGAAAAATCTTAAAATATCTTTTTTTTTCTTTCTCTGACTTATTTTTCATGAGTACATTTTTTCAAGACACATCTTTAAAAGGTTAATAACAAGATCTTGATGAAATATGAAATGTTTGACATTTAAACAATTATATAACAAACATTTGATCGAATATAACAGTAAGTCTTCAATGCCAATATGTGTAGTTATAAAACACTATTTAAATAGATATGACATAATTGTTGAACAACGTAATTAGAATGCGTTGTAGTTTGTTTTCGATTCAAGTACAAGAACTAGTTTAGTCGACCTTGATCCTTTACATTCAGCTTTTTATGAACTAGTTTCAGTAGTTTTACTTGAAGGTCGGGACTCCGTTTAATTTGAGAAATTTTAAAATTATGCTTATGAACAATGTATACTTATTACGAATTTATATTATTTTGGAAGATTGGGAAACTATATAACTTGTTTTGTTTTTTTACCAAAATAGTTTTAATCGTTGCAAGGTAGTCGAACTCATTTATGACGGGCCTTTATATCAGTAGTATCCAACCCCTAGGCCGTCGGACCGGTACCGATTCGCCATCCACAGCCGAAAACATGAAGTTAGCCAAGAAACTACGAAATTTTCTAAAATTAATAGGTGATTGTGATAAAGTAGGCGTTGTTTGTCGAACACTTGCAGAGATGCAGTTGCAGACTAAAAAACTCAAGCGTTATTCCAATCACAGTAACTAAGAAAAATAATAATAATAAAATGTGGTGAACCAGGTGCGAATCCCAGCGATGGCTGATCGATACGAATCCGCATCCGTCTTACACCGACCACAGTGCTGACGTGAAATATCCGCAGACGTAGACGGATCATGGTTTAGAGTCCCCTTGCCTTTAGGCTAATGATGGAGGTCTTGGTGGTCTTCTTCTCCATGTAACGCAAATGCGGGTTAGTTCCATCAAAAAATACTCCACGAAGGCAAAATTTCTCCCAATACTTGATACAGGAGTTCTTTTGTCTTCTCTGCATTCAGTTCAAAATTACAAGATTGTCGTCATTAGCAGTCGTAAACCCGAAAATTGGGTTGGCTGTTCAACGACGATTATAAAACATTAATTTTTGAACATTTTCAAGCTAATTGCGCATTAATAGGTTTCTATTGTTGAAAATTTCAGTGATTCTGGTTTAACAAAAGAATTGCCTCGCGTCTCTTGCAACGAGTTCAATTACTTTAATTTAAATTTTGATTAGCAAAGATTTTGATTGAAAAATATTTGCTATTTAGGAAGTGTTGACTCATTAACCCCTTGACGCAGATGGGACACATGTGTCTCTTTTATATATATAATGCTCTAATTACAAGCAAAAATGCATTGGTATTTTCTAACTAAAAAAAACAGTTTAATAGTTGCTAAAAAAACCTGACAGATTATCGGAATTAGCATTAAAATGTGAAATGCAAAAAAAGTAGCTTGAAAAATATTTTTTAATTATTTATATTCAAAAATGTATCAATAATTGATTTTGCAAATTAAGGAAATTTCAGTGATGAATAACTCTTTCTCTTAGATATAAATAACTGTGAATTTGAAAATTTTTTTGAAAACGAGCCGTGTTTAGAAGATAAAGCAGAAAAAGATATATGTGTTTCATGCTGTATTTCATAACCATAAATTATTGAAATGCTAAATATAAAATTTTGAGCTAAATTAATACCGAATAGTGAAAAAAAAAGTACGTAAAATATGTTTAATAAAAATTCTGCGTCTAAGGGGTTAACCTATTTTCTGTCTTATCTGGAGCATAACTATGGCTCATAGAATCGTAATCTTTAATAACTTGAATTCATGATTCTAGTTTTTATTCTAGTTCCTTGCCGAAAAAAAACATAATAAAAAACATTATCATCTCGTTTGTCAAGAAAAGAAAAAATCCCTCTGTATATACTACGATTATACTTGAAATTAAAAAAAGATATTGTCTTATGGGGATGAAATATGTCGCGAAATTTAATAAGATATAATAAAAAAGGAAAATTCCTACATCTAAACTTATAAAGAATCAGAGGTGATTGTATTACGGATTTTTCGTATCATCTTTCCGGTTCTAAAATTTAGGAGCAGGGCATATGATTTTTCTGGGAATATCGCGGAATTGTGAGTTTCTCAAGACCATTGGTTCTCGGACAGACGCTAATCAAAAACTTATAATCTGGCGAAATTTTTCCGGAATTCCTTAATCTAAAATTCAGATTTTGAAAGTTTCGCTAACGAGACGCTTACATACACAGGATTCTTCTTCCAATGGGCAGAAATTCGTTAATTGATTCTTTTAGTTTGGCGGATTTTAGCTATTTTGAAACTGCCCCGGAATCCGCTAATATCGCGATGCCCCTATTCACGCTGTTTGAATATCAGACATAAATTTCAGTATTTACCTAATTTAAGAGTTACGCGCTGCGATTTGTATTCACGTGGTTTAAAAATCATACATCGCGATTTTAAAATCCGATATTGCGATTCATATTCACGTTATTTTAAAAATCCAACATCGCGATTCTTGTAAAAACTTAGATTTTTTTTAAATTAGTTACTATAAAGGTGTGATATCCATCATTGGCAGGTAATTATAAATCTTATTTTAAAAAAATTATGTCAAATGCGAAACATGTATAGTTTTAGTTTATGTAGATTTTTTGCTCATAGATTATGTAGATTTTTTGATCATAGTTTTTCACTTAGTGTCATAATCACTCCTGATTCCGAGTCTATGAACACTTTTTGTTTCATAATGACACATCAAGTCAGAAAATTAAGATAAGAAGTCTCATCGCAAAATACATCATTCAACATAGATTACGACAGCACTGTCAAATTTTAGTTTTTGCTTGAGTAGACAAAGACAATGGATAAACAACTTTAAAAATTTTAAAATGTTTTGAACTCTTCTATAAGTACTTTTATAACAATTTAGGAATTCCTTAATGTCAACAAATTCAAACGCTTTCTATCTTGCTCTTATTAATTTACACGTCTATCTTGATGTATTTTGAAAAATAAATTTTCTAGACTACATAAATCATAAGTTGACAATAAATAAAATAAGCTATTGTGTTTTTTTTTTAAATGAAAATGAACCGTTATAAACGTTGAGAGTGATTTTATTATTGGGAAATTAGCTATTTTATTTTGTGAAGTTCGATGAGAAATACTAGTGCATTTTTTATTTTATTTTTATAAACTCATTTTCTTTTTCGAATCGATTCACCAAAATGATTTTTGGCTAATAAGTTATATAATTTTAAATTTTGCTAGTTTTTTCTACTGGCATTATAATTATATTTCTTAAAAACCGAAATATTAAATAATGGATTATTAATTAAATATAAATAAAATAACTGGTTTCAAAAATTATAATTGGCGGAAACAGAAAAGTTCTATTCCACCCCCTCCTGACGAAACTCCATGAACTCCCCCACCTGACAATTTTACGGGACCTTTTGGGAACTGCTGTCCATATCATTCGAAAAAGTAGCACTTAGTCAAGCTGATCCTAACGTTCATGTTTCGTCCTTTTGTACTGACTCTATAATGTGATTTCGTTTGAACGTAGACATGGTTTATCCAAACATCTATTTAAATTGTATAAAATTTAGACAAGTGGTACACTGCACCAATAATACGTTCTGTCTCAGCAGTGTACTGCACTACTGTACTACACTGTGTGTACTACACTGAGTGTAGCTTATGCTTGGAAGTAAAACATTTTTACTTATTTTAAAGTTATGTAGGGGAGAGTGGGGTGAATTGTAGCATTTTTTACTTAACTATTTTCAACTAACAGAAAATCCAATATATTATTAGTATTAATTGACAGTCGAGTAAAGTAGACTATCCTCTACTAGAAAAAAAACAACCTTATTTTAAATGTTAGTATATTAGTTATTAACAATTTTTGACAGTCGTGCACTTGTTACAATTGTCCCCACTTACGGGGTCAATTGTAACAGTTTATAAATTCAACTAAAACATAGTTAATTATACATATTATCATAGTTGTGATATATTTTTTTATTGATCAAAATAGTGGTGATATTTTAGGAGTAAAAATAATGAACAGAGACCTAAAGGGTTAAACTTTTAACTTTAAGAGGTTAAAAATTTTAGTTTATGCTGTGAAAGGTGACAAATAAAATAATGCACATGCAACATAATATAATTGATAGAGGAAACTATTGGTGGTTCTTAAAGAGTTAAGTAATGGTTTGTAAACATAAGATTATTTATTTTCAGCTGTTACAATCGTCCCTTTACTTATTATTACGATCGTCCCCAAGACGCCATTTCAGCTTCATTTGTTAAAAACAATGCTAGTTAATTAGCAAAACCAATCTTTTTTTTTGAAATGTTAATTAAGGTGCCCACTTACATATTCGGTTAATCATTTTTATTTGTTTAAACAAAATTACTTTGTTACAATATAATATTTTAATACCAAAAAAAAAAAAGTACTTACGTATCTTTAATCTTTTTTGATGTAACTCTTTCAAAAGTACATAAAAATGGTTGCCAGCAGGGGTGTGCATGTAGATTTATTAAATGTACCTTGTGCTCCACCTAGGAACCAAATCTAGAACCCGACACTCGAAATTTTTGCTCTGTTACAATCGTACCCTGTAATAATTTACCCCACTCTCCCCTACTCGAACTCCTAAATACAAGTTTGTTCCTTAGCTTTTATAAGATTTTCGTAGATATTCTCAGAAAAAGTTACTTTTTCATATTTGTACTTAATTTAGCTTTGAGTATTTGAATTTTACTCGTTATTTATTTTTCGCCGTTATTTATAGTAATTAAATTATAGAAAAAAAAATTATGATTTATTTTTAAATCATTTCCCCCTCAAATCAACAAGCTAAAAGAATAAGGGATTGAAGAAATTTGTTGTTTGGAGAAAGCTTTATATTTCATAGTTATGTAATATCTAAATGCTTTTTCTCAATGTACTTTATAAACTGTCTGAAAGTTAAGATTTCATTGATCAATAGTTGAAGGTTGATCAAAAGTTGAGTTAATCAAAAGTTAAGAGTTGATTCATTCGTCATACTATTTCAATATTTATATATTCATTATATTTTTGTAACAAAAATCGTTATCGTCAATCAGTATTATGGTCAATTACTGTTCTAGATCATCTAACTTCAATTAGTTTTGCCATTTTAATTTTCGATAGCATTCATACGTCATTACTTAAAAATAAACTTTATCATACAAATATGTGTACCGGAAGCACTTAACAGATTATTTTTTCCAAATTGAGTAAATAATCGTTTTAGAAATATTGATAATGTATCGCAAAGGGGATTTAATTATCTAATCATTGTTTGCCTTCCAAGAAAATCGTTTTCTTTTTTTTTTCATTATCTAGTTATTTCTTTTTTTTTTTTTTTTTTTTTTGTAACTATTGATCTGAATGAAATTTATCTTTAATCTTGCAAAACGTCATATGGGGGCGTTGCATCTAAAATGTCGTTGGCACATTGGAAATCTGACATGTAAAGTATGTTTCGCAAAACACTTTTTATCTTTGTTTTTATGTATATGAAATAAAAAAAAAATTAATAATGTAATGGAGTTTTTTATCGTTTAAAATAATAATTTTTAATCCTTTCGTACAGCAAACTAAAGTAATTAGCAGATATGTAAAATACGAAATCAAAATACGTAATCAATGCGTAATCAAAGCATATTTTATATGCATATGCATGAACAAACATAATCGTATGAATAAAATAATTGAAACTGTAGAAAAAAACTGTAGTTCCTCAGGGATATTATATTATCCTCATACCTTTCTTCAAATAAATATGACTTTTGTTATATCTAAAGAAGCCCTAATGGTTGTTCGCTATTTGTTTTGTTTCTTATATTCTTTTATCTTTTTGCATCACACTTAGTTTAAAGCACCGTTCACTTTACTCAACATTTTGACTATATAATGCCATTTGAGATCTTCTTTATGTTTGAGACTGGCGCAGTACTGTTTGACTGTTCTGATAATATTCTAAATTTAAATGCAAAATTAAATTGTAGCATCTTTATCATAGCTATGACACAACTCTGAAGGACACTACTACCCTGTCGACTACGTGTTCAGCATGTCGACTACATGATTGTTTGTATGATAGAACGGTGTCATAGACTAAGTTTGACACTAAAAAAGACAACTAAAAAAAGAGGAAAGATCACCAAGGTACATCGAAGTCGAATATTATTGATTCGAAATTTTCACAACTAGAGAAATTGAATAAATTCGAAGACTTCTGATTTTTTTTCCCCTTAAGAAGCATTTTTCCGGGAGGAAAATTTTAAAGATACGCTTTTTTCTAGAATCTCTAATTTTAGAAATCTTAGATCGCTCAAGAATGAACATAATATGCTGCTAACGTTTTTCCTTTTTTTTCTTCTTCCCTTTACTAATCGATTCATAAATTTTAATGAGTGGTTCAAATTTTCCCCCACTCCTTTTTAAATTTCGATAATTTAGCTTACTTCTGCGCTTTAATTTTTCAAGTTCATTTATTATCCTTTCTTATCACCGACATCACTTCTGACAACCCCTTCTCATCCTGTTGTCTTATCTCCAAAAAATATAATAGAAATTGCCTGATGATATCTGTCTTCGCTTAGATTGTCTCGTTTTTGTGTTCCTCGTATTTTATTTTGTTTTCTGATCAACCGGTATTATGTAGATTTGAACATGGTAATTGTGATTAAACTTCGCACATCACTTCAGTTAGTGAATTCAAAAGAAAAAGAACTTGGATAGTAATAAACACTGCAGTAATATGAGAGAAATTTATGCCTTCAGAAAAAGAAATATTTCCAAAAATGGATATTTTGGAACGAATTTAATTTCGGTTGCATATATTCTTGCCGTAAGTGCATTGCCATTTGTTCTTTCATAATATCTTTATTTTTGTCAAATATGGAACTGTTTCTTTAAATGTTAAGTTTTGTTTTAAAATTTTGCACAACTATTGCTATAAATTAAGTTAAAACTCAAATAAGGCAAATAAGTTAAAACTCAAATAAGGCATGTTCTATCTATAAAAAACTATTTTAAAATGATAAAAAAATATTTATGCAAACGATTTTTCAAATTAATAATTTTAAGAACCGTTTTCTAAATTCAGTTTCAAACTTAATTTCAGAGAAATATTAAACAATATTTGTGGTAAAATAGTTAGCCAGTTTTGTTCATTTTTATAGCTTATTTAGAAATACTACTAATATTAAGGAATAACACCTTTAAATTAAAACAGAGTTATGACACTAGCTAGTTTTACTTCTGTTAAGTTATTCTGTATCTAAGATATCATTTTAATCTGTAGGCTACAAATGTCAAGGAGAAAAACTGTGTACGCATATCTTTTATTTAAACTCTATTATAAAGCAAAAGAAGAATAGATTGTTACCTAAGCAAATTCGTAATATTACTAAATTTATTCAAGTTTGAAGTTGAAATTTAAGAAAAAATGGTCTATGGTCTATTTATAAAATTCTTTTCTCAAATAAATTGCATTTATTTTGTTTCTTTTAAATTTTATTTTCGAATCGAATAAGACAGAGTGAAACACTTTAGATTTAAGATTAACTCACAGTAATACAATTTTTACATGGCTCAAAATTATTATTTTGAAAAATAACTTATGATTATTGAATATTGTTTTTTAGGCGCTGCTATTATAATTTGAAAATTTTTGCATTTCGGTTTTGCGTTTTGACTTATATCAGCTTTTTTGTGACAAAATTGTGTCATGTATTTATGATAAAATTTAAACTAATTGAAACTTGCATTAAACTGAGTTTATGAACTATAGTGTCAAAAAATGTTAATTTATGAATACATTTCATAAATTAACATTTCGTCAGAACTTTGTATCAGAATTTTGCTCGTCAGAATTTTGTAATCAATTTAGATCAAATCTTTTTTTTATATCTTATGAACTACGTTTTTTAATTTCAGTTTATATCATTGATAGATATATAATAAAAAAATCTGCATTAAAACTGTTACACAAAGACATTGTTAGTGCGAATTCCGAAGTATAATAAAACAATTGATGGAGATCAATTTAAAAACATTCTATTCTTAAATGATAAAATCCTCTTCTATCATTCTTTGCCCTCAATTATCCAACTAAAATCTTCTTCCGGATCCGCATTGTAAGCAAAACCAGTGAACTGTCTTTATTTGCCTTGGGACAAAGGGAAACATTGCTAATTTAGTGTTTTACAATAAGATATATGAAAATGTTCGGCTCAATTGAATTGAAATTGACCATTTGAGTTCACGTTGAGTTTTAAATTGACCATTATTTTCTTCCATTTGTATTCCAATTATTCGAATATGCATCGATTTTTCTTTTATTCTTTTTAATATTTTGTTAATATTTAAACAGTATCTTGCAGTCAGGGGTCTGTTTAGAAGAAATTTGGGTCCGTTAACGGACCCTTCACAAAATATCTCTTCATAAAAATGGACCCTTCACAAAATATTTTAACTTAAAAACGGACCCTGCACAAATTTGTTTATCATCATTATTGTTTTGTTAATCGAATAAACCCTTCCCGGGGGGGGGGGGAGAAAGACAGATGTAAACGAACTAAGTTTTGTCTTCGGCAGACGCTTCTTCCTTTATTCGTCCGAAATTAATATTCTGCGTACAGCAGTATAGGCTAAATACCAAATATTTGCATGTTGCATCTCTATTTCAGAAGCAGCAATTTCTGTTTATTTTTTAAAATTTAATTCTTTTTTCATTATTATTTTACAGTGTTGAGCATAATCTTGTTTCTATTCACAATTTAAAAACTCCTTGAAAAAGTTTTTTGCAATAACCGGACCCTATTTGCACAAATTCACAAAAGCAAGACCCTGATTGAAAGAATGTGACGTAACGTTTATTTTATATTCACAAATTACAAGAAATTTTTTCACAATTTTGCAAAAACCGGACCTTTTACACAATATCTGGACAGACCCCTGGCAATAATCTGAGGAAGCTTTCTTAGCTTTTATTCGAAACGTTTGCGTTTAGGAACGCATACTATTCTCAAAGAAAAATCGGTTTCATATGTCAGCATATCGGGATTGGACGAATTGTGGCAAATTATAGGGGGAACAGTATTGTTTACTGGTCAGAAGACCAAAATAATTTAATGGGATACCTGCAAATGTTGTAATGAGGATATCTCGGGGTCTTGATTGGGTGTTGAAAATGTGGTATTTGTTTACGTTAGCAACTGTTCTTTCCATTCTATTTCGAGTAAGCCAAGCCTGACAAGTATCAATTGTCTTAAGTGATACATTCCATATCCTTACTCAAAGATTCTTTCACAATGATTTCAATTCTTTCACTATATATTACTTACTTAACATAGACAGGTATGAAGCCATAAACAAACTAATTGTGCATCGAAGTTGCCAGGTACACAAAACAAAAATATATCGCGGTTACAATGAAATACATATACAAATAATAAGTTTAAGTTAAGTAAAAGATGTAGATGAAAAGAATTGCATTTCAACTAATTCGATGTGAGAGAGGGCGCTGTATTTAATAAACTTCACGTTAATTAGCATTCTAACTTATGTGGAAAAACTTAGCTCAACTTAAATATGACATTTTGCTTAGAAACGATCAGCTGGGGCTGGGTCATAGATCACATGTGTGGGTATCCTTGATCGTCTTCTTGAAGTGCAATACCCAATTATAGTTTCTTTGTTTTTAAATTGTCCTTTTAGTGTTTTAACAAATAAGGTTTCCTTGATGGGAGAAAAGTTAGGTGAGTGTTAGTTAGGCTTTAGTTAGATGAGTGTTCCTTTCTTTCATGCTCTTCATGTAATAACTAATGGATCATGTTAAACTAATAAGGTAAAATTTCCAGCAGTGCCGTATTACAGAGTTAAAATTGAATGCATGTTATAACGGGTCAACTTGAACCGAAATTTAATTCTATTCATCACCTTATTAAAGTTAGAGCAAATGTGTCTATATTATGGTTCAAAATACCGCTACTATGATTCTACGTTTAATCGAAATATATTTCTATTCAACGCTTTAATAGGATTAGAGCAAATGCGTATTAAATTATTCAAGGGACTAAATATTATCATCCAACGTTGAACCGAAATGTCATTCTACTTAACCTAATTAATTTTGAAGCAAATATGCATAATTGTTATTCAAAGTATCGATATTATGCTTCAATGGTGAACCAAAATGTGACTCTACTTAAAAGCAAATATGTACTAAATTATTATTCAAAGTACCGATATTATGGATTAGTGTTAAGCAAAAATGTGATTCTACTTAATCTTTTTAATTTTAGTGCAATAGAGTGTAAATTTTATTAAAAGTACCGATATTTATTTGGTTCAGCTTTGAAACAATTTTTCTGACTCATAATTCAACTTTGTGTATATATAAAAAAATTTTTGTACTTTTCGATCAGCCGAGCGCAGGGAAATTATTATTTTTAAATTTTATTTATTTTATTCATTTTATGTTTAGAGTTTGGAAAAATAAAATGAAAGATATAAGAAAAGTACCAAATTTTTAAAATAGCTTCCTCATATTTTTTTAAGTAATTAACCATATAAGTTATTTTTTTTTCGTTCTAAAATGTTCTATTATTTGTCATATCCTATCATTAGCTCAGGGGGTATTCTTTATTATTGTGCCTTCTTCGGTTGTTATATAGCCTAACTTGCCAAGAACACAAAACACATTACTTGGTTCCAGTAAATTTCGGTCATATAAACACAACTTTTCCGGGAAAGCTCCGACAATAATAGACAGAAAGGTAGAGCAAATTCAATGGAATCATCCCTGCCCTCAATATTTTCCCTGAAAATCCTCTTCGGAATCCGCATTGTAAACAAAGTGCCACAAATCTGAGTTGTGGGCTTTTGACTCACTACTGTGAGAGATCAAACTTTTTCAGCATGACTAGTGTAGGTTACCTCAGAAAATGAAAGGAAAGAAGAAAAAAAGTTGTAAAGAAAATAAAAACAAGCTTCACTTTGCAGCGATTCTACGATTTTTACCGTATCCTGGTTAGTATCTCACCCACATCCTGACGTTTGACGTCAGAGCGGTAACAGCCAATGGCGATGGTACGATAGTTGAACGGCCAAAGGTAATGTTTACCTGGTTTTATGCTTTATCACCCCTTTTGGCAGATTTCTTCGATAGTGTTTTAATCGTATCTTATAGTCGAAGATGACTTGTCTATTATTTGATCGCTAAGACTAGACTTTTTTCTTTTTTTTTTTTTTTAACTTAAGCATAAATATTTCCTAATTTTTCTTGTTTTTGTTTTGCATCTATATTATAAGCATATATATTTTGCATCTATATTATACTATATATTTTGTTTTGCATCTATAAAATATTATAAGATTATAAATAAAAAGTAATATTAAAAATGTCCGAATTAAGTATTGCGTTATTAAAAAAATTACTTTTCGAGTCTAGAAAACTGTTAATCTTATTAGATGATATTTAGGAAATACTACTATGAATGTTGCTTGGTAATATCTTAATTTGAAAGATAAAAGAACAATAGAAAATAAACACCCAATTTGAAATAGAAAATTTTAGATTTGTTCGTATCTCAAAGTTGTGTCCGAATTTGAACTCTTAACATCTCCACGAAAGAGTCGTACCTATCTACAAATAAAAGATAATGTAACAGCCGTTCTAAAAAATAAATAATTAAAGATCCTCCTAAAAGTGTGGTTTTCCAAGATTTGAGTGATACTAGTGTTTCCTCATAATGATATAATAAAATGTACTTCATATGCATTTTAGCAATTTCTTCTGGGTTAATTTCATTTTTTTTTTTTTTTTTTTTTTTAAGTATCTCTTTTTTTTACCTCCAGATTTATATTCTATCTTCTTTTGCGGAAATCTATTACATTAATCTATTACATCTCTTAAGGATAATGGCTTATAAGATTAAAAAAAAAAAAAAAGGCTTTCAATCATAAGTCTATTTGTTTTGTTCTTGAACGTTTGTACACCTGGCAGAAAAAAAAATATATTGAACTGTTTATAATTATTCGGATGATCTTTTATGGCATAACTAGAATAGTCTTACCATTTTTTTTTTTTTTATAAAACCAAACGGGAGTAACAGTATTTTTTAAATTTGTATAAATTTGGTACTTTTTTTTTTTGTTGCTCGATTCTTCTTTCAGTTGCAGTCCGATATAATTTTGCCCAATAAAAACTTTCCGTTGTGTTTTTTTTTCATTCTATTACCCTATAAAACTGTCCGATATTTTTTATTCTATTCTCTGATGAGAACTGGCATATGTTTCCGCTTTGTTCTTCATAAAAACTTTCTAATACAAATACTTAAAAAGCTATGCATGTCCATCATTAATTGCTTTTAAAACAATTAAAATATAAAAGCACCTGTACAGCATATCAATGCCTATGTATCTGCAACTGCTATTCACAACTCCTATTTTCTAGGTATTTCTCCACTTAAATATTTGTTTTTCCATTGGAATTTCTCATTTTGATATTACAAATTAATGTAGAGTTTTTTACTCAATGAATATTTCATTAAACAATGTTATTTCCAAATAGATCTTTGGATCGAGAAGCTAATGTAATTTTGGGCGGCAAACAAAAATAAGGCTGTCTAGTATTTTTTAAAGAAAATGTTTTTCTATACGATAACATTTAACATTACGTTACAATATATTTATGGAATTTTCACGTTACAATTTATTTATGGAATTTTTACGTTACAATTTATTTATGGAATCGATTTTTTATAAACTTCAAGGGTGGCGTCATCCTTTAAGAATTAGAGAATAAAAAAATAAGTAAAAGAAATATAAGGTATCAGACATTTATCAAGATAAGTTGTACATAATTTTTATCTCAAAACTAAAATCATTTTATTAATGGCATCAGTATTAAAAATGAGAATATTGCTAATGACAACATTCTCTTTTTATATGACAACAATGCTATAAATTGCAGTGCATATAATCACCTCACAATCACGTAACAATAGCTCTGATTCAATATTTATCAACGTATTTTCCTTTGCATTCTTATAAAACAAACACATTCAGCATGTTTGCCTTCTTACTGTTCTTACATAAATGCAGAGAAACATTATTTACAGGAAGTGCCTTTTCTTTATCCAGTTCTTCTTATCAACTTCCGTAAAACTATGTTTTACGTCTACATTGAAATATTGTTTTCCTTGTGTGTATCTCAACATATAATTAATTTTTGGGACGAAATTATATAAAATGAAAATATTGATTTAGAATTTCTTAGCCAGAGCCCGTAGCTATGGCTTACAGTGCCCGGAGACCTAGTTTTACAATATTAGTGTATGTCCCTTTACAATATGGTGTAAGATTTAAAATGAGAAATAACTACGTTATAGATAATGTAAAACTTAAACCAACTGCACTAGGAACTTTTTTTTAAAAATTTAACTTGGAATAAGACATTTCAAGCTTGCATCATGATTTTTAAGTAGCTTCATAAACTTTTATTCGATTCGGTAAAAATTGACCAGTGTATGTTACTAATGTAGTTTCTAGTACACTTAAACGTTTTTGATTGCATTAATTGTTTTTTTTATTGAATAATTTGTGTTTTTTCTAAGGACACATTTTATTTAACTATCGGTGGTTTGTTAGAAATAATGATTAAAAAAATCTGCGTTGAAAAAAAACAAAAAAAAAAAACAATATTAATAATCGAACACCGATGGCTCAGGGAATAAAACTTTCGCCTACCAATTCGGTGCCAAGGTTTGAATCTCACTGTGGCTGGTTGATACGAATTCTGCTCCTGGCTCGCACTGACGACAGTGCTGACGTAAAATATCCTCAAGGGAAGACGTATCAAGGGTTAGAATCCCCGTGAGATCGGGTTAACAGTGGAAGGTTTTCTTCTCCTTGTGACGCAAATGCGGGTTAGTTCCATTAAAAAGTCCTCCACAAAGTCTAGTTTGTCCCAATACTTGTTCCTGGATTTCCTTGTCTTCTTAGTTGGATTCAAAATTACGAGGATACGGAGCTAAATAATATAATAGTCGTAAACTCAAAATTGTGTCGGCTGCTCAACGGCTGTTATAAAATAAAATATAACACCGGTTATAACGTAAGGAACATTCCTACTGAATGCGGTTTTATCGTTTTACTTTAAATGCACTAACTACTTTAAATGTTTTAAATTCATAATATTTTAATGAATGCATTATATTAATTTTCATTTTTATGAAAAATGGACCCAAAAAAAATACTTTCGATGTAGCGTTAGAAAATATTTTATATTAAAATGAAATTTCTGTTTTTTGAAAGCATTTGAATGCGAAGAAAAGAATATTTCTACTCTTCTGTTACGGTAGAAAGCAATTAAACTTTCAGTTTGTTTTCGAACAAAATTGTCAGAGCAGTTTGCAGCGGGCTCCAAAATTGTTCTCTGAGATTTCTCTCTTCAGTGATCTGTTCTCTGAGATTTATAAAAATCTCAGTTTCACATATTATTCAGTCGCATATTATATCAGTTTTACATATTATTTTGCACGCTATAAAGTGTGCAAAATAATATGTAAAACTGATTTTCCTAAATTCGAAGTTTTGGAGGAGCTACAGTAACCAGTACAAAGAATAAAGACTTAAAGTATTACATAGCACGAAACACATTCGGCTGTCGAATCTTCTAGAAGTCTATTTTTGAACCTGTCCCACCGAATATTTCAAAAATTGTTCATCCTATAGTTTTATTTCGTTTTGAGGGAATTTTTACAATGAAGAGTGAGATGTTTATCTTTTTTTTTTCTCTATCATTTCTCTTCCCCCCCCCTCTGTTTTCTCCATTATGTATTTTATAAATTTCTAAGCATCTAATGTAAGGTTAGAAAGAATTTTAAATTTTGCCAATTTTTACATTTTAAACTATGTAATTTTAAATGAAAACAAAAATTGAATCAAATTGGTTGAATAGTTCTTGAGAAATATAATTTTTTTTAAGAATATGGCTTTTTTGAAATTTGATAGCTTAAAAACTATCCATCCAATTTTTTCCATTTGTATTTTGACAAATAAAAGTACAACGTTTAAAAAAGTTTTCAATTTAAAATGAAAAATTTGTAAATCTTACAATTTTAAGTGTTTCCTACTCTAAAAATGATAAATAATTATTAAAACTAATTTTGCATAAACGAATTTTAAATACAAATATTTAAATACAATGTTTAAATTCGCTCTTAAACTTACTGAGATATAGCTAAATACGTAGAAAGTAAAATTAGCATGAAGTCTCCAGAAATTTTCTCTTCTCCCGAAACTATTGGGACCATATTTTTCAAATTGCGACTACCCCCTAACTTTTATTTGGTCAAAAAAAAAAAAAAAAAAACATTGAAAACAATTATATTTATTTCGGAGATGGTACGTTTTCGTGACTAGTTCTGCAGCTTAAGTAACATTCATCACTACTTAAGTATCGTATTTGAGGTCACCCTTTTAATCCACTAAGATTGGCATTAATTTGTAAAAATCTGATCATTTGTACAAAGGTTATTTAAGATATTTTATTTTACACATTGAGCATTCAGAGCATGTCCTCTTTTCCCCCATTTCAATTTTCAAGCAAAAATAAGCGTTTTTGTTTTCCAATTTATTATTTGCTTCAGTATTCTTGGAATTAGTCGTTTCGCTCTTTTAGCGGTAAACATATTTCATTATTTGCATATGACAATAGTTCAATAAAAAGAAGTTTCAATTAGAAATAATTTTAAAACAGATTAATGAAAAGTCGTATAAAAATAGATTGGCATTATTTATATTTGGATATTTATCTCTTTAATTGCACCATTAATCGCTCATTTATATTACTTTCACTTTAATTATTGAAATATTTTGAATAAAAATAATGCAAAAGAAAGAAAACTTATAGACAAGCGTGTCAAAATGTATTTCCCCGTACCCACATGACTTCTTAACGGTAGGGGAAAAAAAGAAAGAGATGGACTTAACCATGTTTCCTTTAGTGAAAGTCTGTATTTGTAGCGGGCATGTTCATAGAATATTAATTTTCAAATTACAATAAGCTATATAACAAGGTCAAACAATGAAATGTTGAAACATTTTTTTCCCATTTCTTTTTTGTATGAATATATTTGACACTATTTATCTTACATTTATTATGCATACAATACATTTTAATTTGATTTAAGTGAAAAAAAAATTGTAAACAATAACTTTTGCAATATTTTTTGTGTGCACACGAAACGTGACTCCGAAAATTCACGTTTCTTGCAATATGGTCAAAAAAAGGAAAGTGATTCATGGATTAAAATCAAAATAAATTAAAGAATTTACCTTAGGAAGATTCTGTATGAAGTAAAAATTGTATTTGATCAAAAGCTAAAAAATAAAAAGAAAGAAAAAAAATGAGTAAATAAAATAAAATTATAATGCCAATTAAAATGTAGCAGATTGAGTGATTGAATTGTTAATTAGAAAAAGTAAAACAAATAGAAGACATTCAATTATGGTATAACAAACAAAGAAATAACTAGAATTGGTTGCTTTGCTCCATTTTTATATATAATTCTTTTGCTACAGCAAAATATTATCGTCAATAAATAACATAAAGAATTCGCGTGCTTTTCACTCACTGAGCGGCAATGCTTGTAAGTATATCACCAAACAGCTCCATTGAAAAGCGACGAATAAAGCTTAGGACAAATTGCGAAGACCTCTGTTTTTCGATTTCCTAGAGCTATGAAGTTGAAATCAATTATTAGCGATGTTTATAAACATTAACAAAGCTCAGAAAGACATTAAAATAGAATGTAACTGTTTTTTGGTATCACCCTGTTGTACTAGAAATCTAAGCCTCACAGAGCCAAAGTAGCAAATATGTTTTAATGTGGAACACTAGTTATTTTGGGATTGTTTTAATCAAATTGGTAAATATGTATCATTTCATGGTTGAAACTATCTGTTACAACTAATGCTGGCGAAAAATATTTCATTTTTAATATTGAAATATTTATTATTATTTATTTTTTAGAAAATTTAATTATAATAAGATTTTCTTATATTCGTCATAAGGGACAAAATGTGAAATCCCATTAAAACGTATAAATACAAATGATCCCAAATTTTTGCTAAAATAAAAATACTTATAATTAGCAGATGAAACAGTTTTATATATTTTTTTCATCCCTTACGTGAAAATATGTACGCATTTAATAACTGTTATGCTCTTAGCCACTCTTTCTGGGGCACCATATTAGTTGAGTAAGGAAAGATAGTACAGAGGATGAAGGAACATCCATGTCCTGTCCGGGATTCGAACCGAGTACCTTTCTGTCGCGCTTATACATAAATGTGTAACATTTTGTAACAATTTTCCTTAACTCGAGCGCCACTATACGCCTGCCTTCCTGCAGCGGGTTATTGATAGAAAGCAACCATTATAATGAAAGAAACATTTAAAACGCATCACTCTGTTCATTTGACGCGAACCCAGAATATAAATTGAAATAAATTAAATAATTTTTGACTGCCAAACATAAATTATTTCTGGGAAAAGAAGTAGGGTAAGTAACGCATTAAGTCGCAATAAACTGGGGTGTTTTTTTCATAACGGTAACTTCCGGGCGTAAAGAAATCATTAAGAAAGTCTTGCACGGAAAATAAACATTCTTACCGAACATTGAACCCATCCGCACACACAAATGTTAAAATCAACACAGTGACTCCAAACTGTTGGTTGGAGAATCTGAATGAATATGAAACTAAGAAAATATTGATACTTTTGATATCGGAGAAATATTTATGTCCTGATGCCTAGGCAAATCTTTGCTAGCCGATTTTTCTGCTTGGTAAGTCTAAAATATTTTATACTGAACCAAATTACGATCTAAAAATTGCAATTGAAAATATTTTATGTATTTATTGAAATTTTGAATAGATTTTATAGATCGAATGTTTTTAGCATCATCGCTATCGTCGAGATTAAGGAAGCATTCGAAAGTTGAAATTTGTGTAATTAATGATTATCTCCTTCGTTGCTCCTTAATTGATCTATAACTGTAATCTAATTCAGTAAAGGACTTATGTGGCTAGTGCGTAGTTTTATTCTATAATTTTACTTTAACAAATAACGAATTTAATCGTTTTTTTTTTATTTTTACAAATTAACTTTGAATAATTTTTCATTCAAGAAACAAAATTATACAACTACAATAGAGTTTTATAAAAATATTCATTAATACAAACTTGAATATAATACATATTTCCTTTTTGGCTGTGTACATCGCAAACTTCATTCACTTATGAATAGTACCTAAATACATTGAGAAATTTAATAACTATATTTCAAAAAATTTAGATTTTTGACAAAAGAAGCATAATGTAACAGATTCAAAAATAAAATTCACCCAAAATTATTAAATTTTAAGTAAATAGTACAGCACGAAAACTAAAATAATTAAAAAATCTGCCGTTTAATCATTGTCTTAAGAGATTCAATAAATCATTGTTTTTTTTCTTCCACTTTAATCAATTTTTTTATAGTTATTAATGTCTTGAAAATAATTTCTCTAAAGTTTTTGACTCTATGATCGTTAAAGAATTAATGTGGAATATTTATTTCACTTACTGAAGTTATAAAATTTAAATAATTTTAGTTGAAAAATATTCAGAAAAACTGAAAAATATTCAGATGTGTTCGGATTAATTTTACCTATTTCACATAATACATGTTAATCTTACCCGAGTTTATAGCTAAAATTATGTTATGTTTAGATAATGTGTTTTTTTTTAATAGAATTTTCTTCATAAGCAAATGTATCTTACGTCGTGTATTTTTCTCTAATCTTTATTATAAGATAAGATGCCGTTTTTATGTTGCGTGAACTTAAGGGCTTAAGTGTTTGTTCTATCACTATTAACTTCTTCTTTAAAATTTAAAATAAAAAAAATTTAGAAAAATACAATACTGGTAAAATTATTATTACAATAAAAAATTTTTACTTTAGTTCCAGGTTTTTGCAAAGAAATTGTTAGGAAATAATCTTTGCAGAAGTCGTAAGGAAAACTAAAATTTTGTAACAAAACCAAAATGATTATACCAGAATATTTTATTAGTGTTTATGAAATGTAAGATTCAGGCTTAAATTCTACTTGTGTTAGTAATGTACTGATAAAATTTCCTATGCACAATTCTGTTCTTACAAATAAAAGTAAATAATGATAAAGGATTTTAAAATTGCGCGTATATTCTGTAAAATTTTAAAATGAAGAGTGAACAATTGAAGATCAATTGAATCAATGACTCGTCATAATTGAATGACTGACTCGTTGAATCAAAGTCTTAATTCAGGCAACAGGAGATATACTGAAATGATTATGTGACAGAGAAATGTGATAAAAAAATATGTTTAAAAATAAAGAATTCTTGTTTTTAACTTATATCAATGCATTATAAGAAAAATCATTATTGTAATAAAAATAATTCGGTATATCATAACTTTATTTGTCATTGTCTATTACGTTAAAAATATTCATTGAATTTTTGAAATTTTAAACTTTTAAAAGTTTAATAAAACGATTCACTGAGTCATAATCTGTACTTTTTATCTCAACAATCAAAAGACTTTTAAAAATGTAATTTCAAATGTGTTGGAATTTAACACATACCAAGAAAGGAAGTAATTTCGTTAACTAAAATTAATTAATGCAGCAATTTATTTAAAATAAATTTTAAAACTAAGAAAAGAAAATAATAAAAGTATCAATAATTTAAAACACTGTTTTTAACTTTTATAATCAATATATACATATATAAAATTAGTTGATTTAAATCAATGATTTTTTTAAAAAAGTCATTTGATTTAAATCAAGCTGATTTAAATCAACAAACCCTGCTTGTGATGCTTCATGAAACGCAAAAACGTAAGTGTTATTTAGGTGCTTTTTCTAAACAAAGGCATTTTTATTCCTTTTGAGTAAATATTTATTGAAAAAATCCTCAATTTGTATCAAGATTTGAAAATAATCAATAATATTCCTATGATATTGATTTTAAAATTCATTAAAAAAAGTGTCTAAAAAATCATAGTACTCCCCCCCCCCCCTTGTCACCCTCATCAAATGTAATTTTATCCTTTCAATAAAAACGCTGCAATTTAATGATTAAACACCACTGCCTTTTTATCAAAACAAATTGGCGTTGATTCAGTTGATAAATCGAAACTTGGCGACCATTTCCGTTCTTGGCTGACTATGCTTGGAGTATTAAGGAGTAACCCTGCCTATCCATATCCCTGACCGAGTTAGCAGACAGCGAAACATCATTTTTGTGTTGTCTAGGCTAGAATTCATCCTGTTTTCAAGAAGGACTATGTGCACATATGTGATAATCAATCAGTTTCTAAGCCACACTAACTTCAAAAGCTAATATCGTATGATAAAATAGTGAAACACTTTTAAAAACAAATAAGGAATAGAAGTGTTTTCGCTCGGCCGAGGGTGGTTTTCTTAGTTTCAAGACTTTATACTTAGAGCTATGTGCAAATCGTCTGAATGCTCGATGAAAATATTTGACAGTCCAGATCTTGAAATTGCCTTAAAACAGTTGAACGATTTAAAAATGAAATTTAGCTGCACGCCTAGGGAACTGGTGAGTTTCATTAATGCTATTTTTTTTTTTTTTTTTAAATTTGAAATTGGAATACAAGTATGCGTCGTCGTTCGAATTATATATTATCATTATTGCTATCTGAAGTTCATTTGCTCAAGTATTTAATTTTTTGCTAGTCAAATTTTTTTCTCTTTGATTTAAAAAAAAAGGGTATTTTTTTTATTTTATCAAATTGTAATTAAAAAAACACAACGTTACAATCGTTTGGTACTCTGTACAAGAGTTTATTTTAGCATAATTATATGACGCTTCTAAATTATCAATATTGATTATAGTGATTAGATTATATCCAATAGAGCTGTTTGATTGTTAGCGAATTAGGATTTATTATTTCAAATTATTATAATTTACTAAATTATTATCAGCTAAAATTTTTCATGATAAATAAAAACCTCATATTGCTTAATACGTTTTTCTAAATAACGAATTTTCTAAATTTCTTATCTCTGTATCTTATAGTACCTAAGGACTAAATGTGTTACGAGTTTTAATTTTTTTTTTCTTATATTTTTTTTATGCATTTCTGATTATTCTCTGTTAAAATTCTTTTTAAGAAAAAAAAAGAGAAAAAAAAATTAGTGATCACGAATTATAGTGAGATATTCGCACGATCATAATGCTATAAGTACAGTAATTGTAGTACAGTTTCCCCCGGGAATATTTTTAAGAATAGGCATTTGAATTTGAAATTCTTTTTTCGTTGTTTATTAATTTGTTGTTGTTAAACCTATATATATAAGTTTTTGTCTTACAATTCTTCCTTTATTAATTTATATTTTATTTATTTTATTAATTTATATCTTTTTGTTTATATATATATATATATATATATATATATATAATATATATATATATATATATATATATATATATATATATTAAAATTTCCTCTTACTGTCATCGATTTTATAATATTCCTTTATTTCAATTTTTAAAGTTAAGGGAAAATTAAATTTTTATAAAATTTATCGATAGAGTATTATAAAATTTTACACTGAACTACCAAATATGTCAATACATTTGTTTCTTATGTAATGTTATTTTAATAATAATTTCTTGACTGTGAAGTACTTGAATTGACTGAGTGCAACGTTTTCTAATTGCTCTTTGAATTGCAAAATTTTAACTTTTCAATCACGACTAATTAAACATTTAATGCTTTGGATATTTAATAATTCTTCCAAACCATTGAAAATCCAAAAGAATATAAAACCATTTATTTTATTGTCTATTTTTATGCAGTGATAAACAGCAATATTCATTTGCCCCATATCAATTCATCAACAATATTAAAAAGAGTATATTCCAAAAATATCACCGCTGTCACTATTTTGTACGTTCAACTTCAAGTTACATTTTGCTCTGTTCCTCAAAAACTAACGTTCAAAACTTTAATTTAATCACTCAAGATATATTATAACAGGTTTTCTTGAAATTTCACCTAGACACATTTTCCTGAAATCTCGAATTCCATCTTTACCTCAAATTACATGGGGTTAGTTTTTTCAATACTGTCTTAAAAAATCCTATCTTATGATTTTTTCATCTTACTTTAAGGAAATTTATATTGTTATTACTTATAAAAATTGTGTTTTTTTCTTCTTCCCTATGGCGTAATTGACTTAAATTCGTAATAAAATGAAGCTATCTATTTTTTAGTTTGTAAAAGTCCACTAACTAAAGTACAAGCAAATCGGTTAAACTACAACATTGATACCTTGAACCATAAATTTGTGCGATGCATCAATAACGAAGTGCTAACCCGTTACTTTTCAAAAGTTGTGGCAAATTTGCACTAAATTACGATTCAACCAACTTCGCAGTTTTAGCAGTGTGTATATTTAGATAAATTTGCCAAGAAGTAGATTCAAATCATTTCTAACATGCCGTATGTGTAGTTTGGCAGTATGCAAATTACGATATTCTTCTTAATTTATTTTCTTTATTTGCGCAAATGTACACATTTGACCTTATTCTTCGCCTGTAGCCTACTTCTTCTCGAATGAATGAAACCGGGATAAATCAAACTTTTCAAAGACTTATCAAAAGAGTTGCAATATTTCTTCCTTTAAAAACAAGATATTGCCCATTGTATTGTATGGTTTGAACCCTGACATTTGCTTTTACTCTAGATATGTTGATCAAATTTATGTCAAATCTTTTATGTATTTTGTAGTCACAAAAAAAGTACTGTCAGACTTTTAGTTCCTCTACTTTTTTTTTTGACTGACGTTTTGGGAACGTAATTTCTATTTGTAAAAAGGCTTACGGCGTAACATAGTTCATCGTAAATTATTTTTTCTCGCTTAGCCAGTAAAAATAATCACAATTAGAATTTTTACTTGTTATTTTAGAAGACTAACGATATGTTTTGCTTTGTAAGATTCGATTTTATATTGTGAATGAAGTGCTCATAAATTTTTTTTTTATAGAATATAATTTTGTATTTTAATCGAAATCAAAATTGTATGATCAAAACCTTAAAAAGATTATAACAATTCATGTAGTTTGAAAAGGAAATTTTTACTATTTTCCAATCTATCAAGCTAAGTTTGTAGACTTCACAAGAGAACACGGCACTCGATTAAATGCATAAAAATATAAGTAACCGAATTTGATTTTTATGTAGAAGTCTATGCTTTTATCTTCTCATTTTTTAAATTCTCAATTCTGTTCTTTAACCTTCTCTCCTTCCGAACGCAACCGTCAAAGGTTTAAAATGTATATATAAGTTATAAAATGTTACCGACGCTTTTAATCGTATTTATTCATCACCAATAAACTAGCAGTAAGCCGTAGTGGCTCAGGGAATAGAGCTTTCGTTTCCCAATGAGGTGATCCGGGTTCGAATCCTAGCTGTAGCTGGTTGATACGAATTCTTTTCCCTACTCGCGACGACCACAGTGCTGACGTAAAATATACTCAGTGGTAAACGGATCATAAGTTTGAATCCTCTTCTGGCTGACCGTTGGAGGTTTTCATGATTTTCTTCTCCGTGTAATGCAAATGCATATTAGTTCCATCAAGACGTCCACCACGAAGGCAAGTTTATCCCAATGGTTGATCCAGGAGTTGTCTTCTGGGTTAGATTGAAAATTACGAGGCTACGGAGTTGAGCATTGATAGTCGTGAACTCAGAATCTGGTCAGTGCTGGCAAAAATAAAATAAAATAAACTATCATTCGAAAGATATTAAATAGCAAGTTTTCGCTTAATTGGAATGGAAGAAATATATCAGGCGTTATGTTAGTTTTTCGGATTTTTCTAATAGATATAAAGTTGTTGCAATCAGCATTTTCTTGAAAATTAATTTAGTATTTTACGTTTGTCTGTTTTTAAATGTTTAAAAAATATTTTGTGTTTTCACAATTTTTCATCATCAACCAAATCGGTTTTCCAATCGGCTCTCTATTGTTTTTACTAAATTGTTTGATATTTTAACTATTTTTATGCAAAGGGCCTGATTTTCTCCGATATTTCTTTTATTTCTGATATTACCATTTCAGATTTTTGCTCGAACATGTGTAAAAAGAAAATTGCTATTTAAAGGCGTGGTCTAGTTAAATTGTTATGGTAATTAAAAAATTGATGGCAGTTTGAAAAAAAAAAAAAACTTGCTTTTTCTTTGTTAATTCACACGCATTGAAAGTAGTTATGATTCTTCCCATGCGTTAAATGATTCATAAAAAAAATTATCATGCGGTGACATTTTACAAGCTGGGAAGGCGTGGTTATGAAGGAACTCCCGGCTCTTATTATTTTTCCTATTATTAGATACCATTAGAGATGAGGACTTCCTGTTGCAACTATGTTTGTGTTGGACGTATCAAAGCTTAAAATAGTTGAGTATTGTATTAAAGAAAACAACAAAGCTTTCAAAAGAGTAAATGCTTATTTCTGCAGAATTCTTTACTATGTGATCTCGTGAATATTTGAATGAAGGTATATTTTATTTTATTACCGTTGTTGAACAGCCGACCCAATTTTTTGGGTTTACGGCTACTAATGTTCAACTCCGTAGCCATTTAAACTCAATCCAGGAGATATGCGAACTTCTGAATCAAGTATTGGGAGAAATTTGCCTTCGTGGTGGACTTTTTGATGGAACTAACCCGCATTTGCGTTAGACGGAGAGGAAAACCACTCATGGGTAGCCCGAAGGCAAGGGGACTCTAACCCCTGAGGATATTTTACCTTAGCACTGTGGTCGGTGCAAGCCGGATGCGGAATTCGGATCGCTCAGCTGTCGCTGGAAGATTGAATAGATGAAACATATAGTATGCAGCGTATATTGAATGTGTTGATACCATTTAATGGGATACGAATTCGTAACCTTTAAATGATCAGTGCCGCGTTTTTTCTTCTTTTCCTTAGCCTAATTTAAACCGTATTTGTGGGAAAATTTGTAATTTAAGTTTAATAAATGATATGTACTGGATGAAAAAAAAAATACTCTTAAGTAAAATTGCTGTTCCTAACGACTAAATTATATTAATAACAATGAAAACCTATAACTGTCTCGCCGAATTGTGGTCTGAATAACCATTCAATAACAAACCTTTGCAAATTAAAATGAAATACCTGAAACATTTAAAATTTCTCCAAAATAACCAGAGCGGCGCTAAGCATTCGCGCCACTTCACCAAATGCGTTACAGTCGTAAATTTGGCGAGTAAAATTGTGTTGTGGCGAATGTTTTTTTTTCACGGGAAAGTAAAATATATATTAAACTCGATCCTCAAAATTATGCCGAAATGAATCTAAACGAATCAGTATTTTTTACTCGACTATAGTAATTTTCGATATATATGCCGCATAACCAATTAGAATTTGGTTCAAATTTCTATGAGGGAAAAAAAAACCTTAAAAAAATTATTAAGATTTGCATTTGGTGAAGACTTTCAAAAATTGGCGAATACTTAAAGTATTTAGCTAATTTACTGGCTAATAATCTGATATCCTTATAGGCTCTGAATAACCCAAACCATTTAAAATGACACTAAATTAACCCAAACCATTGAAAATTACAGTAAAATAACCAAAAGCATTAATTATAATGTTGCCAAAACTATTGAAAATTATTGTTAATTAACCAAAAAAAGCTAGTCTGAACCACCAAACTCTCTAGTTTAGTATTTCAGAGGCTGTATCCTTTGAGGCTGAATACAGTGCTTTGCATGACTGTCATTTAAACTGTTTGTATGGCAAAATTAAATATCTGCAATTTAATGACAGAGCATTCGAATGTTTAGTGTCTTGATCACGCTTGGAAAGAACCAGTATTTCCAACTATTCAGAGAAAAAACATTTTGCTGTACCCGGATTTAGTATAGACTACGATTAATAGTATGACATTTTATGAATGAAAATAGTATTTTGTTAATGAACCTTATAGTGTTTGTCTGTTGGATTGGGCCAATAGTATATTTGTATTTCCTCCTTGGTTCACGGTCGTTCAATTGATTCGTTTTAACGATGAGGAAACGCGGTATTTTACCAAACGTGCTGTTTATCTTAATGCCCTAACCCAGAAAAACCGTAAACCTTGCGTGTGGACTTGGGTCAGTGAACCAGCGCATTAAAATAAAACGACAAGGTCCTCTTTCTGTCTGTCATTCTGTCGCATTTTTTGACAATAGATATTTTTATTATATCCTGCTGCATCGCATGTCATTTGATTTATCTTAACCATGTTTGAAGAAAATAACCATATCCTACTGCAGTTTCATGCGTGAAATATATTTAAATAGTTGAAAAAATTCCTTTTCCTGAAGTTTTTAAGTCTATTATTTGGCTAACGTTAATTGATTGGTGGTAGTTTTCTGAAATAACATGACCTACAGTACAAATCCAAATTATTATATTAAGTGGTATTTACTGAACAAAATTATACATTTCGGTACAAATATGAATTTGTTTTTAACTTTGAAAAAAAAAAATCATAAGCTGAGTTCTAATTAATTTTCAAATTAAACCTTTGGACGAGTTAACACGTCATTTTTCAACAAGCCGTAACGGTTCGTTATTGTTACTGACAAGAAATTTTCATTGCAGACTCAAACATGTTAGAGTGAAAAGTTTTCTTGGAAGATACGCTGTTTAATAAGGTGAAGGCTTGCTAGTTGCGATAAAATGTAAATTAAAAATACGCATTTTTTTGTTACATTAGAACATAGATTATTTAACAATATTAAAAAAAATAATAAACATTTTTTAATGGGCCAAGAATGACCCATTTGTATGTATTTGACTTTCAATTGCTTGTACTTGGTAGGAAATATTACCTAACTTGTAGCGCCAAAGTAGAAATATTCCTTTACTAGCATTTACCTGTGCAGAAAATTTCAGTTACTCTTATCCGCATTATAATGTAATGAATTATTCAAATTCACACAGTAACTAATTTTCTATTTGCATTTGAAAGCGAATATTTGTGTTTTCTTTAAAATTTTAAAATGTACGTACAAACAGAGAAAACTTTCCTAAATTTATTAATTAAATTCCAACTTTTACTATTTAAACGTACATTAATCTTTACTTGCATGTAAGAAAATCGATATGAGTTATTAGGAGCTTTTTGTACTTATGTATTAATGCCGTCAAATCATATCGAAAACTTAGGAATTTGAATATAAAAATATATCACTTTAAAATTGTTTTCAATGGTAAGCCTACAAGTCAATTTTATTAATGTATTAGATCTTCATGTCATCATCTATCTATACATAATAATAAACGCGGCTGTGTGTGTGTGTCTGTAATCACAATATATCGCCCCAGAAGCCTCGCCCGGGCACGAAACTCGGCCCATAATTGTGTTTTCACATAATGAAGAAGTATTTTTTTTCTTTTTCAAAAATTTTGATTAGTTATTTAGTTATCAGTCATTTTGTAAGTCTATGCTTTTCGTCTGCTTTTTCGTCTTCAAAGAGCCATATTCAATTCGCGATCGCAACGAACTATAGGGGGCGTTGTTGTATGAGACGGATACCTGCGATTTCCATATTCAGTTACTCTAGAGACGTCTTTAATGTAGCACGTAGCATTGCAACGTTCCTTCTTTATTGTGGCTAATTAAATTTAAAAAAGAAAAATATTTGGTATTCTTTCTTATGCAAACGAAAACAAAATGGTATCTCTTTTTATTAGAGAAGGAATATCCAAAACATATTGGAAAAATATTTGTACATAAACTTTACATTCTATAGTTTTAAGAATCATATTACTTCAAAAATTAAAATGAACAGAAAGTTAAGTATACATAAACCTTACAATTTTATGAAACTTAATTTTGTAAAAAAAGTTTTATGACAACAATTTTTATCAAAAAATTTCAAGTTTCAATAAAAAACATTATTTAGAAACTAAGAAACGTAAAATAAAGAATGCTGACGAAACAAAAACAAAAAAACAATTCTTTTTTGTCGCCATTTTTAGTGCTACGAAAATTCGTCTCTGGGATTTGCCAAAAACAAAACAAGATGCAATTTTATTTTTTCAGGAGGGAAATATTTTACCGAAAAAACGAAAATGTACCAATTTCCACAACATGAAACTTTATCTTAGTAAACGTACGTTTTGGAAATGTTATTTCATTTGGAATCTTATTTATCAGAGTTCATATGGCAAAATGATTGTTTTGAATCTATGCTAAATTCTATATCGGCTCATTTTCCACCGAAATCCGACTGACTACTTTGATTTTAAATAAAGTGTTTTATTTTATGATTTGTCGCAAAAATTTTAAGTGTAGATTGGCGGCACTTAAAAGCCGCCAAATCTGTAGCGGCGGTGGCATTAATACGTAAATACCGAATTTTTATTCCTTACTTTTCTGAATCATATTACTTCAAACATTAGAATATACAAGAAATATACATAAACACATAATGTTATACCCTTTAATTTTTCAAAAAAAGTATTTTGACAACGATTTTTATCAAAAAATTATAAACTAAAAAACGGAAAATAAAGAATTCTTAGGATAAAAAACGATTTTAAGAAATCTTTACATTGAAATAAAAACTTTCATATTGTTTCTTTTTTTATTATTCATATAGTTCTTAATCAGACGTAAAAAACCATTCTGTAGAAACTATCATCAAATAAGAAAAAAAAATATTTACAAGCAAATTTTTTATTATAAAAATCATAACACTCACCTGTTTTATAAATCCGCAGAATTCCAAATGAAATGTTCTTCGTTTGAAAATTTTATTTTCAAATAATATATGCATAGATTATCCCTTCATTACTTTTAGATAACATACCACACATCAAAATTGTATAAATGTAAGATCTCGATATGAATTTGAATATGTAGCTTAAAAACAGAATAGCTGAATTCTAGTTGAAATTATTCCTTCAAAACAAAAAAATAATTACCAAGAAAACGATACAAATCTATTAATAATCAGCACAAATGAATCTATTTAAAGTAGTTCGGATGATTCTTTATTGTTGTTTTACGAATAATATAGATACAGAAATATATACTATTCTATAAAGAAGAACAATATTCTATAACTATATATTTACAGTTCTGTGCATATTCTGAATTCTTATTTATTCACTGGAATGACGAAAGCAATGCTGATTTCACTTTAATTTGTAATGAATTGAAGGCAGAAAAAATTATTTTACCGTAATACACACAATCTGTAACAGCAAGTGATCATGAAATTGGAAGTTATGTTGTTGGTAATAGAAAGGTAAAAAGTATCGAGAAATTGTTCTTCAAATGCTTGGCGTGTTCTGCTTCAATGTTTGGCATGTTCTGGTTAGTTTTTTCAAGAAGTTCTACCTTTTCCTTAGGGAAATTTTGCTTCTTATTTGCTGCTAATAAAATGGCGTCCGTCATTGCCAATGGCTTTGTGGGAACTAATGTCCGATATTTTCAGTCTCCCGCTAGATGGCGTACTCGAGCGTTGCGATCGCGAATAAATTATTAAAAAATGCATATACTTTTCCCCACTCTTATAAATGTATGCTAATGCGAACCTCACAATTGAAATATTAATTTTCGACAACTTAAACCAATAATATACGAAGGAATTAATAATTTAATTGTAAAGTTCGCATTAGTTTACATTTATTAAAGTGGAGAAAAGTTTAACTTTCGTATTAAAAATGTGGCAACATATTCGATACGTAAATAGAACGCTTCGCTTTGATATATTTGTCGCTGTTCATAATTGTTATAATAAGTTTTTCTTCTTTCCACGCTCTATTTTTTTTTTTCTGAAGCGAAGACGATAATTTTTATAGCGATATTGTAGTACTTTGTACAACTAAAAATTCTTTTCACAACACTTTAAAAATATTTACTTTATTTTCTTTATATATACAGAGAACAGTCGGCAAAGAATTCGATTAGGTTGAAAAACATTTCGCTAAAAAGGAACGAATTCCAAAAGAAGAAATAAACAACTTAAAGAATAAAAATGCTGATGCCAGCCAATTTTTTGAAAGTTAACTTAGAAATAACAAACCAAACGATGTTAAATAACAAACCAAACTATGTTAACAAAATGACGTAGAAAGCGCAACTAGATCAAAATTATACAAGCACAACTAGATCAAATTATAATACCTGAGTGCTTGACGTAACAGATATAGAAATAGAATTTGATACCATAAAAAATTATATAGAAATAGAAATTGATACCATAAAAATTTATTCGTTTTCGTGTTCTTTTCATGTATTTAGCATTTTAGTTTTTTTTTTCTTAAGCGTTGTAGCTATATAATTTCAAACATCCTCAAGAGCTATAATACATTTGCAGCAAAACTGGATATGAAGACAAAATTGCTGGACAGGAACACTTTAATTGTCCACTAATCTTCAGATTTCCTGCTATGTTTTAAAAAACTTTATTTGTGAAAACCTTCAGCGTGGCGGACAGCTGGTCACCTTAGGTGGCTAGTTTATGTAATAAACCCTTTTTATCTCGAAATATCTCTTGGTCCAAAGCAGAGTCTGTCAAAAAAAAGAAAAATGTTATTAATGCAATAATTAGCATTTAATACAATCTCGTGATAAGTAAACTACGTATTTACTTGACGTATATCAAATTATGTTTATAAATTGAAGCCTCTATTTATATTTTGATTTACCCGTTTAAGTTTGTCACGCTTAAGTTGTCTGACGTCCGATTCAAATCGGTTTCCTTCAATTCTATTGTATATCTTATCAAAATCATATCAAGCATTTATTCGGTTTACGTTCATTTTAATTACTTTATTAATTAACCAGTTCATAAAGCGGATCATAAGTCTATATTCAAATTTTTATCTAAACTAGTCTTATCTCTTAAAAACGCAATAAATTACAAATCTTCCTTATCACCACGTGGGAAAAGCTTCAGTTTTTCTGAAGGCACGAGTTTTTCGAACAATGCTTGCGAACTTTCTGTTTAACGACATTCTTTAAACCATCCGCTATTTCCTAAGATTCTTTGTTTGTCAATCGGCAATAATTGTATTTGCGCTAAAGAACTTGTTTTTTCTCTTTTAAGTTGTTCGGCATTAGAAGGCCGTTGTCGGAACAGGTCTGTATTTCAGGGACAGAATTTCTTCTAAGTTGCTCTTTTTTCTTTATCATCAAACGGAAGTTGGTTTTTCGCTAAAGAAATTTATTTAATAAATTGTCTGATAATGAAATAAAAATGTGAGAGGAAATAGCAATTTAGCTTAAACAAATGTGAAATATTGAATGCATCACACACCTTTTGAAGATATCTGAGAATGATTTTTTTAAAAAAGAAATATTATCCATATGGCTTGAATTATTTGCGTTATTTTTAATTGATGATCCTAATCCTAAATTAATGCAATATACATTTTTAATGAAGAAATTTTAATTAAAGTAAGTGAAAAAATATCAGGATAAGCATTCGAAAACGAATCAACATTTTCAAGAATCTAGTCCACTGAAATATATTTGACCATCATCATCATGTCTCTGTGTTTATACTTAAAATTGTAATGTAATATAATTTAGCCACATAATCTTAGCGAATTGCATTAAGCTAGATGTTTTTGTTTCACTAAAAGCTAAAGAATTTAAAGAAAAAACTTATGCGAAATGAAAGGAACAAATCTTATACCGATAAACAAAAATTGGGCAACTTGAAAGTTAAACAATAAAGTAGCCAGAAAATGAAACAACATAGTAACCAGAAACGGGGTTTCAGCAAAATTGTGCAAGTGAAATTTGTCGCCAAACGAAGAGGCCCCCATTTCAACGCTGGAACCATGGTAATTTATAATAGCATATGAATGTAAATTACACCAAAAAATAATAGTTGTATTCTTAATAGTTGTGTTAAACTTATTTTAATCTATGTTTAAACTTATCTTAAAATGTAGTGTAATAAGGTAATATAAAATTAGGTTATAATAAAGAAACAACTCTTAATTTTAAGTTTTTAAATTAAAAAAAAAAAAAATATCAACGTTTTAATGCATCAAGTGTTACACAACGAAAATTAAATTTTAAAAAAAAATTTGTAACATGAAAAAATAAACCTTAGAAAAATATACCTTCACTTTTTAATGAAATTTTGTAATATTAAAAAATGTTAGAAAAATATACTTTCACTTATAAATAAAGATTATCTGGAAGAAATTCATGTGATTTTTCATTATTTTTAAGCCTTAAATTGTACTAATCTTTCGAATTCAACGAGGATTTTTTTATTTTATTTCCCCAAGATCCTCGTTAAATACGGGTCCTAGTACTTAAGTTCTGAAACCTAAAATAATTTTTTCTTTTTTTTTTTCCTGTCATCGACTGTAAAATGTTAACTTTAAAAATGGAAGAAATGTTCGGTTTTTAGTTCAGAGATACAAAAATAAATAAAATATTTACAATATCTCAGGTCTAGAATATTCGCCTTATTGTTGCCACTAGGACAACGGAGTAATTTCAGAAAAATCTGCTGAAACAAATTTTTTTAAATTTTTCACTTCTTCTAATAAATCTGTTGTTGAAATTATTCGAAAGTTAAAAATCTAACGGAAAAAACAAATATCACCAATTTCAATAAAAGTGCGTCTATAGCCAGATTAAAATCTAGATTAATTTTGCAATTTCTTCTTCAACCAATTTCTCAAGAAATTAAAACTACGTCTTCCTCGTTCAACCGATCATCGGCTTGATGAAAATGAAATCAGCGAACGTCATTCCGTTTTCTTAATACTCCTTGTTCACGTCAGAGACGTAATTTGCCGAAACCTCTCATGTAGAAAGAATGTTGCGTCACACTTAGAACAAATACAGACGTATTTATTTACGAATGCCATTATTGTAGTAAACCATATGATTATTTACGGCTATTTATAAAGGAAATTATGAATGAAAAGAAGGAAAAAAAAACAAAAACAATATGGAACCTTAAAATAATAAAATCATTGTTATTGTGAAGATTGGAGGATCATGATTTAAATCAACTCATTTTTTTTAAAATAATTGATTTGAGGCGTAAATATTTTTACACAGTATAATTTATAAATAAATAAATTTAAGCAAAATTAATTTTAAAGTTGAAAAAATCCTGATTTTTTGTTTTGTTTTGTTTGTATTGAAGGTTTTATTCAACTAACTAATGAGAGGGCAATGCATGTAAAGTATTATTTTATGTCCAAAAATAGTCAAATAACTAAAACAAATGATTGCTGTATGTAAAATAGTTTGCTATTTAATAAACATATTTCAATTTTACTTATTTTGATTAATGTTTATGTAAATACAAGGTTTTTTTTTAATTTTTTTTTACTGAATATGCAGTTTGTGCTTGTAAATAATGAAAGACTTACTTCGCCAAGAATAATTTACACAAATTTTTTTTCCTGATTTAAATTCTTCATTTGATTAGTATTTCTAATAATTATTTAACAATTTTCAGTTAGATATATTAAATATTTTAGTTAAAATATTGTTATTAAATAACCTTTAGCATTAATACATTTTATCAGAGCTCCACTAAATGTGAAGAATTCACCCTCTCCATTAAAAATGTGAAAAAAATTAAAAAGGTCTGATTTAAAAAATCGTGATTTTTCCCTCACCTGTGGTTATTGTGAGGATTGAATGAATGCTATTCAGAATATATTCCCATGCAAAAGCCTTAAATCAACCCATTTAATTAAGTTTATTTCCTATCCGTATTCCAGCGCTTAAAGTAAGCTAAGTTTTACTGCTTTGTTAACTTGCTTTATTTGTTCAGATAAATATTATGAGGATTTTAGCACACTTGCTGGGAAACGTAATTCGAAATTAAAGAAAAATGTGCAAAGTTAAGTTTTAATCACTCAAAATTTTAATGTTTTCCGCAATCATTTAATTTTTATTATATTAAAGATAAGTTGTTATTTAGTTTTTTTCTCCTTAGTTTTATTTTAGTAGTTTTTAAAACTGGCTCTAATGAAGTAAATTAAGCTAATGTACTACTTTTTTTAAAAAAAAAAAAACTTATCTTATGTAGGATAAGTTAAAAACGTCCTTAAAAAATAAATAACAAAAGTCGGAAAATGAAAGAAAAAAACGTAACTACAATGCAATGAAAATGCTTCTTATGAGAATTGTCGTTCTAAAATAAGTTCATAATTCACATCATCTCTAGCAATGTTTTTTCTTTAGTTTGATTCCTTGTTCCACTTTATTTTTTGCGTCGGACATACATTGTTTTCAGTAGATCGATTTTGACATCTTAAATGCGCTTTTATAACCTTGGGTTTGAAGCAGCATAACCGCATTCTCTTTCGTGAGAACATCGCATTGTAAAAAAAATAATTGATAATTCCGTAAAAGAAATCTATCAAATATTTGTTCTTTGCAGATCTCATATTTAACTAGTTGCTATTACTCATCATCTGTACCAGTAATACAATATCTTTTATATGTATTAATGCGATATTTTTAAAAGTTATGTATAATTTTTTTCCTTTTCCTTTTTAGGCCGCTAAAAAGGCTGATAATCAGGCTGCAGAACTTTCTAATATTCTGCGTCCTAAAGACAAAGACAACGACCTAAGTCCCAGAAAGAATCTGTCTCGTAGCAGGGTCCACCAGTTTGCCAGAAATGCATTCGGTTCAGCAAAAGCAAGCGTTTCTAAAACAAACAATACCGAATCTAATGAAGGAAAAAATCCTGATATCAACAAGGCTTGCCCTGATCAGCTTACCCTTCTGCAGCTATTGGCTCTTGTAAGTATTATTTCTAATTGTAACTTGTAAGGATTTTTATTTTTTGTAATATCACAACATTTATGTACACAAGCCTTTTTTCCTATACGTCTATGTAGAACATTACATAATGAATGTAAGAATTTTCTAAAAATGTTGCTCTTAATTCGTTTTAAAACTGTTAAAATGAGAGAAAATAATGTTTTTGCTCAGAACATTAGAAAACTCATTCAAAAAGCTAAAACATTTTTTTATTAGCTCTATTTTTCAAATAGAAATTCAACAGGCAAACATTTATGTGTCATGTTATCAGAAAAAAGCACATTATTTGACAGAATTGAAATTCGAAACATAGTAGAAAAGTGCATACTGTTAGACGAAGTTGAAATTCAAAACATCTTATTTTTGGAAAAATGTACAGTGCACAAAAGAAAGGGGGGGGGGGGAAACGAACCACCTTGAATAGTTTTAGTTTGAACCTTATAATGTTAATTTTATTTTTGCGTATTTCGCTGTATCTCGTAAACTTTTTAAACGAATTTTTAAAAAAATTACACACAACTATAAAATTTGTTCATCTAAGGATAATTGTATGCAAAAATAAATTTTAGTTAATATTTATTTTTTTATTTTATTTAATGATAGGGCAAAAAATTTTGAATTGTAAGGAATCTTCGAATGCTTCAAAGTTAGGCTTAAAGTTTTCATTTTCAATAAAGAAGCTGTTCTCAATGGAATTTATTATTCTATAATAAAATTCTAAAGAGTTTACAATGCTCAAATTATAATATTGCAAAAAATAATAATAATAATATGTATTATTTTTTTTAAAGTGAAATAATACTAAAACCTGTTTTTTTTTTTTAAAACAGAAAATGCATATAATTTTTAAAAACTAAGTATATTTTGGTATAAAAAAAGATGTTCTCATTCTGAATCTGTTTCTTTTGATAGAACGCACTTGATCTTACGGCTCCAGCTAGCAATGTATTGTTGAAAAACAGACTCAACAATTGGGTACAGCTGTCTGGACACGAAGGTATAAATTATTAACTGTTGGTTTAAAATAACGTATTTAAATTGAAGTATTTTATGAACGAAGGACATTATAAAAATGTGCGAAATATAAGGTGTATAATTGTTCAAATGCATATGTAGAGCTTAATTTTTTTTCCTACTTGTTACATCAACTTATTTTTAATGAACAAAACGACTTATTGCTAATGCATTTAAAAACTAACGTTCACGAAAATGTCCGTTAAAACCCTATTCTGCTTATTATCAAACCTTAAATTTTATTTAAATTGTGCTATTAAAATAATTATAGTCGAGATATAGGAATTTGAACAGTCATGGTGTAGTGGTGATTTATTTTTACAAATCGCTTGAAATGTATTTAGAGTGGCATAAAAGGGTTTCAGGACTGTTTAGTACAACTCCAAAGAACAACAAAGAACTCTCCTCGCCACGAAGTCTTAAGATAGCCTGCTGCTATGGAAACAAGAAATGAAGCATTTCAAAGAGGGGAGCTTCTTTCTGATCTGATTCCCTTTCTCTCGCTGAAACCTGTCTTAAGTAATGACCAAACACCTCTACTTAAAATAGTTAAGCTTCGTAACCATAGTCATAGCCACTGCTCCCGAGGAATGGTTTAGGGGAGTTCTTCATATTGAAAAACTATAGAACTTTTTCTTTTTTCTAGTTTATTTTCACAAGAATCGATTTATGAACAGTTATTTTCCACTTATGAAAATACAGATATGAAATGATTTCACGTTATAAAGTTACAACTTATAAAGTTTACCCTTTAAACTCGCACATCATTTACATCACTCTATATTTTCGACTCTTGTGCCATTTAGTTTCAGAGCTAATGAATGATTTCAGGGTTAAATTTGATAAATAGCAATCGTTGGAGAGTATTATAGTTGTATTTTCTTTGTAGGATCATTTGCTCCTGCTGGGCCTGGTACAATCTGGAAGAAAAGTTCAAAGGACCGAATTGAAATCATAGCTTATGAAAAATTGATGAAAGATACCCTACAATCTATGGTGCCACAGTTTTATAAAGATGTAGAATATAACAATGAATGTATCCTTTCAATTAATAGTATGCATTATTTTTCAAACTATGTATTTACTGTCTCTCATATAAAAATATATGTTTATCTTTTGAAAAAATGACAAATCTTTATCCTTAACTTCAGTACTCAGATTTTATTGAAATGCAAGATCTTCTGTATAATTTTAAAAACCCTGCAGTTATGGATATCAAAATGGGAACTAGGTAAGTTAAAAATCAAATCTACTTTTATTTCAATTTGTTCCTTGCAACCTTTTTGTATTTTTCTATTTGTGTTCAGCGATTAATATACAGGGTGTTTCGGTATTATCCCCTTAATATAGATTTTTATAGTCCTTGTCAAAAATGAAATGGAAAAAAAAATTGCTCACATAGACCACAAATTAATATTTAAGAAAGGAAAAAACCTCTGTATTGATTAAAAGATGAGAGTCAAACAACACGAAACCATCAAACTGGTTTTATTGTTTTTCTCATCGCCTTCCTCGCTAGTGATTTGACGGATTTCAATAACGTTTTATTTATTTCTTGCTAATATATGTATTTATGCCCTTTAATATGCATACTTTTTTTTGATAAGTATTCTCGAAACATAAATTCAGAAATTGAGAGATCGTTATTACAAAACACTTTATATTTATGCTAGCTAGCACCAATGGATTTTGTTTCAAACTCAACTTATTGAACTTTTATTACGCTAAAAGTTATAAAATTTATTGATAAGATCTACTAATTTGTAAATTTTTGTATTGCAATTTTTATTTTCAAATGAAAGTTTTTGAATTAATAATCCTAATGAGGAGGCAACATTTAATAAATTGTTATTAGCGAATTCACCAAAATATTAAAAAAAGAGCATTTTTCTATTTCTTTAAAATGTGGAACTTCTATTTTCTAATTCTCTTATTCTATTTTAGGACTTTTTTAGAGTCTGAAGTTGAGAACAGTAAAGCTAGGACTGATTTGTATGAAAAAATGATAAAAGTTGATCCAAATGCACCCACACCAGAAGAGCAAGAAGCTAAGGCTATTACTAAATTGAGATATATGCAGGTTAGAAAAGTCTTAAAATTTTGTGCATAAATAAAACTTTATAGTAGAATTACATAAGATCAAACTTGAAGCTATTTTACTTTTTTGTTAAAATTTAAGAAAAAATAAATATTTTCATTTTAGCTTTCAAAGATTTGGCAGTTTAGAAATTTGTGTTATTCATAAAATGTATCGTATTTCATTTAAAGTTTAAAAAAAAAAATCAAACTGAGAAAAATAATGATTATATTAATGGCCATATGAAGTTATTATTACTTTTTTTAGAGTTGTGTTGCTAATTTAAATTAATTTTAAATATCAGTTAAAAATATTGAACTAATAATTGTGAATTTAATTATATTCTCCGTTTCTGATAAGTTGCACCATTTTCTCAATTTTATTCATTTAGCAACCATTAGTCTTCCCTCTTAATATAAAACAGCACATTGTTTAAAATCCATTAGAATATATTAATTATGTTTAAGGTTCATAAACTTTGAATTGGAATTAAATATTATAGTTCTAGTAATTAGTTTAAATAAAACTAGTCTGAATAAATTAATAAAAACCGAACATGTATTTGTTTAATCAAGTTGTTAGGGAATAATATTTTCTTCACTGTGACTACATGATTTAAACTTAATCATTTTTGAATTATTATCATTGATTTTGTTACTTCAAAGTATTTTTGTTTATCTTCTTTAAATCTGAAAACAATCTTTTATTTCAGTTTCGAGAAAATTTAAGCTCTTCAGCTGAACTGGGTTTTAGAATAGAGGGTTTCAAGGTAAGAATACATTTTTTTTAAAAAAACAGAAAAGTTTATATAGAATCTTAGTTATTATAGAATTCTAGATTTTTATTTTTATCGATAAAAATAAATTATGGATTTTCTTGAATTTTCATCAAACTCTGTACGATTCAAGGGACAGTAATTTAACCAGCTACCTTCAGATCAGAATTCTGTTTTCTTATTGAATAACTAATTAATATTACAGAAAATCTTTTTCATTTTATGTAGTGAAATGTGGTATATTTGGACTCTAGTCATCACAATATTAATTTTAAGATTATAAGTATTTTTAAAATACCTTTATAGCTCAAGTTTTAAAATACTCTGAGCTTAAAAGTTTTGGAACTAAGTTCAGTAAAATGCATTTCAAAAAATGAAATAAAGTTGGAAAAAAAAAAAGAAAATTCAAAGATATTAATCAGTTACTTTATGTATTAAGTTTATATAATTTTACTTAGTTTGCAACAGAGGAAGTAGAAACTATTCTATGACTGTCCCTTTTTTTTATTATTTTATAACCGTCGTTGAACAGCCGACCCAATTTTTGGGTTTATGACTACTAATGTTCAACTCCTTAGCCTTGTAATTTTGAACCCAATCCAGCAGTCAAAGGAACTCCTGGATCAAGTATTTGGAGAAATTCGCCTTCATTGAGGACTTTTTGATGGAACTAACCCGCATTCGCGTTACATTGAGAGGAAGACCATGAGTACCTCCCACGGTTAGTCTGACAGCAAAGGCTAACCCATGATATCTACCACTGAGGATATTTCACGTCAGCACTGTGGTCGGTGCAAGCCGAATGCAGATTTGTATCGACCAGTCATCGCCGGGATTCGAACCTGGCTGACCTCGTTGGAAGGCAAATGCTCTAGCCCCTGAGCCATCGCCTCTCTATGAATGTCCCTTAAGTCAAAACGAATATATTGAACTGTTTTAACTCATCTAAGAAAACCATTAGTTTTAGTATAAGTATATAGGAATAGTTTTTTTCTGCACACTGAAATATTGTAACACATTTCAATATTGTTTCTAGGTTCATGGACAGGAGCCAACAAAAGATCTTAAACTGTTACGCTCCAGAGATGAAATCTGCAAGACAATGAGGCAGTTCTTAAATGGAAGTGAAAAGATAAGATTACAAGTGATTGCTAGGCTACAAAACTTACGAGCAAAGCTAGAGAAGTCGCCATTCTTCAGGCAACATGAAGTTAGTATGACAGTATTTTTACAATTATAGTTGAACAAAAGATTTTAATTTTTGCAAATTGAGCACCACATGGTACAATTATTTTATGTATATCTTTTAAGTAAGGTTTAATTACTCGATGAACTCTGCATTAGCTTAGTAATAATAATAAAAAACTTGGTTTGCACAAAATAAATTACAAAATTTTTGTTATAAATTTCATTTTTAATTGTGCTGATTACACAAAAAATGTGCAATGAATAAAGCCAATTACAGTAAAAAAAAATTAACATTAAAATTTTATAAGAAATAAACCCATGCTAAAAATTTTTATAATATTTGGCTGTGAGTAATGTAGAAAGCTACACTTTCTCTGAGAGTAAAATTTTTACATCATTCTTCTTTAGTATTATTTCTGGTTAGTTACTTCGCAAGTTTCTGGAATTTCCTTCAGATAACGGTGCAGTATACTTGACCATCTGCATGCCTACTAGCAATCGGGGATCTATTTAACCAAAAGCGCTTTCCTGAACAATATTTAAAAAAATTTTTGACATTATATTGCTCAAAATCCTTTATGTGTAAATGATGTCTAATTATTGTTTTGAATATTTCAGGTTATAGGCAGCAGTATTCTTATAATTCATGATGGTAAAAGAGCAGGAGCATGGATGATAGATTTTGCCAAAACAAATTCATTACCAGAAGGTGTAAGCATCACTCATAGATCAAAGTGGACTTACGGAAATCAAGAAGATGGATATTTAACGGGATTAGACAATCTGATTACTGTAAGTACTTTTTCTTCCATCTTTTTTTTTTATTATTAATTCCATCAAATATTGTATAAAATGCTCCTAATGGTTGTAGGAAATGATTATCAAAAATATGTGTCATGTATTACATAATTATGAGGAGATTGTTTCCATTAAAAGCAATATAGTAATGACTGTACTTTAATTTGGAGCATCAAACTTCAGCATAATGTAAGAAAAATATATTTTTTTAAAATATTAAACTGCCTTATAATAAAATGCATACTCAGATGACTTTTTGTGTAAATATATTTATAAAAATTAAAAAATTATAGTATTTAGAAATTTTGTTAGTCAATTTTTTCTTCTTCCTGGATCATCCTGAAACTTGACTAAACTTTTTACCAAGTACATATATATATCTGGCTAGAGATACTTGGTTAGTTTGCTCTTTGGTAGAATATAAAATTTTTTATATCAAAACTAATTTATCTTTTTCATAAATATAAATTTTCAAATTACAGTAAAGAACCCGTTATCCGGAAATCAGAAAACCGGAAAACCAAAAACCCGGAACGAAATTCGATACATTTTCCCACAATTTTTTAAATTTTTTTTTTTTTTTCCTCATAAGATTTTAGGATTTTTCTTTCTTTTTTGAAAGATGTTTACCTTAAAATCATTTTGGAAATAATCATTAGTGTATAACTTCATCGTTTTTTCTTCTTTTTAAGATTATTCCCAGAAATTTTTTTTTTTTTAGTTGGGTTTAACAATAAAAAAAACGGCTTTTTGTAGCGATTCAGAAAACTGGAAAAATCAGTTATCCGGAATAGCGATGGTCCCGATCGTTCCGGATAATCAGTTCCCTACTGTATTAATTGTATGTAAAAAATAACATAACAATAGCCTAAAGAAATTCATAAAACTTCCGGTGTATTCCTCGGCTTACGAGGCGATGTGTTAACAAGCTCAATAATTCTAGGAAGTTTTATTATTGTAATTTGTGATTAAATTTACGTGTAATTTTACTATTCATAAGAGTTCCCTGCAATTTACAGATTCTAACAGGTTGTGAACCTAAAGCAAATTTAAGAAAATTAATATGAAAACATAAATAAAGAGTAAGGTTTGAGTGTTATCCCTTAGTGGGCTATATTTCTGTTAAATATCAGTGTTTGATACTTTTTGGGTTGCATCATAGCATGCTTGCGAAGTCTTCCGAATTCATTTGTTGAAATTTAAATTGAAAGAATGTGTTATATTGTAAACACTATTCGTATATTCAGATTGGATGGTGCGCTGTTTCAAGTTCAGGCTTAAAAATTAGTCAGGAGTAACCCGGAAGTCTTATGATGAATTTTTACCCCTAGCGCCATTTGTGTTTAGCTTAGCTTTACATGGTCATCCATGCATAATTATTTCAGTAAACACTTTAACCCACATTCTTTCTTTTTTTTTTTTTTTTTAATTTTCCTTTTTATCCATCAGATTCTTTTAAGAAAAACTGCTTTTAATTTCGTGCTCATATGTTAAATGTCAAAGTTTGTATCAAATGAAAAGAAATTTACTGTTTTCAGGATTTTAACAAGGTGTTGTGTGCTAAATGAAGTTGAATTAAGAAAAAATATTTTCTTAAACTTATCATTTACTAAATTTTTTTTTTAACTTTGGCAACTAAATAAAAAAAAAATTTATTTAGAAAAATCAATGAAAAATAAATTTTATGTCAAGATGCATGCAAAACAACTTAAAAAAACACTATTTTTTATATGAACATCCAAAACAAATGTTTCTAACTCTTCCAAGTGACCGTTATGTTTTCCACCACAAATATCACAAAGTTGTTGACCATGCAATTTTTTTAGTGTTACTATGCAATGTCTTACAAAATGAAAAAATTGGTGAAGTCTGCATACTACATAATTTTGAAGACTTAGCTTATCAAATTAATCAATTCCCACTTTTCATAGATGTTTGTAACACAAATTTCCATTTTTACCATACAGTTAACATGTGTAAAGATACCAAGTATTACACTTGAAAAATTTTGTTGCTATCTTTTAGATATGATTAGTTTCAATATTTGTAGCAAGTCTTAACATATTTTACCAGGAGAAAATTATGTGCTTATGTAAGAAAAAAATCTTTTTTAAATTGAATTTTTCTTATTTCAGGTATTGAAAGAAAGTGGTAAAATAAAAAACAAGAGTTCATCCTAGTTTCAACTTTCACCTTCAATGAAATTCGTGTCCTTTCACTATCTGTGACCTCATTTTTCTTTTTTTTTGTGAATTTCATTTTAGTCATTTTAATTGTGAGCAAGACAGGTTGATTGTTTTCTTGATCACCTAAAAAATCTTTGTGCAAGTTCCTATAAATCTTGTTTCTCAGCAACACATCCCAATGCAAATTGCCTTTGTTCAAAACTTTTTCTTCAACTAATTAGAGTTTGTGACTAATGACAAGTATTAGAAATCAAGTCATGATCTTAAAATGTTTGTTATTCATTCATAATTCAGTTGTATTAGAAATTGTACTTTTTATCAGTGCCAAAATGTAGTTATGTATATATATGTATGTAATGTGAAACGCAATTTCTGTATGTAAGCAAAATTGTACATTGTATAAAAATTATGTATAATTCAGTATTAATTTTTTTTAAAGACTAATACTTTGTATTTAAACTGCTGTATATATCAGCTGATAGAGTTCTTAATATTTCGGCTACATGATTGAGAAATTGTTCATAAACATTGCTGTTTTGTAAATATGATTTAGTTTATTTATTATGATTAGTTAATAAAACTATAATATTATGTATTGCATTATTACTAATATCTTGTTCACATTCTTTTTTTCAATCTGTAAGTTGAAAAAAAGTAAGTTGTTCACATAATTACTCTTAATTTTTAAGAATCAACTACACACTTTTTGAAAATTTAAATCTATTTTCCTTATAATTTTTAATTTACAGAAAGCAAATATACAATATTTTGAGCATGTTAATAACAAAAACTTAAAATATGAAACTATAAACTAAATACAAGTAGTAACTAGTAATCGTACCCCATATGTTCTAACAAAAAAAAAAGTCTTGGAAAAAAAAAATTATAGTAATGCCAATTTTATATTAAAAAAATATTTTAGCATAAGTATTAGGGGGACCAGAAAGTAATTTCGTTTCAGTGCATTAAATATTCATTAGTCTTAAGAACCAATAAATTTTTTTTTTGCTTCATTCTCAATCTGGCATTGAGGTCTGGCCAACGAGGGTGAATACATTATTGTTTAAACATGGTGCGTAGCGTTTTTAAAAAGTGCCTATTTTCGATTTAAAAAGTCCTTAAAGGTGCTTTTTTCATTCAGTGTTTTTAAAAAGTGCTTAATTTTCCATTCCTGAAAAGATTTTTTTCTTTACCATGTCGATTTTCGCCATGTATTATGCAAAAGTGTGCTTTTTGCATTGTCCTATTAAACATTTTTAGAATTCATTCAACCACAATCTATTTCGGTGTACCGTCGGTCGGTAGCGTATGAAAGTGCTAATCGTTTAACATGTTTGATGAAATACCTGCAAGTCCACATGTGCGCCTACTGAGCTGGGTTGGGTGAGATTCTTGCCCTCTCATGTGCAACTCTGCTTCATTTTGCAAGATATTCTCAATTTTGGGCTTCATTTTCCAGCCTCCGATATCGAACCGAAAAGTCTTTTGATCATTTTATAATCGCTAATATAATCAAAGAAGGAATTATTTTGTTACTGTATGTAGTGCTTAAAAATACTTTTTGAAAGCTTAAAGGGTGCTTATTTTTTGTTGAAAGATTTGGCTACGCACCCTGTTAAAAATAAAATCTTAACAACAAATATCAAATGCACCAAAACATTACTTTCTGGTCCCCCTAATATAAGCTTAAAAAACGTTTAGTGGTTAAATCTTCATCACCCATCATCTAGTTAGAAAAGCTAGATTATTATGTTAAAAAATTAATATTTCCATGAATAAAATTGATCTATTTATAGCCTGAACATGAGTGAAAAACCCTGAAAATTGTGTGCAAAAACAAGATAGATTTATATGCTATTTATATTTAATATTTTTTATAACTAAATTACCTATCTATGAAGAATAGTATACTTTTATAGTAACGAATTCCAGAAAAAACTTCGTTCTGACAAGAATCGCGATATTGGATTTTAAAATCGCGTGTATATGAATCGCGATGTTGGATTTTGAGAAAGCGAAAATACAAATCTACGACAATGGATTTTTAATTCTAGTAATACCGAATTGCGATATAGATTTCAAAAACGTGTAAATACAAATTGCGATAATAGATTTAAATCACGTGACTACGAATATCGCGATGTACGATTTTCTAAATCGCGGGAATACGATTCACAATGTGAACTTACTTAATACGAAAATCTATGCGATATAGATTTCAAAACGAACCGAATTGCGATATAGATTTCAAAAACGTGTAAATACAAATCTCGTGAATACCAATATCGCGATGTACGATTTTCTAAATCGCGGGAATACGATTCACAATGTGAACTTACTTAATACGAAAATCTATGGTTTATATTTAAAATCGCGGGAATATGAATCGTAATATTGTATATATATTTAGCGATATATTACAATAGTTTCAAATATTAAAAACTAGCAGCCTAAGGCGGCCAGCTGTCCGCCACGCTAAAGGTTTTCACAAATTAAGTTTTTTAAACATAGCAGGAAATCTGAAGATTAGTGTTAAGCAATTAAAGTGTTCCTGTCCTGCAATTTTGTCTTCATATCCAGTTCTGCTGCAGACAAAAGTTAAACTTTTCTCCACTTTGATAAATGTAAACTAATGCGAACCTTACAATTAAATTATTAATTCCTTCGTATATTATTGGTTTAAGTTGTCGAAAATTAATATTTCAATTGTAAGGTTCGCATTAGCATACATTTATAAGAGTGAAGAAAAGTATATGCATTTTTTAATAGTTTTTTGAATATGGCTCTTTGAAGAAGAAAAAGCATAGATTTTCTTACAAAATGATAACTAAAAAACTAATCCAAATTTTTGAAAAAGAAAAAAAAATACTTCTTCATTATGTCAAAACTCAAAACACAATTATGTGCCGAGTTTCGTGCCTGAGCGGTGGGGCGATATATTGTGATTACAGACAAACAGCCGCGTTTATTATTATGTATAGATGATGCAAATCCGATAAACTAAAAAATATAATAAATAAAAATGGTGGAAGAGTCACGTATATGAAAGCGTTTAGTTAACGTGATTTAGTAAAGGTCTCAAAATTTAAATTTCAGGTTGCAGAGAAAATTTCGTCGGATTCTAAGTTTTGATACGACGAAATCTGCGATTCAATAGTCTTGAGACACGCGGAATTCCACGAAAAAAATCACATGCCTTGCTCTTAGTTTCTAGATCAGAAGGGATAATACAAAAATAAAAACCCTGAGTATAGGGATACATCTTTTATACAACCCCCCTGCCTGAACTAAAAATTTGTTTTAAGGAAAAAAAATTATACATTTATGCTTGGCGGACCAACCTGTGTAGGGGTCGAGGAACTGGCCTTTCATTAGAAAGGTACTGGATTCAAATCCGGGGCGAGGCATAGACGTTTTTCATTCATCTCTGTCCTTACTGTGGGAGCAACGTCGACCCACCTAATATGGTGCACCTGAAAGAGTGGCCAACAAATCTGCCCTTCAGATGCCTGTGTTAACTAAAGGTCCTTTCCAGGGTTGACATTGGGAAAAAAAAGCTTGAACATAGTTAATCAAAAATGTTAAATCAATACTATGCTAATTTGATTGTCAACATCTCACTACAGGTACATAAACATGCTATTAGCAACAGACTGATTCATTTTTAATTATGATCTATAGACAATAGTGGTTCTGTCAAAATTTGGTTTAGAAAAGGAATACAACTTAACACCATAGTCTAGTGTAAAGTAATTCCATCTTAATAATCTAAAAACTTACACACAAAAACTTTCTCCATAAATCTGGAAAATTTTATTTTCATGCTTAATTAACTAATTCTTCTTAATTAACTAATAAGTAACTTCTTAAATAAGTTAATTAAGAAAGTACCTAATAATTAACTAATCAATAACTTTTTTTCTATTTCATTAAAACTGACAAAAGTAAAAATTTTATCAGAGCAACTTTCTTTTAAAACCTCAAGAGGTTATCAACCTTTTGGCTAGAACCCAAAATCAACCAGACATTCAACTATGAAATGTCTTTTTTTTTTTTTTTTTTTTTTAAAAAAAGCCACGTTAATAATAGATCTAAGCTCATTTCTCCTTTTAGTCCGTTAAAACCTTTATTAAAAATAAGTCTTAATTTCAAAAAAATTATTTTTATAATAATAGATCTTCAAAGATAACAAAAGCAAATTTTTATTATTTCAGGTCTACAAAAATTATTTTAGCGAAAAATTTTATTCCTGGTGTGTTTGCTCTTTTATTAATTTTCCTTTATATTAAAGGTAAATTTTTATAGTGACCTAAAATTTTTATGTTTACTAAACTTTCATGGACAAAAATTAGAAAAGAATTTTCTTCTGAAAAAAATCTAAATAGAGTTAAACCTTAATATGAATTTGAAAGGAACCATTAAAAATTTCTTTATTTAAAAAAAAAAAATACTGTAACAAGTTTAGTAAAAATAACTGCAATTTAAAAGTTAAATTATGTGTAGTTATTTGAAAGAACTGTTGCACCATTTAATTTTACTATCTTTGTTACTTCATTTGAATTTACGTTTCGCTAAAATTTTATGGTTTTGTCATCTTTTAAAATTTTTTTTGAATAAATTGAACTAGCTATCTTATGGGACGGATGGTTCATTTTATCTATATGAATTATATATTTACTTCTTTAAGAATTGACGTTTTAGGGAACTTCTTTTCATTCATGGTATTTTTTATCTTATAACTGCTTCAAGAAATAATGATAAAGAAAATATGTTCAATAATCGAAGTGTAAGTCAATTGCATGGTCAAATTTTATGAATTCGAAAGATGTGTTTTTTTAACAATAAAATTTCCAGTTATTTATTAAGTATTAAGTTTGAAATTTTTCTTCTTTTTTTTTTTTTGGCAAATAACGTGTACTTTAATTTGATGCTCCGACCAAAAAAAAAAAAAAAAAAAAAAAAAGCAAATCAAGAGGCAATTTTAAAATAAATAAAATTAAGTAACAAAAAATTCCCTCCACCCTTTAAGTAAACAAGCTTTTTAAAGTGGGCTAATGTTAAAAAATATTCATGCTAAAACTAAACAAAATGCTTTTTAACTTCTCTGCAGTTAGTATCTATTTTAATTTGACGATACCAGAAAATGAACAATAACTATAACGCTTTTTTCAAACACTTAATATAAATAAACCGTAAATTAAGTTATTTTTGAAAGTTCATTTGGAGCTAAAAAGCAGTTTACTATTTATTTTTTTAGACAAAAATCATAATTTAATAATCATTGTAGCATTTTGATGCGTCATCAAATTAGTGTCCCAAATTGATTCATTTTTGCCAATACTTATAAATTCATTCAAACACTAATCCTTAAAAGCCTCAGACTCATACCACTTTCCAAATGGACTTATTTCCACTCTAAAAAATAATGGCACTTTCAGAAAAAAACATTTCTTTCATAAGTGATGAAATGATATTAACTACTTTTTAACAATATTGAAATAGCACAGAATAAAATACTAACATTTTTTTTATTAAATAATTTTTTAATACAAATAAAAGGAAGTATGAAACAAGAACAAAGCAAATAATACATTTAAATTAAGCATAATACATAAAGAAGTGATCAACTGTAAAGTTATTTAATGCTTTACAATTAATGAATTGTCAAATAACGCTTATTGATTGGTTACTTTTTAAGTAGACCAAATTCGAATAATAACATATTAAATGTTATTAATATTAAAAATAAATTACCAAATTAGATTTCCTTAAAATGTAGCAAAATTATTTTTTTAATTAGAATATGTGCTTTGTTGATCACTTAATTAAAATATGTTGCATTAAGTTTGATTTATTTACATCAGTTCTAATATATCACATTGGTTTTTCATCAGGGCTGTGGAGCTTCAGTTGAAGACAGGAGTTGAGAAGAGAAAGATTTATTCAACTTTTGTTAATTATAAGCTAGTTCTGAAACTAACTCTGGTTCATTAAAAGCTAGGCCTATAGATTAAAAGTTATAGATCTTTCGAAAATTTAGTAGACAATTATTCATAACTAAATGGATTTCATATTACTCAAATGAGTATTATGACAATTATTTAAATCATAACTCGTCAAAAATTATTTTATGACATTTGAATATTCACTATTCACAGTTAGTCAATATTCACTAAAGAGTATTTTTTTAATAAGGTGCCTGTAATAAAGTTAAAAATTTAACATTTATTACTCCACAGATCTATTTTTATTACTATGAAAAAATTAAATTACAAACATGCATATTTGTTTGGCACCAAAAAAAAAAAAAAAAAAAAAAAAAAAAGAAAATGATATGAAGCATAATAATATTAAGAGATTCATAAATGACATCAAACAAATTGATACATAAATTATATACACAAAGAAAACATTGCGAAAAAACGTGTATTACCTGGCATAAGTATACATACAAGATTTTCAATTATTTTGTGGACTATGTGAGGAAATGTTTTTTAATTCAAAATAAATTAATATATTAATGTTAATAAATTTAGAATGATGATTTAGCATTTTATTCAGCAATAAGAAACTTTTTATAACTAGGACAGAACATAGATTTTCAATACTCATTTTACTATTGCATACGTAATTCACAGATTTAATATTGTTTCTTAACACATTTCTAAATTTTCAATTAAATTTTACACATAACACAAATTTTTTTTTTAAAAAAATATTATAACAGATCTAGGGAATATTGCTGTAAATTATTACTGGAAAATCAAACATTGGATAAAATAAAAACTGGAAAAGTTAATAATAATTGACTATGAAAATACAATATAATTTAATTCCCAGTGATTGCCATTATTATTGATGGCTCTGAAGTAAATTCCAAGAGAAAAAAAACTTTGTTTACATTTTTACCTTTTGTAACATGTGCTTTAATCACTAAATAATAAACCACAATATTTAAAAATAAGTTAATTTAGCTATGTTTAAATAAATAGAAAAAAAATGAAATGATTTACTATAGCTGGCCTTGAGTGGGTCCTATATTTTGCTAGTATGTGAATTATAATAAGATCCACATCATACCAATATATGCACATTGCTTAAATTATAATTTTTAACTTAAAAGCTAATTTAAAGTTTACTGAATTGATTTAATCAGTAAGTTTTTTTTAATATTTGTTTCTAAAAATAGTACAAATAATAGCACAAATGTGTAAACATTTCAAATGATAACTAAAGAATTGAGTTAATAACGTGGAATGTTCCAATATAATTATATCTAATATATTGTACATATGTTCAAGGAGAAACAATACTCCAGAGGACAGAATGAATGCTATTATTTACTTATTAATCTATATAATAAAATTATTACTTATATATCAGTGTATCGTTCGTATATTTTTTATACATATTTATTGTATGTATATTAATCAATACAAAAACCAAAACTTGCAGATAGAATAATTGTTTGCAAAGAAATTGATAATTTAATTAATAATCAATTTCTCTTCAGTCTATTACAGTTTTTTCCCCCTTTAGAAAAATATTTTCTAAAGGAAACAAAAATTATTTGAGTAAAATAATAATGTGAGTCATATTTTAACATTTTAGACTTAGTGTTGAAAAATAAAGTTACATTTTTTTTTTATTAACTGAAACAAAGATATTAATCGCACGTTTACTATTTAAATATTCGCTGATTTTTCACAGATTGTCTAAATATGATTGGTTACAAATCAACCTTTAAAAAAAGGAAACCCTTGGTTTAAAAATACATTGCACAATACATTTTTCTTAAAAAGTACAACAGTTGATAAAGTTAGCTGGTCTTATTATTTTGAATTCCAAAGAATAAATAAATTTATAAGATATAATTTCAAGAATAAATTCATTCATTAAAAGAATAAATTCCTTGATACTAAGAATAAATAAATTCTAAAATAAACTTCAATATCTTAATTGGAGATTGCTTTTGCAATTAAACAATTCAGGCCCATAGTATAACTCATAACAAAAGTCTGTGCAAAAATTTAATTATATAAATTTTTTTAAATTTCAAATAAGCAACAAATTCAATTTATTCACAAGAGTTAGTGATTCAAATTCTTCACTGCATTTGAATAAAAAGTAGGGAGTAAAAGTTCATTTTTAAAATGGCAAATTAAAGGTCACTGATAATACATGCAAAAACAGAGAAAGCCAAATGCTCTAATGAAAATTTGTAAGTAATTTTTGTTTTACTTATTCTTCAAAATTTATTCTATAAACCACTTAGTCTGATTATTATAAATAATACTTGAAGTATTTTTAATTTAAAAGATCTGACAGAATAAATTTTTTTAAATTAATAATTAGAGGCGAACTCACTAATAACAAGCTCCAATAATTTAAAATGAACCCATATTTAACAAAGAAATTAGAAATATTTGGTTGGTACAAGGGCAAGTTTATTAGAACATGGCTCACTTTTAACGAGCAAACACCAGTTATAACGCATATTTTTATGAGCTAATCCAGTCTTATAATTCCTTTTTAATGATTTTCATGCCGATAAAGTCCTTATTAATATTTTTTGAATTTATGAAAGTTATTTATGTCTATGGTCTTTGGGCTAACAATCTTAACAAAGAACAATAACACAAAAAAGAGAATATAAGAAAATTCAAAGCAAATTAACTAACAATTTTGATACTGAACATAAATAAAAAAATAAATTAAGTAAGTACTAGACTTATAATTTGGTAAGCATGTAAGAACTTTATTATTTTTTCACAACCCATTTTTTAAGGGCACTTGGTTACAATGTCTAAACATTCTGTGGTCCTTTCGAGCTCGTTTTAAGCAAGTTAGTTCGACCACACTAAGTATGCAACCATAATAATTGTCTGCCTATAGTTAGCGTAGCACTTCATAAGTTAACATAAGATAAAAATTTTTTTTTAAAAAAACGAAAAAGTAAAGGCTAAATATCAGGAATCTAAAAACTAACTAGACAAAGTCATGATTCTTATAATATGCATTTTGTATCAGCTGCCAAAAATTAACAGCAGGCAATTGTCAATAAGTCATAAAACAGCATTTATGAAAATAGGTATATACATAGATGAAAACATAAAGCATGACTAAAACATATACATAATAAAAACAGTTATAGTTTTTTTTAAATAAAAAGTATGTGTAATTATACATGAAAAAACTTTCTTCCTTCCCTACAATTAAACACGCATAATCATTCTTTTTTTTCTCAAGAAAATTAAAAAAGAACTGAGTAATAACAAATAATGGCAGATAATTAAAATTGCCAATTAGAAAGATTTTAATGCAGCAACAATGTTTATCTTAGAATTGAACTAAAATAATTTATGTTTGTAGTGTTTGATTTTTAATAAAAATACATATAATAATTTTTTTTAAAAAAGGCTTTCTTTCCTAAAAAAATTTATTTTAAATTATTATAGTTTGTGTATAAAATTTGAATACAATTATATTAAATTCCAAACATTCATTTATAATAATGAGTAATTATATGGTTTAGAAGTGACATTTTAAGTCCAAGACACACTGGTATCAAGCAATAAAAATTGGAAAAGAGTTCATAAATAAAGTTTCTATGAAGCTGTGGAATAGTTATTTAGCAATCATTTTTATTGTATTATGTATATCAAGTGAATAATAAAAATTGCAATACTTGGGATGATAATACAAACAAATTAGTGTGCAATATTTCAACAAAGCAAAATTTCTCCCAGTCTTACTTTGATATAAAAAGTCTAACTTTAAAAAAAAAAATACATCAAAGTAATAATTTAAGAATTTTAGTTAAAGTAATAACAATTAATAGAACTTATTAGAATAAAACTAATAAAAAAATTTCTTTGAAGTAACTATGTGTATGGATTACATACTAAGTAAAAAAAAATTTTTTTCCTTATAAAAGAAAGCACAGTTAAAACCTTGAATTTAATTCAGAAAAATTTAATGTTCACAGCCATTTTTAAATAAAACAGATGACAATGACATATTTAATGATTAATTTAATTAGATATTTCAACGAAGCAAGCCATCTAAAAATCTTAAAACTTACATAAAATGGTTATGATAAAGTCCGCACAATTTTGGAAAAAAAGAATAAATAAAATTCCAAAATCCTTCTCATTGATTGAATATGAGGCATTTGGAATTTTTATAATAGTTTCTCAAAATATGAAAGATTTTCAAGTTCAGAAAATGTAATGAAATTAGTTTAAGAAAATGCCTAAAGGATACATTTCATCTAAAATTTTCAAACTTGAAATTTTTAAAGTTAAAAACAGGTTTATTAAAAACAGCAATAGGCTTATAAAAATTTTAATGATTTTTTCTCTACTAACAATTTAAAAATTGACTTTTCAATTTTAAAATAAAGTTTGACCACAATAAAGATTTATTTTAACACAATTTTTGATCACAGACTTGAGAAGAATGTGTTTTTATGAATTATAGATGTATTAAGAGTACCACAAGCAATTTTACAGCATAATAAGTGCAATAATTCATAATAATAAAATGTCTATGAATAATACCATAGATCCCTAAGACACCCATCAATTTGAAAAACCATTTAAAAAAAAAAGAAGATAAATATATGATTTGCTGCATTCTGCTAAAAAAACCAGTTTGTTTTTCCTAACTGAGAACAACTTCAGAACAATTTTTTGAAACTAATCATCATCTGCTGCAAGAAGGCGGCACAATTATCCTACATCTTTTAAAACTAACAGACCTTCTGGTCTGTTAATTTTGAGAATATTTCAATCGGTACAGTTTGAGATACAGCAGAAACTATTGTTTTTAAAAAAATTTCTAATCAGCAGCGGCATCTGTAGAAGAACTTTGTTACTAATTCTAAATTCTGATTTTCTAAACAGAACAGATTTTTCAAACTGGTGGTTATTTTTGGGAGATGCGGTACATTACACAAATATAATATCTAAAATATTGGAGGGTAATGTAGCCAAAAAGATCTTGACCAATGTTAGATGAGAGAGAAAAAAAAGATCTTGAAAATAAAACAAATTGTTTCTAGTGCAAAACACATGTGTCTCAAGTAAAAACACTTCGATCTTTGATACATTCACATAAATGGCAGTGGATGATAATATATATATATATGTATATATACATCTTGCGCTCAAAACTGCAGATAATATTTTCCCTGATGAAATTTCACAAGCACAAAATATACAGCTAACATCCAGAATTTTCATAGGAGTTATACCAGTATTTAGCAAATAGTAAACTGTTAAAGAAAAACAAAGAATAAAAACACTTTATTTCAAATAAATATAGCTAGATTTATATAAAATTGTTAAGAGCCAAGTTTTATAAAATAGTTCAATAAGTACAGTAAGTCATTTAATGATATTTCAAAAAGTGTTATTCCGCTAAATATATTACAGTTAGATAAGTTATTAACAAAACATGTGGAGTTTTTTACACAGAGAATTCAGCAAACATTGGCTATTCTTGCTATACCAATAATGAGTGGGAAAAAAACTGGGAGTTATTTATCCTGAAATTAAGATGATTTATTAATTTGTCTAACTATAGCGACGTTACAGTTATTTGCAATAAAGGAATGAAAGAAAAACAATATGGAATATCAATGTTTTTCATTTTGGATCGAATGAGACTGTGCCATGATTTTTATATTCAGAAGCATAATATGATTCAATTAATCACCATAAATATTTTAAAATAATGAATAGAAACAATACAATGATGTGCTATAGCACATAAAATTATGATACAGAAATGTATCTCTATTTCAGTAATGTGATCCAATTTAATTAAAATGATCCAATGCCCATTTAGTTTTTTTATTGATAAATAAAATTGAATATATTGCAATACAAATCACAAGCAAGTGACATTCACCTGTAATTTATTTAAATCACAATTGTGAATAAAACTTGAGATATAAATGACAATAAATGGTGGTCTGAGATCTAGTATAACATTTGAGAAAAATTTTAAGATTAAAACTTTTTAACACATTTGTATCACATACAACATATAAAGAATCCGCTTTTAATGCGATTTTTGCATTATTGGGTCAATTATAAAATAAATATTAAGTTTTAAGGTTGTTAAATAAAACTGTATAGTTACAATATTGATTTTTTATCTTCCAAATACAGTGAAACCTCACGTTATGGACACTCCTACAAAACGGACGTTTTTCATTACGGACATATTTTTAATTCCTTGTTAATCTTCTATAAATAAACCTTTATGTACCTTCTCTGCAAAACGGACACTCCCGTAACCAGACCCAAACAGTCATTTATGCCCTGAAATGATATTTTACCTCTCTTCAAACGGGACACAAATTTTTCTAACTTTGAAAAAAAAAATTTATGGATTAAATTTTAAGAAAAAAAAAAATGCAGTGTTAATTGTTTGCCAATTCCACATTTAAAAATATTGTTAAGTTATTTTCCAACAAAATATCAATTATTCTCCTGTCCCCTTCCTTTTTCTTTGCAAAGAAAGGAGAGAAATGATACTGCTCATGTGAAATATTTCAGACAGTGGTATCCTTTAATCTGAATGGTACTGGTTATGAGACCTATACATTATTGCAATATCAAAAACAGTAATAAGAAATTCAGTATAACCTTATAAATGATTGTTAGTTTGTATAACCTTGTAAATCTTGACAGTTTAAGAGGTTTGAAAGTCCATGTTTTGAAAATTTTAGAAATCTTACTTAAGTAAATCAATAATAATATTAAAAATTGTTAAAGAGAAGGAAAAAAAAGACATTTGATTCCAACATAAATCCATATGATTTTCGGATGGCTTTTTGGCAATATTTCACCTACATAAAGGGGATTTTTGAAATTCCAACATTTTCAATAAGATAGTATGAATCAACGAGTTTAGAATTGTGCTTTTGAAATAAAGCACTTTTTGACACACTCAAATACTGAAAATTTCCTCCCAAATGCATGTGGTTTGGGCGAACGGCTTGTCCCGAAGTTACAGCAACAGATTTTCACGCGGTTTTTAAAACCATGACTATTACTGCTAAAGACTTCGCTTTAGATTAACATTTTAGTTTTAAAAAGAATTTAACTAATATTTTTCTGCTTTTCTAAAGTTTCCAGTTTAGGTTTTCAAGGTTATACTGCAGATACTTAAAATCTTACCATAAAGATCACAGATTAGTAATCCAAATTAATCTTTGGATCAGCTGCAGCTATTTTGGTGAGAGTCTTTTTCACTCTTAAGGAAGTGAGGCGGGCTGATGGTTTGTCACGCCAACATTCTTTCATAAGTTTTGTCATAGCAGACAATGTCTAGGGGAGAAAAAAAAGAGAATTATTTTAATCAAATTATGTAGTAACTGACATAAAACACAAAGGTGTTAGGTGCTTTGATTTAACTATATCAAAATAATACCATATCTGATGACCATCTATTGGGTATCACAGGTCTTGTTTGGTCAACACATACTACTTTTTTCATATCTTCAAAACTAGGATCACTAGGTACAAATTCATAAAAAGGTGGATGATAATCTTCAGCAATGCCTTAAAAATAAATACATCTAATTACTTTCACTCAAATGTAAAAAATGCACACAAGTTTTAAATACTTTAAGTATTATTTGTTAAAATTAAAAAAGTTAAAAAATAATAAGCTTTTATAAGTTTAAAATAATTTGTAAAATAAATATAAGTTTTAAAATTTCACTCAAATGCAAAAAAATAATTTTAAGTTTTAAATATTTCATATAATTAAATACATTAATTAGTTGCTTATCAGTAATTATGTAGGAACCTATAGTTAGATTTTCAATTTCAGTCAAGATTTTAATTTTCAAAAAATTTTGAGAACCAATTTAAAAATTATAACTTTGAATTAATAAATTTTAAAGTTTACATAAGATGTATAGGAAAGTAAGAAGAATGAAAAATAATGTTTGTTGACTTGAAGAGATAAACATAAGTTAAGAAGTTTGATAAGAAAAATTGTGTGAAACTCTTTTGAATTTAAAAATTAATGAGTTTTTCAATAACTATTTCTAAATTAGTTAATTTATTTTGTACGAGAACTTTATATATTACAGCTGTACTCTAGAAACATTTTTTTTATTTCATTGACAAACACAATTTTTACTAAGCAACTTTAAATGATAAAATACAAAATGTTAACAAAATCTGTTTAATTGTTACTGAATTAAAGTTAAAAAAGTTGCATTTTTAACTTTTTATTTCTTAAGAGTGATTTGATAAGTTTTGTATTTTGTCATTTCTTATGTAATTTAAAATGGAGTAAAAATTTGTATACCTTACAACAGGGGTGGCGAACCTTTATACACCAACGTGCCATTTTTTCTAAAAAAATTGTTTAATGAGGTCATAGACGTGCCGTCAAATAATTTTCACTTCGTGATTATTGGGAAAATAATAATACTAAATACTATCAACTCAAAACTCTTTATTTACATTGAAAAAAAATACATTTTGCCAAGTCTTAAAACAATTTAAAGTAACATCAGTGTGACTTCTGTTGCTGTAGATTCGATGACAAATAACTTATATTAGGTTGTAAGATGTTAGTTTAAGCGGAACTGTTAATTTTTTTTGTTGCTAGTTATTTATTGTCAGTTTGCTTTTTATGGTTATTGTTTTTTTAGCATTAATTGTTAATTTCTTTATTAATAATTGTTTATTATTTTGTTTGTTTTTTGTGAATTTTAATTTAATTGTTAAATATGCTTCATAGTGTAATAACATTTGTGTAATAACAATTCATAGTGTAATAACAATTGTGATCGGTGGCGTGCCAAAAATAGTGTTTCTCGTGCCGTAAATGGCACGCGTGCCATTGGTTCGCCATCCCTGCCTTACAATTCAAAAATGCTTTAAAGTTACTATTACTTATAAAAAGCAATAAATAATTATTAAGAATGGCTTCTTATTTGGATAGATGAAATTTATAATTAAGTGCAAAATTTTTCTGGTTTCAAATAAAAAGTTCTCAACATATGACCACAAATGCACAAAAAATTAAATTAACGTTAAGGGGTAGACTGCTCTCCAGACTATTGGAACCATTGTTTTCGAGATTGCGGCGACCCTCCATAACATAATGGTCAAGAATCCTAATCTATTCAAGAAAAGGTATGTCTATTCAGAAAAAGTACTTTTTGTGTGTTACATGCTAAATTTATTAATTAGCACTACTAAATCAGTATATTTGTAGTTAACTTTTTGAACCATTAAATTTGATTTTCAGTAGATGAAAATCCAATCTTTTGGACGAATGTTGTTCAGGGTGATTATCTTTATTTTTTGTTTATCATTGCACAGTGCACACAAAAAAGGGAACTAACTGAATATCTTTTGATCTAATGATCAGATCTTCACATTTTAGGACTTAATTTTAATGGTTCGAAGGGGTGACTTCAAATATGCTAATTAATTAGTGAAGTCAATATTATAAGTTTCGTAATCAGATACACAAAAACTTACCTTCTCTGAATAAACATAACTTTTTTTTCTGAGGGATTAATATTTTTGACCCCTAATATATAGGGGGAAGCTGCAATCTGGGAAATATGGTCTCTATAATCAGGAGAAGAGAGTATTTCAAAGTTTGGACCCCTTATTATTTTTACTTTTGCATATTTCACCATCAGTGTTTTCACTACAGCGCGAGAACCTCGCATATTTTTTTCTTTTCTCGCATTAAAAAATTATTACCGCGAGAAATTCGCGCATTCTATAAATCAATTTCAAAATTTTGCATTTGGAAAAAGCTTCGAATTACGCCATTTAGAATAAAATCCGTTTCACTTTTCCTCCTGGATCTTTCATTATTTTCAACATCTGCCCCATTATCTAGCCTCCCTATTTACCAGTATTGTTCAGAAACTTTTCGAACAACAGAACACAACCACGGAACCCCTTTCAGAACACATTTCTCTGAAACCATGTGTTTACCGTAGGTAAGGTTTCTTCATGTGAGACGTTCAAATTTTTTATGCACTTATGTAAGATGGACAAATACCTTTTAAAGGCAAAATCTTCTATGATGATGCACCAAAAATATTCAATGCTTTAAAATATAGAAGACGTTAAAAATGTATTACAATTAAAGAAATGATTTTTTTTCAAGAGTTTTTGTGTTTTTTAGTTTTTAGAAATCTCACTTAACTTTTCGAAATCTCACCCTGTTTTTGAGAAAGGGTGAGAAATTCTCACCCATTTTTTTTTCTATGATGAAAACACTCACCATATCTCGAGAACTTTTTAAATCAGTAGAAATTTTTTTACACACAATTACAAAATTTATTCAATATAAATGTTAGTAAATATTTATTATTTTACTTTATAGTAAATGAAAATTGAATAGTAAGGCATACAATTTTTTTATGTCATTTTAAAGTACGTAATTTTACATGACAAAATCTGAGTGAAATGGCTTGAATAGTGCCTAAAAAATCGAATTTTTAAGAAGTCGTATGTATATATATTGAAATATACAGTGTAAAGTCGCGTATCCGGAATCGGTGGGACTTCCAGAAGTCCGTATAATAGATTTTTCCGTACAATAGACCCCCAAGGTAAACAAAGCTTAAAATGATTTAATAAACGATCTGAATCTAAGAAGCAAAAAATAAATAAGCATTATTTTTAAGGGGAATAATGTTTTAGCATTAGAATATCTAATCAATCAAATATAAAATAATAGAAATAAAATATTATTGCTGAAAATATGGAAAACGAAAAAAATTTAACAGTTATGAAAATATTAATCCGCCATTTTGAACTAGAACGATTCAAGCAGGAAGAGGAAATTCATGTCATTCTGGAACAAAGTTTAAAATGATCTAAATCTAAGAAGCAAAAAATAAATAAACATTATTTTTAAGGGGAATAATGTTTTAGTATTAGAATATCTAATCAATAAAATATGAAATATTAGAAAAAAATATTACTGCTTAAAATATAGAAAACGAAAAAAAATTGACATATGAAAATAATAATCCGCCATTTTTAACTAGAATGATTCAAGCAAGAAAGGGAAATTCTCGTCATTCATTAAGGTGGGTAGGTGGAGGAGAAAAATTCATTTCCTCCTTATTTGTGAAAGAAAATAAGTGTAAAGAGGAGGGTGGGGAAGTAACAAATTATTGTTTTCTCTCGAATCATTGGCTATCAATCAAGCATAAAGGCGGGGCACGCTGATTGGGTTCTCTTTATTTTTTCTTCGATAACTGAAAGAATGTTACCCCCTTTTTCCCCCACCTCCTAAGTATTACATGGTATGGGGAAGAACGAATGTTTTGTTTCTCAAGGACGTGTATCCTTTTACACCGATTCAAATTTTCCATTTTGACTCCCACTCCACCTTAACGCTTGCCCCGTTTACCCTTTTCCACAGTATTTCTTCTTTCAATAAAAAGGTTCCAGGAAATGCCTCTCAGAATCAGACTCAGTTGCGGTCTTTTGAAAACAAATCTCCCTCTTTTTCCTACATTCCAAGGGAGGAGCGTCACTAACGGTCACTCAATGGTTTTGGTAGATCTTCACTTCCCCTTTCTGGTGATTTATGGGTTCGATGCATAAATCAGAGGTTCAGTGCAAGCTAAAAAAAGAGAAAATGTGTCAAAAGACCTTTTTTTTTTTTTAAAGGAAAGGGGAAGATGGAGAGATGTTTGTTTATTTTGATTGTCAAAAAGTGTCCGGGAAATTGACGTCTGGATATGGGACGTTACACTGTAGTAACTATTCCTTTCCTCGAGATTTGAAAAATGTTTTTTTTTTTCCCCTTGGAAAACTGAAAGATTCTTGATTAAAAAAAAATTATATCAGTCTTTTTTTCCCTAAGAATTGAACATCATAATATCTGTTCAGTGTTAAAGAGAGTATTGTGTTATAGCGCCCCCTAGAGAGAAATTCATTCGTGTAATGGTGCCTAGGTGAGAGTTATGTGCAAGGAGTGAAGCGATCTCCGAAAAAATAAAGTAATGTTGTTCTAAGTTTCCGGTCATCCTTGTGTTATGAATATTTTATGAACTAGAGAATAAACAATATCCAAATAAGCAACTTCCACTCTATCAACATTATACACAACACTATTAGTTTAACCCCTTAACGATCAGTTAATTTTCTAGAAAACAGTCATAAAAGTATCTATTTTTTTTTTTTACTATCACGCATTTGATTAGGGCTGACATTTAGTTTAAAATAAACTAACTATCTACAATTACCTTAAAAATATCCCGCTACTGCCATCTGGTGTGTAAAATGAGAAATACAAGGTTTTCTGGGCAAAAGAAATAAATTTGCTTTATTCTTATTGGCACATTACTACTAAACACTCCAGCCTGGAAATATAACGGGAGCGAGAAACAGAGGACGAAACCTCACCCCGTCATTTTCACGGGAGCGAGAAGAAAGGGGTTAAAAAAAAAAAACTTAACTAGCACAAAGCTAGGAAAACACAGATCGACAGCACTCTGACCCCCTGTTTCACTCAGAAATCTTAGCATAGGTTCTCAATAATAGACAAAATTAAAAGATCCTTTTTTTTTTTGAATATGTTAGAAGATAGTTAGGATGAATTGGAGCATAGCTGAGACAGGCTTTGAAGCAATTTTGAAAAATATCCCTTTATGTCCAGCAATTACATTAATAAAATTATTAGATCTAATTCACTCAATACTTAAAATATTGCTCGAAGAATTTTAATTAAGTTTAGAATATCTGTCAATTTGAGATGTAGAGAAGTTATAAGTTACTTCAGAATTTATAAATTTTAACCATTGTAATAAGAAACCATTTTTTTTAAATGTGACATTAAAACATGCAGTTTAGCAATGATACAAACTTAAAATTTCTATTATCCTACTTGTGGAACGAAAATAAAGTATAAAGATGAGAATTAAAAAGAGATCTTTCTTTAGAATAGGTCTAAAGATAGCTAGGAAAATTAGATCGAGACAGATTGTAAGCAATTTTTGGAATAATTGCTCCTTAAGTACAGAAATCATATTAAAGAAACTATTGGAACATGTTCAAACAAGATTATGGATAGCTTTGCATTAGATTAACTTTTATTGGATAAGATTAAATTTTATAGAAAACTTGTCCATTTTAGTCAACTAGATACAGATATTTGTTTATTGGAATTATCAATCATTACCTCAAATACTCTTTTAAATATTGTTCAAATAATTTTAACTATGTTTAAAGAATCTGTCATTTTAAAAATGTAGAAAATTTAAATATTACCTCCAGTTAAACAGCGTAAACAAACTTCCCATAAAATCAGTCCAAATGCATACATATCAGCTCTTGTGTAAGATCCAAAGTGGTTGGGATCTAGATTTTCCTCCAATACTTCTGGTGCCATATAACGCTTAGTGCCCACTCTGTAGTTTTCAGCAACAGACGTACCACAAGATCGGGTGTGTGTCACGGCTAATCCAAAATCGGCTATTACGCAAGTTCCATTCCGTCTCACAAGAATGTTTTTAGTCTGAAAAATATTAAAATAAAATTAATTGTAAAGAAAAGTTATAATTTACAAATTTATAAAAATGTTTTATTATGTTCCTGTTCAAAAGGTTGCTGAAGAAACAAGTTAAGAATATAATTAACAAGTTTATAAAAATGATTTACTATCAGTGCTACCATCTAATTTCAAAAAAAAAAAAAATCTACACCTTTCCAGGCATTTTAGGAAAATTTCAATGTTATTTGTATGTAAAATATTGAATAGTTACTCCAATTCCATGCTGAAACTTTTTAGTTATCTGAGGATTACTTACAAATACAATTGTAATCACTGTCTTTATAAAACTGCATCAGAGACAGCACTGCATAATATGCAAATAAAATTTTTCTGTAAAAATTACATTAATAATTGTATGAAAGGATCTTTGGAAGTAAGCAAATTTAATAAATGGTTCAGTCATTTTTTTTAAAAATTGTGTCATTACTTATAAAGATAAGAGAAGAATAACACTAAAGGGACTCAACACTGCTTTGCAAATAATACTATCAAAAACTTTTTTCTCAGTTTATTGCAATCTCTTATTCTCATGGTCGAAATCAAGAATATAAATAAGAAAAAAAGTAGAGAAAGCAAGTCTTAGTACTTTATTTTGGACTTTAAAAATTTGTCTGGCACTAATTAGCTTGTCTAAAGTTGATTAAATGATCAGATTTTTAGGTACCAGGACTCAATCTTAATGGTTCGAAGAAATTAACTCAAACATGTTCATTAACTAGTGCAGATTATATTTTCTGTATAAACATATCTTTCTTTCGACAGATTTGAATTTCTAACCCTCGAAATATAGGGGGTAGCCGGAACCAGGAAAGTATTGTTTTACCGATTTGGGCAGGTGAAAGATTCAAATATTGGCCCCTTTCATTTTAATTTCCTCTTTTGCATACTTGGCCCTATCTTGAGAATGTCTTAAGCAAATCGAAAATTCTTAGCACCCAATTATAAAATTCAGTTATCCAAAAATAATTCTATACAAAAAATAATTTTTAATTATTTTATTTAACAATAGTTGTTAAAATTTTGAATTATAAAGTGTAAAAAATTTTATATCATTTTAAGGAATGTTATTTTACGAGACAAAATACAAAACTTGGAACAAAATCAGTAGAATAGTTACTGAGATATTAAATTGTAAAGAAGGTGTACATTTTCTCAGGAACCACTGCACAGATTTTGTTCAAATTTTATATTTTGTAGGATATAAAATTATAATACCAAGAACAATTTCAAAATTTTAAATATCCATAATCCTTTTTTGGAATCTAACAAACAATCCTTTTTTGTCATTGAAAATTAAGCTAGTTTACAGTTCAGTAGCAACATAAGAACTGAAACTCACTAAAATATTTATTTTACTTTCCTTTGAGTTTCATTTATTCCAATACAAAGCTTACTTGCTTTCATTTAAAATTTGTTCAGCTTGATTGCATAACATTAACTGTTTGATGCAGAATTTTCCTTAAACATATTTTTATATATTTTTTTGTATTAATAAGTGATATACATTTAGCATTTTAATAATTTTTCGTTGAAATACAGCATTGGACAACAAGGTCTTTTTTTACATTAAAGGTGAAATCTTCCAAACATGGCTTCTTCAAAACAATAATTTTTCAAATCTGCACTTATTTAGATCTAAGAGAAACCTTAATTCATCATTGAAATTTCTTTGATTTATGAAATCAATAATTGATAAAGTTTCGAATATGAATGGAAAAAAAAAAGTCAAACTAATTTTTTGAATTTTATATTTTAGTACAAATATAATTCCGATAATCTAACAGTTTTTGTAAAGTATCTATTCTATTTTTTTCTCAATAAAAAAATACCAATATATATGAGTGATTATTTATAGTTTGAGTGTCAGAAAAAATACATATAAAAGGCAGATTGGTGTCCCACTCACACACAAAATCTAAGAAAATGAGTTACTTTTAAATCACGATGAGCAATGGCTGGTTTTTCATCTTGCCCACTGCTTATTTCAGTATGAAGGTGAACAATGCCAGAAGCAGCAGATATTACAATAATCATCATTTGCTGAGGAGTCAATGTTCTAGTATTGAGATAATCATATAGAGATCCAAATTCATGATAATGAGTGATCAGCCACAACTGAGTGCAAGAATTAATAGATGTCACATCTGATCCCATATATTCCAAAATATTCTCATGATGCAACATCATGGTACTGTAGATTTCAGTTTCCCTGGCCCAAGAGGCTTCGTCGCGTGAAAAGAATATCTTCACAGCAACACTTTCACCGTGCCAAATCCCACGCCAAACTTCACCATAACGGCCTTTACCTGAAATTTAATAATAGAAAAGACACTGAATAAGAAAGAAATTTATAAAGAAATTCTAAAGCAATTTCATAAAGAATTACAATTTTCAAATATGAAGGGATTATAGCAATAAGCCACAACTTCATAACAAAAAGTTCTTTAATATTGTTTATAGATAGGTATTGGAAAAATTTCCAGAGCTTCTATTAGATAAATTATAATATACATGAATATCTTATAACTAAAATAAAAATTTGGGTGTCTTTTGCTATAAATGCTTTCCAGAACAATTTGAAAATGGGACAAACAATTGAAATGAAACAATTTAAAATCTGAAATTAAAATATGAGTTATGAACTAAAAAGAAAAAGTAATGGAAAAAAGATTTTAAGAGACCATAACAAATTGCCATACTATTTTTGACATCAATGATGCTAAATTTTGATAAGTTGTATTATTGATATTGTGACATTTGCTTTTTTAATACATACCATCTATAATAAGTTAGATATATAATATGTATACTTTAGTAAAACGGCTTTTACAGACCAGCTGAACAGGTTTAAGTAGCAGAAAATTTTTTTTTGATTGGGGTAAAGTTTGAGCAGTTATGGCAAGTTGAATGATGAGTTAGCTGCAAGCAATAATGCCATGCCAAATGATAAGAAATTTAGTTAATCTTTATTTTAATGAGTAAAACTTTAAAAAACAAGTTTTGTTTAATCTCATAATCTTATAGAAGCACCTCATAGTTCTTTTTATAGGAGCACCTAGGTATTCATTCAGTGGTTCAAAATTTTAATATGGTACACAGACTAGAGAAAAAATTAAACTTTACAATTACATATTTCATGTAATGGTACACATCAAAAATTTTTAATTGCCATCTATAACACCCTAAAACAAATTAGGCTCATTACTTCACAATCATTGAAGATTAGTATTAATTAAAATTAAGTTTTAAAAAAATCTAAAATATTAGTAAATAGATTCAACATAAATTAAAATGCTGACACTGAATAAATAAATAAATGAGGAAAAATATGAAAGAAAGAACAAACAGAATATTACATAAAAAAATTTAGAATCTGAAAACTATAAGATTCTAAATAAAGTTAATTCCAAAGGAACAAAAAATAATATTATTTTATTGATGAACAATTATACTGTTAGTACATGAATGCCAAGTACAGCACAACATGGAAATTTGAAATTCCAGCATTTAAATGTAAAATTTTTTGTACCAAACACTTTCAGTTATTCCGTTTAAAAAATTTTGAAACTAAAGAAATGAATATAAAAAATTGTAATTTATTTAGATAAACTTACTTAGTCTAGTCATAGGAGTTTAGCAAAATAAAAATTCATTTTAAATGATCTACAAATAAACGCACCTTTTTTCATTTTTCCATTTAAAAGTTTTTTTTCCAAATAGAAAAACTGTAAGATCTGATCCCATTTTTTGTAACGATTTTGAAAATTCTAAACATACTTCATGGCCAAAAATTTGTCGCCCATGTGTATGATTTTAGTGCCATTTGCTGAGCATTTGGCGAACGGGCATACTTGCCCTTCTATTAAGGTAATTTAGGTAAAGTAAGACACCAGGATGGGTAAATAATAGAATTAGATTTTAATTAGCTTAATTAATTAATTTAATTAGCTTTTTTTTACTGTGTTAGTATAAGCCTTTGAGAATTTAGCAAGATTTTGTATTAGTGATTATAAAAATTTCAGTGAGTGATTAGAGCTTTTACTCCATATGAAGTATGGGTATTTAGTTAGTATTTCAAATAAAAAGGAAAAGCATGCACATTGAAAACATTAAACAAAAGATTCACCTACCAATACATTCAGCAAGCGTAATTTGACGAGCCAAAGTACGCTGGATGAGTAATGGTAAACCAGATCCACTACCAGAAGAAACCGAGTGCTCAAAAATTTCCTGAAAAGGAAAACTTTTCATAATATGCTAACAAAACTCTGTGTATTTAGATAGATAAAGATGTCTTTAGTAGATAAAAATATGAGATTCAAAGAAGTAGTTCATAAATCTAAATTATGTATTTAATATGCCAAACATTGAATTTACGAAAAATGGGCTTAATTATTGAATTAACTAAAATCGTAAAAATTAAATATTTCATCTTGCAAATTCTGCTGGTATAGGGAAAGTAAAAAAAAAATTTTCTCACAAAAAGACCATCAACAAATGAAATTAAAGAAGCCAAAAAAAAAATTTCTTTAATATTATTTTAAAATATATCATTGAATTTATAAGAGCAATAAGTTTCAATTCGAAAAATTTGAATGCTTACCTTGAGTGTATTGTCCCCAGCTGCAGTTGCTCTCAGGTCATCATGATAAAAGGACTCTATATCATTATGATTAACAAGGGATATCATTCGTCTCTTGCCACAATGTCTTAAAATGATTATTATGCCCCACATAACCATACATAATGCAATTACACCACCCACAATGGATACTAAGATAGTAACAATTGGATTGGACTCTTCTTCAGAAGCTGTAAAAAAAATTGAGAAATTATAAAGACAAAATGACAGTAAAAATTTAAGAAAAACAAAAACGAAGTAAACAACAACAAAAGAATGAAAACATGTTATAATGGTTATTGATTACTTAAAAGAAATAGAACCGAAGTATTTTCACTAAGTTAGATTTTTAAAAGACAGATATATCTTTCTAAAAAAAAATATGAAAAATTTTAATACTTTGAAAGTGACATATCTTTTATTAGTTAAAAAAATTAAAAGAGCCAAATTGTATGACTATTTCATTTTGAAATGCAGCAGAGGAATTTCTTTCCAAGGATAAATTTTTATACACAAAAAATTTTTAAACTAAAATTTTTCAATATTTTTTTTAAAAGCATAAATGTAATCTTATTGCTTTCTTTCCCACAATGAAAATAAACGTATAACGGCACAAAATATTAACATTATCATTTTCTTCCAAATTTTAATTCAATTTATAAATACAGTACAGAACCCGTTATCCGGAAATCAGAAAACCGGAAAACCAAAAAACCGGAACGAAATTCAATAAATTTCCCCGCCATTTTTAAAAAAATATTTTTTTTTCCTCATAAGATTTTAGGATTTTTCTTTCTTTTTTGAAAGATGTTTACCTTACCATCATTTTGGAAATAATCATTAGTGTATTACTTCATCGTTTTTTCTTCTTTTTAAGATTATTTCCAACTATTTTTGTTTTTTTTTAGTTGGGTTAAAACGGTTTTTTGTATCGATTCAGAAAACCGGAAAAATCAGTTATCCGGAATAGCGATGGTCCCGATCGTTCCGGATAATTGGTTCCCTACTGTACATATATATGGATAATTTTTGCCAATGCCAAAGTCTTTGGTGCAAAGAATTCAACAGCACTTATTATTTTTTTTTTAAGTGACAATTTTCTGAAAAATAATAAATAAATAAAATAGTTGAATTCACTTGCTTCTACAAAATGGAAAAGAATCAAAATAATTAATTCTACAATTAAAATTCATATATATATAGACAAAATGTTGAAAAATAATCACATAAAATTACTCACAAGAGGGCATTAATGGCATTAAGACAGGAAAAGATCCATTATTGCAAAAGTCTCCCTGACAGCAAAGTCCACTGTACTGAGCCTTATTCGGTTTGTTAGAGGTAAACTCTGTTGTTTTACAAATAAAATACATAGCATCTTTGGAATCCAGGCAGCCTTTCTGCAAACCTCGATAACCATTAATATCTCCCACAGAAAAACTAAAGCACTGTAAGAAAATTATAAATTTTTTTTTTTTTTTTTAAATTATCACTTTCGTCACTATACTAACAACTGTCATATATATATAATACATATAAATACACTTTTATTTAAGAAGGGATAACAATAACAGTTATTGAAGAATAGAACAGAAAGAATAACAGTTATTTTCTCAGTATATTATTAAGTCAATTTCTCACATGATTTTAAAAAATTATTAAGAATGCAATATATTTGAAAACCTCTTATAATAAATTATTAATTACAGTAACTAATCATTTACTTCTTCAATTCTCAGTTCAAAAAATGCATATTTTTGTATTTATTTTATATATATTTCAAACAAATTAGAGAAATTGAACAGAAAGATTATTTTTATGTTAAAAAGAAACACGGAAAAGCATAACAAAAATTAATGTCAATCTAGAAGAAATTTAAATTAAAAATGCTGGTTACAGATCTAACAAAAACTAATCTCTAAATTAAAACAGGGATAGATATAAAAAAAATTAATAACAGAACCAGTAACTATAGGATATTATATTATTAATCCATAAACATTTTCACTGGTTTGTTTTGTTTACATATCTTCACTAGATTTTTTTTATAAACCAAAGTTTAATAAATGTAAGTAAGTTTAACTTGTAAGTTGTTTAAGTCTAATTTGAAATAATAATCAAAAATTAAGGATAAATATAAATTAAGGATAAAAAAAACATGTCATAGGAAAATATGGTTAAAACTTATATTTATTTTATGCTGATGAACCAAAGTGAAAAAACTTAGTGAAAAAACTCAATTATCATTCCTGTTACATTTTCACTAATAGTAAATCACCCGAATAAAACACATATAATAGAATAAAAATGGACATTATTTAGCCACAGCTCTACAAACAAAAATTTTGCTCAGATTCACAAAATCATTTCGTGTTTCAACATAGAGAAATGTTCTAGCTTATCAGTTTAGCTAATCCCATAAGATGTTTTCTCATTGGCTGTGTCTGATAATGGCATTAGGTTTTCATTAATAGTAAGATATTATGAATAAAATACCTTATTTTTAGACTTACCATAATAGCATTATCACAAGTTGAAACCTTTTCACAATCTTCATCACAACTATAACATGAATAGCGACTGGAATTTTTTGAAGTTATAGTAGCATCTGCAAAATTTTGAGTACATTATTAATAAATATAAGAGATACAATAAAAATCAGCAAAGATGAAAGCTGAAATAAAATTAATTCTATATTAATGATAATTATATCTACACATAGAAACACCCGGTCAAATACATACTGCTGTAAATTAATGTATTTTGAACTAATTAAAAAATTAATACAGTGCAAATGTCACCAGCAATTTGCAATGCATCAGGGTGATTGGAAAAGTCTTTTAGTAATTAATGAGTTCAATATTTATTAGACTTACTACAATCAGTAATTATACCTTTAGGCTAATTAAGCAATTTGTGAATAACTAAAATTGAATTTGTTTGGGTTTATTACAATAACCCCTAGAATTGCGTGGGTGTTTTGCACACAGAAAAGAATTAACTCTTAAATAAAAATCTGGCAAAAAAACAATTTCAAAAATCTAACTTTTCATGTATTAAAACTGATTTTAGATCTTGTATTTACATATTTTATTTTTAAATGGGGCTGCAAGACACAAATAACACTCATGTTGTGTTAAACAGTTCACAGAAAAGCACCTATATGAATGCATGCAAGGTGTCCTAGACCCCATGGCAGAATCGTGGTGAGACGGCGACTTAGTCGCAGAACGTTATCGAGTTCTTGCAGAAAAATTTATCTTTTGGAAAAAAAAATGTTTTTTTTTTCTGCAGAAATTTTCGAATGATTTTTATCTTTTCTTCAGCCTTATATTCAAAATATGTCTTTCTCGCGCATCGGAAAGAAAAAAATGCTTGTGATTCTTCTATTCTCCTCTGATAATAATGAAAAATAAAGAGTAATGAAGTAAAAAAATTTGGTTTTCTTTTCTGCAGAAATTTTCGTTCGAAATTTTTTAATGCAGTCATTATTACTGTTGATTTCCACATAGTTTTTAAAATCCGATATTTTTATTATGATATTATTTATTACAACAACTGAATCTTGAAATGAAAACACGCATTTAGTAGCCCTTTTCATTATCCGATTCGAGTGGTATCGTCGTCGATCTTTTTCTCTCCGGTAGTTACTGCTACGGATTTCGTGATTTTTAAAATTATTTTTTGAATGTGATAATGATTTACAAAATACGAAAGAGGAAATAATTAGTGTGTTTTCCCCCTACAAAATGCGAGAACATCACCTATAATATTAGAATTAAAAAAAAATTGCACATTTAATTAAAAAATTATTTTACTTCTTCCAAAAAGAATTATTATTATTTATTATTTTTTTTTTTTGAATTTTTAATGCTTCTGTTACTTTAATTTAGTCACATGTATATTTGTTATTTTTAAAAGTATCTTGCAGAAAGATTATTATTAGAGGTATGTCACAGAAAGCCTGAAAAAATTCTGCCTCAGGGGTCCCAGATTAAGTTCTGCATTGCATTCATGTTCATTTTGTCCCATTTTCATTTATATTTCAATTTAATTACCTTCTAATCTTATTAGAAATTTTGATTTCTAACCAATAAGGCTGCTGCAAACTTAAAAAAAAATTTAGACATTCAAGACTTTCTCTTATTATGATAACTATTTATTTTAAGAGCTAATTGAAAATCTAGGGGATATTTTCGTATTCAACTACAGCCACCACCTCAACTACAAATGCTAAGGTGCCAAATGGAGTTTAAACAGGAAATTTTTAAAAAAGTAGAGGTTTGCTGGAGCATGGCTACACATTAATACTCTTTGAGTTGGTAAAACTTGTGTTATTCTACCACAGATCAAGATATGGAAATCATCCCAAAATTTGCAGCTATAACCAGAAGTTGCAATACTTTTAGCTTCTTACTAGGAAATTTTTATTTAAATTGACAGACAGATTTATAGATTTCAGTGGATGTAGGACCTAAGTTATAATCATTGTGTGTTTTGAAGAATAATAATATAAATTTAAAAAAAAAAAATAGTTTGAAAATAATGTGAAAAGAAAGTTGGCAGGTCCAGTATCACTACAAATAAAAATTAATTCAAATTATTTTTCTAATATTTTTACTATAATTCAAAAAAGATGTCTAGCAAATGATGTAGTTTTCCTTTTACAAAACCTTTACTTTTAGGCAAAAATTATTATAGACAGGCAACTGATCTTTATTTACATTATGCATACCAGCTGTACACATAAATACTTTCGTTGCCTATAATCAAAGTTCAAAGAGAACAAAAGTTCGAAGACTTTATAATCTCGATTAGAAATCTTTATAATCTCCTAGTGTCAATCAGTTTTGTAAAATAAAATTGACTGAGTAATCAGTTTATTTCTTATTCAAAATGTTAACAGGACAAAGGTAGTATATTTTGAACTAGTTTGGAGATTTAAATCTACCATTACTACATCTGTAAAGATGGTTAAAATCACTTGTGAACTAAATTTTAAATTAAGTGGAATAAATCATAAATTATTTTAAAAAATATCATTAAATAATTAACTTTGTTCATAACGACGAGAAAAAAAAATCTATTTTTTGAAGAAACATTTCCTCCTTATTTGATTGTAATATGACGAAAATTTTAATGAAACACATTTAATACTTACGAATGAAAGGTAATAAAACAAGAAAGTAGACAGCGGAAAAGTATGAAATAGAAGCTGCCATAGTAGTCATAAAATTTTTTTTAAAAGTTTAAATAAAAAATGAGCACTCTAAGAATTAAAGTTTGTAAAAAGTTCTTTTGTATAAAAAAGCGACATTTTACGAGACAGTATTAGAATCTTTAAATAAGCTGTCTTTTAAAATTAAATAAAAATAATTCATTAATTCGTCGTTCGTCAAAACACCACTTAAAACTTTTGTTTTTGCTTTTTATTCCCCCTCCCCTCTTCAGAAAGACAGTTATAGTTATTTTTCTAATCATATTTTTATTTTCCTTCTGAAACGATAAAAAGAAATACTTCTTCAAATAAAAATTTCTTAATTAATTCAGAAGCTATAGTCACCTTAATGGTTAAATATTTAAATATGAATCAAAATAATAATGTAAAAAAAATGCCGTCATCAAAGAAATGAAGTGAACAAAAAGCAGTACAGTTTCATCATTTCGGCAAGTGTGGTTGCATATAATTGGTAATTTTATCTTTTATTTTAACAAAATAAAAATCTTTTATTCTTATAATGCGTTACATTATTTATTACCTTTTATGCTAAATTTAAACTTCGAGATTTGTTTGGAGAATAAGCTCTGTGAGCAGTTATGTAATACCGGCGGAGCTCGTACTAGAATTACATAAAATCAACTGTTTTATTTTATTTCTCCCCTCTTTTATGTGTTATGCCAAATTTTTACAAAATTATTATTTTTTTTTATAGAATTCACAGTTGCTTCCCGATTTCAAAGTAAAGACTTTCTAAGTTATTTTAAATACTTATTACCATTATACTTGTTTACCTAAAAATCTTTAGTAAGGTCCATTAACCATGTTCATTTCTAAAATTGTTTGCGATAGTAATTGTTATGGTTTAACTTATGGACATTATTTCTGCTTACAAGCTAAAATTGTCATAAAATATTCAAATTCGTATACTTAACACTCTTCTGACTTCATCTGATGGTAGTTGTTGAAATCTAATGTTTGTTAAAAATGTATAATTCTGGCCAATTCTTATACATATTTGACTTTATTTTGTTTATCTCTAATTTAATATGATTATATTTTACTTATTTTTAAAATTTACTGGGAAGCTCATTTCCATAGATGTATGAAGCAGTGACAAAAGTTGAGTAAATGTTGTATTCTTTAGAGTTAATTGAAAGTCTGTCCATGGGATCAACTCGATACTTTCTAGAGTACATGGAATTTGACTTTATTATTTTAATTAGTCTATGGGATAGGTTTTTTTTTACGTAGTACCTGTTTACGTCTTAGTCAATCAGCATTTTGATCGTAATATTTAGGTCTGTAGTATCTCATGTTTGTTTTTATGGTGATTTTTAAGTAATAGGGGTAAAAGATTGGCAATCTAGATTGAAAAAAAATTTTGTTATCCTGGAGGAATCTTCTGCAGAAAGCCTTGGTGATCGGGCTGTCATGCCAAATACCAGACTTGAGATAAAATGAAAAACTTTCTGCAAATGCAAAATCTCAATTAAAAAATTTTCTGAAAGCTATTGGTTAACTCTTGCAACCAGTTTCAATTTTCTCTTAGCGACATCATTTTGAGGAAGTTTTTGTGAAAATCGTAAATTTTTTTCAAAATGTTTTAATCGTTATAAAACTCTATATTGATTCATAACAAAGGGTTTGAGTTTGGTAAAAAAAAAACTAAAAATGCTGAAAGTTGATATCTTAAAAATGTTATGTGCAAGAAATTTTTTTAAATGTTTGAAAAAATACTAAAAATTGGAGAAAGAGAAAAGTGTATGTCTGAAGCATTTATCCACAGAATGTGATTGAGTCAAGATTTTTATTTAAATTGAGTAAATATGACTCTCGATGTTTGATTTTAAAAGAGTGTGAATACTTATTCTGTTGTATAATTTCTAAGTCACTTGAACAAGAATCATAATATTGGTTTTCAAATCACACGAATAGGGAAATCAATATTTGATACATATAAGACAATGAAAATGTGAAACATGATTTTAAATTTCTTAGATATGAATTGCAATGTATGATTTTAAATCATGTGAAAGAATCTTGATTTGTGATTTCTAATCGTGTGAATTTGATTTTGAATTGTGTAGATAGGGAGAAAGCATGAAAACTTATTTTTTGTTCTCAAGAATTTGAAAAAGACAAACTTTCTTTAGAAAAGCAGATTTTTTTATGAAGTTTAAAAAAAAACATAAAATATTAATTCCTGATGCAGGAAAGTCAAATGCAGTGATATAATCTTGGTCTGGTTAAAATGTGGCTGCTCGCAGATGAGAGAAAAATTATAATACGAATCTTTGCCAAATTGACTCTGCGCAGTAGTATATAGTAGCGGTGCCCAAACTTTTTGAGCCGCTTGCGCAACGGGTAGATTAACGAAGGGCCGCACGCATATTTAGTCATGTTAGCAGCAAATATGATAATTTTTATATACATTAGTGTTCTAAGCTCTAAATTTTTTTATCAGTCAACTTAACATATTTGCAGAAAATTATATACTTCGAATTATTTGAACTTAATTAAAAAAAAAAAAAAAACATTTTCAATTTTTCACAATGTTTAATTAACCAAATATATATACAGTACATAACCGTTATCCGGAAATCGGAAAACCAAAAAGCCAGAAAAAAATTCGATAAATTTTCCCGCCATTTTAAAAAAAAAATTTTCCTCATAAGATTTTAGGATTTTTCTTCCTTTTTTGAAAGATGTTTACCTTACCATCATTTTGGAAATAATCATTAGTGTATTCCTTCATTGTTTTTTCTTCTTTTTAAGATTATTTCCAAAAAAAAAATTTTTTTTTGTTGGGTTTAACAATGAAAAACGGCTTTTTGTGGTGATTCAGAAAACCGGAAAAATCAGTTATCCGGAATAGCGATGGTCCCAATCATTCCGGATAATCAGTTCCCTACTGTATATACATAAATAAATAAATATTGGGGATGATATAAATTCTGAAAAGATATGCAAAAGATATACATATATTATAGAGTTATATAAATTTGAATTAAATGTTTTAATTAAAGAAAATTTATGATGTTTAAATAAAAATCAAATCAAAATAAACTTTTTTAATTGCATTTAGAAGCTCTCGCGAGCCACACATCAACAGTTGACGGGCCGTATATGGTCCTCGGGCAGCAGGTTGTGCACCCCTAGTATATAGCAGGGCTGATTGTGCTCCGGAAAAAGAAAATTGATTACAGATCCGCGCTCGGCTGACCACCTAACCGGAACATTTGCTCCTGCACCCCGAAGCCCAAGGTCATGAAAACTGAGATGGGCACAGTAGGCCTTGGCCCTCTATGGGTTGTCGCACCACTGAGTTTAGTTTAGTTTAAGATTAGAAATATTGAGAAAAAGTAAAAAAAATCTTGTTTAAATTTTTTTTAAATTTAAACTGTTTTTTTTTTTTTTTTAAACTCACGGAATTTTGACTTGGACTCATAATTACCCTTGATATAGGAATTCTGACAGTTTTTTTTTTTTTTTTTTTTTTCTTTATTAGAAAAAATTTTCGGTTTTGGTGATACATTTTCCATAGATTGCATTCGTGTATTTTATATATATCTGCCAAATATGATGATGAGGTTTTGATATTTGAAGCTACGTAGAAATTTAGAAGTATCAGATTTTACTGTTAAAATACTTGGTGTACATACTCATAACGGAATTTTTTTCCCTCATTAATTTTGTTTATTAATCATGCAACTTAATTTCTTTAGATTTTCAAGATGGCTGCTCAGTTATTCAATAATATTGGAAGGTTAGGACTGGGACTAGCTATTGCTGGAGGTGTTGTAAATTCAGCACTCTATACTGGTAAATATGAATACAATACATGAATTTTAAATTTTACCATTATTTAATACATTTTAGTCCTTATATAGAAATTTCATAAAAATGTGATGTTTATATTTAAATACCCTTAAATTACATTCATTGAGACAAAAAAAAAATATTTGCATTAAATATAATACTTTATTTAGCAAATAAAATTTTGTGTCTGTATGTGTCATTGACTGAATCAAAATACAAATCAATTAATTTTACACATTATGACATTTGTTTTATTTTTTACTTTATTTACAGAACTTTCATGTCCCGCAGTGGACTGATCGTTAAGACACGGTTCCCAGCTGTTCACCGAAGTCGAGCATCACTGGCTGCGGTCAGTGTGCGGGTGGGTGGCCACTTGGATTAGTCTGCGTAGGGACTGAGGGTGTGCGGTATTGGTCCTCGTTAAACTGTTCTATTGTAAAGTTCTCGACTTCGCTTGCAGGCCGTCGGGCTACCGAAGCGAGGGTGCCATCCCTTCTGCAGAGGATCAAAATTGTGATGGCATGTCTTTGGATCATCCTCAGGGATGTTTCCCAGACTGTTGCCAACAGCCTATTGTACAGCTCTAGTGCGACGTAATTGAACAACAACAGAACTTTCAACCTTAAACAATCATAAAAACATGATCAATTTCAAGTGGAATGATTATACATTTCTAAAAATTCAAAATTGTCAATAATCTTTTTAACTTAAATATAATAAATTTAAAAATTAACATACTTTGAAAATTTCTCTAGAAGTTCTTTGCTCCTATAGCAATATTAATATCTTAGAAATGTCTTCTTAAGACTTGAAACTAGTAGAAAAATATACATCACAATTTTAATAAAAAAAAAAAATTTCATGAAATTGTGCATTTATGCACTTTTGGCCAAAAATAGGTTAAAATTGCTTATATTTTTTTTAATAATCTTTTTTTCTTTTGTCCTTAAAGTGGTTTATCTGTATATTAATAAGGTGTATTATAGTAGTTAATATAGCATGCATATAGTATATATAGTAATTTATATTATAGTATATATAGTAATTTAAGAGTTATCATTGATATTAAAATATTGTTATTTTAAAAGGACAATATATTAGTAATAGATCATTTGCTTTATATAGGTACAGATAGAGTTAAATATCAAAATGTCAGTATTTAATTTTTATGTTCTTAATTTTCAAACTAAAAATTCTCACTAGCAATTTTTTATTTACAGCAAAAAAAGTAAATTTTCTATGAATTTTGCACCATCCAAGTGAATTTTTAGCTGGAAATGTTTGCTCTTGCTATATTACCTAAATTCCTGAATACTCACTAAATTCAGTTATGTGAAATATATTTCAGTTAAAAGACACCAATTTGGTATTAAAAAGCTGTATGTCCCAAAGGAAATATTGAATTGTAAATATTATAGTTCTGTAAAAGCATTATATATGTTTCAACTCTAAATTTTTGATGTCCGTTGATTTGATTTTTTTATTATATTGACAAGTTATATTTATTTCAACAGTGGATGGTGGTCATCGTGCAGTTATATTTGATAGATTTGCTGGAGTCAAACCTAATGTTATTGGAGAAGGTACCCATTTTCTCATTCCATGGGTTCAGAGACCTATTATTTTTGATATTCGATCCAGACCTCGGAATATTCCTGTTATTACTGGTAGCAAAGGTGTGTGCTTTTTTTTTTTTTAGAAAAAATCTGAATATTATTCTTTACTTGATTGTAGTTATTATTTTTATATTTGGTGAAATTGTTTTTTTTATATATATGTTGCAGACTTATATGCATATTTCATTTGATGACATTTTGTTTTTTATATTTTCTATTTGTTTCTAAGGTGTAATATTAAAGACATTTATAAAAGAATTAACTTATTTTGCAGAATTTTATTTCTGCTATATATAATTTTCAATTACATCAAGCAGTGTTTTCATCAGAGAAAAAAAAATGGGTGAGAATTTCTCACCCTTTCTCAAAAACAGGGTGAGATTTCAAAAAGTTAAGTGAGATTTCTAAAAAAACAAAAACTCTTGAAAAAAAAATCCTTTCTTTAATTATAATACATTGTTAACGTCTTCTATTTTTTTAAAGCATTGAATATTTTTGGTGCATCATCATAGAAGATTTTGCCTTTACAAGGTATTTGTCCATCTTACATAAGTGCATAAAAATTTTGAACGTCTTACATGAAGAAACTTTACCTACGGTAAACGCGTGGTTGCAGAGAAATGTATTCTGAAAGGGGTTCCATGGTTGTGTTCTGTTGTTCGAAGAGGTTCTGAACAATACTGGTAAATAGGGAAGCTAGATAATGGGGCAGATGTTGAAAATAATGAAAGATCCAGGAAGAAAAGATAAACGGATTTTATTCTAAATGGCGTAATTCGAAGTTTTTACCAAAATGCGAGAAATTCGTGAATTTTGAAATTGATTTATAGAATGCGCGAATTTCTCGCGGTAATCATTTTTTAATGAGAGAAAAGAAAAAAATATGCGAGATTCTCGCGTTCTCGCGCTGTAATGAAAACACTGCATCAAGAGAAAAAAGAGACCAAATTGAGTTGTCTAATATACTTTTGACATAGTGTGTAAAATTATACTCAAAAAATAGTGAATACAATAAAATGTAGTGATTGATTTCAAAAGATTTTTAAAATCGATGTGCTGAAACTTCCCTAAAAGACATAACTGCCAGAGTACTATTAGTAAGAATATTATTAGTACATTTTATAAAAACATTTAAAACTCACTGATATATTTTTAAACCAAGCTTTTAAATTCCAGTTACCACGGTTGCTTAAAAACTCATTGTTAGTGCCCAATATTTAGTTAAATTTGAGATAAAAATAAAAACTCCCAGTTCGTAAAATGTTTGCATATTTGTAGATCCTTTTCTATGTACTGTACAAAAGAAATTGTTTTAATATTGTAACACAACTGCAAAAATTAAAACATGCACTTCTGAAAGTGCAGTGTAAATAACAGCATGAAAATATTAACACTATTATTAATAAAAATAAGCTAATTGAAAAGCTATTATACAATATAAAAAAAAAAGCTATTATACAGTAGATAACCTATTATCCAGAATTCTGGGGACCATTGTTATCCTGGATGTCTAAATTTCCTGGATTGCTTAAAAATGATTCGTTACAGCTTATTTATATTACTACTTTAATATTTAATTGAAAAATATCTGTATTTCATCTGTTTTAGAATTCTAATAAGAAATTTGTATTTTAACTTCACTCTCTTTATTTTATTTTTATAACTAAGCATAGCAGTGATTTTTTCTTATAATTTCCCTACTGTCTTTGATATCTCATGTTGACCCTCATAAATCAAAACGAAAAATCTCGAAGGAGCTTTAAGGAAATCTTCTGAAGATCTTATTAAAAAAGAAATATAAGTTTTCTCTCAACACATGGGGTGAAAAAAATTCATTCTACTCAACTTCAAGCATGATTGGAATTTCTACATATTGCCTCAATCATTCTAGTTCAAAATGCTGGGCAAAATTTTTTGTATGTTTTTGGATACCATTTAAAAGATTCTGTATTGTATTAAGATGTCTTTGGTATCATGCTAAAATTAAGAATATGCCACTTAGGCGATTCACAGGATAAAAAATTTCTTTGTTGAAACTTATTCGCAATATTTGTACCAGGCTTTTCATGTTTTTATGGTTCATTTAAACTTTAAGTTATCGTTGACTCTTGCAAAAATCTGCACTTTCTTGTGCATGAAAATTATTTTTTGAACGAAATAGAATATTAATCGCACATATTAGTAAATGGGAATTTTTTAAAAAGATTGTTAGAAACTTTGTAAGGGTCATGTCAGAGATTTAGATTTTTGGAAATCCCAAGTGAGAATGGTGGACGATATTGAATGGCATATAACTGTTATTGACAAACTAGGCTGGGAATAAATTAGATTCTTTTGCGACAGATTTGCCTTGGTTCGTTTTATTAGTATTGGTTATTGGATGCTAATTGCACTTGGTTAAAATGCATGCATATTTTTAAATATTGTGTAAATGATAGATTGGTAAACCGGTTTTCAGATTTATGATTTCCTAAATTAGTAAACTTTGTGTTTTAAAATAACCATTTAAAACATCTGTGAAAACATTTAATCAGTTTATTGATTGTGCTTTAAAAAGAACTGTACTTCAAGGAAAATTAATTTTCTTTTTGTGTGTAACTGGACTCTTAATTTGAAATCTTATGAATTAGATAAAAAAAATGATTAAAGGACATAAATTATGTACAGCTATTTTTCAATTAATAAAAAATAATTTTTCTTTTTACCTATTTATTTTTCACTATTATCTGATATTTCTGCGAATGGTAACAAAAAAAATAAAAACAAAATACTGACGAAAAACATTTTCTCGTACACTTCTTAAAATGTGCACAACCATTAAAAATAAACTATAAATCTTCAAATTAAAGGTAATTGAGGTCAAATGTCGGCCATTTGGAATTTTCAAAATTTCTAAATAATATTTTAAAAGGTCAATCTGAGGTTTCTATTTGTTAAGTTTTTCCATGTACATCTTTCACATTTATATTAATTGGTTTATCTCGTAATGTCTTATGCAAAAGAAACTTTAATGTTGTTAACATTTCCTCATACCATGATTGTTTGGTAATTTTTAATTGCTATATTTTTAGCCTATTGATCTGTTATCTGAATTTCCTTATTGGTGACATTAAATTAGTATAATATCTTATATTTTCTATATGCAGCTGCATTAAAAAAATATTATTAGTTAATAAATTTGCTGCCAGCAAAGCAGTTTTAAATGTGATTTTCTTATTGCTATCTCATGCCTGTGTGTAACCAAAAAATTTAAATAATAAACTATGCTCTAACAAAAATCTCAAAACACAAGATTTTTTTCTAATCTTTCATAACTTACATATCTTTATTATTTTTATAGTAAAAAGACACATGAATTGCATAATTTGTTGGGTCAATAGATAAAGTAAGATTAAAACTCTTTATTTATTTATTGATCTATTGTAATTAAATGTTTTTTTTTCTTTCCATTTTTAAAAATTTTATTTATAAGAAAAAAAAATTAAGACTTAAACTATCCAGGTTATTTCATAGTAAAGGAATGTTGTACTTTTCCCATCACTTAGCCTAGTAACTCTCTGATCAACATAAGTTATCCTTACAGATCTGCAGAATGTAAATATTACCTTGAGAATTCTGTTTCGTCCAGTTGCTACCGAGTTACCTAAAATTTATATGACCCTTGGTAATGATTATGATGAAAGAGTTTTACCGTCTATCACTAATGAAGTTTTGAAAGCTGTAGTTGTAAGTAATTTAATAATATTTATATCTGTTTTGATGTTTATGTCATTTATAGGGTTTGTTGTATGTTCAATAAAATGGAATGTTTTGTAAAATGTACACCAGTAATACTGTGGGCGTCAATTTGGATGAATGACTGATATCGAGTCAAAATTTCGGCCAATATGTTTTTTTTTTTTTTTTAATATTTTAATCAGAATAAAGATTCAAAATTATATAATAAAAAATCTTAACTGACTTTTAACTTTTTTTTACATTAACTTTTGCTCTTATTTTCATATTTAATCAAAATTAACCTTTGTTCAGTTACTAGCAATATATAACAGTAAGAGAATCCATTCTACAGAAGTTTTTTTTTGAAAACAAATGCAATGGCGCTGTTAAGATTTTTGCATCGCAATGTATTGTCACTCTAGCCTCGTGCTGTTTCGTTACATTAATGTTTTGCATTTGATATTGGGTGACTTTGAATTCTTGCACTTTCTGAAAGCTTGATTGATTCAGGCAATTATATGCTTGTGATAAACTCAATCCTCAATTATCTAATAAGTAAAAATGCTAAAAATTTGTCTAGTTATCACATGTCAGTAGTATGATGCATCAGTGACCTAACAACACAGTAAAAAAAAAAAAAAAAAGGAAACTGAACAACCTAGCATGCACAAGAGAAGGAGAGTGTTAATTATGAATATAAAACAAAATTAAAACTCACTGAATTGAGAAAGATTGAAAACTTAAGAACAGCTGATGCGTAAAGTCCTATGCAACTTGTAATCTCCCTCCCCTTCGTAAATTCAGTGTATCTTTTTTTTAAAAAAGGGAAGGGTGTGTCAAAGGTAAAACAAATCACTCAATTGAAAGAAAATATTAAAAATTTCATTATTTATTGAGTTCAAATTTTTTTGTGCATTTTTAAATTTTTTAATAATGATGATTATTTTTCAATTGTTTAAAACATTGATGTCTTTGCAAAGTAGCAGTTAAAAAAACAATAAATTGCTGGATTAATTGTATTTAAAAGAAAATCAACATCAGAGAATCAGCACATTTAAAAGAAAACACGCTTTGATGCCTGAGAGATTCAACAACACTTCAATTCTCAATTATTTGTAGTCTTCGTATCGACAAAATTCATTTCTCTGCTCGACAAATCAGATTAGAAGAGACGTGAGAAAAATGATGATCATCATTATAATCATTGTTCACTTACAATCGGAGAACAATTCTCTTTATGCGAGCTTGCTGTCATTGATGACTGATCAGGAAAAATACTCTTCATGTGTGCTTAAAACCAGTCTATGTGTACTATCAAGAACAGTGCATTTTATACCATGCCTACACATGGTATTTTTCATGGTAACGTGGTAATTTCTCTTGCATAAAGAAAAAGTGATAATCCAAGCGATATGCGATAATTGCACAACATCAATATTTTCCAATGCATCCATGTATCGCTCAGTTCTAATGGTTGCTAAATGATAGATGTTTTTCCTTTTTTTAGTTATTCAATGTTTCTCTTGTGCGATGCTTTTTTCTCAAAATTAAGTTTGATTCATCTTGGAAACACTTTTTTTTACCGATTTGGATAAGAATAGCTCCTGTGTACAAATTAGTATATGTTTCATCATAGTCAAATTCTATGCAGATTCTAGTAGATGAAAACTTTAAATAAATGATGTCTTCTAATGAAAATCAAGTGGTTCGGAAATTAGTCATGTCTTTTCTTTTCTTTTTTTTTAAATCTAAAATATCTTTATTGAGTAACCTGTCTTTTACTAAACTGCCTTTAATATTGAGGAAGGCAATATTTTAAGCAAACAATCCTTAAGAAGAAAAAAAAAGAGATTTTGTAGGTAGTTCATGTAAGTTATGCAAAATTGGAAACCAATTTTAAAAAATTCCTGTATTTCAACACCTTTACTTCAACAGCATATTTAAATTCTAATCTTTATAAATTTTCTTCGATATAATAGTATTTTTTTTTTTTTTTTTTTTTTAAGGCTCAGTTTGATGCTAGTGAAATGATAACTCAGAGAGAGTTGGTATCACAAAAAGTGTCTGAAGAGCTGACAGATAGAGGCTCTCAATTCGGTCTCATACTTGACGACATTTCAATTGTAAGTTTTTCATAATTAGGTCACTTATTTCCTGATTAAATGCCATTGAAATATGCTTTAATTTGCTATATTATTATTTTTTAGACTCATTTGACATTTAGTAAAGAATTCACCATGGCTGTTGAGATGAAGCAAGTTGCACAGCAAGAAGCAGAACGTGCAAGATTCTTAGTAGAAAAAGTATGTATTGTATCTGTGATAGAATTTAGTTCTTATGCACAGATAATGATTAAATTTGCTTCTAAAATGCAGGTGACTAAGCTGTGTTGCAATGTGCTGTTTTTTAGCTGTTAAGGGAGGGCACCTCAATTTCCTCAGTGAATTTTTGGAATCCTAAACATCTATATTTATTTTTACATTATTCTAAGAGTTATGAATTAAATTTAAAATACTTGATTAAAACAAATTATGCAGGGATTGCCTGTGTAATGTATAATGTAATCTCTTAGGATATCTAAAAACTGCTGACTTGATAGCATCATGCGTTTTTTTCTGATTTATTACGAAATTTAAAAGCTTAAATTGCAGTGATGTATCATATGTTCATTATTTGCAAAATTACATAAAAATGCCATAAAAGTCATTGTTTAATATTTGATAAAATCAAAAACTGAAGGTGCAATTACAAAATTCCTATATACAACAAAAAGTGTTTGATTAGATGAGAATTTCTATGTTAGTTGATTAGTTATGAAGTTTTAAGTGATCTATTAAAAAGTTGATGTAGTTGATGTATTTTATGCATCTATAAAGCGAAAAATTATATATTTCTTAAATGTTTAAATAGCTATTATAATAAAAGAGGGGGATAATTTTTTGTGTTGCACAGTGCACTCCTAATTTGAAATTATTAAGTTCATAAACAGAAGTCTTAAATAATAATCTTAATAAATAAGAGTTTAATATAACATTTCAGTTATATTAAACTCTTATTTTTAATATTTTTTGTTCTTTATTTAAAATTTGTTTTTACTTATATCACTTGATTAAAGATATAGAAAAATTATAGCAGTGTGTGCATGATTTTACAAAATATTGTAATTTTTGAGGAAATAACTTTATTTTCTTCAAAAGCGAGAAAAAATATACAAATTCCTTAATATCTTAAAATAAGCTGAAAAAGTTTGTTACCATGCTATTTCAGTATTTTTTTTGTTTTAATTTGATTTATTAACTAAGCACTAGTCACCTTTCAAACCTTTGTTAACAAAAATATATTCTGTTTAGCTAACCCGCCTGAGGCAAAGTTTTGATTGAAAAAAAATAAGAATCATTTAAATCTAATTAAATTTTAGTACACTAACAAAGGAAATAAATTATTTTATTTAAATCTTCATATATTTTACATTCAAAAAGTTCATTTAGTTAAATAATAATGTTCTGTTATTTTTACCTTTTTAATTAACAAACGTGCTACATCTCTACTATAATGTGTTTGCTCATAATATTATAAGTTTGTGAATTAAAAATGTTTTTATTTGCTGCCCATTGGATTGTTTAGTGATATAAAAAAATTTCTTTTTAAAAAATTTTTTTTTATTTAATTAATGTCTAAAAACCTTTTCTTTTTTTTTAAATAAATAAATGTGTAAAATTTTTAATAAATTTTACCTAACTATTTAATTTTTCATTTTTAATTAGTTCAACATTAAGGTGTCTCATAAGTAAAAATGTAAAAAACACATAAATTTTTGTTTTTAATACTTGCTATTTATTATTATAGGCTGAACAACATAAAAAAGCAACTGTTATCACAGCTGAAGGTGATACACAGGCTGCTTCCCTTTTAGCAAAAGCTTTTGGAGAATCTGGAGAAGCTTTAGTCGAGTTGAGACGTCTAGAAGCTGCTGAAGATATTGCCTATCAAATGTCAAAAGCGCGGAATGTGGTTTATTTGCCCAGTGGACAAGGAACTTTGTTGCAATTACCACAATAGAAATCATGTAATTAGGTGATTGTGTAAATCAAATATTGATTTTTGTAACGGATCTTGAAAGACTATATGTTCGAAAAGAAAAAAAACTTATTAGAATCAGTCATCTATGGATCAATCATAACAAAAGTTAATAAATTTCATTTTTTGTAAATTATTTTTTGTGTAAATTTCTGAAAGTAATAAACCTAGTCTTAAATTATTTAGTTATAAAAGTGCTTGCCAAAAGTTTGCTTAAAATTTATTCAAATCAGTTCTTGACTTATTAATTCTAAAACTTATTCAAATATGGTTTGTCATAATGGAAGTTTTGTTCTTTAACTTGTTTTCTGCAATGAGTTATGGTAAAAAGTAAACTTTTCAATTATGAGATGTTGCAGTAAGTAGATTGATTACCAATAAATGTTTTGATGAAAACTTGGAGAGAGAAAAAATTATTACAACCAATTGCATGCAGTTTAATCAAAATTATAAGTTAAAAAAATGTTTCAATAAAAAGGTCTATAAGTAATTTTTTTTAAGGGGAGTAAAGATTTTTTTTTTGAATATTGTAAAAGATTTAAAAATGCATAAAGTAAGAGTATAAAAAAAAAGATCCTATCCATAAAGAATTCAATAATGGTTTCATAGAAACTAAATTAAAATTGTTTTTCTTATTTCTAAGGTATTGAACTTGACTGGAAACTTATGATTTTATGGAAAATTAAAATTAGATTAATATGTGCTGCAGATTTATATAACTCTGCTTTGGTCACTGTAGGTGTTGGTTCAAATTTCAAAAATCCCTTTTAGTGCGTTTTTCATATTAAAAGTTTTCAGAATATACAAGGATTTTTATTGTTTCTTCCCCCGAATTGTACTTGTTACATTATCCTTTAAGATCAGAACTTATCACGGGATTCATCTTCTATTTCAGAAAAATTTTACTATTAAAAGAATATTTTTCCTTTTTAAAGCAGGGCTGATTGTGCTCCGGAGAAAATCCGGATTTCTGGAATTTTCGCTAACAGTGATCCGGAAGTTTCCGGAGATCGAAGGTCCAGATGTTTCAAAAAATCATGGGTCACAGAAGTTTCCGGAAATCAAATTTTCAAAGGTGGAACTTAAAAACACAGTTTATTTTATTTGTTTGTAAGGGAGAGCCAGAGAGATACTTTATAAGCTTATATTATGATTAATATTCATTTTTTATCAGTAAACTGTTGTTATAATCATGAACTCAAGAAAGAAAGACATATTTGTAAATTTTAATTACTTCTCCAGGTCATCATAGATTTGTGTAAATGGTATAGGTATGTGTAAAATTTTAAATATATTTTAAGTAAACTAAGAAATATTGAGAAAAAGGAAGAAAAAAACCTTGTTTAAATTTTTTTCTAATTTTTCAATTTAAAATGTCTTTCTTTTCTATATTTTTTTAACTCAATTTTCCGGAAATTTGACTTGGGCTCACAATCACCCCTGTTAAAGTCACAATTAAATTTTTGGTATTAATTAGTATGCATATAAAATTAGCAATAATAGTATTAAATTTATGTTCAATTATTTTAAAATGTAGAGCACTGGATTTTTCAAACATCATTCTTTTTATTCATTTGGACGTAATTAACCTATTCTATAACTTTTTTTATTAAACATATTCTATACTTTTTGCTTGGTTCTTAACTTAAAAAGCTATTTTCAATCAATATATATTTATAGATTTGGAGTATTACCTCAGAACAATGCTGAATGAAGTGCGTGAAAAAAATCAACTATTTCATCAATATGAGAAAATTTGTTCTTGAACTCTTCCTGGATGATTTCTTGTACTGTCACTTCAGTATTACTTTTTGATAATTTCGAATTACTTCATCATTGAGTTCTACATTTTGATAATATGCATTAAAATTTTGCAGAGAATACTTAATTACGCAATTAGAATATTTACATTTGATAGGATGGGTTCTCGTGCCTTGCTCAGGCAATGACACCTTGAGTCTTTGCTGTCCTTCAGCCTGATCAATGTTGTAGGTCATTATTCAATGCAAAATATAAGATGTTAAACATCTGATTGTACATAAAAGGGATACTTTTCTTATATTTGGGATTTATTTGAGTTGTCTTAAGGCTCTACATTCCTATAAATGTACATTTGATTCTTTGAATATGGAATAAAAATTTAAAGCCGTTTGAATCTTCTGTATTTTAAGTAGTTTCTTCTGCTTTCTTATAATGAATCTTCTGCATTTAAAAGAAATATGGGTTGGCAGGTATGTAATATTGTGCATGTTCAATAATATGAGTAACTGTACTAATTTTTCTAGAACTTTATTATACAAAACTATGATTCAATTTGAATCCAAAAGTTTAACATCGAATTTAAATTGTAGCAAATTTGCATGATAATGTGTGGTACATAATAATGATATAATTCAAGATTGATTGCTGTAAACTTTTTATATAATGGGCTTATGTATTGTTTATATTTCAACAAGGCAAATATGTATGAAGAAAAGAAATTACTACCTAGCTATGAATTTATGAAAGCAAACACTACAGCTGTCTAGGTTGCTAACTTAAAATTGCTGGTCTTGCAATGTTCCTGAAATATTGCACCAACACAAAGCATTTATTCTAATTTTTTTTCTTCTTCAGGATATAAACAAGTTTATATTTTTTGTGGCATCTTTCTAGCTTTATAATGATTTTTTTGATTTGTGAAAATGTTTTTATAATTTTTTTAAGTGTATGGGGATGTCCCACTTTCAAAATTTGGACTTCGTGTGGCTCCATGTCATGCAATCCTAAATTAATTGAAGGACGAAATGTCTGTCTGATTACTTATTATATATATATATATAGATAGATAGATAAAATAGCACTGTGGTGGTAAGCTTTTTATATTAGAATGGACAACAGATTTTTAGAATGGTGATAAAGTTTCAGTTCAAGCTATTAGTTGCAGAGCTGGATTGAAATTATTTGAACCTCTTGATACTAGAATCTCTTGCCAAAGTCCTCCTGATTTAAATCATGGAAGCTTTTAATCAAAATCACAGGTTTGATTGAAATTTATTGTAACTTTCCAACTATAATTAGTTATTTATTTAAATACAAGTGTGTTTAATCTACATTAATTGATCTCTTCATTATATATCTAACTCACTTACTTATAGCATCTCTGACTTTTTATAATTCTTGAGGAAGTTAAACTTGAATAAATTTCATGCAGTGATTTGTTTGTAATAAGATTAACCATTTTAATTGTAAATAATAATTATTTAAGTTCTAGTGTTATTAAATAAAATAGAATTAATAAAATTTATTCTTCAACCGGCACAATAGTCGATTTTCAGCCATGGCTGTCTCAAGCAGCTTTATCCATCTTGATATATCGGAGAGCGTCACTATTCTCTATCTATTGACTCCCACACGGCTTAGACACTTTTCTACATTATCTGACGTGGTCTAACTCTCTTTCCTTGTTTGTTAAAAGTTTTTTTTTTACCGGGGTCGGTTGTCATATCTATAGATATGAGCAAGCCATCTCATCTGTCGAATTTTAATAAACTTCACTATTTTGGTTCTCTGAATTTGTTGTATAATTCAAAGTCTTATCTTATTCTCCTTTGCTGCACCAAATATTCTCGAGATATTTCATTCAAATATAAGTAATCTATTTTCTTCTTATCTCTTCATTGCCCAGCACTCAAAATACATATACAATAAATAAAATAATCCAATTTAAATCAAATCCAGGCATGAACGTTTTCAGCTTTTACTCTGAATTCAGCTTTTTAAGCTCCATACATTTATTAATTTCATAATGTTTGATTGCGTTTGTGTAGAATTCAGCTTTTTTTGCTATCTGGTACTTTCATCCCTGCAAATCTGATTTTTTTAAATTTATTTTTATTTAAAGAATTTTATCTACCCTGTTTCGGACTAAGGTTTAACCTTAGCTCTAGAGATGTGGCGTAAAAAAATGGAAAAATAAGATCAGAGATTATTGTGCTCTGGAAGAAATCCAGATTGCCAGATTTTTCGCTAACTGCGATCCGGAAATCCACAGTCCACAAAAGTTTACAGAAGTCATCGATCACATTTATGTATAAAAATTCTTGTATATTTTATTTAAAAATATTAGAACCGGAATTTATGCTTGGCATCTCTTTCATTTGTAAATATTTTTTCCGGTAGAATAATAAATGTGATTAGAGATAAAAGTAAACTAAATACATAAGTATTAATTTAAATTATGCTGCATATAATTTATATAGAATTTCACGTTGTGAAGATATCAATGATTTAAATTTATAAAGACATTAATTTTTTGAAATGCGTCATTAAGGATTTTACTCAGGAAATTTTCGGGTTTTTTTAATTGGGCTCGCAATCACCGACTATTTTTTCGACTATTAATTAAAAAAAAAAAGTAAATACTCACTAAAAGTTATGTTTTGCATGGAATTATCTTTGGCTAAACGAATTTTATAATTGGATGCAAATTTTTTTAATTCGCTTAAAAATCTTGAGATTGGTAAAATGCAAAAAAAATAAAATTAATTAAGGGGTCTTACATTACATTCAACTTTGGACCTCTCTTGACCAAACTATTGGAACCACACTTCCCAAATTCCGACTAGCCCCATATTGTTGATGTCAGAGTACCTCTTTATGTCTGCTTTCGTAACATAAAATATGGGTCGCACCAATTAATTAGCATATTTGCGGTCACCCGCTTGAACCATTAAGATTGAGTCCCAGAACGTGAGGATCCAATTATTAAATCAAAAGTTATTCAGAATGGTCCGTTTATATTTTGCTCACTGTTCAGTGAATTTATTATCAACTTTCTAACTTTTTCTTCTTTAATTATTGCTGAAATCAGTACCGATTGTCATAGTTTTGTCCATAGATATATTAGTCCCTGGTTTTGACATCTATATATTTTAATAGTATCAAAAAATGTAAGTATGCACTAAATGAAGCGAAAAGGACAACTTGTTTCAAACGCAAAAGAGTTGTCATCGCCCTATTAGTAATCAAATTGCGTCTAAGTGTTACGGCTTGGGTCGCTCGTTGTGAAAACGCATTCTATTTTTAAAAAACTTCATGTTAATGACTCTTACGACATTAATAGCTATTTAAATAGACATATAGAATACTTTTTATTGTATTTGAATCGTTAATCCATAAAATTATTTTGAAAGTGAAAACGTTTTGAAACGTCTTTAATGATACGTAATTATTAGAATTATCGATGAATTAATTTTTAAACAACTTAATGTTAGCTCTTACAACCTTAGTAAATTTTTGAATGGACTTTACTTGAATCGTTAATCCATAAAATCATTTTTTAAATTCTTTTAAGTGTGAAAATGTTTCGAATCGTCTTAAAGTTATTGAGAAATCACATACCTTCGCTAGTTAAAATTGTTCGCTTGTGAACTTAATGAAATCCCAAAATACTGCAAGCAATTTCTTACATTTATAATATGAGACAGTTTTTATATGTTTTCAAAGATGTGGCCTGTTTAATATTTTATTTGGGTACAATTATTGTTGATTAATGAAAATAATCCTTTGTTTAAGGAAAAATAAGCACCAATAAAATTAATTAAAAATTGCTACCGAGAGGTTATTTCCGTTTTGAAAGATAAATAAAAGTTTTGCAAAAAAAACTTCTAAAGGAAGGCAACAATGGGTTGAATCAGAATTAAACTCTAAGCAACATTACGGACTTGAACATTAAGAACTTTTCCCCCTACAATCATCACTTATTATGCTAAACAGGAACTAGAAAACATTTTAAACCAAAACTTTATTTTCTTTCAAATTTATACAAATAAACATATCTCAAATTCCCTGAAAATTTCGAATATTTCAAATATCATAGTAATGATGTTAAACACGCAATGTAACGTTCTGTCCTCAATCAGGGAAATTTAGGGGGAGGCACAGGATTGTATTTTGAAGGAGATAAGGCTACTAAAACAAGGAGAAAGTAGCCCACTGAGGCGGCGGACAGTCGGGCACCTTCGGTTCTACCTGGTTGTTTCGCCTTACCTGCCGAGACCCTGTGGAGCCATCTTCGCGACCCTTTCGTATCCCCCCCCCCCATTTGTTTAAGTTAGAAACTTATATATTGTTTAATCAAAGAGCATGTGTAAGGTTTCACAACGAAACTAGCTGCTGTAGGTAGGGAGGGGGTGGGGGTGGGGGTATGATTAATTGGATTTACAATATGTTTTAAGTATATTTATTTGATTTGTCAAGAAAATTACTTCACAAAATAAACGAAATTATTCTTCAATTTCTGAGTAATAATATCTTTGAAATTGATGCAAGTTGTACAGGCAAAAAAGATAGCAAATAAAATAATAATTATGGCCATCGACTTTTGTTTAAACTGTTAATTTATTTTAACTGGTTCGTCCATTCAATTATATGCTAGATCTCCTATTAGCTTTCTTTATTTTATTTACTTGCTACAAAAGCTGAGCGATCTGTCGGAAAATCTTAATATTTTAAAAAACATTTTCCCTATATGTATTTTAAAAAGCATTCCACGATATGTACAACTTTTCTCACGGAGCCGTGAGGGCTCAGGGGATAGAGCGTTCGCCTTCCATTGAGGTGAACCGGGTTCGAATCTTAGCAACGATTGGTCGATACGAATTCCGCCTCCGGTTTGCACCGATCACAGTGCTGAGGCAAAAAATATTCTCAGGGACAGACGTATCATGGGTTAGAGTCCCCTTGCCGTCAGGCTAACCGTAGGAGGTTTTCGTGGCTTTCCCCTTTATGTAACGCAAATGCGGGTTAGTTCCATCAAAAAGTCCTCCACGAAGACAAATTTCTCTCAATACTTGATCCAGGAGTTCTCTTTTCTTCTGTATTGGGCTCAAAATTACAAGGCTACGGAGTTGAACATTAGTAGTCGTAAACCCAAAAAATTGGATCAGCTGTTCAACGACGGTTGTAAAATAAAATGAAAACTTTTCTCGCGATATATTCCATATCTTAACAATAAATGTCGTTTATACGATAATTACTAACACAGATAATGTTAAGATAGTTATCGTAAACGATATTTCATGTTTGTGATATTATAGTGAATGCCAAAAAACTTCATTTAGGCAATGAAAATATTGGTCAATGTAAGTTAGTTAAATTACAAAAAATCGATATATATATATATATATATATATTGAAATTAACCACTAACCAATTTTATGTAATCGATTTTAAAATTTCAATATCGCTTATTAGTACTCTCAACATCAAGAATACATTCATAGAAGCAGTTGCCATAGCCACATTTTAGTTCATCATTTTTTAAAAAAATATTTAGTGATATCGTATATAATACTATAATACATTATTAAATATATAGATTGGCTGCAAAAAAAATTTAAACTACTTTGCTTAAAGTCTCTAGATTTTCACTCTCTAGAAAATTGGTTGAATAATAAATTTTAGAAATTGCTATGTTTCAAATCTAATGTAAGACTTCACTGCTTTTAAACCATTTTAAGTGATAAAATTTAAAAAAAGAAAAATGTGTTTTAAATAAATTTCAGATTTAGCATCAAAATTTAATAATTTTTTTTACATACTTTAAATCAATAATTGAAAATCTTTCACGAATTCGTCAAAATCCTATATGATAATACATACTGCAATTAAATTAATAGTGGTTTATGACTACAAATTAAGTAAAAAACAAATTTTGCATTGTTTTATAAAGTTTGAAACTTAAAATATATGTTGATTTTTTTTCATAATATTGTAATTAAAAAATAATGTAAAAATCTGAAATCTAGAATTTTCTATTGTTTTCTCGCAACAAGAAAACTATTACAAAAATCTTTAAATTCGATTTTAAAGAAAGGCAAGTTCGGGTTTATTTCTAGATTGAGAGACTCGATCATTCAGGGTTCTGTAGCCGGAAAAAATTGAGAACCACTGCTCTAGACTAAAATCCAGTTTTCATATAAATTAGGTTTTTTTTTAAATTGTTTTTTGAATCATCATTCCTAATAAAAGGTTTAATGTTAGTTTACAGAAAAGTAACTAATTTAGTTTCGCTGTGTGAAAATATTGAATAAATGCTTATGCTTGGCGATTCTGGACATTGACATTTATAAACCGCGGAACTCAGCTCATACTAGCAAAATAAATTTAATCAGCAAAGATAAGCATTCATTTCGGTACTATGAGTTAATCTGCATTCTTTGGATATTAACAGTTGTGAATTCGGTACTATGAGTTAATCTGCATTCTTTGGATACTAACAGTTGTGAATTCGGTACTATGAGTTAATCTGTGCATTCTTTGGATACTAACAGTTGTGAATTCGGTACTATGAGTTAAACTGTGCATTCTTTGGATACTAACAGTTGTGTGTTGTGAATTCGGTACTATGAGTTAATTTGCATTCTTTGGATACTAACAGTTGTGTGTTGAGAATATCTTCCAAGCAAATTTTTTTAAAAATTAATTAGTTAATAATGTGTTGTATTAAATTATGAGAATTCGTATCTCCCCTTCTATGAGTTTTATTCGAATGCGGGAAAAGATATCAGAGTGTAGTCTCTTAAATCTCACCTTAAGTTTTCATTCATTAATTAGCAACGTGTTTTATTAAAATATTACATTCTTTGAATTTCGTCTGTTATATTTTCATAAAAATTCTGAAGTGAATGGCAGATGTTAGCTTTGTTGCAATTATTCTCTAAATTGATTCCGTATTTGCGGGGAGGAAAAGGTGACAAAACTAGGAGGAGAGTTTCCTCATTTTTATTCCCTTCAAATTGCTTTGGAACGTTATGGGAATGTAAGGGGGGGGGGTGGAATTGCCGAATGAATTGTTGATATTTTGGATATTGAGGAGAGGGAGCCCCATCGATTGTTCGACGTCACGTGACGTCGGAGGGTTTTCCCAGATCACGTGCTCTTCCTACAATCTGCTTCACAAATCCGTACCTATTTCAAAATCGTTTACATTTGGCGACACATCTCGCAAATAAATGATGTAGAAAATGTTTAAAGTGCAATGCACAAAGGGATAAATAAAAAAAAAACGCTTAGATGTGCTATGAATAAATGTTTAGAATCGAAGAGGTTGTGCCAATATTTTATACTTTCCAATGAAATTATTTTTCCTCCTTCTGTGCATTTTTTCTTATTTAATAAAAACCGTTCTTAATAAATACCTTTCCTTAGAAAAATTTTGTTGTTGTTCCTAATGCTACTTGCCAATGCTAGCAAGCCTGCTTGGTGAAACCAAGCGAATTTAAGACAGAGGGTGCGTTTCTTGTTTTTCAGTGATACCATCTATGGTCAAGAATACGTCTTCCGTCACACACACGTCACAGCCCGTTTATAGAACGAATCCATCCATCCATCCACAGATCGCAATTTTGAATTGAACCAGTGAACAATCAATCTCCAATTCAGTACCCCCAGAGGTATGATTTGTTATGGGAACATAGAGGATTTTGTGTATTCGGCCGGCTGGAATCGAACTCGTGACCTTATGAACATGGGCCCAATGCCTTACCAACCAGGTTATCCCCCCCACCTCCAAATTTTTTTTATTAATGTAAGTCTTAGCATTAAATGTTAAGGGGATATATTTTTAAGGCTGCTCATGCTGCATTCATCATTATTTTTTTTATATTTAGGAAAATTTGATTAATTTAGTTTATGATGTAAAAGGGTTAGATTTTGTCACCAAATAATTTTATTTTCTTATTATTATCGATCGAAATAAAAATCTATATTAAAAGTATTATTTTGCAATTATTATTGTAATTTAATAAACATCCAAGCAGCCTTTTTTGAAACTCTTTGATCAAATTATATTCACCAGTTGTTTTATAAACACCTATCATTCTAAGTTTTAAGAGCACTTTTTAAATTAAAAAATATTTTTTATGTGAGTTTGAAAATTTAAATTGATATCATGCGAATAAAAAATTAAATTTTTAAATTCAACTTGCATATATCAAAAAATAAATTGTTTAAACAAATTCAAAACTTGCAATTACCTTATTTATCAGAAGAGAAGTTGATATAGTATATGAATTATCACCTTTTGTAATTGTAGCATATATTAATTTGTAACATATATAAATTAACAATTTTTGTAATTGATAAAGACACAAAGAGGGTTTAAGTATCAATGAATAGCTTAGAATCACAATAAATAACAAACAATTGAAATAGGATCGCTTATTTTGTTACATTTTCATTATTCTGGTTTAATATTGATCAATATTTTAGAATCACCATTGATTCTATAAAATTATCATTATTTTTGAAATGTGTGATTAAAAAAAAACTGCTTTGGAAGGGAATTTAGACAAAGTAGAGTCGAAAATAAATCTGACTCTCAAATGGAGGAAGAATTCAATAATTAAAATATAAATTCGTTCAAGTAATGGCTGAATGGCCAAAATCTACATAATTCACATTTATTTATTATATAACTCACATTTACATTTTCTCTCAAATATATTATTTTTTAAGTATGCTTTTTCTAAAATGCTTGCCTTTTAAACATCATTTATTTAAAATGTTGTTACAATATTTATTAATATTTTAATAATATTTATTAATATTTCAATTATATTTATATATAATAATGTAAAATTTATAATTCTAATAATATTTGAAACAATTATAAAAATATTTACAATAAAAGGTAATGTGCTTATGTTTGACAACCTTAAATTACAGTTTTTAACACTTAATAGCAAACATTATAAATATAGCATAAAATTACACAGATGATATTATTATCAAGGAATTTAAAAGAACACAAATCATTTCTTCTTTCAAACTCTTTCAATAAATTGAGTCGCATTTTATCTAGTTCTTTTAATCAAAGTTTTAAACCATCTGATTAACAATTATTTTACGATATATATCGCTAAATGATAATTTTGTTGATTTCTTAAATTAAATGTTTGTCTACAAATACTCTAAGCCGAAGTATATAAGAGGAATGTTAAGTGAAAACTTACATTCTCATTAAGAAGTATGCTACAATAAACTTTTAAATTTTTATTTACTTTTGAGAAAACGATTTTAGATACTGTACTATCCGAAATCGTTTTCACTTAATCCATACCAACTCTAATCTTAAGGAGCAAAACATGAGAATCAAAGTATTAGTTTATAATATAATTCTTTATATGAAACAATTTTATTGCAATAATTTATAAGTTGTGTGTTAAATTTTAAGCCTTTTTTTTTGTGAAAAATGTATTTGTCAGATTTGCTTACATTTTACAATTGCTGTGGAATTATTTTTGAACAGACGATTTTGGAAACTTTACAATCCGAAATCGTTTTCTCTTAATCCATGCCATCTTAACGAACAAAAAATGTGCTTCGAAATATTAGTTTACAATAAAATTCTTTATGGGAAACAATTTTATCGCAATAACTTCTAAGTTGTACTTTAAGCCTTTTTTTTGTTGAAAAAGTATATGTCAGATTTGCTTTACATTTTAACGTAAAAGACATTGGCCTGAAATCCTATTTTGATTAGAATTTGTTTCTTTGGCTAGTTATTTGGCGATACAGGCGTAGTGTATAAAAAGAAGCAACCCTGTTACTCTGCTTGTGTTTCCGCTACTATATCTCAAATGCCAAGCGTCGCAGGGAAACCAACTTTACGCTAATAAGAGAAATCATCCCGCATCTTTTATTCAGTATAGTAATATACATTCAACAACTGTTAAAAATAGTTTATTGATTTCTAATTCAAATGATTATGGGAATGTCATTAACAAATGAAATATTGATCATTGTGAATCGATCATAGCGAATAGCATTACTAGGTGTTCTCTTGATATATGGAGTGATATTCGAGAAGCATTCACACTGTAAGTTTCTCTTTTCATTACATTTTGTTGCGTTTATAAGGTACGGGAACATTTTTGAAACTGTTCTGTATTGAAAATACATTTTACGCAGATAAGAAAGCAATGTTGAGTAGTAAATTTGTATTGATCATGTAGCTTTATATGAAAATGAATTGCAAGAGTTTAAATCACAAAACGCTCGCTTAGTATGACTTATTAAATAAATTGTGAAAAATATGTACGAAAATAAATGTTTAAGTAAGTTCATTTCTTAAGCATAAGCGAGTTTTCTTTACATCTTTATTAGTTTATTCACTGAAAGTGACGAATGAAAAAAAATATTTTGGCAAACGAAATGTTTTACGAAGCACCGAATGAAATGGATCATGAATAAAAAATATAATTTTATTTTTTATACATACATGGAAATAAAAAAAAATATTAGTTATTGTGGAAATTATTTTATTTAATTAGTGGTACAGTAAGAACGAATGTAGTCATGTGATCTAGATACAAGGGGAAAGTTTGAGCGAAAAAATTGAGTAAGCATTTATGATAATGCATTAAAATTAATAAAAGGATTAAATAATACATATGTTAAAAAGATCCTTATGATATTCACAAATGCTTGTGCGTTTGGGTTTAACAAAATATTTATGACTTTTATTTTTGGAAATATATTTACCACATGCTATTTTATATCTAAATTTAAAAAAAAAAAAAGAAACTTTTACTAAATTTTCTAAATTTTTTTTCTCACATTATGAAGCTGCATTTAATCAAAATCACATCGCAAAAATGTATCTTAATTTGTATTTTCCCAAATCTCTTCAAGTTTATTTATACAGCAGAGTAGTTTTTTTTTTAAAGAAACCTTATTATTTAAGCATTTCATATCTCCTCGCTAGTTTGATAAAATTTTTGAGTCTTCATTTTGAATTGAAAAAAGAAATAGTTTTCTTTTTCATTTATATATGTCAATATGTTTTAACTTGGCACGTGCTAGTTATAAAATATTAAATTACTCATATTCCTAAAAATTCTTACGAATGCAATAATGGTATATGTTCATCATCTTTGTAAAATAGATTGGTTGGAAACCACACGCCTGTTGTACATACATAAATCTCGGCAATTAACCCGAATAGAACACTCTTAAATGTTGAATGGACGAGAGCAAGGGCTCCCAATTTTTTTCGACTATGGAACCCAAGTTATCAACCGTCTTTCGGCGGATCTTCAACTTTATAAATAAAGTCTATTAACGTTATTGTGAACGTTATAACCAATAAAAGACTATTTTTACAATATTTAATTGGAATAAAGATTTTTCATTGTTTTAACATTAATCTTTAAGGTTTTATGTCCTACAGTTAAATAAGCAGTCCTTGCGCTATGTCTAGTCTAGTTTGTTTTTGGTTTATGTACATAAGCTGAAAATGTATAAAATAAGCTGAATTATGGTTTACTTCGAAGTGAAAACTTAAAAGAACTTCTATAAACGTTGAAAATGGTTATCAGGAAAATATAATTCTTTATTAAAGAATTTCGTTATTTCATTTTGATTGAAATGTGTGATAGGAAATACTAATGCAATGATTTATAAATGCTTGTTCCTTTCATAATTTGTACAACATATTTATAGTAGAAATATTATATTTTATTTTTAAAAATGCAATTTTTGTTTCATAGGCATTTCACTTGAAATAATTTCATAAAAACAACCAAAAAATTAAATAAATTATGAATTATAGGCTAGATTTAAATATAATCAGAGTTTTCATAATTCATCGCTGACCCAATGCAGTCGAATTCGCATTCATAAAAAGTACTAATTATCAGAACACGACATCAGAGAGTCCTTAATTGATTATTATAGAAATACATCCATAGTATTTATCCAGCTGCCTTTCATTCATGGTTAAAAATACTTATTTAAGATCGATAATATTTGTAAATACTCCCGCAAGGTAGCAAACTCTGCAAATTTTCACAGCATCTACAGATTAGTTTTCATTTCTGTTTTTTTTTTTTTTTTTTTTTTTTTTTTTTTTTTTTTTTTTTTAAGAGAAGATTTTTTTTTTTGAAGCTCCAATTTAAAGCATTCTAAACTTGTTTCTAAGTAAAATTATTAAGCAGAGTTTTAAATTCCATAAAGAAAAAGTAGTTTTTATGTTATTTAATCACAATGCTTTACTGTAAGGAATTTGGTCTTTAATTAAGCATCATTGTATATAAAAAAACTTATATTTTTAACACTTTAATATTTTAAATGCTTTTCAATTGAAAACTTTGCTACATAAATTTTAGATTAAGCTGAATTTTACAATGATTATCTCTATCTGACTGCATTGGGTCACTAACAAACTTGGATTTAGGAAGATAGTGCTGCTGATTTACTGCATAAATTTTTCTAACAGCCTTATTGCAGCAAAATTTGCTCTATCAAGTCTAATCAATTTAAATAGAAAGAGTTGTTTGCCAATGATGATGTACACAAAAGCTATTTTTTTTGCCTTATAAACATAACTTATAAATATGTTAAATTATCTTTCATTCTACTTTGGAAAAAAAATTGTAAAACCATCTTTCGAACTTTGCACAGTCATAAACTATTAATATGCAACGATTTGTAACCTAAAAACATATTGGTGCATCAAATTTAATTCAAAAACAAGAGTTATGAAATGAAAAATAGAAACCGATTATAGAGAAAAAAAATTGTGGAACATAAATTTTTTTAATGGAATTTCAAAAAAATAATTTTCTTTTAAATAATATTTATTGGCGTAGGAAATAATTAATGTTCATCATTTCAGATTGCATAACTGTTTTAATTCAAAAATTTTTTATGTTGCAAAGCAGAGCGAATGAAATTGTAGTTCAGATAGTTAATATATTTCTCTGTCCAAGTCATTTCCGATTTCATGCTAAGTTCTTAATTTTTATTTGGTCGTCGTAGATTCATTTTTATATTTATGATTAATTTTTTAGCAAAGTTACAATAATAGAATATAATTTATTTACAGAATCGATTTAAATATTAGGATTTTTTTCAAAATTAAGTCCTTGTTGTGACAGAATGTAAAAATAATATGTACGGCATTTAAAAAATTTTCTCAAATGCGATAAACAAAATTAAAAAAAAAATAATAAAATTATGTAATTAATAGTTTTTATAAAATCAGTTTCATTATGTCTTCAGTTATTCCGTCTGCAAAATACACCATTTATAATTTTTTTTTTTTTTACGTGTTATATCGCTGTAAAGTAAACACTTTTACAGAAACTAAATACTTTGGTTTGTTGCACTTCATTTTGTATAATGTTTACATTAGTGATATATTTAAGATATTTTTTTAAATAAGTAAAAATATTGCCATTTGCCACTCTGTTTTTGAATTTACTGAAAATGTATATGATAAAGAATTTTCAGCTTTAATTTTCTTCCAATTCTGCAATACATTTTATGAACAATCATAAAAATTGCCAGAATACCCCTGCTATGAATGTTTTCTGCGGATGTAGTGTTGTAGTTGAAAAAACACTTTTACAGAACCTCTACGTCTTCGCTCCACATCTTTTTATGTGGAGTTCATTTCGTCTATCAGTTTTTAAATCTAGACATAGCTCGAAATGTTTGTTTACGAAATTCGATGTGGCTCGAAATATGTGTTTACGGAAATAATAACAGCTCAAAATGATTTTTAAGGAAATGGTCACTGCTCAAAATGCGTATTTACGGAAATGGACAATATTCAAAATGCTTGGTCACGGAAACGGACACAGTTAGAAATGCGTGTTTACGGAAATGGACAAAGCTCAAAATGCGTGTTTACGAAAATGAACTTAGAAATGCGAGTTTACGAAGATGGTCACAACTTGAAATGCGTGTTTATAAAAATGATCATTGCTCAAAATGCGACTCTTCAATGCTAAACAATACAGTCCCTCCAAATTTTGACACCAAAATAAATCCAATGCTGCAACTGGGTATTTTTTTCTGGCTATAGCTTTAGAATTGATATTGTTAGTGACATTAAACTTTTAATGCGAGTCGTTAAATAAGAGTACTTTTAGAAAGTAAACTGATTTTAAATATAACTATTGAATAAAATCTATTAATTAATATTGTAAAATACTTGTTTAAGAAGATAGGCACAGCTCAAAATGCGTATTTAAGAAGATTGACACAGGTCAAAATCCTTGTTTAAGAATATTGACACAGCTCAAAATCCTTGTTTAAGAAGATAGACACAGCTCAAAATCCTTGTTTAAGAAGATAGACACAGCTCAAAATCCTTGTTTAAGAAGATAGACACAGCTCAAAATCCTTGTTTAAGAAGATTGACACAGGTCAAAATCCTTGTTTAAGAATATTGACACAGCTCAAAATCCTTGTTTAAGAAGATAGACACAGGTCAAAATCGTTGTTTAGGAAGATAGACACAGCTCAAAATGCGTTAATATGTAGATAGACACAGCTCACAATGCGTATTTAATAAGCTTAAAATGCGTGTTTAAGAAGATTGACACAGGTCAAAATCCTTGTTTCAGAAAATAGACACAGCACAAAATGCGTTTTTAAGAAGATTGATGCAGCTCAAAATGCGATTTTAAGAAGATAGACACAGCTCAAAATTCGTGTTTAAGAGGCGGGACGTAACTTAAAATGTGTGTTTAAGAAGATTGACGCAGCTCAAAATCCTTGTTTAAGAAGATGGCCACAGCTGAAAATGCGTGTTAAAGGAAATGGATACAGCTCCTACCAATCTCCTTAATACGTGTTTAAGAAAATAGACACAGTTCGAATCGTGCTTAACGAGGAATTGCGTGCTTACTTTTCCTTACTTATTAAATTATTTAAGCATAATCATTTGCAGAGCAAAGTCCTGAGCTTCAAGCCGATGTCTTTGTATTCAGAACTGTAAGCGATGAGCTTTAAAACTCTAAATTCCTACAACGCATATCTTTTACTAGTATTATATGTTTGTAGCATCCAGGGCAAATTTGAAAAACTTCTGTTGACTTTTAACGTTTTTTCAGAAAAAGTCATATTTAATTAAATATATTAAGTTTTTATGAAAATGGACAATATCACATTACGAATTTATTTAATTTCATTAGTTTATTATTTAAAAAAAATAACAATACTCATAGATGAAGTTTTGAAAAACGGAATCAAATATCAATTTTCTTAAATAGCTTTCCTTCATTTTATTAAACATATTATCAAGCTGTGTCTATTTTCTGAAACTGGAATTTTGATCTATGTTTATTTTCGTAAACACACATTTCGATCTGAGCCCAAATATCGATAACCTTCCGACGATTTGTTTTAAATAAGGAAAGCTGCCATTCAATTGACGAATATTTAGGGAGATGAATATTAAAATTAATTAATAAAAATTTACTTCAACCTGTAATACACTTAGTGAACAATAACAATTGGATTATAAAATTAACAGAATATTCGCTATATGATTTTCTTTAAGGTGTAGTGTCACAGCAATGTTCACTCTTTTAAAGAACCGCAATCATTTAATCACTTCAAATCATTCTATGAAGCACTTAATTCTTTATTTAACACAAGTAATATGTTTTAAATCAGGAAAAATACAATTTTTTTGCTAAATTAGAGAAGTAAATAATGAAATGAATTTATAAAAATTTCTGATTTACTTTTCTCTCGTTAGGATTTTGAGCAATAGCATCTGGATTATAAAATTAGCAAATTGCCATTTTTATGTTTTCTTTTCTGCATTTGCTATACCGTTATAGAATAAACATTTTTAAAAAAGCTCAATACCTTAGTTTGCTCCATTTTGTTTTAAATAATGGTAACTTTTGTGATATGTCTTAAGCTATTTTAAATTTAAGAAAATAGTTGTAGTTTTAGTTCATTTACGTCGCACTAGAGCTGCACAATGGGCTATTGGCGACGGTCTGGGAAGCATCCCTGAGGATGATCCGAAAACATGCCATCACAATTTTGATCCTCTGCAGAGGGGATGGCACCCCCGTTTCGGTAGCCCGACGACCTGCACGCGAAGTCGAGCACTTCACTGTAGAACAGTTTAGCGAGGACTAATACCGCACACCCTCGGTTCCTACGCAGGCTGATCCAAGTGGTCACCACTGACCGCAGCCAGTGACGCTTGACTTCGGTAATCTGCTGGGACCCGCGTCTTAACGATCAGTCCACTGCGGGACTTAAGAAAAATACCAATTTGTTGCTAAATTGGGAAAAATATACATGACAATAAATTTTCTCATTTAATTTATCTTTCAGCTACTCCCATACGTACATTTCATGAACAATGGCATCCCGATCATAAAGTTAGCAGAATGCCCTTTTTCTGCCTATGTTTTGCAGTAGCAAAAAAAGCACTTTTATAAAAATGCAATGCCTAATTATTTCTCTTCACATCATTTTTCGCGTAAAGTAAATGTTTGCTTTAAATAAAGAAAGATAAATAATAAATAGGGAAATATAAAATATAAATAAGTAAAGATACAATTTCATCGTTGGAGTTTTGTGAAAGAAATATTAAAATTAATTTACGTGTGTTTTCAAATCTTTAATACACTTAAGGAACAATGGAATTCAAAATTGTAATATTTGTAAAAGGGCTGTTATTTTTTTCCCTCAACTTAGGGAACTGTGGGGAGAGGAGTATTAGACCATGTCAACCGTCATCTATGAAAAGGTACCCCGACATAGAGTCGAGTTAACATGTCTTATATACTAGTGAATTGTAATTTTGTAGTGGTAGATACGCTACAGTACTCCCCCACTAGAATTATATCTGTGATAGAATTCAATGAACGAATACCACTAGTTGATTCATTGCTGTTTTGTGAGAAGCCGGGAGAGCTGTATTAAGATCACCGTATTTTTTGAGTGCTGAATGTGAGAGGTGTATTAACTTCACGATCGTAGTCGCTCCTCTGTTGCCGTTAGCAGTCGAGTAATCACAAGTATGCAAGCCGACGTTGTGCGTGATCGAGACGAGACTGAGTAGCAACAGTGCGAGGAGGTGGATAATGTCGCAGTCACAAGTAGCAAGTCAACTGTTCAATGTGGATCATTCATCGAAGTAAGCGTTACTGTCGATGTAGGCGTATCCAGATCAAAGTAGGCGTTTTTTTGCCAAGGTAGGCGTGCTCATATCGAAGTGGGCGTTTTTGCCAAGGTAGGCGTGTTCACATCACGTCCGAAGGTCACCAATGTGGAGGGAGTAGTTACAGACCATGTCAACCGTCATCTATGAAAAGGTACCCCGACATAGAGTCGAGTTAACATGTCTTATATACTAGTGAATTGTAATTTTGTAGTGGTAGATACGCTACAGAACAATAGCATTCAAAATTATAATATTTAGCAAAATCCCTGTTATTTTTTTCCTTCAATTGTAGAGTAATAAAAATGTTAACGCATTTAAATAGTCTTAATACACGTGAAATCATTTTGTGAAGCTATTATTGGGATTATTTTTTTTTAAAGTTTAAAAAAAAAGAAAAACACTATTTTGTCTGAAGAGTAGATCAAGAATTGTAATTTAGTAAATTAAACATTAAACTTAATAAATTTTCTGATTTAATTTTCTCTAGTTCTCTTTCTATAGTGAAATAAAAATTGTGAACAATATCACCCTGTTTATTAAATTTAAAGAACGCTCTTTCTATGATTTTGAATAGTAGATGCATTTTTACAGTACTTTAATGCTTTGGTCCGCTCCTAATCATTTTGTGTATTTATTATAAATATAAGTAACAATAGCATTTTATTCTTGAGTTTAGGAAATTAAATATTAAAATAAATTTGTAAAACTTATGGCTTAATTTTTCATTTCCTTTTTAACCCAGCATTGCATTACAGCAGAAGTGTGTTTTTTTTTTCTTTCTGCGGTTGTAACATAATCGCAGTGTAAACACTTATTAATATAACACAATAAAGTTGCTCCAAGTCATTTTACATAGAGCTTAAAATATTTCAAAATTTTGTGTGTAAAATATTATTTCCTTCCACAACTTAAAAAAAATAAATATAAATATGAATTAACGGACACGCTGTACTCTTTGTGAGCAAAAGCGTGACGAAATTGAAAGGTTATGCACATCCATCAGGGGGTACCGTCTGATAGATGAAGGTTGACATGGTCGATGAACAGACCCCACACCGAACTATCACTTAATCCATCATTCACTAAAAATTTAATGATTTGATAAAATAAATAGCTATTGTGTAGGTAAATAAGATTTAAATAAGATGTTTCTCTAAGTATTCATAATTTTTTCCTAAAGTCACTTAGAATCTCTTTCCAGTAAAATCTTCAATTTATTCAAAAGAACTCTTTCGCACTAAGCTTAAAACAAATTTAATTCCCCTAACCCATTAAGTTAGAACAGAGAATCATTTTTCAACCATTTCAAGCGATCGTGGTAACTAATCCTTACTTTTCCAATTGGAGTCTTGTGTTGCTTGCGAATCTCATCTGTAGCCATGGAAACAAGGTGTCACATGATACGACTGCCCTTTTGTTTACGACAGGTTTATTTTGGTTTGCGGATTCCTTATCTAACTTGAAATCTATAATGTGATCTCCTAATATTTTCATTTAATCTTGGTACACATCATTATTTGTAGTATCACTAAGTCGCTTTACCATTATTTTAATGCTTTAATTTTGTAATGTTTTTTTTATTATTATTCTTAGGAATACGAGAAAAAATAGTAATTTAAAATATTTTCTTTTCTTTGATTATTTTAAGTTATCAAATATCCGACTGCGGACTTTTCTTAAAGTTCGACGATAAAAAATTGTTCCAGAAAAGTATTATTAGTAAATGTCTGTATTAGTAATTATAAAGTAAAAGTTAATTATAAGTTAATCAGCAAGAAGCTTTTAAATTTCTATTAACTTAAAATTTAAAAATAATACAGTCAAGAACATGCAGGTCCACGCATGTGTACCTTTGTATGTATGGCGAAATGTATAACAGTGCAGTAGTCTAGTGAAATCAAGTAGTATTATGAGTATTTAATTTTATATTTTTTTAGTAATATTTTTATGTATATTTTAATTAATTGTTTTATATTAAGTGTATACATTTATAATTATATTTTTGCGTTTTTTTTTCCTTCATAGTTTTGAAATATTACCCCCAAGAATTAAATATTTTTTTTATAATTAATGTTAGATTCTTTTTAATAATTATTAATTTTGCGTGGTTTGCCTATTTAAAATAGCTTTGCAACTGAGATTTAATGCCACTATGTCATTTTACTTAGATAAAACTTCTTATTTTTTTATATTCATTTCTTTCTGAACAATTAATAAATCTAATCATCATTGTATTTAAATAAATCATAATATAACAATATGCATATTTGTTCCTGCTCTAAGTGCAATTTAACATTTGAAATATTTAGATTCTTTTATTTAGATAAAAGCTGAGGTGCACGTATGAGTACCTAAAATTATTAGCCCCCTGTCAGAATAATCCATATTTTTTTAATGACTTATGGCAGTAAAATGGAAATTCGAAACTGTAAACTACTGTTTGCTATATTCCTTTATACTTCAGTAGCGAAGAGGATATACATCTTATTGTAAGAAGATTCTTTTCTGAATATTTATGAATTAAAAAAATATTACAAATAATGCATTGAAAATTCTTTTCCATGCCTTTATAATTGACTTCTCAGCTTATATCTGAATAAACTTAATTTAAGAATTTATGAATCAAAAGAAAACTTATTAATTATTCCTTTAATATAAATTTTTCGAAAGTTTAGAAATTTTTCTGCTTTTTAAATCGTTCTGTTTTGTTGAATTCTGATTTCTTTTTAAATATTCGATTTTTAAAGGTTTAATCAAATGTAAACTAAAAAACATTCAAATGTGATAAGTTATACTTTAAATAGTTGTCACATTATTCTTTTGAGTAATGATTTTGTTTACTTAATTATTTATATATATCTGAATCAGTGATTCCCGAACTGCGTTTTGCGGAACCAAAACTTTTCGTGAAAGGATTAACAGTGATTCTGAAAATTAGGAGTTTTTCAAGCCTGTAATAATTACATTTATATGTACTGAATAAGTTATAATTTATTTAATATTTCGATTGTGTATGTAAAATTATTTTATTTATCCAAAATATCAGCAAAAAAGTAGTAAAATTAAAAAAAAAAAAAGATTATTTTTTGTCAGTAACAATATATTTGAGCATATAACTGATTCCGGTTATTTTATCATAATTTAGGCTTGGCACCTTCGAAGTTCGGACTACAATTTGTTAGGATTTTTCAAAACAACATTCTTGTATTTTTTAATATTTAGTTGCTAAAAAAGTCTCATTCACATTTGTTCTTGGTCGTTCCTAAATGCAAATTGTAGTATTCTTCTTCGTTATTTCAAAATGTGGTTTATAATCATATTTCCCCTAGCTTTACAATTCTTAATTTTAGCAAATAAGTTATCTGTGAATAATTTTTGAAACTTCAAAAAATATTTTTTGAAGAGAAAAAATACATTGTCTTAATGAAAAGCTTCATTTCCGAAAAAAGTATAACATTTAAAATTGCAAGCGATAAATAAGATCTTGAGTCTTTGAAAATTCTTTGTTCTTTTTCATAAGTTTCTTGTACATTGATTTTTGTTAATAATATCTTCGATAGCAAATGAACCGTCTACTGAGAAGTGGTCATTCTTTCGAGCGTGAAGAACTCGCATCATTTATGGAGTCGTGATCGATTCCTTTTGGAGTTAAATTTTGGCCTTACAAAATGATACTCAATTTCTTTAGACTTGAAAGAACATTTTCTTAACCATTAACATGGAAGCGATAGAAGAAAAAAAAATTTACTTGATTCATTTTTGTTAAAATTCATATATGAGAGTATTATAGACATGAAAATTACCACTCGCCACATGGCGAGTCAATGAAAAAAGTGGCGATTTAAATTAAATAACCAACTTGTTACACTTTTTCCCGCCCTTTTTTTTCCTTTTCTTTTTTTTGTTAAGTAAAAAGTGCATAAGAGGAATTCTGTTTTGCAGAAAGTTTCTGAAAAACAGAATTTTCATTAAAATGTCCATTGTCTCCATTCAAATTTTGATCCTCCAGAATCTATCAATTTGTAGTGCAAAGATTCATGCGGAAGTCCTGTTTATCATGTCATCTTTAACAATTTAAATATTTCATAGTTACAGTGCATACATTAAATGTATTTTGCTTCGCCAAATACTTTTAAATAAAGTTCTTTAAAGTCAGTATGTTAAACTAAATTTTGTCGCATATTTGCATTACTTTTTATTGTTGAATTAACTTTTTATAGCCGTAAATTACATATTATACGATTTTTTTTTTAAAAATTTATACATAATTTCATTGAAGCAAAAAATTAAATGAAAAGGACCTATCAATATCGTTCACCGGCTCATTAGGTTCGAACAAAAAGTGGCGACTAAGTTGGTAGAGTGTACCGGCCACTGGCGACTAGCTGAAAATATAAATAATCAGGTCTAGTGTATTACAAGTTATGATCAATTTGATTAAATGGGTTAATCAATCAATTTGATAAAAGAGAAATTTATAATACGGTTAGCTGAAAATCCGCTTTTTGCACGGGGTGAATAAAAATAAGTAAAGAATATATAAATCAGTACTGAAAAACATTACGAAATCATGCTCAGAACTGAAACGCATATACCAACACAATTAAAGAGCTTGGTGGAAGAACCAGGTAAGTGAAATTTTTAGGAGAATTAAATGAATCTGGGAAAATAAAAATAAAAAATGGTTGCATCAATATGGATATGTTTAATGTAACAGATCCTGTTTTTGCGCTCACTTTAATCTTAACATAACTAATCATATCGATTTTTAGTATGCCAGCAGGATTTTTATTTCTAATTCTAACAGTGGCAAATAAAATAAAGCAAATAATTATTAGTCCAGCCTTTTAACAAATTGGTAAGGAAATAGTTCGGATACAATGATTTTTTTTTCTTTCTGAAAATGTCACTTAACTGGTTCTTCCACTAAGTTTTTCAATTCATATAGCTAAAATAATTTAAATTTTTTTATTTAATATTATAAGCTGTCCTTATAGGTGACTTTACGTTACTGAAGTTAGCAAAACTCGTTTTTTGTAGTTTATCCCTTAGAATAAAGATAAAATGTATTTAACATCACTTGTCATGATGTTATTGCTCGCGGCCAACTCATAATACCATAATATTAAAATTTACCACTATCAAGTAATTTTCTCAGGTACATATCTCTTTCGAAGGATACACACTTATTTCCGGATTATCGGTATTAAACTGCTTAGTATTGGTGCTGCTTTAATAGTCACTTAATGTATCAATATTATATTCTATACTTGTATTAGAATATTTGGTACTTATTATATTAACTCTTCAACATTTGAGTTTTGTAAAAAATACATTTGTCAGTAACAGTGAACTAAAGTCGATATAAAAAAAAATAGAATTCTTATAAGTACTTGATAAGGATTTTGGAGCATGATCATTTCTCTATCTGGCCTTTATTTTACAGTTAAAATATTTATGAGTAGCGGAGGAAATTCCTTTAATTCTAATTCATTAAAATATTAACACATTATCTTCGATTTATCAATGGAAAAAATATTTTCTGAAACTGCGGAAAACCCGTTGTAGAATTTTTATCAAAATTGCAGCTCTTACCATAATATCTGTAGTACATATTATCATCAGTAGTACACAATAATTAAGCGTCATCTGCGATTTTCTACGGTTTCCCTAAACGAATTTCCTATAAGCCTTTTCTCCTTTTAATATTTTTTTATCACATAGCTCATTTTATTTTATTTCACTTAATACGTATTATCATTATTAATAAAACATTAGTGCCAATAATAATATGGCGATTTTTACGGCTCTCTTAAATAAAAAAAAATATCTTCTTTCCATTATTTTTTTTTTAATTCTCCATTACTCCAACAATATTTAAGCATCATTGTCGTCAATGGTTGTATCACGATTTTTTCGGTTCTTCTAGACCAGGGGTTTCCAACTTACATGTGGCCGGGGGCCACAATTAAAAGCACAAATCAAATGGCGGGCCGCAACTTATATAGGACTCTGTTATGTTTGAAGGAACATCAAATATTACTGTCAGATTTTTACCAAGTTGTACAAAACAAAAATATTGAATTACAAATTAAAATAAGAAGTAGATTTTAAAAAATATTTAATTGCATATTTAAAAAATTCGGGCTACAATAACTTTAATGTGCACCCATGTATTAAACAATTAATGTGCACCCGTGTATTAAACAATTAATGTGCATCCATTTATTAAACAATTAATGTGCAACAGATATCTAATTGTTAAGATATAAAACTTTAAAAAGGTTGGTATTAAAACTTACATAGTAGCACACAAAATGTTCAATGACAAAATTGAGGTCTGTCTGCTGCAACCACCAGAGAATAGATATTTACATTTTAAATTTAAAATTTACAAATGCGTGTGCAAATATTTTCGTCCAAAATGATTGGTTTCAAAAAGTTAAATCGGAGAATTTCTTCGAGAAAATTTCTGATACACATATGCTAAATTATATTCACAAAATACAAAAAAGTGAAATAGAAAAGAGAAACATACATAATTATTTTTGTACTTGAATAAATATTTTCTTGGATGCGAAACCTGAGAAATAATTTTTTTTGCACCGTTGGTATGATAAATTTCATAGAAAGGAAGAAATTAGATTTTTATTAACGAGAAAAACATTTTAAACCCATATAGATTTTGTACGAAAATTGTCCGCAAAAAAATTACAACTAATATATTTTAGTTCTCCGGCCACAAAAAATGGCGGGCCGCCAGTTGGAAGCCACTGTTCTAGACAAATAAATATCCTTACTCCATTTCTTTTTCTCTCCAGTACATAGCTTATTTCTTTTATTTCAATATGAATCTATTATCCAAATTAATTAAGCTTCTCTCTAGTGCATAGCTTATTTCTTTTAGTTCAATATGAATATATTATCTAAATTAATTAAGCATCAATAATAATATGATCAGTAATAATTAAGTGTTTTTTTACGTTTCTCCTTAACGAATTACTGGTATCAGACAACTTTAGAGCTTTAGAAGTATAATTTCGATGACGTAGACGACGCGTGCTATCACGTAATGTTGTTTATTGAATTTAAATAGCGAATATTGTTGTTGTTGTTGTTGAGGCTTATCCTCCAATTGTCTGACGAAGTCAGACAAGGTCCATCAGATCGTTGACCCTAAGGAAATCGAGGATCAGAGGGGGGAATAAGTATATGTCTTCTCTGGCATACAATTCATAAGTGTAATTTCGTATTTCATCTAAAATTTTAATGTGTGTCTAAAATTTAAGTGTTATGACATTAAAAAAATGTAAACAAGCATACAATTTCATAACTGCAATTTCGTATTTCATCTGAAATTTAAAAGTGTGTATAAAATTATGTGTTATGAAATTAGAAAAAAAATGTAAGCAAGCATTCAATTTCATAGCTGTAATTTCGTATTTCGTCTAAAATTTAAATGTGTGTATAAAATTTTTTAAGTGTTATGACGCTAAAAAAGTGTAAGTAAGCATACAATTTCATAACTGTAATTTCTTTTGTCATATACAATTTCAAAATGTGTGTTCCGTCAATTAAATAATAAAAAATTCTAAATAGGACTACAATTTCTAAAAGAAAACGTGAGAATAAAGTTATTCATCCAAATCTACACTTTTACTGAAATAAAGAAAATAATGTAAACAAATTTCAAAACAGCACTTTCCTTGGCAATAAAATATAAAAGAAATATGTTAAAACAAGCATGTCATTTCAAAAAGAAAACGTGGAAAACAATTATTCTTCCAAATCTACAATAATCTTTCAATAATCATGATTTATTAGAAGTGGGGGAAATATCCCCTCATGACATTTTTCATAAATTTCTTTTCCTACTTTTCCATTTTCTATTGCGCTATCAATATTATATGAATACTACTGTCAATCAACGTAAGTACTTCACTGGAATACAACTGACCTTGAACTTCACAATTTCCCGAGAATCGATCTATTCGATGCTTTTCCTGGAATTCCAGATCGTTTTCACTTGTGCGACTTACAGAAATTCTTCCGTTCTTTTGCTCCCGTTTTCCGGAGTATTTGGCATAGTGGGCGAGAGTGAGTCACGCTCCTCTCTAACTTTTTGTATGCCAAACTTTGTGTTTTGGCATGACTCCGGAATGCAAAATGTATTAAATGGTACAATAAGAATTATGGGATATGTAATTATCTAAATGGATAAGTTTTACTATTATAAGTTCGATAAAGTACTCGATATGGACTTTTTAAAATTATACAATAAGAATTATGGAATATGTAATTATCTAAATGAATAAGTTTTACCCTTATAAGTTCGATAAAGTACTCGATATGAACTTCTTAAAATTATACAATAAGAATTATGGAATATGTAATTATCTAAATGGATGAGTTTCTTATAAGTTCGATAAAGTACTCTATATGGACTTTTTAAAATGGTACAATAAGAATTATGGGATATGGAATCATCTAAATGGGTAAGTTTTACCCTTTTAAGTTCGATAAAGTACTCGATATGGATTTTTTAAAATGGTACAATAAGAATTATAAAATATGTAATTTTCTAAATGGATTAGTTTTACCCTTATAAGTTCGATAAAGTACTCGATATGGACTTTTTAAAATTATACAATAAGAATTATGGAATATGTAATTATCTAAATGGATAAGTTTTACCCTTATAAGTTCGATAAAGTACTCTATATGAATTTTTTAAAATGGTACAATAAGAATTATGGGATATGTAATTATCTAAATGGATATGTTTTATCCTTATAAGATTGATAAAGTACTCGATATGGACTTCTTTTAGCGATAGCAAATTTTATTTTATTTGAAAAAAAAAATTATTACTATATAACTTTTTATCTCTAGTTCCATGTCCGTTTCTGCAGAATTGAAGTATATATATTATGATAAAAAAATTTAAAAGGAACTTTTTTCTTTGGAAATAACGAAATAAGTTTTATATTTCAAATACATACGGTTAGTTTTTCTTATCTTTTTAGAAATGATTGCACATTTTAGTACTTTCAAAACAAATAATAATAATTATTATTATTGTAAAGATATTATCCTTTACACATGCTGATTTTTGTGAAAATAAAAACATATAAAAGTAAAGGTTTTGGGAATTTACTTATACTATACTTATGGAGTTATTAGCTACGCAATATTTACTTTAATCATAGCTATAAATACAAGCTATGTTTGAAGTAAATATTACATTTATTCAAGCTATGTAATAGTGTTTATAATTATGCATGATATTTTCTCTTAATTTCATTTATTATTACTTAATAAATTAAATGAACTCCTTCTCCTGTAAAGATGGTTTAAACTGTACATAATTTTTATTTAGTCTAACTTCATTCTAATTTTTACATGATATGTATTTAATAATTTTTTTTTCTAATTGCAGATAAGAGTTAAAATTTTACGAATTGATTTATTATAATGAGTCTAATTACTTAATATCGATCATTAATTACTTTATTAATAATTTTATTCTCTTCAAAAAATATAAAAATAGGATAAAAAAAAACCAACATGTTTCAAGCGCTCAAAAACAGGCATCCATTTTATAGACTTATCTGACGTGAATGGCAAGAAACAAAAGTGCATTGTTGTAAAAAAGAGAAGTTTCCAACGAAAAATGGAAAAATAAAGGTGAGAAACAAAACTAGAAAAATCACAGTAACCGAGAGGGAAAAAGGAGGAAAAACAGAAGAAGAGAAGCCATAGTAGCTGAAAAGTTCATAACAGGTGAATATTCACTCTCTATGGTCGAAATCGAATTTATACCCAAGATTCCTACAATATGCAGCGATTGATAGTTTCTCGTATTCTTGTTACGTCTGGTAAGTCCTGAAAATGGGTGCCTGTTTCTGACGCTCTTTAAAGACGTCGACTGTTATTTCCTATTTATTTTTGAAGTGGATGAACTTATCAGGTAATATCTTGCCACTTTAGTTTCTTGGGATCATTCATTTATGTCTAAAATGATGCATGAATTTTAATCAGTCAATTTTACCCTAACCCTGAATAAATATTTCTTTGTATTTAAAATTACTCAATAATCTTTATTCAATTAATTTCATTATCTATTTTTAATTTAAAAAATAGATAACTCCTCCGTTAAATCAGATGGAATAAAAGATGTCAGCAACAATACCACCGTCAGAGATTCCTAGCTCCTTGGAGAGCAGCCTTACCTCTCCTGGATCGTTTGGAATCATGAACAGCAGCAGCGAAAGAGAAGATTTTCAAAAAAGGTATCATTTTTCGCTCCTCGCTTAAAAATGCTTATCTTTCATTTTTTGTAGGAAGTTTTTAATGTAATTCGAAGTTTCCAAAGCTTTTGTTCTATAAAAGAGTGTTAAAAATTAATGGAAATGGTTCAAATATCTCGAGAAATGGGGATCAAATCGAAAATATAAGAAATACACCTGTGAAATATTTTTATTCAATGACATTAAGGTTGTTTTTTGAAGACTCTGTAGTCGCATGAAGTGTAATTTTTTGAGAATAATATGCTATTTTTATGACTAAGTGAATTTGCAACAGTTACTGATAACCGTTAGGTCAAGTTTAGCCTATCTAAAGATGGAGAGCCCTAACATATAGGCCAGTGTCCTATATGTTTATTCTGATAATGGCGCAAAAAGTCAATATGAAGAAAAACCATAGTCTTATGAAATTAAAAAGTGTTTGTGGTCAAATTTTTTAATATTTTGAAGCTGACTCAAATGCTGCATTATCTGAGGGCATAAAAACTTTAAAAAAATGAGAATAAAGCAGTGATTTTGATATTTTCTTCTTGGTGGAAAAATTTCACCAAATTGGCGATTTTCAAAAAAAAAAATGTAATAACTTTTAAAATATTTATATTATTTGTCCGTTCTGTAACCCTTATAATTCTTTATCACAAGATGCTTGATAACTTAGATTCTTTATATCAATACAGTTTAAAATTGCAGTTTCACTTTAAGTGTAAGGCACTTAAATTGTGCATTGTTTATTTTCATGGGCGAAAGAGCTTTGGAAAACCTTCTTACTCAAGACCCCTCCAATTTCACCACCGGGGGTGAAATTAGGAGTCACACACTTTATAAAATAAAGTCTTATAAAAAAATCTTTAAAAAAATTTCTCACACGGAAAAAAGAATTATAACCTGTTTTTTGTAGGCACTGTCGATGCATGAAGAAACCTTTTCTTAGCGAATAGTATGTTATTTTCATAACTATGAGTTTTTACTCTAATTCATGATTGTTATGTCAAGTTTAGCCTATTTTAAGTCATCGGCCTCTATGGCGATTCTGAAAAGGAAAAAAGCCAACAGTAATGTGAAAATTAAGAGAGAATGTGATCTGATTTTTTAAAATTCGAAAAGTTACTCTAACGCTGTATTATTTGGGCTAATAAAAATGAGCAAAAATCGAAAATTATTCAATTGATTTTGATATTTTTTTTTTAACTAGGTGTAAAAATATCGCCAAATTGACGATTTTTAAAAAAAAAAGAAATTTCGTATTTTTTAAAATATTTGAATTATTTGTCCGTTTTAAAGCCCACATAGTTCTTTCGTTACGGCAACACAGTAAGTAAGAAACGTGGTAGCTCAAGAGACAGAGCGCTCGGCTCCCAATGACGTGAACCGGGTTCGAATCCCATCGATGGCTGATCGATACGAATCCTGCACTCAGAAGCACCAACCAGAGTGCTGACGTAAAAATATCCTCAGCAGTAGAAGGATCATCGGTTAGAGTCCTCTTGGTGTCAGGCTAACCAAGGGAGGTTTTGTGGTTTTCTTCTCCATGTAACGCAACTGTGGGTTAGTTCCAACAAAAACTCTTCCACGAAGGCTAATTTCACCCAGTATTTGAACCAGGAGTCCCCTTATCTTCTGGATTGGGTTCTAAATTACAAGGCTATGAAGTTGAACATTCGTAGCCTTAAATTCAAAATTTGGGTCGCCAGTTCAACAACTGTTATAAAATAAAATTAGATGAAAAATACTTTTGCCTCAAGAGTAATTTTCTTTTCCTTGACGGATAAGCTTCGAAACCCATAACTTTTTGAGATATTTGAGCCTAATGTTTGCCAATTTTTCCCCTTGATTGAATTCAAAATAACAAGTTGCCAACCCCTTCAATACACATTCTAACAGAAAATTTATTTCAACTTATCACTGATTCATGTTTTTATCCCCACTCCCCTTTAGTTTGCTGTGCCTGAGAGAGGAGACATCATCAAAATCATCCACCACATCTCCGGAGAATCCAATAATAACTTATCCACCAGCAAGATCCAGCAGCACGCCTGTTGTCACAACAGTACCTCCTGGTCCATCAGCAATCACCAGTTCAACCAGTAGTCCTGCCGCCCTGACAACAGTAAGATCTCCTATGGGTGCTCAAGCTTCGAGCTTCATGAGGAATGTTAGGACAAAAAATGGATGGTTGGATGGACTACTGGTATGCCTCCGCCCTGTGTGGGGAATTCTGGGAAAAGCAGCAGGAAGTGAACCATCTGATCCTGGTAAAGTTTTGTGATGATTACGTCAATCAATAAGATTTAACTGGTTGTTTAGTTGTATGTTTTTAAATTTTTCTTTAAGAGGTGACTTGCCAAATATTAACCACTGTCTAATATGGGCTGTTTCCTAAAAAATGTATAAAATAACTTAAAAAGTATTAATTATATTGTCTAGTGTATAGTAATATAAATAAATACGGTCAATAGCTAGCGAGTTAACATTAAAATACTTTTGTTATTTTAATGTTAACTCTCTAGCTCATGCCTTTATTTCTGACAAATCATTTTATGTGTGTCAAAGTAGCTGGTTTAAAGCAGACACTGGTTTTGAGCCATGTCATTTTTTTGTATAAATATAAGTGCAAAACATTATTGTACCTATCTTGCACCCATAGTAATGCGTTTAATTCAATTAAGTTGTTAATTTATTTCCATTTTCAAAGTAGTAAACCTAATATAAGATCTATGCAATCTTACCTATGGAAAAGTCAATGATTAATTCACTCAAGCTTAATAAAATCTATTTAAATAGTCTTTTACTGTAAAAATTACTGCATATAGGATTTTTAGTTTCGCAACTTGTTCCGGTAAAAGTGGATTTCATGATAAAAAAAAGCACTGGCACCCGAGTGGGGGTACTTTTTAACTTAATCTGATCCAGATTTTTTACTGTATAGTCTGTAGCTTATAGCTTGCTATGCTACCCGATTTTGTCCAACAAGTTTCGGATATATTCTCTAACTTCATTTAACAGAAAAAGAGACTGACAATATTTTTACAGCAATTAATCCCTTTACAATTAATCCTATCGACAACTTTCATCTATGAAAGGGACACCCCAACATAGAATCGAGTTAACATGTCTTATATACTAGGGAATTGGAATTGTATTGGTAGATACACTACAGTACTCCCCCACCAGCTGTGATAGAATTCGATGAACGAATTGTTGATTCATTGCTGTTTTGTCAGAAGTCGGGAGAGCTGTATTAAGAACACCGTTCTTTTGAGTGTTGATCGTGAGAGCTGTATTAAGTTGACGGACGTGGTCGTTTTTGTGCTGCCATTAGCAGTCGAGTGTATGCAGGCCGACGTGTGTGATTGAGACAGAGTGGCAACAGCAAGTGGAGGTGGATAATGTCACAGTCACAAATAGCAAGTCAAATGTTCAATGTGGACCATCCATCAAAGTAGGCGTGTTCAGATTGAAGTGGGCGTTACTGTCAAGATAGGCATGCTCATACCGAAGTGGGAGTTTCTGTCATGGTAGGCATGTTCACATCACGTCCAAAGGTCACCAATAGAAAGATGTTATCGACAATGTTAACCTTCATCTATGAAGAAGAGGTACCCCGACATAGAATCGAGTTAACATGTCTTATATATAGTAGTAAATTGGAATTGTATTTTTGTAGTGGTAGATACACTACAGTACTAAAGTAAATGAGTATAATATTATGAATTCTATTTTACTTTCAGATGAATGGGAGATTCCATTTGAAAATATTCAAGATTTGCAGTGGGTGGGAAGTGGTGCGCAAGGTGCTGTGTTTCTGGGAGAACTTGAAGGGGAATTGGTTGCTGTGAAAAAAGTTCGAGAAAAGGAAGAAACCGACATCAAACACTTGAGACATCTGCGACATCCCAACATAGTTACATTTAAGTAAGTGTTTTAAATGTTTAAATTTTGGGTTTTAGTCGAAATAAAATTTTTAAGGGACATTTTAGAGATATTTGATACTTTTGCTATTTTATTTATTAAATTTAATGCTTAGTTCGACAAAATTAAATAAACGTGCAGTGTATTTTCACGAAAATTAACGCATGCGCAATTACGATCAAAGTCTTCACAACCAGTTAAGAGACGCTGAATGATTCAATTGAGTTCTTTATTGTATTTTGTTAAAATTTAGATGAAAATAAGCAGTGTCCATTATCAATAGCAGTTTGAAATTAATTATAATCGGTATTATCGAAATAATAACTAGGTAAAGATGTTTGTCCGTTTTACACTTTCCAAGAATTTCCCTACAGTAATGATTTTTTAAGATATAGAGCCATTTCCTGGTATATATCTGATCAGTATTCCTTAAAATACTTTTTTTTACTGATTAAGTAAGGTTTGCCCGGTATTCCCTACTCTGATGCACTTTAAGAACCAGTGCCACTGCACCGTATGCACTTTCCCGGTATTTCCTGCTCTATACTTTTCTTAAGATTAGTTGCCTGATATTTCTTATATTGATGTTATTTTAAGGTTAAGTACCACAATACCACTGCTAGTGCATCCATTAAAATGAAATTTTTTTCAAGTGGTTAAATTAAATTTTAAGTACGATAAAAATTTGATGTAATGAATCAAGAATTTTTATTTTGTTTCATTATCAACTAAGTTACAAAAAAAAAAGAAAGAAAGCAAAGAAAAAACAGTAATACAAAGCTTCGTTCTTAGTGATTTAGAATTCGTTGGCATCAAAATTGATTCAGGTGGCTTAACTGTGATGCGTTTATTTCATTTATTTGCCTTATTTTATTTATTTTTCAGCAAGTTAAAAATAAATAAAATAATAAATAATTTAAGAAAGTATTAAAAATATATTTAAAATTATATATTTATATATTTATTTATATATTAATTTAGACACAAAAAATAGTTCAAAAATGCTACATTATTGTAGTCTTTTGGAGAATTTTGGTGATTTTTCAGGATAATTCAGCCTCGAAATATAATTAGTTTTTTCTTCCCACTGAAAAAGTATGAATTCTTCGTGCCTCATTCGGCTCTTTTTCTCAAAATACTCATCGTCTTTTTTTCTGGTCGTTTTTACCCTTTTTTTTTCTTACTTTCATCTTGACTTGAGGTTTGACGTTTTTTACGTTTATTTGTACTTTTCTTTTGAGTTTTCGATCCCACTCTTTTCTGCGATTTTCTCCTATTTTCGCTTTTCTTCAAACGTTCCTTTTTCTCCTCGTATTCTTGAACTGCCTGAAATACCCACTTTCGAATGATTCTCCTCCGCTCCGAATCGGTAACGGCATTTTCAAGCCTCTCCTTTATATCGTTATCTTGATTTTTTGATTTACGAGCCATAATGAAATAAAAAAATTTCCACTGATATTACACACGAATTTTTTTTCATTAAATGATCATCATTTACTGCATGAAGACATTCTGATTGAAAATTTTCATAAATTTTAAAAAATTTAGAATATTAAGGCTTACCAATCTTTAAAAATGTGGGATTAGTTATGAAACATTACGTCTATTGCATTAAACTACTAAAGTTAAAAATAATTTGCTTATGTTTACCTTAAAATTCACTGCTTTAGAGGATTAGTAAAGGAACTAGATTAGTCGAAATTTGTCAACAAAAAACAGCTATTTTTTTTACTGTGGCCAATATTGCTGCTAAACAAAATCCGAAAACAACTTTTGATTGGGTTCACAGTGCGCTCACTGACTTCTTCAACGTCTGGTATTACGTAATATGTTGAAATCTAGTTGAGAGCGCATGCGCCAATAAGCTGAGTTGAGATGCTGGCGCTTACTGTGAATCTACCCTTTCATCAGTTCCCTACTAAATGATAAATAGTGTGAATAAAAACTACATAAACCTATAGACCCTTTTTTTTAAAAATTTATTTGGCTCCAAGGAACAATTTTTGAACAGACACTAACTTGTTTTTGTGCTGAGTCCCATTGAGTGGCTAAAATTAAACTTGCATTATTTATATCAGCCTAGAACCAATTATGGTTGACAAAAATTGGTGTATAGACATTATATGGACCACAGGAAAAATTTAATACAGATGTCAACCACCAGATAAGAAATGTGCTCTCATAAATAGATATAAAAGGAATATTATGTCAATGGATGGTCCCCATTATTAAGATAGAATAAGATAGAATCGAGTTAACATGTCTTATATACTAGTGATTTGGTACTTAATATTTGTAGTGGTAGACGCCACAATATCTCTTATATCAGTCCCTGTTCATAATAAAACTTTATTTTCAATTTGTATTGAATTTTCGTCATACACATACTTAAAACACGCTATTGCAACACTATCAGTCTAAACAGACTACCTTTAGCTATGAATAACTTGTACTGGATGATAAGTTGGCATCGTAAAGACTTTACATGATTTTGAATACTTTTCACGACGTAGTAAGCGACAAGATATCGTAACAAATTATCGTAAGAGTTAGAGTGTATGAATTATAAGAAATATGACTGCAGAGCGGTGATTTCTGGGTAAGTAGTTTAAATAATTGATGCTACCTATATTTTTAAAAGATTAGATTAAAATTCATGGTTTGTGATAGATATAAAGGGAATATCCCCTATATTAGTCCCTGTATATAGTAAAACTGTTGTGATTTCCAGATACAGGACAAAATAATAGGAACACCTGTGAAAAAAATTAAAATATTTTATTAGTAAGGAGTTGGGCTACCTTTGGCCTGAATGACAGCTTGCATTCGACGTGGGATTGACAAATAAAGGTCTTGAACAAAGTTCATTGAAATTTACAGCCATTCCTCTTGCAGGGCTGTCTCGAGTACAGAGAGTGCGCGTGGAGGAGGAAACCCGGCACGGACTTTTTTCTCCAAAAAGTCCGACAAAGGCTCAATGATATTGAGATCAGGGGACCGAGGACACCACGTTAGATGGTCCACTTCATTATTATGCTCATTTAACCACGTTTGAACACAGTGAGACGTGTGAACAGGGGCGTTGTCACCTTGGAACACAGGACGTTCTCCCGGAAAGAGAGTATGAAGCATAGGGTGAAAATGATCTGCAAGAATGCTTCGGTAATGGTCCCCTTTGACTACCCCCCTCAAGACCACAAGAGGCCCCAATCCACGGGCAGATATACCTCCCCACACCATCACAGAAACACCTCCATGTTTCACGGTTGGAGCCAGGCAATCAACATGAAATGCTTCTGCCGGCGTTCGCCCCACGAACACACGTCCAGTGGTCTGGAATAGTGTAAAAGAGGATTCATCAGACCAGATGACTTGTTCCCATTGCAGTTGTGTCCATTTTAGGTGGTCTTGGCACCACTGTAGTCTCTTCAAAGCATTCCGCGCTGAAACTAATGGTTTTGGAATAGCTACTCTGCCATGAATGTTAGCAGCATGCAACTCCCGTTGAATAGTTTTCATGGATACAGGGTTCTGAAGGTGGGTATTCATCTCGGATGTTATCACCGGCAATTGCGTTTTCGAGCGATTATCCTCTTCAACACCCGTCTATCACTGTCTGACAACTTCGACTTCCTGCCGCTGTTGCGCCTCGCCGAAGACACCTTACCCAACTTTGTGTATGCCGTCAGAGTCCTTGATACAGTGGTCCTTGAAACACCTACAAGGTTCACTGTTCTGGACACGGACGCTCCAGCCAGGCGAGCTCCGATTATCATGCCTCTTTTAAGGTCAGAGAGATCGGACATAATCACGTTTTGCTAGAAACAGATTTTTCTCATGCATATCTCACACAGCCAAATGCTAGACAGATACCTTGCCTTTCATCACCACTAGGTGGCACATTCTTGTGACACGTGCCCGCCGCTTATTGGACGGTCGAGAACGACTCCATTCTTTCACAGGTGTTCCTATTATTTTGTCCTATACCTGTATATATATAGCTGTTGAAAAATTTTAATAATAATAAAGTAAATTCGAGTATTTGGTTCTTAAACTTTTTTAATTCTATTTCAGGGGTGTGTGTACACAGTCTCCTTGCTATTGTATCATCATGGAATTTTGCCCTTATGGTCAACTGTATGAAATGCTGAGAAGTGATCGAGACGTACCACCGGAAAAGACAATCGATTGGTGCCGTCAAATCGTGTCCGGAATGGAATATCTACATCAAAACAGAATCGTTCACAGGGATTTGAAATCCCCAAAGTAAACAATCAGTTCATGTTTCTTGCATAATTTATACTTGTAAATATCTAGCTCTTACTTAATGCTGTGTGGATTCACTTATTCTCAAAATATAATAGAATTGTTGGATGATTTTGAATACATTGACGCCAGAATATCGTTCAAACCTTGAATGGACCACAAAGTTGAACTTCGAACGAATTTTTACAAAAGCTGATGCAATATTTTTTAATTTTTATGAAATAATTTCATCAGCAAGTGAGAGTCATTTTTTTAAGTTGGTAATCCATCGAAATGGTTAGCTATATGAGTGAATCAAATTTAAAAACTGCTAAATACTGTTTTGATAAAACTTGGTAATGATAGAAGGTGTGATAGAGTAAACTACTGTATAAAGAGTGCTAATTGGAACTTTCTTTAAAAAAAAACTGAAATTAAAGTGTGTACACGTTGAGATTCGGAAAAAACCTAAAAGGATAAAATATTTGGAATATATATATATATTGGTTATTCTTATCTTTTTATTCCTTGATTCCTTTTGTAATTTCGAACCTTATGTTTCTTTATAAAATTATTATTTCTCAATTTCTTTTTCTATCCCCTCCCTTTCAGCATTTCAGAATTATCCTACTTTTTTTGTTTTGCTTTTACGCCTTTTATTTGAAATCGAGATATTTAATTGCATTTATTACTGTTGTTAAAATTTTCTCTTTGTAATTTTGCATGTATTTTTAGTTTAGATGCATTTATGCAGTTATTATTTTGTTCTTATTTATTATTTTCTAGGATGCTTGAAAATCATTGCATGCTGTCAAAGGTACATAAATTTCGCATTTACTTTTTATTTTTTAAAATTATATTTATTTATTTATTTGCATCCATTTGAACTAATTTTAAACGTTTGTTCATTAGACAAAATGTAACAGAGAAAATCAAAATTGTATTTTCGCAAGAATAGACTAAAACTGAGTATATCCGTCGTCGTTTCGGACCTAATTACAGTGAAGCGGAAGTTAGAGTATCTATCATTATTTCCTTCAACCAAGTTAAATGGAACTAAGAATTCAACAAATATACAATTACCAATATATAGGATGATAAGAAATAACTTGGATAAAGTTTAAAACCAATTATTTTTATCCCAACATATTGTAAATTCATTTTTGAAAGTTTCCTTAGTAACAAAATTTTTCCCCCTCAAAGCGTCGAGGGGGTGTTCCTGGGTGTAATGGGCGATTTACGTAGGAGCTTGCTCATGGTAGGATCACCCTAGGCCTTAAGACCATTCCATTATGCTTAGCTAAGGTCTGTAGGCAATGGAGTAGAGCAGCTTTCCACCCCAGGCGCTCTAGTGGTTAAACAACGGAAGCTGCCCATTTCCACATCCATGAATTCTCTTTACTTTACTATTGGACTTCCTGGGGGTGTTTGGCTTCATGGACTTAGTCTAGCCCATGCTGGACATTGGGAATGGCAACAACAACACAAAGTTTTTTGGAAATCAGAAATGGAGTTTCTAACATGAGCTGCTTCAACACACCCAGCTAAAGGCAATCAAGAATGGGGCAAGGCACATTTTTCTGACTTTCTTACAGCACTAGAATAGCCACATTTGAAAAAAAATATTCCCATTTTTTCATACCTTAGAGGCAATGTGATAAAATTTACAACACATTACCATGTCAAGATTAAATTCCTGAAGTATCCAATTGCAGAAAATTGCGCGACGCATCATGACTTTGCCTAAAGGACAAAGATAGTCGCCAATGTTTATTTGTCTTAGTTTTTACTTTCCCCTATCATTTTGTATTTAGTCGCCAAAGAAGTTTAGTTTTATGGAACTGAAACTATAGTTTGCTAATTTTTGTGCTTTTATTTGTACTGCATTCATGTTATTTCGATTTATTAAAAGCTGGTTACTTTGAAAAATTTAAATATCTTACAAATACTAATGCTTAAATATTTACTTGAATGTTTTTTTTTTTGCAGTGTTTTATAAACAATCAAATTTTGTATCACGCGTGCCTAAGTTATTTCTTGTATACATATGCAAATGAACTATAAGAAAAACAGCATGCTATGGAGTGCTTTCTATTGCAAGGGTAAAGGTAAATGGGGAAAAAAACAACAATGCCTGCCTTGTAAGAAGTAGGCACCGTAACTCAATCAACGTTGTATGGTTGAATATGCTGATTTGACTTCCTCTTACTACAACAGAAGTGCACAATCATGATTTGTCTTGTTAATACATTCGTTGAATGACGTGTCCGTGAATGCGTCTGTGAGAAACTATACCAACTTCCTCATCACTACAAACATAAACGGGATTAAAACTCAAAAAAAGACAATCTTTCTTTATTTGCTTATTACTTGAATACAAAATTGTCGTTTCCTTTCGATTTGCACTTATATCTTGATTGTTTTTAATGTTAGTTCACAATTAATATTAATGTTTTGGTATTGTTCCATAGCGTCCTGATTAGTATGAACGAAGTTCTGAAAATATCCGATTTCGGGACGTGTCGCCAGTTAAACGACATCAGCACCAAGATGTCGTTTGCTGGCACGGTTGCATGGATGGCGCCAGAAGTTATTCGACATGATCCCTGCTCCGAAAAAGTTGACATATGGTAAGTCTTTTAACTTTCAAATCTCAAATTTGGAATAATATTCTTTTATGTTAAGAATAAATGTTGTGAAATTAATTAGAAAATTGCAAAAATAAAAACCTACTTGCAAATGTTTTTGTAAATAAGAATCGAAAAAGTTTATAAGTCCGTAATATTTTGGAACGCAATGAAAATGGCAGAAAAAACTATTCTTATCCAAAATCATGCGAGATTAGGAAAAAAAAGTATTATTATAACTGCATATATAAAATTATTTGCTGAATAACAATTGGTAAAGAAACATAACATTCTTTTGAATATTGCAAAACAAGCACAAAAGGGCCATTTGAAAGACAGCATATAATTATTAATATAAATATGTTAAAAAAATATTGAGTATACCAACGTTTATGTGATACGTGTCCTGAAAATAAAATCGTAATACTCTATGAATGAAAAAATTTAATAACATAAAAACCTCAAGTAAAATCTACTCTGCGTATGGTATGTTATTATGTTTATATATATATTTTGCTTTTATTAAACGTTTTGTTTTCTACGATCGTAGTCGTAGACACTATTCGAATAGTGTCTACGACTTGACATGTGGTGAGCGCAACGGTAGAGTTTATTCCGGCAATTCATGGAAAAAGGCAAAGAAAATAGGAGCCAAAGAGAGATGAAGATAAGGAAAAAAATGAATACAAATTCCTTATTTGACGAAGTGTGGAAAAGAATAAAAAATCCAACTTAAAGAGCTTTCTCTATCGTAACGAACCAAAGAATCGAAATGGTTTGCCAGTTTAGAAATCTCGCCAAAAGAAATGCACTCATATTTCGTGTTTTTTCCCATGTATGGAAAAGTGAACTCAATTGCTAAGCTTCCTCGCCCGTACCAATTTTTCAACGAAGATGGTGAAAATGTATTTGCACTTTAATTTAGCCATTGAAACTCCCTTTCCTTGTTTGTATGAACTTGAAAAAACGGTTTTCGAAATTCATCGGCAGAAATAAAAATAAATATCTAACATCTATTAGCATCATGGATTTTGTAAGAAACTAAATTGTTATTAGTTACGTTACAATTTTTTTTCTTTGTGCAGTTATGTTAAATACCAAACCGTTATAAATGTTAGTATTTAATCTTTAGAAATAATTTTATTCATGCTCTCATTGCAATTTATGTTGAGTTTTCGAACTTTGAATGGACTTCTCACTTATGCATCTCTTTCACGTACGTTTTTTCCCTTTATTTCTCTGACCGGTGGGGGTTTCAACGTCATGAAGCTTAACGCATTCAAGCCAAACTAAACCATGAATGAAACAAATACGATTATCATAATTTTTTGCAAAATGAAGAAACATGAATTTCAAAATAATTCAAACGTTTATGTGCAGTGACCGTTTTGCAGGCTATCCCGTCGACCATCTTCGCTAAATCTGAAAATGAATTTGGTAAAGATTCAAATTTAAACATTTTCCCATTTTTTGCATGCAATAAATTATATTCGTATTTTGTCTATTTCTTTATGATCAATTACCATGAAAAAAAAAATTAGAAGGTACCAAAATGACTTAGGCCGGGTGCTGGCGAAAATAGTAGAAGGAATAATACACAAGCATTCAGTTGCGTAAACTATGAAATATGATTCTAGATTTCTAAGTAGGTAGCTTTATTTTAAGTATTATTATAAAGGTTTCTACAGCGAAAACAATCGAAGAACAAATATTTATTCTGCAGTTTTTTTCTATCTCATTCAGAATATTTCATGTGCTATTTTTTCGTCAAATGAAATATATTTCAGTTTGCAAAATATATGACATAGTTGTTTTCCTTCATTTATATTTGTTATTTCAAGCAAGCAACTTTTTCTTTTCGCCAAATGTGATGATTAGTGCCAGATTGTCACCATTCATTAGACTTTTCATTAATAATTTTTATCATTTCAGGGTAAAAAAATTGCCAACTATTGTTAACCCTTTGGCGTAGAATTTTTATGAAACATATTTTTCATCCTTGTTACATAATTTTGCATTAATTTAGGCCAAAATAAGCGAAAAAATGTTACAGTTAGCATTTAATAATTTATGTTTATGAAATACAGTATAAAACACTGGTGGGTCAAAGATAAAATCCTCAAAATAATAATTTTTCAAACTTGCACTTATTTGAAGTTATTTAGATCTAAGAGAAACATTAATTCATAAATGAAACTTCTTTAATTTACGAAATCAATTATTGATAATTTTTAAATGTAAATAAAAAATGTATATTTTTTTTTCAGTTTTGATTTTTTATTTAGTACAAATTTGATTCCGATAATCGGTACTTATCCATTTCGCAGGAAGAAGTGATTAAGTTATCAATTAAAAATCACCGGGTTAATGTAAATTAAACTCTTATAAAAATATTTTGGTGATGTCTTTCAAAAAAAAAAAAAGAAAAAGAAAACTTTATACATATACTTACGCCGGCGAAATGGAAAAATACTCGATAATCTAACAGATTTTTTTTAGTAACTATTATAATGTTTATAATTAAAATATACTAAAATATTTTTTTGCTTGTAAATAGACTTTCTGAAAAAATATATTAAAAAAGACTCCGGTGTTTCATCTGCTTCAAAGGATTAATACGAGTAATACTTGTGTAAATAGGTACTGCTGGTATTGTATTAAAAAGTAAATTATACTGTCGAAATAGGTGCCTCATATAGTTACCGTGGTAATAGATCTGGTATAGTTACTGTGGCCTTAGTGATAATAGATTTTTTTCAGTCTCCCAAACTGGAATAGTACTTACATACGAATGCGAATTTAATTTTCACAATTTTTACGGTGGATCATGTTTTTTATCTTTTTCTTTTCATTCTTTCTTTCAGTGCTTCGAAAAAAAAATGTAATTAGCTGTAGATAATAAACTTTGATAACATCGGGGCTATGAATGAATTAACAATATTGTAATTGGTTTTCCATACATTTTTGATTTCTCATGAAGAAAATAGAGATAAAAATGAACCAAACATTGTGTGGTAATTGTTTCTAATAAATAATTCAAATGAGTTACATGCATTTAATAACGAAAGCATTTAAAACTAGAATTTTTGATTTTATTAGATTCTAGTAAGTATAATGGCACTTATCCGCTAACTGGTCGCCTGATGAAAATCTTTGCACCAAAACTAGTACCAAGTTTTTAAAGTATAAAAAAAGGTAGAGTTATCTTTAGTTAATGTTAGTTAGGTACCAGATAAAGTTTGGCGATTTTCGCCAAGCTTCGTCTTGTACGCAGGTAACGGATAAGTATAATACTAATAAACGCTAAAATGATTCTAGAAATTTGAAATTATGCTATATCATTGTTGAAGTGTAGAATCGGGTGGCCCCTCTGATATTTGGTGATTTGAAAACATGCCTATGTAATTGCACATAAAAGTAAACTAAGAACCAATCGCATAACGGTGAATGGAAATTGTGGTAACCCGATGCTGAAGTCATTAGCAGACACAGCAAGAAAAGAATATCAATATCTAGAATCTAATAAAATCAACCAGAAACTGAGCTTCAGCAAAATTTTACAATTAAAATTTGTCGCCAAACCAAGAATTCTACATTTACAACAACTTAAAACAATACGATGAAAAATTAGGGGAAAATATGCTTGAGGGTGCCCCTTGGCGACTTATGTTTGGCGCCATACTTGTTTGCCCGGAACGCCGTGGTAACCCACAAACAGGACACTTATATCTATTACTAATTAAACCTTCATTCATACACCAGTCAATCAGTGCTTTTTTCCCTTTGTTATTCAAATCGTACAGAAACTTAAGATTTATCTTATTGACAGTATTCATTTTTAGTACCAGAAGCAAATAACCTTACCAGCCGGTATCCAAAGTAGAACTAACGGATCTCTGGAATTACATTTAAAAATTCATTTAAAAAGCAATGCTAAATTCTAAACTAATCAGAATCACGATTCAAATCTAAACCAATCAGAATCACGATTGGTTTTCAACATCACCCAGCTTGGCGATCAATCGCGATCACAACTTGGCGGGGGCACCCTCAAGTACAGTCTACCCAAAAATTAAATAAATATGTAAGAAATAAAAGAAAGAAAAATACTTTTGATGATTTATTATCTGCATTTTGATACATGTACTTCAATTACTAAGTCAACATTCATTTACTCCATTTCGGCATTTAAGCTGTAAGTTCATTCAATTTTGATTTTAAAAAATTTTGTTCTCACTGCATTGAAGAATCGCCAAGATTATCATTTACGAGGCCGTCCGGCACTTCTTCCCTTTCCTTTCTTGCCCTTGGATTTTACTGGTGTCTTGGAAAGTTTAGACTTTTTTCCTTTAACAGCTTTTTTGGATTTTGTTGAGGTTCTTTTAGACTGGGCCATCTTGCGGCTACCTTTACTGTTATCACGATCCGCTTTTTCCATTTCAGTTGAGGCCAATGGAAGTTTTGATGGCAAGTCTTTAAAATTGCTGCTAGAATCAATTTCTTGTTGCTGAATTGGCATTTCCATTGCTCCCTTTAGGGTTAGATGTATCAAATACTGATGTACGATTGTGTATTTTTAAATTTATAGAAGTGGTGATTCGAAATCAAACAGTGCAAACCTATTAGGAGTTTAAATTGAAAAAAAAAATGAATTTAAAGAACAGATCGCGTGTCGTTTTGTTTAGCAAGATATGAATATTTAATACACGTGAATATCATTTATTTCCGTTATTAAAAGATATATATGCTTATACCAAGTTAACTAATGAATTTTTTTTAAGCATGCCACTTTTGAGTATGAGAAATACATTAATCAAACCATAAAACATCATCAACGCTTACTGGAGAAAAATATATAAATTTTCTCGATTGTTTTTTACTGTTAAATTACGACGAAAGATTAAAAAAAAAAAACGTGTATATTTATTATTTGCGCGCAAATGCTCTGAATTACGCACATGCAATCATTTTAATCCACATAATAAAGATGAAGGAGATTTGTGTAAGAACGAATTACGGCTTCAAAAAATTAAATATTTAATAAAAATATTCAATTGGGCACTTTCACTTCAAGAAGATGAAGATCACTGATACCCACACATGAGACCTATAAAGTCAGCGCCAACTGATCATTTATAAGCAAAATGGCGTGTTAAAGTTGAACTAATTTCCTCCACACAAGTTAAAATGTTAATTAACGTGAAGTTAATTATATAGGGTACCGTATCGCACATTAAATTTGATGAAATGGAATTCTTGCACAGTCTACGTTTTTAGATAAATTATATTTATTATTTGCGTATGTATTTTTATGTAACCATGATATATTTTTTGCGTTCCTGGCAACTTAGATGCATAATTAGTTAGTGTATGCTCCACATGGCTCTGTGCCTGTCGTTGTGTCTTTGAATTGAAATCTTTGTGAAAGAATATAAAATGTGTCATTTAAGGGTTTTGATACTTGACGGGCTTGGCTTAATCAAAATAGATTGGAAAGAACAATTGCTAACGTAAACAAATGCTACGTTTCAACAACCAATCAGAATCGAAATACCCACACTACGTCACTTGCAGGTAAACCATAACGAAGATTTTATTTTAGTGTGTGGTTAGGCTACCGACATTGTCAAGCTTCTTCTAGCAAAAGGTACCTCCAGACATATATCCTCCTTATATACTAGTGAATGAGAATTTAATAATTATTGAGGTAGCTGTGCTACAATACTCCCCCATCAGAATCTTATCTGTGATAGAATTTGATAAATATATATCACTAGTTGATTAATAGCTATTTGTGATACGCAGGGAGAGCTGTATTAAGATCTCGGCCGTGTGCATGGTCTCTCCTATGTTGCTATTAGCAGTCGAGTGTGTACAGGCCCCCGTTGTGTGTGATCGAGACTGAATAGCAGCAGCGAGAGGAAGACAATCTCACAGTCACAAATAGCAAGTCAACTCTTCATTGTGTTCCGTACATCAAAGTAGGCGTGTTTATATCGAAGTGGGCGTTTCAGTCGAGGTAGGCGTTTTCTGATCACATCCGAAAGTCACCAAAGTTGGTGGACTTTTTTGGCTACCGAACAATATCGACCGTCATCTATCAAAAGGTAAATCGAGTTAGATTAGAAATCGAGTTAACATGTATTATATACTAGTGAATGAAAATTGAATAATTGTAGTGATAGTTTTACGCTAGACTAGCAACAATATTAATCTTAGCAAAGATGAAATAAAGCAATTTATATCTGTGGTAGTATTTCCTTTTTTGGTAAGAAATGGCGAATCATGTAGTACCAGCTTTTGCAATTATATATAGGCTTCACACAGAGCTTTCGTGCTGAAAGTAAGGCAGTTTAGAATTTCCTGGATTGTTAACACGTTAACGCCATGGGGGTCACCGGTGACCGGTGAAGCTAAGATTATTAGAAACATTTAATTCGAGTAAATGTTTAATGCCTTTAATTTTTTTAAATATTATAATCGTTACTAAAATGGTTTGCAGAAATTAAGGGGGCACCCCACCCTAAGATGGTAAAATATTAACGTTTTTCTTGAATTTTTAAGTAATAGAGACAATACAGAGACTCCTTGTTTTTTTTATGTTATTTAGCTACAAATTTAGTCTATTTTAAAAAATTTTCTTTTACAAAATTAAAAAAAAATAAGTTGGTGGCAGCTTCGTGTGTGGCTGGTCATCAAAAAGTAGCACCTCACTGGCCTCATTGATTTAGAAGTCCTGAAACATAGGAAAACGATTTTGTTTAGATTTTCTGAAACATTATCTAGACATTATCTAGACATTATCTAAAAGTAGCATAGCGGTTTTTTGATACTCGTAAAATTACCAAAATGGCGGCAACTTAAAAAAAAAGTTAAGTTTTTCATTAAAAAATATTTATTAAAATACTAATATGAAATAGAAATATAAAAATATCAAAAAAAATCCTATGCTACTTTCTAAAGAATATATTTTTACGTAATTTAAAATAAAGAACAGCTTATTTCGTTGTACAGATCATGAGAAAAGCGTTAGGCTAGGTCAAAAAACAGCGTTTTTAGAAAAACGTGTTTAAAGTTTTGACTTATGGTAAGGGAAAACGTTTGATTTCATGTATATAATGGTCGATAAATGAAATGCCTACAATAAGTTTCTATATACAGTCAACAGAATGGATGAGACACAAAAAGAATGTCGCCCCTCCTAATCCGGCCGAACGGGCCTTTCTACCTGCTTAGCGATGACTCTCTTTTTTCCGGTATAACTTCCAAACGAAGTTAGGTACCGAGAAATCGTTTTAGACAGACATTAGGAAGGGTACAAAGATTCGAAAAATGCAATAAAATTTTTTTCGAATTTTTGAAATATTCAGGGTGGGGACATAATGTAATACATACTGAGAAAATCATTTTGGCCAGATGGGCAAGTCATGTAAAATTAGCGTGGCATTCAACGTGTAAAAGCAGAGAAATTGCAAATAGCAACTGCAATCCCTAGATTCTTCCCATGCACTTTTTTTTTCTGAAAAACTAAGAACTGGTGATCTGGTTAGCTAATTCATCCGGAGATTATCCATAACTATCATATGGAGAACATGCATTTTCTAAAAAATCATCATTCAGATGTGCTCTAAGTGGCTGCTCGTTGATTTCCGTTTAAATAAAATCATTGTCCACTCTACTCCTGAAAAGCCAACCATAGTTCTCCAAGACCTCGTTTCATTGCCCCTCTTTATACACAAAAGCATGGAACAGTGCATGGCAGTCCAACATGATTCTTGCTCAAACCATGAAAACTAATTATTTTTCGTTATACCTTTAAAAAAAATGAGTACGTTTGAATCTTCGAAAAATTTCCTTATATTCTGGGTTTGGCTTGAAATAGATTTGATTGATAAGAGATAGAAAATTTATTGTTAAAGTATACAGTTACCTAACGAACGAATACAGTTACCTAAGTTATTATAGTATTAATTATCTCAGTTTTTATTTTTAAAAGGGTCATAATTAAGCATATAATGTGAATGTTCATGCATGATAGTGGAATATATTTGTCGTTTAAGCTATATATTTTTCTTTCTTTAGGTCATTTGGAGTAGTGTTGTGGGAATTGTTGACGAGAGAAATTCCTTATAAAGATGTGGACTCATCGGCAATTATTTGGGGTGTTGGGAACAATAGCCTGCATTTGCCAGTGCCTGACTCCATTCCAGAGGCATTTCGAATACTTCTGAAACAATGCTGGTAATTTCAGAACATTTTATCTCTGCCTTGTATTATTCATTTTTATTTTATACTTGAATGAGTTTCTGATTTTTTTTATAATGATATTTATGTTTCTTGAATCATTTTCAATTTTAGTGGAGACATTTAGTTCAGACACTAATTTGTCAGTGACATTTTAAATGTTAGTACTTTTCGGTTAGCCGGGCCTAAGGAAATTTAACTTCTTCTTTTTATTTTTTTTAATTTTTGCATTGGTTAAATTTTTATTTTATTTAACTATCTTGTTTTATTTAATTTTTTTGTCTTATTTAATTTTTTTGTCTTATTTAATTTTTTTATTTTATTTTATTTAAATATGTTCAAAAAATTAAATACACATTTACTTCCTACATTTTTTGGCTGCTTTTTGCTGGTGCCCAGTTAACCGAAAAAATTAATCAAACTAAGTGTCTTAACACATTTAAATAGTATTTTTATGAACTTCGGACAATAAAAGATTAAAAAAAGATGATGGGAAAAAAATACTGTGAAAAGATTCTGGAAAGAAATGAATAGCTGAATGAAGGAAGAACATAAGTGTCAATTGATTTCTGATATTATTTACTATTTTCTAACATCAAGCTATTTAAAATTAAGACATATTTATGCATCCTTAATATAAGCTTTCAATTAAACTAATTTGTATAAACTTTCGGCATAAAATTATTATAAAATCCTTTGCTGTTATAAAATCCTTTATTGATCATTATTAATAGCTATAAAATTCTTTATTGCAAGAATTATTTATGGAATTGATTACTATTTAGAAACATACTTAGTAATACATTTTTGATAATTTTGCAGTGTGCACTATTAAGGCCACAGTCACTGTTGTAACTTTCGAACAGCAGCAGCACTACCGTGCAATTGAAAAAACAATATAAGTGCTACACGATAGATTTTGAGAAAAGTTGTGTGACAACTATTTTCTTTCCATTGCTAATCCTATGAACGGTAATGAAAGTTCAAAAAAACTGATTAAAAGAAATTATTTAAAAAACATTTTTTTATCAATATGTAGCTTATTATATTTCAAATATATAAAAAGAACTCTTTTTTTTTCTTTCCCGCCTACGTTGATTCTTTTTTATTCCATGGTAGAATTATACTGCTGTGCAATTGAATACCCAAGGTAAGCGACAAAAAAATATTTAAATTGAGATTTTAATATATTTGACATTATTGTATAAGCTACAAATTGCAAAAACAAGAAGAAAACATTTTTTTTCTTCTCAAAAATAAATTTTTTTTGAAATCAGTTTTCTGAAATTCCATTTTAGTTATCGTAGCGTTAGCAATAGAAAGAAAATAGTTTTCAATCTACTTTTCTTGAAGCACTTACGTTGTTTTTTCAATCGCACGGCTGTTTAGTTATAACAGTGATGCCTATTAGTAGTAAAGTGCCTATGTGGTACAAGATGAGTATGCTTTCAGCGCTACCTGTTTAAAAACTGCAGAGTTAGCGGCTCTTTCTGGAAATTGGTACAAAATGTGGGATAAAGTTAGATGCAAAATTGTAGAACGTCAACGATTTAGTTCAAATAGACGTCTAAGGGAAAAAAACTGTAAATTTGTACGGTTGGAATTTTTTACATTGCAATGTAACGAAACGATCCTTAGAAGATAAAAATCGTTGGTGCCGTTCCTTCCGTTTCGATTTTTTTCTTTTCGATTTTTACTTTTAATTTCTTCGCTTAAATATCATTACTTTCAATCTATTTTGAAATATCTAGCAATGACTGATTGTTTTTCTTTTCTGAAAACTATTCCGTCAGAAATTCTGTTAGAAAATTTGGAAATAAAATTCTTTCTCCACCCTTTGGGACAGATGAAACACAGGTGTAACTTTTGCATGTATTTTTTTTCTAATGCTCTAATTGCAAGTAAAAATATATTTTGGTGTTTTTTAATTATAAAAAACAGTCTATTAAGAGCTAAAAAAATCTGTTATATATATATATGTCATTTGTACTAAATATAAAATCCAACGAAAGTAATTTCACATTTTTCCACTCATATTCACAAATATAGCAATACTTGATTTTGTAAATTAAAGAAATTTGGAAGTGATGTTTGCTGTTTGGAAGTGAGTTGTGTATGTTAGGTTTTACCTTTTAACGCAGAAAAGGAGATCTGTATCTCATACTGTATTTCATAACCATAAATTATTAAAATGCTAAATATAATATCTTTCAATTAATTTGATCTAAATTAATTCCAAGTAATGAATAAAAGTGAAAGAAAATACGATTAATGCGTCAAAGGATTAACAAGTTGAGGCCCAAGCGTATTTTTAAGGAAATCCCCACCTGGGTGCGTGCGCTACTCTGAAGCTTTTATATTGTAGTATAAGTAACTAGTTTAATCACAAGTTACTTTTACAACTACTTTACTAGTTTTTGAGGTAAAAGTAACAAAATCACTATTAACTGGTTGAAATAACTAAAAATTTGATTTGTAAAAAATAAAAAGCGAATTTTAAATAAATTTTCAGTAATTATTTAAAGGAAATATAAATTTCTTTTGTTTTATATATTTTACACTGACAAGGGACAGACGCGGCTTAAACAGAAGTCTAGTGTCAGTCACCGGTGACGGTGGCTGCTTAAACGGACAACACTCAACATATTAGCAATAATTTCGAGATGGCTATGGTGTTACAGCGTTCGTATTCCAATGAGGTGCACCTGGTTTGAAACCCAGCGATCGTTGATTGATACGTATTCCGCATTCGGATTTCATTGACCACAGTGCTAATGTAAAATGTCTTCAGTGGTAGACGGATCATGATTTAGAGTCCCCTTGCCGTAAGGCTAACCGTGAAAAATTTTCGTGGTTTTCCTTTCCATGTAACGCAAATGCATGTTAGTTCAATTAAAAAGTCCTACACGAAGGTAAATTTCTCCTAATACTGATCCAAGAGTTCCCTTATCTTCTAGATTGGGTTCAAAATTACAAGTCTACAGAGTTGAATATCTATATCTATACATAATAATAAAAGCGGCTGTGTGTGTGTGTGTGTGTGTGTGTCTGTAATCACAATATATCGTCCCAGAAGCCTCGCCCAGGCACGAAACTCGGCACATAATTGTGTTTTGACATAATGAAGAAGTATTTTTTTTCTTTTTCAAAAATTTGGATTAGTTATTTAGTTATCAGTCATTTTGTAAGTCTATGCTTTTCGTCTGCTTTTTCGTCTTCAAAGAGCCATATTCAAAAAACTATTAAAAAATGCATATACTTTTCCCCACTCTTATAAATGTATGCTAATGCGAACCTTACAATTGAAATATTAATTTTCGACAACTTAAACCAATAATATACGAAGGAATTAATAATTTAATTGTAAAGTTCGCATTAGTTTACATTTATTAATGTGGAGAAAAGTTTAACTTTTGTATTAAAAATGTGGCAACATATTCGATACGTAAATAGAACGCTTCGCTTTGATATATTTGTCGCTGTTCATAATTGTTATAATAAGTTTTTCTTCTTCTTTCCACGCTCTATTTTTTTTCTTAAGCGAAGACGATAATTTTTGTAGCGATATTGTAGTACTTTGTACAACTAAAAATTCTTTTCACAACACTTTAAAAATATTTACCTTATTTTCTTTATATATACAGAGAACAGTCGGCAAAGAATTCGATTAGGTTGAAAAAAATTTCGCTAAAAAGGAACGAATTCCAAAAGAAAAAATAAACAACTTAAAGAATAAAAATGCTGATGCCAGCCAATTTTTTGAAAGTTAACTTAGAAATAACAAACCAAACGATGTTAAATAACAAACCAAACGATGTTAACAAAATGACGTAGAAAGCGCAACTAGATCAAAATTATACAAGCACAACTAGATCAAATTATAATACCTGAGTGCTTGACGTAACAGATATAGAAATAGAATTTGATACCATAAAAAATTATATAGAAATAAAAATTGATACCATAAAAAATTTATTCGTTTTCGTGTTCTTTTCATGTATTTGGCATTTTAGTTTTTTTTTTTTCTTAAGCGTTGTAGCTATATAATTTCAAACATCCTCAAGAGCTATAACACATCTGCAGCAGAACTGGATATGAAGACAAAATTGCAGGACAGGAACACTTTAATTGTCCACTAATCTTCAGATTTCCTGCTATGTTTTAAAAAACTTTATTTGTGAAAACCTTCAGCGTGGCGGACAGCTGGCCGCCTTAGGCGGCTAGTTAGTAATAAATTCAAAAAATAGGGTCAACGATGCTCATAAAATTATATAATTATAGAAAGTGTCTAATTCTAATTGATAGATCATGCTCAACAAGTTCATAATTACTCTTTCTTCATATCTCGCACGAGATAGTAACGCTATCTTGTACCTTTTTGTGAAATGCTAGAAACATTAACTCAGCAGTTTTCCACCAGAAGCTGTCTCCTTTTGTAGCGTTTAAACTACTGAACTATACCTAGACACAACTGTAATAGCTGAAGTTAAGATGATGGTTACAATCTTTAATGGGCACCTATTATATTTACTTGAATTATAAACCAATAACACGTCGTTCTTTATTTATAAAGGAGTTCTAAGCCAAGAAATAGACCTTCTTTTCATCATATACTCCTCTATCTGAGTACTGCAGCCCAAGAACTTGTTGGAGTCTCAAAGGAGAAATTCATACAAAATCAAGTATGTATTAAGATCTTATTATAATTGCATGCTTCTCTTCATAAAGATAATAATAATTATTATATTTTAATGGAATTGTTTTTGCAATAATAGACCTTTATAATTCATACAATAATGATAGAGGTACGAAAGTCATTAATTCCAACATATATAGAGCACATAGATCCAGTACCATGTAACAGAAGTCACAAATGTACAGTGCATAAAAAGCTTTTTCTGTGGTAATTAAAGCTTTTTCTTTGGTAATTATCAGCCATGTTTTATTCACTAGGCAAAATGGCGCAGCGAAATCGATGAGTACATGCAAAACTTTCAAGACAAAGAAAGCAGAGTGCCTTTAGTGGAGGAAGATTTAGTGAAACAAAGACGTGAGGAACTTCGCCACGCTCAAGACATTCGTGAACATTATGAACGAAAACTTGAAAGAGCAAACAATCTTTACATGGAATTAGCAACTTGTTTACTACAATTGGAACAACGAGAAAAAGAATTAGTGCAGTAAGTTCGTTTTATGTGTATTTATTATAAATTGTATGTGTCATTACTGACTTACAGGGCCCGTTTTATCACGTCTGCTTGTATTGTTTCCGTTATTCCAAATGTGCACTGTCCCGCAGTGAACTGTTCGTTAAGACACGGCTCCCAGCAGATCACCGAAGTCAAGCATCACTGGCTACGATCAGTGTGCGGGTGGGTGACCACTTGGATCAGTCTGCGTAGGGACCGAGGGTGTGCTGTATTGGTCATTGTTAAACTGTGCTACCGTAAAGTGCTCGACTTCGCGCACAGGTCGTCGGGCTACCGAAGCGGGGGGTGCCATCCCCTCCGCAGAGGATCAAAATTGTGATGGCATGTCTTCGGATCATTCTCCGGGATGTTTCCCAGACCGTCGCCGATAGCCCATTGTGCAGATCTAGTGCGACGTAAATTAACAACAACAAATGTGCACTTTCAAACGACGCACGTTGGGTTTTCTCTCAATATAGTGATGCCTTAGTTGATGTCAATTCACTTACCTGTCCACTGGAAATCCATCTATGATCAATCAGTTACAGATGCAACCAATAGGAATATGTTTCTATTGGGTTACAAATATGAATCATCCAATAGGAATAGTGCAAACGGAAATTTATTAAATGATAGTGAAACAATGATTTAGATCCGGCTCTGACATAATCGTTTTCTTGGTGTTTTTATATTGAAAATGAGATTTCTGACATTGAAATGACAATTTCTTTTGTGATAGTTAAATATTATACATAACTAATCCGTAGCAAATCCATTTTTAATTTTTCTATTTCTAGATATTTTAGGCGTTGATGTTCTTTAAATACTTCCTTATCATGTTATCATGCTGAAGACAAATTATCACAATGAATATTATAAATGAATATTCGCAAATGAATATTTGTTTATAATAAATGATTACTAATGGTTATAATTAAAAATATTTACTGTAACAAATGAATATTTGCTTATTGTTATAAATAATAATTTAATCACAAACTAATATTTGTTTTGCATAAGCGTTTGTAACCGAAATATAATTCTCACTGTTGCAAACAAATGTTTACTAATTGACAAATAAATATTTACTCATGATTAAAAAAGAATATTAACAGGCGAATGAATATTTGCTAATAATTTTTGCTCACAATTAAAAAATGTTGGTTTCATTTTAACGTTAATTTTATGACAAATTTCACTAAATTAGTAAATTCCGAAGAAATCTTTGACAATTTTTAAATCAGTTATCAGATTAATTTTTTAAAAAAAATTTTAATATATTTGTACGAGAACTAACATCGATTAGAACTATTTTAACAACGAACATTTGTTATCACAAATAAGACAAAACATTATAGCTGCATTAAACTATTAATATGAAAAGGGAAGAGTCATTCTTCGCATTAGTAGTCCGAAAAAACACCATAAATGGCGCAGAGGAGGAAAAAAATAAGAAAGATGTCACAAAGTTCCGACAACTAAGGGATCAGAAATCTCATAAACCGCTATCCGTGCGAAGGCCTTCTCTCTTCTAGTAGATGTTAATTCTACTGGCTCCTTTTGGGATAGAAAACCGAAATATCGCCACTGTGTGGATTCAAAGTAGCGTGATACAAGCGCACCAAGCGGAAAATAATGCATCATATTTTTTTTAAAACTAAATTAACAATATCTATTCATGAGTTTTGTTTTAAAATGTGTCTTTTATATTCTGCAGGCGTGAAGAAACTTTTCAAGAATTTTCAAAAGATGGGCAAATTGCTAAGCGAAATATTGTTAGACCTTTGCTTCGAGCTCACCAAAGACTAACTAAGAAGAGATCATTGAAAAGTTCCACTTCTTTGAAAAGGTTCGATTATCATTAAACATTTTTCTTTGTACTTTTTCGTTGTTTAAGTTGTTCCAGACGATAGCTAGTTTTTTGTTCAAAGTTATATTCTAAGTTATTTCAGATTGAAATTTTACGGTAAATTATTGAACAGAGGTAATTTAAAATTCCAAGTTAAGTACTGTTTTTATTATTATTATTATTGTTATTTAAGGGGAGTCGGTAGAGCATATATCAATAATAATAAAACTTATCCTTATTCGATGTACCTTTTCTCAGCATCTAAACAAGATATTGCTTCACTTTTTTCTCAGAATACTTATATGTACATGTTTACACTGTGGTAATTGCTGTTTTTTAAAAAAATTATGAACTGAGAACTTTTAAATTTCTTAAAAGTTTCATCGTTTTTTTCATCTTTCAGCACTCAAAAAGCATTCCCATTAACTCTAAAACATCATCACAGCATACAACTGATATATTCTTAAATATCCCCCCAAAATTTCATACCGATATCATAAGTAGTTTCTTAGAAAAAGTACGCAGAAAAAAGGTCAGTTTTAGCATTATCGGTCGAGCATAGACCAATAATGATAAAACTGACCTTATTCGATGTACCTTTTCTCAGCATCTAAACAAGATATTGCTTCAGTTTTTTTCCCTCAAAATATTTATATGTACATGTTTACACTGTGGTAACTGTTGTTTTTTTAAAAAAATTATGAACTGAGAACTTTTAAATTTTTTAAAAAGGTTCTTCGTTTTTTTCATCTTTCAGCACTCAAAAAGCATTCCCATTAACTCTAAAACATCATCACAGCATAAAACTGATATATTCTTAAATATCCCCCCAAAATTTCATAGCGATATCATCAGTAGTTTCTTAGAAAAAGTACGCAGGAAAAAGGTCAGTTTTAGCATTATTGATATATACCGTAACGACTCCCCGACCGTCAACTATATAAGGATGTTTGATATTGGTGAACCAACAACCTTACTCATTTAATGATGGGACTTATTTATTTACCATTACTTGACTCCATTACCATTCCGTTATTGATAGCAAACCTATCAAGTTAGGTTTGCTATCAATAACGGAACTTTATCCTTTATTTCTTCAAGCCATGAACTCCTCTGACGATCCCAAAACCCTTAAAGTCTTGGACCGCCGACGACTTCTTCGAGGCCTTGAGTCACACATTGTCCTTCAGTGGATATCCTCCCACTGTTGTTGTGGGAAACGAGAGTGCAGATCGTTTGGCCAAGAAGAGCCCCTCAATTATTGAAATTCCTTCCAGCGCAATACCATTTTGTCCCATCAAGAAAATGGTGACAAATAGCATAAAAGACCATTCCCTCGTAGACATGTCCAAAAGAGTGTCCGATAAACCTCGGAGGGATTTAAACCCAAAATCCTATATTGGGCCAAGGCGTAGAGCTGTTGCAGAATTCCGCCTGGCCACTGGACACGACTGTCTTCTTAAACATCTCAGAAGAATTAACATTGCTCCTTCTCCCATCTGCACACTTTGTAACCTTGGGGAGGAAATGGATGCCGCCCATATTATGCACTGTCCTGCTTTGCGCAGGCCTTTTCCAGCTGAGCGATCTTGGGAAGCCCGAGACCTTTTGAATTATTAGACTCAAGTTACTGCATTATGTTTACCACCTTTTATTGTATTTTACTTTTGTTAGTGTGCTGTAACTACTGTCCAATAAATTTGACATTGGAAATGAAAAAAAATAAATAATAGAATAAGTTACAATAAACCATTTCACATTGAATAATGGTGTATTCTTCGTCTACTGCTGACAACATTTCGTACTTAATATTTTTTAACCCAAAATAGTATTTACATAACAATTATATTTCACAAATATCAATTTATTTATACTGTAGAACTTAAGTGCAACTTGAAATTAAAACTGTTTTTTTTCTTTCTTCTAGTCCTGATGACTTGACGAATTCAGATGTACCTCAAGCAAAGAGACCCGCTCCCCAGCTCTATGTATCCGAATCGGTTGGACATTTTCCAGGGCAGGCAGCGGTATACGTGTCCGAAATCCCACCTAAAGAAGAATTCGAAGTACACTGCGACGAAACCACACCTAACTCTTATTCCCACCAGAAAAACAAAAGTTCCTCTAAAACAACGCAACCTCCTTACAGGTCTGCCGTTGTGTTCAATATGAGTCAGCAAAACACCGACCAAGACGTTCCGACAAACTTTCGCAATAAATCAAACAACATAGAAATCATTCGTAATAGACTGTCCAGAGACCAAAAACCTAACAATTGGGACTTCTTTGATTCGGATGAAAACATTCCACCCCCTAAAGTTCCAAACTGGCATTGGAACCAGGGTTACGAAAATTCGAAGCAAATGAACACTGACCAGAAGAATATAAGGTATACAGAAAGAGTGGGGTACCAAATAGACGATGCGTCGAATGGTAATAGACCAGTAATAAATCCAGCACGCCATGCTCTGGATTTGTTAGATGTGGGTGTTCCTTACGAATATTGTGTTGGAGGATCGTTGGAAAGTTTGAAACATCCCAGAAAACTACATTTTCCAAGAATCATTCCTGGTGTGCCTATGAGAACTGTGACTGGTAGCTACAATGATATTTATAGAGTTCAGGTAATGTTACAACGCAAATAAATATATTTTTAGCGTGTGTTTAATAATTAGAAGTGTAAAAAAAAAATGAAACTTTTCATTTACTGCTATGTTCTACTAATGGCATAAAAGCAATCATTTTTACCAAGGAAAATGAAATAGTAGTATCAAAGAATATGCATAGGGGAAGAGGACTAGCTTTGATAGACATAACGTGAATCGGTTCTCCAATGCTTGGTGCTGTCCCTGCTGAAAGTAAAACATTACAAAAGCTGTTTTAACGATCAGCTGTTTTATCAAATTGAATTGCATTAACTTTCTGATTGGGTCTTGTTCGCTTTAATTCATTTCTCAGACTAATTCAATTTCCATTGCTAATTAATAATTCACGGTGCTTCGTAGTAACGACCCTTAATATTATTTTATACCTCATACGATATTTTTATTAGCATACTTGTTGAAAGTAAAGTTATAAAGAAGAACACAACTTAGGGTTTACAAATGAATATTTTAGCAAGGAGAAAAACCGTAAACGGTATCAAAATTCGAAATATAAAGTACGGAAGAGAGAATTAAAAATATCGAAACCTGTTTGATTGCCAACTTGAAATGCTTTTGCTTAAGTTTCTTTTCAACTCCTCTCTGTTTACTCCGATCGTGAAACAGATTTGTTCTTACTTCCGTCTCCCTAAGTAGTGATTTATTAGATTTTGATAGCTATTTTGTAATGTTTCGCTTCAATATTAATTTGCGTTCTCTAATTTGCATACTTTTTAGAATTCAGCTTTGACAAAAATTCTAAAAATACGGGAGTATCATACCTAACACTATGATAATACAAGTAATCTTGTTCAAACTACTGTACGCATCAAACTACATTTTCAAGCTCTCTAGTAAAAAAATCTCTAGAAAGTAGTAGTTTTCAAGCTCTCTAAAAGTAGAAAAAAAATCGTTCTTTGCTTACAGGGCTGCAAGCTTCATGTAAATGATTCAAAACTTCATGTGGAACGAATATTTGTATCAGCTTTTTCATGGTGAGGCTTTTAAAATAATGGCGAAATTCCAAGCAAATTCTGAAAGTTTTAATGTTTGTCTAACGCTCTAAAATATCTTTCAAAAAGTGTAGTAGTGGGCAGCCCTGTGCTTGACTTTCCAACACATATTATTTTGAAATTACAAGTTAAGTACTACACTCCCTTAACATGTTGAGGCTTTTAAAATAATGGCAAAATTACAAACAAATTCTGAAAGTTTTAATGTTTGTCTAACGCTCTAAAATATTTTTCAAAAAGTGTAGTAGTTGGCAGCCCTGTGCTTGACTTTCCAACACATATTATTTTGAAATTACAAGTTAAGTACTACACTCCCTTAACATGTTGAGGCTTCTAAAATAACGGCAAAATTACAAACAAATTCTGAAAGTTTTAATTTTTGTCTAACGCTCTAAAATATCTTTCAAAAAGTGTAGTAGTGGGCAGCCCTGTGCTTGACTTTCCAACACATATTATTTTGAAATTACAAGTTAAGTACTACACTCCCTTAACATGTTGAGGCTTCTAAAATAACGGCAAAATTACAAACAAATTCTGAAAGTTTTAATTTTTGTCTAACGCTCTAAAATATCTTTCAAAAAGTGTAGTAGCGGGCAGCCCTGTGCTTTACTTTCCAACACATATTATTTTGAAATTACAAGTTAAGTACTACACTCCCTTAACATGTTGAGGCTTTTAAAATAATGGCAAAATTACAAACAAATTCTGAAAGTTTTAATTTTTGTTTAACGCTCTAAAATATTTTTCAAAAAGTGTAGTAGTTGGCAGCCCTGTGCTTGACTTTCCAACACATATTATTTTGAAATTACAAGTTAAGTACTACACTCCCTTAACATGTTGAGGCTTCTAAAATAACGGCAAAATTACAAACATATTCTGAAAGTTTTAATGTTTGTTTAACGCTCTAAAATATCTTTCAAAAAGTGTAGTAGTGGGCAGCCCTGTGCTTGACTTTCCAACACATATTATTTTGAAATTACAAGTTAAGTACTACACTCCCTTAACATGTTGAGGCTTCTAAAATAATGGCAAAATTACAAACAAATTCTGAAAGTTTTAATGTTTGTTTAACGCTCTAAAATATTTTTCAAAAAGTGTAGTAGTTGGCAGCCCTGTGCTTGACTTTCCAACACATATTATTTTGATATTACAAGTTAAGTACTACACTCCCTTAACATGTTGAGGCTTCTAAAATAACGGCAAAATTACAAACAAATTCTGAAAGTTTTAATTTTTGTCTAATGCTCTAAAATATCTTTCAAAAAGTGTAGTAGTGGGCAGCCCTGTGCTTGACTTTCCAACACATATTATTTTGAAATTACAAGTTAAGTACTACACTCCCTTAACATGTTGAGGCTTCTAAAATAATGGCAAAATTACAAACAAATTCTGAAAGTTTTAATGTTTGTTTAACGCTCTAAAATATTTTTCAAAAAGTGTAGTAGTTGGCAGCCCTGTGCTTGACTTTCCAACACATATTATTTTGAAATTACAAGTTAAGTACTACACTCCCTTAACATGTTGAGGCTTCTAAAATAACGGCAAAATTACAAACAAATTCTGAAAGTTTTAATGTTTGTCTAACGCTGTAAAATATCTTTCAAAAAGTGTAGTAGTGGGCAGCCCTGTGCTTGACTTTCCAACACATATTATTTTGAAATTACAAGTTAAGTACTACACTCCCTTAACATGTTGAGGCTTCTAAAATAACGGCAAAATTACAAACAAATTCTGAAAGTTTTAATTTTTGTCTAACGCTCTAAAATATCTTTCAAAAAGTGTAGTAGTGGGTAGCCCTGTGCTTGACTTTCCAACACATATTATTTTGAAATTACAAGTTAAGTACTACACTCCCTTAACATGTTGAGGCTTCTAAAATAATGGCAAAATTACAAACAAATTCTGAAAGTTTTAATGTTTGTTTAACGCTCTAAAATATTTTTCAAAAAGTGTAGTAGTTGGCAGCCCTGTGCTTGACTTTCCAACACATATTATTTTGAAATTACAAGTACTACACTCCCTTAACATGTTGAGGCTTCTAAAATAACGGCAAAATTACAAACAAATTCTGAAAGTTTTAATTTTTGTCTAACGCTCTAAAATATCTTTCAAAAAGTGTAGTAGTGGGCAGCCCTGTGCTTGACTTTCCAACACATATTATTTTGAAATTACAAGTTAAGTACTACACTCCCTTAACATGTTGAGGCTTCTAAAATAACGGCAAAATTACAAACAAATTCTGAAAGTTTTAATGTTTGTCTAACGCTCTAAAATATCTTTCAAAAAGTGTAGTAGTGGGCAGCCCTGTGCTTGACTTTCCAGCACATATTATTTTAAAATTACAAGTTAAGTACTACACTCCCTTAACATGTTGAGGCTTTTAAAATAATGGCAAAATTACAAACAAATTCTGAAAGTTTTAATGTTTGTTTAACGCTCTAAAATATTTTTCAAAAAGTGTAGTAGTTGGCAGCCCTGTGCTTGACTTTCCAACACATATTATTTTGAAATTACAAGTTAAGTACTACACTCCCTTAACATGTTGAGGCTTCTAAAATAATGGCAAAATTACAAACAAATTCTGAAAGTTTTAATGTTTGTTTAACGCTCTAAAATATTTTTCAAAAAGTGTAGTAGTGGGCAGCCCTGTGCTTGACTTTCCAACACATATTATTTTGAAATTACAAGTTAAGTACTACACTCCCTTAACATGTTGAGGCTTCTAAAATAATGGCAAAATTACAAACAAATTCTGAAAGTTTTAATTTTTGTCTAACGCTCTAAAATATCTTTCAAAACGTGTAGTAGTTGGCAGCCCTGTGCTTGACTTTCCAACACATATTATTTTGAAATTACAAGTTAAGTACTACACTCCCTTAACATGTTGAGGCTTCTAAAATAATGGCAAAATTACAAACAAATTCTGAAAGTTTTAATTTTTGTCTAACGCTCTAAAATATCTTTCAAAAAGTGTAGTAGTTGGCAGCCCTGTGCTTGACTTTCCAACACATATTATTTTGAAATTACAAGTTAAGTACTACACTCCCTTACCAACCTCATTATTTGACCAAGAAAGTTAAGGCTCCAAAATTTCGAGAACAACACCATGATGATGACAATGCTGTCAGTATTGTGCACCAACCACCTTTATTTCCCAGTAAGCTGTTACCCATCGATCTGAAAATGGTTCTGCTTTTAACTGCCGCAGAAGAGTAAACCCCTTAAATACTGCAGAAAGACTTTTTAAATCATAGTTTGTTTGTTTTTCTAAATTGACCTGATCAGCAGAAATACGTAATATACACAATCCCGCGAATATCATTCACGTAAAATTTTGTCATTCACAAAAAATTTTATATTGCTCATTATATATTTAAAAAAAGGAACTGGAATATCCTGGTTAATAGGACGTTGGGTTCGTGTTCGTGATAACGTGAGTTCGAATCCCGCGAGACGAAAAATCCCCGTGTATTAAATGATGATGCTCATTAAATCTGTCAGGGTCTCAAAGTCCTCCATGTTCCCTTAACAAATTAATACCTCTGTGGATACTGAATTGAAGATTGATCCTTCCTCTAGTTCAGGTCAAAATTACGATTTGTGTGTGAATTAATGGAATATGAGTGTGTCCTCCATTTAAAACGGGCTGTGACGTGTGTGGGGGCTGAATTCATATTCTGGGTCACAGATGGCGCCACTGAGAAAGCAAGAAACACACCCTCTGGCTTAAAAATTCGCTTGATTTCAAGAGGCTTGCTGGTAGTAGCATACAAGTAGCATACGTAACAACATTTAAAAAAGTAACACTTGAAATCGTATTGGAAACTCAGACATCGTAAATTGAATGGACGGTTATGATTTTTGAATAAATCTTTAGTAAATGTTTGCACTGAAATGCTTCCGAGAGACTTTTATTTTAGATATGCAAAGAAAGCCAAGTATAAGGTAAAATAATGTAGTTTTATACCGTCAAAAAACTGCTAAATGTTAAGAAATATATGCCAGTATGTGTAATGAAAGTTTTTCATTTAAAAAAAAGTTGGTAAAAAATTTGTGATTTTCGAACAAGTTTTGTCAAAATTAGATCGGCGAAAGAGTTGAAATTAGTTTCCAGAATTAATGAATAGCTTGCAAAACGTTTTTTAATTGAAATTTTATATTCGCAGAAAATTTTTCATTTTAATTAAGTCTACTAATAAGATTTAACAAATATTTTTAAACCTATCATAATACATTGCTACTTTATCGCAATATATTATTTATACAACTTCATTATCTTCATTACGACAATAATTTTTTTTGAATGTTGATTTAAAAAGATGATTAGAAAACATTGCATAAACAAGCGCATATTGCTTTTTCAGGAGCTTGAAAGAGAGCTTTCTCTCCAAAATCGAGCAACGCAAGATAACGATGGGAATATTTTGAAGAAAAGATGGTATGATAGATTGCTGCTCTTATTTTTTTTTTAAAAAATCTTTGTAAAATCTCCGTTTTTATTCAGTTGGCACAACTCTTTTTTTTTAGGTATGATTCGGCTATTTCACCTGAAAATAGTGAGCAAATCGAATATGAATGTGATTACGCTCCTCCACCCGAAGTGCTTTCTGGTGTATCTGGCATGAAACTGTGCGATTCGCTGACACCTCAAGTGCACCGACATTTACGCAGGCACACCATGGTAGATCCTTCAACGGTCATCTACAGAAATCACGAAGAACTGGACCTGAATAGAATCAATAGAGTAAGTCTCTTAAATATTACACGAAATGACATTAAAATGATTTACGAAGTATATTTGGATATTCTCTAACCTCTCGAATTTAATGCATATTCACAAAAAAATAAATTGTATTATATGAATCCAAATTCACTGAATTTCTGTTATGTAAGCATAAAAGTGTCTAAACCTAAAAAGAGTAACGACAAGCAACTTTAAGATTGTTCAGATGCCGTCGTGATTGCTGTATGCCGTACATTGAATAGATGTCTCAAATTTATGCAATATCCCCATCCTCCACACTTCTTCCCACTCCGTTACCATGGTTACGGCAAATTTTGCCTTTCTCCCTTCTTAAGTCAATTTCAACCTGTATATTTCATTTCTTGTGTATTTAAACTTAAGTATATCTCATTTGAAATGTTCTGCCATGGGTAAAAAGTAAGATTTGTCGAAACGATGGTAACGGAGAGAGGGAAAGTGTAGAGAGTGCGGAAGTAGCGCAACCTTGAGACGTCAATTCTATTTACAAACAGCATGGAGCTGCGAAGAGAATAAAAGAAAATAGTGAAACCAATTACTACACTTGGCGAACTAATTTTTTTATAACCGTCGTTGAACAGCCGATCCAATTTTATGGGTTTACGACTACTTCTGTTCATGTCCGTAGCCTTGTAATTTTGAACCCAATCCAGAAGACAAGGGAACTCCTGGATCGAGTATTGAGAGAAATTTACCTTCGTGGAGGACTTTTTGATGGAGCTAGCCCGCATTTGCGTTACATGGTGAGGAAAACCACGAGGACCTTCCACTGTTAGCCTGACGGCAAGCGGACTCTAATCCATGATCCATCTACCACTGAGGATATTTTACCTCAGCACTGTGGTCGGTGCAAGCCGGATGCGGAATTCGTATCGAACCCGGTTCGCCTCTTTGAAAGACAAACGCTCTTTCCCCTGAGCTACTATTTTCTATATATGATAGAACTATTTCTAAAATCTCACTTTTTTGCAACAAATTTAATGGTATCGATATATATGCTTCATTTTTAGACCATACAAGGGTCATGCTAGGTGTTGCTAGTGAACCTTAATTAATTGTGATAATAGGTACTATTCGCTTGAATTAAAATGAAACAACCGGTGTATATAGTGCTTTTGTACGGGCTGTTACATATTGAATTTTATGGAAATAAAATATACTAGTGAAGGCTATCATTACTTTAGTGTGGAAAACCAATTTGCAATGAAGCTGCTGTTTTCCAACTTCTCTATGTTTTCCTCTCCAGTTACTCGGCAAATATCTATCCTGTATGCCAGTTTCTGCCTCACTCTTGATAAAATATTCATGGTTGATGATTGAAGCGCTTCCGTTGTCAGCTGTTTCAGTTACTGGAACAATAAATACTTTCTCAAAGTAAAAAAAGACGATCTCGACAGGAGAAAAAAACTGTGGCTTAACGTCTATGATACCTCGTCCAATTTAATGAACATTCGTTACTCATGGAATAAGAGTGCAACATATTGATGCAGTATGAAATTGAAACCACTTTCTCTAACTGAAGGAACGATCATTCTGGTAATGGCATAGAAGGAAAATATATCAAAAACACGTCTGAAGCAGAACACGTTCACCTTTAAGGAACAACGCTAATATTCCATACACTATGTGGATTTTTCATGATCTAAAATCGGAAATATGGTGATTGACTTTGCCAGTAACGTGATAAGTGGTTTCATCCATAAACACAGCTCAGCTCGCTAAACCATCCAGCTCCAGCTTTTTTTGGAAGTTCTTACAGAAAGCTATATGCAATCGTCTGCCTGAAGATTTTATCGCCTGCATCATCTGAAATCTAACACACAATGGAGTATATAACACACGACAAACAGTTGTTGAAAACGCGTTCAGAACTTGCACAACGCGTTTTGTGGAATTTGGTAAAAGCGTTTTATATTGGTATTGGCTGCTGTTAACCCTGGGCTGATTTTTTTTTCTAAGCTAAGTAGCATATATCCTGAAACTGCTTCCTCCACATCCACCTTTCGAAGTTGTTGTCTCTCCTGTTTCATCAATGGGTCAGTTCCCCAACACGGAGCTTTTGGAATCCGCTCCAAACTGTTCCTTCCGTTGTCGTTCGAAAACAAGTTGAAAAGTATAAACGGTTTTCACTTTAAAAGAGGAGAGAAGAAACACTTTTTAATATAAATAAATGATTTTTCTGCAGAATTCTAATGTTTTGGTAACAAACTTCTCATTTTATTATAAAAAACATTTTCCAACGCTGCACAGACAGGATTTTTTATCACTTTTTCATCAAAATTTATATAAAATATATGTTTAGAAATTGAGAATTTGATTGATGCATTTAAAGTAGAACAATCAAACCACAATCAGCACGGATGTTCCCTTAAGTTTGTAAATATTGTGAATTGCATTTTATTAATCTTTAAGATTTTAACTATATTATTGTAGTTTACGTTTCTGAAGAAATATTTAAAATACTGATTCCTGTGAAAATTATGAATATCAAAAAATCAACCGTTAAACGATTAACAAACGTTAACCATCAAACTATAAACTTCTCAAAAGTTGAAGAAATTTTGAGCGAGCTCCAAAAGCTCCTTGTCATGGAAGCACACCCATTGGGGCTATTTTGATAAACAATGTCACTCAGTGATTTTGTTATAAAAAAATTCTGGCTATTGCCAGTTAAAATTTGCATGATTGTAGTTACAGAATGGGATGCCTGCAAGTGACGTAGCATGGGTATCTTGATCCTGATTGGTTGTTGAAACGTGGCATTTGTTTACGTTAGAAACTGTTCTTTCCTTCCCATTTCGAATAATCCAAGTCTGTCCAGTATCAATTTTCATTAGTGACACATTCTATATTCTTTCACAAAGATTTCATCACTTTCACTATATATTTCTTCCTTAACCCAAAAACAGGCACGAAGCCATGTAAAACATAAAATTATGCATCGAAGTTGCCAAACAAAACAAAAATATATCACAGCTACAATAAAATACCTAAAAAAATAATAAATTTATGTTAAGAAAAAGACATAGACGAGGAGGTATTATATTTTAGCAAATTTACTGTGCGATACGGTGTAGTATTTAATTAACTTCACGTTAGTAAATATTCTGAATTATGTGGATATACTTAGCTCGGCTTTTATTAGCCATCTTGTTTATAAACGATGAAATGGCGCTGAGATCGAAAGTCACGTATCTGTGTATCAGTGATTGTCTTCTTCTCGAGTTTCTCGTACCCAACTAGTTTTTTTGGCTACATTAAATTACAAAATTTGTTATCACATTCAATCTGAAGCCCTCTGTATTATTTATTCCAGTTCTTTTTTCACGATTTTATAAAAGCAATGTATACAGCTTCACAATTCCATTTCTTTACATTAAATTACAAAATTTGTTATTACATTCAATCTGAAGCCCTCTGTATTATTTATTCCATAAAATTTTATAAAAACAATGTATACAGCTACACAATTCCAATTCTCTACATTAAATTACAAAATTTGTTATCTCGTTTAATCTGAAACCCTCTATATTATTTATTCCAGTTCTTTTTCACGATTTTATAAAAGTAATGTATACAGCTTCCATTTCTTTACATTAAATTACAAAATTTGTTATCTCATTTAATTTGAAACCCTCTGTATTATTTATTCCAGTTCTTTTTCACGATTTTATAAAAGTAATGTATACAGCTTCCATTTCTTTACATTAAATTACAAAATTTGTTATCTCATTTAATCTGAAACCCTCTGTATTATTTATTCCAGTTCTTTTTCACGATTTTATAAAAGTAATGTATACAGCTTCCATTTCTTTACATTAAATTACAAAATTTGTTATCTCATTTAATCTGAAACCCTCTGTATTATTTATTCCAGTTCTTTTTCACGATTTTATAAAAGTAATGTATACAGCTTCCATTTCTTTACATTAAATTACAAAATTTATTATCACATTTAATCTGAAGCCCTCTGTATTATTTATTCCAGTTCTTTTTTCACGATTTTATAAAAGCAATGTATACAGCTTCACAATTCCATTTCTTTACATTAAATTACGAAATTTGTTATTACATTCAATCTGAAGCCCTCTGTATTATTTATTCCATAAAATTTTATAAAAATAATGTATACAGCTACACAATTCCATTTCTCTACATTAAATTACAAAACTTGTTATCTCGTTTAATCTGAAACCCTCTGTATTATTTATTCCAGTTCTTTTTCACGATTTTATAAAAGTAATGTATACAGCTTCCATTTCTTTACATTAAATTACAAAATTTGTTATCTCATTTAATCTGAAACCCTCTGTATTATTTATTCCAGTTCTTTTTCACGATTTTATAAAAGCAATGTATACAGCTTCCATTTCTTTACATTAAATTACAAAATTTGTTATTACATTCAATCTGAAGCCCTCTGCATTATTTATTCCATGAAATTTTATAAAAACAATACACAATTCCATTTCTTAATATTAAATTACAAAATTTGTTATCTCATTTAATCTGAAACCCTCTGTATTATTTATTCCAGTTCTTTTTCATGATTTTATGAAAGCAATGTGTACAGCTTCCATTTCTTTACATTAAATTACAAAATTTGTTATTACATTCAATCTGAAGTCCTCAATATTATTTATTCCATAAAATTTTATAAAAGCAATGTATACAGCTGCACAATTCCATTTCTTTACATTAAATTACAAAATTTGTTATCACATTCAATCTGAAACCCTGTGTATTATTTATTCCAGTTCTTTTTCACGATTTTATAAAAGCAATGTATACAGCTTCCATTTCTTTACATTAAATTACAAAATTTGTTATTACATTCAATCTGAAGTCCTCTATATTACTTATTCCATAAAATTTTATAAAAGCAATGTATACAGCTGCACAATTCCATTTCTTTACATTAAATTACGAAATTTATTATCACATTCAATCTGAAACCTTCTGTATTATTTATTTCAGTTCTTTTTCACGAGTTCATAAAAGCAATGTATACAGCTTCTATTTCTTTACATAAAATTACAAAATTTGTTATTACATTCGCCGCATCTGAAGCCCTCTGTATTATTTATTAGATAAAATTTTATAAAAACAATGTGTACAGCTACACATCTTTACCTTAAATTACTAAATTTGTTACCTCATTTAATCTGAAACCCTCTGTATTATTTATTCAAGCTCTTTTTCACGATTTTTTAAAAGCAATGTATACAGCTTCCATTTCTTTACATTAAATTATAAAATTTGTTATTACATTCAATCTGAAGCCCTCTGCATTATTTATTCCATAAAATTTTAAAAAACAATGTATACAGCTACACAATTCCATTTCGTAACATTAAATTACAAAATTTGTTATCTCATTTAATCTGAAACCCTCTATATTATTTATTTCAGTTCTTTTTCACGATTTTATAAAAGCAATGTATACAGCTTCCATTTCTTTACATTAAATTACAAAATTTGTTATCTCAGTTAATCTGAAGTCCTCTGTATTATTTATTCCAGTTCTTTTTCACAGTTTTATAAAGCAATGTATACAGCTTCCATTTATTTACATTAAATTACAGAATTTGTTATTACATTCAATCTGAAGTCCTCTATATTTATTCCATAAAATTTTATAAAAGCAATGTATACAGCTGCACAATTCCATTTCTTTACATTAAATTACGAAATTTATTATCACATTCAATCTGAAACCCTCTGTATTATTTATTTCAGTTCTTTTTCACGATTTTATAAAAGCAATGTATACAGCTTTACAATTCCATTTCTTTTCTTTCAGAATTCTTTACCTTCGTCACGTGTCCCAACCAATGAGGATGGAGACTGCGTTCCATTAACCGCTTCCATTTGGTAGTTGACACGCAATGCCATATATACGCTAGAATCAAGTGCAAATATAAACGAGTCCAGTGCCTATGTCAGTTCAAAGTTGATATTATTGGTACTTAATCAAGCATATTTCATGCTCAAATAAGAATGTGTATTTTTTAACTGCTAGCATAAGGACTAATATTATTTATTGTGAACTCTTTGGTCTGTTGTGTGTTCTGCACCAAATTTATTTGTAACTGGTGTTCATGGTTTTTAAAAACGGAAAGACTGAACTCATTTCAGAAATGTTAAAAATGTTGAATGTTTATGTGAAGAGATTTATCGTATTTTTAAAAAGTTGAAGTAGGTGTTCTATGTTTAAATTGCATTCATACCAATACTGTGTGAAATTATTTTTTAAATAGTAGATAATATGGTGAACATTGTTAATTTTTTTAATATGATTCATTCCATTCTAACATTTCCTGCAAATAACGCTGTTGTTTCATTTCTATTATCCTGACAAAAAGTTGTAATTATAATTAGGTATAAAAAATTTATAAGCTTTTAATTAAATTAAGGTATAATTTAATAACAATAATAAAGGTTTTGTTAATGTAATAAATTTTTTATTTAATTAGAAAAATGTTTATGGCGTTTAATCATGATTATATAATATAAGTTTAACTTAATTGTAGCAGAATCAACAAATTATTTTCCATTTTTTTTCTTATAATAGAACTTGTTTAACAGTCTCTTAATTGAAAATTTTTTTTCGTAGATTTTTTTTAATGTCTGCATTAATTATTATTAGTGGTACATTTTTCCTGCTTTTAAAAAGTTTGGTGATGGATTGATTAATTAATTGATAACTCAAAATCTGTAACTCGTTTTGTTAATAATGTTTTATATAAAATACGAGATACAAATGAAATATTTAGAGGCAAAATATGCTAGTTGATATTTTAATGAATTTAAGAACACAAGCTTAAAAATGTATCGAAACACCAGTAAGTTTTTCACTATTCGTTTTTACAATTGAAAAATGCCTTGAAAAATATTTTTGACTTGTACAGTCTAAAAATATGTTCTTAAACCTGAAAAAATGAATGTCACTTAAAATGGTTCTTAAACTTAAAAAGTTAACTTAAATTGTTCTTAAACCTGGAAAAAAAATTTAATTACATCTAGTATATTCTTAAACCTGAACTATGCTTAGCATGATCTGAATGCGAATTACTATATTACTCTTAACTTATTCTATTACCTGAAAAATTTAATGACACTTAATACTGACTTCTTAACCTCGAAAATAAATTGAATGATAATTAACAAGTTCTTTACCCTGAAAAATTAAATTACCCTTAATATGGAATTAAATCCGAAAACTTCAATTACGATTTACATGCTCTTAAAACACAAAATTTGAATTTAACTTTATTCCTAATAAATCTTAAAAATTTAAATGTTAATACTTGTTTTGAAAATATATTTTTACTTCATAACATAATTTTGAGGACACAATAATGTTTGTAAGGAAACACAAGCGATAACAACAGTTTTGTACTTGCTGCAAAAAAATGCATGAAAAACAATATCTAACATATATAGTGCTTTTGGAAACAAGTTTATTTACATCATTCATAAAATTTTTGATCCATCTATTATAAGCTTTGCTACAAACAATGTGATGAATTCATAATATATTGAAAACTGACAATCCTTTTTCACTTCTCAAAACATTAAGCATATAAAATAACTTTTTGAAAGAACATTGAATATGTGCAACAACAAAAGCAATCTTATTTATTAATATTTCCATAGCTTCATAGTTTGCGGGTATCTAATTACATGATGAAAGTTATATATAAAGGCCTTTAAAATACAGACGCATATACAGAGTAATATCTGTTTTTGCCTTAAAGTGTTTTTAAAGTGACAATTATGTTCAGTCTACACGACAAAATAACTTAAAAGGTGTTCCGTAAATACTGACATTTTGAAAAAAACTGGAATAAGATAGAAATGTATAGTTTGCCTCTTCCTGACAAGGAAATCAGTTTTATTCTAGTCCGACTTCAGAATTACATCCAAAGCTTGTCAACAGATGGCTCTGTTGATTAGGGAAATATATAACACAATGTTTCTAAAAATGCAACTTTCATGCAGCAAAAACGTGGAGCTATGTAATAACAAAATGAGCAAAACCCCATGCAAATATTTTCAGTTAGTCAAGTTTAGCATGCCTTAAAAAATTTAACTACAGTTTTTCCAGTCAGTAACGCCATCTTTTGACCAGATTTGTAACTAATTTTAAAATTTAGGGAAACTAAATTATCTCGTTTCCTAATAAGAAAGCATAAAAATTTATATTTCTATAATTACTTAATTGATTCTTCAAATTTTCTATCAGTTTTGGCTCACACAGTTGAAAATGTTGGTCGACTTGATATAAGTGAAATTATTCAGGGTAGACCAGACTTTAAAAAAACAACGCCATTCATTATTTAGAAGACTACACGAAATTCATTTGTAGAAGTGTGCGAAGTTTTAACTTTTTTTTCTTCAAATTTCGTGCTTTGAAATAATGTTTTTATAAAATTGTGTCATTATTTTCCTTAATAAAATAGGTTTATATCTTTTTATTTGCTTAACTAAATATGAAAGTTTTTAAGTCTTATGCACATTTGAATGTCAATCGATTTTCCAACTGAATATTTGTTAATAATTTTATGAAAATAATCCAACGATTTTACTTTCTTGAGCTATTTTTACTTTTATTGTTACTACCAAGATTTTATACCACTAAAAGATTTTTAAATACTGCTTCTCAAAAGCTTTATATTTCAAATATGATGTAATATTTTTTAATTGTAATATCTGATGGATTATTTGATCAACTCAAAAAAAATTTTATAATTCAAAATGATAAATTTGATTTAATATGACGAAGGTTTCGAATGAAATTATGTTCTAAAAAACGTCAAAAAAATTTTTATATCATAATTTAAATGATTTTGAACCATTACAAATTCTTTTAACCATTAATTGGATTATATATAGTTAAGTATCGAAACTTGAATTAATCACATATTCAATATTAAAATATATATTTTTAAATAGAATTAAATAATACCATTTGTTTGTAATAATATTCTCCATCAAAATTTGTTGATTACACCAAAATCTGTTGAATCTGAGCTGAATTTTAAACTTGAATATCAAAAAAGAAAAATTGTTCTGAACAGCTTCAAGTTAATTTTTTGAATTTTATTTTTCCTTGTCGACTATAATGCGTCAAACTGCAGTCATGTGCATTTCAATATAACAGTGTGGAACAAAAAAATTTAAACAATATTATTTCGTGGTTTGTGAATGGATTTTCAAGTTAAGTATTAACTTCTTAAATTTCGATATTACTACGAAAAGAAGAAAATTCTTTTAAAAAAAAACTAATGTTTTTTTTTTATATATATTTATAATTAGATTATTAAAAAACAGGTTTTTATTAAATGAAAGATTGAATATTTCTGATTCGAAAAATGCTTACAACAAATTACTTATTACGATAATTGCTTCTCGTAAAACTGTTCTTGAAAATTACCTGTCTCTGAATCCTTTTAATTGTTTTCTTAATTCTTAGCAAGTTGCCAGCCTCAGGACTAACAGAGTGTGATCGAAGAAGACTTAACGCATTCTTATGGGAGTTTTTATATTTTATTCTTTTACACTTCAGTAGATTTAAAACTGTAAATTCAAAAGCATGATTTTTTTCCCCTTTGAATTTACGCACAATTTGCGGAAAGATTTACTGCAATATGATAAGCTGTAAAAACAACACAGGGTGTTCCGAAACAGTCGCTCATATATTTCTTAAAATCCGTATCAAAAATGAAGAGAGAAAAAGTACGTTTAGTGTCGGTTAAATATATATTAAAGAGCGTAAAAAGCAAACTCACTACCTCGAAGTTTGTCGAATCACAAGTGAAAAAGACGGGGTGAAAACAGGAAACTAGTTTGATTGCCTGATAAAGTTGAAAAGTGATATTAGCAATGGTTTTTTCCTCTCTGTTTCCTTCGGCAATCCAACAGGTTTTGGGGTTCTTATTTCTGCCTCACTTGATAGTGATTCGTTTTGTTTAAATGGAGTCTTTGTTTTTTTCTTCCTTTGAATATTAATTTGAAACCTTGAGTGTGTATATTCTTTTTTGACGTGATTTTCTTCTAGAAAATTTATAACATTGCTGGTCGTTACGGAACACCCTGTATTTATTTGGTATTTAAAGAGTATTATAAATCAATAAAATTCCTTCAAAGCGATGTTTCTTATTTTTATGTGTGTTGTTTGAGTTCGTTTAGCAATAATTTTAAATCTTAAGTACAGTACCTGTTATGAGATCCTTTGATTTTACAAAGAAAAAAATTATATTTATCTGTATAGTTGTTTAAAACACTTTGTGCATGTATTTAACCTTCTTAGAAAATAAAGTTCTGTGTTAGATCCTCTTTTTCTATTTCCTGTTTGTGTTTTAATAACAATAATAACTACAGGACTGACACGGAAACGACAGCATGGATACACCAGATAGTATGTTTGCTTGAAGTTGATAGGACAAATAGTTTAGAAGTTATAAGGGCTTTATATGATGATTTTTTAAAATTTGTGCATATTTACGCATTGAAACTTTATAACTTCTAAGCTATTATGCCTAACAGCAAGGTTTAAGCTTCATTCGATTCATCGTGAAAAAATATGCAGTAAACTTGTCTGACATTTGACAACCTGTCGGATTTGTCTCGCTAGAACAGCAGTCATCAAACGGTGGTCCTCGCACTACTGATGGTGGTCAGCGAAATAATTGTAAACAAACGAGGATTTTTACTTCGCTTGCGTCAGTAAAGTTTCCCATTGATGTGAGGTCACACTGATGTAATATTATTCCTTTTATTACAATTATTAAATGTAATTGCAATTTACTTTTCTTTTTCTTCTAAAAAATTCCGCTAAAAACATACAGTAAGTTCATTTAAAAATTCTGCGATACTGAATAAAATTTTTAGTAAGAATAATTTTTAAAAATTACAAAAACACATCAATTTTGTTTGGGGGAGGGAGATATTTAAAATCCTACTATAATCAATTGGAGAACTTTTTCCATCTTCCAAAAAAAATAATAATAATAAGGCTGTGGCTTATGAGAAAAATATTTTCTGCTTGTTGGTCCGTAGAGATCAAAAGATTGGCAACCGCTGATCTCGATAGCAAAGCCAGATTCGTAAATAGGTACATGTCAAAAACTGTTTTTTGTACACTTACGACCCTTATACTTTCTAAACTATTAGTTCTAACGACATGTTTTGGTTTCATTAAATTCGCCATAGAAATATATGGAAACAATACCTCACTTATCTAGATAGTTTGTAAAGTATGCCCTCTTGGCAAGTTCAGATATCGATATTGGGTATAAACCAAAACTTTTAAAGAAATTTCCCGATTTCTCCTGATTATTTCTGTAATGACCTACTTAGAAACTAGCCTAAATGGGGCACTATCACAGTTAATTAAAAAACTTCTTCTTTGACTCTACAGCCTGTCATTGGCCAAGCAGTCTCAGTTAGTCTTCTCCATCGAGATCTCCCTGTCGCAATGCTTTTCCTCTAACTAACAACTCGAAAATGTTTCAATAATTTTATCAATCTGATACATGGTCGTCTCCCTTTCAAGCAGTTATTTTTTTAATTTTGGAATGTCATTTCTTTTACTTTTTATGACTACTAGGGGTGAGGGTATCTTTCTTACAATTACTTATATTTATATAAGTAATTATAAGAAAACAATTCGTTTAAATACAATTTAATATAATTGTTTATAACAATTGTAAGAAAACAATTGTTATAAACAATTGTAAGAAATAATTGTAAGAAGATACAATTGTTATATTTATATCGACAAAATCTCCCTATCAAGTATTTTATTGCTAGAAACAATGCATTTAAATCATAATAAATAAAATGGAGTTCTTCCGATAGATTCTATAGTTTGCAAAAAAATTTAAAATTCGTTAACTCTGAAACTAATTTGAAAAATGGTCAAAAAATTAAGATTTGTATATTTCTTTATTCTAAGCTAAATTACATTTAAGTTATTTTATTTATTAAACTGAGCCATAAGTTAAAAATTCCCTGATTGGTTAAAAAAATAAATAGCAACTAGCAATCGAAATGGACCACAGATGGTGGAGAGCAGAACACTCTATATATGGCTACACTTCGCATGCTTTCACCATTAGCGTGTGGACAGTCATAGGAGAAAGAAGTACGTTACTTTCTGTCTTGATTCTCAAATAGATTAAAAACTTTCAAGTCAGAAAACTGTATGGAACTCAAAATTTCATGAAACATAGTTCTTAAAGAAAGCGTCTTGGAAATTGTAGAAAATATTTTTGACAATTAAATACAAAAAATGTCATGAAAGGGGAAAATATCGTAGAACATTCCCGTAGAACTGAAAAGAGGAAGGTCTTATTGTCACATGGAACCGGTCTTCTCCCCAGATGACGTATTCAAGTGTTGCAATCGCAGATTCTTTTATTGAAGGGAGGGGACTTAAAGACCACTTCTACTGTCTGCACTTTTTTTCGCTAAGAATGAGAATCAGGGAGTAATCTCACTGCTTGCGATTTGAGTGGATGCATGTACGAGCACTTCGTCTTGCGTCTAGTTTAAAAATAATCGCAAGCATGTCTAGGGCATTTGAATGCAGTGTGAATGGTTCCTGAGAATGGTAAAAAATATTTTATTACCCTAAATGTTTTCTCTCACTCTTTGTTGAATGGATCTTTCTCAACGGTGATTGGAAGTTTGGGAATGACTATTCACTTGAGAAAAATTCGCTCTCATTTACATACGAAAGAATTACAGACATTCACACTGCGTCTGATTGTTGAAGCGCATGCCAATGTTTAGAAACTGCGTATGCGCGAATCACTTTCACGTGCGATCGAATTTGAAAGTCGTAAGCAGTGAGAATGCTCTAGAATCTTGTATTAAACTAAAAAGGTTTCAAGCGAAAATGTTGCGTAATTTTTAGTGGCGCGCGAAGTTTCTTTGGTTCTGGTTTCTAAAGAACTCTTTTATGTTGATAAAATAATTAATATTTTTTTTTATTTAATAGCTTTATGAATGCGCGCTAGTGTAAGTGTTATACTTAATTACAAATAAAAAGCGTCTTTCTATTAAAAAACAAGTGTAAATGCTCGAAGAATGGTAAAAAGAACTAAATGAAGTCAATACTCTAAAATCGAATCAACGTAGGAAGACGAAAAGTATCAATAAAGTAACTTCTGTAATAGAGGACCAATACTAATTATCTCCAAGATCATCATGAGAGCGCTTTGCTTCATAATACAAGTCCCATTTGTAATGTTTATTGCAAATTAACGCCAGAAATCTTATTGGAGAAACCCCTTTACACAAGGTTGGCAAGATTTTGCCGCAGGTGGAAAAAACCATGGTAAATACCGGTAAAAACCGTACTGGCAAAAACAGGTTTTTGCCAAGCAAATTGGCAAAAACCTATATTTTCCAAGATGAGAGGACAAAAACACATTTTTGATACAACATTATTCCTAAAATTGGAATATATACTATAAATATAAATAATTACAAAAAAATTAACAAAATTATTATTCCATAAGTAAATGATAATGTAATAATATCATTCTAGTAGTTTAAAACATTATTGATTGGAAAATTTGTGATTATTCTTTTTTTTTTTTCCAGTGAAATGAGCTTATTTTAAATTAATATAACTATAATTTAAAGCATAAAATATCTATCAATATGTGTAGTTAATTATTGTACAAATAATAATTTTTTATAATAAATAATAATATTATACAAATAATAATATTTATTTATTTGTAAAAAAACATTTATTTTAGGATTCTAAAATGAAAAGAGATCACAAACTTTCAATCTTTTAAAAATTATTACCATTATATTAATTATTAATATGTTAAAAATAATTTTTTCATGTAATGTATCAAAATTATTATTCCTTATGATTGATTTAAATTTGTTTCAAGTATTTTGTAATAATATTTAATCAGCAATTTAGATAATTTGGTTTTTGCCGGTTTTTACCAGGTTTTTGCCACTGTCCTGGCAAAAACCCCTTTTTGCCGGCAAAAACTCCAACCCTGCCTTTACATAAAATTGGGCCAAACGTCAATTAATTCTCGAATAAAGATTTTCAGAAAAAGCCAGGCTTATTATTAAAGAACTCCTACGGTACGGTCCAAACCTTAGTTCAAAATATTCTAAAGGCAATTATTTTCTTTTTGAATATGTTCATAAAAACGAATGTAATTTACAGTAAAACAATTAATGAAGATGCGCAGATGTTTATGTTTAAAATGTTGAAACACCTCTTTGTGTGATGAAATAGATGTGAATGAAATACCCAAATATGTAACTCATTCAATACAACAATATTTCAGACTTTTCATGCCTACTGTAGGAGTTAAACTTTAAAAATAGACATTAGTTAAATTTTCATTTTGTTATATAGCTAAGTTGATTGTTAACTCAAAGCCAAAACATAAATATTTTCTTCTTAAAGGCTTTATCTTAGCTTTGAATATTAACAAAAATGAGCTCTGATTTGTGTGAGCAAGTTTGCTTTTTTACAAACATACACTAAGCAGAGTTTATTGCATAATAGAGCCAATAAAACATGAACCTATTTCCTTGCTTCAGATATCACCTTACTTATGAGGCTCTGCTCCATTCTTGTTGTGCATTATCACAAGTAAATCAGTGTTCTCCTTAAGTGCGATTAGAAAGGCAACTCACCCCCTTCTTTGCCCTTTTTGTAAAAGTAAGCTGCACTGCCTTTTTATTCATATTCAATTTTAAAAAAATTAATTAACAATCAAAATAATGATTACACACTGGTTAAATTATTTGTGTTTCTAGGTTTTATTCTGATTATTATTGCAAATATTTACTTTGTTAGGATTATTCTCAACTGTTTAAGTTTTTATAAGTTGTCTTTTTCTCAGTTGTATTAATAAAAAAATTTTGTAATTTTAAAATTAGTATTTAAGTAAAAAAAAAAAAAAATTTAAAAAATGCACTCTTAAATTTTTATTTCTGTATAATTTTCAGATTGTCTCTTAATTGTTTTTTATTTTTTAGGAACTACAAAAAATTTTTTCGTTCTCTGATAAGGAGTCAAAAAGACTTTTTGATTTATACGCATAAAATAGCATAAGAGTGTAATTTAAAAATTGTTGAGGATCAAATTTGGTTATTATATAATATTACAATTTTTATTAAATTTTTTGCAGTTTTTCCTTTTCAACAAAGTACCCTTTTCTGAAAGGAAGCACTTTGCTCTTTTTTATTCATAAGGAGAACTCTAAATAAATGTTTGGTACTTATATACTATTGCAAGCATATTGGCGACACAACATGACAGCCGTCTCCAAAAATACTATTGGAGCTATCCCGGCGGATAATACTGTAGATCAAATTTTTATCATTTCAAAGTTCTTTAGTAAGGTAGGAAGAAACAGAAATGGCAAAGTAGGTAAGATAATCTCATTTCTTTCAAACTTTCTAATTTCCTTTTGTGGAATAGTTTAAGAAAATTCATTGTTATTTTTTTTGTTTTTTTTTTCCAATTTTATTAATGGATATAAACTTTAAAAGCAAACAAAAATTAAAAAGAAACGTTTGTTTCTCATTGTTATTTTTTAAAGGAATTAATGTTTGACATATGTTAAGAATTCAAGCAAAATTCTCAAATAATAAAAATATTTGTAGGGCGAAATGCTAGGTAAAGTGATCCAGTAAAAGGAAGAAAAAAAAATGCAGCTCAAAAAGCATCTAAAATATTTAAAAAAAAAAAATTAAAAACATGTAAAATAAGTTTTAGAAATAACTAGGCAGGAATTAAAAATTACAATACTGGAAGAAAAGCTGAAATAGCCATATTATAGTAAGAAGAAAAATTGCCAAATACTTCAGAAATGCTATTTCTAAATGAAATAGATAAATATACCATCATTATATAGAAGTACAATAGGTTTAAAACAGTGAAGAAAAAAGTAGTATCAAAATAATATTTTAGGTAATACAGTTGTTGAAACTTTAAGTATATATACAGAAAAAATCATATGATAATGAATTTAAATTTTACAGAATGGGTACAGAAGCATCAAGTGTGTATATGCAACTAACACCCTGAAACAAAGTAAAAAGGTGTTACATAAAGAAATTAAGTCACCAAATTAATTTTGAAAGGAACTTAGCCTATAAAAGTTTATGAGAATCATATGAAAGTAAGCAAATTGTTTTCAAAAATAGTTGTTGGTAAAATTGCATGAAAATATTGTTTAATTTAGTTTCATATATCGTAAGAAAGTAAAATGCATTTTTGTAAGATGTTTAGATGTAGGTAATATAATTTAACTTGTACAATAAGTTAAAACTGAAATACATTTTATTTTTTTCAAGAGGAACTTTTTAATGTATGGAATGGATAGTTGTTAAAAATAAAATGTAACCTTTAAAAATTTATGAAAACAGAAGAAAAGTTAATGTAACAAGTGCAATTGAAAGTACAATTGAACTGAAATACATTTTATTTTTTTCAAGAGGAACTTTTTAATGTATGGAATGGATAGTTGTTAAAAATAAAATGTAACCTTTAAAAATTTATGAAAACAGAGGAAAAGTTAATGTAACAAGTGCAATTGAAAGTTCCTAAAATTCAAATGCCCAATGAAAGTAGATATTTACATGACTAACCGTTATACGATATTATTTTAAAAAATGATCGTTCAGTGTCTTATAATAACAGAGAAAATTGATGTTTTCCCCCCGAAACAATTAAAGGCGTGTTTATAACTAAATATATTTTTAACCACATTAAAGCGAAATTGCTAATATGAAATATCACTCTACATGAAACACATGTTTGGTCATGTGAGTCAATCAATAAGTATTGTACTTTGTACGCTTGACATGAAGGTTTCAAACTGATTATAACTTATGAAAGAGAACTGGAAATATAGATGTAAGCACAGATAATAAACATGTGAATAAAGTAATTGAAAAATCTACTGCAGACTATTTCATCTCAAAATAAAATTTATATATTCACATTATATTTTTCATCTGTTATTTCTTATAAAATATTTAAAGGTTTACTAAAAATTTTAAAGCTTATTTTCTATGATACATTAATATATATATATTGTATAGTACATAATATGTATTGTGAGTAAATAATAAATTGTTTTTATAATGTATCGGATAAGATGAAACTCGGTTAACATCAAGTAATTCATAATTATGATAATTCCGCCAATTTTTCATTAACAGGTTTGGAGTATATCATTTCCACATCATGTCATTAATTTTTCTTTACTTTTGTAGAAATACTTGTTGAACCACCGATAGATGGCAGCGTTTATTGTTAATTAAATTGTAGCCGCAACTGTAAAAAGATATTCTAGAAAAAGAGACATCTACACTTTTTGAAAGTAGTTGTAGCTGTAGTAGCTTGTTGTCCTGTATATCTCGTGTTATAATATATATTTTTGTTACTTATTCCTTTGTAATTATTGAGTAGTTTTCCTGTTTCTCAAGAAAACGAAAAAAATGATAAATTCACTAATAGTTTAGATAAATCTTCGGTGTATTTCATAACTCATTAGAATTAATTAAACTCGAAAAGAGAAAACTTTTATAAAATATTAAGTATGAGTGCCACTGCAATGTTTTTCTTGTTAAGTACCTTCTCAAATATCTTACTATAAAAAATTACACCTGAAATCATGATGTCATTACCTGAAAATATTAAATTAAAGTTGTGATGGGGTAATGATTTAAGCACTGAGCTATCATATTGTAATTCTCGGGTTTGATCCTTGTTTACCATTTTAAATCTATCAAGCTGTAGAACGATGGGTATTTGCTTGTCTAGGAAGCAAGCTAATGGCCAGTGCACAATGTTCCAAACGTGGCTTCAATCGAGGCAATATGGCTAATCTACTTGACTCCTTAGCAAATTAATTAACTGTTGCTAAGATACTTTATTTAACTTTAGATTTGATAATTTCGAAGGAGGCTTTAAACTCATAAGTCAGTAGTCGCAATGTTCTCCCTAAGTGTTTTTCTAGGAGGGTGCCCCACCCTGGCTACATTTTGATTCCTATAAATGCAGCCTCTTTGCCGTTTTAATGAAGATAAGTTGCCATCCTTTAAAATTTCTGCCTTTTTATTCCTATTCCATTTAAAAAATAATAATTTACTGTTCAAATATAAAGTACGCACTGCTAAAAATTATCTATATTTATAGGTTTAATTCTTATTATAATAATAAATATTTACTTTGCTGTGATTATTCTGATTAAATTTTTATAAGTTTCCCTTTTTCGAGAAGGGATATAGTAATGAATTTGTGTAAATTTTTTTTGTGTAAATACTTTTTTTCTTAAAATGTACCTTTTAGATGTTTATTTTCTTATAATTTTCAGTTAAAATAATTAAAAAAAAAATGCCTTCAAGTTATTTATCAACTAATAGTTTTTTTAGTTTGCTTTTTAAGAAAACAATTTATGCACAGTAATTGTCTTTTAGCATGCCTTTAATTATTTTTTATAATAAACTGAAATTTTTTATTTTATTTTAATGAGTGATAATTACTTCTTGAAATATAAACATGAAATAGTATAAAAGAGTAATTTAAAAATTATTGAGGATCAAATTCAGTTATAACTTAATATTTATTTTCATGAAATTTGTATGGTATTGAGAGAGAGAGCTCTTTTAAGAGGACGCCATACAGCGGAAGAAGATTTCGTCGCAAATTTTCTCTCTCCTTCATTACTAATTTGAAAGAAAGAAAAAGTAAGTTCAGGCAATCCTAGAGTAAGTCATGAAGTTTCAGTTGCTGAAAAAAATACTTCAAAATATTACCTTCATTACTAATTTGAAAGAAAGAAAAAGTAAGTTCAGGCAATCCTAGAGTAAGTCATGAAGTTTCAGTTGCTGAAAAAAATACTTCAAAATATTACCTTCATTACTAATTTGAAAGAAAGAAAAAGTAAGTTCAGGCAATCCAAGAGTAAGTCATGAAGTTTCAGTTGCTGAAAAAAATACTTCAAAATATTAAAATATACTCAAATTATTAGAAGAGAACTTCATCGTTGCGTAATCCTTAGTCATCTTCTCACAATTTATTTACATTTGTATCTTTTAAAATTTCCTTTTCAGTATTTGAAACTTCATGGCTCACTCTAGGTTTGTCCGAACTCACTTTTTCTACACTTTGAATTTTGAATAAGTAATGAAGGAGACAGACAATTTGCGATGAAAATTTTCTTTCGCGATATGGCGTCCTCTTAAGTGTCCTTTTCTGTGAAAAGGCACTCTGCCCTTTCTTATTCCTAGGGAGAAGTCTGGTAATTATTTCCTATATTTCGGTTTACTATGTAAACTAATGTTTAATTGCGAGACTATTTTCTTAATTTTTGCATTTTTTTTTTTAAAAAAAAGTATATTATTTTAAATGTTTTGCTTTAAATCAAGTTATTGAGCTAGATTATCGATATTGTCATTAAAATTTCTATTTCTTTTTTATAATTACCATTTTAAATTTGTACATTCTCTTTTCAAATTGACTTGAAAAATTGGTGTAGGCCCTGTACTGTGATTATCAAATATTGTGTTTAATAAGAGTTGCTTATAAGAAATTACTTATTTATTTTATTTTTGCATCATGTAAAATTTTATTTAACCCTAGATTCATAAATATGCATCGGAGATACACTATTCATGAACATTCTTCGTTCTTCCGTAGTACGACCTATTCACTGTAACTTCATTCACCAGAAACCTGAAGCCGAAAAATTTTCAATACTGCAGCTGCACTACCAGGTAATATGAAAAAGGAAATTTTGCTATATATTTATGTGTACTTTGGTATTTTTAATTTTAAATTTTTGATATGTAAAGAAACATTTAATATTAAAAACAACAAGTATTTTAATTATAAAAATGAAATTAAATTTTTGATAATAATATGATTAATATGTAATATAGTTATTAGATGTTAGAATGAAAATAAATACTGCATAAACCGAGCAAAATAAAATAATCAGCCAGACACAAATTATTTATAACTGCAGAACAGAAATTATGGCGAGGATAGCCTATCTAGTAGGTCGTTGGGCTCATGTCCGAAAGGTTGTGAGTTCAATCTCCCCTGGTCGACGACTGCCCATGTACAAAATAGTGACTGGTGCACGCTAAATCTGTCGGGGGCCCACAGTCCTAGTTCCCATAACAGATCAATACCTCTGGGGGTGCTGGATCAGAGATTGATCGTTCTCTGGTTCATGTCAAAATTAGGATCTACGGATGGATGGTTTGGATGTGTGGTCCCTGTAAAACGGAATGTGAGGTATGTGCAGAGGTGATTGTGCTCCGGAAAAAATCCAGATTTCCAGATTTTTTCCCTAACCGTGCTCCGGAAATCCTAGCTCCAGAAGTTTAAGGAAATCATAGATCACATTTATGTATAAAAATTCTTTTATATTTTATTGGAAAATATTAGAACTAGAATTTATACTTCGCATCTTTCATTTGTAAATATTTTTTCTGGTAGAATACTTAATGTGATTGAAGATAAAAGTAAACTTATACATAATTACTCATATAAATTATGCTGTATATAATTTATTTAGAATTTAATGTTCTGAAAATATCAATGATTTAAATTTATAAAGACATTAATTTTTTGAAATGTGCCATTACTGATTTTACTCAAGAAATTTTTAGGATTTTTGAGTTGGACTTACAATTACCCTTGTGTTGTCTCCCGATCATCCTCTGGACTGTTTCCGAGACTGTCGCCAATAGCACATTTTACAGCTCTAGTGTGACGCAAATAAAAATACCAGTACGAGCAGAACAAAAATTAAGAGAACGAAAATTTTCTATATATTTTTTATTTAAAGCCTGAAAGATTTGAAAGGAAAATAAAAAGATTATTATTAAAGAATCAAAAGTGCCCTAGAACATGGCAAAATTTAGAGTTTCAACTACAGGAGGAACAAAGCTCTGGAGCACCCCATCTTAGAGTTCTTGAGATTCGAAGTGACGCCAGCCACATGGCAACCAAATTTGACAAATAGCAATTTAAAAAAATGGGCTACCAACCGCCATTTTGTTTTGTTCTTAAAAATGCACCTCCATGAATATAATTATTATTTTGTTGATAAATAAGAATGAATATTTTAAAATATTCTGAAATTTACTTTATTTTATACTTATAATTTCTTAAAATTTTTCTTTAGTTTGAATGAGCCTTATAGTGTTCCCCATACTTTGAGAAATGCTTCAGCAAAAATGCCATGCATTTATAATATTACAGTTTTTGTTTTAATTGTTTTAAATTTTCATTTCATGAAAAGGTGGCTACATATTTTAAAAAGTGGTGACTGTTACAAATGGTACAACAGGCCAGTTGCAAAATTTTCTAATTTTACCCTATAGGGAATGCCTAAGTCCCTATGTTCTTGTTATAAATGACTCTGGTTATATTAGAAAAGAATCTTCTTAAATAAATAAATATTGATTTGAAATAATGATTTGCAGAGAATATCTAAACTAACTTTGAAGATGAGCAGTATTATGGATATTGGTAATTAACTTATCTGTTTGTAATATTAATTAAATATTCATTTCCCTGTTTTATATTATAGACCTGTAAAGAACGAGCAAGATGCAAATTGTGTGATGCTACAGAGATACCAGAATAATTCAACTTTCTTGAGAACTTACTATTTTCTGTAAGCGTCCTTTAATTTTGGAGTTTGTGTTTTCAATTGATTTACTACAATATTTTGTCATCTACCAATGAAATAATGTGTGTGATTGTTATAAAGATATGTCTTATGATCAATGGAAGTTAAAAAATAAGAGGGATGCGTGTATTCATTAAACCAACAAGAAAATGAATGCAAAGGCCATATTCAGAACTAAAACCCAGATCACTTAAGTAAAAAGTGAATAGATATGTAGTGTTGTGTTATAATTGTTGTTTAGTTTCCAATTATACGGGAATTTAAAAATCAAAATAGGTTTCTTTTCAAATTTATAAGTGCAGTAAATTTATTGATGTTGAGCTTGTTGTTGATGCATGTATCCTTGGTGACGTGTGCACAAGTTGCAGTGGTAAATAATATGTGATATTAAACCATAATGTCTTATATTTATCAAGTTTTGTTAACAGTAAGATTGTGAAAAGGGTAAAAAGCTCATTCCTAACTCTCTGTAAGCAAGTTCTCATGAAAAATTTTTGAACAACAGTTGTTTCACAACACAGCAAAAGATCTTTTTTTTTTGGTAATTTATCAAAAATGGATTTTATCAAAAACAAAGCCAAACTAAACTGAAACAGATATTCTTTGTAATAATTATCTTGTGACAGATGAAAACCTAAAGGTTGTTACAAAATTATGGCATGCATATAACACCAAGAATTGTGATGTCAATTTTTTAGAAAACAGTTCAAGAAAGAAAATCTAAAAATATAATTTAGCATTCAATTATGTCACAACATTATGCAATTAATTATCTGTCATAGTTATTGAAAAAATAATTTACGAGTTAAATTTAAATTTAGGAATTAAAAGAAATTAAAGAGGTAGGAAATAGGTAATGGCTTGATAGGATCACTAATGTAAGTATATATCATGGAAACTACATCAATTCATAGGTTTTTCTTTTTTTTAAAAAAAATAAAGAAAGCTTACTAACTTGAGCTAAACACACACAACCATTAAAATCATACTGTTGTCAAACAAAAATCTATTGACAATTTGAAAGAGTATTTATCGATTGCATAATTGATGTTCTTTGAAACCCTTTCACCAAGAGAAATAAATAAAGTACAGTATGACTTCCATAAACTTGAAACAAATCTTTAATTTCAATGTATAAAATCTCGATATAAGATTTCTCTGAACTTTAAAACAAGCTAATAGCTTTAAATTTTTTAGGAATTTTCAGATTGTGCAACCCCTCCTCATCTTTATGATATGTTAAAACAATATGATATTAGTTATAAAAAAAATTTCATTTATCTCAGAAACTAACCATTTGTATTTATTAACATCATAACTTTTTATTTAAACTGTATTCTTATGTTTCACTGGTTGTTTCATAATGGCTGTCTTAATATACATTTTTAGAATCCTTGTCGAAAAGAATACAGAAAAAGTATTCACATTAGGTACCAAACGTAAATATTTATGCTAAGAAATAATAAAAACGCTGAATTTAAAAATATTTGTTGTCTGTTATTGATAAATTCGTATGAGATTTGATATTTTTATATGCCTTTTAATGTTATTATTTTTCCTTTATTAGTTATAAGACAATTGAGTTATTACAAAAAATTATATGTTGTGTTCAAGATAGTAAAATTTTTGCTATTATACAGTTTTAAATATTTGAATAAATTTCTTAAGTGCACTACTTTGTATGTTACTTTTGTAAAGTTTAAGCAATATTCTATGATATGCATGTTTCTTGGTATTTTTCTAACATATCTTTCGATTAACACTTCTGATTTTAAAAAAATAAGTGCATTATAATATTACATTATTTTATTGTAACATTATGTTGTGTAATTTAATTATAAAATAAACACATATTTTTATTCTTTTTGATAACTGTTTTCCTTTTTTATATAATTTTAATGTTGTTCTTAGTAATGAATTTGTATTTTATCTATACTTTACAAAAATGCAAAATTTCTGGAAGTAAAGACCAACATGTTGATTTTATGTTAAATTTTTCTAAAATAACGGACACCAGATACAATTTTTAAGGTGGCTAGGATTTGTAAACCCCTGTATGTATATATATATATATATAATATTTATTCTTATTTTTTAATGAGTTGAGTGTAATTGTTATTTAGAAACGTAATATCAATTGTGATATATTATGTGATATTTAATTTGAGTGGATAGCTTGATTTTTGTTACTACTTCTATTTTTTATTATAAAATTTATTTATTTTTCTTATAAAAAGAAGAAATTTTAGTATTGCTTATTGTTATTTTGTTTTATAAACATTACTATTGGATTAGTCATTATAGGACATTAGAAAAGTGCTGTAATGTTATGATTTATAAAAAACAGTGGTTGTAAGCTTTTATTTTGTTACACGTATTTTTTTTTCTAGAATTTATTACTTTATTTGTATACCCAAAATATTATTTAAATCTCTATTTTTTAGTCCATATTTTACTTTGTTTTTCTCTAAATTCTCTTTGTTTACATTCTTGTTATTCTCATTTTTTTTATGTCCAGAATTTTATTTTCTTTAACATTTTCATTATTTTGTTCTAATATTTTTTTCCTTTCTTTTCTTTTTTTTGTTTACTTCCTTCATTGGTATTTTTATTGCAAACATTAACCAGGATTTCAGGAGAAATGTGTAAGGACAAGTTGCTTTTACAATCAGAAAAGGTGATCAGTCTTCTAAGATTTTGCATTACAACCTGTTTAACACAATTGATCACTAATTGAAATCCAAAGAAAGCTTTCAAATTTAATATGGTATAAGGTAAATCAGTTGTTAAAATTTGACTGACCTAGCTATTTTCCTTATTTTTAATCTGAAATGCAAGTTTGGTTAAATTGCAAATAACCTTTTGTTTGTTTTCATTAACAAAGTTTTTCTTTCTTTTTGGGCATCTAGTTTTTCAGAAAGTTTAGTTGGGATGGTATTTAAAGTACTACCTGTGTCAATATTTTACAAGATAGTTTTATTACTCACAATCGGGTATTTGTCACATTTATTGTTTTCATTTCTATTTTGCACGTATCCGGATACTATTAATTATGAATTTTGTGGTTGGTCACTTTCTTGTTTAGGCTGAGTTTGATTCTTAACCATAAAAGAATTAGGTTTGTTTATACAATCTTGGTCCCAATGATAAGCATTAGTTATTCCAAGTTTATTGCAATATTTACAGGGCTTAGGAGGCAACTCCTGGGAAGCCTGGGCGAAATGACTTGTTTGTTGTTTATTTTTATGAAATCTGACACTTTTTTTTTGAACTCTAGGTATAAATTGGTATTGTTGGTTGAAAATTTTTGACTTGGTCGGACAAAATTTTGGTTTTGTCGAGGATTATAATAAGTTGGACTAACTGAGTTGTTAAAGAATGGCCACTTCGGTGTCCAGCCTTGATATTGTTGTCTATACCCATTAAAATTGGATTCCTGCATTTTCGTTTAGTTTCAATTTGGGGTAAGACAGTGAATCATCAATGATTATTTTAGAAACACTTGTGAGCCATTCAATTGGGGTTTTGGGTTCTTTAAAAACCAAAGTTTCATAATTTGTGATAGATGGACCCTCAATTATATACTCATTACTTAAATATATTTTTCGACCTAACTCATCCTTTTCAGTAAAGTATGCAGTCAGGTCTTTAGCTTGGCCAGAAAATTTGAAATTTTTAAAATCATTTAAGCCAAAAGGAGGTGAGAAATAATGTTCTTGAAAAATTTCGACTATTTCCTGAAAAGAATTACAAGTTAAGCAGTTATTAATATATAATTTCAATGCTGAATTTTTGGAAATTTTTAAGTTTCCATTCTTCATTTAATTTAGAATCTTTTGTTTGTTTTTCGAAATGCTTGAGCCAGGCTGTGAATTGAACACCAATTTCAGGCTCAAAGATTAATGTATCTGATTTATCTTGTACATTTTGATCTATACTTAAATTTAATAAGCATTTAATTAATTTTCTGAATTATTTGTATTGGTTTTCGCATTTTCTGATTTTTCCATATTTAATTTATAATTTTTGCCACACCGTTAAGGGCATTCAAACTTTAAAGAAAATTAATTTCGGTAATCATTGTAGTTACGTTTAGAAGAGAATTTTTTTTAAATATTTTAATTGCATTTTTATCCTAGCCCTGAACACTATAGTAAAACAAAAATTTAAATTCTATTAATCAATAAATCATAGAAGTTGTAACATATAAATAAAGTTGAAAATAATTTCTCCAAACATTTTTTTTTACAATCAAATCACTGAAAATAAAAATTTCTCATGAAAAAAATTTTCAATAACAGCAAATAAGTTTTCGAAATGTAAAAATAAAATATGTGTTAAACAATGAAAAGATCAATGTAAAAAAAAATAATAAGTGTTTCAATTGAAACATCAAGAATGAGAAGAAAAAAAATCAAAATTACAATCATAATCTATAATTATTTGTTATTGTATGAGTGCTTTCTTTAATTTATTTATTCAATAAAATTTTAAGAAATAAATGTTTTTATAAGTTAAACATAAAGAATTGTAAAAAAAAAAATACCACAAAGGATACAGAGCTGAAAAAAGTTCGAAATAGTTTAAGAAGATAATTTAAAAACCACATGAAAGTTGATTAAAAAAAAAATTTAGTTTCTTCTTTAAGAGGAATCATATTTCTACTTGAATGAGGCGGTGTGCGAAATTATTGACGATGCAATCCAGAGCACCACGGGGTGAGAAAGGAAGGGATGGGATTTCAAATCCAAACTCTTGTATGACTGTCAGCAATCCGTCGCAATTTTTCTTTATAGTCCAACGGGGGTGAAAATTGTTGATGCTCGGCTTTTTAATAGTATATTCATAGCCTTCAGAACTGTAGACATAACATGCTGCATACACAAATGAAAAGTCGACGATCGTTAAGTGAGGTACCATTTATATTAACGAAAAGTTTGATGATTGAAGTAATTATTTTTTGTTGAAAATACTTTATGAATTGCCATGAGTTGAAAAAGAATTTGACTGATAAATTTCCAACTGTCCATTTGAATGAGATATTCCATTTTTTGTCGTTGATGTACCCTCTTCCGAAGTTGGTTGATTTAAATTCAAATGACCATTTTAATGAGATATTGCATATCTTTATCATATCGTTTTATCCTGCCGGCTTATAACGTCGTTGCCGAGTGGAAGGATAAAAACAGGTCTTAAGCAAGGAAATAGGGTACAAAATTTATTTATTAGACAGAGAACGGTTATCAAAGTGGAAATTGTTGTGCTCCTCAGTAAAAGCTAGGGAAAATCTTGCAAAGTGAATACGTAAAATGTTCCGTTTTAGGGAATAAGGGAAAATTTCGTAATTATAATTGGTTTATTAAATAGGTTGCGCGATTCCCGCAAAGGGGAAAAATGTCTTGCTTTTAATTCATGCATACTTGAACCAAAAATAGATTGAAGGACAGAATGTGAATTTAAAAGATTAATTGAAGCTTTTTATGTCACATGTATATATATATATATATATATATATATATATATATATATATATATATATATATATTGCTAATAATAAATAAGTGTTACCTGGCACTGGTTACCCAGTAAAATTGGTCTGATCCAAGTATCCGGCTATGGTTCTTCAGACTATTAAACTATATATATAGTTTATAAGTCTCAGGAACTGATGCTGGGTACCTTGATCCGACCAATTTTACTGCATAAGTTTATATTTACGCTTAACATAAAACTCATTTTTTACTAGAAAGCTTGTTTCTTACACGTTAGCTTAGTAAATTAAATTTCCTACCTGTCTGATTTAAAATCTCTTTCCGGGTTAACCATGCGAGGTTTTCGAGAATTTTTTCATCGTGTGACGCAAGTATGCATTTGCATAGATAATAATTTTTACATAAAAGCAATTTTGCCCCTTATTTGTTGTTTCAGATAAGAACAACTTTTTTCTTTTGAAATTTCAAAATTACTAGGATAAGGAAATTGAATCGTAATATTGAGGGCAGCAAAACCGCTATATTTATCTTCTCTTCAACATTGGTTATAAGGTAAAATTTCGTACCGATTATCGAAAAGTTTTAAAGATTGTACAATGGTTGACAACATTGCACGTTATTAATTATTATCGCATGATTAAAAATTCTAACATTGTTTTTCTGTACAGTTCACAGAAAAATAAATGGATAATTCTGGATAGCTTTTGGTCTACTGATCCGATCTTCACGTTCTAGGACTTAATTTTAATGGTTTGAGGGCGTAACCTCTAAAATGGAACGAACAGTCCCTGAGAAATCGTATTTTAAACATATGAATTTCTTAGAAATCTATTTCGCTCAAATTTTGTATTTTCCCATGTGAAACTAGATTCTTTAAAATTATGTAAAAAACTAATACCATACGGATCAAAATTTTTTCGATTGTTATTAAATACAAAAATAAAAAAGTTATTTTTTACATGGAATTATCTTTGTATGAACGAATTTTACAATTGTGTGCAAATTTTTTTTCAATTCGCTTAAAAAGTTCTTGAAATATGACGAAATACGCAAAAAGTAAAATTAACATTAAGGGGTCCGAACTTAGGACAGCTCTGCTGATCAAACTATTGGGACCATATTTCACAGATTGCCGCACCCCTTGCATTTCGGGGGTTGAGAATCAGAATCCATTTAAAATAAAGTAGAAATAATAGCCAGATAAAGTACATTTTTGTGTCTTTCATAACTTAAAATATTGTTTGCACTAATTAGCATATTTAATATCACCCCTTCGAACTATTAACAGGGACCGATCAAGACAAATTCAGGCCCGAGGCCCACCAAATTTTCTGGGCCCCTTACAAAATATTTTGAAATTAAATTACTGAAGAGTAGTCCTAATAATGAAAAAGAATCTATTGAACTGCATGATTTAAGAGAAACATTCTAAGAAATTTTGAAAGCAGACAATTGAAGATTGTTTTTCAAAGATAAAGTTTATGTATCTATAAATTCAAGCAAAATATAAAACAACAAAACATGTTATGTCAAAATAAAAATAGTTTGGTGACCACAAACAATTGAAATCAGTGATTTTCGCTGAAAGTCACTGATTAGCTGAATTTTTTTTTTATTGTAAGCTGAAATTATTTTTTATTTAATACTTAAACAAACACATAGCTAGCCCACATTACATTAGACTTTTTACTAATTTTTGAGGCCCCTCAGAAATTGTGGGCCCTAGGCCCATGCCTATTGGGCCTAGGCTATAATCAGACCCTGACTATTAACATAGTGCGTAGAGCTTTTAAAAAGTTCTTAAATATGCTTATTTTCGATTTTCGTTATTTAAAAGCCCTTGAAGGTGCTTTTTTCATTGAGTGTTTTAAAAAAGTGCATAATTTTCCCTTTTCTATAATGAGATTTCTTTTCTTTAGCATATCGATTTTCGCCTCGTTATGCAAAAGCGTGCTTTTCACATTGTTCTATTCAACGTTTTCACGATTAATTTCAGCGTACCGTCGGTCTAAAGCGTATGAAAGAGTCGATCATTTTACATGTTTGATGAAATTCTTGCGAGTCGGTATGTGCGTCTACTGAGCTGGGTTCGATGAGATTATTGCCTTCTCATGTGCAACTCTGCTACATTTTGCAAGATATTCTCAATTTCAGTCTGCATTTTCCTACCTCGGATATCGAATCGAAAAATCTCTCGCTCTTTTTATAGTGGTTAATATAATCAAGAAAAGAGTTCTTTGTCAGAAACTAGTTATTTTCTCATGATCATCTAAAGTCTTTGAAAATAATTTTGTTAATGTATATAGTACTTCAAAATATTTTTTTAATGCTTAAAAAGTATTTAAAATGTGCTTATTTTTTGTTGAAAGATTTGGCTACGCACCCTGATTAAGAAAAAATCTTAATTCCGTGAAAACCCGATCATTCAGGTTAGTCCTAGAGTCCGTTTTTTTTTTTTTCTCTCTCTCTCTTTAGCGCATTTTTCATTTAAAATACCGTTATTTTTAAAATGCCCTACTTTTAACAGAACCTACACTAATAAATCCTATTGATTAATTAATTAATTATAAAATCAACTATTAGCAAGCAGATGTCTCTACTTCATAGCAAATCATTCTACGTACGTGTTAACCCAACCCACAAGTTTTTATTTATATTAGCGCTCAATAAAATACTATATAACCTTATCTTGTAAAAAAATTATTCGATAGAAACTTATACGATTTATAATATTCTTTTACATAAATGTTTTATGAAACCAAATTTTTCCCGGAACCAGGATAGGAGGGGTAACAAAATTTTTGCTAGGTATTCGGAATCTGTAGCCCTCTAGTTATGACCTATGGGACAGAGTATTTAGGTCAGGGATGGAGAATCTTTTTCGATTATTGTGCCAGTTAACTCAGTTTATTAATTTCAGGTGTCGGCGTGTCTAATTTTTTATGGTATAGTAGCATTTATATGGTTGGTTGGTTCTAATGCCACTTGCTACACGGACAAGCCTGCTTGGTGAAATCGAGCAAATTTAAGGCCAAGAATTCGACTTCTGCTACATCATACGTCACACATGTTTATAAGGAGGACCCATTCATACATCCACAGATCGTAATTTTTTTGACCTGAATTAGAGAACGATCGATATCCAATCCAGTACCCCCAGAGGTATTGATTTTTTATGGGAACATGGAGGACTTTGCGACTCGACAGGATTTTAACGTGCACCAGTGACCAACTACACGGGGAGTCTTCGGCTGGCGGGGCTCGAGCTCTCGGACTTGGACCCAGCTCCCTACCGATAAGGCTATCCCGGCCCCAGCATTTATATAGAATACATAATATAATAATTTGAAAATATATTTTTTAAAAAAATTGTGTCCTCTTTAAGATGATTTCTTAATATACTGTGCAAGTGTACTTACGCAAGTGGTGGCCTCAGCTATGGTAATATCTATTCAGCGTGCGTAGCCAAATCTTTCAACAAAAAATAAGCACATTTTAAGTACTTTTTAAGCAATGTATACATTAACAAACTGCAAAGCAAAATAATTTTCTAATACTTAACATGATCATCATAAAATAACTAGTTTCTGACAAAAATCTCTTTTATTGATTATATTAACCATTATAAAATGATCGAAAGATTTTTCGGTTCGATATCAGAGGGAGGAAAATGAAGCCTGAAATTGATAATATCTTGCAAAATGCAGCAGAGTTGCACATGAGAATGCAATAATCTTTCTGAACCCAGCTCAGTAAGCGTGATTGCAGACTAGCAAGTATTTTTTATCAAACATGTAAAATGATTGGTGTACGCTGTGGACCGATGGAACTCCAAAATAGATTGTGATGGAATAAATTGTGAAAACGTTGACTAGAACAATATGAAAAGCTCGCTTTTGCATAATACGTGGCGAAAATCTACGCAATAAAGAAAACATTTCCTTTTCGAAAAAGGAAAATTCATACCTGCCAACTCTTCCGGATTTTCCGGAAGATTTTATTTTCATATTTAAAGTGGTAGTAAATATATACTATTTTTTCTTTTATAATTTTAATTTTTAAATGATTTTGATCACCACTATTCTTAGAAAAATTAAGCATATATATTAATATGTGTGTTACTATCATGGCAGGCAGCTTAAGCTTTTTCAAATACAATGTATTTTTTTTTTTTGCTTAAAATTAAAATTTTTATTCCATTTTAATACCACTGGGAAAAATCATAATTGAAGGGATTTAAAGTTGGCAGGTATGAAAATTAAGCACTTTTCAAAAAAAAAAAAAAATGAGAAAAGCACCTTTAAGGACTTTTAAAAAATGAAAATCGAAAAGAAGCACTTTTTAAAAACGCTACTCATCCTGGTATCTAGTAGTTGGTACAGACGATATCTATAATTTTATTTACCATATTTTATTAATTTATCTATTTATCGTACCGTTAGTACTGCTTAAAAGAACGAAAAAAGAAAAACGGAAATTGTTTTAAATATATATTTAAAGATATTTTAAAATAAACATTTCATACTGAAAAAAAAGTTCTGAATTTTAAATTGATTTCATTTATAGAAATTATGCTGAAATGTATCGTGCGCAAAATAAAAAATGGTGCACCCCAAAAAACTTTCGATCTAATGATCAGATTTTTCGTGTATCGGGACTAAATCTTAATGGTCCCATAGCTCGGCTTCAAAAATGCTAAATGTGCAGACGTGATTTTTGAGTTTCGAAATCAGACACAAAAGCGAACTTTCTCTGGATAAATGTACCTTTTTTCGACGAATTATAAATCCTTACCCTCAAAATATCGGTATCTTGGAAAAATGGTCTTAATAGTTTGGTCAGGATCGCGATCGAAAATTTGGATACCTTAATGTTTATTTTGTATATCACGAGAATAATTGAAAAAATTTTAAGCTAATTAAAAAAAAAATTGTATTCAATTATAAAATTCGATTATCCAAAGTTTGGAAAAAATATTTTTTTAAAATTTGATTTCTCAGGAGCTATTCGACTGATTTCGTTCAAATTTTGTATTTTGCCATAAAAAACTACACTCTGTAAAATTATGAAAAAATGTTTATACCTTAACTATTCAAAATTTTTCCAAGATTTTTAAATAAAAATAAATAATGAATATTCATTTAAAAAAAAAATTTTCTGGATAATCGAGATCTTTGATAATCGAATTTTATAATTGTGAGCCAAAAATTTTCAATTCGTTTAAAACGTTTTCGAGCTATGGTGAAATATCATAAAGTAAAAGTGGCATTAAGGTCGTTGAACAGCCGACCCAATTTCGGGTTTGCGATTGCTAATATTCAACTTCGTACCCTTGTAATTTTGAACTCAATCCAGAAGACAAGGGAACTCTTGGATCAAGTATTGGGAGAAATTTTGCCTTCGTGGAGGATTGTTAGATGGAACTTATCCGAATTTACGTGGAAAAGAAGACCTCCCACGGTAAGTCTGACGGGAACGGGACTCTAACCCATGATCTGTCTACCACTGAAGATATTTTTACGTTAGCACTGTGGTCGGTGCAAGCCGGGTGCGGAATTCGTATCGACCAGCCTTCGATGGGATTCGAACCCGGTTTACCTCAGTGGAAGGCAAACGCAAGAAAAAAAAAGAAAGCAAGAAAAAAAAGAAATCTATTTAAACAAATAAAAAAAGTGAAAAAAGGCAATGTTTTTTTTTTTTTACAAATCCCGAAACTAAAAAAACAGCTCCAATTTTGTGTTATATTTTTAAATAATACGTCTAGTTTGCGTCTTAACGATGTTATTACATCAAACAATTTATATTCAATTTGTCTTTTTCTTTGTAATTTCCTTTGCGTCAAACAACAGTGCTAAATCGCCATTCAGACTGGACATTTAAAAAGTTCTGCTTTTTTGTAATTAAATATTTAATTTCATCTAAGACTTTGAGAAATGTGAGAAGAATTTATTCAAGTGACAACAAAGTGTTTAAAATCTTTCCAGAAATCATTTTCAAGATTTTCATCAAATTTCACTGGATCATAAAAGATTTGATAAATAACAAGCTATTTCTTGGTGATAAAAAAAACCTTATAAAATAACAATAATGTATAAATAAACACATAAGTGTTCATCATTAATCTTGTATCATTCACAGCTAAAAAAATCGCAAATGTTTCGAATGAGTCCTTATTGCTTGAATCTTCTTGTATGAATAGACGGTTGTGTATACATGAATAACTTTTATTCTAACGATTGGATTTTCACAATCTTGAAAGCATTGACTTCAAAATGTTAATTAACTATGGTTAACTAGTAATTAAATTAACGTTATATGCACTACTGCTTGTATTTCCCCAATTGCGGCTGGCCCTATATTTTGGGGCTCAGAAATCCGAATCTTTCGAGAAAAATTGAAAGTACGTTTTATTGTCTGATTTCGTAACTTAAAATACGTCAGCACTAATTTATTAGCACATTTGAGGTCAATCCCTTGAACCATTAGGATTGAGTCATAGAACGTGAAGATCTGGTCATTAGATCAACAATTATTCAGGGTGCCCCGTTTGCTTTCTTTTGCGCATTGTTCTTATTTTTATCACTAAACGATGTCTCCGAAAAAAATAAATAAAGAAAAGATGGGTAGAATTGACTAAAATAGCAATTTATTTATTTAATTTGACTCGCCATGAGAGCGGTTATTTTCATGCTTAAGTTAGACCATCTTTTTTTTTGCCTACTTAGTTTTAGTATACATATTTGATTCTATGAAACTAATATGTCGGACGCTGTTTTTTACTGAAAAAAATTATTTAAGTAACATTGATTAATCAAAAACTAAAATCAATTATAATGGACAGCAGGCTTCAATTCGATAATTCATACATACCTTTGAGACAGACACAAAATTTATATTAAAAAAAATTTATATTTAAAGTTTGAATAATTTTATGTGTACATTTATTCAAACTTTACTGCAGGAAAATATTTATTGCATTTTTAGTTATTCACTTTTCCAAGTAAAAACTATTTTATAAACATGATTACTGAAAAGATTTAATTTTATTAGCTAGCGCACTTGAACTTGAAAACCGCAGGTAAAAAATAAAGACAAATCTGGACAATAACTATCAATTGCTTACATTTTCTTTTTTAAAACATTAAAGATGTTTATATAATAGATTTTTTTTCAAGTACCCAGGTTGTTTTTATAAACATTAACAACTATTCATTAAACTATCATTCATTTAATTTAAATAGATAAATAAAAAAAATGCTGTGAACCCATTCTTCTATTCATTCCACGTATCAATTTTTAAGCAAAAACTGAAGAAAACTATTTCTATATTAATTAAGGTAAGTGCTACTTACCCCGTTCTCCAGGACTGCCACATTTTGGAGGGTAATAAATATCAATTTGCTCAGTCATAAAAGACTAACATGTTTTAAAGACAATCACTTTAATAACGAAATATAACAAACAAAAAAAGGATTAACAATTAAACATCTAATTATCGTACGGAGCTAAACATGCTTGTTCACAGATTGAGATCAAAACATCAACTGGTGGCGCTGTGGGCGCACCAAAACAACATGCGCAGAAGTGGGAATTCTCGACAATCTCCCACCTTTGGATTCGAAGAAATATTTTCGAATCCAAACAGAATTCTTAGTCTATATGGTCCATCTGAAAAAACTAAACAAATAAAATTATTAGCAAAATGGTTACACTTCCAGCGGAAAAAGTCTTTGTATAGGTCTTAATAGTTTCCCAGATTGGGTCTTAAGTTCCACTAAACGGATTCTCCCATCCTTTCCTGGATAAGTCCTTTCAACTTTGGCCAATGGCCAGAGTATTCTTTTATGGTTGGAATCTCCGATTAGCACAAGATCTCCTTCTTTGATAGACGACTCCCTTTTAATTTTAGAATTATCTTTAAGCAAACCTAGATATTCAATTCTGAATCGGTTTCGCAGGTCTTGTCGCAATTTTAACCGATAAGAATATCTTTTGTTCATTTTTTTTGAATCAATTAGGTCAAGTTCAGGAACACCAATTTCTTTAATTTCCTGTAGAAACATGGATGGCGTGAGCGCTGACAGATCTTCGGGATCTTCTGAAAGATACGTTATAGGACGGGAATTAATTAAACTTTCCGCGTCGCATAATACTGTAGCTAACTCTTCTTCATTCAAACAAGCTCGTCCTAGAACCTTTCTCAGGATGCCTTTCAAAACTCCTATTAATCTTTCGAAGAAGCCTCCCCACCAAGGGGCAGAAGGAGGATTAAATTTCCATGAAATTCGTTTCCTTGAAGCAAAGTCTTCAATTTCGTTCCAATTAATGTTCTTCAAAAGATTTGCCGTTCCCACAAGATTTGTCCCATTGTCAGAGTATACAGTGGACGGGTGTCCTCTGCGAGCAATAAATCGGCGAAGGGCCAAGATGAAACAATCTGTTGACAGGGACGATACTACTTCGAGGTGCACCGCTCGGTAGATGGCACAAGTGAAGAGTACCACCCAGCATTTTCTATCTCCTTTTAAAAGCAGAGGTCCGCACAGGTCGACACCTATAATTTCAAAAATAGCTGCGTCTCTGACTCGATCTTCTGGGAGTGGAATGCTTACGGCTTCCAATGGCTTAACCGAGAATCTTTTGCACTTGACGCAATTTCTTACGACGCTTCGAATTGTCTTTCTGGTTTTAATGATCCAAAACGACTCTCTGAGGTGAGACATCAAAGTTTGAACACCGGCATGTTTCAGCTCAATATGTTTGTCCATTATTAATTTTTCCACCAAATCATGCTTGCTAGGCAATAATATAGGGAATCTAAAAGTTTCCAAGTCTTTTCTCGATGTTATTCTTGTCTCAACTCGTAAGAGACCATCGCTGTCCTTCACAGTTCGAAAATTTATCTTTCCATTAAAAGATTCTCTTTGAATTTCTTTCAAAACGAACTTCTCAGATGCTTCGATCTCTTCTACCTCCAATTTTCCCTTCTTTCTATCACTATGATTTCTTAGAGTATTTTTATAAAATCGGATGACGTAAGCCATGATTCTCACAATTTTATTGAAGGAAGACACATTTTGAAAGATTTCAAAGGTATTAGTTGTTAAATTTGTGGCTGAGGATATAGTTCGTTTTCTTTCTGAAAGAACTACTTCAATATCCGGAGAAAGTTCACTAGCTGGCCAATTCTCGAATGGCAGTTTTAACCATTGGGGGCCCTCCCACCAATGGGATTTCAATAAATCTTTAGAATTACATCCCCGCGAGGGCAAATCTGCGGGATTATACTTTCCTTGAATATGTCGCCAAGCCTCCGGATCCGTAAGTTTTCGAATTTCATTGACTCTGTTAGCAACAAAAGTGGCCCAGTTATCTTGCTTTTTAATCCAGTATAAAGCGTTCATTGAGTCAGTGTAGAAAAAGGTTTGCACATTCTTCATATTCAAATCATCTCTTACAGTGTAAGCGAGCCTGGCTCCAATGGTACACGCGAGAATTTCTAATCTAGGAATTGTTATCGATTTTAGGGGTGCTACCTTGGATTTAGCCTGTAAGAGTTGACAGTTAACTATTCCCCCTTTAACATTTCTAATAAAAATTGAAGCCGCGTAAGCCGATTTGCTCGCGTCTACGAAGACATGCAGAGTAGAATTTTCATCTAGATCAGGTGTTTTTCTAGGGATTTCTATTTCTTTCAGATATTTTAATTCATTAGCCCACTTTAGAAATTTATTCCTCAGATTATCCGGAAGTCCTGTATCCCAATTAATTTTCTCCTTCCAACATTCCTGCAAGATTAATTTAGGAACTAGTGTGACAGGACTTGTAAACCCAATAGGGTCAAAAATTCGGCTTAACATAGATAATACATTTCGTTTACTCGGAATGGGTTGATTTTCCTCATTTATCTCACAAGATAAAGTATCCCTGTATAAATTCCATTTAAGGCCCAATACTGAAACGATTTCTTTATAGTTATCTCCAGACAAGTTCAAAATTGAGGTTTCCTCATCACTATCTGGCCGATTATGTTTCCAATCCCTTAGGTCAAATTGTGCTGAAGCCATTAACTCTTTAGACACCGTAATGAAAGAAATTAACTCTTCAATAGTGTTCACACTTGCAACACAATTGTCTACATACATGGAATCTTTAAGTTTTAAAGCTATGTCTCTCTTGGTTTCATCTACATTCTCTAAATGATAATTTATAGTCGCGGCGAGTAAAAATGGGCTTGCATTTACGCCGAAAACTACACGACAATGTGAATAAACAATTAGTTTCCCTGGATCACCTCCCTCCCACCATAGGAACCGCAGAAATTTCTTGTCTGAGGGAGCAACGTTTATTTGTTGGAAAGCTCGACGAATGTCCGATATTACCCCAAATTTCCCCTGACGAAATCTGTTAATGAGTTTGGGGATCAGTTCTAAATTATTCGGCCCTTTCTCAACGCAATCGTTCAGCGACACAGAATTTCTTTCCTTAGCAGACGCATCAAAAACCGGTCGGATTTTAGTTGTGGAGTTCTCTTTAAATACTGGTCTATGCGGTAAATAATGACCTTTATCTTTTGTCAGTTCCTCTGAATCAACGGGTTCAATAATTTTTTCGGCTACCCAATCTCTGAAGACGTTTTCATATTCATGTAAACAGTTTCGTTTTTGTAACGCCTTTACGCAAGACTTTAACCGTTTTTCGGCAAGGTTTCGATTGTCCGGTAATTCAGGATGAACCTCTAACCAGGGGAGAGACACTTCATATCTACCTTCTTCATCCCTTCTTAACGACCGAACAAAATGATCTTTCGCGGCTTCCTCAATTTCTGATCTCGTTTGAGAAATATTCGGTTCCGTAATTCCCAGAGAATCAAGTGACCATAAGTCACAAATATTTAAGTCAGTAACATGAAGTGATAAAAGCACTTCATTCGTTATAGGACTTTCTCCAGTTCTTCCCATTAAGGTCCAACCGAAATGCGTATTCATCGCGACAAGGCCATTCGTTATATTTTTAATTTCTCCAGTAAATAAATCTCCAGCATAATCCGCACCTATTAATCCGTGAATTTCATTAGCATTCCTATCAAATAAACATAAAGTTTCATTCACGGTTACGTCACTAGGATAAATTCCGTGCCCTTTTAATTCCTTCATAATTTCCCTATTGTCCAATTTTGGAATCGGGGTACAAATTGTCTTTTGTTCCAGTACATTTAATGTATAAGTAAAACTATTGTCCACATTACAAAAATTAATCGTGTAATTTTTATGTGATTCTTTTTTCTTTAACCCCCCGAACAATCCATGCACAACTGTTTCCTGCCCAAGACTCTTTAATTTTAACTTACGCGCTGCAAATTCCGATATATAACTACAAGAAGATCCAATATCAATAATCACCCTAATCAAATGTTTTTGTTTACCTCCCGAAACACTTACAATGAGAGTTTGCAACATTATTTTTTCTCTACTAGAAGAGTTACTTAAAGCACAGTCCGTATCAGGTTTCATTTGGGAAAGATCCGAATTATTCCCCTTCCCCCCTGTTTCCATCGAATTTATTTTTCTTTTCCCCATACACATTATACTAACGTGTCTGCCTGAACATATCTCACATTTAACGATAGCCTTACAAGAAGAGGAAAGGTGTCTTTTTTTTATTTTATCATTTAAGCATCGGAAACAAGAGCCAGACCGCTTACAAATGTCTATTTTTTCTTCCAAACTCAAATTATTATTCGTGCAAGAAGCCGAGTAATGTTTATGAGATTTACAAAATAGACAAGTCTCTTTCTCATTCTTCCGATCTTCAAAACACTCATTAATTAATGCAGAAGCCGATGGCTGGCGCCTACACTCCTTCTCAGTAATGTGAGGATTCATTCTAACATGTGTTTTGATTTCCGAAACAGAAGTATTCATATTTAAGAAAGTCATTTCTCTGGCTTTTAATTGAGATGATAAAAAATCGATTAGCTCATCAATTTCAGAAACAAGAGGATTTTTTGTTCTTTTGTTGAATTCTAGTAGTAGATCACGGGGCAACAATTTGGTTAAAATGGGAACTAGAATGTTCGAATAGCTATCTTTTTTAACAGATAAACTTTCTAAACTTCTGATATTCTTTTGTATGTGATTAAAAATGTTCCTGAAGTTTTTTACGTCATTAGAGTTTTTTAATGGGCATGTATGGAGTAGGTTTTCAATGTGTACATTAATCAAAATATTTGTATCGCCAAATTGTTGCTTTAATAAATCAATAGCGTGATCATAATGTTCCGTGGTTAATTCTAAACCATCAATCACATTAAACGCAGGACCTCCTAAAAATGATCTCAAATAAATGAATTTATCAAGTTTACTGAGGTTCTTATTCTCATTAATTGACGAATTGAAACAATTCCAAAAATTTAACCATTCAGAAATTTCTCCGTAGTACTTAGGAATAGTTAATTTAGGTAACTTTATGCGTTCCCTTTCAATGGTTTGAATGTCACTCTGATTGGGACTATTTAGAGAAATATTAGCTTCTAGAAAGGAATTATTTAAATCAAGTTCTTTGTTTAAATTCTTAATAAATCTTAATGTTCTAAATTTTGTTTTAGTTATTTTTTCTTTGTACTCTTCTATACAGTTAAATTCCTCTTCCATATCCTCGATTTTGATTAAGCCCTCAATCTGAGAATCAATAGTTTTTAATTCCTCGCTTTTTTCACCAAAAAGTTCGAGTGATTCTTCGAGATCTTCCACACTTATGTCCGGTTTTAGAATGTCAGTTTCGATTTTAGTAATCATCTTTGTCACCGAAGCTCTTACAAAGCCGCGTTTCCGTTTTAATTTATTCAATTCTTCTTCAGACATTCTGTAAGTGTGAGTCAATTTATAGTTATTCTTAATTACTAATCTTAATTTCTTTAAATTGGTGTTTAATGTCTTATTTCAAACATGCAAGATTTCGTTATCAGGTAAAAGTCAATAAATGTCAATAATAGTTTATTACCGTTTAATGGCAGTCCCTGTTCGGGCGCCAAATATCAATTTTTAAGCAAAAACTGAAGAAAACTATTTCTATATTAATTAAGGTAAGTGCTACTTACCCCGTTCTCCAGGACTGCCACATTTTGGAGGGTAATAAATATCAATTTGCTCAGTCATAAAAGACTAACATGTTTTAAAGACAATCACTTTAATAACGAAATATAACAAACAAAAAAAGGATTAACAATTAAACATCTAATTATCGTACGGAGCTAAACATGCTTGTTCACAGATTGAGATCAAAACATCAACTGGTGGCGCTGTGGGCGCACCAAAACAACATGCGCAGAAGTGGGAATTCTCGACACCACGCATTCCTTACAAATGACGAACACGCGGTTTGTCTCGCCAATAAACCGCGTGTTTGGCGAGAAATGTGTGCAAGGGAACTTAGCAACCATATTGAAAGATGGGGAGAAAAATCATGGATGTCATCGCAGCAAAACAAGTTTTTATGTAAAAACCGGCTATACGGCGGTAAATGTCGGCCTCGATTTCGTTTTGTGAGTAATAATTTTTATTGAAAACAATGTGATACACAGTGATTTATATAATGAACGTAAAGTTATATACCTCAAATCAGTTATCGAAACATTCTATGCGAAAAAGTTATATCAATCAACTTTTTTACAAGGATAAAATATAGAAGGAAAACTTTTTTCTTCTTAAAATGCCATGAAACATTGTGCCGGTTATTATCAAGGTAAGTTGCTTCTTCACCGTAAGAAGTATTTTGATTCATTTTTTTTTTCGCGTCTGATTTTTGAAGATCGTCTGTTCCTGTGTCTGTCTTCGCAGCTGATTGTTCAACTTAAACACGTGGTTCGAAATCAATTTTAATGTTTATAAAATCGTTTAATGAACGATTCTATTTATATAGTTTATTTGGTTGATGAATTTGAGCATGGAAAATGTGATCAGTATGACTAATCTAATCTCCAATACAAGCGGTTTAAATTGTAATAATTATGGACTTGTAATTGAGAAAAATGGAATTCTTTCAGTGTTTGCTGAAATCCGAGATCTAAATAATGACAGAAATTGCGATTTTTACTTAGAAATTCATAGTTTGAAAAGAAGTTAACTCATAAGTGCTATAATGTATTTTTTGAACTCGATTTTTGAATTAGTGCATAAAAATGATAAATTTTATTTTTTAGCAGTTTTTACATATCGTAGGATAATTTTTATGTTTTACTTCTTTACATTTTGGTTGTGATATTAAATTCACCGAGGTTCAAATAATATGTGTGCGAACTGTCCGAAAGATTACTTGAATTAAATTTCTTACTTTTTTAAATAATTTTTGGTGTCATTAAAGAATCCTACTAACGAGTGTAAAACTAATTATTAAACTATCGTGAAACTAATTTTAAAATTAATTGCTATTACAGAAGCAATTGCTTTAATTAAAAATTTCGACTGACTGAAGTACAACCATTACAATTTATGTTACAATTTTAAAAGTAAGTGCGCCAAATATTTTCAAAATTGTAACATTGAACGTATACAGTTTTGGTAAAAAAAAAAAAGGGTTAATGTAATGTACTCATAAATGATTCAATGTTTTTTATAATGCTTATATATTTTTTTAATAATGTGATATCGATTATTTTATATATGTTATATTTATTAAGTAATGTTATTACATTGAAAAAGATCATTTTGATTTATACTAGTGTGAGCAATATTAAAGCTTTGATTTAATAGCTATGCTATTAAATTTATTTTATTTTATAACCAGCGTTGAGAAGCCGGCCCCTTTTTTTGGTTTACGATTATTACGTTCAACCTCAGAGCTTTTAAATCAACCTAGAAGACACTGAAACTATTGAATCAAGCATTGATATAAACTGGAAAACTTTTTGATGGAACTAAACATTTAAGTTATACGGAAAAATAAAATTCCCACGGTTAGTTCGACGGCAAGAGTATTCATACTCATGATTCATAAACGTCACGGGGGAGTAATTTTCGGGGGACGAAGGAAGGGGTTGTGGGAATAATACATTAATAACATTACCTGGTGGAAAGGTTTAATAGATAACGATATATGTGGATAGACAACTTCCAAAAACGTTGGTTAAATGAAATTTTTTTTTTTTTTTTGTATTTATTTTATTTTATAGCCTTCGTTGAACAGCCGACCCAGGGGTCTGTCCAGACATTTTGTGAAAGGTCCGTTGTTTGTAAAATTGTGAAAAAATAACTCTTAATTTGTGAATATAAAATAAACGTTAAGTCACATTCTTTCAACCAGGGTCATGCTTTTGTGAATTTGTGCAAATAGGGTCCTGTTATTGCAAAAAACTTTTTAAAAGAGTTTTTAAATTGTAAATCGATGCAATATTATGCTCGACACTGTAAAATTATAATAAAAAAAATTTAAATTTTCAAAAATAAACAGCAATTTTTGTTACTAAATTAGAGATGCAACACACAAATATTTGGTATTTAGCCTCTACTGATGAACGCAGAATATTCATTTCGGACGAATAAAGGAAGAAGCGTCGTCTGAAAACAAATCTTAGTTCGTTTACTACTGTCTTTCTTTCCCCCCCCCCTGCCCCCCTGGGAAGGGTTTATTCCAATAACAAAACAATAATAAATATAACTTTGTGAAGGGTTCGATTAAAAGATAAATTATTTTGTGAAGGGTCCGTTTTTAAGTTAAAATATTTTGTGAAGGATCCGTTTTTATGAAAAGATATTTCGTGAGGGGTCTATTAACGGACCATAATTTCTTCTAAACGGACCCCTGGTTTACGGCTACCAATGTTCATCTCCGCAGCCTTGTAATTTTGAACCCAATCCAGAAGACAAGGTAACTCCTGGATAAAGATCAAGTATTGAGAAAAATTTGCCTTCACGGAGGACTTTTTGATGGAACTTAGGAATACTCCTACTCGGAATAATAACATTATTCCGTGTATTGCACGTTAACTGGTGCACGTTAAATCTATAGGGGTCACAAAGTCCTCCAAGTTCCCATAACAAATCAGTTTCCTCTGGGTGCACTGAATTGTAGATAGACCGTTCTTTGGTTCAGGTCAAAATTACGATCTGTGGATGTATGAAATATACTTAAGTAACAATGTTAAGTGTATACACACAGGTGCATGTTAAAAGAAGTACTTTTTATGTACAAAAACTCTTACATCGTCTTAACTATTCTCTAAATTTCACTCGATTCAGCTTGGAAAAATAAGTAGGAAACAACGCCTCACTTGTTTTGATAGCTATGTTAGAATCGTAATTAGCTACAAGCATGAATATTAACTAATCGGAGATTATATCTGCGTAAAAAATGCATATATTTTTCCATCTTCTGTTAAAAACAATTTTTTGCTGACTCATATTTCACATTAACCTTGAAAGAACGCAAGCTTCGAAACATAAAAGCGTACTATCATTTTTTGCAGTATTTCGAACAACGCCTTAAGTATGATAAAGAACAAATACCTGTATGAAGGAAAAAAAAGAGTTCGTTGAATAATAAAGAATATAGTTAAGAAATGTCATTAAATAAAGAAAAGGTCAAAAGGAAACTAGAGAGTCTTTGACACGCAACTTAAAAATTACTGATCTAGATTAAATAACCGTTAACCTTGCTGCATAAATTATATCTTTTATTTACAATGTCTGATTTTTAACTTAAACTAAGGCAAAACAAATATGTCGGTAAATGTTTGACGTTTAAATGATTATTTTCTATATTTACATATTGCCCTGTATTTTTACTTCTAGCCATGATTTTACAAATTTATATGCAGGTACCTCGGTGTATAAATCTATCTACATATGAAATTATAAAATTTGTTTGTCTATGTATTGTAATAAAGAAGTTGCAAATTTCTTTTTGTTAGCTTTCACATTAGAGTTGAAGGTTTATAACTCTAGATATCGTTGCATGATGATGGATTTTGGGAGTTATGTAAATGTTTTAGTGATTGATTACAGACACCTTAAAACAAGAGTATAAAATTTTAGTTCTTAAATACTAGTCAGACTAAAATTTTTGCTCGCGTCTATTTTTACGAAAAATATAAAAAGAATTTCGAAATGTTAAAAGATGTAGTATATAAAGAACTTGTCGGAGACCAAAATAATAAAAGTAAATAGAAAATTAGAAAAAACCGAAACAAATTTATTGCTAAAATCTACACTGATATGAGTTTAAAAAATTTTCAATTATAGGCCAATTTATAGATAATTAATGCCATAAACTAGTGCATATTCGTGAATCTCGCTGAACATTCTGCACTGTCGAGCTTCTTTAGCATCTGAGCATCCAATATATAGGAGTGAAGAGAGACTTAAGATTTGTGTTTGTAGTATAGGGATTTGGGTTTAAATACATGGAGTTTTTTTTTACCCCGTTTATCCCAAATTCAAGATATTTTTCTTTGGAAAGAAAGTGTCTTCAAAATCATGCAGAGATTTTAACGTGGCTGTTGACATAGATTACAGTCTTTCTATAATGCACAACATTGCATAGTTAATATATCTCCTTTTTAAGTTTAAAATTATTGCTCCCAGTTTCTTAATATTTGTCAACTAAAAACTCACTCTAGGAAAAACATGATAATTTAATTTAAAATATCACATTTTATAAGGCAAAACCTACTCTCCAGTCCTAAATATTTGGTGGCCAATACTGTATCCAAACACCGTACCTTGCTCTTAAATACTAACCGTTACGTACAAAAGCACGCAAATTGGCCTTGCTGGTTGAGGTCACAATTTTTAACCTTTTGAAACCCAGCGTCCAATATATTTTATAACCGTCGTTGAACAGCCGGCCAAATTTTTTGTTTACGACTACCAATGTTCAATTCCATAGCCTAGCAATTTGAACCCAATTCAGAAGACAAGAATCCTCTTGCATCAAGTATTGGGAGAAATTTTGTTTTCGTGGAGGACTTTTTTGATGGAACTAACCAGGGTTGGGTTTTTGACGTCAAAAAGTGGTTTTTGACATGACAATGGTATAATACTGGTTTAAACCGTCAAAAACTGAAGTTTACCAAGAAAATATATAAACTTCGAAACTACCAACAGTTGCCATGCATTATATTGAAATTTAATTATACTATAGGTAATCAGCAGGTTTTAAAATATTTTTTAATTAAAATTAAGGTAAAATAACAGATTTAAAATCTCAGAAATTTATATTCAAATGCATGTGCAGAAAAATGTTGCACAAAAATTTTTTAAATATTTATATTTTGAAAAAAAAAATTTTTTTTTTTGATACTTAAGAAAATTAAAAGTTTATTACTATGCATTTTTGACATATAAGGAACATATAACTAATATTTATAAGGAACTTGCAAGTTATGTTGTATAAATACAAACTTGATACAAGTGTATAAAAATTTTTTTTTAATGTTATACCGAATATCTTTATTATCCAGTATGTTAATTTGAATTTAAAAGTAGTTATATTTGTGAATAATGATAAATATAATTCATATTGTTTATTATATTTATTTATAATTATTACACTTATCATTTTAAAACAATTTTTACCTCTTAATTTTTTTTTCTCCACTTGTATTAAGAATACAAATAATGCATATCTTGAAAGCAAGAAGTAATTATTCAACAGCTGAATATTTAGATATTCAACAAAACTATATAGTATTCAGCAAAATGAAATTCACAAGTATTTGGATAAATTTTCAGCATAGTAAATGAATAGGCTGAATATACTGTAAATCGACACTAACTACTCTGTGTATTTAACAGAAAGCACTTAAATTTGTATTGTCTTAAGTTAAAAAGATTATTAAGAAGATTTAAAGAATATTAAAAAGATTTTTCTTTAAAAGATGTCTAATGTACAAAACTGCTAATGTTTATCTTTAAAAATGTCTAATTTTTAGTATAATCTATACTATACACTAAATTTGGTTATAAATAAATTTCTTAATATCACTGCAGATTTTCAATAACACATGAAAATGAATACATAATATTACAAAAGATGTGAGCTTTCTAAAGTACAAGATTTTGGTTACTATTCAAAATATAAGTGTTTCAAAAAAATTTTAAATTTATTTTTTCTAGAACATATTTAGAAACACTATCCTTTATAAAAAATATATAAATTTTATGTATTAATTAAATTTCACATATGAATATAGCATACCAGCCAACTTTCACTCTTTCCGAGAATGGATTTTCAGAGTGGTTGTATAAGAATAAACGAAAAACAATCTGACTCAAAATTATATTTATATTTTGTTCCCGTTGAAATTCGCTTGCGCCAAGAATATTATGCTTTTATATATTTATTGTAATAATTTATATGTAGTGGTGGTCTAATTAATTTATAATTATCATTATAATTCAAAAAGTTAATTGGAATAACCTGAGTATTGCTACCACTTTAAATATGAAAATAAAATCTTCCGGAAAATCCGGAAGAGTTGGCAGGTATGAGGTTTTTGACGTGACGGTTAAAACCATGGTTTAAACCGTCAAAAACTGTCACATGTCAAAAACCTGCCAACCGTGGATTAACCAGGATCTGCGTTACATGGCGAGGGAAACCACCCTATGTTAGCCTGATGGCAAGGGTACTTTAACCCATGATCCGTCCACCACTGAGGATATTTTACGTCAGCACCGTGGTCGGTGCGAGCCGAGTGCGGTATTTGAATCGACCAGCTATCGCTGGGATTCGAACCCAGTTCTTACCGTTTGAAGGCGAACGCTTTTTACCCTGAGTCACCGCTGTCCCGTCCAATATATTGCTCAACATTCAAGTAACATTTTTAAGCAGACTTGTTTAATATACAAGAAAGCATGAATATCGTTCATGAAAAATTTGGCACCACCACGGATTTTTTTTTTTTTTTTTTTACTATTACTCAAAAAGAAAAAAATCCAACGAATTCAACGAAAGTTTGTCTTTTTCGAATTCTCAAAAAAATAAATAAAATAAATAAAAATTCATTTTTACGCTTATTTCGTTCTAAACTTACCACAGCTTTTTTTTTTTTACTGAACTTACTCCCGATGTCTCCACTGAGGCACCATAAGCAGTCACCACTTAAAAATTAGAAAAATTTTACACCTTAATAATTAGTGACCACATTATTATAAGAACTTTAAAATTATATAATAATACTTTATTCTGTATTTTAAATGCTATAGTGCTGATATTAGATCAATCAGCATTTAAAAGTACTCGGAGTGCAAAGGGTTAAACATTTTTAAGAAAATCCATGGTTTTTAAAATAATTTTGTAAAAATAAGGTGGCAACGAAAAGGTTGGAACTAGTTACAAGAGTACAATGCGTGCAGAAAGTTTTTTAATTAAGACTTTTTGTTAGCAGAAAGTTTTTCATTTTATCTGACTGTGCTCTTAAGTAACCTTTTGGATAGTTTTGTAGCATATAAATATCTTATTATCTAAGTCTAGTGGATTTTTTTTTTTCAAGATAAAAATTGGAAGAAACACACTATAAAAAAATCTTACAGTATGTAAAAAAAAAAAAAATTAAACAATTTTATTCTATATATGTTAATTAAATACTGCTAAAAAACTTAAATTGAATTTTTTTTACCTCAATTATGATTATAACTTTCTTCTGAGCTACGTATTTTTAAATAAAAATCGCATTTTCTGCGATTATTAACTTTTAGTTTCAGGAAATTAAAGTGTTATTCTTAAAATAGAATTTTTCGTATTGTTTAGTATTCGTTAATAACTTCAATTTTTATCCGATTTTCTTAAAAAGTTTTCCAACCCAATTTATTTTCACATATATTTTTTTTTTCTTTTAGCATTGTTAGTTTAAATGATTAACGTCTTGAATATTCATTAAAGTTTCAAATTTTTTTTCTTTTCAAAAAATGTTTCTAAACCGAAATTCATTAGAAGTTAATTAAAAACAAATTAACAAGTAATAATTCTTCGGTTGACAAAATTTACATGAATAATATTTGCTGATAAGAGTCTTGAATAATTCGTATTGAAAACTGGCAAATTGATTCGACCGGTGAAGTTGATTTTCGTTTTGTTCCGTTCTAATTTTAACCGTTTACTAGTTAAAACGAATTAACAAGTAATAATTCTTCGGTTAATAAAATTTACATGAATAATATTTGCTGATAAGAGTCTTGAATAATTCGTATTGAAAACTGGCAAATTGATTCGACCGGTGAAGTTGATTTTCGTTTTATTCTGTTCTAATTTTAACCGTTTACTAGTTAAAACAAATTAACAACTAATAATTCTTCGGTTAATAAAATTTACATGAATAATATTTGCTGATAAGAGTCTTGAATAATTCGTATTGAAAACTGGCAAATTGATTCGACCGGTGAAGTTGATTTTCGTTTTGTTCCGTTCTAATTTTAACCGTTTACTAGTTAAAACGAATTAACAAGTAATAATTCTTCGGTTAATAAAATTTACATGAATAATATTTGCTGATAAGAGTCTTGAATAATTCGTATTGAAAACTGGCAAAGTAATTCGAACGGTGAAGTTGATTCATTTTCTTCTAATTTTAACCGTTTTTATACGTTATAAAACGTTTATCTTGTACGTATAGAAATGAATTAACGAATAATAATTCTTCGGTTAGTAAAATTTATAATATTTGCTGATAAAAGTTTTTATACAATAATGGGGAACACATTGATGATAAAATGTCACATTTGGAAATAGTATGGCTTTGCCTCGAGACCTTCAGATGTTTGATTAATTACCGCCAAAAATTGTTTCCGCCTCATAACACACCATTAGCAATCTTGTTCATAAAGATATATGTTACCATCAATGCAAACATTTATTACGAACCTTTTTTTTTTAAACAATTTCAACGATAGTAATGTAAAGCGTAATTTAAATATAATAATGCAAACGATAAATTTTTCTTTAAAAAAAGAACTTTTTTAAAGGAAAATAACAGTGTACTTCCTTATTTTTTTATTTTTTCAGTAATAGTTTGAAGTAGTAATGATATATTAATAATATTTTCCTTTTGAATTACATGTAAATTGAACTATTCAAAAAAGAAGTAATTGTAATATTTTAGAGAGACTTCGCTCTTTTACGTTAGCTTCCGTACGAAAGATTAAAGCAACTGCGCATGCTCGCGTTATTATACTTCGTATCTTTACGTTATGTTGCCGTGATTTACGCTACAAAGACAAAGCTATAGTTTGTCTAAAGTAAGAACTTCCCTAGCCATTCGTCTGGACCCATGGCGGTGACTATTTTAGCGAGGTATAACTATTTCAAGTAGGGGTGTGGGGTCACTGTTTAAGACGGATTTTTGACGGCGAGAGAAAGGGAATCTTTTTCGGTCTATTGCGTTAGCCTTAGAATGAAGAGAAGCTACCCTTCCTGAAATGCGCTATTCTTGTTTCCGAAGCAGCAGACGGCCTCAGGCTTTGTGGCGGGGGCAGTTCTTACCGTAGACAAACTATACGAGCACGCTGCTTATAGCTGTTAAATGTTGTTCTGTTTAAGCCATTCTTCAAACTAAAAACGTGGACAAGGATAAATAATCAATCGAATTACAATAATATTCTTTTAAACATTATTAATAATAATAAGCCGCATTCTTTATCGCTGAATTCATCGAAATCTATAATCTACCAAATTTTTCTGCTCACAGATCCGCAGTTTTACGTAGAGCAAAGCATCTTGCCACAGCTTTAAAGAAATAGTCTACATTCATTGTAAATGTTTGTTTGATTTTGTGGTCAAAGTTAAAATGGTATTTCGCTACCTTAGCGTAGAGTTTTTTACTTGGTTTTTTGCGAAATCTCTTATTTTCATTACGAAAGATGTACATGTTCATGTACTCCGGTCTTATAGCGGAGTTAGAACTAAACCGCAGGCCCTCCCAACCCGTTTTTCTAACCATTTTGTTCCCGCGACCGAATATTGTTTAGAAATGTTTATTAGGCTTAAATAACTTATTGCTCCTCAAGTGTTTTACAAGTTCTATATAACTGAGCTGTTTAATGTGTTATTTACAAGATTACAAATCCGAAATTTGTAACTTACCACTTTTGAATATGTATTTCATTTCAAAGTTTTTTGTTGTTGTTGATTTTTTAAATTTATTTTTGGTATCTTATCTTATATTTTTCAATTAAAAATTTATTTTAAAAATTTAATTTATTTCATAAGTTCTGAACTGAGTAAATTCTTCAATATTTTTAATAAAGGAAAAGTTTTTTGGTTTTTAGGAATTTAATCTTGCGTTTGAAATAACATGCATAATTTAGAACGCATCAGCACTTAATCCGGTAGTTAGTTCGACGCAGATAACAAGAGGTCATTAGAAAAATTTTTTGCCAATGACTAATCCCTGGTTCAGAGAGATAAGTGGCGGTTTCAAATCACTGTGTAAATAATACCGTGAATCATTTTGCGTTCCTTTTGCATATCAGTTTTCGCCAACTGTTGATTGCAACTAACCTTTGCATTAACGAGAAATATCTAAACGTAATGTTGCCCTTTAAAAAGTACTAGACACTATAAATTTTAAATAAATTTAATTCTAAAAATTTTTCGGATAAAAGTTTTTAAGAGTGGCTGTTCGAAAATATACGTAAGCACTAAACGTGGGGGGAAGGGGTTTGTGATTTGCTTATTCTTGCTGGCAAAGAGCGGGAATGTATGAGCAATGCTTACGTGAGACATTAAAATCCCTTTATTTAAAAAAAAAAAAAATTTAAGAAGCAAATTTAAAAAACGTAGCAAAAAAATTACGTATGGAAAAATTTCAAATGTGGAATAATAGTTGAATTCTAGAAAAAAAAAATTTCGAATAATTTCAGAGGGCAACCGTTATGAACACGAAATATTCTTAAAGAGTATTCTAATCGAAATTTTGTAAAAAAGGAATTAAAATGTAAACTTTGTTTACTGCAAAAGTTACCGGCCGGCCGGGATAGTCTGGGCCCATGTGCAAGAGTTCGTGGTTTCGATCCCGGGCCGGCCGATGACTCCCCGCGTAGTAAATGGTGACTGATTCACGTTAAATCTGTCGGGACACAAAGTCCTGTATGTTCCCATAACAAATCTTAACACTGGGGGTACTGATCCAGGAGTTTCCTTGTTCTCTGGATTGGGTTCAAAATTACTAAAGTAGTTGCACATTAGTTGTTGTAAACCCAAATTTGGGCTGGCTGTTCTACGACGATTATAAAATAAAATAAAATTATGCATAGGATGTAACATTATGGGTCAAACCAACAAAATACTGAATCTAACAACCTTAGATTTCCTTAAAATTTTTAAGATTCACATCGGCATCCTCACTTAATTTTTAAACTTCATGAAAGACAGAAATTTTGTATTTTCCTCCAACAACTCGGCCTTATTTTAACAATAATCGACCGTAATTTTAGATTCGGCAACCGAGACAAAGCTTGAATCTTACGGTAACTTTAGATTCACGAAAAGCCGGAGCAGGCCCCTTGTTTCTTTGAATTTTTCAAAGAATCTTTTTTTTACAAATTTACAAAATTATGAGTTCCTTTACAAGAAGTCTGATATAAATATGTTACTTTTTAAAACGATATTTACAAGGAAAATGATGTGTAGGGTTTTTGGAATCATACAATAACAATCTTTTTCATTCTGCTACTGGATTTCCAGTAATTTTGATTATTTTTTCTTCTTCAATGGCGAGGTTAATAATAAAGAACACGTTCGGAATTGAGATCATCTTATTTATCTAATTCCAAGTTTATGGCGTGTGCATACAACTAAGTTTGTTGACAGTGAAGGTGTTCCTCTTAATCAAGGTTAGTTATGGAATTCTTCCAAGGTCTTCTTTCACGATGTTTTTCTTAGTTTTCTTCTTACGAGTTCAAAATTCTACGTGAAACTCAGTATTTTTCTAATAAACTCATTATCGCAGGCATGAGAAACTCATGGGTTATTACTGGCCTGCACTGTGACTTATAAGAACTTAGATAAAAGTGAATGTTTTTAAATTATGCTTAATAGTATTGTTTTTTTTTTTTTTTTTTTTTTTTTTTTGGAAAAATTCGAATGAAATTATTATTTTTTTTATCCAAAGTCAAAGCATATATTTTAGATTAAAAAGTTAATTAAATATAAGAATACCTAGAAATCTGAATATCGTTCACGAAAAAAATTTGTACCTAGTTATAAATTAAAAAATTCACAGATAGCTTATGGAAAATATTTATGAAACCGTGGTTCGGTGTGAATGCTTGCCCCCGCCCAAAAAAATTAATTTTTACTCTCAATTTATTTATCTTCTCAGTTTTTAATTATATATTTAATTATTTGATTCGCTTAAAAATACGCGAAAAGGGAAATTATCTTACGTATTCTGATGGTCAAGTTTTTAAAGTGACTTAAAACCTGTCGACAAAATGGTGTGGTCTAGAGATAGTTCATTTTCGTGACTGATTAAGTCCTTGAACCATTAAAATTGGCGTTTAAAATCCGATTATTTGAACAAAAGCTCTTGGGACTAATTTTTTTTCTTTTTCTTCTCTCCTATTGTACGTGAATATGTGGAATGCTACTTAAAATTGCTGAGACCCTTTATTGTAGTTGCATGAGAGGGTCGATTGGGAAGGGGGGCAATGAATCGCTTTTGCAACATTCTTGCATCCCCCTCTCTGTTCGAATGTATTTTATGGTTTAGTTCTGCAGCAAACATAACATTATAATATTGCACATTTCATTACGTGCATTGATTTATGCGTTTCAAATAAATAATGCTGCTAGTATTCTGCCATTTAATTTAGCTTATTATACAGAAATACCAAGTATATAGAAATCTCAATTGTTGTCGCTGTCGTTGATTGCACGGCAGTACACAATTTTCATTTTTATGCACAGCTAGGATATTTCTGTATATCCTCTTAAATTCTTAGGTTTAACTAATGGCAGAAAATGTCATCTTTACTAATAAATCTGTAGCTCAGAAAGTTATGAAATAGTTTTTCTTTAAAAAAATTTAATTACTTAATTTTTTTAAACTTTTTTTAGACATTTTTAAAAACATAAAATTTTTTAATTCATTGTATATTTATGTTGAATTTCTTCTTATTTTGCCCAATGAAACAAAATCCACTAGACTCAAATGATAAGATATATAATTTATATGCTGTTATGAATTTCTGCCTGACTGAAAGAGGGCGCTGCAATCATTCACGATACTGATTAGTTATTACTTGTGTGGCAGGCAATGAATTGAAATGGAAGTCTAATGGAGCCGTGGTGGCCCAGGTTATAGAGAGCGTTCTCCTTCAAATGAGGTGAACTATGTTCGAATCCCAGCAATGATTGGTCGATTGAAACTTCGCACAAGACTAGCATCCATCACACTGCTGACGTATAATGTTCTTAGTAGTAGACGGATCATGGGTTAGAGTTCCCATGCAGTCAGACTAACCGGGGGATGTTTTCGTGTTATTTTCCTCTCCATGTAACGCAAATGCGGTTTAGTTCTATCAAACAAATCCTCAACGAAGACAAATTTTCCCTAATTCTTGATCCAAGAGTTCCCCTGTATTCTGGATTGGGCTCAACATTTCAAGTTTATGGAGTTGAGCATTGGTAGTAGTGAACTCAAAATCGAGTCGGCAGTTCAACGACGGTTATTAAATAGCAACAACGACAGACAACAATCGTTACAGTGTGAGGGAAGAAAAAGCAACTTTTTGGTCTTGATTATCTTTTATTCCTAACAACAGGGCATTTCCTTATTGTTTCACTCTATGATGAAAGTTCGGTGTTAATGTCCTTCCGATATTTTTGTCGCAGCCGGTTCAGAGTAGATCTATGACTTAAATAATATTCCAGACGGTGTAGCTTATTGCCTTTTAGTATAATACCATTTTTGACGAAAGCAAGCTAACAAAAAGTAACGCTTGCAAGAAGAATTTTTGTAATTACTCCATTTTTCTTGTTTTCCCCTTGCTGTTTGATCTACAGGATTTTACGTCAAGACCGACTTTAATATATATCTATCTATATATATCACCATCATATTGTTTATTTTTATTGTTTATCATTATTAAATTTGATTGAATTTGATTATTATTAAATTTGATTTGAATGACTGACCGCCTCTTTATTCTTTGTACCATTTCACGCTAGTCCATTCTGCAATACATGCCATACATAAGTTTGCTTGTATCCAATTTCTTGCCTTTTTTATAATTTTTCATTGTAATAGTGATGCCGGACAGCATTTTTAAGTCGTAGTTTATCTATTGTGATTCTTGGTTTAATAAATTCAATTTAGTAGATTTTTATCCACCACTATTTCTAAATAATTCGTAGGCTTATATAATTCACCACTTTATAGTAGTTATGTCATGCTATACCTTTTAAAAAGTAAGCAAAAATCATAAAATATTTGCTAAATTTAGTTTGTAGTTATTTACTTGTTTTTTTTTAAAATTATTTTGTCGTGTCCGGAGCAGTTGGCATCGCTGTTGCAATTAAAAAAACTCCGATTAACGAGAGTAAATCATAAACATTTACATAGATAATAGCTTTCTAAAAACGGATAAAAAAAATTTATTTTCGAAGGGATAATTTTGTTCTAAATGGAATTTAATATATTGGGTGCTGGATCTCTGAAAAAGATAGCTAACCCTTCCCCGATTCTCATACAGGATTGAAATTTCAGACTTATTGAATTTTTTCCTTAATACACCGGCACCCTAACTATCCAGATAGAAGTTTTTCACCTGCCCAGTACTTGTAGACACGAAACAAAAGCGAACCGTGGCGGTGATAACATTGGTATTCTAGAATATATTATTGACATTGAGCCCGGAGATTCACTCATCCGTTCACTTACTAAACTTGTTCTGCATACAAAAACATTTATCTTTTTATTCTTTTTTTTTTCCTAACTAGGGTTACTGTTTTACTCTGCGCTCAGGTGATGAATTCTTTTTCTTTAGAATTCGTCTGGCATGCATCAACCGTGGAAGTGGCGCCAACGGAAGGGCAAGGGGTATCTCTGAAAAAAAAAAAAAAATTTCGTTCGATAAAATTACGGCCGTTTTGCGAAGTCTCCGTCGTAATATGAAATGATGCTTTTTTGCGAATCATATGCTATTCTTTATAGCAGTGGTCCCCAACCTTTTTGTACCTAAGAGCAAATACCAGAATATCGGTCGAATGGCGGGCACCATTTATTTTTTCAAGATAAATTTATTATTGGTAGACATAGGTAATAATACACACTACATATAGTGCACAAACAATTAAATTTCAAAAATTAATTTAGCATATGAATGCAGTTAATATTTTTGTGTAAAATAAACGATTACTAAATTGCATTCAAAACATACGAAGTATAAAAATTAATTATAAAATACAGTGGCATGTGGTGTTTGGCACGGCATTTCGCTGACCAGCGCTACATAATTGGGAGAATATGATGCTCTTTTTAAGAATGTAATTTAGTCCTTCAAATATATTCCAGAATTTCTAATGTGATATAATAGTTTTGAGGATAATGTCATCCAATGGAGATCCAAAATTTCTATCTCCAATTCTTCTCGCTTTACTTGAAGAAATTCTGAAATGTATGTTGCTATTACGTTTACGTTTATTTGGTTGGTAAAAGGATTAACAAAAAAGTTATCAAAGGCTCGATGATATTAAATTGCTGAAAGCGCAAATTGATCTTTAAGCAATTGGAGGTTGATGTCACCTATCAATTTTCTCATGTTTGGAAAATGCACAAGAGACTTCATTTTCAAATGTGATATCCACAAAACTAGCTTAGCTCTGAACGAGTTAACAGCCTCTATCATTTTTGCTTTATGTTTGTCCTTTCCATGCAGCTCCAAGTTTAAATAATCTAGTTTTTCCCTTATGTCCGTTATGGAAGACAAATCTGCTAGCCAAAGAGGATTTCTTAGTTCTAAAAATGTTTGATTTTTGGTTGCAAGATAATTTTCTATTTCTCCAATTGTATGTAGAAATCTATTCAAGTACTTTACCTTTACTGAGCCAGCGTACTTCAGTATGTATTTGCATAGCATTTATTGGGAAAATGGAAAACTGAAATATTTTATCGTTGAGCAGCGGGCGCACCTAGATCGATCGACGGGCACCATGGCGCCCACGGGCATAGGGTTGGGGACCCCTGCTTTATAGCTACTGTTGGCAACTGTTAGGTCAAGTTTAGCCGATCTAAAACCAGCTCTGTCTAGGCTTATTTTGTAATTGGCGCAAAGCGTCAACAGGAAGAAAAGCCACAGTTTTGTGAAAATGAAAATAGTTTGTGGTCTAATTTTTTAATATTTAAAAATTTACTCCAATGCTGCATTACTTGGGCTCATAAATATTTGCAAAACTGAGAATATGGTAGTGACTTAGATAATTTTCATCTAGGTGGAAAAAAGTTGACAATTTTGCGATTTTTAAAAAAAGTTTAATATCTTTTAATCTAGTTTAAAATAATCGTATTGCTTAAAGTGCAAGTTTTCGAAGGCTTTGCAGTCGCATGAAATTATGCTTTTTTTGTGAATAATATGTTACTATCATAACTGCTGTGAGTTTGTAACAGTTGCTCATAACTGTTTAGGTTAAGTTTAGCCTATTTTAGCCAGATCCTCCTATGTTTGTTCTAAAAATGGTGCACAACATCAATATGGAGAAAAACACCAGTTATGAGAAAATGAAAAGCTTTTGTGGTCTAATATTTTAATATCCAAAAACGTTATTGTATTGCTGCATTATCGGAGCTCATAAAAATCAGCAAAAAATGAATCTGTTTTCGAATGCTTGTAATCAATTTCCTTTTGTTGAAGTTAGATATTTCCCTTTTTTTTTTATTTACCAGAAGGTAAAATTTATTGCTCCTACTTCCTCCCTAAATTAGTTACCAATATAACTGTAACAAATAGGATGGTTTTGTCGATTTTCTGAAATAATATTGTGTAGTTTTTATTGGAATCGGAAAATTTCGTGCCGGTTGCTTCAATATTTAATATTGATTTTATATAAATGTGATATTCTTTTAATTGATAAAAAAGGCATGTTTTTGAAAATTAAATTTTCTTTTGTGATAATTTATTATTATATATTGTATGGCAGTTGGAATAAGTACGTGTTGACTTTCACATTTTCCAGACATTCTAAATAGTTTGTAGGAACTAGATATAACGTTCTCGCATTTCCTGGAACCAAAGACAACATCATAACAATCAGAAGACAAATATAAAAGTTTTATTTTCCGGAAAAATATACAGTCACAGAACTGAGTGACTAACTTAAAATAAATTAAAATACAAAAAAAGTGTATAACACACTGAGTAATAGTAGTACTTTATGATTTCATGGATATATAACAGGGGTCTGTTTAGAACAAATTTGGGTCCGTTAACGGACCCTTCACAAAATGATTTTTCTTTTAATCGGACCCTTCATAAATTTGTTTATCTTCATTATTGTCTTGTTAATCGAATAAACCCTTCCCAGGGCAGAAAACAAGAAAGATGGATGTAAACGAATTAAGTTTTTTCTTCGGCAGATGATTCTTCCATTATTCGTCCGAAATGAATATTCTGCGTTCAGCAGTATAGGCTAAATACCAAATATTTGTAAGTTGCATCTCTAATTTAGAAGCAGCAATTGCTGTTTACTTTTGAAAATTAATTTTTTTTAAATTATAATTTTACAGTGCCGAGCATAATCTTGTATCTATTTACAATTTAAAAACTCCTTGAAGAAGTTTTTTTTGCAATAACCGGACGCTATTTGCACAAATTCATAAAAGCGGACCCTAGTTGAAAGAATGTGTGTAATTTTTTCACAAGTTCACGAAAACCGGACCTTACACAAAATGTCTAGACAGACCACTGTATGTATATATATATATATATATATGTATGCTGGGAAAAAGTGCGCGATAACAAAAATGACATCTGTATCTTGCAGTCGGTTACAGCTAATTTCCGAGAGAGCCAAAGGAATATCTGGATGTGATTGATGACAGGTTGTAGGTTCGGTATTCCCTTCGATCTAACGAACTCTACCAAGTTCTTTTAATAATTTTCGGTTAAAGCAGAATTTTTCTTCTTACTATTTAGTTTTTTCACGTTACTTAATTTCTTTTAATTATTTTGTTTCTTAATTTCCTGTAAAATACTCATAATCTTCTCTCTTTGATAGTCCTCAACTTGCAATCACAGAGGGACCTCGAAAAAATTTTTGCTTTAATCCCGAAATAACATTGCATATTTTTTTTAAAAAAAATTGACACAGAGCACTTGAACGCTATGGAGCATAAGATTGTCTGTAACATCATCTAGCAGTCAATATTGCATTTTATGAAATCACTTACAGTGCTTATACAAGAGCGACATAAAAACGCGACAAACAATTTTAATTTACCTTCATTAAAAATAAATAAATTATCAATATTAGGAGAAGAGCTTTAATAAGTTAATTTTTTTCATCCAATATTTAATCCAGGAGTTTCATTGTCCTCTCTGGATTGTGAAAATTAGAAGGCTACGGAGTTGAACTTCGGTAGTCTTAAACCCAAAACTAGATGATAAAATAATTTAATTGCCAACGGTTATAAAATAAAATAATTTAATTGTCGCTACGCAAATGCTCAAGCGCTTATTGAAATTCTCAGCAGTGGGCCGTAAGTCTTATGGTCAGAAGCTACCTTTAATCTATCCCATTGGTCGCAAGCAATAGATTGTAAGTTACCTTTAATCTATTCCATTTCCGCCCTAGCGATTGCTTTTAGAGAGTCGAAACTTTTGTGTACAGAGCAAACAAACGATTTCACATTATCGTTTTCCTCACATAAACAACAGTAAAATCGCAGATCTTTTGCTTGACATAGTTAAAAAAAAAAAACAGAAAAATAAAATAGTTGACTCCTATTCTATGATGCAATAACTTGGTCTGAGTTTATTTTATCGCACAGTGTATTGTACAGAATTGGTACGCTTTCAATTTTTGTCGCTGTGTGCGATATATGTATCAATTGTTTGTGCGTTTTGTTTTTCTTGTGATATATGAGTGCAATATGTGTATCTTGTGTTACGAATACTATATGTTTACCTTATGATCAGTAAACTTAGTTGGGATTTGTGAATGTGATATAAATTTATGTTAAAGTACTTAAATTAGATTTTAGATTAAATTAGAGTTTGGAATAAAATTGTTCTTTTTTTCAGGATCAGATGGAAATAACTGGCAGCATAGTCTCCTAGTTCATATTAAGTAAGTTAATTACCATTATCGTTATAAATAATTATTCCGTTATAAACAAAGTAATTTTGGATGAAATAGTAGATGATTCGAACAAAATAGGTGGAATAGTTCTAGACAAATATAAATTCAAAAATGTGATTTTTTTTTTTTAAAAATTATATAACTTAAAAACTATTCGATAGAATAAAATTTTGTATTTTGCAGTTTAAAATTGTATAGTTTACAAAGGATGTAAAAATTTGCTTACATATGTCGAGGAGTTAGGCAATTTTCCCCCCCTAACATTCTGCAGATTTAGGCATTTGTTTTATTTACCGAAGAAGTTGAAATTGGAATTAGAAATCTTTTGAGAATGTCATAATATGCTAGTAAGTCTCGAAAACATCAGTAAATTTCAAAAATTTGCTTTCGGCAAATAATTTGACTCTTAGAGAAAACTGTTTTTAAAAAATAGTGTCTAAGACAAGAAAAATAATGTACTATAGTACTATACCAAAGAAATTAATTATATACAAATTAGCCCACACTATTTGGGGACCGCAATGCGGCCCTCCCAATGTTTAAGTATGCATGCATGCATAGAATTCAAAGTACGTAAAAAAGTGTTAAAATGAAGAAATTGTTGAAAATTCAACTTCGCTCAAATTTTATATTTTGCCATGCAAAATTAAATACTTTAAAATGTTGTGAAAATTTTAGGCTATTATTAAATAAAATAAAAAATATATTCTGAAATTTTCTTTTTTCGTGGAATTATCTTGGGGTAAACGAACTTTATAATTTTGTGCAAAATTTTTTCAATTCGCTTAAAAAGTTCTCGGTGTATGGGCGAAGGACGCAAAAAGTAAAATTAGCATTAAGGGATCCAAACTTGTATTATTGCTTGTTGTATTGAAGTATTTAATTATTGCAGATTAAATTCCGTAAGGCCAAAAAGTTTAATGCTTAATTCAAGGAGAAGAAAAAAAAGAAGAAAAAGATTTGATTATAATTGAAATCTTATTCGATAAATAACGAATCCTCCCTGTCTAAAATGTAAGTTCGCGGCGCCCCTGTTTTTGCTAACATTTCATAAATTTGGTAAGCTTTGGTTATTGCAGGAAATGATTTTTTATTTTTATGAAGTGTTGGTCGTTTATTTCCAGAATATTGAATTGTTATTTGAATATCTTTATAAAGAATTTACAAGTAATACTTATGTCAGTGGAAATAGATTCCCAGGTTAGTTTTTTATTTATTTTAAAAATACAAAACTGCACATTTAGTCTTAAAAAAATTATTTTACGAGGAAAATCTTTGCCAATTTTGTGAAAAATCAATTTATTTGTTTCAAATTTTAGGAAACTATGCCAAGTGGGTCAAATGAAAACTTTTCTTAGCTCTGTGCTTTTTTTTTTCTCTGAACAAATCTCATTGAGATCAATTTATATTATTTTTAGAAATATCCACCCTCGTTTCTGTAGAGAAAAGATAATGCATTATATTCCATCTTCATAGACGAATGATTTCAATATTACAATTTTTATAAATTACATTTTGTAACTTAATGCCGTTTAATATTTATTCATCCCAAAATATTTAGCAATAAAATTCTAACTATGGCAATCATCTTTCATTAATACATGCTTGACTTATTCCAGAAATAGTCAGTGCAAGAACTTGTTTAATTTATTAATGAAAAAAAAAATAAAAATTTTGAAATTATGAAGATAATACTTTCTATTTTTTTTATTTAAAAAAAAGGAAAAAGTTTTTTTTTGTTTTTATATATTTTTTCTATTTGTTATAAAAAGATTGTCATCTCGTCGTTTCGTGCATTTTCATTCGACAGGAAAATTACATAACTGATAAGCAAAAAAACCAGTTATCTTTAGCATTTTTTATTGTATACAGTTATTGTATGGTATTGCCTTATTATACAACATTTTGTGATCCAGATATTTAGTTAACGGTTTCCCATGGTACAGAAAATTTACCTTTTAATACGTTGTATTTACTTCTTTAATATATTTTATGTGAATCCAACAATCAGTCAATCAACAAATGCGCGCGTATTAACCAATAAAACACTACTTGAACATATTTTTGAACAAAAAAAAAAAAAAAAAAAACCCCCAAAAAAAACACATACAATTTTATTATCATTTTTTAATTAATAATCTTAAATTCTCACTCCTGGAGCTGTATCTACTTCAGTTTTAAATTTATTTTGGGGGTATATTCATAAGCGAAAATGAAATCATGAATGAATATACAAATGAGCCACTTCATTTTTGTTAAAATGAAAGCTAAAAGACCTGTATAAACGTTGAAAATTTTTACATATTTTTTATATACGAATTTAGTAGTTTTATGTCATTTGAAAAGCGCTTTCTCATAATGTATTCACGCTGTAGTTATCAGAAAAAATTAATTTTCTTTTTTAAAAAAATTTATTGCAATTTTACTTAAAATAATTTTATAAAGACAGCCGAACTATTGAATAAATAGTTGTTTATTGATTCGATTTAAATATAAATAAGGTTTCAAAAATCATTACTGTGTGTGAAGTTAAAAACATTCTTAACTCCCTTTTACTCTTCCACGGAACCCTAGGGCTCTATGGAACAATATTCGAAAATCAGTGATCTAACCAAATCTATATTCATAGAATAAAAACTTTTGGCATCTTTTAATCTTGTCGTAACAATTTTTTCAGAGCCGCGATGGCTCAGAGGATGGAGTGTTCGCCTTTCAATGATGCAAACCGGGTTCGAATCCCAGTCGATACGAATTCCACATCCGGCTTGCATCGACCACTGTGCTGACGTGAAATATCCTCAGTGGAAATATCATGTGTTAGGCACAACCACCTAGAGTAGAAGGCCTGGGAGCTTGTTTGTGACGTCACGATCAGAAGGCAGAAAAGAGCGTTGCTGTTTTCTACCTTCAAAGTGATCAGAGGAGGTTGTGAAGATATGAGGATAGTCGATTCCTTATTAGTTTTATTCGATTTATTGTTTTTTCTTTCATTTTTATAAGTTAAAAATAAGAATCAAAATTTTTTATGATCTAAATAATTGTGTATATATAATCCTTGCCTTAAAATAATAAATTTAAAATGAGCCAAAAGACGGAAAAAATCATGATGAAAAATAAATAAATTAACTCAGTAATAAATCTTAGATTAGTTTTTAAAAATTTTTTTGGATTACTTTCATAAGATTTAATCCAAACCTTTTTTTACGAATAAATTTCTATTTTAAACTATTTTAAGAGTAATCAATCATATTAAATAAATATCAATTGATTAAAAATAAAAATATTTTCCTAAGAATTGAAAATTATTACTTAACATTCATTGATGGAAACAAAATGTTATTGAAAAGAACACTTAAGAAAATAAAAGCAAATGTTTATCCTTTATAAACCTTTGAAATATTTATAGCCAATTTATATAATTATTCTGAAATTTTTTTACTTACTGCAGTAAATTGACAAATTAGCATCTGTCGGTCTAATTTCTTTCTATGTTCTTCTGTTTTACATACATGTGTTAAAAATGATTTTATGTGAGTTATTAAATAAGCTGAATCATTACTTTGATGATATAGACTAGAACATTATGAATGAGGTAATTAAGTATATGAAGATTAATTTTATCATAAAGTATAAGTATGCTTTAAAATAATGACACAAACATATATATAGAACAAAATCTTTATTTAAATCAGTGAAGAGAAAATATGTATACAAAAGCAAATAAAATTTTTAAAAATTTTATTTTCAAACATATATCAATTATTATATCATTACTTGCAATTTCAAGATTACTATACTTCTGAAGAAAACATTGTAATTGTCATATATTTTTAAATGACCAAATTTCCAAACATTTTATTTTAAAACATAACTCCATATGACAAACAAAAATTTGGAACCTTGAAAATGTTTTATTTTATTAATATAATTTCATTATAATCATGCTTGCAAGTTGAGGAAAAAAGCCAAGATTGAAATTTTTTTCTGAATAAAATTTCCAACTTACCACCTCGACATACAAGACATATGCAAAATATCTAGAAAGCTTTACCATAATATATCCAATTTATATACTGAACAAAAAATATTTGTCAACCTCTTCCTTTAATAAAATAACAGAAACATAAAAAGTACACCAGTATAAATAATGAAAGCAATTTTTACTTATTAAATTATATCATTACTTGCGATTTCAAGATTACCACACTTCTGAAGAAAACATACTGTAATTGTCATATATTTTTAAATGACCAAATATCCTAACATTTTACTTTATCAATATAATTTCATTATAGTCATGGGTGCAAATTGGGAAAAAGGTCAAGACTGTAAATTTTTTCTGACTAAAATTCCCAGTATACCATCTCGACATACAAGACAGCAAAATATCTAGAAAACTCTACCATAATACATCAAATTTATATACTGACCATTATCTATTAATCTCTTCCCTTAATAAAATAACAGGAGCATAAAAAGTACACCAATATAAATAATGAATGAAATTTTTACTTATTAAATTATATCATTACTTGCAATTTCAAGATTATCACCAGTATCTATACTTCTGAAGAAAATATATGGCAAATGTCATATATTTTTAAATGACCGAATTTCCAAGCATTTTATTTTAAAATATAACCCCAGAAAGCAATCAAAAATTTGGTAAAAAAAATTCATGGATAATTCAAAATATCTGCTTACATACTGTATTTTACCGTGTATGCTAATGAAACAATCTTTTACGAAAATGCTGACAGTTGATAAAACTGTTAATATACTGTAAAAGCAAAACAATAAATTACTAATGATTGTACAGCAGGCAAATGTATAGCCCTACATTTTATTTTAAAACATAACCCCAGAAGGCAAACAAAAATTGGCTAAAAAAATTTCATGGATAATTCAAAATATTTGATTACATACTGTATTTTACCGTCCATGTTAATGAAACTATCTTTTTTGAAAATGCTGATAGTTGATAAAACTGTTAATATACATGTAAAAATATAACAGTAAATTACTAATGATTGTATAGTAGTTATTAAATACTTTATCATATATGAACCATTCAAATTACCCGACACTTTTGCTCTGGTAACAACATATTTTAAAAACTTGTTGTTTATTCGAAGGAAGAAAATGAAAAAGGATAGTAAATTAAATAAAATATTGAATGAAATGCAGAAATTTCTATACATAATCTAAAATATTCCACTTACTTTTTAAATACCATTCTATACTTTAAATTAAATCTGGAGTTAAATAAATTGTCAACTAAATTTTCCTTTTCGAAAAAAAAAAAACACAAATATCTCGTACTTATGGAACTTTGAACTATATTTAGAGGATGATAAGAAATATATACTAGCGAAAACAAAATTGTAGTTTTCTTATGAGATGTACCACAAAATATAATGTAAATAATGCAAGTAGTTGCCTTACATCACCCAATAATTAAAACTAAGTTAAGTTTTAAAAGTAAACAAGAAGTTCATGAAAAAAAAAGACTATTATTTACAATGCAGTTTTAAAACTTTTAAACATTTTAGATTAAATTGAAGCTTTTAATTCCTATGACCTTCCTATTATTTATTTTACAATTTATGATAATAATTAAATATTTATTTTTAAAAGTCTTGACGTAATTAATCATTTTACAATAAACAATAATAATTATATATTTATTTTTAAAAGGGGTGATGAAAAACAATCTACTTTTGGAAAGCAAAAGTGATAATCCTTGTTAATTTAAACATTACAATAAATCTTTAGAAATTTAAGCAAATATTCTTAGTTAAAAACAAATTATAAATATTTTTTGCATAAATGAATCACATAACAATAGCTGCAGCTGTGTGTCTTGTAGAAACCAAGATACTGACTTTTTAAGATTATCATCATAGTTCCCTGGGCACAAGATAAAGCAACAAACTTAAAACCATGCTTGATGCCTGAAAAATAAACAGACAGTAAGACTCATGGCTGAAACTAAAATATTAATTTATCAACATCTACCTTAATTTGTCATTGGAATAATGAAAATCAAAAAAAAATTGTTTTACTTCCCAAAAAATATGTAAAAATTTTTTTCTTAGTTATCCGAATTCTTAAATAAATTTTCTTAAGTTTTGGTTAACATAAATGAAGTTCTGCTACATATAGTTAACAATCTCTAAAATAAGCGTTCAATGAAATAATTTATTTACTAAAATTTTCTTGATTCCAAATACTTCTTCTAAAAGTATTTTAACAGCACGCAAGAACTATTAGTAAACAATGACACCAAACCTTGATATAGTATTAAAAACTAATATTTTTATCCCCAAATATTGGTACATTTAGAAATTCTTCTATATTAAAATTCTTCTCAGGCATATTAGATTTAGTAGCTAAATATCAACAAATGTAAATTCTATCAATATTCATAAGCTAAACATATCTGGTACTTTTTACTAAAATGTGTTTAAATTTAATTACTACCAATTACTAAAATTAATATATTTTAATATGCATTCTATAAATCTATAATTCAAACATACTGCAATGTATAATTTATAAATTAAGATATATCACAATTCTAGGGCTATTTAAAATCTTGAGCAGAAGCACAATAAATATTGTACTAACAATTTCTAAGTCCATTTCAATCGCTTAGTTTCATTTAAGATGCTTTAGCTCATGAAGTATGAATAAAAAACACAATCGAATGCTTTTGTAATTTTATATTTGAATACTAAATTAAGTTATTTCATAATTCAAATGCAATTAGATCAGGTAACACGTATAAATACATTAGAGACTCAAATAACGAGTCACAACATAACAACAATTAAAGTTAAATTAAATACGTAGTTTCAATCTGAATTCAAACTTAATTTACAACATATTAGAGATAAATATATTGTTATCAAACATAACACTTTAGTAAAATAAAAATAGCATCTTTTACTTACTTCGATATCTCTTTAATCAAACTTTATATGTTGACAACATTCATAGTAAAGTAATAACGTTTACGTCCAGGAATGGCGTTCTCACCGAGGAGCTACCCGCCTACAGACGCTACCTTCTGATCGTGACGTCACGGGGTTGAAATCGCTCAGCCAGCAGGCCTTGACCTTCTAGTAGGTGTTGGTTAGAGTCCCCTTTCCGTCAGGCTAACCGTGGGAGGGTCTCGTGGGCATCCTCTACATGTAACGCAAATGCGGGTTAGCTCGATCAAAAAGTCCTCCACGAAGACAAATTTCTCCCAATACTCGATCCAGGAATTGGGTTCAAAATTACAAGGCTACGGAGGTGAACATTAGTAGTCGTAAACCCATAGAATTGGGTCGGCTGTTCAACGACGGTTATAAAAAAAGATAAAATAAAAATCTTTTTACCGTCACGAAACTACTAACGATAGCAAAGCAATCGTGAAGATTGCTTAACGAAGCGAGCAGGAGTTGTAGTGAAAGCCCCTTAATTATTACTGTTATTACAGTAATTTTAAATTTATTTTTTGTTTATTACATTTCAGCTTATCTCATTTTTTGACTGCTAAATTTCACCGTCTTTGATGCACTCATTTTTATTTAGCAAGTTTCTAAGCACCCATTGAATATACTGAACTTCCTTTTTCGGCATTTATATCCTCGATCAACTTATTACCTCTAAGTCATTGTTATCATTGACCAGCATTACATTTCCCAGTTGAACTACACAATGACTTTTTTCCAAGAGAGTTCCATAATAATAACTTCACACAACATCTGATGATGGAAGAAGTCTTGTCCTTCATACCCCTTGATGAGAAAAGTAGAAGAATCACCCTAGATATCAATCAACCAATCTTGTTTGTCAGGTTTTTGTTATCAATAAAGAGAGGAAAGGATCATTTCATTCTCTCTCATTTTTTTTTCCAAGTTAGCGTCCATTATTATATATAATGCGTTTGTTGCTGATCCCGATGTATTAATCCAGCGGTTCCACATTTCTTCTTCTTCTTCTTTTTTTTTTTTTTTTTTTTTTTTTTTTGGCCGTTAAACCCTAAGTGATAGACCATGGGTTTCCAACTTACATGAGGCCTGGGGCCGCAATTGAAAACACCAGTCAAATGGCGGGCCACAACTTTATCAAAATTTTATATAGGACTCTTTTATGTTTGAAGGAACATTAATTATTACTGTCAGATTTTTATTTAAGTTCATTTACAATTTCAAACATATTTTTTTAAAAAAAATTTTCATTGTGTTCATTAATGCCAGTCTTTAAAATTAGGTTTAAAGTCTCAAAAAAAAATTTTTTTTTTGGTGATAAATTAAGTTTATTTACAATTTTGAACATATTATTCAAAAAGAAATTTCATTATGTTCATCAATGCCAGTCTTTAAAGTTAGGTTTAACCAGGGGTCTGTCCAGACATTTTGTGAAAGGTCCGTTTTTCGTGAAATTGTGAAAAAATTATTCACATTTTTTCAACCAGGGTCCGCTTTTATGAATTTGTGCAAATAGGGTCCGTTATTGCAAAAAAAAAAAAAAAAAACTTTTTCAAGGAGTTTTTAAATTGTAAAGACATACAAGATGATGCTCAACACTGTAAAATTATAATTAAAAAAAATAAATTTTAAAAAATAAACAATAATTGCTGCTTCTAAATAAGAGATGCAACATACAAATATTTGGTATTCAGCCTATACTGCTGAACGCAGAATATTAATTTCGGACAAATAATGGAAGAATCGTCTGCCGAAGACAAAACTTAATTCGTTTACATCCATCTTTCTTGTTTTCTGCCCTGGAAAGGGTTTATTCGATTAACAAAATAATAATGAAAATTAACAAATTTGTGAAGGGTCCGATTAAAAGAAAAATCATTTTGTGAACGGTCCGTTTTTAAGTTAAAATATTTTGTGAAGGGTCCGTTTTCAAGTTAAAGTATTTTGTGAAGGGTCCGTTTTTATGAAAAGATATTTTGTGAAGGGTCCGTTAACGGACCCAAATTTCTTCTAAACAGACCCCTGGTTTAACGTCTGACATTTTCTTTCAGATGTCTGAAACGGCATTTGGTCTGGCTCAGAATTTGGTTTTGGTGTATGGATTAGCTGAAAATGAATCAAATAAGTTTCATGCTTTAAATTGAAATAAAAAACGAATAAAAAAGTACTGCTATAAAGGTTGAGAATGGTTATCAGATAAACGTTGTAGTAGAATTTCGTTTTTATTTTGGATTGAAACATTTTAATTAAAAATTCTATTTCAAATGTTCAAAAATACATATCCTTTTGAGTATGGATTCAATCTATTGCTTTTTTTTTATTCTCTAGCATTAACGTATATAATTTCAAAGAATAACTAAATTATTAAATAAGTAAATAATGTATTAATGATGGAATATAAATATAATTAGTTTTAAAAATACATAAATGGTAAAATAAAGCCCCAACTTTCGGAACCCCTGTAACTTTCCTGCGGAACCCAAGGGTTCCGTGAAACACCCTTTGGGAACCGCTCTCTTAATAAATGTGTTTTAAGTATATTTCACTGAAAATAATACCTCCATTTTATAAAACTTTTTCTACTTGGCCTAAAATGGATTAAGAGGTCGCTGTACCGTTTGTGGCGTATTCTGTTTAATGTCCATTTATATTTTAAAGCGTTGAGATAAGTGTTTTCAAGTAAAGCTAGTTTAAACCCTGAAGTTTCAAATGTTGAAAAGAATTTTTACATCGGGTTCACGCCAGCAATGAAAATTTAGAGGTTCAATAGGACCACCTAGGTATAAATTTAGTGGTCCAAAAACTTAATATGGTTGACAAACTGGAGAAAAAAAATCTTTTTTTTTTGTTAAGGTTATGAAAATTCCAAACTTATTTCTAGGCCACAAATTTGTCGCCTATGCTTATGATTTTAGTGACATTTGTAGAACATTGGGCGACAATTGTCGCCAATTGGCATGAACCCTGTGTTTATAAAATATCTGAATGCAAACGAAATCATTGCAGGATTACTTCCCCACTGCGCAATCCCAAGTAATCCTGTAATAAATTTGTTTGCATTTTGATATTTTTTTTTAAAAAATTCAGCACTTGAAATTTCATAGTTAACTGCCATACTCGTATAATATACACGAACGCGTGTCGTGTATATGATACGACACGCGTTCATGGAATGTCGCTCGTGGAAAATTTGTCACCATAGCCGAAAATGTTTTACTATTAACTATAAAAGAAAAAAAAAATCGCCTTTTAAAAAAATAAGTTTGTCTTTTTCGAATTCCCGACAAGAAAAAAAGAATAATAAAAGATTCATTTTTACGCTTTTTCCTACCAATGCAAACGCGATTTAAAATTACATTCACATGATTTAAAATCACACATCGTGATTTTCATTTACCCGATTTAAAATCGCACGCATCGTGTTTTGTATTTTCTGATTTTGTATAAAATCCTATTATTTAAAGGATTCGGATTAAAGTAACCTAAAAATTGTGTATGGAAATACGTATTCATGCGATTTTAAAATTAAACATCGATATGTGTATTCAAGCGATGTTAAAATATCGAGATTCTTATTCATGGGATTTTAAAATCAAACATCGATTTGTATCAACGTTATTATAAATTCATATATCGAGGTTCGCATTAACTCAATTTTAAAATCAAATATTCTGCCTGTCATATTGTGGGATTTTTATTTTCAGCTTTTTTAGTTTTTTAACAAACTCACCTCTGTGGTCAAATTTAATAAAAATTAAACATTTCGAAAGGAAAAAAAAAGTCTCTGATTTTCAAACAAACTTCACCGAAATGAAACGAAAGGGTTGAAGCTAGTTACAAGGGTTATTCAAAAAGTTTTTTATATGAGATTTTCTGTTCGCAAAAGTTTTTCATTTTATCGAAGTCTGGTTTACTTAATGTTTACACTTTTTCTGTTCTTTGAATTATAAATTGATTATATGGATGGAAGAAAATTTACCATGAACGGTTTCTTCCGCTATGCAGCGACCTTTTAACCCTTTGGCGCACAATATTTATTAAACACATTTTACTATTTTGTTTTAGTATAAAGTAAATGAAAATACAGTCAAACCCCGCTATAGTGAACCTTCAAGGGACCGAAATTTCGGTTCACTATAACCGGGAGTTCACTATATCCGTTACGCAGGCAATTTCACTAATAGTACCCAAACTCCTCCCTTTTATTACATTATATTCATATAAATGACTGAAAAATATTATGCAGTAGCAAAAAATGTGTTATTTTTCATCACTCTTCGTCTTGCGTACAAATAAAAATTAGTAATCTTTAGCTGATGAATTTCTATTATTCCGCTTTTTGAACCTGTCTAACCTGCCATTCGAGCACATAAAAGTAGTTTCTATAGATGGTTTCAAAAATCGGTATATCTATTTATTTTGAAGTAGAAATTTCAAAATTATTACAAAGAAAATGGATTGGAAATCAGTCGAAGACAGAAAAAAGTTCATTATATCCAACTTCCTCACTTATTTGTTTCACTATATCCACTAATAATAACATTATACGTGTATAGCAAGGCACGGGACCGAGCATTTCGTTCACTATATCCGGGAGTTCACTATAGCGGGGTTTGACTGTATCATATTTGGCATTTTAATAATTTATTGTTATGAAATACAACATGAAACACCGGTGAATTTTTCTGCGTTAAAAGTAAAATCTTCCGAACATGGTTCATTTACAAACAATTATTTTTCAAATTTTCATTTATTTGCGGTTATTTATATCTAATAAAAGCATTCATCAATTATTGAAATTTCTTTAATTTACGAAATAAATTATTGATAAATTTTTGAATATAAAAGAGAAAAAAAAATTCAAACTACTTTTTTTTTATTATATATTTTAGTGCAAATATAATTACGATAACCTAAAAGATTTTTTTAATAATTATTCGACTGTTAAAAAATACCACAGCTGTTAAAAAAAAAAAAAAATAGTGAGTTAAAAAATACCAAAAATACATTTTTGCTTGTAATTAGTGTCCGAAAAAAATATGCAAAGGAGGCATGAGTGTCTTATCTCCGTCAAAGATGAGATTTATCAATATTTATCGCTTGATGAGATTTATCACTACAGTCGAACTCGTTTATAACGAGCTCGGATTTAACGAGAACTCGGATTTACCGAGGGAAACGAGAATATTTGGTTGGATCAATGTTAAGTCTATGGAACAGAAGTCGCTTTTAACGAGCAAGACCCGGTTTTAGCGAGCAATATTTTTCTGCCTGACAATCTTTTTTCTCATCTTTCTAGCCTTTCTGTCTTATCTTTTTTTCAAAATGATAAGAAATGCGTGAAATCAAAAAAAAAAAAAAACCGCGAACTGAAATTTAATTGCCCTTATCGCTCTAATCTTTTGCAGGTTGGGAAGGTTAGTTGTCATTAAATTAAGAAAAGTATTTAATTAAATTAATTAATGTAATTAAAGTAAGTAAATATCAATTAAATTTTAAGTAAACTCTATCATTTAACCTCCCAAGCCCCCCTCCCTCTTCTGGTTGCACGCCTGCCTTAAGGATCCGTTTATTACGAGCACTCGGATTTAACGAGTACAATGTTACGGTCCCTTTGTGCTCGTTATAAACGAGTTCGACTGTATTTTCCGGCAAAAATTTCACCCAGATGAAAAAAGACTCAACTACTAAAGCAGTGTTTCCCAAACTTATGACTTTTGCGTACCCTTTCTAAATTTTTCGTAACGCTGTGTACCACTAATAAAAAAATGAATTTATTTTTTTACTATAAAAAAATTGTTCAAAAGTTAAAAATCACAACTGGCTGTTGACAGCACTAATTATTAACTGTTAACTCTGTAAAAAATAGCTAATAGAAAAATACTTAATCGTAAATTTTCATGGCAAGCTTTGTTTTTAAATAAAAGTTTTTGAAATTTTATTGCAAGATATTTCGCATAAGAACGTGTACCCCAGCTAAACTGTTCCCGTACCCCTGGGGGTACGCGTGCCACACTTTTGGGAAACACTGTACTAAAGCAAGGTTGTGACGTTGGGTCGAGAAACTCAAGTTCTTTTGCAAGACTAGAATTCCAGTTTGTTAAAAGCTTAAGTTATAGGATGAAAATAGGTTTTTGATCTTATGAAAATTATTTTGTCCAACACTTATAATTTTGTGAGGTTAAATATTACTCAAATGGTGGTTTTAATTACAACTTATCTAAGAACTTGATTAATCACATTTTAACGCTTTTGGGACCTTGTTAGATTGTATTATTATGTTAATACATAAATTATTACTAAGTTTTTTTTTCTTCATAAATTCCAAAACCAAATTTGTTTAGATATACTGAAAAGTTAATGAAAAAGGTATGCAAATTAATATACTGTATCATATCTTATGCTGTATCATTTGTAATAGTTTTCGTGTTCATGAATACTCACTAAACAAATATGTTGTAATACGACGTTTTCATGTGCACGAGTATGCACGTGATACGAGGGTTGCTATTTATATTTCTGGCCTAATAATGAAAAAACAAATATGTAGGATCGAAATTGGTTTTATTGTTTTTCAAAATATTCTCCATGATGATCAATACACTTTTGCATGCGTTTGAACCAATTTTCAAAGCACTTTTTCCAGTCCGATTGAGGTAACTCCAAAACATGCGTTTTGAATGCATCAACCGCTTCTTCGGGGGTCGAAAATCGTTGTCCACGTAATTTATTTTTGATGTGTGGGAATGAGAAGAAGTCATTGGGTGCCAAATCAGGGCTCTACGGCGGATGACCCATCAGTTCGATCTTTCGCTCCGTCAGAAATGCCTTTGTTTGAGTCGATGTGTGAGAGCTCGCATTGTCATGATGAAGAATGATTCGCCTGTTCTTCTGCTTTTTTCGAATTTCTCCGATGACTTCTGGCAAACAAATGGTCGTGTACCATTCAGAATTGACCGTCCTGCGTTGCTCTAACGCCACTGTTGCCACATGATCGTTAATGCCGAAGAAACAGGCAATTATTTGTTTCGATGTGCTTCTTCCTCGAACAACTTTTGTTGGTTTTGCCTCGTTTTGGAAGACCCATACAGTTGATTGCTGTTTTGTTTCCGGCTCATATGCATAGATCCATGATTCGTCACCTGTGTAGATGTTATACACAGCCTTTGATGTACCTTGAACGTATTTTTCCAACATTTCCTTGCACCAATCGACACGAGCCTGTTTTTGAGCGTTTGTCAGATTATGCGGTATCCAACGCGAACAAATTTTTTTTACGCTCAAATGTTCATGCAATATTTTATTGATGCTAGTCATACTATGTCCAAAGACGCCTCTATCTCACGGTATGTCACATGACGATCTTGCTTAAGCAGTTCACGCACAGCATCGATCTTTTCTGGCACAACAAATGCACAACGGATTTTGGACGACCTGCACGGGATTCGTCCTGGATCGAACATTGACCACGATTAAATTCGTTATACCAATTTTTTACAGTGCTGTAGGATGGCGCTTTATCGCTGAATAAAGAATTAAGTTCATCGAAGCACTCTTGTCTTGACAATCCACGTCAAAAGCTATGAAAAATAATGGCACGAAAATGTTCACGATTCAATTCCATTTTTTGAAAGAGAAGAACTTTTCAATTTACTGTCAACAACACCAATGAAGCTATAATGGTAAATCGTCTGCTGAATTTATGTTTAAAAATATCAAACTTTCGATTAAAATCGTCTGCGGTCGCCTAGCAACACTTACTGTTGCCAAGGCCAGAAATATAAATAGCAACCCTCGTATATTGTTATCCAGCTCTTCGTCCTATAATATTTTATTTATTTGTTTTATTTTTTATTATACGTAACCGCAATTGAATAGCCCACCCAATTTTATGAGTTTGCTAATGTTCAACTCCGTAGCCTTGTAATTTTAAACCCATTCCAGAAGACTAGGGAACTCTTTGATCGAGTATTGGGATAAATTTGCCTTCGTGGAGGACTTTTTGATGGATCTAACAGGCATTTGCGTTACATGGAGAGAAAGACCACAAAAACCTCCCACGATTAGCCTGACGGCAGGGGACTCTAACCCATGATCCGTCTACCACTGAGGATATTTCACCTCAGCACTGTGGTCGATGCAAGCCGGATGCGGAATTCCTATTGACTGGGATTCGAACCCGGTTCGCCTCATTGGAAGGCAAACGCTCTATCTCCTGAGCCATCGCGACTCCCTATAATAGTTTTGCACAATCTCAATATTTTGTACAAGTATATTTTCTTAAAATTAAATTCTACAATTACTATGTTAGACACCTTTATCTCCGATCACGCACAAAAAAAAAAAAAAAAAAAAAAAAAAAATATTTAATTTGAGATAATTTTTATATTCTTATTATAATTTTTTATTTGAAACAATAACATTAATATTTTTCTTGAATTGTATACTTGCAACTAATGACATGGTTGTGTCTAATCACGTGGTTATGCATTTCGTGTTAACGTCACAACTTTAAGGCTTGGGTTTATGATCACTCTGTCTGAATCAGTTTTCGGATCAGATTTAATTGGATACCTTCAAATGACGTCACACGTGTAGTCTACTAAAAAAAATTTTTTTTTCTGTACTAACTGGGTTTAAATGTTTTCATTTTGATCAAAAAGCATAAATACAAAACATATTTCAGTTTTGTAGTTCTTACTATATGTTAAGTTCAAAAATGTCAAGTACTATAAAAATAATGTATATGAAATATAACGTTTAGTAACATTTCATCTATATTTATAATTTAAAAAGAAATTAAGTTTATTTTTTTAAAAATGGAACTTTAAGCTTATTACGGGAAACTGAAATATTTTTCAGTTAAACTATAAAGTTTTTTGGTATAGTGTAATAGAAATCGAGGAAGGCCGCTTGGCTGATCGGCTGATTCGGTGGAGGCTGATTTTGAAGGCTGATTATGAAAATTTTTAATTTCGATATAAAGCTTTTCTTCATTTGTCATTCTTTCGGAAAATAACAAAAATAAATTTTAAATATATTTATGTATTTTTTTGAAAATGAAATATCTAATTCCTTTGTTATTTCTGTCAAAGTGAAAATCTCAAAAATATTTCCTCGTTGTTTTGTAAAATTTTATTATCCAAAAACATAACTAACATTGAGAGGAAACGTGTGTGTGAAATGTTATGACAAGTGTTAGTAATGTGGGCAAGACAGTTAGGTTATTCCAAAGAAATTTTTTAAAACTACCTCACACCCTCCCTTTCCCCCCTAAAAATTAAACAAGATTAATAAATAAATAAACCCAGTTTTTGTAAAATTACCACTGATTATATTTGTATTTTTCCCATTTGTTATTTTGTGTTTGTGAAATAGATGCTAAATGAAGATTTAATAAATTTGATTAAAAAATATTCCCTCACTAGAACAATTTTTTAACAATACCCCCATTTAAAAAAGATCATTTTAAATATGAGAAAATAAAGTTTCCTCTTATAAAATTTTAAAACTTGTGATATTCTGAATGAAAATACTCCCCCCTTCATACCATGAATCTGAACACTGTTATATCATTGGAATTTACTTAGTTATTTCCAATCTGTACACTCCTTTTAATCTGTAAAAAAAAAATCACCAATGGCTGCACTTTGCGCGAGTCTTGTGCATCAATTCAATTTCGACCACGCCAAAATTATTTCTACTCCAGTTACATCATTGATACCTTGAAATCTTGTTTTATTTATATGAATGCCGATTCCCTTCCTAACGACATTAGTTCCCCACCACCTCTTCATAGCGCCTGGAAATGCATTTCACTCTGATTTGCTCCTCTCGGCCTCTGCGGCTTTTCTTGTTCCGTTTTTCAACTTTTTTCTGTCCCGCAGTGGACTGATCGTTAAGACACGGTTCCCAGCAGATCACCGAAGTCAAGCATCACTGACTGCGGTCAGTGTGCGGGTGGGTGACCCACTTGGATCAGTCTGCGTAGGGACCGAGGGTGTGCGGTATGGGTCCTCGTTAAACTGTGCTACCGTAAAGTGCTCGACTTCGCGTGCAGGTCGTTGGGCTACCGAAGCAGGGGTGCCATCCCCTCTGTTGAGGATCAAAATTGTGATGGCATGTCTTCGGATCATCCTCAGGGATGCTTCCCAGACCGTCGCCAATAGCCCATTGTGCAGCTCTAGTGCGACGTAAATGAACGACAACAACAACAACTTTTTTCTGTCCCGCAGTGGACTGATCGTTAAGACACGGTTCCCAGCAGATCACCGAAGTCAAGCATCACTGGTTGCGGTCAGTGTGCGGGTGGGTGACCCACTTGGATTAGTCTGCGTAGGGACCGAGGGTGTGCGGTATGGGTCCTCGTTAAACTGTGCTACCGTAAAGTGCTCGACTTCGGGTGCAGGTCGTTGGGCTACCGAAGTGGGGGTGCCATCCCTTCCGCAGAGGATCAAAATTGTGATGGCATGTCTTCGGATCATCCCCAGGGATGTTTCCCAAACCGTCGCCAATAGCCCATTGTGTAGCTGTAGTGCGACGTAAATGAACTACAACATCAACTTTTTTCTCTCTCGGCTACCATGGTTATTTTTATTTTTCCATTTTTAGTTTGCAAATTTACGTTTTCTGTTTTAAATTACTTTTTTTCCTCATTTTGTTTACCTTGAGAATGAGCACCACTTTTTGAGCGCTTGAAACATATCGATTGTTATTTCCAATTTGTATTTTTTTGAAGTTTATAATCAAGAAATACTTTTAATCTATTTTTTTTTTTTTTGTTCGTTTCTCGAATTGTAGTTTCGTGCTTAACATTTCTAAGACGAAAAAAAAAAAAATCCATATCTTTTCATGAATTTTTTACTCATCAGAAGTTTTAATTTAGTTTTTAAATAATTATTTGCTTGAATTGAACGTGAAAAGTTATTTTCTCATATACTCGAGTAGCACGAATCAAGACTCATTGAATATTCTCTCCCGAAATTGATATTCTGATGACATACTCTTTACTAAAAATAAAAAAAAATGCATGAAAATAATTGAAATCATATTGAATTCGTTCGTAATTACATTCTCCAAAGAAAGAGGCAACCCCTTTTCTTTGGCGACTATGCGTGCATAACAATTTCGACGAGAAAATAATATTCTTTAAAAAAATGATTTCTGTAACTCACTTCTTAGAGAATATCTACTCATCTCAACTAAAAATCGATATGACAGAGATACATTTCACTTGGTTTTCAGTTTCATTTAACCAACCTTTGGTCCGAAGACCAAATGGAGCTACGTCACGCACCATTCTCGCCAACTTCCATCATCGCTACTGCCAAATTGAGTCACAGTTAGCTATCAAAAATCACAATGACTGCGTTGTGTGTGACAACGTCCATTAATCTCGGCTATGTGTTGGACGGGGAACACGTGTAACTTATTCATTATCTGTCTCACGTGTAATGGAAAATATTTTGAAGTCTTTGCATTCCATCTACTTGACCGACGAATATCTCGAATTTTTATACAATTTTACAAATTAAACATCAGCTGAAAGACATAAAGGTTGTAAGATTATGAATTTTTTTTATTTTTGAAGTAAAAAGTACTTGTATTAAGGATTGTATGAAAGGAAAATATAACAATATATATTTGTGTGTGTTACCGCAAAAGCTCGAAGGGCGTTCATATGCATATTTTACCTATCTACAGGACCTAATCTAGAAATACGGGGGCCTTAGGCACAGAACTGACAGGGTCCCCTGCTCATTACTTTATAAAAAATTTAAAAGTTACTAAATTACGAAGTGTTTTTAAATTATTAATAACATTAAATAAATTACGATAAATGTTGTTGTTCATTTACGTCGCACTAGAGCTGCACAATGGGCTATTGGCGACGGTCTGGGAAACATCCCTGAGGATGATCCGAAGACATGCCATCACAATTTTGATCCTCTGCAGAGGGGGTGGCAGCGGGCCCCAATTTACTTAGGTAATGTGCACAATAACTGTTTCTGCATCATTAAAGTTCAAAAACTTTTTTGTTTCTATTATTTACAGTAATAATTACCGTAAAATCAGTGAATCACTCTCATTAAATAAATATTACTGTAAAAATTACGACATTTGCGGGGAAAATTGATTTTATGATAAAATGGATTTTGCGAATGACGCAACCAAAGTACCGGTACCGTAATTCGATACTGAATTTTTTACAGTGTTGCTTTTGTCCGAATTAACAGTTTCATTATCGCTTAAGTTCATAAGTTTGTTTCACTCATTCCATTAAATAATTCGTCGATTGTTTAATCGTATTTATTGACTTGATTCTTTAGACATCGAAATGTCATTCTGTTAATTTCCTTTAGTTGTAATAATATTTTTTATTATTTCTTCTTCTATAGTTTTTAAGGAGATTGGTGATTGATTCTAATATTAACTATATGTGTTGATTATAGTAATTTAATTTTTTTAGTTGGCGAAAAATAAATAAAATAGCATTACTTTAATCTAAGCGTACTTATATAAACGCTGCTGCTGTTCCAGCAAAACTCTTATTTTATCCATAACTAGTTCCTAAGCCGGGATAGCCTGGTTGGTAGGGCACTGGGCCAATGTCCAAGAGTTCGTGGGTTCGATCCACTCTGTCCGAAGACTCCCCGTATAGTAAATGGTGACTGATGCACGCTAAATCTGTCAAGTAGCAAAGTCCTCCATGTTCACGTAACAAATCAATAGATTTGGGGGTACTGATCCAGGAGTTTCCTTGTCTTCTGGATTGGTTCAAAATTACAAGGCTACGGAGTTGAACATTAGTAGTCGTACACCCAAAATTGGGTCGGCTGTTCAACGACGGATATAAAAAATGAAATAACTAGTACCTAAATGAGGTGAACCGGGTTCGAATCCAGCGATGGACTGTTGATACGAATTCGCATCCGGCTTGCACCGACCACAGTGCTGACATGAAATATCCTCAGTGGTAGACGGATCATGGGTTAGAGTCCCCTTGACGTCAGGCTAACAGTGGCAGGTTCTTGTGGTCTTCGAGGTGGGAGGTTCTCGTCGTCCATCAAAAAGTCCTCCACGAAGGCAAATTTCTCCCAATACTTGATCCAGGAGTTCCCTTGTCTTCTGGATTAGATTCAAAATTACAAGGCTACCAAGTTGAACATTAGTAGTCGTAAATCCGAAAATTGGGTCGGTTGTTCAACGACGGTTATAAAAAAAACAAAATAACTAGTACCTAGTAGATAATGTACAGATTATCTAGGTTGCTTGCATAGGTATTACATAGGTTTACATAGGTATTTTGGAATATGAAAAAAAAATTTGACATTTAAACGTATCATCCTAGTTAATTTGTACATTTAGCTAGATAATCTGTATAATAACTGGTTTCTATACTTTAGTGGTAACATATATATTTTTACTTAAAATGTACAATGTACCAAAAAAAAATTATAATAATAAAATAAACAATAAGTAAATAAGTGGACCATCTTGAATGACTTTTTATCTAATAATTGGATCTTAACGTTCTAGAACTCAAAATTCGAGATGCTTTAGTTCGTAATTTTTAATAAAGTTAATGCCTCTTTGGTTTTCTACGATATTTTAACAATGACAAAATTTTTCAATGAAAAGAAATAACCGATAAGTGTATTTTCAAATTCCCAATCTAAATTTAACGTATAACGTTTTAATTAGTTGCTAAAAATTAAATATGTAATTACTTAGGTTATCCAATTATTAAAAATTTATTGTACTTACACAGCATGCTGTATTTGTTAGTAATATAATTAAAAAAATCTCTACCGTCTTTAAGAACATTTTTACTATCCAAGCTACGTATGAATTGATTTATTGCAAATATTATTCGGTAAAACTCTAAATGAATTTAGCGATTCTTTATTAACTTCAAATGAATTTTCTATTAAAGCGAGAATTTACTATTGTTATGTTTAACGCTTTTTTAAAGATGTGTGTGTAAAAATGAAACAAGGTCTCTAAATTTAATTATAGAAATTAAGTTTGAAATTAAAGTTATACGAAATATCACAAAGAAGTAAATAAAATTAAATACGAAGCATAATGTATTTTTAATTCAAATAACTATTTTTTTGAATGAAAAAAACATTATAGACATGTTTGTGTCCAGAAAGGACACAAGTAAAAATCCAGGGCTGTGGATTTGGTGCCGAAAAAAATTTTGCACATTTGCTCTGCACAGTTTTCCAAATTTTGAGACATTTTGCTGCAATATATTCAATTAGCTAGTGTAACGAAAAGTATAATTTCAGATGATAAAGCGAAATAAGTGACTGAAAGAATTCGGTTTACGTTTGCGCGCATTATGTGTTGTCTCAATTTCAAGCGCGGAGACTTTTCACCTCTTACTCCCGTGCCGAAAAGAACTCTTCTTCCGAGGAGATGGTACCAAGTGCCATCACCTGGTAAACGAGCTCTACCTGTCCACTAGCAATCCATCAGTGATTAATCAATTCGATAGCAACCAATAGGAATACGTTTCAATTGGGATGAAAATCGTATCATCCAATAGAAATAGTGCAAACAGCTAGTTGCCATTCACAAAAAACACACATTATTACAAAACCACAAAATTACAAAAATTGATTAATTTATTATATTCAACGGTCTAGTTTAGCCTCTGGTTTACACATTTATGTAACTATTCAACGCTACCTAAATTTTTTCTTTTGACAACATAACAAAATGTTATCACTATATACTATAATAACTATAGTATGCTAATTGATTAAAAAAAAATCGAGTGTAAGGTGCCACATGAGAAAAATAGATATATCGATTATGTGAACAAAACTGTTACTCAAATGAATACTATGGCAATAACTTAAATTATAACATATGTGAAACTTAATCTATCACATTTGTAAGTTCTAAAGCTTATGATTATTTATTAATTTAATGATTTGATTGAATTATTATACTAATAAGTAAATAATTAATAAGTTATATTTTGATTCATAAGTTTCAAAACCAAATTCGATTAGCTAAGATAAAAATTTAAATTAAATCTGTAAGTAAATTAGTATATTGTATCATTTATAATAGTTTCCTAGTTTATGAACATCCATTATACAACTTTGTTGTAATAACATCGCAATTTTAATATTTTATACCAATATAAATTTGTTTTTTAAATTTATATCGACATTTGGTTAAAATTAAACAAGTTAAAGTCATAGTTGAGTCGAGCTCTCAACAACTGACACCACATCTTAAGTAAAAACTTAAACCATCTTATTTGAATTATTTATCAACTGTTTATAATATTTGTCAACAGTTTATAAGCATCTGTCATCAGTTTATAATACCAGTGTGCTGCTTTGAAAGAAAGATTATATTTCACATAAAGAAGTTTAATTACTAGGGAGTCTGCTATTCCATTTATCTCTCAGTAAACAATAATATAGTTTCATTTGTGTCATAAATCATCTAGTATAGCTAGCTGTTCTTTGCGGTACAATAAAAGTAATTTCTTAGTGGATCCTCATAATCAATTAATGGAACAATAACATTAGATTGTTGTGCTCCACTGACATTATCATAATATATTAATTTGTGACTTGGTGCTTTTATATGTGAGATGCATGTTCTTTATCGTTCGGTTCTTTAAAAATGAGTCTCTAAAGAAAATAAAATTCAAATCATTTCGAAGGAAATGTTATTCTGTAACGATAATATGTGATAGAGAAATAAATTTTCCTGAAAAGTAGTTAATGTGGCTCTCTTTTAAAATAGTGTGACGCTTATCGTCACTCAAAATTAAAATCAAGAGAAAGGGCTAAGATTAGATTTCTAGAACATTTCAGAGTCTTCGATTAAATAAAACTACTGGGGGAAATCTCCATCGGTAAATAGTAAGTTAAATACGGATAAAGTAATTCAAATAAACGATTAGGTTTAAATCTTACAATGTCACCCCCATCATGTGATTGACCCATCACGGGACAAACTCGAAAACAACAATGACTTTTGAACTTGACCTTTCCTCAGATTTGTAACTTTTATCACCCAAAAAATACGATATAAAAGCAGCCGAGGGAAAGGGTTGAAAAGCGATCACGGAAAAGCAATCAAAAGCAATCAGCCTAAGTGACAATAGGCCGAACCATGACTAAACTTGGTAAGTCTCTCTCCATCTATTCTAAAAAGGCACGTAAGAATTAATGTATAAATAAGTTGAATTAATTGTATATCCTTATATTAATGTTATTTCTTAAATTGTTTAAATAATAAAATGTTACTAGTTAAAAGTAAGACTTCTATTTATCCTTTATTTAAAAATTATTCAAAAACGCCACAAGTATGCAAAAGCGCCACAATAGGTAGTTTTTCAGTTCTAAAACAATGGCGGCTTGACTTAAGCAGCATATAATAAAGGAGATTTGGTAAACCTTGAAATATATAATTGAATAAACTTTTTATTTTATTTTTATGTATTTTAAGTGGCAGAGTTTTTAATATATGACAATACAAAACTGATTACATGATTTATAATGGGTAATTCAAGTAATTAGTTGTTAAGTTAAGCAAGGAAGTGTTTGGAATTTGCGTGTTTAGAACGAAAGCGAAGTTTGTTCCATATATTCTTTAATAAAGCATTTATAACAGTTGTATGTTCAGAAAGAAAACAAAATTAGTTCAGTTCATCCCTTAATAAAACATTTAACAGTTTGTTCAGAACGAAAAAAATTAATTCACTACATTCTGTAGTAAAACATTTATAACAGTAGAATGTTCAAAACGAAAACAAAATTAGGGTAGCACGTTTTTTAATTAAGCATTTATAAGAGTTGTATGTTCAGAACGAAAACAAAATTAGTGTAGCACGTTCTTTAATAAAGCATTTATAACAGTTGTATGTTCAGAAGGAAAACAAATTTTGTTCAACAAATCCAGTTTCATCTTCAAGACAAAAATAAAGTTTGAATGGTATCTCTCAAAATCTCTTTTAAGGTTCTGTTAATAGAGAAAGAATTTTTTTTTGTTTTTTAAGTACAAGTTAAACTTTTTTTGTGAATTTTGTCTTCCAACATTTACAGAAAAGGTTTTGTTTTCGGCCTATCTTTTATGTATCACTTGTTACCATTTGTTCGAAAGTAAATGATCCATTTTCTCGAAGGTTGGTAAATGTTTTAATTAGGTTAGAGGTAAACAAAAATTATTAATTTAGAACTGAAAAGCTAGATCTATATTAAAATAATACTGATTACGAACAAATTGTATTAATTTATGAAACCGTGCAATTATGTAATGCGAATTATTCAATTGTTCTCCCCCCCCCCCTTTCCAAAAGAGACTTAAGTTCGATCATCTATCTTGGCGCGATTACAACAAAATGGTTGGACAAAAGACCAAATGAAAAAACATAAATCAAAAACGTGGTAATTTATTTACAAACAGTAGTAGACATGAAAATAAGCTAAGAAAAAGAACGATGACATTGGCGATGCATGGAAAACATGCTTTAAAATAGCAAAGCGGCTTCTTTGCTTCGAACAAAAATACTTTTGGCACTTTCTTCTATTATTGTTGAACTTAGGGTTTTTGGAAGTAGTTCATTGCCAGCCCCACCACCCCCTTTAACTAGGAAAAAGAAGAAGAAAAAAGCGATATTTTGCTCCGAGTTTGTTTTGTGCTAGATATATACATCTGGAATTTTTTTTATTTCGTTTCTGGGAAATCAAGTGCAGGCTTCCAGAATGCCTTCAGCAAATTTATGGCGGTAGCGATTAAATTTAATACTTTCTGGAGAAAGATGGTTGGCATTTGGTTATATTGAAAGCGGGAGATATTTTCTTCCCCCCAAGTTTAATATTAAATATAATAACTTCAGATAAGAATATGTTATATTATTAAATGTTTTTTTAAATGGTAGTACCAGAGCCTCGATGGCTCAGGGGATAGAGGTTTCGCCTTCCAATGAGGCGAACCGGGTCCGAATCCCAGTTCATACGAATTCTGCATCCGGCTTGCACCAACCACAGTGCTGACATGAATTATCCGCAGTGGTAGACGGATCATGGGTTAAAGTCCACCTTGCCGTCAGACTCACCGTGGGAGGTTCTCGTGATCTTCCTCTCCATGTAACGCAAATGCGGATTAGCTCCATCAAAACGAAGACAAATTTCTCCCAATACTCGATCCAGGAGTTCCCTTGTCTTCTGGATTGGGTTCACAATTACAAGGCTACGGAGTTGAACATTAGTAGTCGTAAACCCTGTTATTCAACGGCGGTTATTAAAAAAAATGGTAGTACCACAAATAGATGGTTTAATGATTTTTTATTCGTTTATATTCTTACTGAATTCACCAATTTACTAATGCTATGATTCACCGATTCTTTAATAGTATAATTATATTATTCCATTATGAGCTGACTAGCTGATTCACTAGTAAGGTGATTCGTTGATTTACTAACTCGCTGATTTGACGGATTACTAGCTTGCTGTTTCGCTTATTTGCTAATATGCTGACTTACTAGTGCGATGAGTCGCCGATTCTGTAATATGTTGGTCTGCTAATTCACTGATTTATAATCACGGTGATTCGCCAATTAACTAAATTGATACCTGATTACAGAACTTTATTTGTTTCACAAATATACAAATAGTAAATAATTTTGTCACTGTCTAAATTAAAATTAAGAAATTAATTTCAACAATGCCAAAATTATTTCCATGCCAGTCACATCAGCTCATCTTGATGTTCGGGAATATTGTTTTATTCATATGAATGCTGCTTCCCTTGTTAACGACATTAGTTCCTCTCTAACTCTCCATAGCGACCGGAAATGCATTTTACCCTGCTTTGCTTCGTTTGACCACTGTGGTTTTATTTGTTCTGTTTTTCATCTTTTTTTCCTTCTCGGCTACTGTAGTTTTTTTAGTTTGTTTCTCACCTTTATTTTTCCTTTTTTCGTTGGCAACTTAACGTTTTTTTTTTCAAATCACTTTTGTTCCTTCTCTTCTACGTCTGGCAAGTCTTGAAAAACGGCGCCTATTTTTGTAGCACTCGTTGACTGCTATTTCCTATTTGTATACTTTTGAAGCTAAGGAAATTATTGGAACCATATTTTCCAGATTGCGGCTATCCCCTATATCAGAAATCTGAATCTGTCGAAGAAAAGGTACGTTTATTCAAAGAAAGCACGTTTTTGTGTCTGTTTCTTAACTAAAAATATTGTCTGCGCTTTTGAATTAGCATACTAGAGGTCACCCCTCTCGAGCTATTAAAATTGAGTCCTAGAATGTGAAGATCCGATCAATAAATCAAAAGTTATTTAGAGTGGTCCTTTTTTTTTTTTTTTTTTTTTTGCGCACTGTAATTAGCCTTTTAGTTACTAAACTAAAGAATATTTATTACTGAACTAAGGAATAGCCAATTGTTAATTGATATAAAAGGGTAATTATTCTTTACAAATTCACAGGACTGTTTCCGCTTGATTGTATGCACGTTCTTGGATAATGAAGGCTATTGGTTGACTTCTAAACATACATTAATCCTTCAAATCGCGTTTTCTTAATTACCTGAATTATAAAGGTTGCTTAAATAATTTATTATTACTTGCCTTGCGTGACGCTGTTTTGTCATGAAATCTCACAAAATTCTGCTCGCAACTTTAATTTTTATTCTTTATTGTCTTCTAAGTGCTCTTAGAATAAGTTTTCGCTTGCAGGTTCTAAAAGAAGCTTCTTCTTTTCTCTCTCTCTCTGAAAGACCCTCTTTTTTTTCCTTCTTAAAAATGGAAGATTTTGAGAGAAAATGGGGACCCCTGAATAAATCGTGAGTTGATTCAGAATACTCGATTTAAAGCGTCAGCTGAGGAAAGGTTGACTACAATACGCCTAAGCAGAGTCCCGGTGGCTCGAAGGAATAGAGCGTTCGCCTCGCAATAAGATTAACCAGGTTCGAATCCCAGCCCTGACTAGTTGATACGAATATTGCTCCCGGTTCGCACCGACCACTGTGCTGACTCAGTGGAAGACCGATCATGGGTTATGCAGAAAAACACTGTTCACATTGTTCTATTCAACGTTTTCACAATTAATTCAACCCCAATCTATTTTGGCGCATCGTCAGACCGTAGCTTATGAAAACGCCATTCGATTTACATGATTCAAAAATTTTGACAATTGTCAAAAACAATGCCAAAAGAATTTTTTTTTTTTTTTTTTTTTTTGACATGACTGTTAAAACCGAATAAAACGGTCAATTGTCAAAAACTTTCCAACCCTGCTTAATTATGATATTCTTTTAAAATGCTTAAAAATATTATTAGAGTGCTTGAAATTTGCTTAAAAAATGCTTATTTTTTGTTGAATAATTTGGCTACGCAAATTAAATTCAAATTAAAATATTTTCTTATTTTTTGCATGCAGTGAGCTATATGTTTGTATTTTGTCTATTTCTTTGCAATCAATAACTACGTAAAAAAAAATTTAGAAGATATCAAACTTACTTAGGCGCAGTGTTGACGAAAATGGCTGACGATATATTATGCAAGTACCATTTACATTGACTAAAAAAAAAATTTTTTTTTTTTAAATATTCGGAAGCAGTTTTTAAATTTTTTTTAACGTTTAATTTTTTGTGAAATGCGACCTTATCGCAAAATAAGAACAGTCTGCTTTATCCCTACCAAAATCAATAAATCAAAATAACACCGAGTCGTTTCAAATTAAAATGTCTATTTGAATATAAAAACTAAATATTTTTATTGATGTAAACTATCTGAAAATAATCACAGGAATCACTTCAAAACAAACATTTAGAGGAGATTATAGTGTCGTGCAAAATTTATAAACTAATTTAAAAGCATAATTACAAACCTTTTTATAGTTAGGATACTTTATTAGAAATTCGACAAATGGCGTAGAAAACATAATTCGCTCGTATGATTTTTATTTCCTTGTAAAATTATAGTATTTTTTCAGAGAATGGCACTTAAGGGAGAAAGCTCGTTGCAAAATTACGTGTCATCAAGTAATATCACCTAATACAATTGTAGAATTTGATGAATTGGCGTTTTTTGGTATTTTAGAGCTTCATCGACATTTTTTTAATTTATTTACATTATCTTTTATTATAATGTAATGGCCGCCTCCAGCGACCAGCTTTTTTATTGAGTAAAATTTCGAGATTTAGAATCATACAGTCAATATGTAAGTATAATAAGCTCATATTGCTGCTCTATTGAAAGTGGATTTAATTTTTGTCTCTTACTTGTTCGTGCGGTATAGTGGATATCACGGTGAATATTTGTTATTAAACTCTTCGGTACAATCTATGCTAAAATTTAAGAAAAAAAATGCTAATTATGTATGATGATGAATGATTATTGATGAATTTTATTTGATTTCGTCGCCCTATTTTTTGGGTTTACGACTACTAATGTTCAACTCCGTAGCCTTGTAATTTTAAACTCAATCCAGAAGACAAGGGAATTCCTGTATCATGTACTGGAAGAAAGTTGCCTTTATGAGAGCTTTTTGATGGAACTAACACGCATTTTCGGTATATGGAGAGGAAAAACACGAAACTCTCCCACTGTTAGACTGACGGCAAGGGGACTTTGACCCATTATCCGTGTACCACTGAGGATATTTTACGTCAGCACTGTGATCGGTGCAAGCCGGATGCGGAATTCGTATCCTCCAGCCATCGCTGGGAATTCGAACCCGTTTCACCTCATTGAAAGGCGAATGCTCTATCCCAGGGATGGGCGAACTTTTTTGGTCGTGGGCCAAAAATCTAGAAAAAAAAGTTTGGTGGGCCGAATAAAACTTCTAAAATAAAAATTCTAACTTCTGAAATAAAATAAAGTCAATTCATCATTGAACGCACGGCACTCTACATCAACTTTGCATTTTTTAGTTGCCATTTTGGGATTAAAAATGTTTACAAATAACTCAAAAAGGCAGTAGCCATTTCATACATTTAATAATTTCACCATTATTTACAATGACGTTGCATGTGCGCAGCCTTTCCATACGCAGTCAATTATGTTCGAACTCACGCCGGAAGAAAAATCCGCTCGTTGGAACTTAAAATGCGTAGTAAGCCTCATGTGAAGTACAATTCACCTATATTTGATTCCATATGTCTGCTCCTCGAGAAAGACAAATACTAGTTGGAGCTAATCTACGGCTATTCTATAAGGGACTTTTGCTTTCAACATTTTATCAATTGAAGCTGTTAATGCTAACTATTTTAATTAATTTATGTTTTGTAGAACAAAAATAGAGAAAGTAAAAAGTTAAAATTCTGTCCGCGGGCCGGATAAAATCTTCCGGTGGGCCACAGTTGGCCCGCGGGCCGTAGTTTGCCCATCCCTGCTCTATCCCCTGAACCATCACGGCTCTTACTGATGAATTAGTACCTTTTTCAAAATCAAATTCTGCTCTTTTGTGCTATTATTAATTGTGCTAGTCAATAAATTTCATTTTTAAGAGTTTTTTCGCCAAGACAAAATGAGCTTTATTTAAAAAATTCTTCAATGTTTTTATGCGAATAATATGCTATTTTCATTACTGCTGCGAGTTTGTAATTGTTACTCACGACTGTTTGGTAGAGTTTAGTCTATGTGAAGCTAGCGCTGTCTACGCTTATTTTGAAAATGTAGCAAGATATCATTATGGGGAAAAGCTACAGTTTTGTGAAAATGAAAAGCGTTTGTGGTCGAATTTTCTAATATTTAACAACCTAATCCAATGCTGCTGTAAAAAATGCTGTTTCCATGTACGCGCACATTGTAATTAATCAATATCAATGGTCTTCATCGATGAAATTTCGTATTTTCGATACTTTGCCCGGACCACATGATGGCGGGAAAACGTGATCGTTTACAAACCACCCCTTGGAAATTTGCAAATTGTGAAAAATTGTGAAAAAAAAACACAATCCTGTCAGTACTTCAATTCTCGAGTTATCAGCGAACATACATCCAGACAGACTTTCGCTTTTACATATAGAGAGGTCCCGCAGTGGACTGATTGTTAAGACGAGGTTTCCAGCAGGTCACCGAAGTCAAGCATCAGTGACTGCTGTCAGTGTGCGGGTGGGTGACCACTTCTATCAGTCTGCGTGGGGACCGAGGGTGTGCGGTATTGGTCTTCGTTAAACTGTTCTACCGTAAAGTGCTCGACTTCGCATGCAGGTCGTTGGGCTACCGAAGCAGGGGTGCCATCCCCTCTGCAGAGGATCAAAATTGTGATGGCTTGTCTTCGGATCATCCTCAGGGATGTTTCCCAGACCGTCGCCAATAGCCCATTGTGGAGCTCTAGTGCGACGTAAAGGAACAGCAACAACAACATATAGAGAGAAGAGATTCATGCGAATTATAAATTTCCTATTTAAACTTTAACTGGTATTTTTCTGGTGTAAAAATAACTAGCCCAATTGCAGCTATATCTCGCCTTAAAGTGAAGGCAACAAATATTTCATACATAACGATTATTTGTAAAATGAATTACCTAGTAAAACATTTTTTTTTTCAAACTTAGCGGCTTAAAACAGCTACGATTTTTATTGAGTTAAGACAACTAACACTTTATTAAAATTAAATAGATGAAACGCATTTTGTTTGCCAAAAAAAGCTTCTATAAAAAAATGAATACCTAAAATTATAATAATTATGCAATTTTGAAATAAACTTAAAAATTTTATAAAAATTTTATTATTCCTTTCAATTTACTTAAGTCTTTCTCATCGAAACTAATTCTAGATACCTTAAATTAAACCAGTGTTGTTGTTTTTTAAACCATTTTTTAATGGCAGGCATTGAATTCTTCATTTGCCATGGAAGTTGCCGTAACGTTAGCCGGTGAGCGCCTGTGAACCTTAGTCACGGAGGCGAGCAACATTATCCACGCCACACTTCCACTGATACCCGTTATAAGGTAGGCCACATTCATACATCACACTACTGAGGACAACACAGAGAGAAACAACCATGCCCTAAGCGGGATTCGAACTTACAATCATTCGCTTCACAGTCTGGCACGCATTCCGCTCGACCATCTGGCCGGCTTTTAAACAAATGTTAATCTGTAACTAATCATTCGACTGCGAATTAAATATATATATATATATATATATATATATATATATATATATATATATATATATATATATATATATATATATATATATATATATACACTGGTTATCATAAATTAAGGAAAAATCACAAAAATAGCGATAACTCTTTCAAAAGTAAGCCAAACCGTGCAAAATTTGCATATGTTGTCCACTAAGAGTAGCTGAGTAAAACTGCAATATGCAAATTAGTGGCGCTGCACTCGGCTTACGTCATCTGCCTGGAGCATAAAAGTCCAAGTTTGAGAGAAAGCACACAAATTTTACTGTGATTGCGACATTGAAAATCTGAGATAGCCAATTCGTAATAATGACCTCTAGGCATCATTTGCCTGAAGAACTACGATGGAGAGCCATCGGGAGACTAGAGGCAGGGCAGAGTCAATCAGAAGTGGCCAGATGGCTAAATGTGAGTCCATCTGTGGTTCATAGACTTTGGAGGCAATTTCAAACCACAGATTCGGCATCTAGGAGGTTCAGTCAAGGACGGCCAACTGTTACGACCAGTGCCGATGACCGATATTTGACATTAAGTGCACGCAGGAATAGAACCGCTACTCCGACACATCTTAGATCCTCTCTTGCTGCAGCCACCGGAAGGTTGGTGTCAACGTCAACTGTGCGCAGAAGGCTCCACGAAGGTGGTCTGTATGCGAGACGACCAGCCATTTGCGTGCCGCTCACATCACGCCATAGGAGAGACCGTTTGCAGTGGGCCCGACAACATGTCCACTGGACGTCAGATCAATGGAGGCCTGTTCTCTTTACGGATGAGTCCAGGTTTAGTCTAGAAAGTGACAGTAGACGTTATTTGATATGGAGAGAACCTGGGACCCGTTATCATCCATCAAACATCCGTGAAAGAGATGCATACGGAAGAGGCAGTGTCTGTGTTTGGGGAGGCATATCCTTAGGAGGGCGCACATACCTCCATGTCTTTCCAAGGGGAACCGTGAATGCTCAGGTTTATCGAGACAACATCCTTGATGCTTATGTGCGCCCATATGCCGGGGCAATTGGTGATTGCTTCCTGTTACAGGACGATAATGCAAGACCACACAGAGCTCGCATTGTTGATGATTATCTTCAACAGGAAACAATTACTCGCATGGAGTGGCCAGCTCGATCCCCGGACTTGAATCCTATCGAGCACGTTTGGGATGCTCTAGGGAGGCGTGTATCTGCCATCAATCCGCCCCCTCAGACCCTTGCCACGCTTGCAACTGCTTTACAAGAGCAATGGCTCTCACTTCCTATTGAACTGATAGACCGCATAATTGAAAGCATCACACATCGCTGTTTGTGCTGTATTGCTTCTAGAGGCAATCATATTCCATATTAAAGGTACTTTTTCTATTGCAAACCGATACTTCCAATTTGTTTATTTTATACATGTGCTAATTTCTATACTACTATTAATGTCTGATAATTTCTTTTTATGTTGTTTAATACCTTACTATGTGTTGTATATTGTGGGTAAGTTTCATAAAATTCCATGTGTAATTTCTTGAGTTATCGCGATTTTTGTGAATTTTCCTTAATTTATGATAACCAGTGTATATACATACATACAGTTCACGTCCCCACTCCTGAAAAGGAGGGGGAGTGGACAAGACTCCGGACAATCCCGGAACAGCTTATCGGGATCACATCATGATGAAAAGGACACGCAAAACTATGCGTTCTTACGTTTTATACCAACATAGATTTGAAGTAAAAAGGCACATTCGTACATTCCTTGTAACCTTACGCATTAAGGAATTGAAAAAGGGAACTTCCTTATATGGAATTGAAAAAGGGAACGATTCTAAAAATAACTCTTCCTTTGAAATATAAATCTATTTATATTTCAATGGTATGTTTTCAGCCTTGAATTCCCAAAATAGAATCTCTCTACGCTTATTCTTTAACAAAGACATTTTATGAAAACGAAAGAGATTTAATTCTTTTAATACAAAAGTATTTACTTTTTGTATTATTAACGGACCCTTCACAAAATAATTCTTTTAATCGGACCCTTCACAAATTTGTTTATCTTCATTATGGTTTTGCTAATCAAATAAACCCTTCCCGGAGGGGGAGGGGAAGAAGACGGTTCTAGACAAACTAAATTTCCCTAAGTTTAAATTCTAAAACGTAGTATTCTAAGAAAATATTTCTACTTTAAAAAACATCGTGTGCGCTCTTATTAATATTACATCATATTTTTTTTCTGTGAACAAATAATTAATCAATTTATATTTATTCATAAAATTAATTAATTTAATATTATGTAAATAAAAATTAATTTCTGGCAATTGTTTAAGTAAAATATTATAAATTTAAGAATTGTTTAAGTTTACTTAATGCTTACACATTAAAAGTGATACATTACTAAGTTGTGTTATTTAAAATATGTCAATTGAAAATATTAAAAATGTGTGTGATTTTTTGAATTTTCTGTGTTGAGCAGTATAGGCTAAATACCAAATATTTGTATGTTGCATCTCTAATTTAGTAGCAGCAATTGTTGAGCAGAATCTTGTTTCTATTTACAATTTAAAAATTTCTTGAAAAGGTTTTTAGCAAATTTTGCAATAACAGAACCCTATTTGCACAAATTCACAAAAGTAGGACCCAGGTTGAAAGAATGTGGCTTAACGCTTATTTTATATTCGCAAAATATGAATAGTTTTCACAAAAACAGGATCTTTCACAAAATGTTTGAACAGATCTCTGGTCATTCTATCTTTCTTAGATGGACTGAAAGTACAAATTTTGGAGTTTTTTTGTCGCTTTTTTAGGTGTGTCTTCTGCATACCTGCCAACTTTTAATCCTTTCTAGGATGATTTTCCACAGTGGTAGTAAAATGGAATTTAAATTACAATTTTAGGCTGACACATACGCTGTAATTTGGGAAAGTTTATGCAGACTACCATAATTGTATTACATTTTATTATCGATGCTTAATTTTTTTTAAAAAATACTGGTGGTCAAAAAGATTCTAAATTAAGTTTATAAATGCAAGGAATATATAGAAAGCATAAATTTTACTACCACTTTAAATATAGAAATAAAATTTTACGCCAAAGGCGTAAAAATTGGCAGGTATGCTTCTGTGAGCTTTTCAACATTCGAAATAGCTTTGTACATTTTGATGGAACTAAATATTCTACAATTACAGCAAATCTCAAAAGATAACAAGTATACAGTAGTGCTTATCAACATTGGATAATTCATTTTACTAGTATCTGATGTTTAGTTATCCAGGGTTAAGAAACAGTGCTTTTACTTGGCTTCATGTTTTCAAGTTTCTGCTCTTCAGTCTTTAATATAAAGATATTTTTTTAAATATATTAAAGTGTTTACTGCAGTAAATTGTAATATTTATTGTTAAAAAATGAGTTAAATAATTTTTAAGCCTGGAATTTTATTAAACTCATTTTTTAACAATAAATATTACAATTTACCTATACCGAATTTCCATTGAAAAACGTTTTTCCTGATTTTCTCTGTAAACCGAATCATCATTATTACTTTTACGGAGTGCGTAGCGTTTTTAAAAAGTGCTTATTTTTGATTTACGTTTTTTAAAAGCCCTTAAAGGTGCTTTTTTTATTCAGGGTTTCTAAAAAGTGCCTAATTTTCTATCTTTCAAAAATATTTTTTTTTGCCGTGTCGATTGTCGTTCTAAATTACAAAAAATGCATAATTTTCGCAATTTTCTCTTTATCACAAACTAGTTACTTCATCATGATTTTGTAAAGTTTTTGAAAATGTTTTTGAATTTTTATTGATTTTATGCTTATAAATTAAGAACTTTAAACGGTCGAAAAGTATAATCTTCATTACTGCACAGATCCAAATTATGAGTTTTTTTTTTTTTGAAAATTGATTAAAAATATTTTTTGAATGCTTAAAAAATTCTTAAAAGGTGCTTATTTTAATTTTTCTTGAAAAATCTGGCTGCGCACCCTGTTTTAGGTTTCCTTTGATTGAAGTACTTTAGGTACACATTGTTAATTTTGATCGCTGATTTATGTTTCTTTTTTTCTTTTTTAGAATTCCTGAGAAATCAGCTGAAAAGTTAAGAATAACAGACTGGGTCTGTCTTTAAGTAAGAAAAGTTTTCTATGCTATCCGCCACCTGCATTTATGGTTTAATAATGATTAATTATTATGGTTTATAGTTTATTACCTCCATTAAGGTTCATAGTTGTGCACAGCAGAATTTCAACGCTTTATTTAAATTTAAGACACTCAAACAAACTAGCTTTTTTTTTCTTTTAATTTATTTATTTATTTATTATTATTATTATTTTTTTTTTGAAAGAAAAACTTTCAACTACATTCCTAATGGAAAGAGATGTAATTAACCCCTTGATATATCATAATTAAAACTCTAAACTGAGCGGAATTATTAATTTCTTGATATAGAAATGATCTTTGATTGCACTGAAAACAGCAACTCGCAACGGAATGTTGACTGAGATGCCAATTGCTCCGGACACGCCAAAATAATTTAAAAAAAAAACAGTAAATAACTAACTAAATTTAGCAAATATTTGACTATTTTTGCTTGCTTTTTAAAAGGTATAGCATGACATAGTAACTATAAAGTGGTGAATTATATAAGCCTACGAATTATTTAGAAATAGTGGTGGATAAAAATCTTCTAAATTGAATTTATTAAACCAAGAATCACAATTGATAAAGTACCACTTTAAAATATTTATTTGCTGTCCGGAGAAAGTTGGCATCTCTGTGTTGAAGACGTCTGAGGCACGTCATAAGAAACAAATGACGTCTCCCAGACGTTTACGTATGACAAGGGGTTAATGAATCATAAAACTGACAGAAGATGGGAAGGTGTGCTCATATACATCTGAATTTCCACATCTTCTAAACATTCTAATTGTTATGCCGCTTAGTGTTTGTAAATAAAGATTTCGGCTCTGAGTTCCTGAATTGTCAAATGCAAAGTTTTCTTGGAAATTTGGAATTGTTTCTTTAGCTTTAGCATTTAATGCAGTTTTTTTCTTAAAAATGTTTTGAAACCAATATACTGTTTAATAATTGTTTATAAACAAAATTATTATCCTTTTTTTTGTTAGACAATTTTAATTAATACCATTATTGTATATAACTGCTAAACATAAAAAGTATCAGTAACTTGAACGTTTCTTTGCATTTTTTTAAATAAAGGATTGTATTTATTAGTTTAATAACAATGAAGATTTCAAAAATAATTGCCTACATTGCTTAGATCAATAGTTTTCTTTAATATGTAAGTAACGAAATTATTTTTTCTTTGTATGAGAAAACATGCTTGATTTGTTAAAGCTCTCTCTCTCTCTCTCTTTTTTTTTTTTTTTTTTTTTTTAGTGAATTTTGATTTCTGTCTATAAATATCTGAGCGTTAAGCTTAAATCTAGAGTTTATGGTCAAAATAATGTAAATCATTTACCTCATCTCCAGTTAAACGCCCTAACGTTACTTTTTGCATATTTCGACAAACTTATATAATTTTACGCAAAATAGATAATTTTAATACTTATTCTCTTTTAATTTTAAATGATCGAAAATTTGATGTGAAAAGTAAGCAATATAATTATTAACTCAAAGATAAATAATTTTTCGAATGTTTATATTTTAGAAATTATTCAGCAAATATAACTCAAATTTTTGACTTTACGTTATAATTACGTTTCATATTTAACATTTTCATATTATTTTTAAATTAATAAAAATGAATGTTAACTAATATTAAAATTTTTTTGTGTTATAATATGGTTTAGTAAAACAAGATTTTTATTCGATATACAGAGCGTTTCGTAAACCACCATCCCTTTGACGCAGATGGAACACCGGTGTTCCTTTTAAATATGCTTTTTTTTCTGACGTACCGATTGAAAGCAAAAATATATTTCGGTATTTTTCAATTATAAAAAAGCAGTTTAAAAGTTGCTAAAAAATATCTGTTAGATTATCGTGAAAATATAAAATATAATATCCAAAAAAAATGAATAAATAAAATAAAATAAAGTAAAAAAAAATGTTTGCAATTTTTTTTTCCATTCATTTTCAGAAATTTATTAACAAATAATTTTTTAAATAAAAGAAATTTCAGTGATGAATAACTGTTTCTCTTAGATCTAAATAACTGCAAGTATGAAAAATTATTGTATGGAAGTGAGCCTTGTTTTTAAGATTTTGCCTTTAACTCAGAAAAAGACACCAGTGTTTCAAGATGTATTTCATAGCCGTAAATTAAAAATATACTAAATATAATATTTTTTCATTTATTTTGGACTAAATTAATTCAAAATAATAAAAATAGCGTGAAAAATAAGTTTAATAAAAATTCTGCCTCAAAGAGTTAAGGTTATATATATGTATACAGCTTATTATTTATTTATTTTAAACTTATTTTTGATACTTCCTTAACCCAGGTATTAAGTTCTAGTTATATTGGATTGGGATCAAATGTAAACCTGATTATTTTCGGTTGTCACTGGCAATTTTTATTCACAAACTTACCAGTGATTCGTATTATAATCGTAATTATTTTAATTCGTATTAAATCGTCAAGGGTTGAATAAGTCAACTTCAGCAGCCTATTATTTGACATTGGGTGCATAAAGAAATCATCGTATGCCCAAACATTATATATAAAAGAAATAAAAAATAAAAACATTTTTTAAAAATCTTTTTTTTTTATTTTATTGAAAAGGGAACGGTTGGAAATTCACACCAATATGCGCTATGAGTTCGTACGTTAAAATATGACAACACAAAACATTTGAATTATACTTATACAACTAACTAAACGAAATGATGTAAAAACTCTAACGACTATGGAAAAACAGCAGGGATTTGAAATGACTGTCTTTGGTTACTGTAAAAACTCGTTACATGTTTTTCCCTAATTAGATAACAAAATTAGTTGTAAACCTTTAATTTTTATTAATTATCAAAGCAAAAACTAATAACCGAGTATAATATTGAGAAACGGATGATTCATAAAATATTACTGGTAAAAACCGTTAAATTAGGAAGAAATAAATAACATCTAAATATTGTTACAATTTTAGTAATTTTATATTGATGATATCCACAAATATCTACTATTTCTTTGTTTATTAATGACCTTATCTTGTGAATATTCAGTCCAATGTTTGAGAGGGCAAGACGACAATCATCTTTTTTTTAATGTTAAATATAGAAATAAGTAAGACAAAACTGTATTCAGAATCTTTTTATTTGTTGAGTTGAGGGCAATCGCTATATTTATCACAGAATTACTGCGCCAAAATATATTTACAGATGACTCTTATTTATTACCAAGACCACCATTCAAACATCAAATCACAATTACATTACCAGCAATATCTTGTGGTGCAAAACAATACGAATGTTCACCATGGGAATCGGCAAATTACTATCATACTTATGGCTAAAGGAAGATATTATCCAATAACATAGGAATTATAAATCCCATGTTGTTTGGTATTTTTTTCCCCTTCTGAATATTTATCTTCGTTACCTTATGGGCGTTGTCCTTTATTGGCGTCTTCTCCAAACGATTATGAATTCGTTTCTTTGGAAGCTGCGCGTGCAGTAGCCATTTCTTGAGGGGAAAAAAAAAAGAACATGGCGAATGCTATATGAATAACAAAACTCGTAATTCTTTTCTGGCTAATGAAGGGACTGACCTTCTAACTACCCTTTGTTGTTCTTCGTAGCGTCACTCCTTTGTTTATTTCTTGTTTAGTGAATCGTAAGTTGTGATAGGTAATTTCATTATCGATATGGCTTTTGTTGATTGAAGTGTATTTCTATTCATCAAATCTTTGGAATGATAATGAGAATTTCATTCATATTATGGAGGCTGGATTTTAAAGATGAACACTTGCGTCGAGCGATATCAGAATTTTAATACAGCGATATATCGTCGAATTGATGTTTTTCAAATTTAACTCTATAATTTCCAAATTTAATTCAATTTTATTATCTTTTTTTACATTAATATTTTTGTTAACTAAAGTAAATTTAAATCAGTATTCACCTTAGTAATATCGTATTCGATGATTGACTTCTTCCTTCTTCTAAATAAATAGATCACTGCGCAAACTCCAACAGGTGTGTGATATCTTCACGCTTGCGCAGTGTGGATCGACTAAAGTGAATTCTAATTATCGTATTCTATATTTATCGTATTCATGATATATTGTTAAAAAAAATTTAAAGCATAGTTTTCGCGTTGCTTCTGCATGCATCTGTATTTCACTATTCGCCTACGTCGACTGGAAATTTTTAAAATTAGAAGGGAAAAAAAACTTGTTCTATCATCAAGTTCATTATGTGTCATTTGTAAAAATTTTGATAATGAGAAGTGGAAAAAATCTCAGATTCCAGTTCCCCTAAATGATATATTGAACACTTTTTACGTTTTTTATTTACTCGTTTTCGTGTGTGTAAGAGCGGAATCTAACAACTGAAATTTCTGCAGTTTTTTGACAGGCTTAGAGACACTGAAATTCCAACTGAAGCTCCGCTCCTGATTACAATAAAAGTTTCAAACGCTCCTTTTCCGCTCTAGGCAGAATTTATCAAATAAAATTCATATTCAATCAAAATTTTCAACCACTTTCCGATTATCTGGTATTCTCAAATCTGTAATGGAACTCACATGATGATACAAGACAGCTACAAATAGAATTTTTCGCCTTATTGCGTAAGGAAAATTTTTTTTTCATTCCAAATTTTGACCAAAATTTCCTTTTCATGTTTCAAAATTAATAAAAAAATTTTTGAAATTTATTTAATTAATTTTTTATTATTATATTGTTATTAATATTCTTTTAGCATGCAAAGGTTTTTGGTCAATTTGGGGAAGGCATTTAGGTCTTAAACTTGCTGTTTAACATTCATCTGATAAGGTTTGAGTCTTTGCACGCAGTTAAGCTGGATATTCCTTTTTTATTTAACCTTTGTAAAGGAAGCATAATCTTTTGAAATTATCTCTGTATTGCTCTCAGTTATCAGTTGATGCCGTTTCAGAAAAAGTTTCACCCATTTTTCACCTGGAAGATTGTCTTTAAATGTATTTTTCCTATCCTTTTCTATCATCAGTTATAACGTCAGATCTCATTTTTAACGTCATTGTTATGCAGGGAAAATCCAATTTTTGCCTTCCCAATAATCCAATCTTCTAACATTGTTTCTTCAGTTGATGGTAATACTTCTAAAAGCCCCATACGTCCACCTTCATTAGATATAAATTTGAAAAATAAACAAGTAAAAGGCTGCAGATTTGAAAAATAAACAATCTATAATTTAATGTCTGTCATATTTATTTTTACTCCTGTTTTTTTTTTAAATTTTATTTAATTACGTTATTTGATAAATTCTACTATGAACAGCAAAAAGAAAAATCCATTTTGATAGTTTATCTAAAATCATTTATGAAGCTACAATGAGTAATAAATAATACGCAGCTGTATTTATTCTTTTATTATTTTAAAAGAGTTAATGGTGTCTCTATCAAGCATAAAAATATGCATTATATTGAACCTAGAAATAAATTTAAGAAACAGACAAGATTGAAAAGTAAAAATATTTAAATCAAATCTTTGTTTACCGTAAATGCTGAGAAAAAGTGTAATTAGTCTTCATTAACATATTGCATCCGTAAAGAAAAACCATCCTAACATTTATTAAAATAAAAACCAGTAACTAAACGATTCAAAAAAGAACCTTATAAGCTTAATTATAGTTAGTCTAACATTATAATTCTGCATCATCTTTAAATAAGACTGCATACTTTTATTTTATCACATACTCTAGTTTTACAGTAAAATTTTTTAATGCTTTTGTGCAACCTTGGGCAACTTGACAAGGGTTTCACTTTGGCTATTTTACTACTGTAATCCTCTTGATAGTTATTTTTTTTATCTGGTTCTTAATATTGTAAAGTATTTTTTTTAAAAATATCTAATGACGTTGTTATCCTGTAAGTTTAGCTAATTAAGCTTTAGATAATTAGAATTATAATTTAGATAATTATTAGCACAAAAGAAATGTTCTATTCAAGTTTATCTAGTGAAGAAATGCTCTATTCAAGTTTATTAAGTTGTCTTACTTATCATATAGCTAATCACCACATTTATGAAGATTAATTATAAAAAGGGTATGATCATTGTTTTGATTATGAATTTGGCTATTAAATTAGCATTTTGGAAGGAATTTTTTTTAGGAATTATTCATAAAATTTTTAGCAGAATTTTTGGTGTCCTCTATATCGCAGTACTACTAATTATCTTGATCCATGTAAAATCATATTCAGACATACTGTTCACTGGGAAATCTATTTCCAGTGAAGGAACATGCCTGTTCCAACACTATTTAAAAGATGTTTTTTGGATTTTTAATAAATTTTGATGTATAATATGACTAAAGGTATTTGAAAATTAAAAAAAAATTATTTTATTTTCATTACCAGGAAAAAATCCCAATGAATAAAGATTTGTTCACTCATTAGTTTTTCATCGTTGGTAATCCAGTTAATGAACACCCCTTAATATCAGTACTTGTTTATGCTATGATGCTTAAAATAAATTAAACGTAACCCCAAAAACTATATTTTTAATTATCTATCTCACAGTCAGAAAAATAAAACTATTACATACAATTAAGTGCACTTAAAACAGATAACTACAAACTCTGACCTTATAATTTTGCCAAAGAACCCAGGTGTGCAGATTTTAACAGATTCAAAAATTTTTCGAGAGAAGACTATGTAACCCAGGTAATCTAATGCATTGTTAGATGCCTTCCTATTGTTAGTTAATAAGCTACTGTTGCCAACCAAAAAAAATTTTTAAATCTTATTTTTAAAAATTATCTATGAAATGTTCATTTACTGGGGTGTGTTCCTTCACTGGTTTGTTTACCCTATATTACGAGTCTTGTAAGAAAAATTCTGCAAAAAGTAAAAGTCAATACTAAATTACGATTAGGACTCTGTAAATAAATATGCAAAATCTACACTTATTAGTTAAAATTGTATTTTAACTAAATATTATTATAAATGTTGAAATTCATCCAATACTTTGATGTATGAAAAACCAATTAATAAAAAAATCCATTCAATTAATACCTGACTGATAAAAAAATTGCATTTGACATAAAATGGTGACTTTGCTTTCTTGTTGATGACAGGGTGCTTAGCGTTTTTAAAAAGTGCTTAAAGGTGCTTATTTTCGATTTTTAAAAGCCCTTAAAGGTGCTTTTTTCACTGGGTGTTTTTAAAAAGTGCTTAATTTTCCCTTTTTCAAAATGAGAGTTTTCCTTTACTATGTTGATTTTCGCTTCAAATTATGTAAAAAGACACAGTTTACATTGTTCTATTCAACGTTTCCGCAATTAATTCAACTCCAATCTATTTCGGCGTGTTGTCAGGCCGTAGCGTATGAAAACGCCATTCGTTTTACACGATTCAAAATTTCATGATTTTTGACACTGTCAAAAACAATACCAAAATTTTATTTTATTTTTTATTATTTTTTTATTTTATTAACATGACGATTAAAACAAGATAAAATAGTCAATTATCAAAGACTTTCCTACTCTGCCTAATTAATGATATTTTTTTAGGTGCTTTAAAATATTTTTTGAGTGCTTGAAAAGTGCTTAAAAGATGCTTATTTTTTGTTGAATAATTTGGCTACGCACCATGGATAAGCATACTAAGAAATAGAATTATGCACTATGTTGCTACATTTCGAATCAACACTGTTGGATCCGAGCGAAATAGAGCGTTCGCCTATTACTGAGTTGACCCAGGTTCGAATCCCAATGATGGCTAATCGATAATTTCGCACCGACCGCAGAGTCGAGGTAAAATATTTCCAGTGGTAGACCGATCACGAGTTAGAGTCCCCTTGCCCTCAGGCTAACCGTGGGAGGTTAGTTCCATCAAGAAGTCCCCGCAACAAATTTCTTCCAATACTTGATCTAGGAGTTCCCTTATCTTTTGGATTGGGTTCGAAATTATAACGCTACGGAGTTGAACATTGATAGTTGTAAACTCAGAATTGGGTCAGCTGTTCAATATCGGTTATAAAGTAAAATAAAATAATATTGAGTTTGACCAAAGACTTGCACGTTCTTGTTGGCCTGAAAAGAAAATTTTAAAACTGTTTTCTCTAATTTAACTACTACTATTTTTTCTACTTTAATCAAATTTATTCCTTGTTTTAGTTACAATCTTTCTTCATTGAGCCGCGATGGCTCAAGGGATAGAGTGTTCGCTTTCCAATGAAGCGAACTGAGTTCGAATCCCAGTCGATGCAAATTCCGCATCCGGCTTGCATCGACCACAGGGCTGTCGTAAAATATCCTCAGTGGTAGACGGATCATGAGTTAGAGTCCCCTTGCCATGCGTCTAACCGTGGGAGGTTCTCGTGGTCTTCCCCTCCATGTAACGCAAATGCGGATTTGCTCAATAAAGAAGTCCTCCACGAAGGCAAATTTCTCCCAATACTCGATCCAGGAGTTCGCTTGTCTTCTGGATTGGGTTCAAAATTACAAGGCTACGGAGTTGAACGATAGAAGTCTTAAATCCAAAAACTGGGTCGACTGTTTAACGACGGTTATAAAAATAAAATAAAATCTTTCTTTATTAAAATTATTTTCTTTATTTTTCAACAGTGTAGTTTTTTAAATATTTGTTTCATTTAATTTTTTTTCTCTTAATCCAGACGGATGTAATAAAATATGAAATTTTTATTTCTGTAATAAGAACTCGCTGTAATGGCTTTAAAAAAAAATCGGAAGCCTTGAAAAAATAAAATAAATAAATACCGATCTGTTTGACGCAATTAATTCATAGCCGAATCAGTTTCGCACGCCAAGCTGTTATTTGTAATCAAGACCGCAGCACTTACTGTTTCTTGTCAAATTAAAGGGGGCGTAGCAGCTGACACTACTTGGCGGAGTGAGGCAGAGCAAATGTTTGCCCCCACCCCCCATCTTGTTTTATTTTAATTTTAGAAGCAGCATTCTTCTTTATTGTTCATAATTGCGTGCTGGTTTTGAAAGATTAATCTGGTTTTCAGTATATATTTCTAAAACAGTCCCCCCTTCCCCTTTTTAATATATCGGTGAATGGATAATAAAACTTTAATGTTGGTGCCGGGTGATGATTAAAATCTAAAAATAATTATAGAAACGAGTATCCTAACGGAAAATGTATTTTAAAATACACATGAACAAGCTCTAAAAATCGATTTGACACAAATTGCAGGGCACGCGGCGTGAATATATTACTAAAATAAGCAATTTTACTCAATAAAAATTTTCTTTTTCCATTGCAGCTAATGCAAAATACTGGATTTATTTAATGTTTGTTTGTTGGGGGGGAAGAAAATAGATCTTTAGGAAATCTCTTCCCCCTTTACTCCCAGATATTCTTGTTATTACTCTAATATACAAGTTTCTGAATGCAATCGATATCGATTGTGTGTTTACATATTAGCATTTTATCGGTCCAAATGGAAATTATTTTTGTTTGTGATTGGCGCATTTTGGCATTATATTAGGCCTGCTCCGTTGACATAACAAAGACAGACAAGCTGTCTGTTTCTATGCCAGTATTTCTATTCAGTACTTGTTGAATGTTAACTACAACAGATAAAATCTCATATTTTAGTTGTGTATTCGTATGAACGTTTACGATTTTGCATGAATATGAGCAAATGGGATTCCATAGTGAATTTGTGAATATCTTAAGTTTCAAATTGCATTATGTATTCTATAAAAAAATTTTCTTCGAAATGCATGACTTCTGTTCATGCCCTCTTGAAACATTTGGAATTTCTTGATTGAATAGTCATTAGTATTTTTCTTCTCTAATTTAGGATTTATATTCCTTTAGTGAATAATTGTTTGCAATGTTTCTTCTGTGATTAATGGAACAACGATTTACCTTATTTCTTCAATTAAGTATTTGTATTGCATTAAACGATTTATTTCGTTTGTTCTGTGATTAATTATTTGTATTAAGTAACTAACGATTAACATTATTTCGTCAGTGATTAAGGATTTGTATCTCATTTTTATTAAATAATGATTTACTTCATTTCTTCTGTAAATAATGATTTGTATTAAGGTAATAGCCATTGACATTCTTTTTTCTAAATTAGAATTTATATTAATTTGTAAGTGAATAATGGTTCACACTGTTTCTTTTGTAACTGATGATTTGTATTAAGTAAATAATGATTTGCATTTTTTTTCTTCAGTGATTAAGGATTTACATTGCATTTTTAGTAAATAATGATTTATACTCTGTGATTAATGATTTAAACTAATGGAGTTACTATTGACATTATTTCTTCACCATGGGTCATGTTTTAAAAATTTATATTGATTTAAAGATTTATATTGATTTGATAGTGAATGGTTTACATTGTTTCTTTTGTGTAACTAATGATATATAATATTAATGTCCTTCAATCATTAAGAATCTGTATTGAATTTTTACTGAATAATGATTTAGTTTATTTCTTCAGTGATTTTGAATTTACCTTAAAATTACGATTACGGAAATAATCTTTCAGTAAATATGTATTTGCATTGACTTTTTAAGTATAATGTGGTTTACAACATTCCCTAAGAAACAATAATTTGCAATACCTTCCTTCCAGTGCTAAAGTGATTTATTTTTCAGTGAAAATCTGCGTGAAATGCTGGCCTTATAATTCTGCTTGGTATAAAACAAAACAAAAAAAAATCGTTTGAAAATTAATTTGCTTGAAACCCGTTCAATTACATGTTATTTTAAGAAAGAGTTTCTTAAGATCGTCTGATTTTCGTAAGTTATAAATATTCCGTACATTATCAACAGTTGCTGAGTAAATATTTGTAGAATTTATCACTTCTTGAATATCATCTAAAATTCGTTTTGTAATCTGAAGGCCTACAACAAACCTAAAAATTTCTTAGACCATTGATTTTAACCACTTTTGTTTAAATAGATATTTGCTTAAACCAAACTGGCAACAATTATGTGTCAGTGCATCGTTTTCATTTGCTAGCAAAATCGTTCAAGAAGAGATAAAACGGACGACGAGCTGTTTTTATTGTACTAAAAAGTAAACTGCCACCATCGTATTCATCAGTATTATATATTGTGTGTGCTTATCATGAATAGACATTATTATTGCTTACGGACTGCTTTATCTATTTTTGTATTTCTGATTGTTTATGTTATGATTATATTTATCCTATATTATTACATTGCATAGAATTAAAAATCAACCATAACACGATAATTCGAAATAAAATTTGAAATTGATCTTATTAGCATTGTAATGTTGGATCAGATTATTTTTGTTATTGAAATAGCATTTTTGTCTTACGTAAGTCTAGCATTTGTATTTTCTTTATCTCTGTATTTAAATTTTAAAATCTGTCTCTTTTTTTTAACTCATTAAGGAGTATAATATTGAATAATATTTTCTATTGATGTTAATTAAACTAAAATGTTGATTATTAAAATCAATAGGAATGTTATATATTTTATAAGCTGTTTCAGAATGGAGATCGGATTATTGTTACTGTTATAGAAGTAGCATATGTATTGTATCGTGCGAAAAAAAAAATTTAAAAAGAAAATGCACCACCCTTAATTACCTTTGATCTACTAATCGGATCTTTACGGTTCGGGGAGGTGACCCCAAATATGCCAATTAATTAGTACAGACGATATTTTAAGTTACGAAATCAGACACAAAAACGTACTTCCTCTGAATAAACATACCTTTTTTTTTTTTTTTTTTTTTTTTTTTTTTTTTAGAAATGATTCTGATTCTGATTTTTGACCCCCAAAATATAAGGAGTAACCGTAATCTGGGAAATATGGTCCCCATAGTTTGGTCGTAAACGCGACCAATGTTTGGGCTCCCTAATGGTGATTTTATTTTTGGCGTATTTCGCCATTCGCGGACTTTTTAAGCGAATTGAAAAATTTTTGCACGCAATTATGAAATTCGTTTATCGAAAAATAAATCCTTGCAAAAAATAAATTTAAGTAAATATTTATTGCTTTATTTAGAATATATATAATATTTATTATTTAATTTTGAATTGTATTGCATGGCAAAATACAAAATTTGAGCGAAATCGATTGAATAGTTCCTGAGAAATCAAATTTAAAAAAAGTCGTATATTTAAAATTCCATTTCTCAAGAACATTTCAACCGATTTCGCTCCAATTTTGTATTTTGACGTGCAAAATTACTTGCTCTTAAATTTTGTGAAAATTTGTATACCTTGCAATTCAAAAGTTTTACGACTCTTATTAAATAAAATAATAACTATAGTAAATATTTACTAAAATAAATTTTTTTGCATGGAATTATCTTTGAATAAACGAATTTTATAATTGTGTGCAAATTTTTTTCAATTAACTGAAAAGGTTCTCGAGATATGTTGAAATACGTAAAAAATAAAAATAACATTAAAGAGTCCTAACTTTAGATAGCTCTCCCGAACGAACTATGAGGATCATATTTCCCACATTGCTGTTATCCCAGGGTCAAAAATCCGAATCCGTCGAAAAAAATTTATTTTTATTCAGAAAACTTACGTTTTTATGAATAAAAAAACGTCTAATAATATCTTTCAATATCGTCTGCACTAATTAATTTGTATATTTTAGACCTTGAACCTTTAAGCTGGAATCCTAGAACGTGAAGATCCGATCAATAAATCAAAAGATATTCTGGGTGGTCCGTTTTTCCTTTCTTTCTTCCTTTTTTTTCGGTGCACTGTACATAAGTTAAGCTTATGTACAGTGCGCTAAAGGTTATTCATACATTGAACAGTTATTTAAACATTGTTTTTCAGTTTAAAATTGAAGTCTTTGCTTTTTCTTAATAATTTTAAAATGGCTTTAAATAATTGTTTAATAAGCTATTTTAATGTTGGCATCGGAAATAGTTTCGTATAGTAATGAGTTAGAGAATTTATTCTTACTTCGTTTTGAACTTTTTGTCTTTCATTTTTTTAAATTTATTTAAAATAAAACATAGTTTCGTTTAAAATTGTTAATAATTTATGAGTCTGGAAAATTGGTTTGTGTGCTTTTTAAATTTGTCAAAAATTTATTAGTTTTTATCTTAGAAAGTGGCATTCGTATTGTAATCTAAATTAATTGCTTATGCTTCCTTTGTGTCTGTATTTCTATTTCTTAAAAAAATGTTAATTTTTTCTTTATATTTAATTTAATTTTGTGAAAATATTAGTAATTTGAAGAATTGTTTATTAAGTTTTCTAAATTTGTTGTTGTTGTTGTTATTGTAATGTAGTCACCTTATTTTAGGTATAAAATTAGCTTTTTTGTTGTATGTAATTTTATTTTGTAAGTCTTCATGTCTTTATTTAAATTTTTTTTAATTTTTGAATTTTTGAATTCATTAAAAAAAAACGTTATTTTGTATAAAACTTTTTGAATAAAGTTATTTAAGAAGGCATTACATTTTTGATATTGATATGTAAAATTAAATTTTTTTTTATGTGTAAAAATTATCTTTGAAGTAAGTAAACAATAAATTAAGTTGAATACGAAATATTAAGGTGTGTGTGGGGTGAGGGTGAGAATGTCCGGATGTTCTTGGGATCAACGGTCAAGACCGGAAAGGACCTGAGCGGACATCCTCTAAACTGAATTTTCATATTCAATAAAACGTGTGAAGAGTTTGTTCGGAAAGATAGGCCCACCCTTTACTAATTTTATGGCATAACCTGCGTATTTTTGAAGTCATTTACTTTTGTAACCTGTTAAAAAATTTTGTTTGGGATGTTGGAATGTTCCAAAACTCATGAGACATGTCTTTATTTTTTTTAAATGTTTTAATATATTTTTAATATATCTTAATTTTCTACGATTGGTTTTTGTTTATTTATAAGTCATACCCAATGAAAATTCATTCAGGTTGGTTGAGTTGAAAAGGTGATCGCAATCCAAGAAATTTTCTGCTTTTAGCATTATCCAGCTTTTTATTATTTTTTTTCGTTATTGTAAACTTGTGTAATTTTTAACGGTTTAGTGACCTAAACGACAATCCTTTGGTATGTTTTTAAATTTTTTTATAAATTTTGCAGCAAAAAATTTTCTTGTTGTAGTTTCCATTTGTTCATATCTTTCATTTAAATGTTCAAACAAATAAAAAGTTTCGTTTTTGATGATTTTTTAATTTTTTTAATATTTTTTTTATTTATTTATTTTTTTTTTTTTTGCAGTTTAAAAATGTCATTTACTTTTACTTTACAGTTTAATGCCCAAAGCCTTTTATTATTATTGTTGTTTTTTATTCAATTTTTTTTAAATTTTTTTTTTCTTTGCATTTGAGAGTTTTTTTTCTCTTCTTAATTTTTAAAGTTTGATGTTCAAAAAGATATTTTTTGTACTTTTTTCTTCCTCTAATATTTACTATTCAATGTCCCAAAAATTTATCCATTAGTAAATGTTTACATTTTAATGCACCATAAAAACTAGTCTTTATTTTTTTAAAAGTAGTTTGAAAAACTACATTATTTTCGTAATTAACTGCACCAACTTTATTACAATTGTAGACGACAACTTCTTTTTTTATTTTTTAAATATAGTGACTGCAAATTACTCACGAGATGAAGTCATTGCTTTTTAGAAACCCCTTAACTTAAATTACATTACACCAATGCTCAAAATGGTTTTGAATAAGAAATTGACTTTTTTAAACACGAGAAATTATCAAGAAATATTTATTCATATTTACATTAGCCATTTTGTTATTTTAAACCATCTTTTTTTTTACGAATTTGTTCTTTTGATCTTCAATTTTTAATGCCTTTTCTATCAGAGAACCAGGAAATCATCAAATATTTTCATTTTTGTTCGATGTTTAATGCTCTTTCATTTCTCAGAAATAAAGACTATCGGAAATTGCAGAGAAAATATTTTCTTTTCCATTAAAATGAGATCAAATGTTTCGTGAGCGCACTGTGCCCAAAATTTAAAAAAAAAAAAAACGGAATAAAATAAGTTGTGATCTAATGATCGGATCTTCACGTTCAGACCCATTCTTACCAGTTTAAAAGAGTGACCTTGATTTTGCTAATCAATTAGTGCAGACGATATTTTGAGTTACCATAGTTCGAGAACCTTTTTAAGCGAATTGAAACTCTTTTGCACACGTTTATAAAATTTGTTTATCGAAGGACAATTCCATGCAAAATGTAACTTTTAGTAAGTATTTATTATTCTTTTTATTATTTTATTTAATAAAAGTGTAAAATATTTTGAATTGTTAAGCAAAAAATTTTTTACATTATTTTAAGGAACATAACGAAATGCAAAATCTGAGAGAAATCGTTCGGTTCCTGACAAATCAAATTTTAAATATACGACTTCTTCAAAATTTGATTTCTCAGGAATTATTTGACCGATTTTGCTCAAATTTTATATTTTGTCATTTAAAATTGTAATCTTAAATCTTTAAATTGATGTTAAAAATTATACAACTTAAAATTTAATTTTTTTTTACCATTATTAAATAATATAATAAAAAAGTAACAGATATCTACTAAAAGATATATTTTGCATCTTTGGATAAGTGAATTTTACTATTATGTGCAAAAAATTTTTCAATTCGCTTAAAAATTTCTCGTGATATGGTGAAATAAGCATAAAGTAAAATTAACATTTAAGGCCCCAAACTTTTCGACAGCTCTCCAGACCATATTACTGGGACCATATTTGCGACCTCTCCCAATATTTTGAAGGTCAGAAATCCGAATCGTCGGAGAAAAAAAAGGGAGAAAGTACATTTTTGTGTCTGATTTCGTAACTTAAAATATCGTCTGCACTAATTGATTAGCATATTTGAGGTCACCCTTTCAAACCTTTGGGTCCTAGAACGTATATAGTAATTAGATCAAAAGTTATTTTGGGTAATATTTTACGCACTGTAAATTCGTATTTGAAGGTGTTGCCTAAATGCTAAATTAGTTATTGTTCATAATGGCTTGTTTAAATATTAGTTATACTTTATTATAATAACTCAGCACAAAGAGCATTCTCATTACGTGGCATTAACCGACACGCGACGATTCGTGCCAATCAGTCGGAAATTCATTGCATTTGAACCTTGCTTCTTTCCTTAGATAATTTTTTAAAATTACTATATCTTTTTAAAATTATTTTCGATTTTATTAGTTTTTTCTTCACTCCTATTTTTTAACACTTTGCCACAAAGCATTTACAATAATTACATTTAAGGAAATGTTTAAACTAGCTATTATTTAGGGCTGTGGAGTCTTAAGACAGTTTTCGACTCCTGGTTAGTTAAAAGTTAGGTTCTAAGGGATTTAAGATTAATGTTCTATAGATAAAATGAAGATTTTGATGTTTTGAAATTTATTTAGACTGATTTATATAATTCTGCGATTAAAAATATTATTCGAATGAAAACTTTGAGAATTATTAAAATAATTACCAACAATATTATTACAACACTACTTATAAATAAATAAAAGTGGCAAATTATAATATAATCTACGAAAAAAAAGTAGCTATTGCAGTTTCGCTACGTCCGACCACTGATATATTTCTTTTATATTTTTACTCTATATGTTACAATTTCGATTAATTATTTTGGTTCCACCCCCCTACATATTAAGCTAATTGTTTTGCACAATGGATTAAATAAATCATTTTTGTTTAATGACTATTTTTCAGTAGTCCATAATAATAGGTGGTCATTGTCCGCCTCCTAATATTTACGCCGTCACTTCCTGGAAACACGGCGAGTTCACTCAGAGCATTACTTTTATATTTTTTATTTCATTGAAATTTGAGAACGCATTTTCTCTTATTAATGTTCACTCTTACTTGTTTACGTCTGGCATAAACTTTTGTAACAGAAAAAAGTTGTTTTTTTTGGTTTTGTTTTAGATTCATCACATGCCAAAAAATGATTAATCCTCGTGGTAGTTTTCTTTCTACGTAATTTTACACCGTGCGTACTTGAAATTTTGGCATTGTGTATAGCAAACACTGGATTTCTTTATTCAGTTCGTAAAGTGAAAGTAAGCGGTGTGAAATGTAGAATTGTTTTATTCTGAAGTGGAATTCTTGTGTTTTAGGTCAAGTTGAGATGTATGACATACACTTTTTTTTTTTTTTTTTTTTTTTTAATATAGATTTCTTCATTAAAACAAATATGAATGAAGGGGGACTCCGTTTCTGTTGACCTCTTGAAAAAATGGCTAAATCCGTAACAATATCACGAAAACAGTCTATTTTCAGTGGTTGGTTAAATGACTAATGGTCGTTTGTAAGTATAGAATCGAATAAACTCTTACAAAACATGAATTTATTCTAATACGTATTTTTAGAAGTCTTAGTCTTATTAAAGTACTTATTAGAATGACTAAATATAATTAATGAAAATTATATTTATTTATACTGATAAGTATTTTAATACGATATTTAGATATCTATATAATAAAAAGAATCATATTAGAGAAAAATTAGAATTAGAATCGTACTAATTAGAATTTAGAAATCTAAGTTTAGTCTTATTAAAATACTATAATAGAATACTTTAATGGAAAAACATGTGCAGCAAGAAGACATTCTAAAACTGTATTCTGTTTTTCATAAATTCACTAATAATATCACAAAGCAAGGCCAATGTAGGATTTCTAAAAAATCGTTTGCCACGTGGCAAACGATTTCTCGAGGCTAAGATTTAAATTTTTTAAACTACTTATACCATTTTGCCGTAAATAGTTAATTACCTGGGGTTTAGAACAGACTAATAGCTTAAATACTGTATAACAGTTAGGAAACTTTTTAAAAATTACCAATTTGGCGAGATTTTTCAGCCTAAATAAAAATGATCAAAACCAATGAATAGTTCTCAGTTCTTGCTAATTTTTTTAAACCAATGTTGGAGCAACTTTTTATAAATATAAACAAATTAGAACACAAATTTTCCTAAACTTTGACCTTTCTTCATACTGAAGTTATGTGCCATTTTTATAATCAAAACAGGCGGCGCTGGTCAAAGATAGGCAAAAGTTAACTTGACAGCCAGGAATAACTTACAAATTAATAACAGTTGTATAAATAGCATATTATTTGCTAAAAAACATGGTTTTGTGTGATTGCAGAGCTTTCGAAAAACGGCCTAAAGGATTCCTTAATATTTTTAAATGATATACCCAAAGGTTTATTAAGAACGGGAAGAATATCTAAATTCGTACTGGAATTTTTAGTTTTTGCATAATTTTTACAGTTCCAGTAAATTTAGAAGCTTCTTTTCAAAGTCGGCCTCATTCTTTCTGAACACGGAAAATTCTTTATTGGAATTTGGAAATGTACTACTTTAAATTCAACTATTAAAATGCAACGAAAATTGCATTCCTAATAGAATTATGTGGCAAATTTTTTTCCTTCATTTTATTGTATAGCTCCTGAGTAATAAATTATTTTCTGATGAATTTTAGGAGGAATTGTAGAATCTTTCTTTTAAAAATAGTTCTAATTACTATTCAAACACATAATCGAAACTGATTTTATTTTTCATCTTAATTTAAAAGAAGACAGGTGCTGCCGACTGATTCGGCCATTCAACCCACTTAAAGAAAGGTTTCGTCGAATAAAAACTGTGCAGCTGACATTTTGTTTTGAATCCACTTCGAAAAAAACTAATTTTTACAGTCCATTAGGTTTATAATAAAGAATTCTGGAAGAATCTTAAAGTCCCAAAATATGTTTTCCCCCTATTTCTTTTCTTTCTTGTTAACCCTTTAATACGTTTTTCCACTTAATGACGTTCTATTTTTTTAAACGGGTTTTATGTTTTTAATTTTTTGTTTTAGTCTTTTCCAAAGTCGAATTGTAACTAAATAAAAAATGTGTGCCGTAAATGAAAATAAATAAATTTTTAATGCATAATTTGAGGCAATTATATCAGTGGCGAATATTTTATTTTCATTTTAATCAAGTTCAGAAGAATTTTGTTCGATGAAATTTCGATATCAATAACAAACTGAACTTAATGTATGCTTTTGAAAATTTACACATAGTCATTAAATTTGTGTCAATTTCACACAATTATTTTCTTTTGAAATTAAAAATAAAAGAAACCCCTTCAAATATGCCTTACAAATCCCTGTCTATGCTTTTCTGAAGTAAATAAGCATATGTTGAATATTTATTGATTTTTTTTTTATGTGTGTGTGCGTTTGCAGATTTAAAATCCTTTTCATAAGAGTCATAATTTTTGTATTTTATTTCGCTATAGAATGTATAAAATTCCCAAATTTTTGGCGTATTTTTGAGCAATAAATTTTTTTGTTGTTCTTTTAAAGCAATATCGAATCCCTGACTAAGCGCATCATTTAAAATAATAATAATAATTGAATTAATGTCTTAACATAATAATAATAGTAATAATATCTTAAACTTAATAATAATAATGTCTTAAACTTGATGCGCCTCTGTTTCTTTTCTGAGGTGCTAAAAATTAAATAAACATTTTGTCTTAGCTTTAGTGCACTTACTTACTAGTTTTTTTTATTATTATTTTATTGTTACAATTTTTTCTAGTTATAGCTGTGTATTTTCGACGATCAGACTTTTTAAATTTTCCTTAATAGAAAAAATTAAAAATTATTCTTAAAATTTATACAATATGATTTTTTTCTTTCTTTCATTGTATGTTAAGTCACCTAAATATCAGAGTGTCGTATATAAGTGTACTACTTTTAATGAAGCTATTTCTTTCTTGTCCTAATATACTATTTATTAATATATATATATATATATATATATATATATATAGATAGATAGATAGATAGATAGATAGATAGATAGATAGATAGATAGATAGATAGATAGATAGATAGATAGATAGATAGATAGATAGATAGATAGATAGATAGATAGATAGATAGATAGATAGATAGATAGATAGATAGATAGATAGATAGATAGATAGATAGATAGATAGATAGATAGATAGATAGATAGATAGATAGATAGATAGATAGATAGATAGATAGATAGATAGATAGATAGATAGATAGATAGATAGATAGATAGATAGATAGATAGATAGATAGATAGATAGATAGATAGATAGATAGATAGATAGATAGATAGATAGATAGATAGATAGATAGATAGATAGATAGATAGATAGATAGATAGATAGATAATTTTTTTAATCAATTTAATTAGTTTTTTCATGTTTCTTCATTCCTCCGTTTTAACACTTTGCCACGAAGCATTTACAATCGTTTGAATATTTAGATATTACTTTTAAGGAAATATTTAAACTAGCTATTATTTATCGCTGTGGAGTCTTAAGACAGTTGTTCGATTCCGTTTAGTTAAAAGTAAGCTTCTGTAGGATTTAAGATTAATGTTCTACGCTAAAATGAAGATTTTGATGTTATGGAATTTATTGAGACAGATTTAGTATATAATTCTATGATCAGAAATATTATTCAAATGAAAACGTTAAGAATTATTTCAATTTTTATTTAATAAATTTTATTTTATTTCATAACCGTCGTTGAACAGCCGCCCCAATTTTGGGTTTACGACTACAAATATTCAACTCCGTATCCTGGTAATTTTGAACCTGTCCAGAAGACAAGGAAACTCCTGGATTAGTGACCAAAGGTATGATTTGTTATGGGAACATGGAGGACTTTGAGACTCGACAGATTTAACGTGCATCAATCACCGTTTACTACACGGAGAGTCTTCGGCCGGCGGGGATCGAACCCAGAACCTCTTGAGCATGGGCCCAGTGCCATACCAACTAGGCTATCCCGGCCTCTGTTTCATAAATTTATTAAGAATAAGTTTATTTTGTTTGGAGGCAGAATAATTATATTGCATTTGGACGTTTTTGAGTTTGAGTGTATCAACATTTTAAGCCTGTGTATGAACTATTAAAAAAAATGAAAAAAGAAAAGGAAAGAATTGAAACTATTAATAAATTGAGTTTTTGAGCTATTATAAAAGGCAAAGCCTGATGATAAATGAATAAATCCAATTATGACCTCTGCCAATCTGCACCTAAATTAAAAAGGACAATTGTAATTGAAAAAACTTAAAAAGAACGATCTGCTTTAGATATCTTTTCCATAATTTTGTTCCGTTCTTTTTCCGTGTTAAATTTTTAATAAAATTCGCAGACGATATTTTTAGCTATCAACTTCGTTACTATATACTGCATTATTTTTATAATCTCTGTACTATAGTACGGTAACTTGTACACAAGGACGGTTCGAAAGATTTCCACTCTTATGTAGAGGAGCAAGAGCTCGGACTGGAGCTTGAAAGATTTAAGGGAGGTGGCGCAGTGCGACGATACCCGCATCCCTCCCATCTTACCTCCCATCTCAAAAGGTTTGCCGTATCGTAATTCTTCGCCAACTCTCCTCGCCAATCTCTTGTCAACAAACGTGAAGGGAAGAAAAAAAATTGTGAAGTTTCTTTTCTATTTCTTATTCTTTCTTTCTCGCCTCTCAAAAGTCAATTCGGGTTAAGTACGTTTGACCTTAATTTAAAGGGAAGATACCAGCCAGAATTCGCTTTTGGAATACGGAGCTTAGTCTTGCTCCGTTTTTAACAAAGCTTCTCTGCTTTTTGGGAATCGGAGCTTTGGAAATGGATTTTATTTGTTTGTTTTTGGATGAACTAGAGTAATAAATATTTTACTTCTTTGATATTTCTAAAGATTAGTAGAACTTATAAAATCCTGTTTATATTTTTCTTTTGTACTTCTTATCTTTAATATTTTTTGCGAATATATACCGAAAAAAGTTATCTTTTGTTTTAAAGAATGTTATGAAAGCCATAGAAAAATGTAAAAATAGTCTTTTAGTTGATCTAACTCTATTGACACAGCGCGTGCACCCAGTATTTGAAATAACTTGTTAAATTTGGTAATCTATTTTTCTCCAAACCATGTTTTGTATACAGTCAAGTATTTATACTTCGAACCTAAAGTATCGACACTTAAAATTGTTATGAATTTATAATAAATAAATGTCAATAAGGAAAACTTAGGTTATTAAATTGCATTCGACTATATTGTATAATAAAAGTCGATTTGTTTCGAGCGCTTATAAATAGGCGTCTATTTGACTTCAGTTACTTCATTTAATAGCGCAGATATTTAAAAATTTCTAACGTATGTCAGAACTCTAAAAGTTCTTTGCATTTTAATAACTTACGAAATAGTATTGTGCTCTCAACAAAAAAATTTTTAAGGGTTTTTATTTCCCACAAGTTAAGAGATATTTACTTTTTCTTGGCACAAGTTCTTGTTATTATTATTACTATTTTTTTAAAAGGTTTGTGTTATGTTTGAAATATTTAGTATACGATGAGGCCCGATTACGAGAAGGGGCCCTGGGCAGAATGTTAATTAAGGAACCCTTAAAAAAAATTTAAAAATAATTTATATAAATTTCATTTTTATAGAAATTCTACAGGTTACACTAATATACACGAAAAGATTTGTACTAAAGGTATCATGCGTCTCGACGCTACATTAATCAGATGCTAAGCCCCCAACGATTGAGATTATGATTGGTTATTGCGTTTATCCACGCGATGTGTTTTATTGTGGACTGCACCTAGCACATCAGATAAATTAAGTCATTGCAAAATCTAGACTTTTGGATAAAAATTTAAATATTGTAAAACTTTAATGAATCAGCAAGGCACTGTCTTAAATAAAATGTAAAATTGGAATTTTAAAAACCTTAAACCTTTTAAATATTAATATTTAAGAGTCACTTGGCCAGGGCCTCTATAATTTAAGAATCCGAAGCAAGTGCCTCTTCTTCCTATACTATATTCAGACCCTGGAGACTTTAGTATTTTACTGTAATTGCATTATTTAAGGACAATATCATTTTGAGATAACTTTATAAAACTGTTGCGTTATTTGCATTGCTCCGGGCAAAATGTAGACTTAATAGTAGTAAATATTTTTACCCTTTCGATCTTGTTGCGTAGCCGGTGTGACTAGGGATGGAATAAAAGACTACGCACATGATTAAATGACACAAAATTGTAATCTAACATACCTTTTTATTTTAAATTTTGATATTATCAAAAGAAAAGTGAATGCATGTAAAATTCAAAGTAGTAGGGAACCGATTATCCGGAACGATCGGGACCATCGCTATTCCGGATAACTGATTTTTCCGGTTTTCTGAATCGCTACAAAAAGCCGTTTTTTTATTGTTAAACCCAACTAAAAAATAAAATTTTTTGGAAATAATCTTAAAAAGAAGAAACACGATGAAGTAATACACTAATGATTATTTCCAAAATGATGGTAAGGTGAACATCTTTCAAAAAAGAAAGAAAAATCCTATAATCTTAAGAGGAAAAAAAAAAAATTTTTTTTAAATGGCGGGAAAATTTATCGAATTTCGTTCCGGTTTTTTGGTTTTCCGGTTTTCTGATTTCCGGATAACGGGTTCTGTACTGCTTTTACACCATTTGAATTATAACTCTAAAATATACAATACATTGCACATAGAGAAGAGAAATGTTACTATTTTAGTGTAGTATTTAGTGTTACTAAAATGTTACCATTTTAGTGTAGATCATCTTTTCTTTTTCATGTTAAAATTAGATTTTCCTTTTCAACATTTTTCATACAATCTCTCTTTATTAATTTTCTTTTCATTCTCTAATTTTTTTTTTTTTTTTTGTTTTTGATTCAGGGTGAGTAGCCAAATCTTTCAACAAAAAATAAGCACCTTTTAAGCACTCAATAAATATTTTTAAACGCTTTATACTTTAACAAAATGTAAAATAAATTTCAAAGACTTTATATGATCATGATAAAATAACTAGTTTCTGACAAAAAGAACTCTTTTTCTTGATTATATTAGCCACCATATCGAAGGATTTTTCAGTTTGAAAAATGAGGGTGGAAAATGAAGCCTGACATTGAAAATATCTAGCAAAATGCAGCAGAGATAACACATGAGAGTGCTGGAATCTCACCGAACTCAGCTCAGTAGACGTGTACATGCGGACTCGCAAGTATTTCCTCAAACATGTAAAATGATTGTCGATTTCAGGGCCGGATTAAGCGTACTACCATACCCTAGGCCAGGGATGGCGAACCAATGGCACGCGTGCCATTTATGGCACGCGACACAATATTTCGGGCACGCCACCGATCATAATTGTTATTGCTCTATGAATTGTTATTACACAAATGTCACACACTATGAAGCATATTTATCAATTAGATTAAAATTCACAAGAAAAACAAGCAAAATAATAAACAATTATTAATAAATAAAATTAACAATTGATGCTAAAAAACAATTAATAACCATAAAAAACAAGCTAACAATAAATAACTAGCAAAAAAATCAACAGTCCTGCTTAAACTAATATCTCACAACTTATAAGTTATTTGTCATTTAATCTGCAATAACAGAAGTCCCACTGATGCTACTTTAAGTTGAATTACGAGTATAACTGAGACATTGCAAAATGTATTTTCTTTTCAATGTAAATAAAGAGTTTTAAGTTGATAGTATTTAGTATTATTATTTTCCCAATAATTATGAAGTCAAAATTATTTGACGGCACGTCTGTGATTTCATTAAACAATTTTTTAGAAAAAATGGCGCGTTGGTTTATAAAGGTTTGCCATCCCTGCCCTAGGCCATTCAAATTTTTGTGGCCCTTAGAGTACATTTTTTTCTCATATATTTTTTTTTAAATTCAAATATAAAAGTATTTATATATCTTTTCATATAAGAAAGCATATTTAAAATAAAGATAAATAATAATAAATTAAATTTCACTTTATTTTATTAAATTAGAACTAAACAACTATCATAACATTTTGAAAAATCATTGTTTTCGTTAATTTTTTAAAATTTATTTTCAAAAAATGCATTTTAAAGGGACCCCTGGCCATGGCCTAGTCTGGCCTAATGGGTAATCCAGCCCTGGTCGATTTGACACACTATGGAAAGACGATAGGCCGAAATGATTGTGGTTGAATGAATGAATTGTGAAAACGTTGAATAGAACAATGTGAAAAGCACGCTTTTGCATTATACGTGGCGAAAATCGACATGGTAATGAAGAAAAAAAATTGTCATAGTCGAAAAGGAAAAATCGATCACTTTTTAAAAACGCCCCATGAGAAAAAATTACCTTTAAGAGCTTTTAAAATTCGAAAATAAGCACCTTCAATCACTTTTTAAAACGCTACGCACCATGTGACTTAGCTCCTTTCGTTTTCCAATCAATCCTGCCACCACACTTCAGCAATATTTTTTATTTATTTATTTATTTATTTTTTTTAAGTTTTACAAAAGCCCACCCCTTTAAAAGGTAAAACCCAATCATCTTAGATTAAGAGTAACGATCCAATAAAAACTAAAACATTTTTAACCAATCCTGAATTAAAAAGGGGGCCCCATTAAACACCGCTGGTCAAAGGTAAAAGGGATTTTTCTCATAGCAAAAACCGGATGCGTAAATATCGTCATCCCAAATAGGTATTCCAAATGCAGGGAAATTCATTTATCTTCAATATTAAGGAAATTAAATAAAACAGTAAAATTAATATGAATATTAAATAAGTTAAAATAAGTTATATATTAAGTTACGATACAATTAAAGATATCTAAACAATGTCTCTTCCACACGTTGTTTCATTTTCTCCTAATATCATGCCTTACAACAGTGTTTCCCAGACTTATGACTTTTGTGTACCCTTTCTAAATTTTTGTAATGCTGCGTACCACTAATAAAAAAATGAATGTATTTTTTACTAGAAAAAAATATCACCAAAGTTAAAAATCACAACTGGCTGTTGACACCACTAATTATTAACTGTTGACTCTGCAAAAAATAGCCAATAGAAAAATACGTAATCGTAAAATTTTCACAGCTAGCTTTGTTTTTAAATAAAATTTTTTGAAATTTTCGTTTGTTGCAAGATATTTCGCCTAAGAACGCGTACCCCCGGTAAACTGTTCCCGTATGGGAAACACTGCCTTACAACAAAGTTCAGTTTATTATTTTTAATACTTTCCTTACAACGTATAGCACTTCACGTATGCAAAGATTTATTATTGTGTGAAGACTCAGCATTTGATCTCGAATTTCGTACTATTGCTTATCATCTGAAATAATTGTTTATTTTTCCACGACCATTTTTATTATCGTAGTGTTTTCTTAAATTGAAAGAGAGAAACATGTTTTGATGACTCTTGATTTTCACCACCACCATTAGCTGTGTAAAACTTTACTTTTCTGTCATAACTTGTACCTTGATTTAAGGAATATAGGAAAACAATTACCATTCTTGGAGACTGATATTCAATTTGTAAATTGTGATTGGGAGCGGTATAGCCGAGTTAGGCCCTTGCGTACTGTAGAACTACACATTCTATTTTTTTTATATAACCGTCGTTGAACAGTCGACCCAATTTTATGAGTTCACGACTGCTAATGTTCAATTCCGTAGCCTTGTAATTTTGAACCCAATCCAGAAGACAAAGGAACTCCTGGATCGAGTATTGGGAGAAATTTGCCTTCGTGGAGGACTTTTTGATGGAGCTAACCCGCATTTGCGTTACATGGACAGTAAGACCGCGAGAACCTCCCACGGTTAGCCTGACAGCAAGGGGACTCTAACCCATGATCCGTCTACCACTGATGATATATCACGTCAGCACTGTGGTCGGTGCAAGTCGGATGCAGAATTCGTATCGACTGGGATTCGAACTCGGTTCGCCTCATTGGAAGGCGAACGCTCTATCACCTGAGCCATCGTGGCTCTCATGTTCTTTATTTAGGAATTACGAACTATTCTTTATTTAGAATAGGCTCTTACAACTGTCAAAACCCTAGCAGCAAAATAACTTGGGCCCAAAATGGGCCAATATTCATGAATCTTGGAGAAATAAGGGTAATAATCCGTTATTTTTCCGATATTGTCCTTATATAGATTTGTTTGATTCACCCGATATTTTTTACTGCCACTATCGGTCCTGAATAGAATTGTCAGATTTACCTGATATTTTATATCGATTATTTAGCCAATACAGGTTATATATTGGCCAATGTAGGCCCTATATAGGCCATTCTAGAATCAATATTAAAAAATCTAGACATCCCTATATTGGTCGCTCGGTGAATATTCTTATAGGACGCATAGTGAGCCAATTTGGAACCCAACTGGGGCCAAGGTAAAATTTATATTTATAAATAATTTAAAAATTTCTCAGCGGTGTTCATTTTTTTATCACTAATTTATATTTATATGAAAAATGTGGAAGTAAAACTATTTTAAATAGAAAAAACACAAATGTCATCCACGCTATCAGACTTAACTTCCGTCATCAAATAAAAAGAAGACAAAACAAATAGATTTCATGTCTGGATGAATGATTCCTAGTTCCGGATCATCTAACAAAGAAATAACACATCAAACATTCATTGTCTGAAAGCTTGATATAAATTTGAACTTCCGAGAGCTTCGTCGCTACTACTGCTGCATCAGAATTCTCACAGAAAAACAGTCGTCGCCAAGCGAATGGCAATATATCGCCAAACGCGCCACACTTTCTCCGGGACGCTAGATTTTCTTCCCCCTTTTCATTTTCGCATCTCCTCTTCATCCCATGGCATGGCCGTTGTATTGAATGTTGACGCTTATCGGCGTCGCTTCATACACGCGTTGCGCTGCCATGCTCGAAGCTGACATGCCATTGGTCACCCCAAATGTGTCCCTTAAAACAAAGTAAGGCAATGACATATTTTGTGATGTATTTTTATATTTTAATCATGTGTGGATATCTATTTTAAATTTCTGATCTTAGAATGTGTCGGTTGTATGGGGGAAGCCGTGTTTGTGGGAGGTAGTGTAATAACTATGGGTGTGTGACATATCTTGTAAGTTATTGCTTATATTGTTAATAATTGCTTGATTTTTGAATGGTATTAATTTCTTGTTTGAAAAGGCAGGTTAACATTTAACATCATAAGTGTAGAGATATTAACGTACAACAATGTTATTCTTTTTATTTCATAGATTATTTTTTCAACGATTAATTTTGAGAAATACATATCACATTTCTGTTACTTTTATTCATTTTTATACTATTACGGACTATTTATTTTCATTCTTTTTAATCATCTATGAAAAGAAAAAATGTTTTCATTTTTTTGTAAAATAATTGTTACAATTTAAGCAATTACCAAATTTTTTTTGTTCATATAATGTTTATTTTATTATTCAAGTTTTATTAACTAATTACCTTTATTGTTTTAATAGATTTATAACAGAGAAATTTATTTAGTTACAGCAATTTTAATCGTTATTGAGACTCAACTTTTGAAATATCTGAAAATCTTTTTCTTTCTTTTTTTAGATATTGCTTTATAATACAGATAAGTTTTCGCCGTATTTTACTTTAACAGTGCCTTATTATTAAAAGTTAAATCGTTATTTTCATCATTTTAAATCATTCGAAAAAAACTGAATTGAAAGTTTTTCTTTAGTTAAAGCTTACAAGAACACCTGACACTCAACAATTTAATATTAAGTGACTAATAGTTTAAACTTTCTTTTATGTTGCTCGTTGTATTTATGCTTCATTATTTCATAAATGGATATTAAGTATATTATGTTGTATAATACGGTTTAAATCACTGAAAAACAAATAAAAATTTTTGTTTGAAAAGTCGTATAGTTAAAATTTGTTTTTTCAGGAATCATTTAACAAATTTCGTTAAATTTTGTATTTTGCCATGTAAAATTATTTACTTTAAAATTATGAAAACAAATGTACACCTTTATAATTCAAAATCTTTTTGACTATTATTAAATAAAATAATAATACAAAAAATTTCTAAAATTTATTTCTTGCATAGGATTATCTTTTGACCAACAAACTTAATAAATGTGTGTAAAAAATTTCCTATTCGCTTAAAAAAAGTTCTCGAGATATGGCGAAATACACACAAAGTAAAATTATCATTTAGGGCTCCATACTTTGGATCGCTCTCTTGACCAATCTATGGGGACCATACTTGCAGATTGCGGCTACTGCAAGGTCAAAAATCCGAAGGAATTTTTTTAAAAAATAAATAAAAAAAGGGTATTATTGAGAGAAAGTACGATTTTGTGTCTGATTTTGTAACTAAAAAATATCGTTTACACTAATTAATTAGCATATTTGAGGTTGCCTCTCGAACCATTGAGATTGAGTCCTAAAACGTAAAGATCCCATCATTAGATCAAAAGTTATTCAGAGTAGTACGTTTTTTTTTTCCTACTGTGTTCACTTTATACAAGTTACTGTTGTTGGATATTTTCTTTGTATTAAAATTAATCTTGCTCATTTGTATTTGCTTGATAAAAGCTGATAATAAAGCCAATGATACATTAGTTATTAAAAAAAAAAAAAAGTACTGCCATTACATTGGCATTTATTAATTTTGTTAACTACTTAAAGTTATGAGTTTTACGTTATCCAACTTTATATATATATTAAAATTGACAGCGCGTTAGATACACAGTGTAATCTGATATATTGAATAATCTATTATGAATTTGCCATGGCCTCCTGTAGTTTGCGACTGTCTCCTCTTTACCTGTATATTTTCAGATTTCTCCGAATTTGTTGAAGAATTTTTTAAAAAATAATAATAAATGAATAAAAATTGGTGATAAAATATTCACTGATGGTTAAAATACTTCACTTATTCCTCAACAGATGGTTTTAATGCCAGTACTGCAGTATGTTGAGTGTTAATTATTTCAGTCGAGCCGTGATGGCTCAGTAGCTAGAGCGTTTGCCTGCCAGTGAGGTAAACCCAGGTTCGAATCCCAGCAATGACTGGTCGATACGAATTCCGCATCCGGCTTGCTCCGACCACAGTGCTGAAGTGAAATATCCTCACGGCTAGAGTCCCAGTCTAATTGTGGAAGGTTTTTGTTGTTTTCCTCTCCATGTAATTCAAATGCAGGCTAGTTCCATCAAAAAGTCCTCCACAAAGGCTAATTTCTCCCTATACTTGATCCAGGAGTTTCCGTCTTTTGGATTGAGTTCGGAATTACAAGGCTGCGGAATTGAACATCAGTAGTCGTGAACCCAAAATTGGGTCGTTTAGTAAAATATCCGTTATTTTATTTCTCCAATGTTGGTGGGTATGTGAATACTGGTACAGACTATAAGGATTGAAAAAACATGATTTAATTTTAAAAAATTTTTAAGCCATGTCAACATGATATAATTCCAATCATTGAAAATGAATACCAGACTGGATCTAAGAAAAAATCAATGCAGTTTTTGGCGTATATGCATTTATATGACCTCTTTGCAAAAACGAAAAAATTGGAAGTAAACCAATCAAATAATTACTGAGATATAACAACTTGGAAGAATTTTTTTAAAAATGTAGTTTTCTTGACGTAAAACTGTCGTGTCAATTTTTGCATCTCGGACACTATGCAATTCATTAACTCTAAATCTTAAATTACAGTATAAAAAGTAAAACTATGCTGTTCTGTTAAAGTTAATGACACATAGTTTCCGACATTGGTTTTCCGTTATAATTACCTTGGTAAACTTTCACTAGTAGTTTCTTTAAGTTGCTGTATCTCAGGAAGTATTTCATCGATTCTCTTCAAATTTAAAATTGTATAGCCGTGGTGGTTCAGGTGATAGAGCGTTCTCTACACTATGAGGTGCCTCAGGTTCTAATCTCAGCGGTGGCTTGTGGATACATATCCTGCTACCAACTCGCACCGACCAGAGCGCTGATGTAAAGTATCCTCTCTGGTAGACGGATTGTGTGTTAGAATCCCCTTGTTGTCGGATTAACCGTGGGAAGCTTTCGTGGTCTTCCTTCCCCTGTCACTCAGATGCAGGTTAGTTCTCTTACAAAGACCCTTCGTGAAAGAAGGTTTGCCCCCATACTTGATCCAAGAGTTTCCTTGTCTTTTGGGTTGGGTTTAAAATTTCAATGCTACGCAGTTGAACATGGATATTCGTTAACTCAGAATTAGGTCAGCTGTTCGACGCTGGTTCTAAAATAAAATTTATTATTTTTATTACTATTATAACTTTCGATTATAAACTTTCTTTTAATGTTGAAAAAAAATCAAAGTAAGTTAGACCTTTTTTTTTTCATTGTATTAAAAACTTTACTAACGAAAATAAAGAAACTTTTTATATATAAAGGAAGCAAAATTAGTTAAAAAGTGTAAAATGCCGGAGCCTGGAGCCGAAAAATTTTAGACGCGTAGATACTCCAACTGAGCTCACAGGTAATAAGCTAAAATTTCAGCTCCGGGCTCCAGTTGTCTGGTAAAATGTCAAGAGAATGAGACGACTTGTATTTAGAAATGGTTATTTTATGAACGCTAAAGCAGATTTTATTCAATGCAAGCTCCCGTTTGCATCCCTGTTATTCATACAGGGTGTTCCAGCGTCACCGCTCTTTATAAATATTTCTTGAATCCTGGTTAAAAAATAAAGTGCAAGAGCCTGATGAGTAATGAGATTAAGAAAATGTAATCAAAATCTGAAGAATTACAATTGCAAATATTGGGACTTGTAAATATCAAACCAGTTTGTTTTGAAAGTTTTAATCTAGCTTTACTCTTTAATGATTTTATTTTATAACCGTTGTTGAACAGCCGATCTATTATTTGTTTATTATTTCATAACCGTTGTTGAACAGCCGATCTATTATTTATTTATTATTTCATAACCGTTGTTGAACAGCCGATCTATTACTTATTTATTATTTCATAACCGTTGTTGAACAGCCGACCCAATATAGAGTTAACGTATAATATCCTCAGAGGCAGACGGATCATAGGTTTAAAGCCCCTTGCCTCCCGGTTAATCGTGGGAGGTTTTCGTGGTTTTCCTCTCCATGCGAGTTAGAACCATAAAAATATGCCCACACAAATCCAAATTTCTCCCAATACTTGATCCAGGAACTGCCTTGTCTTCTTCAAATTACAAAGATACGTAGTTGAACATAGGTGTTCGTATATTCGGAATTGGATCGGCTTATTCAACACGACGGTTATATAATAAAATCTAAAAAAAAATCTGACAAATTGCATACAAAACTTGACGATTTATAATTTCTTTTCTTACATTTTTTGTGTTCCATTATATTTTGAATCACCATGCACCTTAAATTAAAGTGAAAATGAACCATTAAAAGAAAAAACGGTGAGAAAAATAGAGTAAAAAACCTTAGTGACCTTTATTTTACTGTTAACTGTCACCTAATTCACATTCTCGAACTAAACTGTCTAGAGAACATTTCATTACAATATCGGTAAAGAACCATTATACAAGCAGCCGAGTTAGATTAGATTTATTGTTCCGCATAACGCAAACGATACCTAGAAATCTTTCTGCCATCATGACGCCTTTTCGTACGGACATAATTTGCTGGAAAAAAAGAAATCATAAATAGTTGAATGCACGTATGCCACATAGCACGCAAGTTCGCAACATTTAGAGCGAATGTTGCAAAATCTTACTGACGTTACAATATCCTTGTTTCATTTTAAATGGAGCTACATTTTAGGTTATATATATTGATTTTGAATATATGTAGAAATATTTAAAAATTTGCAAGGTTGCGAGAACTTTGCCATTTCGTTTCTTTTATGCAAGTTAAAAATGTATCATTGATTTCATTGTTACAGATATAGGTTCCTGACAACCTCTCCATAGCGCGTGGAAATGCAATTTACCCTTCTCGGCCACTGTCGTGTTTGTTGTTTGTTTTTTACCTTTTTCTCTCTCTCGGCTACTGCGGTTTTTCTAATTTTGTTTCTCATCTTTATTTTTCTATTTTCGTAGGCAATTTTACGTTTTATATTTCGAATAGCTTTTGTTTCTTATTATTCAAGTCTGGCAAGTCTTGAAAATAGGCGTCTGTTTTTGAGCGTTTAAAGCGTACTGTTTTTTTTTTTTTTTTTTTTTAAACTGTATATTTTTGGAATGAAGGAATCAAGTAAGATCTTACCGCTTCAGTTTCTTGTGATTATTTATTTGAGAAATTATATATCAAAAAGAAATTTCTTTATTATATATTATTTTAATTATTTGTTATATATTTAAGAAATTATATTTCAACTATCTAGCACTGATTTCGAACTTTGAAAAATAGTTTAAGCGCAAAAGTAAGAAAAATAAATAATATCGAATAAAATTATATTTTTAGCGTATTTTAAATTGAAATTAATTGAGGCGAATTAAGGACAGTGGCGAAATGTAGCGAATGTAGCGAAAATCGATTCTATGAAGAACTTTAAAAATATTCGTTTCTAACACATCCTGTATTATGTTGCTTCCCTGTTTCGAAATCGGAAATATTAAAAAAAAAGTCTGACATACAATACAAAACAGTATATTTTCAAAAAAAAAGAACAAATTTTATGCTATAAAAAAGTTCCATTAAGAAAATTTTATAAATTATGTTAGTATAATGAGGTTTTGGTTTCAAATTCAAAATTGAATTAGAGTTAATAAAAGATTCCGGTTAAAAAATATAGTTTTAAAACCATATAATTAGTACTTGTTTAGGGTGCGTAGCCTTTTTAAAAAGTGCTTTACGGTGCTTATTTTCGATTTTTGTTCTTTAAAAGCCCTTAAAGGTGCTTTCTTCATTGGGAGTTTTTTAAAAAGTGCTTAATTTTCACTTTTCGAAAATGAGATTTCTTTCTTTACAATGTTGATCTTCGCCACGCATTATGCAAAACGTGACGTTCACATTGTTCTATTCTATGTTTTCACAATTCATTCCAACACTATGCATTTAGGTGTACTGTCGGTCCGTAGCGTATGAAAGTGCCAGTCATTGTACATGTTTTATGAAATACTCGCGGGACCGCATATGCGTCTACTGAGCTGCGTTTGGTGAGATTCTTGCACTCTCATGAGCAACTCTGCTGCATTTTGCAAGATATTCTCAATTTCAGGCTTCATTTTCCACCCCCTGAAATTGAACTAAAAAATATCTGATCCTTTTATGGTGGCTGATGTAATCAAGAAAAAGAGTTCTTTGTTAAAAACTAGTTATTTTGTCATGATCATGTAAAGTCTTTGAAAATTATTTTGCATTTTGTTAATGTATGTAGTGCTTAAAAAGTGCTTATTTTTTGTTGTTTGTTTTGTTGTTTGTTTTGTTGTTTTGGTTACGCACCCTGTTATGAAATATTAATATTATGATAAGGAATGCTAATTTTCGATTTTATTTATAATTAATTATAATTTTTTTTATTGGAGTTATAAATATGAATGAAATTACTTTAAGATAACCATGTTTTCCTCGATGTTCACAACTAACTTTAGACTACAACTAGTGTCTAATATACGTTTAATATCTAACATACACTATGCCTAATATCTACCTTAGTAATCAATATGCGATTAAAATATTCATTTTAAATAGTTATTGAACCTGATTAAATATCGATCTATAAACAATATGATGAAAATATGTCTCGAACATAAACGAATGTGATGGTTAAAAAATAGTTTAATTATCTGAAACCAAGTTAAGCGGATCTTAAGTGTTAATATGAAAGTCTTTACATTTCTACGTTTAAGAACATGTTATGGTCGTCTGTAAACGATTTAATAAAAACTTATTCTATCGAATTTTCTAATAAAGACGCTTACAAATACAGGCAAATAAAAGTTGATTTTTTGCTCTTCCAAATCCGTTAAAATCTTAAACTTTTTTTTTCCCCATAAGGTTTTATCTGTAAAACAGTGCATTTTTCTTTTGTAAAACTTTTTTTAATCAATCATCAGCGTTACACAGGAATTGAACTTTATTTTTTCCCAAATGTAACAAATTGCCAGTCGACAATGTATGGCGTATGATGGTTAAAGCAATAGTTGTATCGTATGAATGTAATTTAGTGAAGAAACACGTTAAGTGATATTCTAAAAATAGTTAAGTTTCCTGTTTTTAGAACTTGTTATCATTAGCTGAAAACGTAAAAAAATAAAAAAAATTATACCATATTTTTAAATAAAAAAGTTCAAAATGCAAAAAAAAAACAGAAAAAAAACTGGTTTCTGACGATTAAATATATTCTAAAGTTGATTTTTTTTAAAAGAAAAATAATAATTATGCATTGATGTTAATAAATAATTTATTTTTAAAAACATTGCCAGAAAACTATTCTATTAGTTAGTAACATTTAAAATGTGATAGTTAAAGAAGTATTTGTACTATATCAAAAGGAAATCATCTAAACAAGTTAAGTTTAAGAACATGTTAAATGTTATACTGAAAATCTTTAAATTTCCGGATTTAAGTAAGTATTATGGTTGGTTGTTAGCTTCGAAATGTTTATAGACTGTATGTTCCTTCTAAATCCATTAAAATTTTATCACGTTCTCCCAAAAATCTCATGTTTAAAAACATTCCTTTTTTTGTTTAAAACGAAGCGACTTTTTATTATTTTTTAAACCTAATTGCGTTGAACTTGATTAAACTGTCAAAACTAATATGCCTTTTATTTGCATCATAACGAAAGATTATAAACCGTGTACATGATTGTCGTTCGCAAAATTCTTCTTCAGATAGTTTTGTTTACGCTTAGTTCGCGAAATTAATCTATTCTAAATGAAAAGCTTGAAGGCGCTTGGCAGGGAATTTTAAGGCAAAACAATGAGAGTGTCATTTATGGGTCGTAAAACGGAAATTGACCGGCTCTCTTTGCGTTCGTATTGTGGTCTTTTTATTAGTCAGAACCTATGTTTAAAGACGAACAGAAAAAAACTTTTTTGATCCACTTCGGTTGCCTCCGAAGATTTATTTATATTTTATGGTCTTAGCTGTGAATGAAATGAATTGTTTGGTTGTGGCTTCGCTCTTGCGTATCGCGTATTGTAATCGGAAAGGATTATTGCTTTTTTTGCATTGATTTCGTGCTTTTTTTGTGAAGTAATTCAAAGAAAATAATTTCATAATAATATGTTTTCATACAAGAAATAAAGTTATTCAGATAATCTTATTCTAAATAATTTACTTACAATTATTATGTAATAATTCTTTTAAAACTTATCTGCATTTTAGTATTTCTCTGAAAATTGGGGGTTGTTATCGCAAATTATGTGATACATTTAAGTTAGGTGGGTAAAAATAATTGAGATTTCGCTCTGACTTTAAAATTTCATCTGGATTAAAAGTGTTGAAAATTAGGAAAAAAATACTTGTTTGTATCATAGCTATTTTAATTTTTTTTCTTTGTTTAATGCATTTTAGGAAGATAGTTTTTCGATATAAATCTAACAGTATACGTAGTCAAATCACCATACTGTTTGTCCCATTAAAAAATAAAAAATAAAAAAATGGCCGTCGAGTTGAAAAATAAATTTTTTAAAAAAAGTACGGTTAGCTGATTTATAGGTACATACCATCTATGTATTTTACATACAGAAAATATACCCCTGTTTTAAAACATTCTTTTAAAAACATTACCTTTGCTGCCTAGACGCACTTAGTTATTTAATCAAGAAATCCAATAATCTTTCCTATAGCTTTTAAAATATGTAAGCTATATTTATTTGTTTCTTAGCTTTGTTATTTAATTACATACGCCATGTTTAAAAAATTACAAAAGTATTTTAAATACGAAGCGCATTTATGTTTTATTGCTAACCGAATAAAACCGATTAGTTTTTCAGTATCGCGTGGCTAGTGAATGTCTAAGTCCATTATTCTAAGCTTATTGTTCGTGTGTCAAATTTATTTTGTTGTTAGCATAATTAACTCTTAACATCAATTTGATTTGATTATTTGATTGGGTTTCGTGCGATTTTAAAACCGTAATTTTTATTGCTGATATTCTTTTTAATGAAATTTTATTTGCATTGCAATCGGAATTTGTTTTTTTTTGTTTTTTGTTTCTTAACTATTGGTAATGAAATCGAACCGTTTTGTTTTTCAGTTATTCGTATTGAAAACTAAATTTTGTTTAAACTCTTAAGTCTCTAACAACAATTTAATTTGATTATATTAAAAAAGTTTCGTGCTATTTTTAAACCGTAATTTTTGTCAGTGACGTACTTATTTATAAAATGCGTGTATTTAAATCGAAATTTTTTTTACAACCCTTAGGACTGCTAACAGCAATTTAATTTGAATATATAAATAAGTTTCGTGCTTTTTTGAAACCCTAATTTTTGTCAGTGAAGTACTTATTTACAAAATATGTGATTTATTCATATTTGAAATCGAAGCTTTTTTTAATTCATTTTTATTGATTTTCTCAAAATAAAATTTATGCATTTTATGAAACTGCAAAAAAGTCTATTATTCATTTTATTGGGCTGAACGACATATGCATTATTCATCCATCATTACGTTAATTATTTATTCCATTATCGCACTCATAATGTATTTTTTCCGTCAAATTTTCAAGGAAAATAAATATCCTGTTTTTTAACAGCAATGACAATAATCTGGAAATTTTTATTAAGAATTTATACCTTAGTGCGTAAACAGTATTTCTAATTCTATGTATGATTTAAAACCAATTAAATTCGATTAATATTTTTAGACCTTCCAAAATTTATAAATGACTAACGAAGTTTATCTTTTTTTTTTGGCATGGTTTCTTATTTTTTCCATTCTTGTCAAACGCAGAATGAAAAATTACGACATCGTCTGCTATTGTTGTGATTGAATCCTTAATTTATTAACTGCTTCGTGATTTAGGATGCACTATGCATTGTGATAGTCTGTTGCTGATCAATATGCTGCTAATTTATCCAGCAATGTGACCTTTTCACAAGTAGGACTTCTGGAACCTTTACTGATAAATAGGTATTTTATGCTAATAATTTATCAAGCTTCATTTGAATATAATCTTGGAAATGTTTTGAAGCAAAATTGATTACGAAGCAAAATTAATGGATGCATCTACAAAAAATAAGAAATTACATAATAGAAATTACCGTCAAATGATTAGTTAAAAATGTTATTCAGAGACGATTGCACTCTGGAAAAAAATCCGGATTTCTGGAAATCATCGATCACATTTATGTATAAAATTTCTTGTATATTTTATTTAAAAGTATTAGAACTAAAATTTATACTTGGCATCACTTTCATTTGTAAATATTTTTTTCTGATAAAATAATAAATGTGATTAGAGATAAAAGTAAACTTATACATAATTATTCATTTACATTATGCTGAATATAATTCATTCAGAATTTCATGTTTTGAAAATATGAATAATTTAAACTTATAACGACATTAATTTTTTGAAATGCGTCATTAATGATTTTGCTCGAGAAATTTTCAGGATTTTTGAGTTGGACTCACAATCACCCCAGAGTATTAAATCGCGCGTTATTTTAAATTTTTTTAATGAGAGATTGTGTGCATTTTTTTTCGTGAGAGAAATGTATAATGCAGCACTCAGTTACTAAATTTCAATTTTATTTTTCTATAGATAAAGAAAAATATTATGTGATACATCGATTTCAATTGCAAATTTCATTTTCTTTAATGGAGATAATGAAAAATGTTTATATCGTACGACAAACATTCTCGACTTTTCATTTTTTTTTCAATAATTATTAAATTAGATAATATGTTCCTATTATGCAGAGATGATTCTTCTCCGGAAAAATCCTGATTTTTCGGTAAATGCGATCCGGAAGTTTCCGGAACTCCAAGGTCCAAAAGTTTCAAGAAATTATTGATCACATTTATGTGTGAAAAAAAAATTATGTTTTATTTAGAAATATTAGAACTCTAATTTATACTTGGCATCTCTTTCATTTGTAAATATTTTTCTGGTAGAATAATAAATGTGATTAGAGATAAAAGTAAACTTATGCATAATTAATGCTGCATATAATTTATTTAGAATTTCATGTTTTGAAAATATCAATGATTTAAATTTATAAAGACGTTAATTTTTTGAAATACGTAATTAATGATTTTATTGGAGAAATTTTCGAGATTTTTGAGTTGAGCTCACAATTACCTCTGATTATGTGAAGTTATAAAAACAGCGAAAGATCATTTTGTATTAAAGATTAATGGAAAAAGTTCATTTATACTCCATCACAAAATTTCAATTTTTCTCATTTAAATTAAAAATGAATAGCATTTATATTGTACGATGCATGGTTCAATTTTTCTATCTTTCTTTTATTTTACTTATTTATTTATTAATTTTTTTTAATTTGTAGAGTGAAAAATATTTATATTTTATGATATACCAATTCCGTGTGGACAGATCTGAATTATTCTTGATACTGAAACTGCAGGATTAAGTTGTTCATAGCAAACCTTGGCATTTTCTAAAATATCTTAGAAGACTTAATGTCACCATTATTCCTTAGAAATGTCAGTTTTCAATTTTTCTCTTGGGGTCTATTCGCATAGTGAGCATTATTTTTCAGTGGCCAAATAACGTAGGCCTATGACGCAAACATTAACCTTTAGCTCGTTTCTTATCGACGTCCAAAAATACGAATGAGAAGAGTAGTAAAGAAAAATCTTTCTAACCTGTAGGGTTTTCCAAGCGATTTTTTTTTCCACCGTTATTTTTGTTTTTAACTTGGGCGCCCTACCCCCTTCCCTTACACTGTGCAGCTATATATAGCTGTAATGTGAAACGCTGTGTCCCTTACTGTGTTCTATATATGGCGGCAAGAGTATCTTTTTTATTCGTACATCTGTTAATTTATCTCAAAACGCTATCAGGTCATCAGCTGTCATAAAAAGTGTCGAATATTATTCGAAGAATGAGATTGTTTGTCATTTTTTATTGCAATTTATCCCATTAGCTTCTATTACACTCAATATATCAATCATTTTTGCCCATTAGGAAATATCTTCATTAATTTCTTGCAAACAGATTTGTTTTTGTATAATTCGAATACTTTTTTTTTTAAAGAATGATTATTGGAACTATTGTTTTAATGGGGAATATCTATGTTGCTTTTTCTACCTTTGAAATTAACAATAAATCTCTAAGGCGTGCTTTCTATTTTATGGTACTTAGAGAACATACTTAAAGAAATTGAAAAACTTTCTGCAAACATAAAATCTCAAGAAACTTTCAGCAAGCATTTATTAACTCTTTAAACTAATTTCAAACATTTCGTAGCCACCTCATTTTGGCGAAATTAGTTTAAAAATCACGGATATTTTTTTTTAAATGTTAAGTTTTTGTAGAATTTTATATTAATTTATAGCACAGGATAAGTTTGGTTAAAAAAAAAAACTGAAAAAAAAAAATTCAAGAATGTTAAGTGCAAAATCACTTTTCAAATTATTGAAAAAATATTGAGCGAGAAAAAAAATGTAAGTAAGAAGCATTGATTAAAATATCGATGCGAAATTTTATTTATTTATTTTAATTGTATGAATATGAATTTCTATGTGTGATTTTTAAATCGCCCGAATTCGAATCTCGAAATTTAATTTTAAAATCGCTCGAATTCGAATCTCGATATTTGATTTTAAAATAGCGTGGATCGGAATCTTGATGTTTTCATTTTAAAATCGCTTGAATTACACCAAAATATGCTGCAGAATTTTTTTTTCTAAAAAGGATTTTGATATTATTTATATCATTAAAAACAAAAGCTTAAATTGAAAATTAGTTATTGTAAACATCCACTATTTATGAAATAGTTTGCTCAGAGATTGTGTTTGCTTTATTCTATTCAAAAATCAAAAGTTAAAATTAAAAAATTAGAAAACTATTCTAAAAATCCAGTGTTACTGAAATCCTTTGTAGTGTTAACTGTACGTGCTTTAAAAAATGTGACACACAGCCTTAAAAGTACATCCCATTATTTTACAGTTGATAAAATTCCATTAACTATTGCTAATACTAATTCTAGAAAGCTAATGTGAAGAAAGAACAATTAACTAATAAAATATGCCAAGGCCGAGGTGTCTTACTTGTTTCTTGTGTATTGTTTCTTATCTTATTAGTCGTAGCATGTTATTTTAATGTAGATTTAGTGCCCCATCTCTAATCTCCGTGGTATGGGTAAAATATTTTAAATCTGCAAATAATGAGAAATTCAAGTACAAATACGATAATTTTTCAATTTGTTTATGAAAATTACATTTAAACTATTGTTAAAACAATCTTCTAATTTATAATGAGTAGATCTTTGAGATTTATGGAAAAAAATATAAATAAATTGCTTAAAGAATTATTTTATTATAACAGAAAGAAAGGAAAGGTTTCGCGTTGTTTCATTTGAAGATACCTATTATTAAATTTTCTGTGCATTAGCATTAATTTAAAATGTAAATACTGATTCATATTCGATGTTAAGCTTTGAAACAAAGTTTTGAATAAGGTGCTAACTAATTACTCGTAGGAATTAATAAATATTTTATACGGTGATCTGAATAATATTACAACTTGGTGGATGAGATGAAACACATTTGATTATTTTGCTTATTCTGGGAACAAAATAAATAGGTAAAAAAGAACAACGTGGTAAATTCGATTATAATTTCTGACACCATTGATAGACTGATTGATTTAATGCTCTAAGGATGAAATATTTCCCGATTTTTTTTAAATTCAAAATAATATATGATTAAGTTCAGATGGTGTGTGACTCGTTCACATGTTTAAAAAAAAAAAAAAAAAAAAAAAAAAAAAAAAAAAAAAACATTTTTAGTATTATTATTATTACATGCGTAAACAGCTCAAATTAGTAGTCCATAAATTAGTCAAATATCAAAATTCTTAGCCAATGGCAAATCTTAATTTTTATGTTGCATTTTTTTCCCATTGAAAACTTCAAATCAAAGTACAAATTTACTATCAATTAAATTTACTACCAATTTTATGAAGTGCAAATTCAAAACAAGAGTCATTTTGCACTTGGTGTAAATGAGCAATGAAAGGAAAAGAGGATGAAAAATGTCGATGTTTTATTGTCTTTGAGGAAAAGAAAGAGGAATTGGTTGAGGTTAATTTTTGATAACTTATTAGATTAGAGCAGTAATGTAAGGATAAACCCGAAGCGACATTATGTTACTGTCGCATTATTGTATATGTTATTTCCACGTTATTGTGTATGTTATGGTCACGAGAAAACATATTTTTTGCAAAAATAGTTGGATGATAATATGCATCTTGCTACCACTCAATCTGTTTTATTGACGCAAACTGTAGAAAAGAATATTCGATATCACGTGATCCGGCAACGAACGTGGTAATCTGTATTTTAAGGTAATTTGTCTCATGCGTACATTATTTCTCTTGTTGCTAAGCTTACATTACCTCTGGACTTACTGTAATTCTAATTGGTGTGACATATCTAACCTGAAATTACTGTAATCGAATAAAAAATACAGGATTTGTTCAAAGAAATTCCTTTTGACTATTATTTTTCCTGGATCTAGGGAAATTTTTTTCGATAGAAAAAATCTTTCGTCAAACTCAATTTTTTCTCCGAAACTTACGATTTTATCGCATTTGGCAAGGTGGCGAATGCTTAGCGCGGGTCCTGCATAAATTATTGTAATAAAACCGAACGCCTGCATAACTTATTATCTTAGGTTGGGATTTTCACGTAGGAGGTGTTGACCTCTATGATACGTTTTATTAATTTGTGCAGGTGATTGTTAAAGTAGTGAAATCAGACGCAAAAACATCATTAAATAAACATCGTATTTTCTTATTAATTTAATTAAAAGCATCAGCGGATTCTGAATTTTTAGCATTAAAATTTGGAATGAAGTCATAATTTGAAAAATGTGGACAAAGCCCCGAATTTTTACTTATTTCGCCTTTTTTTAGGACATATTTCGGAAAATTTTTGTGCATGTTTGTAAAACTAGTTTATTCAGGATTTATTCCCTGCATATAAATAAATTTTTATTTCTATCTATTATCTAACCTTATAATAATAATAAAAAAAAAATTTGAACTCTAAAGTAAATAAATTTATACATCAATTTTAAACTGCGAAATTTTAAGATGTCCAAATTTTATTTTATAACCGTCGTCGAACACCCGACCCAATTTTTGGTTTACGATTACTAATTTCCAACTCCGTAGCCTTGTAATTTTGAATCTAATCCAGAAGACAAGGGAACTCCTGGATCAAGTGTTGGGAAAAATTTGTCTTCGTGGAGGACTTTTTAATGGAACTAACCCACACTTGCGTTACATGGAGTGGAATAACGCGAAAACCTCCCACGATTAGCCTGACAGCAAGGGAACTCTAACCCCATGATCCGTCTACCACTGCTCATATTTTACGTCAGCACTGTGATCAGTGCGATCCGGGTGCGGAATTCGTATCGAACGGTCATCGCTGGGATTCGAACTCGGTTCACCTCATTGGAAGGTGAACGTTCAATCTACTGAGCCACCACGGCTCAAAATGTCAAAATTAAAAAATAAAGCGTTCAAGAGAAAGTGTCATATTTAGATGAAAAATTATTCAAGTACTTATCCCTTTCCACATTTTTGCGCCCCTTTCATTGGAATTCATACTGTTCATTTATTGAAAAAACTAATTAATTTAAATTCAGTATAAAGTAAAGTTTTCCTATAGTTTTACTTTTCAGATATTATAGTAGTACTATAAAGTGTATGTCAGCGTCATGATCTTGTTCGATTAAACTTCACTTTTGATTTAAATTGCTTCATGTTGTCTATTTTTATTATTACATTTTAACATAGATGACTCTATATCTGCAAATTAAATTAATATAACGTTCGAAGGTATTGGTCCTAATCCAACTACGGCAATGAAAAAGGAGTTTTAATTTTTAAAAAATTTATTGCTGCTCTTAGATAGTACAAAATAATATGTCACAAAAACTATTTGTAGTCAACAAATAAATAACTAAGTTTCGTGGTTTTGGAAGTTTTGTTTTTAGGAGGAAAGAATTATCTTATTCAGTAATTTGTTTCCCAAATAATGAAATTCCAGCATCTTATCTTGTTCAGTTAAATAATATGTGTCCTCAACAAATTAAGAATTTATCTTATACATTAATATCGGGTTGAGTAAAAAGTTTTCCGCCAGGGGAGATACCTCCGTGCCAGCAGCAGCCATTCCCGTGGTAGTTAACCTTTTCTGAAATGGGCTTTTGCATTTTAAAGCTGAAAGTTGGAACTACACAACTGTGTAATTTGTTTGTCAAAACTTTATCATCTTGTGCACCAGAAAAGTGCTTGAAATGGAGCTATCACGTAAGCAGATCAGAACGATTATGTACTATGAGTTCCGAAATAAACTCAGTGTAACTGAATGCCACAAGAAAATGTGTGAAAGTTTAGGTTTCAATACTGTTTCTTATGATACAGTAAAAGTTTGGTTTCGAAAGTTTAATAGTGGAAATTTCAACATTGAAGATGAACCACGTTCTGGCCGCCCTATTGAGATTGATTGTGACCAATTAAAGCAAATTATTGATCAAGACAGAAATGTTTCAACATGATCCATTGCGTTAGAGCTTGACGTTTGCCAAAAAACAATAGTAAATGCCCTCAAACGCATAAATTTAACATTTAAGTTTAACCGCTGGGTGCCTCACGAATTGACTGCTGAAGACAAGAGCAAAAGAAAAGCGGCCTGTTTGGTTCTGCTCAGAGATCAAAGGAAAGAGAACATTCTGGACAGAATTGTGACCTGTGATGAAAAATGGGTATACTACAACAATACTAGCCGTAAAGGAGGGTGGTCAGCACCCGGGGAATCAGCAGGTTCGGTTGCAAGACGAACGCTAACTAACAAGAAGGTCCTTCTCTGTATCTGGTGGGATTGTCGTGGAATTATCTACAAGGAGTATCTGAAAAGCGAGCAGGCTATCAACAGTACAATATACAGCAATATGCTATTCAAAGTTAGCGATGCCATTCGCGAAAAACGAAAAAACGAGTTCAGAAGGAAGGTGGTTCTCTATCATCAAGATAACGCCCGGCCACATGTCAGTGCAATGACCGGCTGAACCCTCTACACACTGGAGTGGGATTTGATGCAACATCCACCATACAGTCCAGACATGGCACCTTCAGATTACTATCTGTTTTCACATTTGCAGCTGCATCTTGATGGCACAATCTTCCGTTCAAATGTCGAGGTCATAAATGAGGTTGATCGCTTTCTGGACTCGCGCACCTCCCAGTTCTTCGCAGAAGGGATTGAAAAGTTGCCAAAACGTTGGCAGACTATTGTTGATTTGAATGGAGATTACTATCCTCATTAACTTTGCTGATTTTCTATCTATTTATCATTTTACAGGATTGTTTTTTTTTGGCGGAAAACTTTTTACTCAACCTGATATTTGTTTCCAAAAATAGGGACTTATTCTGCTCAATAATGTTTGTTTTCAACTGTAAGGAACTTAGCTTGTTTAATGATATGCGTTCCCGACTAATTAAGAACTTATCTTTTTCAACAATATTTGTACCAAACATAATATTGTTCCCAAATAAAGGTATAGTCCTAATCCTAGTTCAACTTCAGCAATGAAAGAGAAGTTTTAATTTAAAAAAATTACTGCTGCTCTTAGATAATACAAAATTAATTGTAATCACTAAAACAATAATATTTGTTTTTAACAAGAAGGAATTTAACTTATTCAATAATTTGTTTCCCAACAAATGAAATCCAAGCATTTATCACGTTCAGTCAATAATATGCACAACAAATTGTTATTGTTCCCAACGGTTTTAAGAACTTAGCTTATTCAAAGATAGTGTTCCCAACTAATAGAGAACTTATCTTTATTATTTGTCCCAAATACAATATTGTTCCCAAAAAAACTTCAATAATATTTACCCCCCCCCCAGAAATTAAGAACTTATCCCAGAAATAAAAAAAGCTTGTTTTCTATCGAATTTGAAATCATAATGGACTGCAAAGAAGGAGGATGACCTAAAATTTTAGGAAACACTAAGAGGTTGATCGATAATTTTTATAGCTAATCTGGTAAATCCTATTTATACTGATTCCCCCTCCCCACCTCATCATTTTAATGATCAAAAACTTTTCTCTCTCACTCTCTGTAATATTACAAATTCTCGAATATAAAAACCAATTTGGCCCAAATGATCCCATTTGTTGAATCTTTTCCCATTTTCATTGCTTAAATATTTCATAATGTTTTTGTCAAAATCGTTTTGGACAATTCGAAATATTTCTTTTTTACTCTGGCGACATTATGATTGAAAACAATTGGAAGCGGAACATCTGCCGATTTGTCAAGAAAATTTACCCTATTTATGTGTTTTTCATTTCATTTCCTCCAACACTAATGATCCGTTTGCCTTTAATATCAGTGTATTAAATATTTTCTAAATGATCTTTTCCCCTGCATTAAATTATCATGCAAATTAAATTCCATAAAATGAATTTCATTTTTCTTCTTCTTTTATTTATTTTTTTTTTTATTTTTTTAATCGATTCCCTGATTATCCCTAGAAAACTCTGACGTAGCAGAATTTGTCACTATGTATTGTTTTATAACGTTTTTATTCCACCGGAAGCAAAAAAAAATAATGATAATAATAATCTGTTCTGTGATCTGAAGTTTGCTAAGTTTTGTGTAGAAATTTTGTTGTTGGATTATGGGACGGCACGTGTGTCTTGTGCAATTGTATATACCAGTGTTTTCCAAAGTGTGGTACGCGTACCCCTAGGGGGACGGCAACAGTTTAGCGGGGGTAAGCTTTCTTGTGAAAAATATCTTGCAACAAGCAGAAGTTTCCAAAACTTAGCCATGAAAATTTTACGATTACGTATTTTTCTATTGGCTACTTTTTGCAGAGTTAACAGTTAATAATTAGTGGTGTCAACAGCCAGTTGTGATTTTTAACTTTTGTGCAATTTATTTACAATAAAAAATGCATTCATTTTTTTATTCATGGTACACAGCGTTACAAAAAATTTAGAAAGGGTACACAAAAGTCATAAGTTTGGGAAACACTGGTATATAACACTGGTACTGGTATATACGATGGTATACTAGATTGCATATTGCTGAATTTATATATATTAAAAAAAGAGTTAAAAAAAATGACACATCGCTTCGCTGGCATGTGGAAAGAATGACTTTGTGTTGTCCCTTGTTTTAAAAACTATCAAACGAAGGCTAATATTTAACTTTTATCATCCGCAAGAGAGAACTCGTGGAAGTAAAATGATACTAAATTAAATGTTTTTTTTTAAAAAATTAAAATTTCAGTGTATTATGTTTTGTTTTAGTTCTTTTTATTTATTTATGAAATTTCTCTTTTTCCTTCATTACTAATTTAAAATTTTAAATTCCTAAGTTATCATCTGAATACGCTACGGAAAATATCTCATTTAATAATTTGTTTGCATTTTAATATTTCGAAGTTTTTTTTTTTTTTTTCAGCAGTTCATGACAAATTCTAGGTTCGCCTGAACTTGCTTTTTCTTTCTTTTAAATTTTTAACTATTGAAAAAGAAAGAATTTGCAAAAAAATTGTTTAAAATTTTAATTTTGTAAGCAGGGGATCTAAAATTATAAATTTAAAGTAAAGTTTTAAAATTTATAAAATATTTTTCAATAAAATAAAGGCATAGTTTGATCTCAAAAACTACAAATTTTTCATGTAATGTAAGCAGCTCTACAACAAATTTTAATGCATAAATTTCAAATATTTTTTTTTTCTTCTAGATCAGTGATTCTCAACCTTTTTTTCGTTGCGGCACACTTTTAACGATTTCGAAATTTGACGGCACACAATGAAAAAATTAGATTAAAAGTTGTTTACTTACCTATAATAGACAGTGTTAAATAGTTGGTGATAATAGTTTTGAATGTGGAATAAAATAATATGTACTACAAAATCACATTTATTAAGGGATTAATTATTTCTTTCGACCAATTTTTTATTAGTTAGTAACAGTTATTTATTTTTTTGCTAGTTATAAATTGTTAGCTTGTTTTCTATAATTATTAACTGTTTTTTTTTATTTCTTGTTGACCAGTTTTTTTGCTAATTATTAATTGTCAGCTTAATTTTTGTTAATTATCCTTTGTTAATTTGTTTTTTATATATTTGTTTTTTTAGTTATTTTTTGTTAGTTTGCTTACTAATTGCATAGCTTACTTTAATGATCAGCTCTTACAACATTTTTTAAAATTGTGTGTTAAACACTTCGATCTTATTTTAAGATTGTCAGAGACAATAAAATCGCCGACGAAGATGCTGCACGCTGTTAAAGCGTGGGAAAATTATAAAAAGTATATATATATACACTTTTCTTTATTTTAAACTTTACTCATAATAAAAAAAAGTATTATAATTTTTATTGCATCATTTCTAATATTTGGCGGCACATTTTAAGAATTTGGCGGCACACAAAAGTGCCGCGGCACAGTGGTTGAGAATCACTGTTCTAGATTATTAATGTGATTACATGTGTTTTGAACTAAAGTCTTAAAAACAAATGTCAAAAAGACAATGAAATAGAACTAAATATATTGTTGAATATTGTATTTTTAAAGAAAAATTCTAAACATCGTTTTAAGCTTGATAAAAAATAACAAATTCACTAATTCTTAGTTCTAAGCATCGCAACATTATGCTAAGTCCACATGCGTAATTTCAAAGAATTCTATCATAAACTTTTTTTTTTTGTTATGCGTGTTAGCGTAAAGAATGTTTTATCGAAATCATCGTTTTTCGAAAAGTGCTTTTAAAATGCAAGAATACAAAATTTAAAAATAAGAAAATTCATTTTTGAAAATATCTTAATTGTTTTAATATAAGTTATTCCAATTAAGAAAAAAAGGCTAAAATATTCAAAACTTGAACAAAAACCATCTTAGTTTCGCTTTCGGGAGTCTTTCGTCTGAAAAAACTACAACTTCATTACCAAATATCGAGTATAACACGACATTAAGAATTTAAAAGGTTTTTGGAAAACTAATAAACTAAAGTTAATAAAAACAAAACGATTGTTCTTTGTCTGATTGCAGTGCTTTGAGGCAATAAGTGTTGTCGCATTTCAACTGATGCATATAATAATATATTAATTATAATTCACGAAAAAGATTTGTGTTTGCAACCCTCTGGCGTTGTGTTTTAAATCTGTTGGAAAGATTTTATTAAAATTAAGAAATTTCCATCTTTTTCCAAATGTTTCTAACTTGTGACTTACAGTTAGAGAGATAGTAGACATTTTTTTTAATTAATTGTAATTAATTTCATAAGGGTTATCTTTGGTCAGCCATAGGTTTTTAAAACTTATATATTTTATTTTATTTTATAACCGTCGTTGAACAGCCGACCCAATTTCATGGGTTAACGACTACTAATGTTCAACTCCGTAGCCTTGTAATTTTGAACCAATCCAGAAGACAAGGAAACTCCTGGATCAGTACCCCCAAAAGTATTGATTTGTTATGGGAACATGGAGGTCTTTGAGACTCGACAGATTTAACGTGCATCAGTCACCATTTACTGCACGGGGAGTCTTCGGCCGGCGAGGATCGAACCCACGACCTCTTGGACATGGGCCCATCACCCTACCTTCCAGGCTATCCCGGCCTTTATATATTTAACCTTTTTACACTTTGATCTTAGCCAAAATGCCGAGAAGCGATATATATATTTAACCTTAAAATCATCGCTGTCAGGCTGGTTAACGAATAGTAATAGTACTTCTACCGTTGTTGTTTCTAATGACATTTAAGTAGCCAAAACCACCAAGCTTTATACATTAAGCCGAGGCGTCTTTCGTTTGACAAGATCCACTGTCGGTGTGAAAGTGCGATTTAGCTCAGAACCCCCCCAGATAGAAGGCAACACAATTCATTTGTGAGGCTGAGACCACTTTCACAATTTAGACATAGATCAAAGGGGAAGGAAATCTTTGACAGTTCCCTGTATCCATGGTTCTGCTGAACTTTCGATTGCACAGATTTTACGAGAATCGAACCTCGATCCCTCCGAACCGAAATCTGATCCTCTAAGCATTGGGCTACTATGGACCTCATAATGCTTCCGAGTTAACCTATTGATATGTGATATAAACTTTAAGTTATATATTGCAAGAAGGCATTTTAGTTGAAAAACATCACTATTTTCTATAGAGAACAAGATTTTTTGCTGCTATCTTGTGGGAATTCCTAAAACTTGCACGCGTAAAGTACCTATCTGGATAAACTGCTAAGAAACAGTTTGATGAAACAATGTTAAGTTTCTTTTCCCCAAACGTGTCATCGTTTCTTCAAACTGTTCATTTAGTATCAGTTAAATGTTTTAACGATTAATCGTAAGTGTGGCTTTATCATTAATCGTTATAATATGTAAATGATTGGTATTTTTGTACGTGCTTTTAATTTTTCAATTCTGCACATGCTTAACAATTTTTATTAGCATTTAAGATTATTACTCTCACATAATTATTTCATTCTTAAATATAGATATTGATTTAACATTTAAACGTTAATTTTCCTCGTTAAAATCGTACAGTTGTTAATTCTAAAATACCGCCCACTGTCGTTAAGAAAGATTCGTGCCTATAGATGGTTAGCACATACAACTAAAACCCTGTCTAGTTCAATTGAATTAATAAGTAACCTTTACATTTGACTGCAGTATTTTTCTTGTCGATTTTGACAATCCTAATGATAAAAACCTCGTTTTCATGCACGGTAGCTTGTCTGTTCATGTAATTAAAGTTGGGTGTGGTCCGATCATGCTGATTGTTCGTATTGTTTCAGTGATTTTATTCATCTTGATCCGAGTGATGTTAAAAAGTTCTCTTCGTAATAATTATTAAAAGAAATGAATATAATAATAGACCGAAATATTCTAAATCCTTCCAGTGATGATGACACGTTACAACGTCGTGTTAAAGTGGTAATGCTTAAAAGATTTTGACGAAACGTTTTCCAAAATGTCAATGGAAGGAGGGAGATTCATTAAATATTTTTATTGTAATACACTGCTGGACAATTGCTAAGGACGGATCACAAATTGCAATGTAGCATAACATTAAGCGAGACATGAGACCTAGTAGGATAAAGTATAGTTGCCACACTGTTCAGACATTAGAATAAAGAACATTCATTGTTCTGGAAAGTACAAAAGCTATGAAACATCTGAAAGAAAAAAATTGTTCATTTGATGCTGCGTACGGAATAATGGAACAATGCATTTAAATGTCAGCAGGCAACTTGAAGAAAGGTGTCAGTACGGAATATGTCCACCGTGGAGTGTGATGCAACATTCTACAGGTGGTACCATACTTCGCACAACATTATCCAGCAGCTGTTGAGGCAATTTATCCCATTCCTCTGTCAGTGCACGGATGAGGGTGTTCTTGCTTGTCGGAGGATAGTTTCAACCAGCAAATTGCCTCCCCAAAGCATCTCAAACATTTTCAATGTGGTTTAGATCTAGAGAACGTGATGGTCATACGAGGCGTTGAATACCCTCACTGTCTAAACAATTCTGAACAGCGAGTGTTCGATGACATGTTGCGTTGTCGCTCATAAAAACAAATTTATCACCGACAGCACCACGGAAAAGACGAACATGAGGAAGTAGAACTTCCTCAAAGTATCGTTGGCCCGTCATAGTCCCATTCGCAACCACATGTAGGCGCGTGCGGCCATTGATCATGATGCTGGCCCACACCATGACCCTGCATGTCGGATATCGGTCCCTTTCCTGAATATTTTCTGGACGATAACCAGTACCACTCTCGCACCAGATCAGTTGGCGTCTACAATCCGATGACAGACTGAACCTACTCTCATCTGAGAAGAGTACGCATGCCCAGTCCTGTTCAGTCCAATTGTGATGCTCACGACACCATTGCAAACGTGCAGTACGGTGCTGTCTGGTCAATGGGACGCACACAACAGGTCTGCGGGTGTATAGTCCTCCTCCCCTCGAACGTCTGGCAACAGTTTTTCGGGAGATCTGCTTTCCTGTGGTAGCAAGAAACTGATTTGCCACCTGCTGAGCTGTGGTGCGCCTGTTCCTTTTTACTGATAGGACGATGTATCTGTCTTCAGCAGGCGTCTTACTTCTAACACGACCTCCCCCTTGCCGCGTACTACACATTCCAGTAGTTTTAAAAGATTTCCACAGCCGTTAGACAACACCGTCAGCGATGTCGAACTCCCTGGCAACGTCTCTTATTTTTCGCCCTTCTTCGATCTTTCCAATAATTCGGCCACGCTTAAAATCATCTAAGTAATATCGGGAAGACATGCCGAAAATTTCAAGTTCGTCAACTAAATCTTTCCTGTAAAAATTTGACTTGAAACAAAAACTCTCCACAACGCGTCAAAACCTTTAAAGCTCTTATCAGCGCTATCACGTGATGAGCAAAGTGGACAAAAAAATTTACATACGCATACCCCTTCTTACTATATCCCGCACTTATTCTAATTTTCCACATTTTGCTTCCCTTCATTTTGTGGTTGCTATGGATGATAGTGTTATCCGTCCTTAGCAATTGTCCAGCAGTGTAAGACTGATAAGATCGTAGTGTCTTCTCATTATTAAAAGTTTGATAATTGGGACTAAGTGAAAAATCGTTCTTTATGCTTTGATTCATAATGTCAATCTCCGCTTTTTGCCCCTAACTGGCAATGCGCAATCTCATTTGCCAAGCTAAATATGAAAGGCTCCAATATTTCCAATGAAATTGATAGTTTATAGACTTCCCAATCAGAACTATTACATTAGGATTAGAGCGTCAGTTCCCTAAAGTTGTTCCACGGAACCCCAGGGTTCCTTGAAATTGTCAATGGAGTTCCGAGGTTTAGTTTTTTTTTTTTTAATAACGATTTTTGATTTTTTTATGCATTTTCTCTTTTTATGCATTGTATTTTTATTTTCGTGCAGACTTCTTTTAATGCAATTTTTGATATGTAATGATTTTTGATTCATATCCAAACACTATTTATATTTATTTAAGATTTCGGTTATTTTTATGAAATTATTCAAACAAAATGAATTCGAACAAAAGAATTTATATGGGATTCGAACCTGGCTCAAGCAGCCTTATTAAAGGTTTGTGTGACAAATTCGGCCTGAATAATTCTAATCAGCCTAATACTGATTGTAATGAGCCTTTAATAGAGAATACTTAAAACTTTTGCAAGAGTTTGCGTTTAATTTTTTTGTTATATTATTCTCTCCGAAATCTGATTCAGGCTAAGAAATTTTACCGCTGTTTTGTTCCTGCATGGGATATAAATAGACATCCGAAGTGTGGCTTTATAACTATGTCCTAAATAAAAATATACATAGTGAATAAATTTTAATGAATGCAATGTAATGAATAAATATTTTCAAACAGATAATTCAGTTTGCAACAAAATAAATAGAAAACAAAATTTCTGATCTTAAATCTGCTGCATTCCGTAAGCTATTAATGTTGTTAAGTAATTCTGTTGAGTTTGGAGTGAAAATTTGTTTCAAGTTATTGATAGATATATTGTTAAAAAAGGCAGCGCGGTTGCTGTATTTAGAAGTAATTCGCTTTTTAGAAGTCTTGATTTGGCTTCTTTTGACTTGTTTATTACTATTTGTAGGTAGGGATAACCTGGTGGGTAGGACGTTGGGCCATGTCCAAGAAATCTTGAGTTCGATCCTCGCCGGCCAAAGTGATGACTGGTGCAAGCTAAATATGTTGGGATCAAAAAGTCCTCCAAGTTCCCATAACAAATCAATATTTCTGGGGGTACTGGATCGTGCTCTGGTTCAGGTCAAAATTACTTCTGCGGATGGATGGTGTGTGAATGTGCCCTCCCTGTAAAACAGGTTGTGGCGTATGTGTGTGGCAGAAATCGAATTCTTGGCCATAGATGGCGCTACTGGAAAACAAGAAGAGCACTCCTCTTGCCATGATGACACACAACAACAACGCATTACTCTTGGTTCTTGTTGCAAGCAGTGCACAGTGCATATGTTAGTATTAGTGTTTTGTTACAATAAGGAGACTAAGTTTACATTGCAAATTATCCTTTAGAACAGATAATGCACTTTACACAGGGAACACGTTGAGCCAAATGACCTCTAAATACGCCAGATACAGTAACGCGGAAATATTGGCGGTAAAGAGCCTGCTGCGCACCTTTGTGTAGAAAACACCATCCTAATTTTAGTATTTTTTCCCCCGATATCTGCGAGAGTCAGACGATCATAAATCTTGTCGTTCGTAAAATCGGAATACAAATGAGTTTACTCTAGAAACCTGTTCATTTTTATTTTCAGACAACAATGAATGACGACTGCGGTTATTATTATTCCTAATCCCTTTACGCCCCTTCAGTATGGAACATTAATTTTTATGAATAATTAGAAGCAAAATAGAATGTTTTTCCTCAAAGTTCATTGGCAACTGATTTTGGGCGTTTCCGCATTTTCAGTACATCTAGCACGGAACCCTCAATTCTCTGTCGATTCCTATAACAAAACACAAAATTTCGAATATTTTTTTCTCTTCAGAAATACTTAATCATTAAGTGGATACGATATTTACAGACACTTGAAATAATAATGAATTAAAAGATAATCGATGTTTAATTTATGGCTGCGGTAAAATTGATAGTTTGTACGGCTGTGTTTTGAATTATTTACTATGTTAGGAAGAATCTTTCTGTAAAATTTTTGTTTGTTTGTTTAAAAAAAAATTTATAGAAGAAAAGTAGAGTTTTAAATAGTAAATATTTCAAAAAATAAAATAAATAAATGTAAATCGTAACTATCTGACAATTTCATTAATATTTTTTATAATTATTATTTTTGTTCTTCTTTTTCAATTTCTGTCTTTTATTGTCGGTGAGTGCTGAAATTTCGATTAGCAATAAAACGCAGGATTTGAAAAAGGAAAAAAAAAATCGCAGAAATATGATAAATTTTTGTTCTATAATGTAGTTAAATTAGTTTTTTTTTTTTAATGAGATTGCAAAAAAATATGTTATGGAACTATTTATCACATGTTTTGTTGCAATGCAACTATTTTTAGGGGCTTTTAATTAGCTACGCAATTATTATCATAGATTTGCAATACCCAATAATTTTTTAACCGTCGTTGAACAGCTGAACCAATTTAAAGTTTACGTCTACCAACGTTCAACTCCGTAGGCTTGTAATTTTGAACCTAATCCAGAAGATAAAGAAACTCCTGGATCAAGCATTGGGACAAACTCGGCTTCATGGAGAACTTTTTAAGGGAACTGAACCCCATTTGAATTGCATGTGGAATAAACCCACGAAAACCTCCCATGGTTAGTCTGACGGCAAGGGGACTTTAACTCATGATCCATCTACCACTGTCCATCCCGTATTTTACGTCATTGTGATCGGTATGAGCCGAGGGCGAATTCGTATCGAGCAGCCATCATTGGGATTCGAACCTGGTTCACCTCATTGGGAGGAGAGTGCTCTATCACCTAAGCCACCAAAGCTCAATACCCAATCATTAGAAAGATTGTCATTTGAAAATTAAATAATATTCAATTAAAAGAGTCCAAATTTTTTCTTATTATATTGACGCAGATTTAGTTTCCGACACCGTTGTTTTAATGTTTAAACTTAATCATTTTGCTCGATTACAATTGAAATTTCATTTAATTTTCAAAAACGAAAAATTTTGAATATTTTCGACAGACAGATTGTAACATACATCATAGAGAAAAGTTAATTCTAATGTTTTACTGTTTTGTATTAGTTATTTTAATTACATAAGATGATTAAAAGTATGTTTTACATAAAGATTAAAAGTTAAAATGATAAAAATAAAACTGAATTTCTAATTTTTGCTCGGATTAAATATTTTCTTCTTTTAAAGCTCGGTTTCTTAACCTGTGGTTCATGAACCCCTAAGGGGTCCATGAGTTATATTTTGGGGGTCCGCTGACTACTCCTAAATTTTAAAACGTTTGATAGCCTACCCATTTCTTGTAAAGCGAGCTATGGCAGCTATAATTCCGTTTGCTACAGTGTATCTTTGCAAAGAGGGATTTTCCACATTTGTGACAATAAAAACATAACATCCAAATCGATTGAATGTTGAACATGATATGCACGTTGCTTTGTCGAAAACCATCCTCCAATTCAATTTATTAATTAAGGAAAAGCAGCAGCAACCTTCACATTTAAAATTTTAATTTTAAAAATTTTGTATACTATTAAAATAATAAAATTAAATGTTTTCTAATAATTTATGTTTTTTACAATTATTTTTTTCACAGGGGGGTGGTCCGTGACTTCTTAAAAGTTTTTAAAAGGGGTCCATTATATCAAAAAGGTTAAGAAACACTGTGAAGAAATATTAAGTGCCCCCCCCCCCACTCTTTAGTTTCGTTATACAACAAAGATTTTTAGTTAATGTAAATATACTTTTATTCGATGTAAGATCTTATGAAGCAGGGGTTTCCAACTTATATGAGGCCGGGGGCCGTATTTCAGTAAGATGGCGGGCCGCAACTTTATCGAAATTTTATATAGGACTCTTTTATGTTTGAAGGAACATTAAATATTACTCTCAGATTTTTATCAAGTTGTATAAAACAAAAGTATTAAATTACAAATTAAAATAAGAAGTAAATTTTTAAAAATATTTAATTGCATATTAAATAATTCTGGCTACAATAACTTAAATGTGCACCCATGTATTAAACAATTAATGTGCAACAGATATCAAATTGTTAAGACATAAAACTTAAAAGTATTTAAAACCCATATTGATTTTCACCGAAAATTGTCCTAAAAAAATGACAACCAATATATTTTGGTTCGCTGACCACAAAAAAAGGCTTCGCGGGCCGGATGCGGGCCGCCAGTTGGTAACCACTATTATAAAGCATTTAAAAGCTGTGGAAAAAATTATAAAATTCATTTTCAGAAGTAATAAGTGGATGATTTGTTAAAAATAATAAGATGTATATTCAGTGAAAACAGTGTTGTAGGGAGCAAAAAAAAATTTCTTGAATTTTCATTTCGTGTTTAACACTTGACAAAAAATAAAAACTCTCTCTGTTAATTTGATACGGTATCAAAAGGTATCAATAGAAATTATCCATAGAAATTATAATAGTTTTTTCAAAGACTGTATACCCTGGCTAGCCCATAAACACGAAGTTTTACTAAAAAGGCATATTTTACTATGTTTAGGTACTAGAAGAACCAAAAATCACCTATGATTTTAAAGAATCAATTAAAGCAAAATAAAAGAAGTGTGTGCATTACTACTCACACTTCTTCCATTGCTTAGGAAACCAAATCTTTCTTCTCGCCTAGTTTTGGAATTAGTTTAAAAGTTCATGAACAGATGTCTTATACTGACTTATAAAAATTTCAGGACATTGCTTTGAAAAGGACACTACAATTTTCAGAAACAACGTGTGAAGCAGCCTGTAGACAAATTAACTGATGCCCGAAAATATTACTCTTGAAATGGTCTGACATGCAGCAGAAATCATTGCTATATAATTTTTCTTATCAGCAGCTCCATCTGTTGACGAATTTCATTACTTATTGTGAAATTAGTAGTAAATATTTCCTCCTTGCTTTTTGCAGGTGAAGTGGTAAGATGGTGATGGCACGTTCGTGTGATCGTCGTCTTCGAACCATTTGCATCGTAGTTCTGGTGACGTACGCTCTATCGAATTTTCTTTATGTAACATTCAACAGAGAGCCACCCTCCTTGCTTCTGTTAGCAAATGCCACTTGGTGGAAAGCCAATATGCCACCATATAACATGTCTCTTCTGGCAGGTAAGATTTTCTATTTATTATTAAATATAATTAATATTTGTAATTAATTAATATGAAACATTAATTTATTTTAAAAATTGAAAGTTATTAAACTTTTAAAAATCCCATTTTAGCGAGATATTTCCACATATATGAGAAAATTATCTAAATAAATAATTGATTCATGTATATTGTGTATCTAATATAGATTTTTTTTCGCAAATTAGATTACAAAACGCTTTTTATTTCCTCAAAACTGGTTTTTCTTCATATTGCCATTTTACGTAATTTTTAGCGTATATGACGCTGGCTTAAGAAAGACTTAACGCTTGAGCTAACAGTAGTGTATAACAGTTGCAAACTCACAACAGTAAACAGGAAAAAAAAAGGGGGGAAAGTGTCCTTCGTAAAAACCCTTAAAGAAACTATAAAAAATTGATTTTTTGCCTTAATCCTTATTTCTTCAATAAAAAATAATGCTTAGCTAAGTTCTGAAGTTGAATTCTATTTCTGAAAATTTAAAATTCCAGTTAGTAGCCAGTGGCCGGTAGATTTGTAATTTAGTAGCTACTTTCTCCTCAAACCTTCGGTAACTGATATCGATAGGTCCTTTTCAATTATTAGCCACTTTTAGCAAACTTTTTTTGCTTGGATTAAATTATATTTTTTTTAAATAATTTCATATTAGAAATAATTTACGACTATAAATAGTTAATTCAACAAAAAAAATTTGTGTCAAAATTTAGTTAAACATACTGACTTAAAGAAACTTTATTTAAAAATATTTGGTGAGGCGAAATACATTTAATGTATGCATTACAACTTTGAAATATTTGATTTGTTTAAAATTTCTCCTACCACATGAATCTTTCCAACACATATTGATGGATTCTGAAGGATCAAAATTTTGACATTTTAACATCTGGACATTTTAATAAAAATTCTGTTTGCCTGAGTTTTTCTGCATTGATGTATTTTTATCATTAAATAATTTAATTAACTAAATAATTTTATCATTAAATGGAAAAAAAAAAAACGTTGAGGAAAAAGTGATCGGTTGATTATTTAATTTATGTCGCCACTTTTTTTGATTGACTCACCACGTGGTAAGTGCTTATTTTCGAGCCTTTTAAATTCAATTAAGCTTTCCTCTTAAATTTGTGATATAACTTTGGCAACGGTCCCATTTTTTTTTTGCGACCTCTGGAACCCTAAACGATCCCGTTTCTTTTAGAGGTAAGTACATTAGCAGCTATGAATATATTAACCAAAGATGGAGAACTAATCATTAGTGAATAATTAAGTTTTTTCATTGTTTAATCAATAAAAGTTATAAAATAATTTTTTTTTTTTTTTTTTTGCCAGGCAGTTAAATTCATAGGTATGAATCTCTTTCTAGTCAAGTACTAAAGTCCCGCAGTGGACTGATCGTTAAGACACGGTTCCCAGCAGATCACCGAAGTCAAGCATCACTGGCTACGGTCAGTGTGCGGGTGGGTGACCACTTGGATCAGTCTGCGTAGGGACCGAGGGTGTGCGGTATTGGTCCTCGTTAAACTGTTCTACCGTAAAGTGCTCGACTTCGCGCGCAGGTCGTCGGGCTACCGAAGCGGGGGTGCCATCCCCTCCGCAGAGGATCAAAATTGTGATGGCATGTCTTCGGATCATCCTCCGAGATGTTTCCCAGACCGTCGCCAATAGCCCATTGTGCAGCTCTAGTGCGACGTAAATTAACAACAACAACAACAAGTACTAAATTTGTTTGTGATGTGTGAATGAAATAAAAAATTATGATATAGAAAAGTAAAAACTCAATATTTTTAATATTGTTTGAATTTGTTGTACTATATTCTTTGTCTTCGGAATTCAAACGGTTAAATACTTAAGTTCCTCCGCCCCTTAAAGAAACAGCATTAATCTGACTCTATTTTTTCTCGGAACCAACTATGGTGGGAAATGTAATATGGTGTCAATATTGAAAATACTTTTCTGTGTTGAACTCATGCAAGAAAAAATGCTCCGAAGCATTTAAATTACGTCAAGGAAAAATGTTGTTTCTTAAACTAGATTGAGGTCAAGACAAAATACTGTCAGAAAAAACATTCAAGGGTTTTTTTAGCATCAGGGGTCGTTCGATCCGATCTAGAGGGTCGATTAGGGGCCGATGAATGAATACTTACCCTATTCTATTGCATATTTATCGACAGCTATTAAGTATTTAAATTTTCTTTTGGAATGCCATTTGTAAGATCAATAAAAGTAAATCTTTTATATTTTATAACCGTCGATGAACAGCCGACGCAATTTCGAGCTACCAATGTTCAATTCCGTAGTCCTGTAATTTTGAACCCAATCCAAAAAACAAGGAATTTCCTGGATGATCCTTCTACCACTGATTATATTTTACGGCAGCACTGTGGTCGCTGCGAATCTGGTGCAGAATTCGCATTGACCAGCCATCGCTGGATTCGAACCCAGCTTATCTAATTGGAAGGCGTAAGCTCTATCCCCTGAGCCACTACGGCTCTATAATACATATTTTATTTTACAACCGTCGTTGAACAGCCGACATAATTTTGGGTTTACGACTACTAATGTTTAACTCCGTAGCCTTGTAATTTTAAACACAATCTAGGAGACAAGGGAACTCCTGGATCAAGTATTTCGAGAAATTTGCCTTCGTGGAAGACTTTTGAGAGAACTAACCCTCATTTGTATTACATGTAGAGGAAAACCTCCCATGGTTAGTCTGACGACAAGAGGACTCTTAAACATGATCAGTCTACCACTGAGGATATTTCACGTCAGCACCGTGGTCGGTGCAAGCCGGGTGCGGAATTCGTATCGACCACTCATCGCTGGGATTCGAACTTCACTTCATTAAGAGACGAGCTCTCTGTCCTCTTAGCGACCACGGCTTAGTTTTTATAAGTAAATTTCTCGTTCCACCTTTTTTTTTAAGAATACTTTTTCTTTCTTTTTTTCTTTTACCATTTTAATTTTGCCCGTTTCGCTATATGTTGCTCATTCTCAGATTTGTGTGATGTGTATAAAAAATATAGTTATCCTAGACTGGGTTACCACTTTCGGCACAAGTAGATAATATCGACAATCTTTTGCAAGTTGAAGTTATTGAATTATTTGATGACAGTGAAGCAAAGCTGCTTTTTAATAATTTATTTAATTGTTTATCTGATAAATAAATTATCTGAGTAAATTTTGGAATAATGTAAAATTTGAAAAAATTAAATAAGAAAAATTTTGTTTTGCGGCGTTTCTTTTTTTTAATGTCGCTTTCCCTAGCTCATATACGGTTAGATTTGGCTTCGGTCGTGTTAATTATATTTTACCAAATCTAGGAAATGAATTTAAAGTGGAGCTCCGAGAGAATTTACAACTGAAAATAACATCGTAGAATTTTGATTCTCTCAAAATAAATCTTTTAAAAAACTGGTAACTTTCTTTTTTATATTTTTTTTTTCAAAAGAGGAAGTCAATTAAGACTATTTTCCAATGATGAAAAAAAGTTTGGCTTTCTCTTGATTTATATAGTCATTTGCAAATTTTATTTCGTAAGAATTTCCCAACCTATAATTTTTAATTTTTTTTATTTGCTTATTATTTATTTTTTCAAAAAAAAAAAAAAATAAGCTTAACATTTGAAAGAAATGGATAAGGTTTAATTATGCATTTATTGTAAAAGTAATTTCGTTTTGAAATTTTTTTGAAATAAAAATGAAAAATTTAAAAAAAAAAATTGCGCATACTGTCATTTTTTTATAGTTTTGGATGAAAGTTGAAACTCATTTATTTAGAAAGTTATAAAAACCTGTTAGCGAGCTCCAAAAAGTGCTGAACAAAATTTTATCTAACCTGTTTTTTTCCTACCAAACATATAAGTTTGAGTATTTTGGTTTCTACACCCACGATATATTGTTCTTGTCTGCGATATTTTGTCTGCTAGAATTATGCTTCGCTCGGTGTTTCGCTTCCGTTATATTAAAAACTAAAACTGGATATCCGACTGTCTTCCTTTCCTTTCTTGATGATGATGTTGAAAACCGAAAATGAAAATTAAAGGAGAGTTGTTTTAATCAAATAAAGCTGTAATAAAGGTTCAACTAACGCGTTCTTATATTTCTCTATCTCTCCTTGCATAATAATACCTTTTTCGATAATTATTTCGATATCGAGAATATATCATATTCTCGATGTTTTTAGTATGAATATATATCGGAATATGCCCGATATTTACCATGGGAGCACTTTAAAATATCGTGATATTAAAAAAATCGATATATCACGATATATCGCCCAGTTTTGCAATTTTATTACATACTTAAATTGTATAAAAATTGCACAAAATTTGAGACAGAAAAGTTTTTTTTTTTTTTTTTTTAATATTTAGAAAAATAGTTTAACGAAATGTAAAAGTATTAATCAAAATTTTGTCAAACAAATGTGAAATATTTTGAAGTTAATATACATTTTTCTTTAGACATTTTAATTTAAGATCAATTAATTGAGACTCAAATAGTTAAAGTTAATAATAAAATGTTAAAATTAATAATCCTCTAAAAATTAAATAAAGAAAGAAAATTAATAAATCTCAAAGTAAAAATTTTTTAGTCAATTATTGGTGAACAACTTCTTTGAATAATGATTGTAAATTAGTTTTTATTTTCCCTACAGTTTTTTTTAAATCAATTTTCTATAGTTGATGCATTTTCCTTTTACAGTAGGGAACCGATTATCCGGAACGATCGGGACTATCGATATTCCGTATAACTGATTTTTCCGGTTTTCTGAATCGCTACCAAAAGCCGTTTTTTTTTTATAGTTAAACCCAACTAAAAAAAAAAAAAAAAATGGAATAATCTTAAAAAGAAGAAAAAACAATGAAGTAATACACTAATGATTATTTCCAAAATGATGGTAAGGTAAACATCTTTCAAAAAAGAACAAAAAATCCTAAAATCTTATGAGAAAAAAATATATTTTTTTTAAAAAAAAATGGCGGAAAAACTAATCAAATTTCGTTCCAGTTTTTTGGTTTTCCAGTTTTCTGATTTTCGAATAACGGGTTCTGTACTGTACTATAAAGTTTCTCATGTAATATATATTTTTTATTTTAAATATATTGCTACTTGATTTCTTTCATATTTAATCTTTACTACTAAATTTAACTCAAATTTGTATGTTTAATTCTCATTTTTTGTATTTATTGATAGCAGACGATCTGAAGTTTCTTGTTGATAAACCTGGCTTCAAGTTTTTGATAAATAACAAGCGATGTGAAGGATCGAATTCCATTTTCCTAGTTGTATTCATACATTCAGCTCCAGCCAATTTTAGAAATCGACAGGTTATAAGGTCAGTTATTTATTTATAACATATATATAAGACTAAAATAAGTAATTATAAAGGATGATTCTAAAAAGATGGGAAAAATTTTAGGAAGTGATAGTACACACCCAGACAAACAATTTTTATCAAAGAATGCATGGTCGAAAACAAAACGCAAAGGTGCTGGCGCATTTGGAAAGTTTTTTCATGCAAACGAGAAAGCTCCATTCCTATTGCGACGTTATTTGTCGCCAAGGTTTCGGCTGCTGCAGGGAAAGTTCGCCTATCTTTTCTTCGTCGTTGTACCAACATAGCCACTGCCGGCCACTGTTTTGAACACTTATTGTAATCACATGCCATTAAATTTGCTTTTATAACTTAACTTCATCGTTCTTTGTGTGTTTTTGCCTCATATAAGAACATAAACTTTGACGCCCTCTAGCGGTTTTGGGTTTTGTTTTCGACCATGCATTCTTTGATAAAAATTGTTTGTCTGGATGTGTACTATCACTTCCTAAAAATTTTCCCATCTTTTTAGAATCTTCCTGTATACACTTTTAACTCATAAAATTATTTATAAAAAGTGGCCAGAAATTTCAATTTAATCCAAATTTTATTTGCATTTTACTTAGAATTAATTTATTAGATTATTTAGTATTAATTTATTTTTTCTGCAATCAAACAACAGTCTTTGATGTTTGTAATCTCTCCTCCTCGGTTGTGATTCATAGGTGTTGGTATACTAATTTGAGACCCTATATGCGCATCTTCCTTTTACTTCATTCTCATCAGAAATTCTAAAAGTACATATTAAGGGTGGTCTTTTTGGAATACCAAGTATATTTAGTTATGCAAAACATGCAAGCTATATTTAAGTTTAAATATTTCTTTCATTCTCCTTCTATACACTGCTGGTAAACTGCATTTCAGGGAAAACATTTTTAGCACTACAGCACTCTTACTTTATCAGAAGGTTACATGTTTTTAATAAAATCTCATTTATACTAGCTTAATGCCAACCATGCCTTGAAGTTGCTGGCTATTTTATTCAAATTTTGTTATCCCCTTTTGACACAGACAAATTTAAATTAACTCCAAAGTGCTTCATTGTTGTATCCTATTAATTTTGTGACAGACTTTGTTTATAACACTGTTTGTTCGGCTTATCTAGATTACATTTGGGACAATGTAGATGATTTTTGTTCTTTTGTCATTACTCCATATTTAATCATTTTATCCTAGATTGTGATTATTCATAATTGGAAATAATTGAAAAGTAACAATTTAGTCATAGCTCACTTTCAATAATTGAAAAGTAACAGTTTAGTCATAGCGTCAGATCTTATTACAATATTACACTTTATGAAAGTAGCCGTCCATTTTTAATAGTTTTACCTATAGTATAGTTTATTTTTAATGTGCAGCATACAAAAAATAAGTGGACCACCCTCAAGGGCGCCGGCAGAATAATATAAAAGGGGGTGCAACCCTCTTACAAACTACCCCCTCCCCCCCACAAAAAAATTAAAAATATTCTGTTATTTCATTTTGTTTTGTTTTCATGTTAGGTAGTACATATACTTTCATTTGTTAATTTTTTCAAGATACATTTCTTCATTGTTAACAAGATATTTAAAAAGAAGTACGAATTTCTTGTACTTGCAAATTTTGCCACGAGAATCAGCTACTGACTTTGAAACACAAATTACTACAAACAGTAGTTTCGTATACTAACGTGTTTGTGCACGCTTAACATTGGTATGTATTGTGTTGATGAAGTTTTACAGTTTTGAGAAGTCAGTTAGTGTTATACACCTTTGTTAAACTAAATAACTAATAGAAAATGTAATATTACTTATATTTTATTAAATGAAATTTAAAAATATAGCTTAGATGTCTGCCAAGTTTGTTCAATAAAAAACTTTTATAACAAAATTATTTTTCTGTATCTCTTTAATTGTTTAAAAAAAGCCAGGGGGGTGCAAGTGCACCCCCTTGCACCCCGCTGCCGGCGCCCTTGACCACCCTAAATAGCTTTTGATCTAATGATCGGATCTTCACATTGTAAGACTATCTTAAAGGTTCGAGAAAGTGACCTCAATTAATTAGTGGAGACAATATTTTAAGTTGTGAAATCAGACACAAAAACATACTTTCTCTGAATAAACATAACTTTTTTTAACAGAATTTTATTTAATAATAGTTGAAAAATTTGGAATTGAAAGGTATAAAATTTTTTACATCCTCTTAAAGAATGTAATTTTACATGGTAAAATACAAAGTTTGACTGAACTTGGTCAAATAGTTCCTGAGAAATCGAATTTTAAAAATACGTATTTTACCTTTTCAAATTATAAAAAAAATCCTATCCTTGCAATTGAAATTTTTTCAACTATCATTAAATTAGACAATAAAATATAATAATACTTACTGTAAGTTATATTTTACATGGAATCATCTTTAGATAATTGTGTGAAATTTTTTTTAATTTGCTTAATAAGTTTTCGAGAAATGGTAAAATACATAAAAATTATTAACCTTAAGGGGTCCAAACTTTAGATCGCTCTCCTGACCAAACTATTGGAACCCTATTTCTCAGCCACTCTCTAATTTGAAAAAGAGGTATGTGTATTCAGAGCAAGTACGTTTTTGTGTCTGTTTTCGTAGCTTAAAATATCATCTGCACTTATTAATTAGCATACTTGATGTTACCCCTTCTAACCTTTAAGTTTGAGTCTTAGAATGTAAAAATCTGATCACTAGATCAAAGGTTATTCAGAGTGGTTCGTTTTTTTTATTTTGCTCACTGTGCATTACTTAATACTGTACGCTTCCAATTTTCAGTGTCCTGTCATCCTCTTATTTTTGTGAATGTTTTATAATATATTATAAATTAAACTTTGATAAAGTGTTTAAAAGATATATGATGTATTGTAATAACTATAATAAGTGTTTTGATGTACTATTTTTAAGCCACTGCTTTTAAATAAAACCTTTTCCCACATCTAAAGCTTCTTCCTGATTGAATCGATTATAAATTTTTTAGAGAACATTAGAATTACATACCTGCCAACTCTTTCGGTTTTCCCGGAAGATTTTTTTTTCATATTTAAAGTGCTAGCAAAATTCATGTTATTTCACTAAACTTTTTGAATTATATTAATAATTATAAATGAGTTTGACCACCACTACATATAAATAATTACAACAAATATATAAAAAGCATATTAGTCCTCACGATAGCGAATTTCAACCTGGTTAAAATATAAATATCTTTTTGAGTAAAGCTGTTTTTCGATAATTGTTTTACTACCACTTGGAAAATTCATTCTCGAAAAGAATGAATGTTGGCAGGTATGGAATTAAGTTGCCACCAAATCAAATTTTCTGAAAGGTCTTATTTTTTGTCAGCTGTAAATAAGCAATTCATTTTTTTTAATAAATTTAAAATCAATTCATGAAAAGATCTCATTTAAAATCATGTATAATTAATATTTAAACTAGCCATTACGAAAAAATAGATAATTAATCACTTGGTTCACACTTTCACATACGAATGCACACTCTTAAAACATTGATGTTGTTTAAAAGAAGGGAACATATTTGTGATGTGCTTGATTTCTTAGAGGAAATAAAAGAGCATTAAACACTTCACGAAATAGCAAGTATTAGATAATTTCGCATTTCTTACATTAAATGTTTGCTGTTGAAAGAAGCATAAAAAAGTTGGGTTAAATGTTCTAATTCGAAAAATATGTTTTGGAATAGCAAACTGCTTCATGTAAACATGCAATAATATTTCTTAATTATTTCCTTTTATTTAATGTAAGTCAATTTCTTATTCAAAACCATTTTGAACATTGATGTAAATTAAGTTCTCCCGCAAAGTTCGTCTCTTTAAAGTAATGAAGTAGTTACTACAATTCCAAAGTAGTAGTAGTAAACTACAAAAATAATGTAGTTTTTCCGACCACTTATCTGGAGCATATTCGGAAATCTTGCTCAACCCTTTTTTATTGTTTAACTTTTCCAGTATCTGAGTCAGTGTTAATGGAGTGAACATAGCTTTGCATTCTGCCCACTTTCTCAATATAACACCCACTTGTTCACTAAAGAGATTTGGGTTTTTATAAATGTAGTTTATCTCCTCTCTCCCAAATTCAAGAATGTTTTTCTTCGGAAGGCCAAACCAAGGCATCAGAAACATGAAGAGATGTTTACTCATGGCCTGCCATTGAACTCTATTCAACCATCTGCCACTTCTAGTCCTTTACTCATAATTTAATTCTGTGATAAATAAATGTTCAGCACTGTAACTTAAACTAATTAAAAATGATTTGAAATGAACTATTTTAAAAATGTAAATTTTTATTGCAGAGACACCTGGGGACGAGAAGATAATTTACCTCAAGACTTGATCCGTGTAGTTTTTCTTCTGGGCTCAGTTACTGATCCCTTCATGCAGCGTAGAATTAATCAAGAGAACAATCTATATCGTGACATTGTGCAGGGGAACTTCTTCGATAGCTATCGTAACCTCACTTACAAGCACGTGATGGGTCTGAAGTGGGTGACTCACTACTGCCGACAAGCTCGTTTTATCTTCAAAGCGGACGACGACATTTTTGTCGATATTTTCCAACTCACTAATTTCCTCAAAGAAACCTTTGGACCAACAGGGGGAGTTGCCAACATCATGATGTGCTACGTCTACCGTACTCCTCCCGTAAAACGTAGCCAACGCAGCAAATGGCGTGTGAGCTTCAAAGAGTATCCTGGTCGGTACTATCCGTCTTATTGTGCAGGGTGGGGCATCATTCTAAGTCCAGATGTGGTATTTAAGCTGTACCTCCAGTCTTCCAAAATACCATACTTTTGGGTGGATGACGTGCATGTGACGGGCACTTTAGCTGAATTGGTCGGAGTCTCCCACTTAGACTTTACTGAAAAACTAGATGTAAATAATATAGACATTGAAAAATGGATTGATAGTAAAGATGTTATGCGGCCTTACTTATTTGGGACGCCTAATTCAGACATGGCAACTATATTGACGTTATGGAATAGGACATTACAGTATTACCAGAGGCCAGCATTATCTCATAGATAACACATATTTAGCTTCTTTTTTTTTTTATCATCAGGTCACTCAATGAATATGCCATCCACAAATTTCTTCACTGATTCATTTTTTCGAAAAAGTCACTGCCATTACTAAGTGGCAATATTATAATTAGTTTTATAATTATAACATTGCATATCATATTTTAAGTTTTCATTTCATGAGAAGAGTGCTTTAAGTTTCTTAAATTCATTTTGTTAATGTTCTGTTCGATGTGCTGTTGAGATTTGTATTTTTTAGCATAGATAATCTTAACTTTCAAAAATTGTGATTTATTACTTTTAATATAAAATCTAAAAAGATTTAATCAAACTTTATTTGAATGTTCCATTAATTTAAAATGAATCCACTAGTTTTATGGTATAAATTTTTATTCTGCATCAATAACAAAACCTTATATTTTCCAAACTGTCAACACTTTTTTCTGGCACGTAAAACTATGTCAAATTTCATATGTATATTTTTTAAATTAATTGCCCGAATTTTTAGTGTTACAGTAAAAGCTCTTGAATCTCTAGCTAGTAATTAGTTGCGCAAGTCGAGAAGTTAAATTTTAAAGACATGGACTTTATTTAAATACTATCACAAATCTAGCTTCTTTTTTTTTAATCCAATGGTTAGTGTTTATCTTTATATATTACCAGTCTAACATCTTATTCTTACAACTCGAAATGAAATTTGACTGTTTTATTTAGACAGCTATTAGCTGTTAAGTTTTGGCAGCTTTTTTTTTTGCGCTTATTTTGCTTTTGTTGAGATTGTAAAATAAAATTGTGTAAAAGTAATTATAATATCTGCAGTTACGCTCCAAAATCATAAGCTTAAAAGATAAATAACAAGAAAAATTTACATTCTGATTATTATTAAAATTATTTTTCTGTTTAAATAGTTACCAGAATTACCCAAAGCAATTATATAACTAAACTTTTTCAATATATATAATCTCCTAGTTTGGAAATTTTATCTGCAAACATAAAAATCTGAAAATCAAAACACAAACAAGTTTTCTCTTATTAAATTGACCCTACAAATTATGTTATCTTTTATTGTGGAAAGAGTGTCTGAAATTGTCCTCTAAACAATCTTAAATTTATGAGTGATTAAACTTTTTTTTGAAAAGAAAAAAAAAAGATTTCATATAGAATAAGACAGAAAAACTGCAACTATTGCAGAAAATTTACACAGGTAAAATCAGGAAAAAGTTCTTTCATACATTGCTATGCATGCCATTTATGCTTTCATTACAAAATGACACAAACTGTTCCTCTTTTATAAGGAGGGTGCCGGAGGATTTTTTAAATATGTACTCTTAAGTGGTCTTGCTTCTCTGCCATATAAGCTTGAATCTTTGCAACAGCATTTAGCATTTTAAAATTAAAATCAAAAGTGACAAAAAAAAAAGTCATTAAAACATTTCTGTAATACTTAAGTTGTTTATATTAAGACCTATTCCAATTTGTGATTTTCCTTGTATTTATCAAAACGACTCATCTGTTTTCACTGAGTGACTTGAAATATGTTAGTGGCCTAAAGTACTGGTAGCTGTTGCCTTTTAGCTGGCTGAGGCATTGGCTACTTTAATCCCTTATTTGCCTGTGATACAATGTTGAAAGACGTTATGTTTGCCCTCGTGTTTCAAAGTATTTCTGGGATGTAATTACTCTCATGTGATATAAACTATCCGCGCTGCTATTCATTTAGTTTTAGAAAATCAACCTGCCAGCAATTTCAGAGGATATTGAACAAATTAGGTTAATCTTTAATTTTTGTGTTGTAATTTTTTTGGAAGGACACCCTCCCTTATAGATCTGTTAAATACTTATAATTTATTTATTTTGTAATGTTTTTTGTGCACATAAAATGTTGTATACTACATGGCAGGATTTGTTGCTGCTTCAGGGCTGGACATACCATTTGGCGAACTTAAGCAACTGCCTAGGAGACCGGAAAGGAATGGTAAAAAATTCAACTTTGATTTGTTTAAAAATTTTTTTTTAATATTTTTAACTTGATCCACACCATGTTTTTAATGTTTTATTTCTAATATGCACTATTTTCTGTGAAAAAAATTTGCATACAATTGGAAAATACAATAATTATTAGTTAGAATCAATCGTATAATAACATTTGCCGATAAAAATTTCTCAATTTAATTTTTAACATTTAGAGCAATTAGTGAGATTTATAAATTTCTGTTTACAAATTGCTTGTATGTTTTATATATGTAATGTATATTGTATAAATGTATATCGTATATATATTGTATGTATACATATGTGTATAATGTATATAGGGCAGAAAATTTTTTTCACCTAGGAAGGCCGGAAAAGGTTGAACCGGCCCTGTGCTACAGACCAGATTTATAACAAATCCTCATTTCTTTGTTGTGACAGCTACTTGTATATTTTTATTAGATACAGTCTATAAATAAGGCGCAACAATTCAAATGAGCAATTTACCAGAATTGAAAATTTTTGTCTCTAATATTATTTAGGCAAGTGTGACATTATCACACCAGGTAGACCAGTTTGTATGTATTATTTCGTTTGAAACTGATGATTTTTTTAGCTCTTTGAAGTTGTGGAAGTAGGATAGATCTGGGCTATAAGGTGGATGGCTTAAGATTATCCAGTTAAATCTCTGCAGAATTCCCTTAATTGCTTTGGCCGTACATGATCTAGCATTGTCATTTAACAAGTTAACTGTGTGGGAGAGTTTACTTGCACATTGAATGTGCCTTTCTGAGCTTTGTTAATAGTTCTAAATACCACTGAACGTTGTCTCTAGCTCAAAGAGATGTTTTTATACGGCTCCATAGCTACATTAATGTTTCTAGACAGTGGGTTAGAAATAAATGGACTGACAGCTGTTCTGTTATCTATTTGCTTGTAAGGCAAGTGTTGCCACTTAGCTCATGAAAATAATGTGAAATTTTTTATTGTCACACCAGCAACTACATTTGAAGACCCTAAATTATTGACTGTATCTAATAGGTATAACACCATTGTCTTATACGTTGACAGTCACATTAAATGAATGTCAATCTAATTTCTGAACTTATTCAGTTTTGTATATTACACTTATAAAAGTATGTTTGTATTGTATATGTTTTAATATGTATTTCCCCCTTTGGTATTAGAGATTTATTTTATTTTATTGCATTATGATAATATTCCAGAAGTTCATAATTTCACAATAAATAAGTAAATTTTATAACTAGTTTGTGAAAAGAATGAAGAGAAATTTATCAATTAAGAAGCTTAGCAGCAACATTTATTTTTTTTAAAAAACCAACGGCTGTGCTTAATTATGTTTACAGAAGAAAACTTTAAATAGTTTTAGTTTGTTTATTAATAATTTGAAGTTTGAAAAAAGAAAGTAGTATATTCTTTGATTTTCAATCTACTTTTTTTATTGACTCTATAAACTTACATATTTTTAAATTTTTCTAAAAGAAAACATTTACAAATTTACTCGAATCTCTAAATCATTCAAGATTATATAAAATATTAGTTTATTCTACATAAAATTATCAATGCAGTGTTTAAATTTTTCTCTTCTTTTTTATATGTTTTCGTTTTCTGGTTCATGTTTTCCTTTACATTAAAAATTGAAATATTTTTTTACACTCTGAGGGTTTTTTATTTTAAGTTACATAATGCTTTTCAAATTCGGAAAATTTTCATTTAGAATACCTTAGCTTTTAAAGTTTTTAAAGAAAAAAGCTTGCTAATGATTTTAATAAGTTTAGTAAATTGTTAGTAATTTTATTGTTATAATTTATTGCATTTCATTTGTGTTAATTTTCTAATTTTTAAATTAAATTTTAATCTTTCTTTAGTATTTTGTAAAGTAATTGTTTCTTTAACTATTAATTGTAGAATATCTATAAAAAGCTAAATCTTTAAAAAAATTTATTATAATGAAAAATTAAAATTCTACTTACATAATCTATATTATATTGCTATTTATACACACATTCATACTGAATAAATACTTATTTTAATTTTAATATAGTCATATTGTCCCTATTTTTTTGTCATTTCCACTATATTTTGCAACTACTTTTTAACCTGCATATTAGACTCATTTGAGTGGATAAAACAACCTCATTGCAGTGTTTTAATTTAATTAAGAGTCTATTTTTAAGAAAACATTTAACTTAATTCCCCAAATTATATAGTAAACTCTCACCAATTTACATATTCTGTTCCAATTTACATAATGGCTTTGGTACTCTATATTAAGAAATAAGTTTAATGAAAATAAATATTATGATTACCTCTACTATAATAGCTTTGCTGTTGCATATTAATATTTCTGATTAACCTTTAAACTACAATATTTGTGCCAAATCTTTCTCATCATGGCTTATATTATGTGCCAAATGTCAGCAAAGTAAATTTCAAACAAATTGCACTTACAAGTAGGAAATATTATGCTTTGCAATCATATTCCCAATTATCTATTGAAGTGTTTCCTATCTATCATAATGCTATTCCTGTCTATTGCTTACTTCATATGAATCAATAGCTAAAGTATTAACTAATATTGTAAAATGCTTTTTTTTTTTTTTAATCTTTAAAAAGACAATTATTTATTTAATTTCTTTAAAAATGCAATTTTATATTTTGCCTTTAAAAAATAGATTTGCTTTTAAATGTTAGAAGTATACTTTATTATTGTACAAAGTATAAGTTGCTTGAAATTTTTTCCGTTGTTTTAACAGAAAATTAAATGGATTAAAATCTATTTCCACTGTTTAAAAAAAAATGGTTTACATCAACAGGTTTCTGAAAGTAAAGCTTTATATTGAAGTTCTATAATAATTGTTCTCAATTATTTTTTTAGAAAATATGCGGTTAAAAAAAAGTGATTTTAAATAATTTTTTCTGATCTATTTATTATTCTGTTAAAGAGAGTTCATGCTAAGTACAAAACTCGTCAGATGTAAATTAACTGTTTTTGATCTGATGTAAAAAGTAAAATGTTCATTAGTTTTATTCCATTCTATTTTCAATTTGTTCTAATTTGATCTCAAAATTCATAAATTTTGAAATTTGACTTGACCATAAGTTTTAGTTTCTTTTAAGATTTTCTTATTGTATTGTTTTAATCAAATAGTTCTATGAATATTGTTATCATTTTGAACAAAAACAAGTTTTTTAGAATTTATAATTACTTTTGCCATTTTAAATCATATTCAATTCACAATTTTTTGTTGTAATTAGTCATTAATGCCATCAGATATCGTCGTGAACTTTAGTGTAAAAATTATTTTCGAATCTCATATATTTGAACTTATTATTAATGTTTAATAATTTCTCGCTTTAAAAAATTAGTTTAATTAATGATCAATAGATAAGCTTTTATTATATCAACTTCTATGCATTTTAAAAATTTAAACAAAAACAAACTCAAATGCTTTCATAATTGAAGAGCTTAGAACAACATGTTAAGACAGGCTCCAGTGAAATTGGAGGAAAAAAAACTCAACTCAAGACTTTAGAGTCAAGAAATTTTACATGAAATCCTTTTATATTGAAAAATAGCTTTTTTAAAGACTTTTCAGCATTTTTCATGGTTACAGCCTATTCAATTTGCTATTTAACATGTTTTGGCACATATTAAGAAATATATGTTAAGTTATCCAAAGTGCCACTTTACTCCTAACTTACATTAACCACTTAACCTTTGTCAATGTCGAATATATTAATGTATGCTAAGAAACTTAACATATTTCAAAAACCTGTTTAAGTTTTTAAAGTACATCTTAGTCTGATTTTTCCCTATTCTTTTCATTTAACAATGTTTAATTAAATTAAATAATTCTGTTTTATGCTCTTCTAAGTTGTATTTGAGGTTGATATATGAATTAAAATCTCTACATATTTTGTAAGAAATGTTAATTTCGAACTTACATTTAATTTGTATAAATTTTTTTTAAACTTAAACTGCTTGCTAAGATTAAAATATTTTAATGTAATTATTTCATTAAAAAATATTAAGGCTACTAATTTTTTAGCTAAAGTTAATAATTATATTTTTTCTTGCTAATTCTAATGGCTTGCTAATTTAATTTTAATGGCATTAAATAAATTATCCCAAGAAACTGAAGCTGTAAAATATTACTAGATTAAAAGGTTCATTCTCTCAAAAAATATACAAATTGAAAATAAGTCGACTTGTTTTTGAGCTCTTAAAACACGTCGACTGTTATTTCCAATTTGTATATTTTTGAAGCAAATTAAATCTTTAATCAAATCATTAGTTCAAGTCGTGTAAAATTTCGGAATTAAACTTATTGTTTGGTAGAAAATAATGTGCACTTAAATTTGCTCATTCTTTAACATTAGATGAAAAACATTCTTGTTGTTGTTCCGACAAAATATTTAGTCGATAAATATTATTTCAAAATCAGCACTATAATAAAAATTTATTTTGTTTCCTATATGTGTGTGAACAGATAACAAGTATGAAAAATAATTTATTTGGAATCTCAAATATTGTATATCATTTTATTAGATATTCACATAAAATTTATTTGGTTGATTATGTTTTTTTTTTTTCATGCAAATTACTTTCATGTACATTAATCACTGTTTTAAATGTATTTTCATTTCATTTGAGAAAAATACTTTTAATAATTGGGTTTTTATCTATATTTTTTTTGTGTTAACTACAAGTGTTTTTGCATTCCTTATTGCTGTTTTAGTAAACTTCAATCTCAGGTTTTTGTTCTTTTTTGAGTATTATTATTTGAACCCGAAAGGTGTTTCATTTGTCTCTATGTTACTTTTTTGAGTAATGTTATATTTATTCTGTTCTACTTTTTTTCCCCTTTCATTTTGGGGGAACATATTGAGAATATGTTTTTGTGAATGTTTTTGTCGTGTAAATAAATTCTTTTTGGATCTCTTAAATTTTAGTGTTATTTTGTCTTTTTACACTGTTAGAGTCATCAACTACATGGCTTGTATAATAAATATTTTCAACCTCATAAAATTAGGTAAAGTTTTACTTTAATCCTGCATTTCATGTATCAATTGTGTCCACTTTTCAAGAAGATAGGGTATTCTAGTTTTTTACTGTAGCTCTGAAATAAATAACATATCGTTTCCTGACCACTACAAACACCAAATAAATTTTATCGCCAATTGAATTTTCGACTGACTTTCGAAGTGTTGCAGGTAAAATATAATACCAATATTTTATCATCAATAAATTTTTTGACGATTTTCTGACATAAACTAACCTACACAAATAAAAATGTTTAAAATTAACTATTTTTTAAGGGGAAATTAGTTTTAAAAGTGTCATTTCTGAAACTCGTCTGTTCTCTCTTGAATAATTGTATGAAGTGTTTCTCATTTATCGTTTTCTTTTCCTTAAAAGTCCATATTTTTTCCCAAAACAAAAAATACTTTGTTATTGCTAACAAAATATTCAATACTTGTAAATTTATATACGAACAATTAGTTTATCCTACAGAAAAGAGCTATTACCAGGATTTGAAAAATATTCAACTGCACTTTAAACAAAAGAATAGACTATTCGTTAACAAAACTTCAAACTACAGAACTAGCTCTTCAAATAAGGAACGTTTTTTTTTTTTTTTTAAAGTATATTTAAAAATAGTAAGAGCCGCTGCTGCTTTGGGTGTGCAACATAATGTTACATTTTGTTCTACTACGCACAAGACTAGTAATTACGAACATTGGTAGAAAAATGTACCGAGAGAGTACGACGAAATAAAAAATGTAATGTTCCATAACCAGTTTAAGAATTATCAACTTCAAAACTTGGAATAAAAACTACAATATTGTTCGCTTTACAGACCGCAGAAATATACCTACCGAATTGAAATTCGACCTGCTGAAAGATATTTTTGTTATGAACTAATGAATTTTTTTTTTTTTTTTTTTTTTTTTTGAAATTATTGCAATTTTAAATGCTTTTCAGGATTTCTTTTTCTTTTCAACATTGCCTATTGGCGATCGAAAGTGGTGGCGTAGAGCAGAACTCTTTACCTATGGCAACACTTCGATGCTTTCGTCATTTGCGTGTGGAGAGTCACCTAAGAAGGAAGCACCTTAGTTTCTGTCTTGATTTTCAAATTGATTAAAAACTTCAAGTTAAGAAACTAAATGGAACTGAAAACTACATTGGACATACTTTTAAAAGAAATTTAAAAGAAAAAAATTGACAAGTAATAACAAAAATTATTAAGAAAGGGGAAAATATCCTAGTAGTTACATTCCTATACAGCTGAGAAGAGGGGGGGGGGGGAGGGTCAAGACTTGGAACCAATCTTCGCCCCAGATTCGAGTGTTACGATAGTGAATCCATTACTGTAAAAAAAAATTACTCTCTCGGGAACTTTGTTTTATAAGCTCCAGCTAAAATTTATGTCAGAAATTTGCATATATAAACGAATTTAAAATAGAAAATGATTAGATGTTGCCAGATATTAATATTTATATTGACATTTTTAAAAATAACTTATCCTAATGAGAAAAGGACCGTTCCCTCATAATTTATGTCTCGTTAACATTTATTTTCTTCTTGAGTGTCTCACTATCTCTATTTTTTTAAAACACTGTAACAAGTTTTAGATGATTATTTTTCAAATCCGGGCTATCGTTCATTTCTCTACGATTGACATATTTTATAACTGTAGTTTAACAACCGACCCAATTTCGGGTTTACGACTAATGTTCAACTCCGTAGCCTTGTAATTTTGAACCAATCCAGAAGACAAGGCAACTCTTGGATCAGTACCCCCTGAGGTATTATTTGTTATGGGAGCATAGAGGACTTTGTGACTCGACAGATTTAACGTTCGCCAGTCACCATTTACTACACGGTATGGATTTAATAAATATTTACATTTTGGCTTTATTCTCGATCATTTAGCTACGTCACGATAAGAAAATTTAACGAGTTGAGATAAGAATTCTCCAACGTATAATCAAGCGTTATTTTTTTTATTCCATAGTACTTTATAATTTCCTTCACCCAGCGTAATTTTAAGTCTTTTGATCATATTGTGAACTTTTACTCAAGGTTAGTTTTCATCAACATTGCGGGCGTTGTAGTTATCCTCCCTGGCCCACAACGGGCTGTTGCGGGAATGCATTTTTTACTTTGAATGATTTATTAGTAGACAAATATACTTAACTGTGAAATTCGGAAATGAAATTTCAATAAAATTTTGAATAATAAAATTTCCAAAAAACATTTAGTTACTTAATAAATAAATAAACTGTGTTCATATTCACATAATTCTCTGAAGGTTAGCATACATAAAGTAGAATCCTAAAAATATCTTAAACTTTTAGCTAAGTAACAAAGCTGTTTTTGTCTTGCGTTACATATTAGGGTGCAAAATATTTCAGCTTTAAATCAACTTTACCCAGAAACGGTTTAACATATCTGAGATACCTCTCGTAAATTCAACTGTGATTTTTGCCTTCACCAAACTGCTATAGAAAAAAAAAGTATAATTCGAACTCCGAAATGGCAAGAACTTTTATTCTGTAAATAATAGTATGTTTTTTTTTTTTTTTTAAAGTTCACAAAGCAGTTATTGTGGAGACAACTGCCAACAACAGAATTTATCAATCTTGTTAGAACTGAGGGTTATAAGTTTAAACGTTATTAGAATTTCAAAGTTACGTTAAAATTATAATTTTAAATTGCCAAATCGCAAGAACATAAAGATGAAAGAAAATAATTTTAAGTTATATCGATAAACTTAACATTACTAATGTTTAAACTGTAAAAGCAATTAGACACAAAGATGTCCTAACGATAAACATTTTGGAAAATGTTCAGACTGATTAGGTGAAGTAGATTACTAGGCATTATCTTTTTATTGACTTTAAACCAGCCTACGATAATGTTAAACGTGATTTACTACTCAAAGCTCTTAATGAGCTAGGCATTCCAGATAAGCTTGTGCGGATTATTAAGTTAACTTTAACTCACACTTTCTTCTGTATTAAGTTATATGGCAAACTCGCAGAGTTTTTTGAAATTGTAATTGGTGTCTGACAGAAAGACGCTCTTACCTGCATTCTTTTCAACTTGGCGCTGGAATGAATGATTCGTGATTCCGGTGTTAAACACACTCGAGGCACAAAATTTTATTTTATAACCGTCGTTGAATAACAGACCTAATTTTTGGGTTTACGACTACTAATGTTCAACCACGTAACCTTGTAATTTTGAACCCAATCCAGAAAACAAAGGAACTCCTGGATCAAGTATTGGGAAAAATTTGCCTTCGTGGAGGACTTTCGGATGGAACTAGGTAGCATTTTCGTTACATGAAGAGGGAGACCACGAGGACCTCCCAAGGTTAGCTTGACAGCAAGGGGACTCTAACCCATGATCCGTCTACCACAGAGGATATTTCACCTCAGCACTGTGCAAGCCGGATGAGGAATTCGTATCGACCAGCCATCGCTGGGATTCGAACCCGGTTTACCTGATTGGAAGGCGAACGCTCTATTCCCTGAGCCATTACGGCTCCGAGGCACAATATTCACTAAAACAGTGCACATGCTGATGATTTGGTAATAATCGCGCAGACAAAAAATGCATTGTTGGAGGCAGTTACCGCTTGAATTCTTCAGAAAAGATGCATCTAGTTATTAATGTAGACAAGAACAAATACATGGCAATTATTAAAACACCTCGAAATTGCAAATTTTTAGAAATCGGAAATTTTAAAATCGAACTTATTGACAATTTGATTTATCTTTGTTCAAATATTGATGCCTTAAACGACGTAAGCACAGAAATAAAGAAACGCATTATAGCAGCTGATCGATGCCTTCATGGCTTAAGAACATTTCTAAACTCAAAATTAATTGAAAGACGAACAAAAATAATTCTATGTAAAACAATCATTAGAGTCTTAACTTATGGATCCGAAACATGGTTTTTAACTAAATCACAAGCAGACCTGCTTGCAGTTTTTGAGGGAAAAGCCTTGAGAAAAATTTTCGTTGCTGTAAATGTCGATGGCTTATAGAGATAACGCCATAATTTTGAACTATATAGGCTACCCAAGAAAGATAATATCAACAAATACATCAAAACGAGCAGCTTAAAGCTTGCGGGTCACATCTGTCAAATAGACCCTTCTTCCTTGACATTTAAGATCGTCAATTACAAACCAATAGGAACTAGAGTTATAGGTAGGCTTAAGATCAGATGGCTTTACTGTGTGGAAGAGGATTTTAAAATCCTTCGAATATAGATATATATGGGGAACAGTCCCAAAGCAAAGAGCAGAATGGAGGCTGTATGGAAGGCTCTGGCCCACAAACGGCTGTCATGCCAATAGAAGAAAAGCACTAGGCAGAGAATGCCTAATTGAGAGCGACTCATCTGAAATCTTAATATTTTAGTGCAGGGGTTTGGGCCCTCAATATTATATAGAAAAGTTACTTTCGTAAAAGGAACTTTCGTATTTTTAAATGATCAATGAGATAAGGAGAATTCGATGAATTGAAGGAGTATAGTTTCACAAGAACCGGATGCGGATACACTTTGCGGGATTTAAACGACTTTACGTACACAAAGTAACGAAATCAAATGATGCTGTAAGCTAAGTCTGATGTAAAAGAAATATGGAAAGGAAATAGGAAACAAACAAAATAAACGGAGGTAGATCATTGAAGTTCCGAGGGATATGTGAAAGGAACCGGTTAATAAAAAAGGTTAAAATTGTTACAGCGAAAAAAAAAAGGGGGGGGGTAATAGGCTTTGATTAAAAAAAAAAAAAAAAATCAGGTACTGCCAATAAGAGATTAATTTTTTTTTATTGCAATAATGCATAAAATTGCATTGTCGGATTGCATTTTTATTTTAATTTTTTTTTAATAAATAGACTTTAATTTTATAAGGAATAATTTTACTACAAAATACGCAAAAATAAAGATATATTTTTTAAAAATCTAAACACATGTACTAAACTACATTTTTCAAAATGCTGATGTCAATTTTGTTGGAAGAAATACCTAGTAATTCTAAAATAACACCCGTTATATATATTTCAAACTATTTAAGCGACGATTAAGTATTTCGAAAGATACTAGAGTAAAGATTAAATATTTGTTTAATTTGTTTCAGAAAATTAAATAAAGATTATTAAAGGCTCATATTGTCCACATTTTTTTGTCAGATTGATTCAGGCGAAGTCATAGATTGGTAGTAAAAGATATTTTAATACGATTTTATAAGTTGGAGAAAGAGATCGTGGGTTCGATCCTCGCAGGCCGAAGACTCCCCGTGTAGTAAATAGTGACTGATGCACGTTAAATCTGTCGAATCTCAAAGTCCTCCATGTTCCTACAACAAATCAAAACCTCTGGGGGTACTGATCCAGGAGTTTTCTTGTCTTCTGGATTGGTTCAAAATTACAAGGCTACGGAGTTGAACGTAAGTAGTCGTAAACCCAGGAAATTGGGTCGGCTGTTCAACGACGGTTATAAAATAAAATAAAATTAGGGAGTGAGGGTACTGGGCCCATGTCCAAGAGTTCGATCCTTGCCAGCCGATGACTCCCCGTGTAGTAAATGGTGACTGATGCACATTAAATCTGTCGGGTCACAAAGTCCTCCATGTTCCTATAACATATCACGCCTCTGGGGGGGGGGTACAGATCCAGGAGTTTCCTTGTCTTCTGGATTGGTTCAAAATTACAAGGCTACGGAGTTGAACATTAGCAGTCGCAAACCCGAAATTGGGTCGACTATTTAACTATATACAATTATAAAATTAGGGGTGTAAAAACTGTAAATTTCGTTATTTAGTGGTTTAATAACATCGAACATTAATGGATTAAGCTGGAAATTAAAATTGAGAAATTAATACTAACCCGGTATATTTGACTCTAATAGGCTAACTGCTAACTTATGAAAATTTTTAAATACTATTTCTAGTACTCATTTTAAATATTATTTTATATTAATTCTATATTACAATACTATTTTTTACTATTAATACTTCAATTGTAATTGGTTATTGTCAAAGTTTGAAATTTAAACGAAAATGTCTAGTTACAAACGAAAGCATTAAAGTGCGAAATAATAACAAGGGTGCACGTCACATCTTTAAGGTTCAAACAAAATCATGTATGATACAATTAAAATCTTTTTCTTCTTCTTATAAACTATGCTTGAAAATTAATAGAATGTATGCAAGCGTAAATATGTGTTTAAAATCATTGATGGTGTGTTGAAAAATATGAAATGTAATTTACACTGCTAAAATATCTTTAAAAAAGAAAATCGTACATGGAATAAAAACATACCATTAGATCTTTCAGTGGGATTCATGTTTCACATTTTCCCCAGACTTTGAAACACAAAAGTAGACTGCGAAAGCGATTGCAAGTTTGTACATCAATTCATTGAAAAATCGTATCTTTTGCACGTGAATGACATATAAAACCCTAAATTGTAAAAGTAAGAAGGACGATGCAAGGCCGGATTAACCATTAAGCACACTAAGCACGTGCTTAGGGCACCAGAGGATAGGGGGGCACCACAAAGCCTAACTAAATGTTCGCAGTAAATTTTTTTTTTTTTGAAACATTGATAATAAATTTATTATTTTGAGCTTCCATTTTAAGAGTAGATAACAACCATTTCTAAGTACGAAATTTCACATAATAAAAGAAAGAAAAAAAAAGATGTTTTGCATCAAAAATTTTCGATCTTATAATGAAATTAGGTAGTGAATTTCTATGGGATAAAAGCTCTATTTATTTATCCATTACAATGATTCCATAACATACTGCTACGATTCATGTTTACAGAATATTTTTCGCAGTTGTAGAAGTTAATACTCCAGAAATTTGATATTTTTATGAAAAAAAATTTGATTTACAAAATTTTGATGCAATGGTTTGATGATGTAAAAAATGTGATTTTTGATGTGAAAAAAAAATCTATGTTGTGCATGTTTGCAGTTTCTGTGCATGTTTTTGTTTATACTACATAAAATATTTGCTTATACTATATTTTTAATTATATTCTCATTGCAGCTGGAAAAGAAGTCATCAAATTACGTAAAGGATGTGTTGCAAAAATTTATTTAAAAAATTTACGTCAAATAATTTTTTTTATTCACTAAATTAAGGGGTGTAGAGACCTTTAAATGTCGAATTTTTTCGAAAAAACAACATTGTGTTCTAAAAGCTCTCACTCATTTAAAACTTAAAATACATGAATGAGATTTTGTATACACAATACAACATTATTCATAAGCCAATAAAAATTTCAAAAAGTTCAATACACTAAATAGTTTTTTAAATATATGAAATTATAATTATTAAAAATTAAAAAAAAAATTTTTTATTATCAGCCACTATCCGTAAGATATTTCTCCCTTAAATTGAAATTTCAACTTCATTATGGTTTTAAACTGTTCACACAAGTCCATTTTATAGAATGAATCAAGGATTTAGAGATATTTAAAAATTTACTATTTTTTAAAACATGTCAAACTTTAAAAATTTGAAAAAAATTTGAAAAAAGTTCATTTTTTAATTTTTTTTTAATTAAATAAAGTTAGATTCACTAAATATTGATTCATTCTATAGATTTCACATATATAAATATTTTTGGAAAATTTCATAGCAATCGGTGGATTAGTTTTTTTTTAATCTTACGGATCGAGCAAAAAAAGCAGTTTTGAGAAAACGAGAGTTAAAGTTAAGAAATGAGATATGATAAAAACTATTGTCTATTTTACCCATTAGGTCTACTTTAAATCAATAATATTCATATATACATAATGTTTGGACAGTTTTCTGCATTTAGATATAAAATTTCAGCTTTTATAAGCTCCGAAGAATGGAAGAAAGTAAAGTTTATCCTGTAAAATAACTGTTTACAATTTTCAAAATAAAAATAATTTTATTAGTACAAAAACATCAAACTGGTAAGATTTATTCAAATTCTTGATAATAAATGAAAAAAAGAGAAATTAATTACCATTAAAATAGAAAGTAGCAATGGCTAAACATTAAAATCAATATAGACATTAAAAAATATATCTAATTCGAAACGATAAATACAAGTAAAAATAAATTGTTTACGAAAACTAATTTAAAATATGCACATATCTTAGTAACAACCAGGATTGTATACATTTCCTTCTTTTTTTTTAAGAAGTTCATTTTTATTTTTTCCAGCTTGCCTCCTGGCTCGTCGGGCTTCCAAGCTTGCCATCGAGGCTCGCTTTTCGGCAACCTTTATTCGAAGTAAATCTGCTTTCATCGCATATTGTTCATATTTCCCCGGTAACATATTCAATTCGTTCAAGGTGTCTCGCCTATCTAGTTTACCACCATTAAAAGTAATAATCGCTTCATTTGCAGCTATATCTGCAACAATTTTTGATGAACCCGATATTTTCGGGCAAATTTGCCACAGCACTGAATTAAAAGACTCATTCTGATTCTGAGTTTTTCCAGAAAGACATTTTTTTAATAGTTCTGGAGACGCTAAGTCAGAAAAAATCTTTTTTATCGACTTCATTACTTCCACTGGAACATTATTTGTATGGCGGAATGAGGCAGCATTTCCAGAAGCTACATGCTTCTGGTACTTACACCACGAGGCTTCCCCTGTGGGGCAAAACATATGCAAGGGTTCTGCATCACTAGAGCTCAAATGGCAATATATAGCCCATATGGCCTTTTTCATTGCTTCGACAGACTCTGTGTTACCTCTTATGGCATTGCCATAATATACAGAAATTTTGTCTATCAAGGCATCAGTAAGCCGACCACGTCCAGATAAAGGCTTTCCGTCAGCGAGTTTTGAACCTTTCATTTTTTCCTTATGTTTGCGAAGCCTTGTTCCCATTCGCTTCTGCACGTGACCAACGCACTCAAGTTTTTCAATTTTAACATCACCGTATGGCTTAGCCTTACATACTTCATTATATGTTTTGGCATCGCCATCTCCAAGGTATTTTAAATATCTCACACCACGGCCAGACACTGATCGAGAAAAAATCCTCTTCATACCTGCTACCTCCATTGCCCCAGCAGATCCTGTGTGATTTTTTACACAAGAATGTGGAGAAATGTTTTTTTCGCAGCTAATGCAGAAGTTTGTCAGCACTTCTACATCAATAACTTTCCCTGTCTCGATTCCAATAACAGAGCATACCCCAATTTTTGAAGAATGTCCCCTGGTCTTCCAGGTTCCATCACCGCTTACTACTACATCGGAACTGCTGCTTAGTTCAGTTTCTTCCTGCCCAGCTTTAATCATGGACTTTTCAGCTACCTTCTGTGTAGCGTGTAAGATCTTTTTATTGATTTTATCATAGCTCTTGCGTGTTATTGGAGGCAGCATATTCATAATGCCACAGAAAGTTTGCAGCCCTCGTAAGCCAACACCAATGCATCTCATGCTGTATACTAATCTTGTGTTTACTTCTGGAATATTTTTTTTATTACCTAGCATAACACAGCTATTTACATTGCTTTCTAAAATACAATCACATTTAATTGAAAATGAAGAGGCTGCACCTCTTATTTTGTTTTCAGAAAAACTGATATCTGATTTGCAAATTTTACAGCACATTTGTTGACTAAGAGCAGGGAATAATATTGAAATGTCTATTAGTCTATATCCAGTTACATCTTCTTTTGTTGAATCTAAATTGCAATTAGAAATGTCCAAATGCAGTTTTTTGGATGAAGCCGAAATATTTGAAGCAGAAATATTAGAAGAATCAGTTCCTTTCGATCCATAATACTTTCGTTTTCTTGGTCTGTAACCAGTCGAACGATTGTAAGCTTTACCCATTATAAATAAACTTTAGAATTTCTAACAGATCTTATAATTAATCAACAAGTTATAATTAAACTTAAACAACAAATAATTTAACAATAGTACAGCTAGAAATTGAATTTTAAACAGTAAATATTAGAAAAATAATCGAGCAGCAAAAATTGAAACGTGTTGACAAGCTGATGTTTACAAAACAACTTGATGAGCTTTATCAGAGTTGAGTTGTTTTAATTTAAGTAGCTGTAACTTGAAAAAATAGTTTATTAATTATAAAAATATTTATTTTTAATTAAAAAAAAGTCTTATTTGATAGTTTTTAAGCAATAAAAGTGCAGCGTTTCATGAGTTTCGTCTGCAGATTGTTAGTTTCTGTTTCGAAATCAGAGTTGCGGTCTCGGAGTCATTTACAATTTTGGCAGTAACTTCTGAACTAAAAGTCGTAGGAACATAAATAAGGTGTCAAAATATTCAGAATTGTTCGTAGATTAACATATATTTTTTTCAAAAAAATGATTTTTTTGACGATTAAAGGTCCCTACACCCCTTAAGAAAAAGGTGTTTAAGTATCATTTTTCGAAATTTCTTTGTGGAGGAGAGGTTAAATTTAGGAAAAATATGACCACACACTTCGCATCACTTATGATTTTTTTTATCTATATATATCGAATAACGAAATTAGATTTTAAGATTTAAAATATATACTACGTAATATGAATGCAAGCGGCTAGTTTTTGAATAAGGAAAGAGTTATAGGTTCCTTAGTCCTTAGAGTCTTGTATAAATACAAATGTTATAAAAGTTGAGCACAAAAAATGTGTAAATTCTCAATGTGAACCGGATGTTCGTTGACATTGAAAAATACGTTAAGAAGAGTACCCATTAAAACTAATTTAATTTTGAAAGCAAATGTAAGAAATAAGTAGCAATAAAATAAAATTTTTAATCATTGAATTTTGTTTAGTGCAAGTAAACTATATTTTGTGCATCTTATAACGAAATTTGTAAAAATTATAATTAAGAAATAAGAAAAGTACTGAAAATTTCAAATTAAAAATAAATAGCAAATTTAAGAAAGATATTTTTATTAATTGAATTTTAAAATATGTTTAATAACTAATAAGGAAAATCCTTAATGATAATGATTATATATATATACAATATATGTGTGTAATTTCATCAACTTTTATTATGATGATAATTTGAACATGTAAATATTTTGAACATGTAAATATTTTGAATATAATAATATTATTTCCGTCACTAAAAAAAATTTTAATAGTTGTGCTTAATTTTTACTTGTAGCTCGTGTGTAAATAAATCAGATTGAAATAAATAAATAATTAGTTAAGGTATTTCCATTATCCATTAATTTTTTCTTAAAATAAAAATTGGTCATTCTGCATAAACGAGTGGGAAAAATATTGTTGTTCCCTGTTATTTTATTATAAGTAATAGACTTCTGGGAAACGTGGTTCAATTTAACCTGATCTTGCTTTCTGCCTATAACAAACAATCCAGTAAAACAACAAAATCTGTATGTTGCCAGCATTCGATTCCATGAATTCGAAGGTTCCTGAAAAGGACCACCGTGATTGTCACCAACATATGTGTTAGAATACAAAGCTAAATTTTCTGAGAAGAAACACTTTAAGGATAAGACAAGCGTAACCAATTGATTTACTACAGACAGAGAACATCCTTTCATCTCAGATATCTTTATAGGGGACTCATTCCCCCTTCTTTTTTTTTTTTTTCAAAAGAAAAAAGGGTGCATATCTCAGAAAATTCAAATTGTCTTCCTTTCGAGGGGGGGGGGTAGATATACAAATAAATGGTGACTTATAAGATTGAAGAAAGTGGGAGGTCTAGGAAAAGAAAAGTTTCTTGATTGACATAATTTTTAACCAATAACATTATTTATGCTACAATCAGTAACTAATTTCTCGTATTTACACACCCCCGTGTATACGTGAATGCACAGAACGTGAGTGCACTGAATCCTACATGAATGCACAGAAAAAGTTTATTCTACTAAATCATTATTCTAAACTATTGCTTTTGAAAGCATGCTGTAATAGTGTAAAACTGATGTTGCTTCAGGTAGTAGCTAAATCCTTCAAATAATTTTATCAATAATCATTATTTATCGATCAATATTGATTTTGTCTAAATCAATATAAGCGAAGAGTTTAATTTTCCTATAGTAATATATTTTAATAATAAAAAATTAAACTTAAATGTAAAAATAAAATTACAATTATTAAAAATTATATAATTTTTTTTACATTTAAGCATTCTATTACACAATAATACTCAAAAGGAATAAAAACAAATTTCAAGCTTTTGTTAAAAAATACAATGTGACATGTTTTTTAAGAGGGGCTGCCGTATTATAAGTTTTAGGAAGTAATTAAATTTTTTAAATGAATGATCTTATCGAAATAAATTTCATTCTATGACGTTATAATTAAAATAGTTATTCGATTTAAAATAAAAATTTTAGGTAACAATACACAAATTTTATTTTGATTTATTTTACGAATTTGTCTTTAAATGTTGTAAAAAATATGTAAAATATTTAGTACATAAAATTTTAGTAGGCAAAGTAGATTTTAGTTGGTTTAAGATAAATATTGGTTTAATAAAATTACATACATATGATTATTTACATTTATGATTATATTTTTCCAAACCTGAAATTATTTTCTATAAAACTTATGTGGTATTATGTACGCGTATGCATACAGGAATAAAAAATATCGTAACACAAAAAAAGTGAATAAATTAAAAATGATGGTCTGTTATTTTCTACTGATTATTATTTAAGTTCAGTTTTTATATTATATTCATTGTTGCTATATTTATGTTTTTGTTTTGTATTATAAAAACACGAATGTTCTGAATTTGTAAATGAAAATCTGATCATTGAATTTATAGTTATTTAAAGTATTTTGTTTATGCATTTATTTACTTATTGAGGGCAGAGTGTTTATTTACTGTAACAGCTTTTTCAGACCTAAGTTTCTGCTATCACTTATGAGAATTTCAAGTACAGGTTTAATGCAGTAGTTTTAAGTGATTTCTATCATTTTTTCTAAAAGGTCATTTTTTTAATAGTCAAATTAAGATTTAATTGATAGTAATTTATAACTCTTAAGCTCTTCTGTACCTTTGACTTTGACAGGTCAACTAACTACGAGAATGTCCAAAATATAGAACAAAATAGTAATAATTTTATTAGATAATTAGTTCTGTTTTCCATAGATGAAATCTAGAGTGAGTTGTTATTATGGAATAAGTTCATTTCAGATTTTTAATCCAGATTTTATAGGATCATTAAAGATAATTGTTGTATTTATAAAATTACTCATCACTATTTTTCCCCTCATTTCTCTTCCTATCATTATTAATATATTAGGTTTAATAAGGAAAAAGGAATAATGAAAAGCATTATTATTTGTAAAAGTTATGCTGTATTATATACAGTGCGTAAAATAAAATAAAAGTAAAAAACTTGAATAACTCTTGATTTAATGATCGGATTTTAACTTACTAGATCTCAAAGGGTTTGAGGGCCAAACTTAAAATATGTTAATTAGTTGGTGCGGAAGTTTTTTTTTTAAGTTATGAAATCCGGCAAACGTTCTTCCTCTACCTACATATATAAATGTTATTGTTGTTGAATTTGGATATTTGCTTCTCAAAATATTGATGGTATTCACAATATGGAAATTAAGATCCCAAAAGCTTTTTTAGGTTGAAAGTTTGGACTCTTTTATTCAATTGCAGGTTTCATGCATTTCGCCATGTCCCGAGAACTTTTGAAACGAATTGAAAAAATTTTGCAACTATTAATAAAATTCATTAACCTAAAAATAATTCCCTGTCAAAAATAGTTTTTTTTTAAATTATTTATTATTAATGGTCGGAACAATTTTTAATTTAAATATATGCAAATTTTTATATAATTTTAAAGAATATTTATTTAAATGGTAAAATATAAAATTTGAACGAAATCTGTCGAAAAGTTCTTGAGAAATTAAATGTTAAATATATAACTTTTTTAAAATTGAATAATTAAGGTTTATTTGATTGATTTAGTACACATTAAATTTTGTATTTTGTCATTCAAAATGACATTTGTTCAAATTTTCAATTTAAAGTTCTTTCGACTATTCTGTTAATAAATAAAATAATATAAAATGATTAATACTTCTTAAAAATTATTTTTAGAATGAACTATTTTTAGGTAAATGAATTTTATTATTGTGAGCTAAAATGTTTTAGTTGGGTTGAAAAATTCTCGACATATGGCTATTTATTTCGAGAGTCAAGAATTCGAATCAATCGAAAAAAAAGGCATGCTTTTTTTAGAAAAAGTACTTGTCTGTTTTTTTAATTTAAAGTATTTTGAGTCTTAGTATATAAAAGTTCAAACTTTCGATCATAAGTTATTCGAAGTGTTTGCTTTTTTACACATTGTACATACACACAAACATAAGTTATTTTTTTAATATTAATTGAAAAGTTTTCAATTGATTCTATTTTAATTTTTTTATTTAATTTGAATAAATACTTTTTTTTACAAAAAATTTTGATTTTATATTTTGAATTAACTCGTGACTTAGTACTAGATATATTTGATTTGTTGAGGAGGGGGCACCAAAATATTTTCAGTGCTTAGGGCCTCAAGAGGTCTTAATCCGGCCCTGGGACGATGAGAGATTCGGTAACAGCGCCATTCATCAAGAGTTGATTCTAACTATTTAAATTAATCACGCGCGGTAAACTACTTATAAGAATTTTATTTTATAACCAGCGTTAAACGATCCTTAAATTGTATAAGTAAGAAGGACGATTATTCGGCTACTGCGCCACAGGTGTGTCATCAAGATTTGGAACTATTTAAATTAATCGCACCTGCTGAACTGTTTCATATCATATTCTATGTTCAGGGATGAGAGTAGTTGGAAAGTAAAAAAGAGGAAATTCAAGAATGAATATATATATACACAAAAATTTGACAAAAAAGTGCAATTTTTAAATTTGTAAACCATGTGATTATAAATCCCGATGATTAATTTTAAAATTGCATGACTATATAAATATGAATCACATGCATGATTTTAAATAAAGAGAATATGAATCCCGAAATGAGGCTATTAAATCACTTGAATATGAAACTCTATATTGAATTTAAAAAATGCGAAAATACAAATCACGATGCGTAATTTTTAGATCACGTAAATACGAATCACGATGCGTAATTTTTAAATAGCGCGAATACGAATCCCACTGTCTAATTTTAAAGCACGCATAAATAGGAAAATCGATGTTTGATATTACAACCGCAAAAACGAATCACGACATTGGATTTTAAGCTCGCATGAATACGAATCGCTACATAGGGTTTTAAAAGCGCGTAATTATAAATCGCGATATTGGATTTTTAAATCTCGCAAATAAGAATCGCAATGTACGACATTTAAATCGCAACGTTCAACTTTTAAATCAGGTAAATACGAAAATCAATGTTTGAGGGAGGAATGAAGACTTCAATACTTTCGCTTCGCGGAAAATTTAATTCTTCATAAAATATTTTAATTTGTGCAAAAAAAAATTTCAGCGGAAATTAGCGGGAAAAATCAGGAAAAAAAAGCGGAAATCCGCGGAAGAATCACATCCCTGTATGTTATAACCGGCATTGAAAGGTTGATCCAATTTTGAATTTGCTACTTTATTTTATTTTTCATAACCGGCGTTGAGCAGCTGATACAAATCTGAATGTTTGGTTCAACTCAGTAACCTTGAAATTTGAAATCCAACCCAGAAAACAAGGGAACTCATATATCAAGCATTGGAACAAACTAGCCTTCGTCCCACAGTAAGCAGATTCTAACCAATGATCCGCCTGCCAATTAGAATATTTAATAGGAGCACTGTGGTCGGTGCGAGCAGCATTCGTATCTATCAACCGCCACTGGGATTAGAGCCTGTTTACAGCTTAAAGTTCTTTTAAATTTATTTCCAATGTCTACCAGAGTTAATATTTCGTCCATTGGCCACTCTTTCATGGACAACGCATTAGATGGGTCAACATTGCTCACACAGTAAGGACAGATAGTACAGAGAATGAAAGATCAAAAATATCAAACAATTTCATTTGTAAACTTATTCTTGAATTCCAGATCTAACAAGTACAATTTTTCTTCTCTTTTCAATACTAAAAAGTTATCTTAGTTGTTTTATCTTCAATATCTGAGCAAAGAATAGACTATGCTCTACATGCAGCCACATTTAGAAGTTATCTTAAGACTAAATTTTTCTCTCAAATAATAATTTTTAAAATTTGATGAGACTTTCAAAATATAAAGGACTTTTCATATCACTGTTTCAGGATCAAATACTAACATAAAATGTACATTGTATATAATTTGAATTATAGATGCAAAATTTGCACCATTTTATGTTGGTATGTAAACGTTATCACTTGAAAATAATTTACTGTGAACAAAAATAAAACCTTCTGTTTGAAAGAGTGGGAAAAAGGAATTTATCATCAAATAGGCTATTTCTAGGAAGAAATTTTCAAATTCAATATTTATTTCTAAATAGTTTAAATTTTTTTTTCATGTGCTATACTTGTTCTCTATTCAAATGAGCCATTAACACCTCCTTCCTAATAGAAATTTAAAACTTTCTGAATAAAGTGGAAACTGCTTTTAAGTAAATAAAATTGAATAGGCAGATTAATACTGTTTGGAAGAAAATAACACTACTCTTGCATTGCTAAAGAATAATTACTGGTTTCGTCAAATATTAATTTATTACCTTAATTCATAATTATTTTGATAACTAAGCACAAACGAATCATTACATTGTTTGCCACAATTTAATAAAATATATTTTAACAAATAAACATAAATAGTAAGTAAACCTAACATATAATTATCTTTTCTTTTTTTAAAAAATCATAATTATTTTGATAATTAAGTATACTTAAAGTAACCATTTAATTAATTACATTTTAATGAGTAAACATAATTAATCAAACATTAATTCACAACTTTTTCTTTATAAATTTTTTTATTGATTTTGTTATATAAATCATCACTTTATTTTACTATTAAACTGCTAATTATTATCATTTACTGTTTCAAATATTACAATTTATTTTAAAAAGTAAATATAACTAATAAGACTAACATTTAATTCAATTAAAATTAATTAAATATAAAACTTACATTAGGTATGTAAATAACAAGAAAACATAGTTAGTAAAGCTAGCATTTAATTAACAATACAATTATTGGGAAACATTACTTTATTGATAAGTCGTTTTCAAAAGTTTGGCAAACTAAGTATAGTCTATCAAAAGAGCTTCTTTAGCCAGTCGTTTGTGACAGTGTTTACATCTATGATCTGATCTTATTATCATTTATGATCTTATTTTGATATTTAAATATACTTAAAGTAACCATTTAATTAATTACATTTTAACGAGTAAACATAATTAATCAAACATTAATTCACAACTTTTTCTTTATAAATTTTTTTAATTATTTTGATAATATAAATCATCACTTCATTTTACTATTAAACTGTTAATTATTATCATTTACTGTTTCAAATATTACAATTTATTTTAAAAAGTAAATATAACTAATTAAAGACTAACATTTAATTCAATTAACATTAATTAAATATAAAACTTACATTAGGTATGTAAATAACAAGAAAACATAGTTAGTAAAGCTAGCATTTAATTAACAATACAATTATTGGGAAACATTAATTTATTGATAAGTCGTTTTCAGAAGCTCGACAAACTAAGTATAGTCTATCAAAAGAGCTTCTTTAGCCAGTCGTTTGTGACAGTGTTTACATCTATGATCACAAAAGTCAACTATTTCAGGTTGGGGAGACAAATTTTGACAGGGGTGGTTGAGAAAAGTATTAAAAGCACTTTTTTTTGCATGCACTTTATTGGGTTTCCATAGCAGCAGAAAAATTCAGACTCCATGGCGGGAGCTTATTAGAGACAGATTATAGGCAAATTTTGAGAGACAAGCTTAAGAATGTTTTGGTATTAAAGGCCTTTACTTGTTTTTTTAGTTAAAATTTAAGCTTGATTTTGATGCTTGTCATTTTAATATCAGTTAAGTTCAAAAAGCCATGTTTGACTCTCATTATAAATAAAACAAATTGCATAAAATTTTGTTTTTGTTTTTTGAATTAATCAGAACAGTTGGAAAATTTGTAATTAAGTTGAGATTTAATGCTAGCCAACATGCTGAATGAAAATTATTATCAATGGAAAGTCTTGTATTCGAAATCTACCGTAGTTAGGCAAATCAGGAAAATAAATTTTTCGGATAATAGGTCTAAGGTTAACAAACATAATATGCAATACTCAATTGAAAAATAACAAACAATAAATTTGAGCATTTATACATAGATTAGATCTTGCCTAAGTTCAGCGTGAGGATTTAAAATCTGAAAATAGCTTTTTCCTTAAGTTAGATTTTTTTAAAAATGATATTTTAACTCTTTTGTTGTTTAAGTGCACAAGTTATAAATAACAGGAAGTCACATAAATTAATATTGAAATAAACTTCTAGGGGAGTTTGGTCACATCCCCGAAAATGTCGTCATACGCAGTTTTCTTATTATGAATTGCTCAAAAGTACACTAAGAGTTTATTATTGGGTATGGATTCCTATGCAATTTGAATCTTGAGAATGAGCCATTACTCAAGAAGTTTGTCACAACATTTGTGTGACTCCTAGTTTCATATATATTTTTAAATTTGAACACTTCAACAAATTTTTTTTTTTTTAAAAATCCAAAAAACTGTAGCTTGGAGAGGGAAAGATTGCAGAATTGAAATCAGCAATAGGAAAGTATCTAAAATCTGTTGAAAAATCTCCCACCACAAAAACAAAAATTGTTCCATAGTGTAAATAATGTCAATTTCTTACAATTAGAAAGGCAGATAATCAGATAAAAATAACATTAAAAAATATAGTGTATTATAACAGAAAAATTAATATCATTTAATAATAAAAAAATATAATAATTGTTAATAAAATCATCAATCTAAAGGGAAAGAAAGTTTATCTGCCAGTGTTCTTGAAAAAAGAGGGAAAAAAAAAAAGAATTGCTTGTTTTGATTGTACACATGGTGCATAGTCAGTCTTTTAATCAAAAAATAAGCACCTGTTAAGTACTTTTCAAGCACTCAAAAAATATTTTTAATCACCTTCCCAAAAAATCCTAATTAGGATCTGTGCAGTAATAAAAATTATCTTTTCAATCATTTAAAGTATTTAATTTATAAACATAAAATCAATAAAATTCAAAAATATTTTAAAAAACTTGACATGATCATGATAATATAATTAGTTTCTGATAAATATTGTTGAGAGAATAATGCATTTTTTGCAATTTAGAACAACAATCGACATGCCAAAGAAATTTTTTTTTTATAAAAGGTAGAAAATTAAACTTTTTACAAACCTCAAATAAAAAAAGCACCTTTAAATGCTTTTAAAAAACATAAATCAAAAATAAGCACCTTTAAGCACTTTTTAAAAACACTACGTACCATGTGTACAAAAGTTTCTGGTAAACAAATATTCGTATAGGATTTAGTACTGTACATTAAAGTTTTAAGTCCTGAACTTGATGTAAAATTCATAAGATTTCAATGAGTATCAAAAACTACTATAGAAAATAAAAAAGTTAATAACACTGTAAAAAATGGGATAACATATGGATTGAAATTAATTATATAAAAGAATAAGTTAAATAGAAAGTTATACATGTCATTACAATCCTGCAATATATTAAAATATATTTAGAATTGAAAATACTCAAACGAAATCCAATAATGAAAGCATTGAAACACCCAAGAGAAAATTCTAATAAATCGAAGGATATTTATTAAAACAATAATTGATTTATATTTTTTTTTCAAAAATTCATCACGTACAGTGGAAAATTTCATAAATAACTAAAATACATAATTACTTCAAAAGTGAGATTAGATAAATTTGAGAAGCAACAGCATATTTCTATATTTATTTTTCAATGCCAAAAAATGGCAACATTTGTGCAGACAATGCCAGTACAACAACATTTTAAACATGCAATTTGAGAATACAGAAAACATAAATAAGATAAAACTTATTCAGAACAATCTAGACATTTGCAGAGGGAGAAACAACAATTAGGGAATGTCTAAAAATGTAACCAAAACTTGAATCTACAATTCTTAAGTCTATGAGAAGTCGAAGCATTCACTACCACATGTGTGTCTCTCTAATTTCACCTATAATTTGGTTGGCCCTTTGGAGTGCTTTCAGCATGTCAGCCGTTTCTTGTCTGCGGACAGCAATGTGATCAGACTCCTGCAATAAAGTTGTGAAATGATCATGCTTGTAAAGATGAGTAACCAATTCACTTTGAAGATTGTCTCTCACAAAGTTAACGAGAAAGTGCATGATGGCTTTCGGAACAGCATCTTGAATATTTTTGCGCACAATCATAAAATAAGAATAAATTAGTCTTTCAATAACTTCACAGTCCTTTTTCTCTTTGGGTGATAACTGACGATGGGTGTTGTTGGGAACCTCGGGAAGAAGATTTACCGCTTTCACAGGACTGAACGGAATACCGGGGGAGGCATTCCTTTCCATGTTGGTTGTCTTTTCTGTCGCTCCGGTATTTTCCTTGTTACCATACTTCAGTTGGTCCGTCCAGGTACCAGCCGTGGCATAACCTTGAAGAAGCAAGTTTGAATCACTTCCACTTAGTTTACTAGATGAGTGTAACGTTGACTCGGCATACTGCGTTATCTTCCTGGAACTTATCAACTTGTTGTCAATTTTCTCTGCGGGACCATCTGGATTATTATGGAACTTTAACTGAGGATTATTTATTATTTTAGGTTCCATAGCCTTATTAATATTAGAACTCTTTTCATCTGAATGTTTGACTAGAGTGTCGACGAGAGCAGCATCGTGGTGAAAATCTGGATGCTTAGTGTTGATATAGGCTAGTTCAATGGCAACGAGATTCTCAACCATGGAGTTTGTAGCTGGCAACCTCCTTCTGAGAAGCTGAGTGACTACATCGACGATCTTCTCGTGCAGCTTTGGAAAGCGAATTATTTCCTGTTGGACCTCTGTACCACAGTGCTGAATGATTCGTTGCATTTCTTCGTGCACCAATTCTACGCAACGGAGACTGGGGTCTTCGAGACGCCGGATCTGGCGCTTCACTAGCAACTCAAATGATACTTCAGGAACAAATAAGGCCGGCCTCGTACCAGTAGCATTTCTAATGGCAGTAAGGATATCATACGTAGAGAGTCCTCCCAAAGGATGGATTTCGTTCAAGGTTCGGCCAAATGTTTCGTGGAAAATGTAGCAAATTCTAGCACCGCCACACAGTTCAGAGGTCTCGATGTTACGAGCAGTACCTTCCACGGTCGAGCAATAAGAAGATGCAAACTTTGTAATGATTTGCAACAAAGTTTGGCCTTGGTCCTCAACAGCTTCTCCGTAGGAGTGCAACATGGATTGAAATTGAGAAATCATGACATTGACTCTAGTTTTGAGATCAGGCAGGCAATCTCGTATATGATGCATCAGAAGTCTATTCAGAGTCTTTGCTAAGAATGCGGTACCATTTCTATTAGCTAATGTAGGGTATTTTCGTTGGAGGTATGAAGCCTCGTCTTTAATAGCATCAGTGATGCTTTTATTATTAATAATATCCTGTTGAGATCGATTGACTACTCCTATTATTCCGAGTTTAACAGGAATAACTCGCCCACACAGCACATCCACTGCATCAGTACCTGCATCCATGAGATCCAGTTTAGTGATAACTGCTAACGTTCTTCTACCATCAGGGTCACGTTCTCTCGCCAACTTCAACGACTCTGATGTAGCAAAATCAGTGTTAGCAGGATGAACTGCTAATATGATGGCATTTGGATTACTTATGTGCTGGATGATCAATTCACGAATTTGGAGTTCAATATTTTCAGGCTGGTCACCAACAGGTACTTTCGTAATTCCAGGGAGATCAACGAGAGTCAAGTTAACAACCCTAGGTGAGTAAATCTTTAAGTTAATTGGCTCCTGACAAATCCCCTTGTTGGATCCACTCATTCTATCAGTCTCACTTTCAATTTCTTTTCGAATGTCATCAAAATTAGAATAAATTTTGTTCTTAGTATGCAAAAACTTGCCCCATTCTTCAAGATTCAACGTACCTTCTTCGGCTGAACGACAAGTAGTATCACCTTTAGGGGCATAAACTAACTGAAGAATTAAAGGCCGCCTTGTAACAATACCAGCACCTCTCGGTAAGAAATCTTTACCAACCAAGCTTTCAAGAACTGAGCTTTTACCGGAACTTTGAGTGCCGACAACTACGATTTGAGGTAATTGTATAGAATCAGTGCCAACGGTATTAAAAACATCGTGCAGTTTGTTCATTACAGGTATTAAGGCCTCCATTTTGATGACTCTTACAAACTAGTCACGCAATTAATACTGATGCAATTATAAAATTCGTTTCACAATTCTTTGTTTAATTACCGATACGAGTCTTCATGATTCGTCTAGAGGTCAAAGTTCTGCTGAAGAATAAATATAATTCGAATATTTAAATAATTCAGAGCTTTTAAATTTCGATTAGTTTTCTAAAAAGAAAAATAATTTCAATGTAGAAAATTTATATTAAACGGTAAAGGAGGCCGCTATAAAAGCTAGCTGGTTATTAGAAAAGATAAAAATGATAAAAACAAAACAGCAACTAGGAATTCCAACTGTTGCCAGACGCTTAAACATAAAAAATTTGAATAATGCAATATAGAGAATAAGCACAGTCTTAACTATTCGCGATCGCAACGAACTATAGGGGGCGTTGTTGTATGAGACGCTTACCTGCGATTTCTATATGAACCGTCATTCAGTTACTCTGGAGACGTCGTTAATGTAGCGTGTAGCATTGCAACGCTCCTTCTTTAATGTGGCTTATTAAATTTAAAAAAGAAAAATGCTTGATCTTCTTTTTTGTACAACCGAAAACAAAATGGTATCTCTTTTTATTAGAGAAGGAACATCCAAAACACATCGGAAAAATATTTGTACATTAACAGAAAAAAATATGTATATTCTTATAAGAGTTAAAACCTAATGCCCGAGAAATAGTATTACTAAATTTAATGATATAACATGAAAGGCCCATTTAAACTTTACATTCTATAGTTTTAAGAATCATTTTACTTCAAAAATTAAAATGAACAAAAAGTATACATAAGCCTCATAATTTTATGAAATTTAATTTTGTAAACAACGTTTTGTGACAACAATTTTTATCAAAAAATTTCAAGTTTCAATAAAAATCATTATTTAGAAACTAAGAAACGTAAAATAAAGAATGCTGACGAAACAAAAACAAAAAAAAAGACAATTCTTTTTTGTCGCCATTTTTAGTGCTACGAATATTCGTCTTTGGGATTTGCCAAAAACAAAACAAGATGCAATTTTATTTTTTCAGGAGGGAAATATTTTACCGAAAAAACGAAAATGTACCAATTCCCACAACATAAAACTTTATCTTGGTAAACGTACGTTTTGGAAATGTTATTTCATTTGGAATCTTATTCATCAGAGTTCATATGGCGATATGATTGTTTTGAATCTATGCTAAACTCTATATCGGCTCATTTTCCACCGAAATCCGATTAACTATTTTGATTTTAAATAAAGTGTTTTATTTTATGAATTGTCGCAAAAATTTTAAGTGTAGATTAGCGGCTCTTAAAAACCGCCAAATCTGTAGCGGCGGTGGCGTTAATACGTTAGTACCGAATTTTTATTCCATACTTTTCTGAATCATATTACTTCAAACATTGGAATATACAAGAAGTATACATAAACACATAATGTTATACCATTTAATTTTTCAAAAAAAGTATTTTGAGAACAATTTTTATCAAAAAATTATAAACTAAAAAACGGAAAATAAAGAATTCTTAGGATAAAAAAACGATTTTAAGAATTCTTTACATTGAAATAAAAACTTTCATATTGTTTCTTTTTTTATTATTCTTATAGTTCTTAATCAGACGTAAAAACCCATTCTGTAGTGTAGAGAACCATCATCAAATGAAAAAAAAATATTTACAAGCAAATTTTTTATTGTAAAAATCATTGCACTTACCTGATTTATGATTCCCGGAGAATTCCAAAATGATAAGTTCCTTGTTTGAAAACTTTATTCTCAAATAATAGATACATAGTTTATACCTTCATTACTTTTAGATAACATACTACACAGCAAAATTTTATAATTGATATGAATTTGAATATGTAGCTAAAAACAGAATAGCTGAATTCTAGTTGAACTTATTCTTTCAAAATTAAAAAAAAACTTACCAAGAAAACGATTTAAATTAATTAAGAATCAGCACAAATGGCACTATTTCAAGTAACTTGGATAATTTTTTATTGTTGTTTTCCGAATTATATGGATACAGAAATATATACTATTCTATAACTATTACAATTCTGTATGTTCTGAATTCATATTTATTCACTGGAATGACGAAAGCAATGTTGACTTCACTTTAATTCGTAATGAATTGAAGACAGAAGAAATGCATTTCACCTTAATACACACATCTGTAACAGTATCCGAAATCGGAAGTCATCAGTTGCAAGTTTGTTGATAATAGAAATTAAAAATTATTGAAGAATTTTTCTTCAAATGTTTGGCGTGTTCTGTTCCTGAAAGATTTACTAATATTCTGGAGATTTTTTTCAAGTTCTTCGGCCTTTTCCTTAGGGAAATTTTGTTTCCTATTTGCTGCTAAAAAATGGCGTCTGATTCAGTCAATGACTTTGATGGAACTAAATGAAAACGTGATAAATTAATGTCCGATATTTACAGGCTCCCGCTAGACGGCGTACTCGAGCGTTGCGATCGCGAATTTTGCAGGAAAAAAAAAAGAAAAGAGAATTGAAGGAAGAGAAAAAATATTTAAAAATGTATACTAGCGTCTACTTTGAGCAGGTCATGTGATAAGTTCATGAATCGATGTCATTCATCCCAGGATCGTCCATGATGCAATGAATCCTCATCAATCAATTCGGAATTAAGGGCAAATTTTACCGAATGCGATTTTTTTCGCAGTTGCAAGAAATCACATCCGAAGAGAATGAGAACGAGAATCTGATTGCTGGAAAACATCAACCACGAAAAAATTACTAATCTTGTTCTCGTTCACAATCTTTCGTAATCTTGTTCACATGCGAAAAAAATTATATCCAGGGACTAATATAGGGGATAAGGACATTTAACTTTCACTGGGTTTTTTTAGAAAAGCAACACGCTTTGACAGACCGGTTTTACGCACAAAAAGTGGCGTTCGCGTCGTCCTAGGGATTGTTTTCTGACATCCCCGCCGTACCATAGCATTGCGCGTAATCAGTGTTGATCATTAAAAAACAATTTAATTTAAATTCTAAAATTTTTTCATTTCCGTAAACTAGTATATTATTTTGTATATTGCTTAAAGATGTCTATTCATTTCTCATAATTTATTTGTTTGTTTATTGAAGTTTTAAAAGATTACGACCAATGATTACGATCATTCAGATTACTAGCAATTATATACTATAGTTTCGGTTTTCAGAACTTATTTTAATTAAAACCGAAGGAAGGATATTTACTTATTCAACCATAGTTATTAGTCTGAAGCGTCTGGCTCTATTATAACTGAAGTATAGATGCTTATATTAGCATTTTTTTATATTTAAAAATATGATTTAACAGAACGAGTTCAAAACTAAAATCCTTCGAATTTTATAAGTTTACTAATATTGTTTCAAAATCGTTATAATTTAAAATGCACATTAATGACACATTTTTTTAACAAAATATAAGCCATGCAACCGTAAATTTGTTAAATTTTCCGATGAGAATTAAAAATAAAAATCTTTTCCATGAAAATAATTATTCGTAGCATTTATTATGAATTCAATTGTATTATCTATTAATTTCCGATCTTTATTAATGCCTTTGCACAAATAATTATTCAAATTATTATAATCATATCATTCAGTTTGCTTGACGCTTAAGGAGTTCCAGCGAAATGCTCAGTAATCGTAATGATTTTTTTTTATATAATAAATCATTTTTTTAGCGTCTTTGACAGACAGTCAATTATTTCGGTGAATATAGCGAGATGCTCTTCATATTTTTTGTAATTTTAAACTCATTCCAAAAATCAAAGTAGCGTGCAATTTAAATATCGGCGTAAAACAATGTTTATAAAAGTTATAAAAATAATTTATTTTAACCAAGATTAAGTTGAAATTAAAGTAATCAAATTTTGCGTTACACGCAAAGGAAAACCATGAAAATGTTTTTCAGATTGCTTGGCGGCAATAGGATTGCAACTAAATGTTCATCTTTATCTCAATGAAATTATTTTTTATAAGCAACCATTTTTATTATTAATCAGGCCTAGCCGTTGTGGTTCAGAAGATCAGAAGTCTCCCTGAAGTCAGGCTAACCGTGGGATGTTTTCGTGGTTTTCCTCTCCATGTAACGCAAATGCGGGTTAGTTCCATCAAGAAGTCCACCACGGAGGCAAATTTCTCTCAATACTTGATCCAGGACTCTCCCTGTCTTCTGGATATGATTTAAAATTGAATTTACGGAGTTGAATATGAGTAGGCGTAAACACATAATTAGGTCGGCTGTTCGACGACAGTTATAAAATTATGAAATAGATAAGGTATCAACTTGCTGAATATAAACGAAAAGCTCTTCTATTTAACTAAACCTGTAAAACAAAATAAGCCACAATTTAAGTATCGAAATACAATTATATACTTATGAAAGTTATAAAAATAACTTATTTTAAGTAAAATTAAATGATCAAATTTTGCGTTACATGCTAAAGAAAACTACAAATGCGTTTTTCAGATTGTTTTTTATCGGTAATAGGTATTCCAGCTAAATGTTTATTATCTAAAAGAAGTTATTTTTAAATAATCAATAATTTTTTTCCCATCCTTGATAGATGGCTTATCATCTTTGTGAATATAAGGAAACGTCCTTATTATTTTTAGTTCAACCCAGAAATCAAAATATTTCTAATAAGTTACTTGGAGTACAATCATAATCATTAAAGTTATGAAAATAACTTATTTCAATTAAGACTGAATAGAAATAATCAAATTTAGCGTTACATGCAAGGAAAAACCACAAAAAAGTCTTTTAGATTGCTGAACGGTAATAGGATTCTAGCTAAATGTTCATTATCGCAATGAATTATTTTTTAACAATTAATTTTTTTATCATCCTTGACAGACAATTTGTCATCTTAGTGGATGTTGTGAAATACTTTTCTTATATTTTTAACTTTTAACACGACCCAGAAATCAAAGTAACTTGCAATTTAAATATGAGAGAAAAATCATGTTTATAAAAGCTTTTGTAGTAAGATATTATTTGAGATATTATATATCCTGAGATATTATTTAAAATTAAATTAAAATTTAGACAAATCAAATACTGCGTTAAATGCAAAAGAAAACAACGAAAAAGTCTTTTAGATAACTGAACAATAATCGCATTACAGCTAAATGTTCATTATCGAAATGAATTGTTTTTTTAGCCATTAATATTTTTTATCATCCTTGACAGAAAATTTGTCATCTTAGTGGATGTTGTGAAACACTTTCTTATATTTTTAACTTTTAACACGACCCAGATATCAAAGTACCATGTAATTGAAATAGAGGAGCAAATGAAATGAAAATAATGAAATTTTGAATGATAATAATAAGAATTTCCATTACACACAAATGAAAACCAAGAAAACGCTTTACTAGCAAACTAATTGTACGCTAACAGGCTAGCTTGGAATGTTTACTAAAATGTTCTTTATTTTATTTATTTATTGTAAGTACATAAATTGTGTGTTTTATTTTATTTCATTTCAAATATTTGAATTTCAGAATGATATAAAGAATTAAATTTTAAGAACATATTAGTTTTTTTTAATTTTAAAGTTTACAAATTATAAAATCTTTAAAAAAATCTGGAAAAAAATGTGTCATAAAATTTGCGAATTTCAGATTTTTCTGGCCAAGAGACTAAATGTTATCAATTATTATTAATCATTACAACTTATAAAAATCAAATAAAAAAAAGAACAAATTATGTACAGCTGCAATAAACAAAAACCGCAGTTCACAAGAGGGCGTGGATATAGAGTACAAACTAGTTACTAGACCAGTGATGTCAACGTTCACCGTGACGTCCGTTTGGTCGAGTGATTGATCTTTCTGCCCTTAAATCTATGATTATATCTAATGATAAGGGTTCCTATGTCAGGGACCATTTTTTCTGAACCTGGAAAATTCGCTTTTGCGAATTCGAAGAAGCGAGTGAGTGAATGGTCATTCTCTTTGCACGCGATGTTGTTGTTGTTGTAGTTCATTTACGTCGCACTAGAGCTGCACAATGGGCTATTGGCGATGGTCTGGGAAACATCCCTGAGGATGATTCGAAGACATGCCATCACAGTTTTGATCCTCTGCAGAGGGGATGGCACCCCGCTTCGGTAGCCCGACGACCTGCACGTGAAGTCGAGCACTTTACGGTAGAAGAGTTTAACGAGGACCAATACCGTACACCCTCGGTCCCTACGCAGGCTGATCCAAGTGGTCACCCTCTCGCACACTGACCGTAACCAGTGATGCTTGACTTCGGTGATCTGCTTGGAACTGTGTCTTAACGATCAGTCCGATGCGGGACCTCTTTGCATGCGAGAAATTCGCTTCTGAAAATTTAAACTTACGAAATAGAATCTAATTGAAAAATTATTCGCGGAAAGAAAAATTTCCTAATCAGGTCCTAATCTCTGTTGCATCTCTAAATTAGTATATGCGATTTCTGCCTCCTGAGAAAACGATCCATAACAGTTCGCATGCAGTAAGAACGGCTCTTAACGGTCACTTGAAAATGCTTTTCTGGTTGCCTGAGGTAGAAATATGTGAACCAGTTATGAATGGTTGACCATGCAAAGCAAAGCGCAAAAGGTGCAAGGGGTTGAAATTTGTCGAAAGACTTCCGAGTTACTACTTTCAACTGATTTTTAGGCCTAAGCTTGAAAAAACGCACCATCCTATATTATGCTTGCAGTGTTTTCAATATAACACGTTCTTTCAATCTAACTTTCAACGAGACAAACAATAAATGAATTCCGAAAACTCCACAAGCTTGTCATGATGCCAAAAAAAAAAAAAAAAAAAAAAAAACAAGCGGTGTTATTTTACACAAATATAGCCATATAAGAGATAACACTCAAAGCATGGCTAGCCTAATACTTTATTTATGCTGTGATATTAGCACTATTGAATTTGTTTCAGGCTCACCACCTGTTAGAATTTATAAATTACAGAAATGATAATGACATGAATGACTATAGCAGTGGAGGAAAAATTAGTAAGATGTCAATACGATCGGGATACTAAGCTGCGCAATGGGGAAACATACGAAAGATATCATTACGTTCAGAGCTTGATTACGCCTAGGCACAGTAGGCACGGGCCTAGGGCCCACACTTTCTGGAGGGCCTCAAAAATTAGTAAAAAGTCCACAATATTACTATTTTTTTTAAATACTGAAAGAAACAGTTTTTGTCAAAAAATTCACCTTTTTTTTCTTCGTCAAATTTTCTTTATATCGTGATAATCCAAACTCGTGTAAACATTGCACTAATCAAATTCGAAAGTACAACTGAATTTGAATTGGTGCAGTTTTTACCTCAACGGCTTAAGTGAATGCACTGAATATTAATTTTAATTTTTTAAAAGTGATATCTTTAAATAAATTATTATTTAAATGTGTTTTTAGTTTTCTATGAGTAGCTATAATTTTGGCTCCTTTTGGATATTGTTTGTGTGTGTATTTTTTTAATAAAAATTATAATTAATAATATCTTAGCATACATGCTGAACTTATCGTTAAAGCTAATGAAAAGTCGGCTAGCTTTGTGTTGGTTTAAGTACTAAATAAAAAAATAATTACAGCTTACAGTGAAAAATAACTCTACTAATCAGTGACTTTTAGCAAAAATCACTGATTTTCAATTGTTTGTGGTCAACCAAACTATTTTTATTTTGACAAAACATTGCTTTGTTGTTTTATATTTTGCTTTAATATATAGATGCGAAAACTTTATCTTAGAAAAATGATCTTCAATTGTTTGCTTTCAAAATTTTTTAGAATGTCTCTCTCTTAAATAGATACCTTTTTATTGTTAGGACTACTCTTCAGAAACTTAATTTCAAAATATTTCATAAGGGGCCCGGAAAATTTGGTGGGCCTTGGGCCTGAATTTGTCTTGACCAGTCCCTGATTACGTTTAGACTAAAAACTAAACTCAGTGGCGCGACAGACCATAGGGGGCTACTGTGACCTTCTCAGTTTTCTTGACCTTTGTGCTCTGAGGTGCAAGAGCAGATGTTCCGGTTGAGTGGTCAGCCCAACGCGGAGCTCCCAGTGTTTAGCACCCAAGCATGCTTGGTACTCATTTTATCGACCCACTGAAGGGATGAAGGGCTGAGTCAACCTTGCCCAACCCAAGGATCGAATCAGGGACCTGTGGCACTACAGCACGAAAAGCTACCTCTCAGCCACCGGGCGTCTGTTTAGACTATAAAAGAATCATATTTCTTGTTTATGGTAACCGGTGCTGAGGCCTTCTCTCTACGAGAAGGTGATGTGTTTAAAATTGTGGCAGTTTTTGAGAAGGGGAGGGAGAAGTAACAAGAGCTGTGACGTTCCATATTTTGGTTAAAATTAAAAGATTTAAAATGAGCAGATTGAATGCTTTTATATAATTGAAAAACTTTAATGCTTCTACATAATGAAAGTATTTGGAGAAAAATATGAAAATATATATACATTTCATATTTTTCTCCAAAATAAGTACACGCCTAACCATTACTGTTGTTATGCTGAAAAATATCAATATTGCACATAAAGTTTAAGAATAGATTTTGAAATAATATATGATGACGCAGTTTCGTATCTGAACTACTAATTTATGTAATAAAGATGTGACAAGAGAGGGTGAAGTGAAATGAGGCGATTTGTTATGAAGCGGCCATTGCTTGTGGTTACGCAAAATAAAGTTCAATATAGCTGTTTTTTTAAAGCAAATTTTATAACCGTCGTGGAACAGCCGACACAATTTTATGGGTTTACGACTACTAACGTTCAACTCAATAGCCTCGTAATTTTTAACTCCATCTAGAAGACAAGCGAATTCCTAGATCAAATATTGGGAGAAATTTACCTTCGTGGAAGACTTTTTGATGGAACTAACCCGCATTTGAGTTAATTGTGGAGGAAAACCACGAAAACCTTCCAAGGATAGTCTGACAGCAAGGGAGCTCTAACCAACATCTCCTATAAAGGAGAAGGCCTCAGCACGGATCAGTTTAGTAGTCCGACGTAACGAAAATAATTTGGGCAGTGGAAGAAAAATAAGAATGAGGTCACTACGTTTGGGCTACTAAAGGATCAAATTTCTTGTTTATGGTAACCCGCGACTTCTATCTTCTACGAGGTATTGCTTTAACCTCTAATCCGTCTACCACTGAGGATATTTTATGTCAGCACTGAGGTCGGTGCGAGCCGTGTGAGGGATTTTAATCGACCAGTCATTGCTAGGATTCGAAGCCGGTTTACCTCATTCGAAGGCGAACGCTTTACCCCTTGTGCCACCACAGCTCTTTTAAAGAAATTTATAAATTGTGATGTAAAAGTTTCAAAACTTCCAAATGCGCTAGAAAAAAAAAAAAAAAAAAAAAAAAAAAAAAAAAAAAAAAACAGAAATCACGAGTTTTGCACAAAAATTTCGCAATTGCTGTGGATAAAATTTTTTCTTTTTCGTATTATTTTGCTAAAATAAGATCGTATGGAACGCGTCTTTCCATTTTTTAAGTACGAAATTAATACGTCACAGATATTTGGTATTGTGCATTTTTCAGTGATCATTATTCATTCATGAGCCCGATTCTGCGTCAATTTCAAAATAAATTTATGTGGTTATTTTTAGCAATTACTGTTACGGATTGCTACATGATAGAACCTGAATTAATAGTTTAAAATAATAGATAAAAGAGGCAATATATGTAGTCAGGTGTCTGTCTTGGTTTTTCTGAGAGGTACCTATTTTGTGAAAATTTAGACATAATTTGTGAAAATTAAAAATTATATTAAAAAGTCAACACAAAAATGTGGTAAAAATATGGATTTATCGTTTCTTACGAGACACAAAAATAAAATTTTAAGAAAAAGTATTTTGCGAAATCATTCTACCGTTTTTCCTAAAGTTGAATGAATACTATATAAAGTTGAATGAAGTACCGTTAAGCGATAGTAAATTTGGCTTGGACAGACCCCTGGTAGTTAAATGCTCATAAAACAAATATTCAAGCAATAAGTAAAAATATCAGTATTCAAGTAAAAATATCAGTCAAAACTTAATCGAACTTTTCAAGATTCTTATTTTGACAAACAATCTTAATCTCCAAATAACATGGTGACTTTCAGGAACTAGTTTAGTAGTAGTCTAGATTAGTAGTAGTTAGTTTTGGAACGTGATTTCTAGTGAATATCAGCAGTGAATAAAAAAATCCCAGTTTTCGGTATCATCCACCTACCTGAATTCTCTTTACTCCCCCTACTATAGATAGTGTAAAACATATTTGTGCATATTAAATTAAACTTCTTTAATATTTGATATCTCACCGAATATTCAGCCTATTTATAACTTTTTAGTATTTATAGGTTTTCTGTAAAAGGTTTTTAAGTTTCATTTAAATGTAAAAGTGTTGTAAAAATTTTGATTTACTTAAAAAAAAAAAAAAAAAGAGAGAGAGAGAGAGAGAGAGAGAGAGACGTGTTTAATTTAATTTATTTATTTTTATTGAATATGCTTGCTTGTAGCTCTATTGGATAAAAAAAAAGAGTTTATTGAACGTTTTATTGAAAAAAAAAGTTCTTTAATATACATAATTATTTTTTATTCGTTAAGTCAGATGGACTAAATGATCTATTTGACGGGGATGGCATAAGCAGACTACGTTATCAAATTAGTATTTCTAAGCTGTCAGAAACCGCGCGTTTATTTTGTTTATAGTTATGCTTTTAAAACGTGTTTCTATATAAATAAATGGAATTTAAAAAAAAAAGGATTATGTACGAAAACATATACTTTATGGAGAAGTGATTCTAATTCATTTAGGAAAAATAAAAAATCGTTATACTGTTATTCACGCGAGCTAAACAAATTTCGTAATAGATTCTAATTGAAATAAAAATAATAAGCTATGTACAAAAAATCAAAATTAATCGAGAAATGATACCAATTTGTTTAGGAGATGAGTAAAAAATGGCATACTATTATAGACGCCAATGATGCTTAAAAACAAATCACTATCTCTGGGGTCTTCAACGAAGGTTATAGAATAAAATAAAATAATGCGTAAATAATTTTGGTAATAGGTTCTAATTGAAATAAAAAGAGCAAAGTACAAAAAAGCAAAATTAATGGGGATATGGTATTAATTCCTTTATGACAAAAGTAAAAAATCGTTATGATATTATTGTCGCCAATGATAGTTAAATTCGGGGTAATAGTCATTGCTGGCATTAAAGTAATTGGGGAAGTTTTAATGCGTATCAAATGCACTGATGCAGGTATGAAATATTAGCATATTTGATACCTATTAAATCTGCTAAATATTTACTGCTACTGTATAATTAAATTAATTTACTGTATAATTAAATATTACTGTATAGGTGTGATGCAGATGCCAAAGAAATAGGTTCTTACGGCCCCTCTAAAAAGATAAGTACTACTACTAAGAGGATAAGTACTGACTATTATATCATGAATTGGCATAAAGCAGCAGTATTATACCAAATGATCACAATTCATCTTTAGTTTGATGGGATGAACCTCTAAAAACGTGTTTTGCTTTTTCTAGTAACGTAAATCCACTTGAAGTGCAACAAGTAATAATAACTTTAAAAAAAGAGAATCAGTTCAGCTATATAAACAGTGTTAGTACATAATTTTCAGTTTTGTGCATTATTTCGTTCAGTACTGATTTATTGATTTTTTTTCTTCTTTTTTACCCCATACGGGTATTCAGCTAGTAAAATTACAAATTTATTATAAATCTACTGATTCAATAAGAATGTAACTATCACGGTACGATGCTTTTATTAAAGTCACACTAGAGCTGCACAATGCACTATTGCTGACGGTCTGAAAAACATCCCTGAGGATTATCCGGAGACAACATACATACGTCACAGCCCGTTTTACAGGGAGAGCACATTCACACACTATCCACAGATTGAAATTTTGACCTGAAGCAGAGCATGATCAATCTCCGATCCAGTTGCTACAGAGGTATTGATTTGTTATTGATTTGTCCCATCAATACCTGTGTAGGTATTGATGGGAACTTTAAGGACTTTGTGGCCCCGACAGATTCACTAGTCATCATTTTGTACACGCGGAGTTTTCAACCGGTGGAGATCGAACTCATAATTTCTCAGACACGGCCCCAACGCCATACCATCCGGGATATCTCGGGCATATAAAAATGTCACACAGTTGAACTGGAAATAAATTGATACAGAATGTACTCGCTAATTTCATTATGATCTCATTTAATTTTCATTGCTTTCATCACGATTTCATTAAAGTATAATGTACTTTTAGGAAGTACTAAATACAAAATATCAGATACAGATCCTCTCTAATAGTAAAGCAAACAAGCAATTCACATAAGAAACAGACAGCCACATTTACAAACCATCTTTATTCATTGAGAAAGCAACATGTTATATATACTTAATAAATCAACGAAAAAATATTTTCCGTGTTTATTTTTATTCATATGTTGTTACAGTTCAAATGTATTAATCAAGCTCTTAGTCTGGAGTTAGCCGGACAGTACTCTGCATATTCTTCCCACGAACATCCGGCATTCCCGTGGCAGCATTCATCGATGATGCCCCTCTTCACAAGGGCGTGGTGCGCTCCTGATCGCTTCCGGTGGCGCCCCAGGAATTGATGTGCTTGCATCTCGTCTATGAAGGGCTCTAAATTAAATAAGATTTGTCATAACATTGAAGGATGCATTGGGGAATTATTATTAACGCTTTGGTGGGTTTTAACTATGTTTAAAGCCTTAAAAAAAAAGGAAGGGTTTTCTACTTAAAAGAGTTACAACCAAAGTTTGGTGTGTATGTTCTCCTAAAATGGGTCACAAAGGTCTTCTCGCGAAGTATTAAATCATTAAGTAGTTTTCAGTCTTTTTAAAACTTGAAAGTTTAGCGTGTTAAACATGTGTTCAGTGTTAAATGGGAAAATGCTGATTTAAGTTTTCATTCTTGCTATTATTTTTTTAAAATTAATTTGTTGTTTTGTTAAATAGAACACGCAAGCTCTATTTTTGAAACATTTTTAGATGTTTGTATTAACACATTTAGTTTCTTTTTTTAATTGTCATGCAATCTATATATACATTCTGTTTTTCCCATAATTAATATTTTCGTAAGATATTTCCTCTGTTAAAGTTGCTCATTAACTACAAGTAATCGTTAATATTAGATCAAGATGAGTCATACTCATAGATAATACTCTAAAAGTTTAATTTTACAACATTCATTTTAAAGAATTTTTTTTATTTGATTGTATGTCATCGATAGCGTAAGAAATGTATGAAATGAAGCTTTTTTTAATGAATTGTTTGTCGTTGGTAGCGCTAGAAATTAATCAAAAGAAGCTTTTTTTAATGGATTGTTTGTTATTGGTAGCGTTAGAAATTAATCAAAAGAAGCTTTTTTAATGGATTGTTTGTCATTGGTCGCATTAAAAAGAAGCTCATTTTAATGGATTGTTTGTCATTGGTAGCGTTAGAAATTTATCAAAAGAAGCTTTTTTCAATGGACTGTTTGTCATTGGTAGCGTTAGAAATTTAACAAAAGAAGCTTTTTTTAATGGATTATTTGTCATTGGTAGCGTTAGAAATTTATCAAAAGAAGCTTTTTTTAATGGAAGCTTTTCTTTAAATAGAAAATCTTACAGACTAATTTTCTAGAAAATCTTTACTGGACACTTTTTAAGAATGTTAATTATAACAATTTCAACCGTTTTTTTCAGAGACCCCCTTATAAATAAATGAAAAAAAGAAAAAGAAAAAAAAAACAGAATCGAATACACCGTGACCCCCAGCAGCTCAAAACAACTGTTAGAAAAAAAAATATTTTTGAGGTGGAACCGCGCATGTAATGGTAAAACAAACTTAACCACCCCATTAATTATATAATAAAGCAAAATACAATCAGCAATGCAATAAAAACTTTACTGTAATTTCACTAATATATATGCATTTTTCTGGAGTAAAATAAAACATGTTTTTTTTCTTCTTCAGTTACATTTATGTTACTTTTAATTTCTCGACTTAATTGATTTGTTTTCGCGACCCCTAGATAATTTTTAAGCAAATTCTTTTTTCTATAAATTTATTATTTTTACACATATTTTACTGTACACTTATTTTATTAATAGCTGTGAAGTTTTTGTTTCAATTAAGTACTGGTCACCCTTCCACCCTGGAAAATGTAATATTGGCTCTCCAAATCGTATTTGTTTCGGAATCCGCCATTTCGGAAGCCGCTAATATTGCGTTCGTTTTTTAAAATGCTGTCTTCAGTGAATGTAATTTTATTTTATAACCGTCATCACTTTATAACAGCATATCTAATTTTGAGTTTACGACAGAAAAATGTTTAACTCCGTAACCTTGTCATTTTGAACCCAATCTAGAAGACAAGGGAACTCTTGGATCAAGTATTGGGAAAAATTAGAATTCGTGGTGGACTTTTTGATGTAATTAACCAGCATTCGCGTCACAAGGATGGGAAAACCGCGAAAACCTATCACGATAAACCTGACGGCAAAAGAACTCTAACCCATTCCCTATCTATTACTGAGGATATTTTTCATCAGCGCTTTGGTCGGTGCTGGTTGGGAGCAGAATTCGTATCAACCTGCTAATCTATCGGATTCGAGCCCAGGTCTCGTCATTGGGAGGTGAGCACTCTATCCCTTGAGCCCTAATATTAATGAACAAAAGTAGTTTAATACGAACTTTTTGCTTGCCACCGGAATGTCACGTGCCACCTCGTGGCACGCATGCCATAGGTTCGCCATGTCTGATATACGGTGTCAATAATGTTAAGCTCTTTTTTAATAAAAAATATATGTGTTTTCTTTCTGACTTCCGTTTTCACTGAAATTTCTAATCTCTTTAGTAAAGGAGTTAGCCTGGTTGTTGCAGGATTAGTAAAATTTCTTATTAGGCACATTATTCTGGATGATTTTTCATAAATGCCAAAACCTTTATAAAGAATTTCACTATCTGTCTGGAAATTAAAATGAGCTAGGTTTTGGGAGTTCCGCTATGATAACAATCAAATGGGATATAAATAAAAGTTACCAGTGTCTCTTTTATCTCTTTTGACAGCGTATATGTCTTTCTGACAAACCCAGTCCATGTGCACCAGTAGATCATGATAGCACCTTCTGTGCCTCTCAGTGTGCCACACTGATTTCCAATCTTCATCATTTCTGTTTTAAAAAAAGGGAAAATGTCAGAGTAATGCACATTGAAAATATAGTTATTCTTGATAATGTACAAACTTCATTTACTTCAAAAACAAATAGGTTGTAATGATCGACATGTTTCGAGAGCTTAAAAATAGGCACCCATTCTCAAGACTTGTCGGGAGTGAATGAGGAAAGCAAAAGAGATTTGAAACAGAAAAAGTAAAGTTACTAAGGGAAAAAGGAATAAAAAATAAATAAAAATGGAAAAAACTAGAGAAACCGAGGGAGCCGTGATTGAGACATACAAAGTAAAGCAGCCTGCGAAGAGTGAAGAAGAAATAAAAGTAAAAAAATAAAACAATGAAAATCTGAGTGGGGCAAATCAGAAAAAAATGAGCAATGGAAAGATAGTAATATCGTTAACAAGGGACTCGATATTCATATGATGGAACAAGATTCTAGGGCATCCCTATGTGACAGGGGTGGAAGAATATTTGGCATTATCAATATTAAGTTTATGCCCAAGATTCCAGCAATAGATGATTATTCAAATTTTTCCGATAAATTAATATATCTATCGTGTTTCTTTACTCTAAGTTCTAAAGCTCCCCTGTTTGTTCGATGCCAAAGTCGCACAGGCCAGATATGCGGTAAATGCCCAGCAATTTTCAATTATGATAGGACTTCTAAAGAACTTAAATTGAAATTTTTTTATACATGTTTGAAACTATTTTAAAACCGAAACGGGATAGACTATTAACAATTTTGTAGTAAACGGGAAAAAAAGCGACACACTAACAAGTTCACAGTAGGGATTAGAGGAAGTGATTAATAATAAATTTAGCAAGAACTAAATCAACAGTAGAAAAATTATATTCACGGTCAGCAGAAAGCTAACGGAGGAAGTTCGGAATTTAAAGAACCAATGTTAAGTGTGCGGAATGCAGAAATTTCATACATAAATTTTTTTATATACATATTTCATATATATCATACCATGTTTCATACATATTTCCTATGTATATAACATTTAAAAAGAACATATTTGTTTAATTGCGGATGCTTTTGTTTCTAATTGTTTGAACAATGAAAATAACAGGACGATGAATGCTAAACCCATTGCTGAAGTTTAAATGAATTTGGTTCTGTTGTTTATAGTAAGTTTGGAATTTAAAGAAGCAGAGGTTAGGTGCACGGAATGCAGAAATTTCCTACAAAAGAAATTCTTTACATGTCTCTTACGTATTTCATACACAAATTTCATTTCAAAAGAACATAGCTGGTTATCTGCAGATGCTTTTGTTTCTAATTGTTTGAAAAATGAAAATAACAGGACGATGAATACTAAATCCATTGCTTAAATGCTCTGTTGTTTATAGTATGTTCGGAATTTAAAGAAGCAGAGGTCAAGTGCAAGGAATGCATAAATTTCATACACAAAGAATTATTTGCATGTTCCATGCATATTTCAAATGCATATTTCATTTCAAAAGAACATACTTGTTTAACTGAGGATGCTTTTGTTTCGAATTGTTGAGAAATTAAAATATCAGGATAAGGAATAGAGTGAACAAGGTTTTCAAAAAGTAGATTTTTTTTAAAATCTCTGTTAAAAATCAAACTAATGAATCTTGAAAACATTGTTAGAGTTTAAATAAAACTTTTTTTTTATTTTCATTGTTTAGAAATGGGAAAATCAGGTCAACAAATATCGAGAACACTGTTGGAATTTAAATGCAGATATTTTCGTTTTTAATTTGTTTCAAAAAAGAAAATATCGTAACAGGTTCGATGGTTTATAGTAATGATCAATTTCTGCAATTCTTCCTAGCTTACAGTTCTAATTTAATTATTTGATAGTTATTAGCCTTTGATAGTTATTAAACATTCAATATAATTAGCTCACAGATCCAGTAAAATTAACGAATAGTTCCGCACTGTTCAAATTTTCATTCTAAAATTACAGTAAAAATAACGGCAGCAAAAAAAAGGAAAGAAATTAAACTGAATATTGGAGTTAAATGTTATCAATGGACATTGAAGTTTATGTTGTGGTTGAGTTTTTTCTTAGGTGAACTGTACATTGTGGCCTAATTAGTTTATCTGCTGGTGCCATCTATCGTTGGAAATGAAAAATCAAAGTTTTTGCGTTAAACTGCTCTATTGTGCTGCCATCTATGAGTGAATGAGAATTCCGTTTTCCAATATTGTCCAGTGTCACAATTGAGGAATGCTGGACACTGGAAACTCTTCACATGTTCAAAGAATAGAATAAATAGAGCGGTGTTAGCGCTGGAATTAGAATCCCAGTTCAGCCGGTCATGAGATTGATAGATTAGCCGTAAGGAACTAAACCGCTTTATAAGATTTCGTCACATACTTATGACTATAAAATTATACGATATCCGCCACTGTGTGAGGCAGCTAGGGAGGAAAAATAAAAATATTAATTTGTAATATTTATTACATGGCTTAGCTTCCAGCTTTCGAAGATTCTGCGCTCGATTTTGTTTCGTTGTGGGACTAATTGGTGCGGATAAAATTTTATTGTTTAACTATATTAGATGAAAACCGTCAATAAACGGTTTTTTCCACTGTTGACAATTTGAATACTCTTTTTTTTTATGGTTGTTTGACTGTTTTTGTTGAATATTTTTTTCCACTGCTCGTCCTGTTGACACTCGTCATTTAGGTATCAGTAGGGCAGATTTGTTGGCCACTCTCTTAGGGGCACCATATAAGACAGGCCAACGTTGCTCCCATAGTAAGGATAGATAGTACAGAGAATGAACGAACATTCATGCTTTGTCCGGAATTCAAACCCAGGACCTTTCTGATGTGAGGTCAGCTCCCTGACCGTTTCTCAGTCCGGTCGGTGTTTTGGTTGAATATGGTAACATAACAATTAAATAAATATTTATTTAACCATTTTTTCCGAAAAATTTCTAACAGTGTAACTAAAATAAAAAAGTTAGTAAAAAAGTTATAAAGGAGATGTTTCATACATATCTTTACGATAACCGGTTTCTACTAAATGTATACCTCCATTAGTAACTGAGGTAAAACAATTCACCTACGATTGCGAAGCATTGGAAGAAGTTAGGAAGTTCTTGATCAGTACGAAAATTTGAAAACCAAACATGATGGTCGCTAAAGTCGGATTGTACGAAATATAAATGAATGGAATACTGTTTTTGCATTTTTAAATCAAGAAACATTTATTATAGTCATTCTGAGAAACAAAACTCAATAAAAACTGCAGTTTTAATTCATAAATTCCAGTTGACTGGTAATAAAATCAATACAATCAATTAATAATATAATCATTCGTAATACTAACAATTAATAGCAAACTCATTGACTATTCAATAAATTGATATTAAAATCATTGGAGACACAACCATTTGGTAAGAAAATCATTGATATTGCAAAATTTATGATGATAAAATCATCGGATTAGATGTTTTGCTTATTTTTTTTTTACCTACAAGTCTCTTTTTCAGCTCTATGGTTTAATACCAAATAGGCTAATTTACTTATGTATCTTTTTTTTGGAAATATATGTAAAAAAAAAATTAATGCAAAAGGATTACTTTCATGTATGAAACAAATTTGTCTATGATATTTTTCTGCGTATAAAAATTAGCAAGCCATAATGAAAAAAATAAAATATTTGTATTAAAATACGAAATATTAATTGCTTTCACCTGGATTTAAAAACATTTTCCCATGTAGGATCGACGTCTATTTCAGCAACAACAGATAACCACAATATACATATTAGAAGACTATTACTCAATGACACTAAAGATTGGCCCATGTTATCTGAAAAAAAAAATATTAAATGAAAATTAGAAGCAATATAACAAATATAACGTGAATTTCTAGCGTCTTTTATTTATTTTTAAAAATTGAACTTTTCCACTTTTTCTAATGGATTTCCTTTGACAAAACATTTCAACATTTCTACGTTCATTTTCTCTCGAGTCAATATTATTATTAAAATTGATAATCGTACTACACTGGTTATCATAAATTAAGGAAAAATCACAAAAATAGCGATAACTCTTTCAAAAGTAAGCCAAACCGTGCAAAATTTGCATATGTTGTCCACTAAGAGTAGCTGAGTAAAATTGCAATATGCAAATTAGTGGCGCTGCACTCGGCTTACGTCATCTGCCTGGAGCATAAAAGTCCAAGTTTGAGAGAAAGCACACAAATTTTACTGTGATTGCGACATTGAAAATCTGAGATAGCCAATTCGTAATAATGACCTCTAGGCATCATTTGCCTGAAGAACTACGATGGAGAGCCATCGGGAGACTAGAGGCAGGGCAGAGTCAATCAGAAGTGGCCAGATGGCTAAATGTGAGTCCATCTGTGGTTCATAGACTTTGGAGGCAATTTCAAACCACAGATTCGGCATCTAGGAGGTTCAGTCAAGGACGGCCAACTGTTACGACCAGTGCCGATGACCGATATTTGACATTAAGTGCACGCAGGAATAGAACCGCTACTCCGACACATCTTAGATCCTCTCTTGCTGCAGCCACCGGAAGGTTGGTGTCAACGTCAACTGTGCGCAGAAGGCTCCACGAAGGTGGTCTGTATGCGAGACGACCAGCCATTTGCGTGCCGCTCACATCACGCCATAGGAGAGACCGTTTGCAGTGGGCCCGACAACATGTCCACTGGACGTCAGATCAATGGAGGCCTGTTCTCTTTACGGATGAGTCCAGGTTTAGTCTAGAAAGTGACAGTAGACGTTATTTGATATGGAGAGAACCTGGGACCCGTTATCATCCATCAAACATCCGTGAAAGAGATGCATACGGAAGAGGCAGTGTCTGTGTTTGGGGAGGCATATCCTTAGGAGGGCGCACATACCTCCATGTCTTTCCAAGGGGAACCGTGAATGCTCAGGTTTATCGAGACAACATCCTTGATGCTTATGTGCGCCCATATGCCGGGGCAATTGGTGATTGCTTCCTGTTACAGGACGATAATGCAAGACCACACAGAGCTCGCATTGTTGATGATTATCTTCAACAGGAAACAATTACTCGCATGGAGTGGCCAGCTCGATCCCCGGACTTGAATCCTATCGAGCACGTTTGGGATGCTCTAGGGAGGCGTGTATCTGCCATCAATCCGCCCCCTCAGACCCTTGCCACGCTTGCAACTGCTTTACAAGAGCAATGGCTCTCACTTCCTATTGAACTGATAGACCGCATAATTGAAAGCATCACACATCGCTGTTTGTGCTGTATTGCTTCTAGAGGCAATCATATTCCATATTAAAGGTACTTTTTCTATTGCAAACCGATACTTCCAATTTGTTTATTTTATACATGTGCTAATTTCTATACTACTATTAATGTCTGATAATTTCTTTTTATGTTGTTTAATACCTTACTATGTGTTGTATATTGTGGGTAAGTTTCATAAAATTCCATGTGTAATTTCTTGAGTTATCGCGATTTTTGTGAATTTTCCTTAATTTATGATAACCAGTGTATGATAGCAATCAGAAGTTTTCAGGAACTTAAAAAGAAATGCGTACTAACATTGAAACTCCTAAAACGAGCAGCAAAGAATGATGTTAAAAAAAATTCATAATTTGACCACCAATTTTGTATGGCTGTAAGTCAGGGCTCGAAAAACAGCCCGCCCGCCCGTCCTCGACGGTCAAACATTCTCCGCGGACAACGAATTTCTCGAATCCGACGTCCGCGCGGACGGCCATTTTCCCGTTAATGTTCGTGATACATTTTCAATTTTTGTTATCTTACAAGAGTCTTGTAAGTTACAAGGCAGCAAAATGACCCACAATACAGCAACATACTGCGCATATATTGATGTTTTCTCTGTCTGGGAGAACTGCAGCGGTTGAAAGGGGCTTTGCAGCAATTAACTTACAAAAAAACACAATACGTACTTGTCTTAAACAAGAAGCTTTAAAAGCATTTATGAACATCTACCTAAATGGAAAACCTCTTTCAGATTTCTGTTCAGAAACCTCTGTAAATCATTGGCTTGATTGTGGAACTGGCAAACGTCATATTCGGTTCATTTAAAAAACGTAGTACACTCGGATGACTTGACATTCCAGATAACTTGACCCTTGTCATTTAAATTATTTCATAAAAGAAATACTAGGTTACTATCAGTAACCTAGTATTTCTTTTATTACTGTATAATGTAATCCTAGTAACGACTAATTCATTGTACAATTTATATAAATGTTTGTTATAAATAGCAGAAAATTATATTTTTATTTATTTAAAAGCGACGGGTTAGTTTCAACGGAGGACGGGTGCATTGTTGGACAAGCCGTCCTCGGGGACGGGTAAAATTTCTGAGTTTTTTCGAGCCCTGCTGTAAGTGTTGGACATTTATTAAGGCAGCTGATGATAAACTGTTGATCTTCGAAAAAAAATTGAGGAAAATTTATGGCCCTGTGAATAAAGATACGACTGTTGTTTTTTAAGTCAGGTCTGTTTTGTTGTTTACACTATAATAGATAACGCGTGTATCGAAGCGAGTGCTTGTTTCGTTTCCCGGCATTCCTTGGGAACAACTGTAGTCAGTTGCAAATTTAACTAATCTCCCGCCGCGCACGAGATACGACCAGTGATGAGTTTTTAGTCGGCAAAAAACCTGTCTGCTGCATACTACATTTACTGCCAGGGAGTTGCGATTTGTGAAGTAGCATTACCCCGTCATGCTGACAGGGAATTTTGCTACTCTATGACAATGACTCTTTCCACAGTTCAGATTCCAGCTTTATTAGATTCTTTTGGTTGGGAAGTTTTGGACCAACCTTCCCTGCAGTCCAGACCTTGCACTTAGTAATTTACATATTTTCCGATATTTTAAACATCATTTTGGAGACAATCACTACAATGATGACGAAGACGGGAAAACGGCCGTGACCTCTTGGCTTACGGAGCTGGCGTCAAGTTTGTATGGAGAGGATATTTTAAATCTAGTTGCAACGTATGATAAGTGTTTAAACAAACTTGGAAACTGTACTGAAAGAAAGAGAAGCGTACGTAGAATCTGAAAATAAATTGGCTTCTTGAAAATTTTATTTCGTTTGGTTTTTATTTTCAAACGACCCTTACTTAAAAAACAATCCTCGTAACACATGGTAAATAATTTACAACACTAAGCCCTACAACAAATTTAAAGAGCTCAACATCGTCCATTAAAACCTATCGTATAAAATGCTTTCACATTTTCAAATATTAAAAGACCCCAATTCTGCAAGAAAATAGATTTTTGGTAAACCCTCCTGAACCAGGAAAAGGGGTCACCCAGCTGTTGGACCATAGTTGGACTGAGTGGAAAAAGTCCTTGGCGTGTTAGGCGTTAGAACAGAAATCTTAGAACATTAGTTCCAGATAGACAGCGATGGCGGAAGGTAATTAGAACGGCCCTGGCCTGCTATAAGCTGTAATGCCGAAGAAGAAGAATTCTCAAGAGAATTAAGTAATTCTCTTCTAAATTTAATAGAAACCAAATTATTATTTAAATTAAGAGTTTTACATTTCCTAATAAAAAATAATACATTTGTCAAAATAAGTTTTAAAATTTTGTACTCTTCATAAATCTCTACAACGAAATAATTTCGCCAACCCAAACTGTATGATGAAGCATTTTGTATAAAAGAATATTTCATAAAACTCAAATTATCGAAGAAATTTTTTCCCCCCCTCAAATTAAGTAATTGTATAATCTTTTTTCAATTTTTAATTTGAAATTTCGTTTTGCATTTTAATAAGAGGTGATATACGTAGTTTATTTTGGGCTATAAATTGTCATATTTAGTAATTTAAATAATTTTGAAAGCCAATTTAACATATTTTTGAATCATTTATCAACATTAGAGTGGGGTTTTCCTATACTTTAACATCACTGCGAAAGGGTCAACAATATACTTCGTGTATCAGAAAATAAATCATACATAAAATTTGAAGAAAAAAAAAAGAATTTTGTTTTTAAATAATTTGTTAAAAATGAAGTAAAATTAAGAATACACTTAAAATAAATTGGGAACATTTAGTCTTTTTTTATGAAATACATTAAGAACTTTTTATTTTATAATTCAAAGGTAATGCAATTTTAATATATCCGAAAAAAGCAAAAGACCATGCAACATTGGAATTAAAATTTGCGGGATTATTCCTTTTCTCTGAAAAAGGAGGATAATTTGATTCAAGACATTAGATTCGAAGTTTATTTAGTTTAGGATTCGTTAGACAACAAATTTCCCATTTGCGATTAACAAACTCTACTATCAACTGTTAAAATAAAAGTTTATTTTTAAATTTTTTTTTAATTAAACTGTAGCAAGCAATAGAAAATAATCCAAGTTTCATTTTGCAGGTAAGCTAGCTGGTTAATAACTGTTATAATCTGAAAGTCAAATATTTTTATGTAAACTTAGTATTTTTTTTTAATATAAAAAGTCAGCATTCTAATTTTATATAAGAAATGTCGTGAAATCGGTCTTTCAAATTTAGTAAATTCATAGTTTTATTAATTTTAAAATGAAGTAACAAAATTAAAGAGAGATTTAATATCTTTTAATTTAGTTTAGTTTTAGTTATTTCCTAAAAAAATAATACAGTAAAATGTGAGGCAAAAAGCAAAAGATTTTATGAGGGATATATTCTAATCGCTTAACTAAGTCGTTCTCAGCTTTACTTTCTAATTTTTTTGGTAAAATGAATTAATTATATGCATGTTTTTACTAAAAGCTTACTCGAAAAATTCGCTGTACATCATAATTTGTAGTACATAATTTGCAGCTGTATTTTATTCATTTTTTGATTATTATTATTATTTTTTCGAATAAACGATTTCATAGATTATGGATGTACAGAAACGCTCTCGGTTTATTATTTTAAACTTTTGTTACTGATTAAAATAAGGTATTTTAAGGTATGTTTTGACTAAAGACGTACTCTAAAATGCAAGCCTTATTTAATTTATTTATTTTTAGATAACGTTCCTATAAATACTGGATGGAATGGAATTTTTTTGAATATTTTAAAAATGAACAGAGTTTAATCTTTACACAATTATTTTCGATTACAGTTTCAGCATTTTGTTGCTGAAATTGTTTTGTAATTTTAACTCAGTTATATTTGTTTATGAGGGAAATGCTTTGATAAATTTTATAAATAAATGTATGTAAAAAAAAATAAGGCAGTAAGATCTAATATATAAAGCAATTTAAATAGTATCAATTTATAGTCAAATAACTACTTACACTTTTTTTAAAAAAAAAATTCGATGGAATGTTTTCCTTGATTTCTGTGAACTTTAAAATAGATTGCTAGTTTATTTCGAACGATAAACTTAATAAATTAGAGCAGCCGAAGTAATGTTTTTTATAAGATAAAGCTAAATGTCATACTAGGTTTTACTGAACTTTCTATTGGTAGGCTTTTGATAGGAAGATTGCTATGTACTCTAAATCTCTACAAGAATTTTTGTAGGGGTGTTAGGAAGAATATGCAAATTACTTGCCTTTTATTTAGCTGTACACTTTGTTCAACAAAAGAAAAAAAATCCAGTTGAATGGCTTCTTTGATCAATTCTTATTTGCTAAACAGACAAAAGTAGTCCAAAGTGGATGAAGTTTTGCGATTTTGTTATCCTTTTTACAGCGACCTTTGAGAATTTGAACAAAAGGTGACATATTGAGGAGTGCTTCACATATCTGTTTCATAAAATGAATCTAAGCAGAATATTTTTTTTAAAAAAAAACTGCACTTTTTATAGTTTCGAGGTTTGACTTTTAGCGCTTTTTTGGACAAAGAATGTACATTTGATTAAGAACAAACAGTCATTTTTGTTTGCTGATTTTATTTGAAAATCGATCCTGTCTTCTTCGATTGTTTTTAATTTTGTCGATTTTAGGGAAAATGCGTCATTTTATAAATGCAAAATGATTTCAAATAGATTTGAATTACCTCAATAATAGAATGTTAATTTATCTGAATAAGATTAAAATGAAAAAAAAATAATGACTTCGAATGTGTAAGAAGGCGTTTTTATAACAAAATTTGAATGATGATTCAGAAATTTTTTTTTTAATAAAAACTATTGTGTATGTTTTGGCTGCTTTAACTAACAATGCAAAGAATACAAATGTGAAATTGGTTACTGTAACTGAAAATTATTCTTCAAATATTCAATGATTCTTCAATTATTTTTGTATAGTAACGTATTTTATTGTAACACGTTTTTATTCTAATATTTTTCATTTATACTTGATCTTTTACAGCTAATTGCTTTATTTTAATTCAATTCATTAATTACACAACTTTTTTTAATTTCTCGACATGGAAGGTGTGAAAGGTGATTATGATCTTTTTAGAAATTAAATCCTTAAAAATCTGGCATCGTATTTGTCGGAAAATTTAATATATTGTAAATGAAATATTATTTTTGTATAATGACAATTTTATGTATTCATATTTTCTTAGTATAATGATAACTCCATATATTTCATGCATTCATATTATATATAAAATAATATTTTTGCATAGTGATAATTTCTTACATTCCATTTCGTTGATTTAAGAACTAAAAGGAAATAAATTATAACTAACTGGAATACATGAAATTAGGAAACAATAATTTTAAATTATATTAATAGTTATTGATTATGTTATGAAATTTTTTTTTCATGAGAGTTAGTTAAAATATTATTACTGCATTTGTTTTGGAAAATCAATTCATACAAACCAGACAGCTCAATACTTCTCAAAAGAAACAAGAAAAAACGAAAAAAATTGATGAACAAACAAGATAGACATTAACAAATAACACTGTTAGAATTTCTCCGTAAAATTAGTGAAATAACAATTTATTTAATAGTTATTTTACTAAATTAAACCAAAATAGTCGAATAATCATAAAAAATGATACTCAAACTCTTAAGTGTGAGAAAAGTGTGTATGAGATTAAGTTCGCTTAACATATGTATGCTTAAAAATAGTTATTATCTGACTTAAAATAATAATACTCGATGTCAAAGTAATTTAACTCAGGTAACATATGTTAGTTTTCTAAGACAGGTAATTTATATATTGCATTATATTCATTCAAACAGACAATAAAATTGCAACAAAAGATTATAAGCGCTTGATGAAGTGGCATTCGAAAGTTAGATAATTGTTTAAAATTGCACAGAAATACTTTAGAGTTGTATACATTTTAAATTTTTATTCTAGGGATTTTATAATATATTTCGATGAGCTACAAATGGATATGATTTTTTCCAAAAGAAAAATGCGAATGATTTTTTTTATTCTTTCGGTTTTATGATTATTCTCACAGCAGGGATTCCGTTTGTAGGAAAAGGTTTGAATTTTTAAAATGCACACAGTTTATTGTTTAGGGTTCAATTTAGAAGAAAAGGATTCAAAAGGGTACTTGATGATAAGGCTTAGGGTAAAAATATGTTGGCAAGTACAAGTATATTTCTTCTAAAAATTTCAATCAAATTCCCTTTGAAATAAAGTATTTGTAATGATATTTTTCAGTGGGTGAAACAGTAAAAAAAATTGATTTATTTTTATATTTTAATGATACCTTTACATTCGGTTATTTTGGTGAAACAAATACTTTTGAAACAGATACTTTTTATGATGTTTAAGTGAAACAAATACTTTCTGCATTATCTCTGCCTTAAATATATATTCTTAGAATCAAATCATAGAACTTACAAAGAATTTCGGAAATTAATATTTAATAGAGGTAAATGCAATCAAAAGTTGGCAACTCCTTGAATTACCATTGTGTCTTTCAAATGAAAATAAAACACTTTTTAGTTTAATATCGGAAACAAACAGGTTTTAATGATTTTAATTCCCCCTTTGCTCTGAATAACCTCGGTAATGATAAACTAAATAAATTACGACATTCCGGCTGTCTCTTAACTGTAAGTAATCGCGGATCAAATTACGTGGTAAAAAGTACCCGCACTTAGGGTCCAGTACTTTTTACCGTTAAATTCATTTTAATTGCAAATTTTTCCGTAACATAAAATCTGATATCCCATAGTTTTTACAGTAATATTTATTGTAAAATCTCTTTAATTTAATAAATATTTTTGTAAAAATTATGGTCTGGAAATATTTGACTGGAAATATTTGACTGAATCCAAAATATTTTGCGTACAATAATAGAACTGAATTTTCGAAATATGATTCTATGCTAAAAACAACTCCTCAGAATTATTTATTATATTTTATTATTTATATGGTAATTTTTTTTTCTCCAAACTAATTAAGTTTTTAACTGATTGTAAGCTATATAACATTAAATGACAAAAAAAAAAAATTAAGCGAAATCAGGTGAATAGTTTTTGAATAATAAACTTTTAAAGGCAAATATTAATTTAAATGATAGAAAAACATTAAAACTTTTCAAAAAATTTTACCCGAAATTTAAATTTTATCAGTTGAAACTTACATAGTTCTGAAAAAGTTTGTGTACAGTTGCAAATTGTTTTTTCGAGCATCTTAATATACATCATTGACAAATTATAAATATTAATTCAAATTGTTTTTCGTGCGAAATTGTTTTCTATAAAACGTGTTTTATAGTTACGCGTAAAAGGTTTTGATTTTTTAAAATTATTTTAAAGAGTTATGGCAAAACCAACCATCCATTTTTTGCGTGTGGTATATTCATTATATTTACAAATATTTTCAATAGAGTTACAAACTATTACTATTTGCAAAGACTTTCAACAGGAGATGAAGTTTTAAATACTGAAAAGAAATATTCTAAATATCAAAATGAAAGCAAATTATGAGAGGATAACTTAGGATTATGCAATGGGAAGCTCTCTTCCAATAATTTGCTTGCATTTTGATATTTTGAAGAGAGTTAAGAGGACGCCGTAAAATGACAGAAGCTTTTCATCCCAAATTCTACTTTATTTCCGCAACTAATTTAAAATTTAAGGTATAGTAAAGCGAGTTCAGGCAAACCTAGAAGTATGTTGGCAAACCTATGAAGTTTTAATAGCTGAAAAAAAAATTTAAAACTATCAGAATGCGAGCAAATTATTGGAAAAGAACTTCCTAATACGTAATCCCAAGTTATCCTCTAATACTTTGTTTTACTTTTGATATTATGAAATTTTTTTCAGCAATTGAAACTTTATAGCCAACTCTAGGTGTGCCTGAACTCACTTTTTTCATACTTTGAATTTTAAATTAGTTATGGAGGTGAAACAGAATCAGCGATGAAATATTTCTCTTTGTGGTATGGCATCCTTTTAACTACACATCTAAAGTTTAATTCTTTTCTTTTTCTTTGGAAAAATGAGGTGTAATTGATCTTGATTTCAATGTTGCTTGGAAGTGTTGATAGCTTGTTTCATGTCTGCAGACTTTAATATAATCCGTTGTCACTAATTAGATTCACCTTTCCTTAGCCTGGTAGTTACAGGGTAGACTTGGTGCTTCTCCAATGCGCGTAGTGTCAGAATTAATGATTTAATATCATTTTCACTTAAATTTAGCAGCAATGGGGGGCGAATATACAATGGTAGAATACCAACCAATGATTTCAAAGTATTCCGAAGTTGGAGAGCTTTTTACTCTGTAGTCCGAAATTTGGTCTCTGCTCTTCAAATTCCTTTTAACCAACTCTATCTTTTGGACATTTGAAGTGAAATTATCCTGGGGCATTGTCTAAAAGACTTGGCAATTTGGAATTCTGCTCATTTTCCACCATTCCTGACGTCAAAGTCTTTAGGCTGTCCAGAACCACAGAGGTCCAAATCAGCAGGGTTCTTAGGTTGTTAGTACGCAAAATAAAAAATGGACCACCCTGAATTACTTTTGATCTAATGATCGGATCTTCACGTTTTCATTCTCACTCATTCTTAATGATTCAGAAGGGGGACCTTAAATATGCTATTTAATATGTGCAGACTATATTTTAAATTATGAAAAGAGACACAAAAACGTACTTTTTCTGAACAAACGTACCTTTTTTCGGATTTCTGACCCCCAAAATATAAAAGGTAGTTACAATCTGGGAAATATGGTTCCTATAGTTTGATCAGGAGAGCTGTCTAAAATTTGGACCCGTTAATGTTAACTTTACTTTTGGCCTATTTCGTCATATTCCAAAAATTTCTAAGCGATTTGAAAATTTTTTGTGCGAAATTTATTCATTGTGATTTTTAAAATTTTTTTCTCACAATTCATAAAACTCATATATCCAAAGATAATTCTATGAAAAAAATTACGTTTAATAAAAGTTTATCATTTTTTTATTGTTTTATTTAATATTAATTGAAAAAAAATTGAATTGTAAGGTATACAATTTTTTGCATCATTTTTAAGAATATAATTTTTTCAAAATTTGAGTGAAATTGGTTGAAGAGTTCGTGATAAATTAAATTTCAAAAAAGTCGCACTTCACAAATTTAACAAAATTGACTTCTTCCCCTATGTATGTTCTTTGGCTTAACTATGGTAATAAGAACTACATGTATTACGGCTTGAGATGAAATATCTTCCAAAATATATAGAAATCAAAAATTTCACTGACTGCTTACGATTCATATTTTTAGAATTTCGTTTTAAAAAGCGTATTAGCATGCATACAAGGGTAGGCTAAAATACAGAATAATCTAATGGAGTAATTCGACTGGAATTAAGAAAGCAGTTCCGGGGTTTGGTGGGGCAGCAATCAGGGATTGTTTTATTTCCAGTTTATTTGTAATACAATTAAGATTGGACACAATCTTATGCTATCACTAAATATATTCCACATTGTCGCCTTGTTTTAGGAACTTATTTAAAAACATCTTGTTTTATAACATGTAGTAGTCGATTTCAAGAAGTTTAGATATTATCACTTCGTGCTCTTCTCACAGTTCGTCAATGTGTGCTTGAAAGACAACTTCGCAAAGTGAGCTGTAACACCCATTCGAACTATTATTAAACCCCTAAATGAATCATATTTGCAGCAGGAGTCACGTTTTCAGCATAAAAAACAACGCAAATATTAATTTACTATTCTCATTTCTTTTTTAAATGTTATTATAAAAGACATAATTCATTTATTAAAAGAAATATTAAATGGTATCTTTAAAATATGTTTACGTAACTATTCAGCAGCGTAAGATATTGTCATGGTAAAATTACGGACAAAAACTTAAAAGGTAGTTTTGCTAAATTTGAGTTATTTATCGAAATTTACGGGTACGTAGGTGCATTTATTTGCGTCGTACAAGAGCTGCACAATGGGTTATTGGCGACTGTCTGGGAAACATCCCTGAGAATGATCCGGAAACAACACACATACATCACATTCCGTTTTGCAAGGAGGACATATTCACACACCATCTTGATCTGAACCAGAGCATGATCAATCTTCGATCCAGTACCACCAGAAGTATTGATTTGTTAAGGGAACTTCGAGGACTTTGTGGCCCTGGCATATTTAGCTTGCACTACTCAACATTTTGCTCATGGGGAGTCTTCGGAAGCGGGGATCGAACATGGGACTATCTCTCGGACATGGGCGAAATGTCCTACCGAGCCAGACCCGTAATTTACGGGATTCAAAAGAACTTTCTTTAACGTACGAATAAACTAACCAGTTTTCTGAATATTTTATGTTTAAAAAAAAGTTTCAAAAAGTGAAGGACTTTGGAAAATGGGGTGACATTTTTTCAAATGGTGACTCATAATTCTAAATTAGTATATAAGTTTCCACAATTTTCACTAAAAAGCTGAAAATATACAGAAGCATTTTGCACATACGCGCAAACTTTTTACAAATTTGTGGGGCTTTGCTTTTATTTTTTTAATTTTTATCAATTCCGCCTTTCTGAATATTTTGAAAATATTGTTTATTATTATATTACCATGAAGTAATTATCAAGATAAATTTTGTTAGATTATATATTTTGCCTTATTTCGCTTAAAATCTTCGATAAACATTTCATTTTGCACTCTTGATTTGATTAAAATAAGATTTTGATAAGATTTAATTATTTTGACAGATTACGATTTTGTTGAAGAACTTTTAAAAGAAATATTTTTTTAGATGAATATTTATTATTTTAGGATACATGCCAATTTTTTTTAAAAACAAAAATACTTTTCTTTATGAAATGATGTAAATCAAAAAATAGCTTAACATTTTGGTAGTAACATTTAATTTCCGAATAAAAATCTGTAAACGCTACAAAAAGTTCTTTTGATTGAAACGAAACGGACTCAACACTTTTCTAAGCTATTTTTTTTCTGCTACATCTGTTTAAAGTTAAAATAAAGTGAATGAAAATTGTAGTAATCATTGAATTGCAAGTATGAAGAACTCTGATTTGAGAAAACAGCCTTAACTGCTGCACAGTATTGTAAAATGAATTGCATATTTGTCCAATAAACTTTTTTGAAATAATAACAATCAATCTTTAAACACTGATTAAAGTAAAATAAACTGATTAGAAACTAATAATAATCAGTGTATTTAAAAATCTGTTAAAAATTGATTTTTAAAGACATTTATTACTCAGTAAAGAAATTTCATGCTTATTATGATACAGTTATTAATTTCTATCCACCATTTAAATAGTATTCTTTAAACAAATAGCTTTCTCTTAATATACTTAAATGGCTTTTTAAGTAAATAATTTTTATCATCTACCTAATAGTTTCCTAAGAAAAATTTTTATCCGCTATCTAAATAGTTCAGTAAAATAGGCAATTTTTGTTTTGTTTTCTAAGTAGTTTTATTGAGTAGACAATTTTATTTCGTTATCTGAATAGTTTCTTTAACAAATAGTTTTTACTCGTTATTGTACACAGTATTTTCGAGCAAACGATTTTTAGACGCTATCTAAGTGGATTTTTTTAAACAAATAATTGTCCTCCACTTTTCAGATAGCTTTTTTAAACAAGTAATTTTTATCCGCTATCTGAATAGTTCAGTAAAATAGGTAATTTTTTTTGTTTTCTAAGTAGTTTTATTGAGTAGATAATTTTTTTTTCGTTATCTGAATAGTTTCTTTAACAAATAGTTTTTACTCGTTATTGTACATAGTGTTTTTGGGCAAGCAATTTTTAGCCGCTATCTAAATTTATTTTTTAAAACAAATAATTATCCTCCACGTTCTAAATAGCTTTTTCAAACAAGTAATTTTTATCTCCTATCTAAATAGTTCTTAAAACAAATGAATTATGCCGATAAAATTAATTTTTAAAGAAATAGTTTTTTCCCGATATTACAATATTTTTGAAACAAATAATTTTGATCCGCTATCCATATTGTCTTTTAAACAAATACTTTTTATTCCTTTTTTAAATATTTTTTTTAAATAAAAGGAAATGCTTTAAAAATTAAATGCACTTATTTATGAACAGTATCAGTATTAAAAAAAACACAGAATAGAATGAAATGAATGCATACCTGTGAGGTGTTTGACAGCGAGGTGTGCTGGGACAAGCACTCATTCCAAGAGGAATTATTCAACAGCCCCCGCGTTTTAAAAGCCCTTGCATTTTCAGAACTAGGGCGGTGGTGCGCATTCTTTCAACCTATCACAGACTTTCTTTTCTAAGGGGCTGGGATTTGCGCCCACGACTATCTGCTTTAAGCGCTATGACATACAGCATGAATGCACCTGAAACAGTTAATTTTACAAATAAATTTTCTGACCAAAGACAGTTTAGAAGAATTATTTTTAGATAGTGATGTCTAATAAGACGTGGGGACCTTAATAGCTATTTTTGTTTATGCATATCAAAACTGTTTAAAAAGTTTCGACTTGACTCTTTAAACAGTTTAGGTATACATTACCAAATAAGGTATATTTTTTCCTTGTGTATTGAACTTTAAATGTTAGAACATTTAATGCTCAACACGCACAAGGGAAAATATGCCTTATTTGGATTTAAAATTGGTTTTTATCTTCGAAGTAATTTAAAAGAAATTTAGAATGCATTTGAAAAAAACCCAATTAATTTGACGAATAAATTATCCTACCAAAGACTGTTTAGAAGAATTATTTTTAGAAAGTGGAGTCTAATAAGACGAAGGGACCCAAATAGCTATTTTCGTTTAAGCATATCAAAGCTGTTTAAAGAGTTAGAATTTTACACTTTATATAGCTCTGATATGCAATTCCAAATAAAGTTTATTTTTCAACATGTGTTGAAGATTAAATGTTAGAACATTAAATGTTCATCACGCAAGGAAAAATATACCTCATTTGGATCTAAAAATTGTTTTTTTCTTCGAAGTAATTTAAAAGAAATTAAAAATGAACTCGAAATTTTGCAAGTAAAAAGTAAATGATTATATACATGTTTAAATATGTCTCTAAATTTAACCAACGTTTTTCTCAACCAATATATTTTTCTAAATCATTTTCACTGGTACTTCAGCGACAAAGTAATTAAAGCGTTTGGACTAATATAATGATAAGTTATATTGCTCAAATTCCTTAACCATTTGATACTGGTGTCCCTTTTATCTATATTTCTTCTGAAGCTCAAATTACAAGCAAAAAGAAATTTTTGGTATTTTTTTTATTATAAAAAACAGTCTTATAGTTATTAAAAAAAGTTAGATTATCGGAATCACATTTGTATTAAAATATAAATTCCATAACAAGTTGTTCGAAATTTTCTTTTCATTCGTATTAGAAAATTTATCATTAATTGATTTTGTAAATTGAAGAAATTTCTACGATGAATAAATTTTTCTCGTAGATCTAAATAACTGTTAAGGAATGAAAGTTTGAAAAATTATTGTTTAAAAGTAAGCCGTGTTTGAAAATTTTTACCTTTGACGCTGAAAAAACACCGGCATTTCATGCAGTATTTCACACAACCATATATTATTGAAATACTAAATATAACACTTTTTACTTATTTTGTTGTAAACTAATACAAAATAATGTAAAAAGTATGAAAAATATGTTTGATAAAAATTCTGCGTCAAAGGGTTAACAGTATTTTTGGGGAAAAAGCTCTCGATTTCGAAATTTTCCTCAGTTTGCCATCAATCGGGAATTCCGATGCTTGTAAAAACCCGAACTAGAAACAATTCTAAGGAACGTTATGACGTAAAATACCACGTTTGGAAAAAGTTTAAAGCTATTGCACCATTCCTTGAAATTGTCTTTATAAGTTTTCTTACCTACTATTTACACTTTTAATCAAGTTTTTAGAATGGCGATTTTGAAATAATTAAATTAATGATACTTGATTGAATATTAAGTATTATAATTATTATATATTAAATAATTATATATATAATTATGATACCATAATTATTATATATTAAATAATTATGTATAAGATTTATAATACTATAATTATTATATATTAAATAATTATATATAATAATTATACCATAATTATTATATATTAAATAATTGTGTATAAGAATTATAATACTATAATTATTGTATATTAAATAATTACATATAATAATTAAAATACTATAATTATTATTTATTAAACATTATATTAGATCAGGTTTTTACTTTTTTATTTTCAACAAATAGGTTTATTCTGTGTTATCGAATACAAAGATAATTCGAATTATTTTTAGACATATATTATTAATTAGGAAAGTTGGGTCACGCACGGTGTTCCCCAATCCTTTCATCTCCGTGGTCTGGTCAACATTTGATAATTTTAAAACTGATCGCTAGGTTGAGGGGGGAGGGAGTGACCTTGATTGTTTATATTTTAGATTATTTTGACTTAACAATTTTAATTGAATTGCATTTAATATGCCTTCGAAATAAAATTGAATTGCATGCAAGGTATTGGTGCGGCTTTAGATGACGTTTCTCGTTCGTTTAGGTGACGTAGGCTTGCGGTTAATCTCTCCTCCATGGAGATATGTTCAAATCCAATTCCTCAATGTACTGAAAAAGAAGCCACATTACAACTTAGAATACTTTTTACAAATCCAAATTATGGAGAAAAACTGGGCTTATTTTTCAAATGTAATTACATATTAATTACGCTTTAATACACTATAAAAGAAGTCGCGCTATAAATCATGCTATGAATCATAATAACTCTATGCAAATCACTTTTTTTGCAAACCGGAATTTTTTTCTCACATAACTACAGACAGGTCATTCCATTAAGTAATAAATGTCTTAAAAAAGAAGCCATGATACAAATTAGAACACTCTGTGAAAATAAAAATGAAAAATAAAAACGGAAGATTTTTGTATATATAGTCACATGTAGGTCATTCCCAAATGCAATAAAAAAGAATAAGCCACGTTACAACTACAAATAACTTCATGCAAATCAAAAATAAATTTTTAGAATCGATCAAAATGATAAATATAAGATGATGAATTTCTTTGATAGATGAAGCCTCGTGCTTTTTAACTCATAACAGGAGATTGAAAGGAAGAAAAAAAATCTTCGTTTAAGGCCATACTTTCAAGTGATTAGATATTTTAAAGCGATTAAGTAGTTTTACTTTTCGTCACCCTTAGCCTTATCAAAATCGATATCCGACATATTTTAAATTGTTTTTCTCGGAAATACTTTATTCAACTATGTTAACAGCACTGAAATTTAGAAAGATTTGCTTTTGAATGAAAACACTTTTTGAACTCAGTTTTATTAAAATTATTCTTATTAATATTTTTTATTAGTTTATTAAAAACGTCAATATGGAGGAAAGTCACAGTTTTGTAAAAGAAGAAAGCGTTTGTGGTCTAATTCTTTAATATTTAAAAACTTGCTCCAATACTGCTTTATGTAAGATCATAAAAATTTGCAAAAACTAACAATAAGGCAATGATTTTGAAAATTTTCATCTAGGAGTAAAAATGTCGCCAAATTGGAGATTTAAAAAGGTTTAATAACTTTCGAAATATTTAAGTTATTTGACCGTTTCTAAGACCAAATAATTCTTCACGACCAGATGATATATTTAGTTTAAAATCATTGCTTTGCTTCAAATGTAAAGTGCCTAAACTGTGACTTTTTTATTTTGCTTGGCGACAGAGCTTTGAAAAACTATGTTAAAGGAGGTCATAGGAATTCATTTTCTACCAAAAAAAGTTCTAAAACTCCCTATTAGAGTGGGGATTGTACTGTATGCAATATTGTAAAGCAAAAGTCTAATCTAAGAATCTAACTTACCTTACTGTTACACTTGGGACGGGATGGAACGGAGGAGGAGAAAAGCAGGGAAGGAAACAACAATAGGGTAATAGAACTCGCTGTCAGTTGATCCGTACTCGAACCCACTAACATTTGATCAATATTTGAACCTGCTATTTTTTTTATTGGTGCTTGAACCCGCTATAATTTGATCGGTACTCGAACCTACTTTCCTTTGAGGATTTTTTTTCTACCAGAAATAAATTCCCACAACTTCTTTTAAACTATTATCAAGTTCAATAGCATTTGAGTTTTCCTTTTATGACCATTTCAAAGCGGAACTGTAATCATTGTCACACCGTATATTCCGATTTATGTTTATTATATATTAAGAAATATACAACAAGCGTATATAATACACGTAATTATGTTTATTGATTCCGTTTCGAACAGCTACGGGTTCAAAACAACACTGTTAGTAACTAAGAACTCATGAAACAACTTTGCTTATTTTTCTCGTAGAGGAGCACCTCCTAAAAGAGAGAAGGCCTCAACACGGATGAGTTGAGTAGTCCGACGTAACAAACATAAACTGCGCAGTGGAGGTTAAATAAGGTAGATGTCACTACGTTTGGGGTACAACGCTGCGCAGTGAGAGGAAATACGAAAGATGTCACTACGTTTTGACTACTAATGGGTCAAATTTCATGTTTATGGTAACTTTTCTAGGATGTATTGGTAGCTTAGATTCGATTGGAGTTAAACTGTTCGATCCAGAAATTGGCTGATTTAACCCTTTTATGGACTGCTGTTATTAACACTAATCACAAAGTAAACACAATAATGTAAAAATTCATTTAAGTAAATTGTTCTATTAGAGACAAACTGAAATAATTTGCATGTTTTATTTTTTTAAAAAATATTCTTGCCCCTCAACGATTTAATCAAGTTAATCATTGTTTAGTTGTGTACACTATATGCTTTTTCAAAAAGTATCAGATGCTTTATTTTTTTTTTTCATAAATGATTTTTTCCTAAAAAAAATCAAATTACCTAATCCTAACCCAATAGTGCTGCGGTTCCCAATTCTTTTTAATAATGGAACCCTACATGATCGAGCTTATTTTCGCGATACCCTAACGTAATATAAAAAAATGTTCATTAATAGCTGGGAATACAGTAATCGTAGAAATGACACTAATTATTTTGTAAATATTTAATGCGAAGAATGAAGTATTTTAAATTCTAAACTAGTTCTTGGTTTATGCCTATGCTGCAAATGAATAAATAAGTTGAATTAAGATTTTCCCTGTAATAAATATCGTGAATAATTAGTCGAGAAATTTAATTCTTAATTCTGGGTTCTTAATTCTCAGCTATTTCCAGATTGGCAAGTGGAAACACGAATAGTCTCTCGTACTTTAAAGGAAGAAAGACTTATGCAGTCTGCTCCAAATGTGAAGCCCAGCAGGCCTCAGCCGAACATATCCTCGACTGCTTGGGCCTTTCCAAGGAGGACTTATATGCTTCTCCACTTCTTGTAATCGACTTTTTGAGGGTCAACAACCTATTGGATCTTGTCTGACTTCGTCAGACAATTAGAGGATAAGAAACAACAACAACAGTTCTTAATTCTTGAATTTGGTCATTGTATTTTGAATTGGAAAGTTCGACGAGGGATACTTATGGAATTCTTTGTAAACGTATATTCTTTTCATAATTAATTAAATAAATTGCATTTGAAAACAACTTCTTTTTTGTAATTTTGCTACTTTTTTACATAAATAATTTTATTTAAACAATTGAAATATTAAACAAGTTATAGATTATTGATAGGATATCAATTTAAAATTATTACTGGTTAAAAAATGTTACTGGTTAAAAATGTCTCTCGGAACCCCTGTGACCTTTTTACGGAACCCTAAGTTATTGCGGGACACCATTTAAGAACTGTTGTAGTAGTGGGTTAGCATCAGGTGCATATCTAAACTCAATGTGAAATTTAGAAATACAATTTTAGTGAAAAAGAAACATACATTTTTATTTTATAAGACAATTTAAGAATATTGCGCAGGAAATTCATATATGTAGTAAGTATCTTTTTCCTCTGCTCCACTTCAGTTTTTAGTGGGCTCAGCAAAAATACTTTCCACATTAAATCCACTTTTTTTTTAAATACTTTATTACAATATAAACAATCAATATCTGATATTTTTTATCGTTGATCGGTAGAAATTTTATTATGTAATTTCTAATAGTAAATCTTTTTTTAATTTGTAATAAATGCAATTAAAATTACAAAATTAGTTAATAATAGATAAAAGGTTAATTGCGCTTCTTTGAACTTTTTAAGAACATACAGTAACCATTACTGAGTATCCTGTTTTTGTAAGTTTACATATATTACTGTTTCTTACTCCAAAGCAAATATTTTTAAATTACAAAAGTGTGTTCTTATAAAACCATTTGCTGAAACGTTTTCTCTCTTATGTAATTCTTATATAATGTAATACTACATTACGATGTGATGCTTAAATTACGATGTAATGCTTACATTACTATGCAATGCTTACATTACGATGTAATGCTTACATAACGTAATGCTTACATTACTATGTGATGCTTACATAATGTAATTCTTACATTACGATGGAAAATTTAGTGTATGATAAATTAAAAATCAGTAAACCTGATCCAGTATCAGTGCTACTGGAAATATTATGAAAAATATGCAGTAACCATTATTCAATTACTCTCAATCGGTTTTTATTTTTTAATGTAATGTGCCCAAAAAAATAAATAAATAAATAAACGGACCACCCTGAAAAACTTTTGATGCAATGCTCGGATCGTAAAGTCCTAAAACTCAATCATAATGGTTCGAGGGGGTGAGCTCAAATATGATAATCAATCAGTGCAGACGATGTTTTAAGTTACGAAGTCAGACACAAAAACGTACTTTATCTGTATAAACATACCTTTTATTCAACGGTCAAGATAGTCCGTTATTCAAGATAGTCCGTTTCCTTTCTTTTGCACACAGTACAATGAATTAGTGGTTTGTATTTAATTCCATATCAAAAAATTTAAATTAGAAAACGATTTCAAAAAAGCGCCGTTTTCAAAGTCGTTTGCTCAAATATTTATATTCTTTTTTTTTCTTCATTAAGACTTGCGTGATATTTAAAATTTGTAACTTGTTGTTTAAAACTTGTATGTTAATATGTAAGACCTGTATATTTAAATGCATTATAGTGTAAAATTACTCTAATTATGAATAAAAATGTTGCCAGCGGATTGTATCTATCGTAAGCATTATAAGACTATCCATTAACCTTTATGAAATAACCGTGGAACTTCTCCATGGGTATTTGCCCATATCTATCTATTTACATTCATCCTGAAAAAGAGGAGGAAAGACCCGCCCTAGTTATTTTCATTTGTCTTCATTTACTTTATGCTGTTTCAACTTACTCATCGTACGCGCTTTATGTAACTGGTCACCGTGGTTACGCGGTTGAGATTCATTGAGAAAAACAAGCAAGATTGACTTCATTGCGCATTGCAAGTTATTTGTTATAATCAGTTTATAATTAACTAAATGATTTATGCTATCCTAACTAATTTGGTATCTCTTACTTTCTGAATACGCTAGTTTACATGTCCTATTAACAAAGAGTCTAAATAATTATGTTTTATCATTACCTAAGTCTGTGGCATCAATTATTATTCTATTTATTAAAGAACTTTTTGACTAAGTTTTTTTTACATTTTTTTTTAAAATTTTGCAGAGAACGCGTGATATGTGAGAATAAATTAATTATGTTTAGTTATTAAAATGGACGTAATTTATTTCGCAAAAAATTCTGAAACTCTCCTGAACGAAAAATTTATTCGTAATATCGATACTAATAAGGTTAAGTTTGATAAGATACACAATATTTCGTTATGAAAATTTTATCGTTATTGCACCCTCCTTAAAAAATCATTCACCTATAACTAAGTGTAAACCGAGGAAAAACGTATGGTCAAAACTACCAGAATGTAGCAAAATTTACTATGTTTCTGACTCTATGCCAAAAAGCAGGTATTTTTATTCAAGCGCTTTGGTAATGATTTCGGTAAAATTAACTATAAAATATTGTTATTTTACCAAACGTGAAAAAATAATCAATATTTTAGAAAATATAGTAACAATTTAACAAATGTGGTAAATTGTTTAATTTTAAAATGTGGTAAAATTTGATAATTTTACCATGATACCTTAAAGCATGGTATAAAAACAATTATCCGGTTGGATTTGTTTTTCAGTTTTACATTTTTACTAAATGTGTGTTAATAAGAACTATAATTTGGAAAACCAGAATTTCCGGTAAATTTTCACTATATGAACGGAAACCGTTACCATATGAATGGTTTTAATACCGTATAATTTAGTTTTGTTACTAGAATTATGTTTTTTTTTTTTTTTTAACCAGAATTAGTAAAATTACTGTACTATACAGTACGGTAATTTTGACAAAACTTTTTCCTCCGTGTAGTTGAGGCGAGATATTTCTCACTAATTATTCTTGTATGAAGTATTGAAATGATATTATAATTTGAATAATGATAGAGTCAGTCAAAGTAATAAAGACAACTTTTGATTTTTTTTTAACTTCTCTTTGTTTTCTTAAAAGAATAAAGTTTATGCTCTAACTGCTTAAAACAATTTATCGACTCATTAATAAAGTAAATAAGAATAATTAACCTTCTAAGTAACTTAAAGCTCATAAACGGGTGGATCTCATTACCGCATCTAAATTCTGAAAAAAATGAAAATGTTTGGGTGCTGGCTAATGCACATTCAGTACTCTGTTGCAAGTTAAGAGAAGACCATTGCTGTATAAGAGTTAAGTAATCATCCATGACTGCATATTTTATTCAGTTATCAATAAAAATGCTTTCAAAACAATTTAAAAGTTAGAATACTCTGACAGAAATTTAATTCGTGTTAATTTTTGCGATATATGACATATAATTATTAAGAAAGTGTTAAGGTTTCGTAGTCTTACTGAAATCCTAGACTTGGCGATATATTTCGATAAATAAGAAGAACATTTGCTCTTGAAAAAGAAACAACTATATAACGTTGCAAGAGCATTGAATTTGATTAAACAACTAAAAAGGGCGCGTCTTATGCTGACGTGCTCTTAACAAATCGAATGCGAGATAAAGAATTTTTTTACTTTTGTTTCTCTGTAGAAGAAAATCGTCTGTAAGAAACAATATTTATTATTCTTTCATCAGTTTCTTGAAATGCGAGCAGAAATATGTATATTTATTATAATTTTTAGATATCATTTTATTAATTCTTATTAATACAAAATAGTTTTTATTCAATTATTTTTATATCCCTCACTTCACACTCAAGCAAAAAGAAGACTGTGTAACGTCGTTTCAAGAATTGGCGATGTTGATATACGTTCGCGGTGTGAGCTTGATATCCTTTCGGCGAGTACTTAAGATGCTAACAGGTTCTCTCCATAGGTATAATGTTCTTTTTTTCTTAAACTTGTAAAAGAGTATAGAGTTGTAGAGGAGTATAGAGTATAGATCAGTTTACTCTTGTTGACCAACCCAACAGCGTTCTGCAGAATATTTAGAGTGATAGAAGGAGGAAGCCTCATTTTAGTGTATGTTACAGACTTTTTTCCACTACAGAACACACAAAATAATTAATTTCGAGTTAACATTAAAGATGGTAATAATTATCCCGTTCTGGAAATGACTTAGATTGGATATATTATAACTTAATTCCAGAGGAAAAGAGAATAGAATACAAAAAAAAAAGAAAGAAAGAAAAAATTTTAAATTAAAAGACTAGCATTTTGAAAAAAAATTTGAGAAATAATGGAATGGAAATTGATAAGATTCAAAAAAAGTTTTTCTTGCCATTTTTGACCCAAAGGAAGAAATTAAACAAAAAAAAATAATTATGAAATAAATAAAAACAATGTTTTTTTTTCCTTTTAAAAGCAATTATTAGTTAAATAATGAAAAATATGCATAGTCGGATTTAAATAAAATAAAAATAACTCCCAAAAAACACTTCTCTGTGTACATTAAATCTGGGATGTATTATTCTGGTTGTTGCCATTGCTAACAAGCATTCTTTATAAGGGAGGAAGTAAAAAACAACTCCACCCGTATGAAAATAAAATGATCATTTATATGATTTATGTACTTTCTTGGTGTGAATTACTCCATTAAAAGAACAAGTGCCTTCTAATCAGCGCCTTATATTCTTTTAAAGAATATCATCCAAACGTTTTCACATTGCATACTGCCTCATGTGGTTGTGTTCAGGAAACGGAATTTATTTAATATTATGCTATTCGAAAAACGATTTTATATACGATAATGAATACAGTTATGACCACGTAATGAATACAGTTATTGGTAAACGAAGGATTGATGTAATATTGCCAATGCTTTAAATAATATATTTTTACTTAAAAATGAGTTTGGGACAAAAACTGATATTTTGTGCAAAAACTTAAATCAGAGTTTCTGATTTCTAAAATCGTAATTAAGTTTTTTTTTTTTAAAAAATAAGTATTTTTTTTTGTTGAATACTTTTCGTAACTTTTATTGTATTAAATAAATTGTTTTGCGTTACATGTTTTAATTTATTTATGTAATAATGAATAATATTTTTATAAAATGGTATATGAATGAAAAATGTTTTCCAAAAAAAAGAAAAAAATATTATATACAATATATATTTTTAATATTGTAACGAATCCAGGAATTTAAAACGGTTATGGTCTTTTCGTGAAATTAATTCCTCTTTTCTCTATTTGAAAAACTAGTTTCCTGGAGAAATGCGTTTAAATTTAAAAAAAAAAAAAAGAAATTAAGAGGCTTTTTAGCTAATTTCTCCCCACAAATTAAGAAATATGAAGCTTGAAACGTTTTTAGCCAACGTTTTCATATCAGTGAAGGAGTTATACTATAATATATAAATTATGTAATTCAAAAAGAATTAGTATAGAACTATCAGCTGTATATCAAAACTGTGCGCAATTATATTTATACGAAACTTAAACTGAATTATAGAAATAAACTAATTTTGAGAATCAAATAACAAATAAAAGTTTTCAAAAATTAATTTGTGTTTTAATTATAAAATTTAACAACATTATTATTGGGAAACACTTAAAATGTATTTCGATCACTTAGAATCTACCAAATAATAGTAAATTAAAAATATTCCTCATACAAGAATAGTGTAAACATGGTTTAATCTTTAGCCTTGACTTTCGCCTTGGCTTCAGGAACTCAATCAATTCTCACTTTCGAATATATTTTCATTTTTAAACACACTTTAATCACTGATAAATTTAAATTATATGTATGTTTACCGGTTTAACAACAGAAAATTACGAAACTTTCTACACGATAAGATAAAAATGATATAAAAAATTTAGATTTATTTTCTGATCGTTTCACCAATCTTTCAGTCAAAAATGATCTGCCACATAATTTACAGTCAAACGAAAATAACTGGTATTAAGTATACATTTTAAGGTTAGTGTTAAGTTTTGCCCGATTTAAATAAGACAGTAATAGTAATTAGTACACTAGTAATTTGTACAGACAATAGTAGTAAAAATAAAAAAGAAAAGTCTATGAATAAGAATAATTTTAAATAATGGAAAAAAAATATTTTTCTGAAGTTTTGCAGAATTTAATCAAGAGAAAATTTTCGATATAAGTGTAACTTCAGCATGCTATGAACTTATTCAAGCTGAAGGTTGAGAAAAGTTTAATTATGATATACACTCTATAACAAAAAAATCGACGCACCAAGAAGCAATCCGATTGCTTCTTGGTGCCAGATTACAGCGGTGCATGGTTCGATCAGGCTGGAATAATGCCGACTGGGGACGTATAGTCTTTAGCGACGAATCCCGCTTCCAACTATGTCCTGACGATCATCGAAGTTTGGAGATGCACAGGGCAGAGGGGGGATCCTGCCTTTACTATTGCACGACACACCGGCCCTCAACAAGGCATTATGATCTGGGGTGCCTTCTCTTTGACAGCCGGGCCCCTTTGGTCGTCTTTCGAGGTACACTTACTACACAGCGGTACGTCGACGATATCCTAAGACCTGTTTTGATACCGTTCCTTTTGCAGCGCCCTGGGCTGGTTTTTCAGCAGGACAGTGCCAGACCACATACGGCATGAACTGTCTTGTCAAACTCTTCCTTGACCTGCCAGATCACCAGATCTCTCTCCCATCGAGCATGCTTGGGATATGATGGGAAGGCGATTGCATCTGGCACGGGATGTTGATGACCTCGTTCGACAATTGGATCGAATTTGGCAGGAAATACCGCAAGAGACCATCCGGGAGCTTTATCGGTCTACGCCACACCGTGTGGCAGCTTGTATCCAGGCTAGAGGAGGGTCAACACCTTATTGAACTTGTTACTGTAACTCTGCAATAAATTATTAAATTGTTTTAAAATTTTAATCATTTACTATTCTGTACATTGTCTTCCTATCCACCAATTTTCGTTTCAATTGGACAACTCCTTCTTGGTGCGTCGATTTTTTTTTTGTTATAGAGTGTATTCAAGTTGTCGATTAAAACGTTACTATTGAAAAATTTGATTTGAGCTTGCTTCAGTTGTAGATAAATTTTTTTATTGAAATATGATTTTAACTTATTCCAGCTGTAGATTAAGAAATTGATCTTGAAATGTGATTTGAACTCATTTAATAACTAGACTAAAAATTTACGACCGAAACATAATTTGAGCTTATTCAAACTGTAGAAAAGCTATCACAGAAATATGATTAGATATAATTAAAGTAGATTAAAACTTTTTTATTACAATTCGAATTGAGCTTTTGTTTAAGTTGTAGATAAAAGAAATTTCTATTGAAATATGATTTGAACTCATTTAAAAAGTAGACTAAAATTTTAGGACAGAAATAAAATTTGAGCTTATTTAAACTACAGATAAAAGTTATCACGGAAATATGATTAGGGCTTATTCAAGATGCAGATTATAACGTTACCATTGAAATTCGATTTGAGCTTGCTTAAGTTGTAGATAAAACAATTTTCAATTGAAATATGATTTGAGCTTATTCAAGCTGTAGATTAAAAAATTGATCTTGAACTGTGATATGAACTCATTTAATACCTAGACTGAAATTTTACGACAGAAATATAATTTGAGTTCATTCAAACTGAAGGAAAAGTTATCACGGTAATATGATTAGAGCTTATTCAAACTGTAGATTAAAAAATTACTATTTAAGTTGAACTTGAATTTATTCAAATTGAAAATTATTAAAGTTGTCTTAAAATAAGTTCTTAATAAAAAAATTTTACTGAATTAAAAAAAAAGTATATTTCCACCAAACTAATATTTCAGCTATTTAGTTAGTGAATGTATTTTTATAACGATCTCACTTTAGATAAAGTGTTTCAGAAAAAAACAAAAAAAAAATAGTTTCTTTATCAATAACCATCTCCATATTTAGGTCACTTCCTTTTTATCAATTATGTTTCCAATTAAATTTTTAACTCTTTTCCCGCCGATTTTTATCTTTTTTAAAATTAAAATCCTTTTTCCATTATTATTTTTAGAAAGGTTGAAAAGCAACAAAATTACATGAAAGAATTCGAAACCCTTTATTTATTTATTTTTGCTCACTATCAAATAGATTTAAAATTGTTGTTACTTACAAGCAAATTTGATTAAATAAAAAGAAATTTCACCAAATAAAAAAGTTCGAAAAAAATTAAATTTAATTTCTTTAACTTGTTGCAATATTCGTTTGTCACACGAATCTGAATACATAATTCCAGTATTAGTTTTTTTTCTAAATATGTTTCGATAGAAAAATAATTTTTCATCTTTTCAACAAAAACGTCGGACAATTTTCTAAGAACTCAGGAAATATTAATTTTTAAAAAAATAATATGTTCTTTATAAAATGGCAAATTACAAACTTACAACATTTTATGCCTGTTTACTTAGTTAATATACTAAACTAGCTAAAATTACAATTATATTACATATAAATTCAGTCAATTGCTATTTATACAACCATAACTTTTAAGGCAATATTAAAAATATGCTTTAAATTAAAAAGATCGTTTTCACTAATTAATTACTCTTAGAATTAAAATTTACTCTTCGAATCTTGAAGATTATATATTAGCAGGCCAAATACGATCATTAAATCAAACATTATTTAGATGTTCTGTTTTTTATTTTAAGTAATGTCCGTAAAAATATTCGGTAAATTTTTTTTTTCACATTGTACACTTGAAAAAGTAGTTTAATGTGATTAATATTTTAATATCAGAAATGCATGCGACATCTTAAAGTTGACGAAATGGAAATTGACAAAATAAACTTCAAATGCTATTTTTTTGAGACGCTATTTCACAATCGGAAAATAAGATCACTTAAAAAATAATGGGAAATTAAAATAATCGTGAGATTAAACATATGTTAGATAAATGATTGCGAGACAAACGTCAAAAATTTACTTTTACTTAAACTTAGAAACAGTTACAACAGGGACATATTAAAAGTAAGTTATTTAAATTTCTTTCAATGTTTTGCGTCCCTTTTTAGGAATGGTTCTAAAAATTATGTAGCAATATATTATTTTGTGGATATAATGAGTCTTAGAAAATTATTTTGATGCGTAGAAATGATTTTGGCGACATTGTGAATTGGATATTATTTTAATAAATGGAAATTATTTCGTCGAATGTGACCGAAGTTATTTTTAAGCATGTGTTTTTTAAATGTACTCAAATTGATATCGTAAGGTATTATTTAATGAACATAGTGAATGATAAACTATTTCGATGCATGGAATCTATTTTGTGGACATAATGAATCTTAGAAAATTATTTTGATACATAGAAATTATTTTGTCGGCATCATGAATATGATATTATTTTGATGCGTAGAAATGATTTTGGCGACATTGTGAATTGGATATTATTTTAATAAATGGAAATTATTTCGTCGAATGTGACCGAAGTTATTTTTAAGCATGTGTTTTTTAAATGTACTCAAATTGATATCGTAAGGTATTATTTAATGAACATAGTGAATGATAAACTATTTCGATGCATGGAATCTATTTTGTGGACATAATGAATCTTAGAAAATTATTTTGATACATAGAAATTATTTTGTCGGCATCATGAATATGATATTATTTTGATGAATCGAAATTATTTTGTCGAATGTGAACGACATTATTTTTAAGCGTATGATTTTTAAATGTCAACAGGTATGTTGATTATCTATAGATTTTGACAACATTCTGGGAAAATTAATCCTGGGAAGTGATAAAGTTATGAGCTTTCAAATACTCTTAATAAAAACTTTATTACCAGTTTCTTAGACCAATAATCTAATAATTTTTTCTATTTATAGGTATGATACAAAGCTAATTTCTTAAAAATATTAATGAAAAAATATCAAGTTAAATATGTTATTTGTTTATAAAAATATTTAAATACAATTTAAATTCCTTAATTCTTGGATTTTCACATAATTTGAGATTCAGAATTAAGATTTAAAGCCTTTACGAATCACGTTTTAACATTTTCAAACAGGAATTTCTTTTCGCGATTTTCTTAGTTAGTTTCGTAATATTTAAATTATATACAAACATTTATGCAACTTATGATTTTAAAATTAAATGTGATTTGCATAATATGTAGTTTTAAAATTTTGTGTGACTTGTATATGGGCAATTGAATTATACGAAATTCATAGTTGTCAACAACTACAGATTGTCCATAGTATTTAATTTTTGTATTTAAAGTGGTAATGAATATTTTGAATTCTTGGGTTTACAAATTTAATTTCATATCATTTTGACTACTACCAAATGTAAATAAATCAATATTACATATAAGAGCAAGTTATAGAAATGAAAATAAGGGTAAACCCTGAGTGTAAACTATAATATTACCTTGCTACGAAATTCTGTTTTTCTAATGCTGATAATTGTAAATCTAATATTATGAGTTATGGAGTGTGGCAACTCAAAGAGTTTAAATTTTTTAAATTCAACTTAAAAGGTGCCTTAATACTTTTAAATGATAAACTTTAAGATTTGGATGCTGAAACTTTTCGTTTTTTGTTTAAAATTTTTAATTTTTGTACGGTCCCTTTCACTCCCCAGCGTACACTTAGAAGATTTCAAAAGCTTCTTTTTTTTATTTTATCTAAACTTCAATTTGTAAATGTCGGCTGAACTCATAACTCGAGGAAAACTTCAGTTAGTGACTTTAAATACGAACTTATATTTAAAACTATATTTTTTTAAAAAGCTATTGTATGACTAATGTCCAATGTATACGAGTATGTCTACGTAGCTCTGTAGCTATTCACATACATAAGCAACATAAGTTCTGTTTTATTTCCTAACTCAAAAATTGAAGGTTTTGCAGGTTTTAAATTTTTTTTCAAAACCGTACAAAAAAAGGGTCCAAGGATGAATAACTGAACTTCCGCTGTCTTGTTTTACATTACTTTAAAATACGTTTTTTTTTAAAAACAATTTATTAGTTCTATTATAAGCTATTGTAGAACTTTGATTTATTCGATGGTCTCGCTGAAAAAAAATACCAATAACGTGCTTATTACTTTTCAGCTATTAGTGTTGCGTAACCAATTAAGCATTTCTTAGAGAAAAAAAATTCATTAAATACTAAGACAATAAATCATAATCATTAAGTATTACTATTTCTCAAAAAACTAACTCTAATTATTTTTTGAAAATAAAGTTATACAATATACTATTGCATAGTGTATCTATTTTATTGATTTTCAGATATTAAATATTTGAAGAATGCTTTATTCAATTCTGTGGATAATCTTGTCCATTTTGTGGAATGTCTCATTGGGACATAGAGACATAGGCTGCCCGACAGAAGAATCCATAGCTCCCCAATGCATTTGCAAGAACTTGGGCAATGGTCCAATGATGCTGTGCAGTAATGTTATGAATGCCCAGGAATTAATTGCACCAATCAAAGCAACGGATTCTTTAGACATGTTCTCATTGGGAATCATTGATTCCACCCTGATGTACATTCCAAGTAAACTTTTCATTGACACAAACTATGCAAAGGTAAGAATTTTACCATAAAAAATCATACCGCTTTATGATGATAAAAAACAGAAATTTTTTAATAATAAAGATGTTTCGTTTTTTCTTGGCATTACAGTAGTTTAATGGCATATTTTGTGGTGGTATTACTATCTGAGATTGTGTAATTTAACCGAAAGTATTATTTCATCCACGGTCTACTTTATATTTTATGCGCAAGTATGAGAATATGTTTTTCGTTGATTTCCTCTATCTTTCTGAAAAACAGCTGCTGATTTTTAAACAGTAATCTTTGCAGCTTCAAGCTTAGCTTAAATATTCAAGCTTTCGAGAAATAATTTAAACAATCATTATCCACCACTACCCTGCAACAATAATGGAAGAGACAATTAGAGTTTTTAATAGTTTTTTTTTTTTATTTTTTAAAATTTCTGAAGAAATACTTAAAGGATCATTTGTAAATTCAAAGATGTTTAGGTCATGTGATTTTTCATACTTACCAATAAAGTTTAGAGCTTTCAGAGATTTGGGAGACCGGTAATGAATTATGAACGAAAGCAAGTACTTTTTAACACTTAGAAAATATGCCAGAAAAATATATAAAAAAGCTTGCAATTTATATCCATTATTGTACTATTGGTACCATTATTGGTACCATTGCAAATTAACTTAAATATTTTTGGAGACATGGACATTTTTATAAAAACTAATATTTTTATTTTATGTTTTGTTTGGTGTAAATTTAAAGATTTTCATTAAAATGAAACAAAATTTTCGAGCAGCTTTTAATTAATTACAAAATAATTATTTTTAGATTTGAAAACATTTTTAATATTTCAATTAACATAATAATTAACTATTAATATATAAATTGCGCGTGATATGAGTATTTAAATTAGTTCTTTCAGAGTAAGCATGCGAGGAAAAAGTAGGAAAAAAATCATAATTTTGCAACTATAATATTTGGCAACTATAAAAAAACTCCAATTAGGATTTTTTGTAAATTTAAAAAGTGTCTAGCAGTTTTCAAATTTTTTTTAATAATTTCTAAAATAAAACTTTAGATGATAAGGGGTTTTCCATAAATTTTATTTTGTATCATAAGACAAAATTTAATAGAAAATAATTCCTCGTAACTGTCGTTGGTAGATATATGTGATGATACAAGGAAAGAAAGCATACTTTTATGGGGAATGATTCCCCACAATGACAGTGTCCTTTTTATTAAATCATGTTTTATAGTGCAATATAAGATTAGTGAAAAATCCCTTACCATTCAAAGCCTTCTCTAAAAAAATTGTTTCATCGTACAATATAAAATTAGTAGAAAATCCCATACCAATCAGAGCTTTCTCTAAAAAAAAGTGCGTGGAGTCCCTCCGCGTGGAAGAAGTTAAACTTCGCAACCTGTGACGTTAATTGTAGAAGAATCAGCAGTCGTAGAGGGATCACTAGTTCTATTCAACGACACTTTTTCCGGCTCCGCTCGCTTCCGTGCTCTATAATCACGGTAATATTGTGCATTTTCCCCCCGTGAACTTCTTGAACCAGTGGAAGTGCTTGTGGTTGCCTCATCGTCTCGCCCTGGAAAATGTATTTGTATTAATACTGTATGTGAATGCGTCATAATGTAATTTCAGAATAGAAAACCTAACAGTCAATTGATATTCACAAGAGACGTACCTTCACATAACCTTAAATCCGTCGCATTGTCCGTGGGACTGTTTTCACTCATTTTTTACAATTGTTATCCACTAAATTTGAAAATAAAAAATACTACCCTATTAAATTATATGTGCATCAAAACAAACTAAAAAAATATTTATAGAAAAACAATACCTTTATTATTTTTATGCTAGTGAGAACCAAAACAATATGGAAATGAATGAGGGAAGACTGGATCCTACCACGTGATTTCCCGGCCAATAAAAATGTAGCGTTAAACGTTTAACGCAACCTTGTTGGAAGTCGCATAAGAAGTATAACTTCAAAAATGCACTTAAACTACTTAGAAAATCGCTAGAAACTTTTTAAATTTTCAAGGTACTAAAATTGGACTTTTTTCATTAGTTGCCAAATATAATGCACCACAAAAGTATAAAATTTTTTGAAAATATTTTTTTTAAAAATTTTTTCCATGCATGTGCAGTTTAAAAGAACTACTTTAAATGCTCTTATCTTGCGTGATTTTTGACAAATTTTAAAATGATAATTTTGTTATTAATCAGAAATTTTGTTTACTTTTGCTAAATATTTTTAAAGTTATAGTAAAAAAAAAAACTATCTTCTTAAAAAAATGTCCACATTTCCTTAAATATTTATGCTAAGATAACAAAATTCCATTCATTTATTGGAAATTACAACCCAAGTAATGGATGGTTTTTAAAATTTCTGGATAAGCACATGAAATTGCATGATCTAAACACCTCTACACCTTTTTGTTTATGAAGTTTAGAATTTTTTTTTGGCGATTGAAATTTAATGTTTATATTTCTTTTTAATCCAAAATTTGAAAACGTAAATAATAAGGTTAAAAAAAATCATGTTAAAATTTTTTTATGAAATAAGTAGTTTTTGAAAATTGATTTTGCAGATTTATTTATTTTTTTTCTAAATTTTAATTTACAATTTTATAACCAAATTTGAGTGTAAATATTAAATTTCAGTTCCAAAATAATAACCAGTGTTAACATGCGTTCCATAAAAAAGGAAAGAAAAACGATTTATTCTGCGCATAGTTTCAGTATTTATTCTGACATTGCGATAGATTAACTTTATCCTTTAAAATTAAAGAAAAATGGAGTACACTGACATGAAGCTCTGTGAGCATTATCAACAATGCAGAGTTAGCGTAGATTCATTCAGTTTAAAAAAGACCATTTATTTACAAGTATATGACATGTAAAGAAAGATACACGCATCCGTTCAACACTTCAAAAGTCCAATGTGCGCACACCTGGATTAAACTAACCGGTTTTGCGTTATATAGAGTGGAAAACCACGAAAGCCTCCATGATTAGCTTGATGGCAAGGAAACTCTAACCCATGATGCGTCTACCACTGTGGATGTTTTACATCAGTACTGTGGTCAGTGTGATCTGGGTGCGGAATTTGTATCAACCATTCATCGCTGGGATTCGAACCAGGTTCACCTCATTGGAAGGTGAACGCTCTATCACCTGAGCCACCACGGCTCTGCCTGAACTGGTTGCTCCATCTCCAAACTTCAACATCGCAATCAACGAGAGGACTTTCAGCTACGACTGATGTAACGTACATCTTACTGCGTATGCGAGTCGTTTGTTTTGTGAGCCACTAGGAACGAACTCACTACCCCCAGCTCTCAAACCAGTGGTGTTAACGACATCTTAATTGCCTGCGCTTCCGGAGTGCTAAACTGATATACCATGTATATCAGGTGTCCAAGGGTATACACATTGGACATTTGAAATATAGAAAAGAAACTTGATGAGTGCGTATCTTTCCGTGCATCACCCGTCTTCGCACATCACATGCCTTTAAATGAATTGCCCTTCGAAACATAATGAATCATTTAGGGGCTAACGCTATAATTATATCGAGGAAAATTTCTTTTTAATTTTAAATAACTGTTTGTTGTTCTATGGGTGATTTACTCAAATTCTCTAAAATGTCATTGAACATTTTTATCCATTGAGATCTTCAAACGTTTTTTAGATTCGGTTTGCAAATTCTCAACTAATGGCACTGTCTGACGCAGATTTGGCTTTCGAAGGTCTAGAAGACACATTGGAAGAAATTCGTGCTTCAGGTGCAAACTACATTACCACGTGGGATTGGTCGCAGTTGCGCAACCATCGGAAACTCCATCTAATTGACATCTATATGATATCCATGTACTCTCTTGATCAGAAACTGCCTTCATGGCCCAATCTACGACATTTCGGCCTCGGTCAAGCAGAAATATCTTTCATCCACCCTGAAGCATTCAGAGAGTTGAAAAGTCTGGTCAACATAAACTTAGATCACAATGAAATCACAGAAATGGAACGAACAATGTTTCCAGACCTGGCTGAAGATCTTTATCACATAGATTTAAGGTCAGTAATTAGTATAAAATAAGTTTTTGTTTAATTTTACAAAAATTCACATATTCTGTTGTTATTTTTGCTCGTAATGGTCAAAAATCTTGAATAATAAGGTACATAATTTGCGCATTATATTGTACAAACGTAACATCTTTATTTATACAATGCTAGTTTGAACAAAATCTGTCAGATTAGAATTAACATAAACATCCTCAGACCTGATGTCCGGCATACTTGACATAAGTTTTAATCCATATTAACTTCACTAATAATCATCAGCTCACAATTTTTCTTTATTGGTTGATGAAGACGCTATTGCTTTCTAACGGGAATATCTTGAAGCTTATATTTCAACTGAAAGAGAATAACTTGAAGCTATAAGGCAGAATTCAAATGAAGGGAATAACTTGAAGCTGTAAAGGATAATCCAAATGAAAGGAATAACTTGAAGCTGTAGGCCATATTCCGGCGCCCGGTGGCTGAGTGGTAGCGCTTCGCGCTCCCGTGCCACAGGTTCTGGGTTCGATCCTCTGGCTGGGCAAGGTTGACTCAGCCTTTTATTCCTTCAGTGGGGCAATAAATGAGTACCAAGCTTGCTTGGGAACTAAACACTGGAGGTTCCGCGTTTGGCTGACCACCTAACCGAAACATCTGCTCCGGCATCCCAGAGCTCAAGATCAAGAAAACTGAGAAGGGCACAGTAGGCCTTGGCCCTATATAGGCTGTCGCGCCGCTGAGTTCAGTTTTTTTAAGTTTTAGTAGGCCGTATTCCAACTGAAAGAGATATCTTGATGCTATAAGACATAATCCATTTAAAGGGAATAACTTGAAACTCTCAGAATCTAAACAGGGACCACAAAATGATATTTAAGTTAAACAAAATATCAATATTTGACGAATCATTATCGATGCGAAATAAGCCATAAAAACGAATGTATTTGCAGGAGTAAACAAAAAGAAATACAATTTTATTATATTGGATAGATTAATTAAACATGGAGGATGAACTATAGTATTTAATAGGTAGAATACTAGTTTTCATATGAGTTAAATCGAATTTTAGTTAGAGAATCCTCAGTAATTTCTAACGCTGGTTTTCATTATTTCATATTTACTTGTGATTAATTATATCATTATTATGAATTCGTTTTCCTACAGAAACCTAAAAATACGTCATAAATGCAATTTTTAAGCAGAAACGTCTTTTTTATTTTCAGTCGGAATTTACTAGAAGTTTTGCCTGTTGACATGTTCAAGAACATGCCTAGTTTGAAGGAAGTGTACTTAAGAGATAATAAATTTACCACCTTGAATGAAGACACGTATTTGTGGCCTTTAGAAAATCTGCAAACCTTCGATGTGTCAGGTAAACTAACTTAGAATTTTTTTTTTCATTTACACAAAACTTGCTTTTGCAGTCTACTGGTTTGTATACTGAGGAACAGGTATAACCAAAACTACCAGAATATGGTAAAATTTACCGTGTTTTCGACTTCATGGGAATACTTAAAAAGCTTGGCAATTTTTACCTAAGTGCTCCGGAACTGATTTTGGTAAAATTAACAATAAAATATGGTTTTATAATATGGGAAAAAATTTAGTAAATGTGAAAAAAATTTGTAATTCTATCACGATACCTTAGAACATGGCGCAAAAATTGCTTATTCGCTTAAGTTTACTTTTCAGTTTTGAATTTTTTACTATATAAGTGTTAATAGGACCTATAATTTTGAAAACTAGGATTTCTGGTAAACCATTAGATAATGAGCAGAAAAATTAGTTAATGAATGGTTTAAATACCATAAATTTTAATTTTATTAATTAGAAATATGATGTTCTTCACCACAAATGTCATTACCATACAGTATGATAATTTTACCAGAATTTTTTTCTCCCTGTGTAGAATTAAAATCTTGCAATCTAAGTTTCGATCGCTTACCAATTAGCTAGAGCACTCAAATTGCAACTGAATGTTTTTATTTGTTGATAATGCAAAGTTTAAACCACTTTCTCACAGCTAGAAAAAGTTATTGTCCTTTTATAGCTAAAAAGAATTTCTCTTCAATCTAAATTTTGACAAAGTTTCGATATAAACAAAACTTATACACAAAATAAAATGAAGAAAATAATAAAATTGAAGAGTTTTTAAGAAATGCGTCTTTCAAGTGGGTTTCTTAAAAAGATAATTTCGCTATCGATTTTTGTCATACCTAAAACAAAAACGCGAGGCGCATCACTTTTGCTATAAACTCCTATCACCACTTAAAATTTCTTCACGTTTTCGGAAAGCGGAATGATCCACGATTTCCTTTTAACTTTTAAGAGTGAGAAAAATAGAATTATTTGTACACAAATTATACAGTTTACTTGCACAATTTGTGTACAAAGTAAGACTTGTATAGGGTTTAATTAAACTATTCAATTGGGATGAAATTATTCTTTCATCTATATTTATCTTCAAGGTAGAAATGAAATAATTCATCTATTTGGTGCATGACTTTTAATGGTGAGCATAGAAGCGTATAATTACATAGAATGCCAGTTAAATCTTATACATGAGTTTGTGCTACAGGAAAAAATAACTCCCACTACGTTCTTTCCTTCTAAAAGGAGTTTTAATTCAATTGATCATATTGTGGATAAAACAGGCCAGAATTCAAATATTTAATAATAACGATAATTAAATATTACAATTACAATTAATGATCTATGCAATGAAAGAAATGTGAATATATTGATTGACAACAATTGTAAAATTTATTTCGGTTTAAAATTTGTAATGTATAAGTCGGAAGGGACGATCGTAATTTTCAAAATCTTATTTTACACGCCTATGTGTGCAACACTTTTCTTGAAGTTGATGCCGGTCTCCAACTCGTAATGTCCTCGGTTTTAACTAAACGACTCTTGTACTGTAGTATAAATAGGGAATTTTCCAGGTAAAGTTTACGACTCGTATATCATCATGTAATGACATTTAGGTAATCATTTCTGCCCTTCTGCATTATTTGAAGGAAGAGTTGCCACTGACTTTTTTAAGATTTTCAATGTAAATAAATAGTGAATATTAACAAATAATCATTAGAAAAGGAATTTAAAAATTTAATTAATGATGGAACATTTCAAAATTGCTACCTGGGAAACTATAGTTGCCAAAATCTGTAAAACGGGCAGTGGACTCAACCTTAAGAAAAAGAAAAGAAAACATAAACGTAAGATATGATGGACAATTGTATACCGAGCAGTGACTAACCTTAAAAACATCAGTGTAGTATATACCGGGAAGGGGCACTTATTCATTATTAAAACATCAGTGTAGACCAGGGCTGTCCAACTGGCGGTCCACCAACTTCTTATTAAGGCTGGTCGGCCTCAGTTTTCTCATTAAAATGTAAGAAAATTGTTTTAGAATCCTTCTGTTCCATTGTTTTATTACTCATAATTCAATTATTAAGTGTTATTGTATAAGAGGTTATAGTTCAACTTTTTCAAACTGCGGCCCGCCAGGTGATCAGTGACCGGAATTCTGGCCCGTGGGCCCTTTGCAGTTGGACAGTCCTGGTGTAGACCATACTGGGCAAGTGTAAACCGTTAGTATTACGTTCCATGTCATCAACATTATTTTAAGAAATTATAGTCCTGTTCTGTATCAGAAAAATCATTATCTAAATTGCGTTCGATTTCGTGCGCAATATTAATAGCAGTTTTCTTTGACAAGAGCCGCTTTATAAAAAATTTAAAAAAATCAGTCGGCATAATAACAAAACAATAAAAACAAGACGAGCAAAAGTAAGTAAAAAGAAACAAGCGATTAAAACATCATTCGAAAAATCCCTCTTGTAGTAAAAGGACTATATTTTTCCTTTTTCCTGAACCTCATTTACTATATTATTACTCTATTTTTCCCAAACTACCGAAGTTAGGGGAAAAAATTTAGAAAGCAGGTCCTAGGCATTATATTCGTCGCTTTGAGCAACATTCTACACTTTTCATCGATAATCATATTTTGAAATTGATTTTAAAAATTACTGTAACTTCATGTTTCTGAAATGTTTTTGGCTACAAATCATCGACTGATGGTTTTCTTACTTAGGCTGACGTAGGTTAAAAAAAGGTAATTAAGTTTAGTCTCTCTCATCAAACCAATTTAATTTTTGATAAATAATAACGAAAATCGAGTGCTAGCAGCTCCGAGCAGAAGTGAAGTCATTATGCCAACCCATGTGATTTAAATCAAAATCAATTGGATACTTGTAAGCGATGTCACGTGTGCTTGTCGAACTTGATTGGCTATTGACAAATGACGCGATTTACCCGCGATGACGTCACTTGCAAGTATCTAACTATAATCAAATACTTTTTTCCGTCTGAAAAGGTGGGGGATTATACATATTAATATATTAATTTAAGAAAGCAAAATGTATAATGTTTTTTATTCTTTATAGGTAACGAATTCCGCTGTGACTGCCGGTTAGAATGGATGGTGAAAAAAAAGAAACCGTTATGGTTTATGGGCAACTGCACTGTACCCATGCCTCTAAAAGACGTTCCACTGAGAAATTTAAATCCAAAAAATTTGTACTGCTGACGTTGATTTTGCAGGAAAATAAAATTGTTGTCAACCTCTTGAATTTTTGCGAAAAAAAAGAATTCATTTTGTGACAGTTTTTCTTCAAAGCTATTGCTTATCTCACTTTGCAACTTTTCTTTTGTGTTGACTCAATATTTTGTCTGTCCTTGTCCCGGAACGATATTTTGAACCTCTTATAACTCCAGAACTGTTAAAACTAGGGTTATAAAATTTGGACATCAACAGCGCGGAGCAATTTTAGGTGCCTGTCTAAAAGATTTTAATTAATTCCTGCGAGAGAAATGTTTGAAAAGGAATTTTTTGCTTTAGCTTTTTTAACATTAATCATTGTTATAAATAAAGCTGGTAACTATTTTGTTTAAGATTTTATAGCTTGTTCTTTAACGTTCAATTGTTATTAACAAATTCAGTCACTAGCGTGAATGGCATGCTGACCGGTGCTACGTCACCGAATTAGCATTTCTAGAGTTATTCGAAACCACTTGCTTATGGTTGTGCTTTTAAAACGTGTTTCTGGGGAAACAATAAGGTGGAATAATTTTTTTTTTCAAAAACTTAATGAAACCTAAGACGTAAGAGTATGAAATAAAATAATTTAAAAATATTTAGAAACAACAACTTTTATATGGGTTTGCAAAAAATTATAGTAATAAATGGAATACTGCTAGTAACTTTTAAGAATCGAGTTTATATAGTCTAGGGCTAATTTACCAAATATTTTGTTCATTTTATATGAAGTTTATCTTAAAATGTTTTGAAAGAGTTTCTTTCGAAGGAAGCTGATGAAAATGTTGGTGGTTTACTTGGATTTATTATTGTTATTCGAAAGCCACAGACCTTACATTCCATTTTAAAATAAAAGGATGTTGCGGATGATTTTCGGTTTTAAAACCAGCATCTATCGATTTATAAAATAAAAAAAATATTTTAGCTATCACTTAACTTTCTGTTGAAATATACTCATTGCCATGAAAATTAGAGTATATAGAAAGAATTGTTAGAATAAAATGAAATTTTTACACGTAAATACAAATTTGATAAAAATGAGTGATTAAAAGATCAAAGCAAAATTATCATTCATAGCAGGAAAAATTACAAATGAATGGAGGTTTCTTTTCTCGTGAAGTTTTACGTGTAAAATGCTTCATTGGTGGTGTTCCTCCTTCCAACTATCCCTAGTGCTTTCAAATAATTTTAAGACAAATTTGTTGAATAAATTCTATTGTGCTGAATTTTAAGACTAACTTAATAAATTCCACTGTGCTGCTTCATCTGATTTTGTGTTCTTGAGTTCTTCTGATAATAATGATATCCAAGTAAACAGGTAGGGTTTTCTGTTATATTATTGAAGTAATGGAAATTTCAGCCAGCTACACAGCTCAAATACTGGTTGCGATATGTTCAGGGATTGAGGTACACAAGCAACAACTTCACAATGTCCAGCAACATATCGTTCCACGGTAGCTGTAAAAACACCGCAAAATCGATTAAATTCGAAAGCTGCCCAACTTATCATGCCAAGTGGTTCTAGAAATGATTGTTCGGTGTCAAAACAGTGAACTAAACAGACAAGAAAAAGAAAGTAATGTGGAAGAGGCATTCCTCCTACATCCGTGCTGAAAGCGATCGATCATCGCTTCTTAAAAAAAGTGTAGTAGGGAATCATGCTTATTTTTATAGCACTGCAAACTACAATTTATATCACTCAAATTGCCCTGCTAGAAATTTTTCGAAAAAATTGTTAGAAAAACAATTTATTTAATTGTTATTTTACCATATTCAAACAAAACAGTCAAATTACCATAAAAGAGATAATATTCAAACTGACAACCATAATTAAACCGTTTATTAACTGCTTTCACCAAATACGTTTAAACAGTCTGAATTTTATCGCATCAACTAGGCCCACCTAACGAAGCCATTTAATTCCTGGCAGATAAACACACATTATAGCTGAGAGGGTGGGCTAATCTGACAATCTCATGACCGAGTTCCAGCGTTGACACAACAATATTTCCTTCATTCCCTTTAACATATGAAGAGTTTCCAGAGTTCTGCACTCCCCAATTTACGTCCCTGGACTATTAGAATACGATACTTTCATTTACGAATAGATGGCAGCATCATAAAGATTCTCAACTATTTCCAATGACCAGTTAAATACTTCTTTTACGGTTTTGAAACCATACTTTGTAAATAGTTAACCAGGCTTGTTCTGCCCTCCCCAATTTATGACCATGGACTATTAGAGTACGATACTTTCATTCACGAATAGATGGCAGCACCATAAAGTTTCTTAACTATTTCCAATGACCAGTTAAATACCTCTTTTACGCTTTTGAAACCATGCTATTTGTAAATAGTTAACCAGGCTTGTTGTATACGGTTTGAAAATCGTAAATTTTTTTTTAACGTAAACTTTACTGTTAATCGAATGGACAGACTTCTACCAGTGTTTTTACTATAATTTTTTAGAATGAAAATTCCAACAGAGTGCTTTTTAACGTGCTGTGCAAACGCAACATCAGCAGGGAATGGGTTAATGTAAGAAAGGAGAGAGGAAAATAATTATCGCCATATGGGCACGTCCACTTGCCTTTTTCAAACCTTTGTCAGGTAGTCTTCATAACAAAGCTCTTAAAAGCGCAGTGTCAAAATATAGATCTAATTTCGACACTGTACTTTTTGAACAATAATAATTTATTTTTTTAAAAAATGAGTGAATTTTCAGAAAAATTAAACATATTTAAAAATAATAATTTCAAAACAATCTCGCGTTGGGAGATATATGAGAAATTGATTAAAATATGACAGAACCGAGAACATACCAAAATGTCTTTTGTACACTGCAAAAAAATCCAGTGAAAAATTACAGTAAGAAGTACAAGCACACAGGTTGCCGTTATTTTCTACAGTAAAATCTATCTTTACCGGAGCATGTTAAGGAACAAAAAATCTGATATGCTGTAATTTTTATAGTAATAACTACCATAAAATCGCCAAATCACTCTAATAAAATAAACATTACTGTAAAAAGTGCGGTATAATATTTTGCTGTAAAAATGGATATTGCGATAAATCGGATTTTACGGATGATGTTATATTTGCGAATTATGGATTTACGGATTTAGTAAATCTTTATTACTTTTTATTATTTTATTTCATAATAGTCGAAATAATTTTGAATTGCAAAGTTTAACATTTTTACATAATTTTAAAGAATGTAATTTTACATAGCAAAACACAAAATTCGAACAATATCGGTCAAATAGTTCCTGAGAAATCGAATTTTAAAGATACGACTTTTTTTAAATCAATTTTCAGTAACGTTTAAAAATGTAACATTATCATTTATATTCAAAAATACAGAGTGATAATTATTGAACTATAAGAAATAAAACCAACATAACTTCTGAACGGTTTGCGTGATGAAGTTCTAACTTCGTGGTTGGCCACGGGACATGATGAGAATTAGTATGGGCACGCAGCTTGTTGTTGTTGGAATAATTGGTGTGATACTCGTTGATGGTACGGTGACTACTGAATGATTGTGAAGGTTCTTGAAAATGATATCATTCCCATTATCCGAAGTGCCTTTGATTTCGACAAAATGTAATTTCATGCAAGACGGAGCTCGACATCATAGGACAAAGAGATTGTTTGATGTCTGGGAGAAGCACTTTGGGAACCGCATTCTGTCTCTGGGAGTACCCAGAGGCCACTGGAATGGGGCTCGCTTGGCCACCGTATTCTCCGGATCTGAACACATTTGATTTATTTTTGTGGGGTTATATTAAAGACAACGTATAGAAATAACCCCAAAATCATTACTGAGCTGAAAACTGCCATTCAGGTAGTCATCGGTAGCATCGATGCTCCGAAACTACAACGGGTGAATTTCGCTATTTGTCTGCGCTACATCATAGACAATAAATGCAGGCATATCGAACATGCCATAACTAGGACTGGGCGATATAAGAAATTTTATATCGTGATGCATCGTCAGTTTTGCATCGCGATATGGCGATGTATCGCGATATAGTATTTTTGAAATTCATTTACTTGTAAGGCGCAGAAAGTCGGATTTCTGTCAAAACTTCATACTCAGATTGATTTAAATCAGTTTATGAATTTGATGTATATGTTTTGCTTAAGAAAGATATTAATGTTATATTTTCTAAAAATGATCGCGCAAATAATGAAAGATTTCTTAGTTTAAAAATAAATGATAAAAAAATTAATAAAATCGAAATGTATCAATATATTTACCTAACAATATAGAAACAAAATTTAAAAAATAAATTCGCTAAAAATTATTTGTATGCTTAAAACAAAGTGCTAAATAAATTAAACAAAAAAAAAACACTTTTAAAACAACACTATTTTTTATCATTATTATTTCACATAAATAATAAAGTTAAATTGAATAATTACGGAATTCTGAACGAAAAAACAAAGTAAGGTTCAATTTCTTAAAAATAAAAACAAAAGAATTATGATATTCGCTAATATATTCAACTGACAATATTGAAAGAAAACTAAAAAACACGATTATACACTTTAATAAAACGAAGTGCTAAATGATTTTAAAAAAAGAAGTCGCAATCGCAAACATTACTAATTTTTTTGAATAAACAAAGTTGATTGAGTTATGTCCAAATCCAAAAGAAGAAATGTAAGTTTTGTTATAATTTTATTTATAAACATGAAAACAACTAAAGATTTATAAATTTAAAATCAGTAATAAAAACCCAGTAAATTATTATTTTATCCAAAAAGTTTTTAATAAATTAAAATAAAGTAAAAAATAGCCTAACAAATTTAATCACTTTTTAATTTAATTCTTTATGGGCACCTTAATTAGATTTCTGTTTGTAATAAATTCAATAATGTAAAATAATACTTAAACATATAATATCAAAATAAATTTTCACATTTAAAAATAAAAAAGAAAGTTTTGTTTCGAAAAAAAATTTACCTAATTAATTAAGAAACACTTCTTTATATATTCTTTTCAATAATAGATTACGTTCAGAACAAGGTAACGACGACGATCACAAAGTCAGTCCCACTGAAAATAATCTACAAGAAACGATATCGCGACAATGAAGAAAAAAAAAACTAAGAGGTGCGGAAACGAACATGCGAGATCACGATATATGTTCTCAAAACTGATTCTGATTCAACCGCTCATCAATCAAGGCCGTTTCAATATAACGATACGTACATCGTCTTCCCCAGCGCGAGTTGGCATCGGAACGTAAGAGATCCTTGCGTGGGTTGTATCGCTATATCGTATATCGCTATATCGTTCGTCTTCTTTACTCGACGGCTTAAATCAGATTTCTGATGCATCGCCTGGAACGAAAGTCGCAGTATCGGCCTGCAGATACAGGCGTTAAATCGATATGTCGCGATATATCGATTTATAGCCCAGTTTTAGTCATAACCTAAATCCGAATATCTGTAGTGAATGCCCAAGAGTTCGTGGATTCGATCCCCGCTTTCCGAAGACTCCCCGTGTAGTAAATGTTGACTGATGCACGTTAAATCTGTCGAGTCGCAAAGTCCTCCATGTTCCTATAACAAATCAATACACTGGGCGTACTGATCTAGAATTTCACTCTTCTGCAATATCTGAATTCTCATAGCCTGCAAATATACTGTTTAAAATACTCTTACGGAATTTAAACAGTATCAGAGAAAGCATGTATGAGTTTTCAATTTTTTCCATTTAAAATCTCAGTTCTATTCACTCTTTTCCCTCCTCTTTATGAGGATTATACTGAAACCCCATTCAAGAAGGCAGTATCTCCAATTAGGAGGTAGGGATGCTGCCTTCTGCATTAATGACAGTAGTATAGATAATCGAATACGCTACAATATGTACCGTAACTTTTTTTTTAAATATACAGCGGGAAAAGAAAGAGCCGGACCATTTTGAATAATTTTTGATTTAACTATCGGATCTTCTCGTTCTAAGACTAATTCGATGGAGTGACCTTAAATATACTAGTTAGAGCCAGGGTGACTCAGCGGGTAGAGCTTTCGCCCTCCAATGAAGTTATCCGGGTTCGAATCCCAGCTACGGCTGGTTGATACGAATTACGAACCCGACCAAAGTGCTGACAAAAAATATCCCCAGGATCCGTCAGGTTAACCGTTTTAGGTTTTCGTAGTTTTTTCCTCTCCAAGTAGCGTAAATGTGGGTTAGTTCCATCAAAAGTACAAAGGCAAAATTCTCCCAATACTTCATCCAGGAATTTCCTTGTCTCCTGGGTTGGGTTCAAAATTACAAGGCTACGGAGTTAAACATTTGTAGTCGTAAATTCATAAAATTGTGTTGGCTGTTCAATTAGCAATGGCCGCTATGTAACAAATGGTCTCATTTTACTTTATCCCCTACCCTCTCCAGTCACATTATATTACATGAATTAGTAGTTAAGTCGGGTCGGCTGTAAAACGACGGTTATAAACAAAATAAAATATCCCAGTTAACTAGTGCAGATGATAATTTAAGTTGCGAAATACTAATGGTTTGAAATTTTATTTCTCAGAAACTATTCTATTGATTTCGTTCAAATTTTGCATTTTGCCCTGCAAAATTACACCCTTTAAAACGATGTAAAAAGTTCTATAACCTACAATTAAATTTTTTTCTGATTTTTATTAAATAGAATAACAAAAATAATAAATATTTACTAAAAGGTATTTTTTACATGCATTTGTCTTTGGAAAAACGAATTTTATAATTGTGTGGTGTAAAAAAATTTGCAATCGGCTTAAAAAGTTCTCGAGATTTAACAAAACAGGCAAGAAGAAAAATTGCCATTAAGGCGATCAAACTTTCGACCTATCTCATATCTAAACTATTCAGACCGTATTTCTTGAATTAAACCCCAATAGTTTGAGGGTCATCCATCCAAATCGGTCGGAAAAAAGGAATGTTTATACTGAGAAAGTACGTTGTTGTATCAGATTTAAAATTCGATTGCACTCATTAATTAGTATATTTGAGGTTACCTCTTAAAACCATTAAGATTCAATCCTACCAAAACGTGAAAATCCGATCATTAGATCAAAAGTTATTTAAAATGGCTCATTTTTTAAATTTTTTATTTATTTTAAGCATTGTATTTATATTTTTAATACGTGAAAAGAGGAAAAAAAAAAAGAATTCTATCTTCAAACTCGTTGTGTTTTTGTAACTTTTTTTAAAAATTAAAAAAAAAGTGGACTTCTGCAATACATAATACATATTTTACGAATTTGCTTGTGGGAGTGAGCCAAGTGACCCAAATGTATTTTTTTACGTATAGTCAAACGTCACATTGTACTTGTGATCATGCGTCATGCGAAAAAATAAATGAAAATATCTAATCTTAACGCAAAATTTGAAAATGTACTTTAAATGCTTTGTTATAACATGTAAAAAAAGGAAATGTTTGTTTTCTTATTATTAATTAATTCACTTTTTTTTGAACAAAAAATTCACAGAATTTTATAGTTCTATCAGTATCATATCCCCTTTACTTAAAAAAAAAATAAAAAAAAAATAAATAAAAAAACAGTTTGTAAGAGTTATCTGCAGAGCGTGGGAATGCTGCAAGTGCAAGATAAAACGATTTTGTCTCATTACCTAAAATAAAAATTGTCTCCTTCTAAGGTATGTTTATAAGTTTTTATTTTTCGTATCCAAATTAACAATAAAAACGTAATCGGATTTAAGTTTTTACGTGTTTTAAATGTAAAATTACTTTTTTTTTTATGTTTTTGAACTAAAAAAGGCATGATTTCTCTTTTGATAAAATTTTAATTCGGTTGTTTGCTGTTAGGATTCGAATCAATTTGTCATCAGCTATGCATTAAAACTATTGCAATATGTAGATTTGTAAAAACGTGCCTAAGTCCTTATACAAGTGATCGGAAGTAGTGCACTACGTTTACTGAAACAGCTGTAATCACTTCTTTTTAAAAAAAGTAGTGTAGTGTATTGTACGATACAAAGAAACGATAGTTTATAGAGATTTCTATCAGAATGTTAATTTAGTTAAGAAACAAGGTTTTAACGCAACGAATTTTTCAAATTTGGTGGGTACATATCTTTGTAGATATTTTAACTAGCCATTAAGAATAATTGACAATTTATCACTTTGGTCACATTCTTACACGCGGATGTACAGTGCACAAAATAAATAACGGATTACTCTGAATAACTTTTGATCTATTAATCGGATCTTCACATTTTGAGACTAAAGGTTTTAGGTGATGGCTTGAAATATGCTAATTAATTAGTGCAGAATATATTTTAAAGTTACAAACTCATACACAAAGACGTAGTTCCTCTGAATAAGCATATCTTTTTTTCGACAGGGCCGAATTTCTGACCCACAAAATATAGGGAGTAATTTCTCGAAATATGGTCCCCATGTCTCGAGAACTTTTTTAGCGAATTGAAAAATTTTTGCACACATTTATAAAATTCATTTAATCGAAGATAATTCTATGAAAATTATAACCTTCAGTAAATATTTATTATTTTTGATTATTTTATTTAACAATAGTCGAAAAAATTGAATTGCAAGACATAAAATTTTTTACATCATTTTAAAGAATGTAATTCAACGATGCAAAATCGCTCAAAGTACAAAATTTGAGCGAAATTCGTAGAATAGTTGCTAAGAAATCTAGTTTAGCATAAAACATAATTTTATGTAAAAGAATTTTGAATTGCAAGACAACAATTACTTATATTTTTCAAAAGGATGTAATTATGCATGGTAAAATACAAAATGTGAGCAGAATCGGTCGAATAGTTTCTGAGAAATCGAATTATAAAAAAAGTCGTATTTTTAAAATGTAATTTCTCAATAACTATTTGTCTAATTTCAATCAAATTTTGTACTATGTCCTTTAAAATTACGAGTACATTCTTTGAAATAATGTAAGCAATCGTATACTTAACAATTCAAATTTTTTTCCGACTATAAGTAAAATAATACAAAATATAATGAATAAAATATAATTAATATTAACTAAGAGTTATATTTTGCGTGGAATTATCTATAGATAAACGAATTTTACAATTATGTGCGAAAATTTATCGTTTCGCGTAAAATGTTTACGAGATAGTGCGAAATACGTAAAAATTAAAATTAACTTAAAAGGATCCGAACTTTAAGACCGCACTTCTGACTAAACTATTGGAACCATATTTTCCAGATTGCGGCAATACCCCATATTTTGAGTATCATAAATTCGAATCCAACGAAAATAAGGCACATCTTTATTCAGAGAAATTACATTTTTGTGTCTAATTTTGAAACTTAAAATATCGACTATGCTAATTAATTAGCGTATTTGAGGTCAGCCCTTCGAACCATTAAGATTGAGTTTTAGTACGTGGAAATCCGATTATTAGATCAAAATTCATATTCAGGGTGTTTAGTTAATTTTTTTTGCGCACTGTACCAATTTTCTTTTTCTAAGATTGTGTCAATTTGAACAGTATCAGTCAAATAGTTCTTGAGAAAGGAAAACTTAATACGTTTCTTTTAAACCTACATTCATGAGAAACTTTCATTAACTTTTGGAGAGACAGTCTTCTTCTTCTTCTTCTTCAGCACGACAGCCCCTTACAGGCCTTGGCTGCCTCAACCACACGTAGCCTCCAACGCCTTCTGTCCATGGCGACTTTTTTCCAGTTGTTGGAGAGACGGTATAAATGAATAATTTCAGTATATCTCATAATATATATATTTTTTTATATAGGCTTCACCAGTGCTCGAAATGGTTATAAAAATATTATTTTTGCTGTGGCTGGTATGTGTGACAGCAGAACCGAGTTGTCCTCCGAATGAAAACATAGCTCCATCATGCATATGCAGGGTGTTTGACACTTTCTCCGTAATGACATGCAACAACATAATGAGTACGGATCAGTTAATTCGACCCATCAGAGCTACGCAGGGTTATGAGATATTCTCAATCGTTATAGAAGATTCTTCTCTTTTATACATTCCAAGTGATATATTCAAGAATACAAAGGTAGGAAAGGTAAGGAAACGCCTCAATCCTTAAGTAAAGTGTAGGGTTGCATACCCTTTCGTTGCCTCGGTGGACCTTCACTTTTGAGCTTCTAAAAACACGCTATTAAGAAAACTTGTAGTTTTACCCTCACTGAAACATTCGTGGAATTCGTTAAAATTTTCTGGGAATTCCGCTGTAGATGCAGAGATAGTAAGTTATTTGGGTAGAATTACACATAAATAGAAGTGATTTTTGAAAAATGACGCTAAATCCACTTACTTTTAAATATTGTATATTTTAGTTATTCCGAAAATAATTTATTTTTCTTTTGAATTAGTAGTTCTGTGATGTAGAATTGCAAACTTGAAAGTAATGTAAAAAATTGTGTACCTTACAATTAAATTATTATTAAATAAGATAATAAACAATAATAAATATTAACTTAAATTTAAATTTTTCATAGAATTATCTTTCGATAAACGAACTTTATAATTGTGTGCGAAAAGTTTGCAATCACTTTAAAAGCAAAATATGCAAAAAGTAGAATTAACATTAAGGGGTCCAAACTTTGGACCTCTCTCTTGATTTAACTTATGGAACATTTTCCCCCAGATTGTAGCTGTCCCCTATATTTTGGGGATCAGAAATCCAAATACGCTGAAGAAAAGATATGTTTGAAAATAAGGTATGTATGTGTTATTCATTCAAGAACGTTACGATTTCGTAACTGAAAATATCATCTAGCATAAGTGTCGTTAATTCGCATATTTGAGGTCACCCTCTTGAACAATTATGAGCCCTAAAACGTGAAGATTCGATCATTAAATCAAAAGTTATTCGAAATGATCTGGTGTTCCTTTTTTTGTGTGCATTGAACATTAAGTGGGCATCTTAAATATTTAAATATTGAGATAAATAAGTAATTTAAAACTATGAAGCTAAATGAATTTTTCTTGTACAATAAAATTTTTGATTTTCAATCAAATATTTGTTTAAAACAAAGTTACTCATGAAGCAAAATAAATAAATAAACAAAAAAAGATAAGTATTATCTTTATATTTGCAACTGGAAATTGTTGAAGGTTAAAATATTCTTTCAGATTTATTTTAAAAACTCTCAAGTGATGGCGCTGACAGACTCAGACTTGGCTTTCGAAGGTTTGGAGAACTCTTTGGAAGAAATCATAGCGACGAGCACTCAGTATGTTACAACTTGGGATTGGTCTCAACTGCGCAATCTCAGGAAATTATGGGCTATAGAAGTCGACAATATTGGCACGCATACCTTGGACAAGGAATTCCCTCATCTCCAGTACATGTCACTCTTAAAAATTAGTAGTGCAAAAATATCCTTCCTTCATCCAGATGCTTTTAGTGGATTGCCAAATCTAACTGTGCTCATTTTAAAGCAAAATGAATTAAGCGAAATGAAAAGAAGCATGTTGCCTAATCCAGCTAATAAACTACATCACTTGGATCTGAGGTAAAGAAATTTTCAACGAACTTTTACCAATTGTTCCACAGTTGAAACTCTTTATATATACCCGGTGTTCCTTAATAGCTGACCCTAAATTTATACATTAATTGTTCCCCAAAGAATTATGCAAAAACTTATTCACTTAAACGGTGGAAAATTAATATTCAGAATCAAATCGAGGGAATCACTGAAAAAGGAGGGTGGAATACAAAACCAGTTTGACTGCCAGAAAAAAAACTGAACTTGTTGTTGCTATAGAATTTTAATTTCCTCTGGCACTTAAACAGATTTAGACGTTTTCCGATTCGCATACCTCATTCGTGATTCCTTAGTCTTTTTATATTATTTCATGACCCTTGTTTTTTATGCTTTTTGACTAGAATTCTTAAAATATTTATTAAGATGGTCTTAACGGTACATCCGGTTTATTTCTTTTTCTTAAATATCATTTAATCCTTTATAATAAGGATCGCAAACTAACGTTCACTGAGGAAAGGAACGAAAAAAAAATCAAAACCTAACGAATGATTATTGATGCCAGTCAGTGACAAATGATGTTTAAAATAGCCAAATTCAAGCTGATTATCGAATAAAATTAAAAAGTGACCACCCTTTAATTTTTCATACTCTGAAGGTGAAACACCATTGTAAATTTTCAGAAAATTGATTTTGATTTTTCTCGTAGTTTAATGAGAATGATATAAGACATTTAATAGTATCGCATATATTGATTGAATAAGTATAAAAAAATCATTGTTTTTATGTTTTTAAGCATTTTTTTGATTTCTTCAAAAAATTTTATCACAAGCATTTAATGTAATCTATAAAATCTTGCATATAACGGACTTTAAGAGCAGTTTTGATCAGCATGCTTCTAGAATGTAAAAAATACATTTTTATTAAAATAAGGCCTCATTAATTACTTGATTTTAAGGAAAAAAATTTGATAAAAATAAAATTCGAACAAACTTCGTTAAGCCTCAATTTTAACTTTTGAAATATTTTCCAGGCTTCTCCAAGCTATTTTCTTATTTAACTGTAGGAATTAGCAAAAAACTGCAAGAAAACAAATTTAAATTCAATATAAATAACTTGACAATTTAATATTAATAAATCATAGCAATAGACATTTATAAAAAATTCAATCATCATAAGATATTTATATAAATGATAGAAACTGCATATCGCTTTCTTCCATACACATTAAAATAGTGAGAAAATTCAGTAGGCCAGTTCCTGTGTCAAATAAATTAAAGGCTCCATAAAAGGGAACCCTGGAAGCTGCTTCAAAATTTTTGGTTTTAACCCACTAGAACCTGAATTTTGCCATTCTTCTTGTTGTGAAGTTAAGTTACCATCTTGAATAAACTGAGCGAAGGAGGAAGAGGAGTCAAAGACCCTTGCGTAAACAATTACTATCTAGACAAGTTGTTGGAGTTGATAGGAATAATAGTTTAAAAGTTATAAGGGAATTAGTAAATATACCGTATAGAAAAGTAAATATTTTATACCTTTCTATGTGTCTGAAATCTTATCTTGATAAGTAAGATATTAATTATCATGTTTTTTTTTACGTAAAATCTATTGAAACCTAAACCAAGGCTATACAGCTAATAGTTTAGAAGTCATAAAAGGTATAAAAGTTTCGTGTATAAGAAGTAGATTTTTTTCTTTAAGTTCAAAATTAGTACAAAAAATTATTATTGCTTTAATAAAATTTAATTTTTTTATCACTATGAAATCATGGATTAAAAACATAGTTAAGAAATAAAGCTATTAAACTGAAGTGGAATGTAAATATCTTATGCAAAACAAATCCAAAAATATTACAAAAATCATTTAAAATTCTGTGAACATTCAAATAATGTAAGTCGAGGAACTAATATCAAGTCAATAGGACTAATAGCTTAGAAGTCAAAAAATTACAAAATTAATACAAGAAATTAATATTGTTCCGATTAAATTAAATTTTTAATCACTGTGTAGTAAAAGCATAGATAAGAATAAAACCGATCTTGAAGATGTAAAAAATAGGATGCAAAACAATTCCGAAACAATCAAGAAAATCACCTAAAATTCCGTAAACAACCGAATAATGTAATTTTTTTCTTTGTAAAATTTTAATCCCGTTTTATTGTACTTACAGTAGCAACTTATTGGAGACTTTACCTGAAAATATGTTTAAGAGCATGCCAAATTTACGGGAACTCTATTTGGGTCATAATAAACTTTTGACACTCAATGAAGAGACGTTTTCGCCGGTCATTAAAAAACTGCAATTATTGGTGTTGACAGGTAAGAAAAATAACTATTTCAGTTTAATAAATTCATTTTATTTCAATGTATAAATTAATAAATATATTTTTCCAGGTAATGCTTTTCAATGTGATTGCCGCATGAGATGGATTGTGGGTTATTTTACTCATTTGCATTTAGAAGGCGAATGCGAGCAACCTCCTCCTATGAGAGGAAAGAGACTTAGATACCTAAAAGATATCGATTTCTATTGTTAAACAAAAATTTTATTGTACTGTTAGCTCTGTATTTTAACACGAAATACTTAAATAGAATAAAAATATGAACTGATCAACAAATTGAAAATTATCTGTAGCAAATCTATGTGAATAAAGATAAATTTTTACATGCATGTGTGTAGGAATGTATGCATACCACATATAAATCCACAATTCTTAACCAATCCACATCAAATTTGGTGTGCAGTGCACAAAGTAAATTAATAAATAAATAAACGATGCACTCTGTACAATTTTTATTCTAATGATGGGATTTTCTCGAACTAGAACTCAATTTTATTGTTTACATATATATATATATATATATATATATATATATATATATATATATATATATACTTCCATATATATATATATATATATAAATATATAATATATATATATATATATATATATATATATATATATATATATATATATATATATATATATATATATATATATATATATATATATATATATATATATATATATATATATATATGTATATATATATATATATATATATATATATATATATATATATATATATATATATATATATATATATATATATATATATATATATATATATATATATATATATATATATATATTACACATACATATATACACATATACATTCTTATATATAAATATATAAATGAATGCCTGTCTTTGGTTGTGTGTGTGTGTGTCCTTTAAATTCCTAAGGCATCCAGCCGAAATCGAGAAAATTCGGCTTACAATAGTTTGAAGCACGAGTAAGGTCACTGTCGTCAATAGAACATTTACAATGAACCGTTCGAGTGGGATGAGTGAGAAACGAAAAGGAATTTTCTGTTCGGTTAAGCAGTAGTCATTGTTTTAAATTTAACTTTAAGCGATTCAATTTATCACATATTTTAAACATAACATCAGTGACAATTATAGCTTATAAGCTTTGTCAAAGTGACAGACATACAGAACACAGAGAAGGATATCATGAAGAATACACCCAGGGTTGCGGTGAGTTTCGAACACGCTACCTCCATTCGTGGAATTTAAACTCTCATTCTCTTACATATATGAACTCCTGTTTGTGAAAATTGCAACACCATGAAGGAATCGTCATAATTGAATGAAATTTAATACACAGTGGTAGTGGTACAAATAAATGATTAAAGTTTCAAAGCAAACAAACAATAACAAGAGATCGAAATCAGTATTTTGTGTAGCTTCCGCGCTCCGCAATAAGTGCTGCTACACGACGTGGCATGGAGTCAGGCAAACTTTGAATGCCTGTCTGAAGAATTCCATACTGTTTGTATGCTTACCCAAAGTTCGTCTGTAGAAGAAACAGGACGAGGATTACGAGCGAGACGCCGACCAACGAAATCCCACACATGTTCATTCGGCGACATATCCGGTGAATACGCCGGTCAAGGAAGAAGTTGTACCTGTCGTGATGCAAGGAAGGATTGAACAGTCCTAGAAATATGAGGACGGGCATTGTCCAGTTGAAATACAGCACCTGGCAAGGCTTGAGGGAAGGGAACAGCTTGGGGCTGTAGAACTTCACTGATGTACCGGTTACTCTTCAGATTACCCACAATTCGTAGCAATTGAGATCGTCCATGATATGCTATGGCACCCCAGACCATAACTCCGGGTGTTCTTCTACTGTGGCGTTCGATAACGCACTCCGGAAGATGGCATTCACCGGCATAGCGTCTGACACGAATGCGACCATCATGGTACCACAAGTTGAAGCGAGATTCGTCAGAAAACACGACACGCTTCCAATCATCACGCCAGTCCCTATGCTGGTTGGCCCATTGCAGCCGCAGACGGCGAAGGTTTAGCGTAAGGGGGATCCTGCATAAAGGAGTCCTTGCGCGCAGTCCACGCTGCAGCAGACGTCTACGAATTGATAAAGCACACAATGAAACACCTATAGCTATTGACCACCGTTCTGCCAGTTATCTAGAGAGAGCCGTACGGTCCGTTAGCGCAACGCCGAACAGGTGTCTATCATCGCGAGCTGACGTGACTATTCGGGATCCACTCCCGGATTTCCGAGTTGTCCGACACTCGTCCATTCACTGCTTTCAAACACGCATCACTGTGCTGCTGTTATGCTGCATACGAGCGGCTACAGCACTATAAGATAATCCAGCTTCACGAAGGCCGATGATTTCCCTCCGTTTAAACTCCGTAAGTTATTGAAATCTCGCTCTCTTTCGTCGAATATGCATAAGTAATGACTAAGCTAACGTTTACCACTAGCAGATAACCACCGATAACCATACACGCGTCGCTACAGCCGTCTATTTATTCGGATCCATCAGCCGTTCCGAGGACGCTGCTCAGCATACGCATGCGCTACGGGTTTGAAATTCTAATCATTTACATATCATGCTCTATTTTGCATTTCCTGAAAATTTCAGCTCACTAGCGTAAGTCCTTTGTAGTGTTGCAATTTTTACACACATGAGTTTATATTCAAAAATATAAAAACTGTTAACTCAATTTTTTTATTTTTTAAATTTATTTCCGCGTAACAAAAAAGTTTGTACTGAGCAAAGCATTTTAATAATACAAGTAAGGGTTTGTACTTGAGGATATGCATTATTTGGTATATTTTTAAAAACTGAAGCGATAGTCACATTAGACATTATTAACTTAAATTAAGCACAGTCCCTTATTACTTTTCGTAAAAAAAGTAGTAGGGAATTATGCTTACTTTCATAAAACTGTCTACTACAGTTTATATCACGCAAATTGCCCTGTTAGAAATTTTTAGAAAAAATGATTAAGCAATTTATTCAATTGTTATTTTACCATATTCAAACAAAATAACCAATTGTCCGTAAATAAGATGGTATACAAACTGACTACTATAAGAAAAATCGCTTATTAACTGCTTTTACCAAATACGTTTAAACAGAATTTCAGAATTTAGAATTTTACCGCATCAACTAGGCCCACCTGATGAAGCCATTTAGTTCCTAGCAGATGAACACACATTATAGCTAAAAGGGTGGGCTAATCTGTCAATCTCATGACCGACAAGACGGGGGTTCGAGTTCCAGCGTTGATACAACAATATTTCCTCTATTCTTTTTAACATACGAAGAGTTCCCAGTGTTCTGCACTCCTCAATTTATGACCCTGGACTATTAGAATACGATACTTTCATTCACGCATAGATGGCAGCACCATAAAGCTTCTTAACTATATCCAATGACCAGTCAAAATTTTTTTAACGGTTTTGAAACCATGCTAGCTATAAATAGTTAACCATGCTAGATGTAAACGATTTCAACATCGTAGAGGTAAAATATGTTCCTTACCGTAAACTCTACAGTCAATCGAATGGACTGACAGCTGCAGTTTATTTTATCATAATTTTAGAATAAAATTTCAGATAGAGTGCTTTTTACATCATTTCAATGCGTTGTGCAAACGCATTGAAAGCCGAGAAAAATATTTACTACCATATGGGCGCGTAAACTTGCCTTTTCAAACCTTTGTCATGTTGTCTTCATGACAAGTTTAAAAACCGCATTGTCGAAATATAAATCTTGTTTAGACAATGCTCTTTTTAAACAATTTAAAGAAAATTTTCAAGAAAGATGAGTAAATTTTCAAAATTTGCTGTTTACGGATTTAGTAAATATTTATTGTTTTTTATTTTCTTATATCATAATAGTCGAAATAATTTTGAATTATATCGTATAAAATTTTTTACATCATTTTAGAGAATGTAATTTTACATAGCAAAACACAAAATTTGAACGAAATCGGTCAAACAGTTCCTGAGAAACCAAATTTTGAAACTACAACTTCTTTTTAAATCGATTTTTAGTTACTAATTTATTTTTAGGAACGATTCAAGAAATGTCTATTAAAAGCAAAGAGTCAAAAAATGCAAAAAAAGACAGATATTTTTAAAATCCTGGTCTTAATCATTTATCATAATTTCTATTCTGCATTTTGCTCGATCATCAAATTTCGATTCAAAGTCTTTTGATCAATTTCGTTTTGCTTAAAAATGTAACATTAGTATTTACATTCAAAGATACACGGTGACAATTATTATACTATATGATATAAAACCGTCATTACTTTTGTTTTCTACTGTTTAAACAAATTTCTCTCTATACTTGCTCCAGGAGTTTCCTCGTCTCCTTGGCTGTGCTCAAAATGACTAGGCTAAGGTGTTGTAACTACGAAACTATTTCTCAGGAACTATTCGATTGATTTCGCTCGAATTTTGCATTTTGCCATGCAAAATTGCACTCTTTAAAATGATGTTAAAAGTTTTATAACTTACAAACAATGCAATTTTTTTTCTGATTATTATAAAATAAAATAATTGAAAAATAAATATTTACTAAAGTTATTTTTTGCATGGATTTATCTTTGGATAAACAAATTTTATAATTGTGAGAAAAAATTTCAGATCGGCTTAAAAAGTTCTCGAGATATAACAAAACACGCAAAAAGAAAAACTATCCAAACTATCTACCTCTCTCGTATCCAAAATATTGGGACCATATTTCCTGGGTTACGATCCCCCCCCCCTCAATAGTTTGAAGGTCATAAATCCAAATCGGTCGGGAAAAAAAGGCATGTTTACACTGAAGAAGTATGTTTTTGTATCTGATTTAAATTTCGTTTGCCCTAATGAATTAGCATATTAGAGGTCACTTATTCAAATCATTAAGATTCAATCCTACTAAAAAGTAAAAATCCGATCATTAGATCAAAAAATATTCAGTTAGGCCATTTTTGTTTTTTAAAAAAAATTATTTTTAATTTACCCATTATATTAATATTTTTAATACGCCAAAAAAAGAATTCCATCTTCAAACTCGCTATGTTTTTGTAACTTTTTAAAAAAAAATAAATACATAGACTTTTGCATTACGTAATACATATTTTATGAATTTGTGGGAGTAAACCAAGTGACCCTCATGTACTTTTTTTTTTGCGTGTAGTCAAACTTGACATTGTACGTGTGGTCTTACATCATGCTAAAAGCGAAATGAAAATAAATAATTTTAATACAAAATTTGAAAATGTACTTTAAATGTACTTTGTTATACTTATAACATTAAAAAAAAATCGGAAATATTTGCTTTCTTATTACCTTTTTTTTTGAAAAAAAAAAAAAAAAACACAAAATTTAATAGTTTTAACTGTTTGTTATCCCCTTTACTTAAAAAGGAAAAAAAATGTTTGTAAAAGTTATCTGCAGAGCATGAGAATGTTGCAGGTGCACGATAAAACGATTTTGTCTCATTATTGAAAATAAAAATTGTCTTCGAAAAATTCTAAGGTATGTTTAGAAGTTTTTAATTTTTGTGTCCAAATTAACAATAAAAACGTAATAGGATTTAAATCTTTACGTTTTTGTAAATGTAAGATTACTTTTTTTTATGTTCTTGAACTAAAAAATGCATGATTTCTCTTTTGAAAAATTTTAATTCGTTTGTTTGCTGTTAAGATTCGAATCAATTTGTCATTAGCTATGTATTAAGACTATTGCATTATGTAGACTTTTAAAAATGTCCCTAAATCCCTCTACCGGTGGTCGGAAGTAGTGCACTGCATTTAGTGAAAGAGCTGTAGTCACCACTTTTTAAAAAAGTATTGTCGTGTGTTGCAGAGTTGGCCGTCGATTATAGTAACCGATTACACTGTAATTGATTACAAATAATTACTGCTATGTAATCAATTACTTGTAATCACGATTGCGTGCAATCATGATTACAAGTAATCATAATTTTTGATTACACCAGAGTAGAGCAAAAATGCAATCGATTAAATTTTTCACTTACAGTAACAGTTTACTTGTAATCATGATTACAAATTTTGATTACAACTGTAATCATGATAACAATACTCAATTATAGTAATCAATTACTTGACTTTACTCAATTACATGATCACAAACATTCATAATTTTGATTACAACTGTAATCGTTGAATACATAACTAATAACTGCAATCAATTACTTGTAATCGAGATTACAAGTAATCAAAATATATGATTACATGTAATCTAAATATATGTTTACAAGACTATTGTATACTTATATATGATTATATATTACATAGTATAATGTACCGTATTGATTACAAATAATTACTTATATATATATACATTTTGTACGTATTTACATACAGCGTATGTACGAATGAATGTAACTAAAATGTATCTACATATGTATTTATCTAATGCATATGTAGATAAATATACATGTACAGACATTTTGGTTACACACTCATATGCATACACTTATTGTATGTATGAAATATATGTACGTATGTATGTAGCTAATAATTACGTATGCATGTGCAAACAATGTGGACATGCACATTTATACGCAATGAATATATGCATGTTATGCAAACGTTACTTGTGTATGTAAAATGTATATCCATGTTAAATGTATGTTCAATCATGTTTGTACGATTTATTTATGAACAATATATATATATATATATATATATATATATATATATATATATATATATATATATATATATATATATATATATATATATATATATATATATATATATATATATATATATATATATATATATATATATATATATATATATATATTATAAATCTTTCTTACAAATTCTGCATGTGTACATACATGTTATCCCAATACATGCAATATGTACAATGTATATGTGTCCAATAAATGTATCCACACTTTATAATACATGTATGTCCCATCTATGCATATTCATATTTACTATGCATGAATGTACGTACATGCATTGTACATACTTACATACATTACGTCTAAATACTTGTACAAAGCAATTAATAAAATGTAAGTTGACTGATAGCGATTGAAGCAAGCTAAATTACGAAATTAAACGATATTTAAGTTCAGTTTTCAGCTTTTATTGTTCTATATCATTTTCAAATTTTTTGAATATAATATTATTTTCCGGTATTTTCCTAAAATGTTTGAGGTTACGAATTTATTTTGTTATAACATAAATGGAAATTTTTAGATGGAAAAAAAACGGTTAATTTTATATGTGGAAATAATATGGAATTTAAAATAAGATTATCGTATGCTTTCCAAAAAATAAGAGATTGAGATTTATATGTCTTAGAATAAATTTTAAAACGAACCTTAATAACTTTACTGTTATAATTTTTGTAATGCATGCACAATGTATGAGTGCATTGTAAATACATATATTTAAATGTACGCGTGTATTTATCCATTAAATGTTATTACGTTTACGTTGTATGTACATGCGTACATCCAACCATTTTTTGTGCATCCATACATTACATATGCATATGTATTAACAAAGTATATAGTTATATAAGTACATGCGTTGCATGTACAAACCATATATCTATGTACATGTAAATGTACATACATGCATTTTAATTACGCAACTATGTACACCCTTGTGCAAATTAATTGAAACAAACTCAATAAATTCAGAAAACTAAGAGAAAATGCTATTTTATTTAAATTTAAAACTCAAAAATTTCTAGTACATAATATGATCTCCACGACACTTTATTAACATTTGGACACGATTCGGCATGGATTCCACTAATTTTGTACAGTCATTTATAATATTTGTGTCCTTGTACCACACATGGATTAACGCCGTGATTAGCTTCTCCATAGTTGTACAGTCCATATTTAATAGGCGATTCTTGCATATGGCCCAAAGATTCTCAATTGGGTTGATATCCGGAGTGTTCCCTGGCCATTCCAATGTCTCAATTTGATTCTCAGACATGAATTTCTTGACAATTTTGGACGTATGGCAAGGAGCTAAATCCTGTTGAAAAATCCCTGTTCCATCAGGGTATCGTTTCTTCAACTCTGGAACAACTTTTTTACCCAGAATAGTAATGTACTGCTCAGAACGCATCATACCGTCAATAAGCTGCAAAGGTCCAACCCCATTGTAACCGAAACAGCCCCAAAACATCTTCTTTAAAAAACACGAAAAAAAAAGTTTGTTTCAATTAATTTGCACAAGGGTGTACATATTGAGTACCTATAAACAGCATTCCAACATATTGAACGTAAATACGTACAGTGTATTTACATACGTACATTGCATATATGAGCTATTATCACAAATTTATACAATGTATGCACTTGGATACATAAATGCATACGCATGGAAATTTATTTCACGTACGTTCATACGTATGTTGTCTATGTATACAAACATACAAAGCATTGCATTCGCATAAAAACAAACATACGTGTATCATGAATGCATAGTTATGTATACTAAGTATATACGTATTATATTATGTATATTTCAATATAATTATGTATATTGTTCTTACAAACAACGTTAGCGCGTACATTGTATATGTATATATACGAATCACAAATTGTACGCACATGCGTGTGAACATTCTATGTACATAAAAATGCCTATCCTCATACACACTTACATAATGTACTTGCATATAGTATGCAATTTTAGTTACTTGTAAACGTGCAATATGATTACAAGTAATCACAATTACTTGCAATCAAGATTACATGTAATCATATATTTTGATTACTTGTGATCATTATTACCCGTAATCGTTTTTGTTGTGATTACTTGTAATCGCAATTACTTGGAATTATGATTATAGCTGTAATCAAGATTACAAGTAATTGATTACTATAATCAATATTGTAATCATGAGTACAGCTGTTATCAAAATTTGTGAAAGTTGTAATCACGGTTACAAGTAATTGATTACTGTAATTGACAATAGCAATCACGATAACAGCTGTAATCAAAGTTGCAATCACTATTACAAGTAATTGATTACCGTAATTGCTTGTTGTAATCCCAATTACAGTTGTAATCAAAATTAAGTCGGCTTGTAATCATGATTACAAGTAATTAATTATTGTAATCAAAAAAATTTATCGATTACATTTTAATCCAATTCTGGTGTGTTGTGCGATACAAAGAAACAATAGTTTATAGAGATTTCTATCAACTACTTTTAACGTTAATTTTGTTAAGAAACGCAACGAATTTTTCGAATTTGATGGATACAAATCTTTGCAGATATTTTAACTAGCCATTATGAGTAATTGATAATTTATCACCTTGGTCACACTTTTACAAGCGAATATACAGTTGGAAAAATAAAAAACGGATTACCCTGAATAATTTTTGATCTATAAATCGGATCTTCACGTTTAGGACTAAAGACTTTAGGTTATGACTTGAAATATGCTAATTAATTAGTGCAGAATATATTCAAAAGTTATAAAACCAGACACAAAGATGTACTTCTTCTGAATAAACCTATCTTCTTTTCGATGGGGTCGAATTTCTGACCCACAAATTAAAGGGAGTAATCGCAAGCTGCGAAATATGGTCCCTATGTCTCGGGAACTTTTTTAGCGCACTGAAAAATTTTTGCACACATTTATAAAATTCATTTAATCAAAGGTAACTCTATGAAAATTACAACTTTCAGTAATTATTTATTATTTTTTATTAAATTTGAATTGCAAGATATAAAATTTTTTACATCATTTTAAAGGATGAAATTCAACATGGCAAAATCGATCAAAATACAAAATTTGAGAGAAATTGGTAGAATAGTTGAAGAGAAATCTAGTTTTAACATAAAACGCAATTTAAAAAAAGAAAAATTAAATGAATTTTGAATTGCAAGCTATGCAATTTTTTACATTTTTTAAAAAGATGCAATTATGCATGGTAAAATACAAAATGTGATCGAAATCGGTCGAATAGTTCCTGAGAAATCGAATTATAAAAAAAAAATCGTATTTTTAAAATTTGATTTCTCAGGAACTATTTGTCTAATTTCAACCAAAGTTTGTATTATGTCTTTTAAAATTACATTCCCTAAAATAATGTAAGCAATCGTATACTTTACAATTCAAATTTTTTCGACTATTTATAATGAAAATAATAGAAAATACTGAATATTTATTAAGAGTAATATTTTGCGTGGAATTTTCTTTAGATAAACGAATTTTGCGATTACGTGCAAAGATTTTTCGATTCGCATAAAATGTGTACGAGATAGTGCGAAATACGTAAAAATTTAAAATTAACTTAAAAGGATCCAAACTTTAAGACCGCATTTCTAACCAAACTATTAGAGCCATATTTTCCAGATTGCGGCAATACCCCATATTTTGAGTGTCAGAAATTCGATTCCATCGAAAATAAGGTGCATCCCTACTAAGAGAAAGTGCATTTTTGTGTCTAATTTTGTAACTTAAAATATCATATGCGCTAATTAGTTAGCATATTCGAGGTCATCCCTTCGAACTATTAAGAATGAGTTTTAGTACGTGAAAATCCGATTATTAAATCAAAATTCATTCAGGATGCTTAGTTTATTTTTTTTGCACACTGCATCCATTCTATTTTTCTTAGATTGTATCAATTTGAACAGAAGCAGTCAAAAAGTTCTTGAGAAAGGAAAATTTAAAAAATACGTTTGTTTTGAACTTATATTAATAAGAAACTTTGATTAAATTTTGGAGAGGACAGTACAAATGAATAATTTCGGCAAATCTCATAATATATATATATTTTTATATAGGCTTCACCAGTGCTCGAAATGGTTAAGAAAATATTACTTTTGCTGTGCCTGGTATGTGTAGCAGCAGAACCGAGTTGTCCTCCGAAAGAAAACATAGCTCCATCATGCACATGCAGAGTTTCTGACACTTTCTCTGTAATGACATGCAACAACATAATGAGTACGGATCTGTTAATTCCACCCATCAGAGCTACGGAGGGTTATAAGCTATACACAATCGTCATAGAAGATTCTTCTCTTTTATACATTCCAAGCGATATATTCAAGAATACACACGTAGGAAAGGTAAGCCTCCATACTTAAGTAAAGGTGTAAGTAGGTGAAACACAAATAAATTTTTGAAACAATTGACTAAAAGTTTTTTGTAGGGTTGCATACCCTCGGTCCTCATATGTGGACCCTCGCTTTTTAGCTTCTAAAAACACGCTATAAGAAAACGTATAATTTTACCCTAACTGAAACATTCGTTGAACTCGTTTAAGCTTTCTGGGGATTCCGCAATTAATGCAGAACATGTAAGTTATTTGGGAAGAATTCCACATTAACGAAAGTAAAAAAGGAAGCTAAACCCACTTGCTCAAGTAATTTTAAATATTATATGATTTAGTTATTATAATTTTGTTTTCTTTTGACTCAGTAGTTCTGTGATATGTATGAAGCTTTTAAATTTATATTTACCTAGTATTGAAAAAAATAATACAGCCAAAAACATGCAGGTTCACGTATGTGCGCACTGGAACGTATGGCGAAATCTATGACAGCGTAGTAGTCAAGTTAAATCTTATAGTATTGCGAGTATTTAATTTATATCTATTTAGTATAATTTTATCTGTATTTTAACTAATGTTTTATATTAAGATGCATACATATATTTAATAACTTTAATTTTTTTCCTCGATAATTTTGAATAATAATTAATGTTAGATTTTTTTCATGTTTTAACACATTTTTGTCGCCATCCTTTACTTACATTAAAGAAAAAGAAATTGTGGTGAAGGAGTCGAAGGTCCTGGGTTCGAATTCCGGGCAAGGCATGGATGTTTCTTTCTCTCTCTGTTCTATGTCCTTTCTCCTTTGTGTGTGAATGTGTGACCCGCCCGATAAACAGGTTGTGGTTGTGCTTGGCAGAAGTCGATTTCTTGGCCATAGATGGCGCCACTGAAAAACAGGAACAATCGCAACCCCACTGCCTTAACAGGCATACGACAAAAAAAAAATTCCATCTCTGCAATATCAACGAAAGTGAAGTTCTTGTTAATATGCATTTTGATAAGATCTAGTACAACACAAAGACAGTAGAAAAAAATAACAGATGCCTATCCTGTAATATTTATTATTTTCCTAAATTATATGCTAGAGGACCAAAAGTACCTAAATTAGAATTTATTTGACTATTTAAGTGGATGCTCATTTCTTTGCACTCTATGTTTATGTTCTCCCAATACAGATCTTCTAAAATACATTATACCTCAGTTTTGTTTTGGAAAATAACGTTTATATAAAATTTGAAATAATTGTACAGTAAGCAAAAAGACTGACACTGAATAACTTTTGATCTAATGGTCGAGTTATTACATATTACGACTTTATATGTATTTACAGTGAGCAAAAATAAATAAATAACCTTTAATGTAATGATCGGATCTTCACGCCCTAGGACTCAAACTTAATGGTTCGAAGGGGTGACTGCAAACATTAGCATTAATTAGTACACACGATATTTTAAGTAACAAAATCATACACATAAATAAAACTTTTCTAAAAGTTTGATTTCTCAGAAACTTTTCGATCGATTTCGCACAAAATTTGCATTCTGCCATGTAAAATTACGAATTTGAAAGTAACGTGAAAAGTTTTATACCTTACAATCAAATTTTTTTCGATTATTATTAAATAAAATAATAAGAAATAATAAATACTGACTAAAATTTCAATTTGTCATGGAATTATCTTTCGATAATCGAACTTTATAATTGTGTGCAAAAATTTTTCAAATCGCTTTAAAAGTGAAAGATGCAAAGAACAAAGTTAACATTAAGGGGTCCAAACTTTGGACTGTTCTCTTGATCTAACTTTTGGAACCATATTTCCCAGATTGTGTCTATCCCTTATATTTTTGGGATCAGAAATCCGAATACTTTGAAAAAAAAGCTTGTTTATTCAGACAAAGAACGTTACGATTTTGTAACTGAAAATATCATCTACACTTATTAATTAACATATTTGAGTTCACCCTCTTGAACCATTACGATTGAGTTCTAGAACATGAAGATACGATCATTAAATCAAAAGTTATTCAAGATGGTTTGGTTTTTTTTTCTTTCGGTGCACTGGACATCTTAAATTTTTTCAAGATATGGGTTTTGAAAGAACCAAGTAAATTATAACTCTGTACGTAAATGAATTTTTCTTGTAAAATAAAATTTCTTATTTTGAGCCAAATATTAGGGGAGAATCGGATAGCCCCGCCCACTTAAGGAGTATTGCTTATATTTCGGTATAATAATGAGTAATAATCAATATTTTTGTATGTTTCTATTGTTTTATCATCTAATTAAATAATGCAAAAGGAATAAACCAAAAAAAAAAGAATAGTTTAACTTAAAAAAATAGAAATTTAAAAAAACATGTTTTTCAGCTCTTTTCAAAATGTGTCGAGTTACAAAAATTACGTTTTTTGACTGTTTTTTCAGGCATAAATGAAAGTGACCAATGTATTGATAATCGATAAACCTCATTTATCATTTTTATCACGAAATTACTTTATTTATTACATATTTATATACTTTTAGTGAATTCTATCATTTAATAACAACAATATTTGTTGTTAAAAATGCATATAACATTCAAATTTGAAGCAATAAAATTATAATCTTTGCAGCCGTACATTTATCGACGAAATAAAATTGGGCGGTGATATCCGACATTCATGTGAGCGGGGCTACCCGAAATCCAATATTTTTGTAAATTTGCAATTACTCGAACAATTTTTCACATATAAACTTCTTTCTTCGCGCAAATTAAACTTAAGACTACATACTTTAACGTTGTATGCAAAGAAAAAATTAATTTTTTTTTAGTATTAAAATGAAGTTTAATCGAAACATTCAACCAATTTTTCTTAATTTCATGACTACTGTATTCAACACATTTTCACAACTATTGTTTACCATGTTAACAGCTGCATAAATACTTGAAACTTTGAAAATAATCTTTTTTTAATATAACAATTAATGTCCGATGGCCCATTGATTTGAAAAAATATTCTATACATATGACATTGACTGTGGGCTGGGCTACCCGACCCTCCCCTAATTTAAAACAAAGTTACTCATAAAGCAAAACAAAAAAAAAGTATTAGCTTTATATTCGCAACTAGAAATTGTTGAAGATTAAAATACTGTTTCAGGTTTATTTTAGAAACTCTCAAGTGATGGCGCTGTCAGACTCAGACTTGGCTTTTGAAGGACTTGAGAACTCTTTGGAAGAGATTATAGCGACGAGCACTCAGTATGTTACAACTTGGGACTGGTCTCAACTGCGCAATCTCAAGAAATTGTGGGCTATAAAAGTCGACAATATTGGCATGCATACCGTGGACAAGGAATTCCCTCATCTCCAGTACATGTCACTCTTAGAAATTAGAAGGGCGAAAATATCCTTCCTCCATCCAGATGCTTTCAGTGGATTGCCAAATCTAGCTGTGCTCATTTTAAAGCAAAATGAAATAAGCAAATTTAAAAGAAGCATGTTGCCTGATCCAGCTAATAAACTACATCACTTGGATCTGAGGTAAAGAAATTTTCAACGAACTTCTACGGATTATTCCATAGTTGAAACTCAATGTATATACCCGGTGTTCCTTAATATCTGTTGTTTTCCTAAGAAAGATGCAAAAAATTATTCACTTTAATGGTCGAAAATTAATATTTTAGTAGTGAGTCCAAAACAAAAACTTTAATGTAATCGAGCGAATCACTGAAAAAGGGGGGTGGAATACAAAACCAGAAAAAACTAAGCTTGATGGTGCAATAGAATTTTAATTTCCTCTGGCACTCAAACAGATTTTGACGTTTTCAGATTCGCATACCTCATTCGTGATTCTTTAGTCTTTTTAATTTTATTCTCTTAAATATTATTTTATGACCCTTGATTTTTTTGCTGTTTGCCTTTTTTTTGTGAGAATTCTTTATTAAGAGTGGTCTTAACGGTATATCCGGTTTATTTCTTTTTATTAAATATCATTTAATACTTTAACTTTATAATAAGAATCGCAAACTAACGTTCACTGAGGCAAGGAACGAAAAAAAATCAAAACCAAACGAATGATTATTGATGCCAATCATAAACAAAGGATGCTTAAAATATAGCCAAAATCAAGTTAATTGTCGAAGAAAATGAAAAATTAATTTTTCATACTCTGAAGATGAAACACCATTGTGAATTTTCAGAAAATTGATTTTGATTTTTCTCGTAGCTTAATGAGAACGATGTAGGACATTTTATATTGTCGCATATATTGATTGAATAAGTATAAAAAAATAATTGTTTTCATGTTTTTAAGCATTGTATAGATTTCTTCAAAAAATTTTATCTCGAGCATTTAATGTAACCTATAAAATCATGCATATAACAGACTCGTATAAACATGCATATAAGTGCAGTTTTGTTCAGTGTGCTTCTAGATTGTTAAAAATACATTTTTCTTCAAATAAGTCTTCATTAATTATCAACTTTGGAACTATTTTGAAATTCAGCTAAATATAGATACCTTCTCCACACTATTTTCTTATTTAACTGTAGAAATTAGCTGAAAACTGTAAGAAAATAAATTTAAATTCGATAAAAGTAACTTGACAATTTAATATTAATCATATCACAGCAATAAACATTTATAAAAAATTCAATCAACACAAGATATTTATATAAATGACAAGAATTGCTTCTTGCTTTCTTCCATATACATTAAAATAGTTAGAAAATTTAATAGGCCAGTTACTGTGACAAATAAATTAAAGGCTCCATAAAAGGGAAAGCTGGAAGTTGCTTCAAAACTTTTGGTTTTAACACAATAGAACCTAGAGTTTGCCATCGTTCTTGTTGTGAACTTAAGTCACCATCTTGAATAAACTGAAAGAGAGTGGAAGAAGAGTCAAAGGATGAAAAACGTAAGCAATTATTATCCAGACAAGTGAGGTATTTTTTCATGGGTAATTTTTACAATAAATAAAAAGACACCAAAACCAAGTTGATAGGACTAATAGTTATAAGGTAATTAGTAAATATACCGCATAGAAAGTAAATATTTTATACCTTTCTATGTGTCTGAAATTATTATCTTGATAAGTAGAATGTTAATTATTATGCTTGCTTACGTTTAATCTATTGAACCCTAAACCAAGGCTATACAACTAATAGTTTAGAAGTCATTAAAGCTATAAAAGTTTCGTTTATAAAAAGTTAATTTTTCTTAAGTTCAAAATTAATACAAAAATTTTTTTATTGTCCCAATTAAATTTTTTAATCACCATTAAAAATATGGATTAAAAACATAGTTAAGAAATAAAGCTATCAAACTGAAGTGGAATGTAAATATCTTATGCCAAACAATTCCAAAAATATCATAAAAATCATTTAAAATTCTGTAAGCATCCAAATAATGTAAGTCGAAGAACTAATATCAAGTTGATAGGACTAATAGATTAGAAGTTGTAAAAGTACAAAATTAATACAAAAAATTATTATTGTTCCAATTAAATTAAATTTTTAATTACTTTAAAAAACATGGAGTAAAAATATATATAAGAATAAAAACTATTTTCGAGATGGAAAAAATAGGATGCAAAACGATTCCGAAACTATAATAAAAGTTTCTGAAATTCATTAAACATCCGAACATGAAAGTTTTTCTTTCTCTGTAAAATTTTAATCCCGTTTTATTGTACTTACAGTCACAACTTATTGGAGACTTTACCTGAAAATATGTTTAAGAACATGCCGAATTTAGGAGAAATCTATTTGAGTCATAATAAACTTTTGACACTCAATGAAGAGACTTTTTCGCCGGTCATTAAAAAACTGCAATTATTGATGTTAACTGGTAAGAAAAATAACTATTTCAGTTTAATAAATTCATTTTATTTCAATGTAGGAATTAATAAATATATTTTTCCAGGTAATGCTTTGCAATGTGATTGCCGAATGAGATGGATTGTGGGTTATTTTACTCATTTGCATTTAGAAGGCGATTGCGAGCAACCTCCCCCTATGAGAGGAAAGACACTTAGATACCTAAAATATATCGATTTCCATTGTTAAATAAAAATTTTATTGTAATGTAATTTTATTGTTATCTTTATTTAAACACGAAATACTTAAATAGAATAAAAATATGATCTGATCAACAAATTGAAAATTATCTGTAGCAATCTATGTGAATAAAGATAAATTTTTACATGCATGTGTGTATAAATGTATATATACCATATACAAATCCACAATTCTTTTCCAGTTCACATCAAATATGGTGTGCAGTGCATAAAGTAAATTAATAAATAAATAAACGAAACACCCTGCATAACTTTTATTCTAATGATGGGATTTTCTCGTACTAGAACTCAATTTTAATAGCTTTTTTTTTATATAACCGACGTTGAACAGCAGTACCAATTTTATGGCTTTACGACTACTAATGTTCAACTCCGTAGCCTTGTAATTTTGAACCCAATCCAGAAGACAAGGGAACTCTTGGATCGAGTATTGGGAGAAATTTGTCTCCGTGGAGGATTTTTTGATGGAGCTAACCAGCATTTGTGTTACATGGAGAGGAAGATCACAAGAATCTTCCACGGTTAGCCTGATGACATGGGGACTCTAACCCATGATCCGTCTACCACTGAGCATATTTCACGTCAGCATTGTGGCCGGTGCAAGCCGAATGCGGAATTCGTATCGACTGGGATTCGAACCCGGTCCGCCGCATTGGAAGGCGAGCGCTCTATCCCCTGAGCCATCGCGGCTCATTTTAATGGTCTGAAAAGATTACCTCAAATTTGATAGCTAGAGTAGGCCATTTTTAAAGTTACTAAAATTAGACAACAAAGCGTACATTCTCTGAATAGCCATACCTTTGTTTCGATGGATTATTATTTTTGACCCTTAAGATATAGAGGGTAGTTGTAATCTGATACATATGTTCCAAACAGTTTGCTCAAGAGAGCAGTCGAAATTTGGAAATAAGTTTACTTTTTGCCCATTTTGTCTTACCTCGAGAATTCATAAACGAATTAAATAATTTCTGATCTCAATGATTAAATTCATCTACTCAAGAATAATTCCACACAAAAAATAGTTTTAATAATTATTTATTATTGTTTTATTTATTTATAGGCGAAAAGCTTTAAATCGTATACAATTTCTTACATCATTTTAAAGAATGTAATTTTAAACAGTAAAATACAAAGTTTGGACGAAATCGGTCTAATAGTTCAAAAAGAAATCGAATTTTACCCGTCTTTTTTTAAAATTCCATTTCTCAGAAACTATACAATCGATTTCGTTCAAATTATGTATTTTGCTATATAACATTACATTGATGTAAAAATTTGAACAACTTTTTCGTTTGAACTAAATTTGAAGAAATTTCGACCATATTTAAATAAAATTATTAAAAGATAATAAATAATTGATAAAAAAAAACTTGTGCAGTCTGAAATCATCTTTGGGTAATTAATGGCAATATGATGCCCATGTTTTAATTTGATACTATTGTCAAAAGAATTCCCTGTTCCGAAAAAGCATAAAAATTCAACTAATTGCCAAATTTTATGTTAGTTATAATTACTCTTTGAGAATTTCGAGTTTTGAAACGAATAATATTTTTTTACATACAAAAAAATTAATAGATAATTGATTTTAAATATAAAAAAAATTAATAGATATAAAATTTAATATATATTTCAGGACATATGTGGGTGTTTAATGGCAATATGACGCCCATGTTTTAATTTGATCCCAGTTTCAAAAGATTATTTAAAAATTATAAAAAAATGCTGCAAAATATTATTAAAAATTCGGTAATTGTACATCTTTATATTAGTTCCACATATGCTCGGGGCATAGCGGGGCTTGGGGTGTATCGAACTAAAAAGCTTTTTTTTTTTTAAATTTTAATGGTTATTTCAGCACATATGTGTGCATTTTTAGAATATGTGCCGACCATGCTTTAAGAGTAATTTCAAATTAATTCCACTAAAAAATCACAAATGGTGTATGACCCAATCATAAATCATTTATGAAATGAATACATTTTTCAGCAAACGCAAAGTATTTCAATTACCTTAACAATTTCATTTATATTATGCATATGTAACTTTTTAAAATAAATCAATGTAAAATCAGTTTACGTAAATTATCTGCTGATAGTGAGAATGCTGCAGGTGCGTGATTAAAAACCTTTTTGATAAATTCTTCAGAAAGGAGAGTGTTTCAGAAAATTACGACAGTTAAATCGTAAGTTAAAAAAATTTATTATAATTGATTTTAACGGAAATTATGTATTATATTACATTTTTAAAGTTTCTTGCAATCATGTAACATATCATATTGCAAAAATTTAAATCAATTTACATAGAATACGATTTAAGTTTTGTTTTGTAATAATGTATAGAGATTAAATCTGAAAACAGATACTTCGGTGAATTTCTTTTTATATACAATTCTAAATTTCATTATTTATAGACGTATTAATTGTAAGTCCTTTTTTTTACACAAATTTTCAAAATGTATAAATTCCAAAGAAAAAGGTGAGAAATATTTTTTAAAAAAACATGGTAGTTAAAAATAAAGTATACACAAATTAATCAAACTAGAGTATACTAATCCCAAATTAAGGTCGAATCAGAGAACAACGTATTTCTGACCATTTTCCGTTAATAAAAAGTATCTTTCCCATGCGTTAATTATTTAGCATTATTAAAACTAAAGTATAGCTCTTAAATATTGTATTAACTGCATAAACTAATACATGAGAAGAACAATAATGCATAATTAGAAGTATAAATATTATGTATAAAAAGTGTTAATCACGAAAATGTTATGCCGACAGAGCAACGGTGCTCTTAAATATTACGTAAAAAAAAAGTGTTAATCACGAAAATGTTATACCGTCCGAAATTTTTTTAAATATTATGTGTAAAAAGTGTTATTTAGAAAGATTGCTTTGCCAGTAGAGCAGCTTGATCTTTTAATTATTATGTATAAAAAAAGTGTTAATTACGAAAATATTATGCTGAAAGCGCAACAGTACTTTTAAATATTGTGTATAAAAAAGTGTTAATTTTGTAAATTGTTATGCTACAGAGCAGTACTGCTTTCAAATATTATACATAAAAAAGGGTTAATCATAAAAATTGTTATGCGTATAGAACAGCATTGCTTTTAGATATTATGGATAAAAAGTGCTTATCGCGAAAATTGATTTGGGTTCCCGAGAGAATTCCGAAGAATCTTTGTAGAATGGGGGAGGCTGGTAATTCGTAATCAAACGAGAGAATATTTTGATTACAAACATTTTAAGTGGGTTCAAGCTTGTGAAAAAAAAAATGACTTCACTGCAGTTTATTGTTGGTGAGTGATTCATGAATGAGTAACATGTTAAAAATCTATAAATAAAATGTGTCATATTTAAACGATACACGTGAACAAGGACAAAAAGTCGAGAATTTTTACTGTTTTGGATATCTGTTACCTTAGAATGTAATAACACGGATCTCACTTTTTCCTAGATACGCCAGAAATGTCAAAAAGAAAATAGGCTTTGCTCCTTTTTTTATCATGAAAACCTGTTTATTTTCAATATAACATTTAATAATTTTAGAGGTTGAGCGTTTGTCTACTTTTCGATATTTTGGTCGATTCTTTTATGTAGATTTTAAGTTTTTTTCATCTCCATACCATACAAGATCTTCCTCCACTTAACCTCGTCTATATCGACGCTTCTTATACTTTATTAATTCGCCTAATCATCCAACAATAATTTAATATTGCAATAATTGTGCAATAATCTGAGCTTGGAAAGAAGATGCTTGGAATTTTTTATCACGAATTTACTTTCATAAGTAATTTAAAAATTGAGTTGAGACAAACGTAAAGTAAGTGTAGAGAAATATTTTAAATATCAAAGTGAAATCAAATTATGAGAGGACAACTTCTCCAACAACAATTTATAAGTATTTTGGTATTTGTATTTTTTTTTTTCAGGAGTTGAAGCTTCGTGGCTTACTCCAGGTTTACCAGAACTGAATTTTTTATACTTATAATTTTAAGTTAATTGTGGAGGCAGACTTATATAAAATGAAAGACTTTCGGACACAAAATATCCATTAAAAAACTTCTCACACGTATTTTTTTTATTAACTCTTGTAACTAGTTTTAACCTTTTCGTAATGCTCTAAATTTGATGAAATTTGTTTGAATATCACATTTTTTTTAAATGTCTAATTTTTATAGAACTCTATATTGATTCATACCACAAGGGTAAGTTTGAAAAAAAAAAAAAAAAAAAAAAAAAAAAAAAAACTGAAAATATAAATCCAAAAATATTATGTGCAAGAACAGTTTTTAAATTATTTAAAAAAATACCTGAAATTTAAGCAAGAAAACGTGCATGCAGGAAGCATTTAACCCCAGAATATTATTAGCATTTTAATAAAAATATCAATTACTATATTTATTTATTTAAATACAAATCTCGATGTTTGATTGAAAAATCACGTGAATGCGGTATGGAGGTGAAACAAAATTTGCGATAGAAAGTTTCTCTCGAGTTATAGCGTCCTCCTGAGTTGAAAGAATATAAAAGCAAAAGTCGACTCAGCTCCGACGATGAGATGAGAGTAAAGTTCAATATAACAGCATGGTGGGAAGCTGGTATGTTATTAGACATTAAAAAACTGTCAAAGAGTATACAAAAATAAATTCATAAAAGTTTCAATTTTGTTTTAAAAAAAAGTTTAACCTTTCAATATTCACATCAGAAAGGTCCTCTGTTTGAAACCCGGACAAGGCATGAGTGCTCTTTCATTCTCTGTACTGTGGGAGCAACGATGGTTCACCTACTATGGTGCCCTTGAAAAAGTGACCCACAAATCTGCCCTACTGATACCTGAAAGACGAGTGTCAATCGGGTGGGCAATGGAAAAAAAAACAACCTTTTAATATTAAAAAAATTAATATTTTTTTTATTTCTAAAAAAAGAGCAGACCTAACAGTTGCCCTCTTATTTATTCAAGTACTTCCGCTTAAATATAATTCTTGAAATTTATAATTATGCTTAAATTGTAGATTGCACCAAGCTTTGAAATATGGGATACAAAACTCTACTTTTGTTATGGTTAGTTTGTGCAACAGTGGGTCAGCGATGCCCACCCGAAGAAGACCTGGCGCCCTCTTGTTTGTGTAAAGAATATGATACATTTTCAATGCTGAATTGCAACAACATCATGAGTGTGGAGGAAATAATTCCACCCATCAGGGCCACAGAGTCATACAAAATATTCTCTGTAAACTTTGAAGATTCTTCCTTAATGTATCTTCCAAATGATTTATTCAAGTTTACAAACTTCGAAAAGGTAAGAATAGAATAATTTTAATTAACAATATGCAGTGCCAGCAACAAAAAAAAATCTTGACCAGCTCAATGCATCAACGATAGCACAAATAAAATTTCAGTACAGTTAATTATAACACATCAAGTAAAAGTATCAGTTCTTCAATAAATTTATATGTATATACATTTTAGTTACATTCCTTTGTACAAATATAAATACGTACAAAATGCAGCACATGTAAATACGTGCAAAATGTATCGTTATAAATATACTATCTACTGTAAAATAGAATCATTTATAAGAATACAATAGTCTTGTAATCATGTATTTAGATTACATGTAATCATATATTTTGATTACTTGTAATCATAATTACCCGTAAATGTTTTTGTTGTGTTTACTTGTAATCGCAATTACTTGGAATCATGATAACGTCGTAATCAAAATTTTGATTACAGCTGTAATCACGATTACTAGTAATTGATTACTGTAATCGACTATGTAATCATGATTGCAGGTGTAATCAAAATTGTAATCACAATTACAAGTAATTGATTACTGTAATTAATATTTTAATCATGATTGCAGCTGTAATCAAAATTGTAATCATGATTACAAGTAATTGATTACTGTAATTAATATTGTAATCATGATTACAACTGTAATCACATTTTTAAAAATAATTAAATATTTTAATAATAATTAAATGCAGTACATGCATACATATACAGTGCTGGAACCCTAAGTGTAAAGATTTCGTTTTCTTTTCTTTTGCTTGCTTTGAAATTACCTTTAAAGATTAGTTTAGCACTTTCGCATAATAATATATAGAAAAAATTTGTGCGATATTGAGTCAGATAGATTTTGTTTTATATTTATCAAATAAATTATTGATTTTTTCAATTTTTGACAATTTCTGACTAAAAGTTTATCAATATGTATATTAGCAGCGTAATTTTTATAGAAATTATTATTTTTAATTATATTAATCGTTTTTGTTTCCATTAAATGATGACATTAGATTTTACACTTTAGTTTCTAATTATACTGCTTAATTAATCAAAAATTAAAAAATATATACTATATAAAAAGCCTAACGTGTTTCAGAACATTATAGATTCATTCAAGAGTAAATAAATTTTCTGATTTTTTTTAAAAAAAAATCAAGAGTAATAATATTTTCTGATATTATTAGTAGAACAAGGTAAATTATATAAATGGTCTATTCTATGAAAAAAAAGACTTATATTCCCAAAGCAAAAGAATAAATATAATGTATTACAATGCACTATGCAGAATATACATTTTTCAAAAGGTTTTTGCCCCTGGTTGACTTTTTTTTAGCTAAATTCAAAGTGCAATTAAAATTTCAAAATGCATTTCGATAATTTTTAAAAGATAAGATAGATAATTGACTGTTATTAATCGTATCTAGATATTTTATATGCATATGTATGGAGCTAAGTAAACTAAGGGTAAAAATCATTTGAAAGATGTTTACTACAATATACTTTTTGCTTTGCTTTGCAAATGTACAATACACCAAAAAAAAAATTCTTCACTTACTAGGATTCAATCTTATTGGTTCGAGTGGCTGAACTCAAATATGCTATATTAGTGCAGACGATATTTTAAGTAGCAGACCAAACACAATAACATACTTTCTCTGAATATTCATACCTTTTTTAGGTTGATGGATTTGGATTTCTGATCCTTTAATATGAGAAATAGCCGAAATATGGGAAATATAGCTCTATTAGTTTGCTAAGGAGAACGATTCAAAGTTTGGACCCCTTAATGCTAATTTATTTTTTGTGCATTTCGCCTTATCTCTAGAATTTCTTAAGCGAATTGAAAAAATTTTACACACTATTGTAAAATTGGTTTATCTAAAGGTAATAGGCAAAAAAGCTTCTTGATAATTTTTTAACATTTTATTCATTAATGGTCGAAGCAATTTTGAATTGTTTGGTATATACATTTTTACCCTAATTTAAGGAATGACATTTTTTAAGTCATAATACAAAATTTTTACGAAATTATTCGAATAGCTCCTGCAAAAACAAATTTTAAAAACATGCAAGTTCTCTAAAATACGATTTGTCGAGAACTATTTAATCGATTTAATTCACAATTTATAGCTTTGGATAAACGAATTTTATTGTGTTTAAAAACGTTTCAATTCACATAAAAAAATTCTTGAAACATGGCTTAGAACCGCTATCCTAGCCAAAATATTTAGGCCAACTTCTTATATTGTAGATAATTTTTCAATTAGCTTAAAAAGTTCTCGAGATATAGCGAATTACGCAAAAAGTAAAATTAACATTAAGGGTTCCAAACTTTTAAGTATTCTCCTGACCAAACTATTGGGACCATATTTCCATGATTGCGACTACCCCGTATATTTTGGAGGTTAGAAATCAAAATCCATCGAAAATAAAGTCTATTTATTCAGAAAAGTACTTTTTTTGTCTAATTTCGTAATTAAAATATCGTTTGCACTATAGAGTCGCATATTCGAGGTGACCCCATTGAGATTAAGTTGTAGTACGTGAAAATCCGATCATTAAATAAAAAGTTATTCAGCATGATAATTTTTTGCGCTTAGTTATTTAAGAAACAAATTAATTATTCAATGCATTTTGTTTATTATTTTCTTAGAGATTTTTATTATAAATTTAACCAATGTATTTGAGAATTAATATATATAAATACTTGCGCAGATCCGTTTTGGAAACTCGCAAGTGATGTCCTTGTCGGACACTGACGTGGCTTTTGAAGGACTAGAGAACACTCTGGAAGAGATCCGAGCAACGGGTGCCCATTATATTACTACTTGGGAGTGGTCTCAACTGCGCAACCTCAAGAAACTGTCGTTAATAGATGTAAACAATATTGGAATGCATTCATTAGACAACGAATTCCCCCATCTGGAATCTCTGAATGCTCTAGGAATCAGTAATGCACAGATATCTTTCCTCCACCCAGAAGCTTTCAGCGGATTGCCTAATCTTAAATTGCTGATTCTAAAACAAAATCAGCTAAGTGAAATCACCAGAAACATGTTTCCTAATCCAGCTAAAGAATTGCATCATTTAGATCTAAGGTAATGGTAATTTTTTTGCTGTTGAAGAAATTTAAATTCAATCAAGTTAGAACTTTTCTAAAAAGGTTTAGTCTTACCATGCCTAAATTATGCACTATCGCTTAGGTATGGTATAATACAGTAAATTAAGGCTCTTGTTCCATTAAATACTGCATACAGTTTAACTAATATCTCTCAGTGAAGCCAAGAAACCAATAACTATTGCTACTTTCCTCAAGGATAATTGCTATTTCCCTAAGTTACTTGCTTTTCTTCTCTAAGATAATTCCTATTCTCATCTAAGATAATTACTATTCCCCTCTAAGATAGTTGCTATTCACATGTGAAATAACTGCTATTCACCTTTTACCTAAATTAATACAAAATAAGGAAAAGAATTAATACAAAATAATGAAAAGCCGGCTTAGAAACTCGAACCATGCCTCGGTCTTTCGATCAGAGTTAATTGCCATAAATGAGGCCTTGATCCTAGCCATGGACTCTGGCGTACCTGACACATTGATATTAACGGATAACAAGAGTTCAATTCAATATTTGAAGAGCTGGCCAAGTATCTTGGAAAATTTGGGACAGGAAATCGTTATCGAATTGACTACTTTGTCTCAGATAGGCTCGGTGCACTTGCAGTGGATCCCCTCCCATGTGGGTATTTATGGGAATGAGATTGCTGATCGGCTTGCCAAGGAAGGGTGTGAACTTGTTACTCCCCCTTCCTCTAAACTACTAGTGTCTGAGGTTCACTCCCTGCAGTTAGCTAGGGTAAATTCAGCGTGGAAGCACCCACCAGATCATGATTGGTATGCCGCCAAATGCCCCGGATTATCTCTGCAGTGCACTTGTCCTAGATTTGCTCATACAGCTTTGTCAATACTTAGGACCGGCCATATTAAGTGCTTGACCTTCAGAGCGAAAGAAAAGACTTATGCCTATTGTCATTGCTCGGCCATCGCTTCCCCATCTCATCTTTTGGATTGCATTGGTGCCTCTGTGAAGCAACTGATGAGTGATGGAGAGACTGTCTATGACTTGCTGATGCGACATGATCTTCCGGACTTGGTCTATGGCTCTAGACCAAGGGGATGAGCAACAACAACAAATAATGAAAGTAGTAGAAAATATATGTTTAATAAGAATTCTGCGTCAAACGGCTAACCATGTGCGCCGAAAAAAACGAGTCACATGAACCACACGAGTCATACGCTATGCTTTTGTTAAAAAGTTAACTCAAAGAAAGTACGTTTTTGTATCTGATTTCATAAACTTAAAATATCATCTGCGCTTATTAATTAGCATATTTAAGGTCACTCTCTCGAGCCATTAAGATTGAGGGTTAGAACGTGAAAATCCAACTTATAGATAAAGTTATTCAGGGTGGTCGATTTTTTTCTTTTGCACACTGTACGTATTTGTAATGTATTATATTTTTATTTCATTAATTTTATTTCATTTTGTTTTTTTGCAGCGACAATTAATTGGGATTTTTTCCTCATGATTTGTTTAAGAACATTCCTCTTTTACTTGAATTGAATTTAAGTCGTAATAAATTAGTGACACTCAGCGAGGAAGTTTCTCTCCTGTCATTAAAAAATTTCAATATTTTTTAATATATATTTGTATTTATATATTTATTACTGTTATAACTGTTCAGTGGATGGCTGTATGCATTTATTACTGTTAATTTACTTGATTTTGTTATTTTTGCAGCGACAATTTGTTGAGAATTTTGCCAGATAATATATTTAAGAACATGCCAGTTTTACGTGAATTGAATTTAAGTCGTAACAAATTTGTGACTCTTAAAGAGGATATTTTTTCTCCAGTCATTAGAATTTTACAATCGCTATATCTGAAAGGTAAGGAAAAAGTAATTCCGGTGATTTAATCAAGCGTTTTCACTCCTTTTTTTGGAAACAAAAATCAATTTTTCTTTTTTCAGGTAATGCTATCCGGTGTGATTGTCGTTTGAAATGGATGGTGAACCATCCAACCCCTCTGTATTTTGAAGGTGAATGTAGCGAACCTGAAAGTTTGAAGGGAGACACCCTTAGGTATCTAAAACATAGTGAACTTTATTGCTAAATAAAGATATTTATTTCTGCTTCGTAGATTTCTTTCGTAACGATTTCCATTTATATAAATTATTCCTAGGGTAAACTAACCAGTGAAGGAACACTTAAGCTTCGCTTGCCTTTTAAAAAATCATATTAATTTCAAAATTCGTAATTTTAGTTAAATGACAGTGTCAACATATTTGTTACTAATTGCAAATTATGTAAAAAAAAAAGTGTAGAGAACTTACATAATATTGTTTTAAAGTTTTGGAGGTTCAAATAACGAGCAGTAAGAAGACCAAATGAAAGAACGGTTCTTATCAGTGAATGAACACCCAGTAAAGGAACACTTAATTTTGGTAATTTTTTAATGCTCTTTATGAATTTATAAGCCATACAAATATTTAAAAACAAGCCTATTCTTGAAATTATAACATATAAATACTTGGAAAATGTTAGCTTTTTTTTGTAATCATGAATTGAAAATTAAAGTGTCAACATATTAACACACAAACTGTTCATTCACTGGGAAATGTATGAAAAGTAAAGGAACACTGACTGTTGCCTCACTGGTTAGCAGTTGTTTTTCGTATTTTTAACTTACTTTTGATGCGGAGCAGCACTAAAGGTACAAGAAAATTAAAGTTTATCTTTTATTTTCATTAATTTAGAAAAAAAAGCCAGTAAACAAACACTTGTTCCTTCACTGGTTTTTCATCGTTTGGTGATCCAGTGAATAAACACCCCTTTATCTCAGTACTTGATAATGCTATGATGCTTAAAAAAAAGTAAAACGTAATTTCAATAACTATATTTTGAATTCTTATTTTCACAGTGAGAAAAATAAGACTATTACATGCAATTAATTCCACTTCAAACATATAAATACAAACACTCACCTTATAATTTTTTCAAAGAAACAAGGTGTTGCAGAGATAATAACAAATTTAAAATTTTTTCCAGGGAAGTCTATGTGACCAAGTAATCCTGTGCGATATCAATGAAAACAACGTTGTAATTCTTATATGTTGGTTCATATCGACATGTAGGTTCCTACAGTCGCAAAATTAATTTAAATTATAATTTATTTAATTAATTATAATTAATTAATGAACAATATTTATTATAATTAATTTTATTGATGTCTTTGGTTGTTTCATGTTTTTCAATTTTGAATAAATTAAGAAACATTATAAAAATAAGTATATTTTAAATATAACTTACTAAGCGTACATACCAATGGATTATGTAGACAACACGAGTAGTTTATAGAAGTGGTATTTCATTTATATTGCATGCAAAAAAAGCTACGTGATTTTGAAAGCTTAAAATAAAATGTTGGGTGAAATACATCTTCATTTATGCTACTTATAAATAAACATGCTTATCTATAGGTAAAAACTAAATCTGAGCTATCAGAAGCCAAAAGAGAGAGACCTAGTTAACTTAAATGGTAATAATAGTTTAATATTTTAAAAATTAGTAATCATTAAACATTATTACAGTAATAGATTATATTCTTGTTCATCTAGGCTGATTACCGCTACATAACTTATTAATTGAGATTTTTCAATAAAATTTGTTTTAGGATGAAAAAAATGAGTAACTTTGTTAATTAATCCATGTAAATATGAGGTTATATCTAATTTTTGTACACATTTAAGCACATATGCAATTGTAGCTTGTTGTAGTAAATGTTGTCTGTAAATGTATACTTATACACTTATAAGCCCACATTTACATATGGATAAAAATATTCAAATGCATATCATACGTCTAAAAAAAGCAAATCGGTTAACATTTTTAATATGCATAAGGGTATTTGTATTTCTATTTATATTATATCAGTTCTAAAATCAGTCAGCAAAGATTATCTGCTATGAATGAGAATATTGCAGGTGTGTGTGATAAGGAACACTTTTTAATATTCATTAGATTTAGAAAACGTCTATGAGAAATCTTAAAGTAAGTTCTTAAGATTTATTTTGTTTTTTAAACTGAAAGTTCAAAATTGAAAGTTGTCTGATCATCCTATTTCATTTTCACAATATGAGCCGATTCGTTTTGACGAGGAGCCGATATATCATAAATGCATCGGCTAATGCATCGACTAAAGTGGGGATGGTGTTCAGAAAAAAATAGACAATTAACTGAGTTAAAATAATTAAGATAAAAACAATTCAACGCACGTGTGATGCAGCAACATCAACATCTGCTTTGCTACGAAAAATAAAAAAAATATAGAGATAATATTTCACATTGTGAAACTTATCTCCTTTTTTTACTAATTGCTCTTTTTTCACGTGGAAAATTTTTACGCAATCCAACTCTTGTATAAGTTTAGAAGGTGACTTGAATCTTTAAGATTGAATAATATTTCACTCGTATAAAATATCCTCGATTACACTCTCCTTTAATTTTTTTTGTTCCTATTTCTTACCTCGAACGTTTTCAATTTAGTGAAACCACCAAGAATGGAACTTGAAGTTCAGTACTCGAACAGTACCAGACAATACAAATTCTTAATGAAAAATGATTTGTAATGCAGAAAAAATCTTATTATTGTTAATTTGATATTTTCGAGAAAAAAGGAGAGGATGCAATTTTTTGAGTGAATAGTTTGATAGGGGACAGATTTATAGGTTCATTACTTCAATTAATTTCAACTTATAATTCAACTTATTTTCAACTTATAATTTTTAAGTAAAGTTAAAATAACAGGAAAAAGCGGCCACAAATAATGCCACGTGAACAGTTGGATAAAATTCTGTGTATACTCTAGAAACAAATTCATAACTGAACTAGATATAGAACAAGGACTGCGCATTTAACTGCTGGACATAAAACCTAATTCAGAATTATTGATTATTACACGATAAAAAATATTCATTCTCTCTAATTCAATATTTTAAATATAGTCTTTTGTAGGTTACAACGTTCAGAATTACCTTAAATTTTATTTAAAGTTGGAATTTCACCGAGAGAAGAATGATTATTTAGGGTTCCGAAGTCGAAAAAAATTAAGAACCACTGATTGAAACACCTCCTCAGTGAAATGAAAGAATAAAACCTGGATATGCAGCGGAGATTACAAACAAGTTCAAACAAACTAACTAACAAAAATGATGTAGATTGATTATATATGTCCCTTGCTTTAATTTATAGTTTCTCTTTAATTTCTGTGTATCACTCCTTTATTTCGGGTTTTGATACTGAAGAAGTATCAAAACCTGAAATAAAGTAATAATAATAATAAAGTAATAATAATAATAATCACTTCATTATAGTAACGAAACCTTGTCTCTGCTTAAGTGACATTAAAAATGAAACTCTACGCAAAATAACAACGAGCACTATTTTGATCAGCCTTGTAACATATGCGAAATGTGTAAATCCTTATTTTAGAGATCAGAATTAGCCGCCCAGATCATTCGATTTAAAGCTGGTGTCCCTTTTTTGCTTTGGAGATTTTTCAAGTCTAAGGTTTTTACTCTAACTAGCTCACAGGCTTTAATGACAGGAATTATATGCAGTGTCAAAGCAGTATATCCACATTTTCACAAAATGGTCATTAAAAAAACTCGGCAAAAGAGTGCGTATGTAACAGAAAGCCTCCTCCTTATTACCTATTATGCTGTTCTATACATAAATCCGTACTATGTATGTACTTTATAAATTAATGAAAAATTCACAATTTTTACTTAAAAACCTATTTTTATTTTATCAAAATTACTTTTTTCATGAGTTTTGGATGCCATAAACGTGGAAGGTTAGTTTTTAAATTATCCTCACAAAAGTATGAAATTTTAAATATTGTTCTGTTTTCTACAAATTTCAATCTCCTTTTATTACATGAACAGCCATAACATGATCTCCACCTTGCCTGGAGATATGTTTAAGAGCGTCCCTTTTTAACATGAAGTGTATTTAAGTCACAATAAATTTGTAACTCTCAAAGAAAAGATTATTTCACCACTTATGAAAAATTTGGATTACTCATGTTGTATGGAGAGAAAAAATTTCATGTCATGGTATGGAGAAAAAGAAATTTCTAATTCAGCAAAATTTTTTAACCATAAATAATTTTATTATTAATTTACTTTCAAATAATACCTATAAATACGATTGCTGTTTGGAATGGATGTTAGGCCATATTACCCCTAATTGATTATGAATATGGCCATGCTAATTGATTATGAATTGATTATGATATGTTTAACTCGCTTTAATTATCCAAACTTACTTACAAGGGAAACTAGGGAAGTGTGACTCGTCAATTTTGAAATAAACAAGTGGGATGTATGCCTTATGAGGAATAATTTTAGGGGGCAACATTCGTTTCGGCCCATAGAAGGTCCTATGAGAGATAAAAAATAATTCAATATATGGAAAAATCAGTATTTTATTACTTCAATGCAGACTATTAGTTATTGTAATTGTCTCATACTCCAATTAATTTGTAATTAATTGGATAATTAATTACTTTCACGTACTATATAATGCATATTTATTGTTAAAATTAATTTTGAAAATTTTATGTATCTGCAGTTTTTCAGAAAAACCTGTTAGGTTAATTTAAAAAAAAAAAATTGCCATCAAATATTTTAAATTTTTTTTTTCAAAAAACTTTCCAAATTAATTGGAGTATGTAATTGCAAATCAATTAATTAATTAATAATTTCTGATTAATCTATTAATTAAAAAAATAATTAATCATCCAATTAATTACAAATTAATTGGATTATGAGACAATTACAATAACTAATAGTCTGCATTGAAGTAATAAAATACCGATTTTTCCATATATTGAATTATTTTTTATCTCTCCCATGACCTTCTATGGGCCGAAACGAATGTTGCCCCCTAAAATTGTTCCTCATAAGACATGCATCCCTCGAGTTTATTTCAAAATTGGCGAGTCACACTTCCCTAGTTTCCCTTGTTAGTAAATAGTTCTGATTCTTATTTTATTTATTATCTAGCAAGCAATTTGTGATTTCTTTTGAAACCTATATATAACCATATAAACCCATAACCCAAACATATGTACCCATATATCTACCCATAATCATGTTTTAAAACCCATATATGTATATATATACCCGTATATATGTATAAAAATGTTTTTGAAACATTTCTTTTCATTTTGAAAAATTTTAATTTATTGTCCGAAACACATTTAAAATCGAAATTACTCTTGGCTCTTACACGTTTATTTATAAAAATGTTTGCTAGGTAGAAAAAACTTATCATGTCATGACTAACTAACATCAAAACTAATCATCTTTAATTGCCGCTTCTTACTCTCTGACCTCTCTGACGCAGAAAGGACACCGGTGTCTGTTTTATATAGATTTTTTCTGACTCTTTAATTACAGGCAAAAATTTATTTTAGTATCTTTTAATTACAAAAAAAAATCTAGACGCGAATCCATTATAATACAAAATTCAGAATTATTTTTGTACTAAAATATAAAATCCAAAAAGTAGTTGAAAATTTCGTTCCATTAATATTAAAAAATTTATCAACAATTGATTTTATGAATTAAAAAAATTTAAATGATGAACAACTTTCTCTTAAACCTAACTGCAAATAAGTGCATATTTGGACAATTATTGTTTGGAAGTGAGCCTTGTTGGAAGATTTTACTTTTTAAACAAAAAGGGACACCTATGTTTCATGTTGTATTTCATAACAACACATTATTGAAATGATAAATATAGTATTTTTCATTTATTTTAGACCCAAATTAAATCAAAAGAATGAAAAAAGTAGGAAAAATATGTTTAATAAAAACTCGGAATCAAGAGGTTAAGGGTTTAAATATAAAATTGATATGTTGTTTTTCTTGGCCATGTTTCTGAGGGTTTAAAACGGTTTCATATCCTAATTTACAAAAAAAAAGCATACGTGTCGCTGGTAATATTTATAGAACATTTAAAAAAGATTGGTGCAAAAACTCCTGAAATTTAGATCATAGGTGACACCAAAAAAAAAAAAAAAATTAAAAAGTGGTGTCGCTATTTAAAAAAATATTTTAATATAGGTGATTTGCAGTACTTATAAAGTGAATAATAAATTCCTATTCCCCAGAGTTTGAAAAATGAAGGACGCTCTCAAAACTAGGTCGTTTTTAAACTGTTCAAAAAATACTTATGATTATGTAATTTATTCAATCAATATCTTTTATCTCAGGAGCATGAGAATATTACAGATGTATGATAAAAAGTCTTTTGTCAATAACCACATGAAACACATATGCTCTTTGATCAAAATAAAGGTAAGTTTGACAGACTTTCTTTATAATTTAATACAAAACTCACATATAAAGTTAAAAATAATTCTTTTAATTCACTTTATCGAAATTAAAACGTTTAGTAATCTGAATTGTAAAAAGTTGACCAAAACTCGAAAAAAAAACCGTCATTAGAATTTTTTCTTCTTGATCATAACTACATTTTGATGATCAATGTAACCAAGGAAAGAATGTTGTATTGGTTTCTTCCTTCCTGAATTACCTGTTGAACTTAACTTTTTTTTATCTTCACGAACAAAAGGGGAAAAAACAGACATTAAATTTATTTAATTTTTTTAAGTTTTAGCAACAAAAATCATTTTGGCAATATTTTTTTTTATTACTTTGTTAAAATATTATGTTTCACAAATACTAGTATGTAATGGAATCAATACGCTTGCAACTATATCGGATGATCAATGTAATGTGTGACAATCGAAATGTTGTGATAATTAATTCCAGTTGAAACATTCTTAGTGTATTATTTAACTAAATTGAAGTTTATAATTAACATTGCTTCAATTAATTTTTTAGTTAAATGAACGTGATATAATGTAATTTTCTAGCATTTGAAATACATAGAAACACAGTACACAAAAAAAAAAATAATAAATAAATAAATAAATAATAAAAGTTAATGAATAACTTTTGCTCTAATGATTGGATTTTTACGCACTAATTAAATGTTTATCTTAATATTTCAAGGAGGTAACTTCAGATATGCTAATTAATTAGGGCAGACGATAATTTAAACTACGAAATCAGACACTGTAAGGAATTTTTTTAATAAAACAACGGATAATTTTTTTTGACGGATTTGGATTTCTTACTATTAAAATATGGGGGCTTGCCGCAACCTAGAAAATGTGGTCTCAAAAGTTTAGTCAGGAGAGTAGTCGAAATTTGGATCTTTTAATGTTAATTTCACTTCTTGGGTAGTTAGCCGAGTCTCAAAAATTCTTTTATGCGAATCGAAAAATTTATATCCACAACTGCGAAATATTTTTATCCTAAAAATAAACCGATTCAAAAATTTATTTCTAATAATCAATTATTATTTTTCATTATTTAATTTAAGCATGATCGAAAAGTTTTTAAATTGTGAAGCGCTTGAATTTTCGCATCATTCTAAATAATGCAATTTTTGGAGACAAATTTGATAAGAATTGTTTCTCAGTAATAAAATTTCTAAAATGCCGAATTTTTAAGTTTTCTTTCTTCAAGGACGATTCACTGGATATCGTTTAAAGTTTGAAAACATTTTACTCAGTATTTTTCCAAAGTAATTTTTTTCTTTCCATAAATTATTCTCAAAATACGAATTGTAACAAGTTTTATTTTATTTATGATAAGGAGCAGTGGAAATATTACGTAAGTAAATGACACGTGAGAAGGATTTCTGTTTTCTAATTTTGCTAACAAGCGGGAAAAATGGAAATGAGTAACGCTCTCCATGAATACATTAAAATCGTATTATTTTCCAAATTTATTTTAGGTATAAAGAAATGTAGCAAAAAATTTCACTTGAACAAACTTCAAATTTGAAGTAAAATTGGGGGGGGGGGGGAGTTTCAGAGGTCAAAGTTTTAACAACAGAAGGAAAGCACAAAAAACTCCTAAAAATTTTTCTACTCAAAATTTCCTTAAAAGAATTGAAACATAAAAATTGTTTCATGCAAAGTTGCATTCTTTATTTGTATTCAACTCTAAAATAAGATTACTGAAGTCAAAGTTAAAGCTAAAAGCTTAGGTGGAATGTGAATTTGTTATGTAAGTATGGGAGAGGCTTGTTTGCTTATTTTTGCTGACAAGAGAACTGTCACAAACATACTTACATTATATTTGAGAAAACCCCATGCGTGGGCACTGATAAGCAAATTTAGATCCAAAATGGCGATGAAGTTAAAAACTTTAACAGCCGGTTCCCAATCAGTTTGATTCTATTGAATCTATAAAGTTTTCAAGTGATTTAGTTTAAAATGTATGTTCATTAACATACATTTTAGACTAAAATCTCGGAAATTCAAGCATGTGCAGATACATAGCAAAAAAAGGTTTCTCAAAATCAAGCAAAAATGTATCGAAATTGCTCCGAAATAAGTATAGACATATTTGAAAACCCCATGAATTCAAAATGGGAATACCGTAACTCATTTTTGAGAAATGCATAGTCTCAAAAGCGATAAATGTTCGTTGGCTGCCGGCGAGATTCGAACTACGGACCTCCGCAGCAGGATGCTCTAGCCATCATAGTCATGCTCGCCAGTCAAGGGAGAGTTCGGAAGCTTTATCGAGTGGTCTTCGCAGTGACTCATCCTGACATACCTTCCATTTGTTTAAAAGTGCATAAGATATAAGGAAATAAGCAAACAAATGAAATTAAATTTACCGATTCACTGACTAAACTATTGTGATCTTATTTTTCGAATTACAACATATTATATTTTTAAAATAGGAAATTAATATACCATGATGCGTTATTGCGGCGGCCATTATACAATTATTCCTAACTAGGGTGCAAAACTACGGTAGTACAGCACGGTAGTACTTTCTTTCCTTCCAGACGCGGATACGTACCTAGGTTAGTAAAACCCTTACCCGTATAATCCGCGTCTAGCCACTATTCCAGCCAACCTCAACCCAGGGAACGTGCTTGATCAGTGGCAATTATTTAAAAAGCGGTAATTATTAAAGTACTGCAGCACTGTACTGCGGTATGGTAGTACGGTAGTGCATAACTACGGTAGTACGGTACTACATCCTACTACGAATTCGGAGGTCCTGCCGACAGCCAACGAACATTTCTCTCTCCACATCACTTCTGTTGAGAAGTGATGTGGAGAGTTTCAATTTTGGATATATGGAGTTTGAATATATGAATGTTTCGGAGCAATATTGACACATTTTTGCTAAATTTCAAGAAATTATTTTTTGCACATGCTTGAACTTTAGAGATTTTAGTCTAAAAAATTGTGCCAAAAATCAGAAACTGAATGAATTTTATATTTTAGACTGTGACAAAATTTTAAATGGGTTTCAACGTGCTACTACTTCTGCTGTGGTTAACCTGTGGAGCGATAGCACAACGCTGTCCTCCGGAAGAGGATCTGTCTCCATCCTGCAATTGCAGAGCTTTTGACACTTTCTCAATGATGACATGCAATAACATAATGAATGCGGAGGAGCTAATTGCTCCCATCAAAGCTGCTGAAGGTTACGAAATGTTAGCAATTAATATAGAAGATTCGTCACTTTTATATATACCTGGAGAAATATTCAAAAATACAAGATTTGCAAAGGTAAGGAAAACTTGCTTAGTAAAACAAAATATCATTCACTGATAAGACTTGTTTTTTACAAATGTTTGATCCTTTGTAACCAATTTATAAAACAAAATTCCCGTTAAAAATCCCTTAATGTCCTTAACTCTTTTACGCAGTGTGACACTGGTGTCCCTTTCATATATATGATTTTTGCACTCTTATTAGAAACTAAACTATATTTTAGTAGTTTTTTTATTATAAAAAACAGTCTTATAGCTAATAAAAAAATCTGTTAGATTATTGTATTTATATTGTCTCTAAAATATAAAATCAAAAATAAGTAACTTGAAATATTTTTTTCATTCATATTCAAAATTTATCAATAATTTATTTTATAAATTAAGGACATTTCAATGATTATTAACTGTTTCTCTTATATCTTAACACCTACAAATAAGTGCAAATTTGAAAAATTATTGTTTTGAAGTGAGCCGTATTTGGGAAATTTTGCTTTTACTGCAAAAAAAGATACCGGAGTTTCATGCTTTATTTTATAACCATAAATTATTAAAATATTAATGTGATATTTATCACTTATTATCAATAAAGAATACAAAATTATAAAAAAAAAAATGTTTAATAAAAATTCTGTTTCAAAGGTCTAACAAAGTGTATTTTAAACTCTACCATTCAAGTTTTAATACCCATGCTAATTAAAATAGTATATGGTTATACTTGCATTTCAAGAAGAAGATCTCCACACATATGGCCTATGACGTCCGCGCCAGCAAATCTTTATCATGAAAATGGAGCATTAAAGTTGAGCTAAGTTTCTCGACGCAAGTTAGAATGCTAATTGACGATAAGTTAAAAAAATACAGAGCTGTATCATGCATCGAATTATTTGGCATATAATTCTTTCGCGAACTTTTTTTACTTAGCTTAAATTAATCATTTGCTTATGTATTTTATTGGAACCATAATATATGTTTGTTTTGTGTACCTAGCAACTACTTCGATGCATAATTAGTTTGTTTATGTTCCGCATGGCTTCGTGCCTGTCTTTGTGTTAAATCTCTGTGTAAATATTTAGTGAAATAATTGAAATCTTCGAGAATGATTTTATGAAAGAATTTAATATGTGTCTCTTAAAATAATTGATACTTGGCGGGCTTGGCTTACTCGTAATAGAATGGAACTAACAGTTTCTAACGTAAACAAATGCCACGTTTCAGCAACCACTCAGGATCGTGGTACCCACACTACGTCACTTGCAGGAATTCCATTAACTTCTTTGCGTGTTTTGTGTGTCCTTTGTAATAAGACATTTTAGTTAATTTATGTATTTTGATGTAATAGATGTAAAATTACTTGTACAGATTCGCTTCGCAAACTCCCAAGTGATGGCCTTATCAGACTCAGAATTGGCTTTTGAAGGACTAGAGAATGAGTTAGAAGAAATCCGAGCAACGGGAGCTCATTATATAACAACTTGGGACTGGTCTCAGTTGCGCAACCTCAAGAAACTGTCGTTAATAGATGTAAACAACATTGGCATGGGCAGCTTGGACAACGAATTCCCTCGTCTCGAAACCCTGACGGCATTAGGAATCAGCAGTGCAGATCTCTCCTTCATCCATCCAGATGCTTTCAGAGAATTACCGAATGTAGATTTGCTTGTTTTGAAAAACAATGCAATAAGTGAAATGTCAAGAAGTATGTTCCCCAATCCAGCTAAAAAATTATATCATTTAGATCTCAGGTAATATTAATTTTCTGTAATTATGTGTAGTCAAAAATCTTAATATCTCTGTCTATAATCTAATTCCTTGTATAAAATTACGAACCCCTGTTAAAAAAATAAAGGCAGGGATCACAAATTAATATTTAACAAAGAGACAAGAATAAGAGGAGTAAGCATAATGTATCAAGTGAGTGGTGAGTATTAAAGCCGTATAAACGCTATTCAGAGAAACATTACACAGGCGAGTTTGTCCCTTCTCTACGCTTAGCATAGTGAAGAATATGTAAATAAAAAATAATTCTATGAATTAAGTTCTTTTCATTTAAGAACCTGATCATGCATTAATATCGGCTACTAGATTAGAAGCAAAAAAAAGGATGTTTTATCTGTTCTTAAATTTTAATGTACGATGCGCGCTCAAGCAAAAAAAAAAAAAAAATGATTACTCTGAATAACTTTTATTTTAAGAATCGGATCTTCACGTTCTAGGACTCCAACTTAATGGATCAAAGGGATGATTTCAAGGGTACTAATTAATTAAAGCATACGATATTTTAAATTACGAAATCAGATACAAAAACGTACTTTCTCTGAGTAAGAATACTTTCTTTTTCGATGAATTTTGATTAATGATTTTCAAAATATAGAGAGTAGCCGCAATCTGGGAAAAATGGTCTCCGTTCTCCGTACTTAGACCAGAAGCGCGATTCAAAGTTTGAACCCCTTACTAAAGTTCACTATTTGCGCATTTCGCCATATCTCGAGAACTTCTTAAGCGACATGAAAAATTTTTCCACACACCTACAAAATTCATTTATACAAAGATAAAAATAACATTAAGTGAAGATTTATTATTTTTATTATTTTACTTAAAATTAGTCGTAAAATTTTGAAATGCAAAATATAATTATTTTTTTTCTTCATAATTTTAGAGAATGTAACTTTACGTAGCAAAATACAAAATTTGAGCAATTTAATAAATGCAAAATTGAAATCGGTCTAATAGTTCCAGAGAAATTGAATTTAAATAAATGACTTGCGACTTTTTTAAATATACAACACACTTTACACTGCTATACTACTACTGTTGAAGAACATATAATGCTTATTTTCCAATGTTGTTTTTGCTGCTGATTTAATTAAGACAGAACAGAAATTGATAAGATAAATAGTTAAGAAGTTATAAAGGTTTTGTGTGCGAAAAGTACAATTTTTTACTTGCACTTATTCACGCACCTGAAATTGCTTTACAGACAAGTGAGGTATTATTTCCTATGTATTTTTTATCGCTTAAGTGAATGAGATCAAGCAAGAAACAGAAGGACGAATACTTTATAAGTTGAAAGGGGCTTTTGATATAGAAAGTACTATTTTTGATGTACTACAGCTATTCTTAAAGAAACCCTTATATCTTCAAAATTATAAATCCTCTCAACTCGAATCTATCTCATTCAATTCAGCATAAAAAATTTCATAGGAAAAAGTATGTTCATCTAACCCATAAATAGCAAAGTAAAAAGTTTGATTAAACGTAAAAAAATTCAAAGAAAACAATGTCTGTTTTGTTTAGATAGCAATATTAAATGTGTAAATACGTAAAAGTACAAATTTGTGCTTTTTCTACTTAAAACCTTATAACTTCTAAACTATTTGTTCGATCGTCTCATGGTTTTATTCAATTTAACGCAAAAAACTACAGTAGAAACAATGCTATTGCCCGTTTTGAAGAAATTCAATTATCTCCCTTAAATCACCCTTATTTAAGGGGGATAAAAAAAAGGGAAAAAAGGGAATCGTATAAAAGAGAAAAGAGGAGTTTTCAGGAATTTTGAATAATATACCAAAGCGTATTGTTAAAAATACCTCTATTACTAATTCTTACAAAGATACGTCTTTGTTTTTGCTATAATTGCTGGACTATATTTCTTTCAGCATACGGTAGAAACATTCGATAAAACCTAATGCAAACGTCATTTTACTTTATTTATTTCAACTGCCTCTTAAAAAGTACAAAATTTAATATGCTTTTCGTTGGAACAATTTTAATTTTTTTTTTCATTCTAATTACAGCAACAACTTGCTGACCACTTTGCCAGATAATATGTTCAGCAACATGCCAGATTTGCATGAAGTACATCTGAATAACAACAAATTTGTGACTCTTAGAGAAGAAGTTTTTTCACCGATTATGCAAAAACTGCAATCAATGATGTTGGCAGGTGATGAATAATTTCTAACCATTGGGTCAGTTCTGGGATATGGAAATTTTGGAGCCCGGTCCAAGCTACTCTGACTATGCCGTTCGAAAACAGACTGAAAAGTTTAATCGGTTTTCATTTTAAGAGAAGAGTGCATATATTCTTTCTTTTCTTTTTATTAGAAATAAACGATTTTGTGTAGAGTTGAAATGTTTTTAGTACAACCTTCTCATAGCGATACCAATTATTTCCCAACGTGACACCGACAATTTTTATTTTGCGACTTCTTCATCAAAATAAAAATTCATATAAATTATACATTTAAGAAATTGTGAATTTTATTGATGCATTTTAAGTAGAAGGTTCAAACCACATTCAGAAGAAAAAGATGTTCCCTAAGCTCGTAAAAATTTTGAATCGTATTTTGTTATTTTTCTTTTTAAGATTTTAACTTTTTTATTGTAGCTTGGTTTTCTTATAGAAATATTTAAAATATGAATAAAAGAATTCGTATTAAGTAATGACGTCACGTTAAAATTATTAATTAAATTAATCGAAAAACTAACCATTAAATAGTTTCATTCTATCTTATAACCGGCGTTGAACACCCGAAAACATTTCTGAGTTTGCGATTATTAATCTTCAACGCCGAACCCTGTAATTTTGAACCTAACCCGGAAGAAAGGGGAACTCTTATATAAAGCATTGGGACAAATTAGCTTTCCAGAGAAAGTTAGAGAACTTTTGATGAACCTAAACCATTACAAGGAGAGGAAAACCACGAAAACCTGACGATTATCCCGACGTCGAGGGGATCAGTTGAATGATTAACAATTGCTAATCATTAAACGATAAACTTCTCAAAAGTTCAAATAATTTAGAGCGGGCTCCAAAAGCTCCGTGTCACGGAACTGACCTAATATATATTTCATATTTTTAAAACTTATGTAATTATTTTTACTTTATTTGATTTTTCATTTATTTATTTTTCTTTTTTGCTTTTCAGGTAATGAAATTCGGTGTGATTGTCGCTTGAGATGGATGGTAAACCACAGAATTCCTCTGTATTTCAAAGGTGAATGCAGTGAACCTCAAAGTCTGAAAGGAAACGATCTTAGATACCTTAAGCATGGCGATCTCTATTGTTAAGTCAAGATAGAACACTGTTACCTCAAAAATTTTCTCTTTGATGCTTCTTTTAATTAAATAACTTATTAAAGTAAAAAAAATATATTTTAAATACTTCTGGTGTTTACAAAGAAAGTTTTTTTCGACCTCCTTCAAGGAGACGAAAAAATGGAATGAAACAAATTGCCTGCAAATAAGTTGCAATAAACCATATTAATAAAGACATGGAGAATAACTTGTAATAAACGATATTAATAAAGACATGGAGAATAACTTGTAATAAACGATATTAATAAAGACATGGAGAATAACTTGTAATAAACGATATTAATAAAGACATGGAGAATAACTTGTAATAAGTTATATTAGTTGCAATATTAATCAAAAATATAAATGTACTCGATAATGCTGTATTTTTATTGGGGGCTGATAGGTTTATTTGCCCTACTTTAAATTTCTAGTGAAAAGTTCTTGCACATACTTCTACCCAGTTGAAGCTAGGAAAAAAAGCATCTTATTTTTATGGATTAGAACTTATAAAGTCGATTTATGATGTTTATAAATATACTTGTTATGCTTTCTATTAAGTAAATTATCATAACAACAATGAGTAGCTTTACCCCGACAAATTTTTTTCTATTAAAAACAGTCGCTTAAATCATTTCTGTGCAATGTTATCTTTTCCAAAAGTAAAAAAAAATGAACTTAAAAACCACAGAGAAAAATTATTCGTTCTTATATTAAATGATATTTTTGCTAGGTGCTTGCTAAATTGTTAGATTTCCTGAATAAAATTTTCATAGGTACTAGAAAAAATGATTTTCAATTAATAGAAAAAATAAAGAGATAAAAGTAGAACACATAATTAAGCGCGTTATGTAATTCACGCAGTTTAAGAAAAAACATTTGGAGAAATCTTTTTCAAAAAAGTAATTTTTTTACCTCGTAATTGAAGATGAAGTTTTGAAAACAGCATGGGTCACAAAAATACTGCATTCACCCACTTTTTCGGAAGAAGTGAACGCCTTTTTTTCTATTTCTGTTAATCTGATTCAAAACTTTCGAGTCACCATCATCACAACATTTAAATTTCAACCAGGAAAATCATTAAAATTTTTTGTTTTCCAGAAAATATGAAAAATTTTATCTTGCTAGCAAGTTAAGGGATCTTTCAGATTGAATTTTTTAATTCCGCTTCTATCATTTATTTTTTTATTACAACTGTTTAAATTATGAGTAAAAATATCGGCATCTTCCTCATTATTCCATTTCGTATTGCATATCTTGTAATTCTGACATGTTGCTAAACATATCATCCGTGAAAGTGGCCAATAAGTTAACATTATATGACGCTTGATGGGGCAAAATAGCAATTGAAAAAGCATTGAAAGTTTCTTCTATAAAATTTCGCTACCACTGAGTCTCTTAGGGCTCTTTTAATTTAAATGATATAATGATATATATATATATATATATATATATATATATATATATATATATATATATATATATATATATATATATATATATATATATATATATATATATATATATATATATATATATATATATATATATATATATATATATATATATATAATATATATATATATATATATATATATATATATATATATATATATATATATATATATATATATATATATATAGATAGATAGATATATATATCATTATATCATTTAAATTAAAAGATATATATATATATATATATATATATATATATATGATGATAGCAGTCGTGGATGCAGAACAAAGAGGCACAGGATTTAAAAAGGAACAAAATGGTTTTATTTAATTATTATAAGATGAAAGACGAGAGAGAGTGTGTCACAAATTCGTCGTACTCCAGCATAAATGTTAGGGAAAATCTTGCAAAGACAATCCGTAGAATGTCTTGATTTAAGGAATAAGGGAAATTTTAGTAACTGTAATTAGTTTATTGAATAGGTCGCGCGATTCCCACAAAGAGCAAAGGGGAAAATGTCTTACTTTTAATAAAAAGTGAATTTAAAAGTGTGAGAAAACGTTTCATTTTGAGTAAATTAAGAAAAGGATTTACAGAAAAGGAATAACATAAAAAGATTAATTGAAGCTCTTTAATATATATATATATATATATATATATATATATATATATATATATATATATATATATATATATATATATATATATATATCAACTGCTTGAGTTGTGAGCAGAAATGTCAGCATCATACCTCACTGTTACAATCCGCATCGCATATCTTGTAATTCTGGCGTGTAGCTAAACATATCATCCGGCAAAGTGACCAATAAGTTAATGTGACGAGTTTTGAAAAAAAAAATTGACGAGTAGAAAAATATAGCACTGTTAGAAAAATATTAGAAGTTTTTTCCAGAAAATTGCACAGTCATAAGTTAACACTAGGGATGCTTTTTAAAAAAAAATGGGCAAAATGGCACAGGTAGAAAAAATATCGATACAGAACTATAGATTGACTTAAAAATGTGGATAACTTGTCGAGATAATGTAAGCATTTAAGAATGTAAGAATTTTACAAAGATCTCAAATATAATTGAGGGTACGCGAAAATCCTGTGTATTATGTTGGAGATTTAGAAATGAGCCTTTTTAATATAATGACAGTTTTAGAGGGTCGTCCATATCTGATTTTTGCGACTTCTTTGACATCTTTCTGTCACTAAGTGTCACCAAACCTCGAGACACCCTGGTCACACGTCACGCTAATGTTATATAAATATATGCAAGCAGTTTAGAAACAAACATATGTTTAAGATTGTATTTAAAATTTTATTTTTAAATTTTAACTACGTTTTTAATGGCATTTAATTTTTTAGTTGGTAATTAAACCAAGCATTAGGAAATTTCCCGATGTAGTTAAAAACTGATTAGGGAAAACCTAGACTAGCTAAATTTGGACTTGCTAAGCTATAAAATAAAGACTATAAAAATAACTATACAGACAAAAAATCTATTAAGTAAAACTGACCTGTTGATAACATTTGCCGAAAGAAGCGGACATATAAAATTTTTAAGAGGGCTTTTAAACGTCATCGGTATGAAATGAATATTTACTCTCTTTTTCATACCCATTAGGAAAAAAAACTTTTTTTTCCATACGAACTCTAGAAGCCAATCTATGTTTCTAAAAAAGTGAGATTGAAAAGTTATCATTTAAGGCCAAATGTCTATCTATTCAAGGAATTAGCTACCGAAATAACGTCAATCCACAACGAAAAATGACTAACCTTTCTTAGTCAGCTATAAAAAAAAAAGGCATTTTATCAAAACTTCCAAAGCTTTCGAAAGAATTCGAAGGTCAAGAGAGGACATTTTGTCACTTTTTTTCTCGCTTTCCGAAATAACCTTTCATGAGTTATGCCAGTTACTAAGGTTTTCACTTGATGAAGACCTTAGCAACCCAATTTTAATGTCGTATATTTCAAACAAATTCGCCGGTGTTAGTGTTAATTGCAAAATTTAAGCCTGTAAATTTGTTTATTGCATAGAGAGGTACGATAAAATGAAAGCATCGCAATAGATTTATTAACATTGTTAACGTTGTGTACTTTCTGTGGGCATCTGAAACACTACAACTTTTCGTTTTTGTTCGTTTTTGGAATGAAAATAAATTACTTTTTATAAATTAAACATACTTTTGAAATAGATGAAAGCGACTTTATTGTTTGCAAACAATGTATTCTCCACGATGAGTTTTAGTTTGAATTATTAATTTTTAAATCGAATGAAAAATTATTTAAAAATTTTTTCTATCTAAAAATTCCATTTAATTTAAATTTTTTTGTTTATATATAAAGACACTTATATAAATGTTTAACCACGTAATATATTTAAAAAAATCCGAATGCACTCTAAAAATACCAACATGCACGAGAAAGTACTCAAATAAATTTAATAACATATTTCTAATATATTTCTGTATTCCCTCATCTATACACTTCAATATCGCCATAATGCATCACCATTATTGTGCAAAATATGACTTAAAATTATTTTTCCCTTGCAAAACAAAAATTTCGTGTGACGCACTTAGGTCTTAAATTTTGCAAAAATTTAGATGTTAGAATTGAATTGAATGTTGAATTTAATTGCTCAAGATCTGAACTCAAATCAATTAATTAATCTATTTCAATTCTGAATACAAACCAAGCTTAAGATAAATCACATTAGTCATTATAGCATTCGCAAATCATAATCATAAATACACTTTACCAAATTATATAGCTAGAAACTGACGCAAAAAAAAGTCAGAGAGAAGAATAAATAGAAAAAACTTCCGAGTCAGGATTATTTGTAAGGGTGGATCATGCGTGTACTTGAAGAAGATAAATTTTGAGTTTAATGTTTAAATTTAAGCACAAACGAAGGAAATTTTGTTATTGAACATATAATCTTTCTAAAATCATGAATATTCTTGAAATAATAAGGGGAAGCATTTTCAAAGAATAATCGGCTGCCACTCCTAAGATATGCAGAGTGTTCCATAATGATTACTCTTAATGTATATTTTTGATTCATTATCAAAAATAAAAAAGTGTTCAAATTAGGAGGCGCACATGAACATTTAAGTAAAGAAGAAATTAAATCATCAAAGAAATCTGTCGAATCATTGGTGAGGAAAGCGAGAAGAGAAACATAAAAAAGAAAAAAGAAGAAGAGAAAACAGATTAATTGAAACTTAGAGGTGCTTCTTAATATATTTTCATACAACTCTGCTTCCTCCAACAACCAAACTGGTTTTATTTTTGAAGTCTCGCCTTTTTCAGTAATGATTCATAATATTTCGCAAACGCTGTTTTTTCTTCGTTTAAATAGCTCTAACAAAGTTCGTTGTAAAAAAATTAGTTTTTATCAAATGCATAATTAGTATTTTTTATTTTTATGAAATAAAATTATCATTGCTGTATTTAGACTTATTGTCAACTAACATTACGTACATATTTATTAGTATTTATTCATATGCTTTATTCGTATTTATTTTTATGTTCTTTTTAGAAAACTGTTTTAGATAATATTTTTCTACTTTTAAGAACATATTTGGTTCTGAACTTGTTATCTTGAAAACTCGTTATTTTGAAATTGTTTTAGCTTCTCTTCAACGTTCAGATATCAAGACTATAGGGGAGAGTGGGGTCAATTGTAACAGGGTACGATTGTAACAGAGCAAAAATTTCGAGTGTCGGGTTCTAGATTTGGTTCCTAGGTAGTGCACAAGGTGTATTTAACAAATCTACATGTACACCCCTGATGGCAACCATTTTTATGTACTTTTGAAAGAGTTACATCACAAAAGATATTTTCACGTCACGCAAGTACTTTTTTTGGTATTAGAATATTTTATTGTAACAAAGTAATTTTGTTTAACAAATAAAAATTAGTAACCGAATATGTAAGTGGACACCTTAATTAACATTTCAATAAAAAAAAGATTTGTTTTGCTAATTAACTAGCATTGTTTTTAACAAATGAAGCTGAATTTGCTTCTTGGGGACAATTGTAACAATAAGTAAAGGGACGATTGTAACAGCTGAAAATAAATAATCTTATGTTTACAAACCATTACTTAACTCTTTAAGAACCACCAATAGTTTCCTATAGCATTTATATTATGTTGCATGTGCATTATTTTATTTGTCACCTTTCACAGCATAAATTAAAATTTTTAACCCCTTAAAGTTAAAAGTTTAACCCTTTAGGTCTCTGCTCATTATTATTTTTACTCCTAAAATATCACTACTATTTTGATCAATAAAAAAATATATCACAACTATGATAATATGTATAATTAACTATGTTTTAGTTGAATTTATGAACTGTTACAATTGACCCCGTAAGTGGGGACAATTGTAACAAGTGCACGACTGCCAAAAATTGTTAATAACTAATATAATAATATTTAAAATCAGGTATTTAATTTTTTTTCTAGTAGAGGATAGTCTACTTTACTCGTCTGTCAATTAATACTAATAATATATTGGATTTTTTGTTAGTTAAAAATAGTTAAGTAAAAAATGTTACAATTGACACCACTCTCCCCTACTGTCAAGTATACTCTGGACTGTATACTTTCTCTACTGGCGGCTACCATCACTTTTGACCAGATTTCTCTTATTATACTTTAAGACGAGTATGTATTATTCTTCTTGACAGGAATTCTAAAACAATATATCTTAAGGGTGCTCATTGCGGAAAACCTCTCATTCACAAACGTATTAGTACTGTTATTATGTTGGATATAAGTATCTTAGGGAATTTTAGTGGATTTCTTGTTTTCGAAGAGTTTTACGAATTCTAAAATCACTTAACAATCAAAAACTGACTACTGCTTCCCATTTATGCCTGCGTGGTACATTATCAAAGTAGGAGCTGAGCAAACTACATGTATTCTTATAACTTGACGCGTTTTTATTAGATGCTAACTCTCCACAAGTTTATTAAATATACTTTTGCGTGAATTGCATTCAAGATACAGGTAACGAAAAAAAATATTACTTTTTCCTTATACAATAAGTTGAATGAATTTCCATCTCAGCTTATAGTTTAGCTACAAATGTTTAAATCTTGATATGAATAAAACCTTTTTTTCTTAATGCTTTAGAAGCTTTAAAATACGTGCTTCAGCAATTATATTTACGAGCTGTAAAGTTCCAAATCTAAAATTAGCAACAGCTATCAAACAAGCGAAAGAGGAAACATTTTCTTTCGCAACAACATTTCTTGTTTTGGAATAAATGTCTAAATTTCTTTAGGTAAAAAAAAAGTTATCATCCCATCGAATGTGATGTAAAAACAAAATATTCCAGCTAAAGGATCACGTAACTGTATCAAACTCAAAGGTCAATTTCACGATTATACAAAACAGACTCAACTGCCTCTGATCCTCGCAGTTGTTCTTTCCAGCGATAACAATCCAAGTGAGAAGACGTGCCGTTTTCTCGACCTCCAATAATTCGCAAATGTATTAATTAATTGAAATAGAAACAAAAAATGGCAATAGATCTTCTTAAAGCTTATTCTACTGTAAAAACTCTCTCAATGAGCAAATTTCTAATAATTTGCATTCTTTGGACTTGTGCTGCAATCACGGAAGGATCTTGCCCAGCTTGGGATAAAGATTCACCCTGTGCTTGTGGCGAAACTAAAACTGGCATCGAAGTGCGATGTTCTGGTGTCTCAGGCAGCTACCGAGTTATGGCAGCTTTGGCAGAGCTGCAAACGGATGTTCCGTGGGAGCTTCAACTTAGCTCACTCAGCATCAACGAGCTACCACCAACGGTGTCCAGTGTAACTTCACTTCGGCTCAACCAGTGTAACGTAAGACGTTTGATGAAGTCTGGATCAACAGAATGGCCCAATTTGAGTGAAATTGTCTTCGAATCGGTTAGATTTCAAGAGAGCTTATGGCCGCAGTTAAGAGGAGCTCGTGTCTTGAAATTCATAAAAATTAGTGACGTCATACTTTCGAATTTGGGTCGTGATTTTAGAGATAGTCTTCCAGCCGGCATAGAATACGTTGAATTAAGAAAAACGAGTACGTCTAAAATTGAATCAGGTTGCATGAGCCACTTGAGCAATCTGAGGTATGTGTTTATCACTGATATGCCACTAACTCATTTTCCAAGAAATGCCTTGCCGAATGAAATGAATCAACTGCACACATTCGTACTCGGGTAAGTTTATTTATTTTACAGTGTTCATATTTTTGTAAAATTACTTTTTACTTATGGGCAATTGATTTCGCCTTAGTAAAGTGATGTAGTCTTAAAACTTGCATTAATTCTAAAATTTATTAATTTTTTAAAATTAATTATTGTACAACAATATTTTTTGGACCATAGAAAAAAAAATAATGCATCACGTAAAAAAATTTTTTTTCCTTAATCACCATGAAAATCCAACAATTTCATATGGTTAGGGAGCTTTTAAATTTCTTTTTCGAAAAACGTTTTTACCACTTACATAGTTACTAGCCACCTTTAGCGACCAGCTTGGTCACCTTTAAGTACAACATATAAACTATAATGGCAACCATCCGAGTGCACAGCATAACTCAGTTAAATATTTTAATTCTTCAACCCTTCTTCCAATCCTAACACCTTACTCAGTCTAAAAAAATATATTAACAAATTTTTTTTACCGTCTAGCTGTATCCCAAGGTTGTTGCCCGCACCAAGTACTTTGATTTCAAATTTTTAACACTTTTCAATAATGTCCACGATATTGCTACTGTACTCTATATATTGAATTTTTGTATTAATTTAAGATCTGTCCAGCATTAAATCACACAAACCACCATAAATACAACTTCTAGACATTTCAGCATAGTAGGCAGCAGAAGCATTAAAATTATTTCCATTCTATATTTTGCCGTGAGATAAAATAAAAGACTCATTCCAATGCTCCAATGCATGCTGTATTACTTCCTCACTTACCTTTCGAGCCAAATTTTGAATATCATGCTATTGCTAAAAAAATCCAAGCTCTGTCCAAATCATCAATAATTAGCATGACAGTATGCGGCAGCACAGCACCGTTTATAATTAAAATTTCTACAGCCATTTCAGAAAAGATAAAAAAATAAATATAATTATTTCGTAACTAACTTTGTTCCATAAAAATACAAAATAATCTGAATAAATACTTAACGTATAAGAGGTATAATTTTATTAGCGTATAATTTTTAAACACTATTTAAATTATCAAAGACAACGTAACAAAATGAATAATACCTATAGTGTTGTTAATAGATAAATATATGTATATAGTAGGGAGAGAGATAATTGGACAATTCTAATAGGCAAAGATCATATGTATGAGCCCGCTTCCAGACCAATAAAGCAGTTCACCGCCATGATCTCCTAACATCTGTAACAACAGCGTTTTGTTCAATGAAGATTTCAAAACTTTTTTGACCTTACATGCCAAACGCCTTCATCATTCATACAAACTTCAGATGATAAATAAACTAGAAAAATAACTACCAAGAAGTTTACACTGTATTATGAACTTTATTACTAAACTTCCAGCTATGAAACTTACTGGACTTCTAGTAAGTTCTCTAATTCCCTCAATTCCTACAAACCTGTTTTATAACTGCTTTACTTCAACTTAATACTGCTCTCTCACAGTCTTAAAACTTTCAATAACACAGTAAACGCCAAGTTTAGATTTCCATTCTAGTTCTGAAAACTTATCTGAATTCAAGAATAAACAAATTAGAATCTTGGTAATGTAAATAATGCATTTACTAAGTCAATGAAAATAGGTTCTTCTAAAAATTTTAAGGTAACTATCATCATTTTAAATTAAGCAATCACTTTTTCACTTTTAGAGATACGAAGGTTAAAAAAATATTTCTGAAATACGGCAACCTTTTATTGCAAAAATGAGTTACGACAAGATCATAATAATACTTTTCAAACCACTAAAAAGCACCAGGTATTTTTAAGGGGAGATTAGATATTTTTTGTTTTAAAAAATTTTTCGGATAAAGAATACTTTGATGGTAAGTTTTCACCACCTAATTTTAGTCATTTGAAAAAAGCAGTAAATACGGAAAAACTCCATACTTTTCACAAAATGTAATGATTAAATAAACATTAAAGAATTATTTTTTTTAAGAAAAAAATTACTTGAGAGGATAGATAAAAGATACTATGCATGTCTTTCCAATGTTTACGTAAACTTGTTAACTATTTGTCCTTAATAAGTGTAGGGATTCCATGTTTTAACTAAAAAGATCGCATCCTCCCATGCTTTGCGATTCTGAAATAATTATGATAAAAAAATTCATTGCATTTTATTTTTTCTTCAGTTTTTCCCCCTAACAAATAATTTTTTAATATTTTCAACAATGGTGCAAATGAATTATTTTAATACCGACTATTCGGAACTCTTTCGCGGACTGCCAGTGTTCTGTAAATAACCAATAAGGAAACCCATTTATTTACAATCTGTTGACAAAAAATGTTGAGTTCAAAGTGGAATAATGAATTGAACTAAATAATGAAATAAAGCTATTCTACCCTAAACGTGTTTCTTGGAACCCTAGTATTCCGTAGTTTTCGAGAGTTCGGTCGCTTTTGGGACATTTAATTAGAATTATAATCTATCAGTAATAAATTAATTGTTTAATATTCGATTATATAATAAAAAGGAACGCAAAAAATTAAAAAAGAATTCTTATAAGAATAAAGTAAAGGATATGAATTTATGAAAAAATTATGTGTGCATTTCCCATCGAACTTTTTAATTCACAATAAAATAATTAAATTCAACAATGGAGAATTATACGTCCTCAATAACCATTGTCAACGCTTATAACAAGTCAACGTTTATAAACGTCCTTTATTTTTATTTTAACGAAAGTTATTTAAATAATTTTATTCATTATGCTCTTAAAACAAATTTCGAACCAGACTAGCTGCTCCTCCAGATTTGTAGGATCAACTGTCTGTTATAATTCACAATTTTAAGTCTGCTATTAAGAGAATTTTTAATTTTATTTTTGTTACATTAAATGCTTTCAAAATAATTATTAGACTTATTCTTTTTAATAATTGAAAAATAAAGATGAAAATAACTTACTAATATTTAAAAGGAAATTTTTAAGAAAATTTTTTTGGGCCCATTCAAATAAACAACTCACAGCTGAGAATCAAAAACAATATTGAACTTAACCAGGAACAAAAAGCATTGTTCAATCCATTGGCTTTCATTCAGATCCAGCCATGCCATTGGCTGGGATATACAAAAAAAAAATGAAGGAAAATCTGGGTCTGAGAAAAATCTTAAATTAAAACCAGTGAACTTAAAACCCAGAGGTTATATGACGAAAAAAAAATTAAACCAAAGATCTAACCATGACGAAAATTAACAAATGCAAGTCCAAAGCTAAGAACAGAAAGGTTTGAAACATTGTTTTGCAAACCAAAGCTCACTGCGGGCTGAAGTGTCATGAAAGAAGAAGATTTTTGTTCATTTGCTTACAGTGCCTGATGAACTTTTTTGATAATGATGGGATTCCGCTAAAATAAGGTCAATCCATTAGAGTTCCCCAGAAAAATCGGAAGAAAAAAAATCGGGAGCCGCTGTTCTAGAGGATTCGTGTAAATTTTTCAATACGCTAAAAAAAAAAAAAAAAAAAACAATAATTATTATAATAATAACCATTTCCGAAGCTAAATCAATGAATCCATGGCATATTTGAGATATGCTTCTCAATTTTTGTATTATAATAACTTTTAAATAATGGTATCTCATTGCTCCTGTAGGTATCATAAAAGCTCCACTCATTAAGCTCATTGCGAGACACGCATTTTAAAATTTAAAGTTCGTAACACGATATTCTTTTTATCTATAATCAGATAGATAAAAAAAAAGCAGATTACAATATTGTTTTTATCTTGACCGACATTTAAGAGTCAAAAAAACAATTTTATAAGTGTTAAGAATTTTGTATCAGGTTTTGACTAATCTTATAACCACCGTCTGACAATGTTTTTAAAATCTTTGGTAAATCTGCCTTGCAGACAAAATGAGGCGAAGAAAATTATACATATTTTATAGTTTGAGAAGAAAATTTGTTTTGTCCTGCGATTTTTTTTTAATAACTAAAAATTATAAGATTTAATTTATGTTCAAACTTAATCCCTTAAAGATATTTATTCCTTAAAGTCATGCGCATTTTATAGGCTTAAAATCCTCAAGCGTTTTAAATTTTATAATAAAATTCGTTAACTCAGTTACTGCCTATTTTATTTTCTCACCATTAATAACACACGTACTTGGAAAGCTTGAAATTGTTAATTGTGCAATCTTTTTATTTGAGATAACTACATATAATTATAAATGAGTTTTTTATTATATTAATTAATAATTTTTTTAAATAAATATGTTGCAGCAAAAACATCACGTTAAGGTTTAAATATTAAAATAATTAAACTCAAGATTTTGGTCTGCTATCTCAAAATAATAAAATAAAAAATTGACTTACAGCTTTTTGAAATGTATGCACAATAAATTCACATTTTTACCAACACAATTAGCATTAAAACATTAAAATTAGTCACGTGCAATGTTTTGCCCTTTTAACTTAATATTTTGCTTGTTTTAAAGTCGAAATGTTTTTGGAGCTCACGTAAACTATTCTGAGAAGAAGATTTAAGATATGAGATTGTCAAACAAAAATATATGAATATTAAAGGCTTCGGAGAATCTAATGATAAGCCACATTTTTAAATTGCTTAAGGGGAGTCAGTAAGCCATATACCGAAAACTGATCTTTTTCGATGTACCTTTTCTCAGCATCTAAAGAAGATATTGCTTCAGTTTTCTTATCACTGAATATTTACATATACCTGTTTATACTGTGATAACTGTTAATACATGTCTTTGGCAGAAATTCTTTAAAAAAAATTATGAACTGAGAACTTTTAATTGTTTAAAGAGTTTCACCATTTTTGAGGAAAAATCTTTTATAACTCAAAAAGTATTCCTATTAACGCTAAAACATTATCACAACATACAACTGCTATAATTTCAAATATCTCCAAAAAACTTCCAATCAATATCATCAGTAGTTTCTTAGAAAAGTTTCATCGAAGAAGGTCAGTTTTAGCATTAATGATGATTAGCACTATCGACTCCCCTTAAGAGAACTTTTTCGAAGAAGATTGTTAAAGAGAACGATAACAGAGTTAAATATCACGAATTTTGTGCAGACAATAAGATGTTCTCGTTTACAATGTAATTATTTGGGGAAATTTCGGAAACTTGTAAACTATCTAAATGGAAACAATACTAAAGAACGGTTTGATCAAAAAACGTCCTATTTTGAATAAATGTGAGTTATCGCTATGTTGTTGTTAAATTTCATGTATTAATTTAATAAATAATTACATGAAGCTCCTTAAAAACTTTACAATGTGGTAAAAATATAATTAAGTTAAATCCAACAGCAAAAAAGCAACGTTAGTGTTCAATGAATATAAAAAAAATAATTCAACATACGATTACAATCAGTATTATCAAATAATAACTTTAATAATGGTTTTAAAAAAATTCAAAATCGAATCGGTGAAAGAAAATCGCATTTTATGCGTGTAGTTAGCATTTTCATATGAAAATTAGTTACATGAATTATTTTCCAACCAGAATTTAATGTTCCTTGTTTTAAAATAAATAAAAAAATTTGGTGCTTGCACAAACACGAAAAGGAGATGAGAATGTCAAGAATAATTAGAAAATAATATAAATTACTAAAAAAAAGGGAACTCAAAAGCCACATTGATGCAGTTCGAAAGTATGAAGGTTATTCCGTTTCATAAATATTTAAAAAAAAAATGTAAGATTTTTGACCCCTTTCACGATCACTAGTTAAAATAAGCAAATAGCAACTATCTTTATGCTTATACACTTGTTAATACAATTTTTATAAAAGTGCCAGATCAATCAAATGTTAATACAATTGAATTTGATTCTTTTTCAAACTGAACTTGTATTTTAAAAATAGTAATAATCAATGTTATCTATTAGGAATTTATTACTTTAAAGCATTGCGCATTTTTGACGTAAGCATTGCTCATATACTATTTTATCGACAAAAATAAATATATCAGATATCGCCTACCTCCACGTATATATGATAACCAGTTTTAATTGTTAACAAATTTGACGCAAAACTGATTTTCATTTTAAGAAAATAATGTAATTTTTCTTAAATTGTTGAAACATTTTATTAATGTTATTTTAAAAGTGAACTTTATGAATTATTTATGCGCATACCATCAAGCAGAAATGATTAACGAAAATGTTTACTTTAGCTGATCAAAAGATATCCTTCTTTAATTATTTAATCATATCTTTTATTCACAACCAAAGAGTACATTTCCCATTACTAATTCATCATGTTTTTCCGTAATATCTGATTTTCTCTCTCACACACACAATCAGATGAAATATTGTATGATATTTTAAAAGCCTGCACTTTTTTTGTGCAAATTTGGTGATATTCTGAAAGCTCCTTCAAACACTTGTCAAATTTAGATTCTTCATCATTTGAAACAGTTTTCGTTATCCTTTTATGTTCAATTATTTTACGACTTTTTTCTGAAAAATTATTTTATCTTAACTTTTAATTTTATATATTATTCGTGATCAGAGATAGCCGTCAACATTACGCAGAATTTGCGAACTTATTTTCGAAATAAAATTATCAGATTAAATCAATAACTTTTAGGAAAGTTTTTACTTTCTATTTACATGCGTTTTTAATTTTTATTTTATTTAATTTATTTATTACAAAATACATAATAAGGAGACGCAATGACTCAGGGGATAGAGAGTTCGCCCTCCGATGAGGGGAACCGGGTTTGAATCCCAGCGATGGCTGGTCGATACGAATTGCGCATCCGGCTTGCACCGACCTCAGTGCTGACGTAAAATATCCTAAGAGGTAGAATGATCATGGGTTAAAGTCTCCTTGCGATCAAGCTAACCATGGGAGGTTTTCGTAGTCTTCCTCTTCATGTAACACGAATGCTGTTTAGCTCCATCAAGAATCCTCCACGGAGGCAAACTTCTCCCAATACTTGATACAGGAGTTCCCTTTTCTTCTCGATAGGGTTCAAAAATACAGGACTACTCAGTTGAACATTAGCAGTCGTCAACCCAAAAATTAAGTTGGCTGTTCAAAGACGGTTATAAAATAAAATAAAATACTTAATAACAGCGGTTTAACACCTCATATCAGCAAAAACTTTACCAATCTCTGTTGAGGAAGGTATCAAGAAAAAGCACAAAACTTGAAAATTTGAAGAAAAAGAATCCAAAAAATGCTGAAAAGATCAAGAAAAAAAAAGCTAATAATAAGATTTTCTTTAGAGAGTTCTGCTTACTAAAAACAAAGTTCATTTAAAAATTTCAGTTCATAATTATCATTTCACATCAATAAATAAATGTTTGATATTTCTTTAAACGCAACTGTTGTTTGTAACATTTAAAAATTTAATTATTGCTGTATAGGTTTTAATAATTTAATTATTGCTGTATAGGTTATTCCACCTAAAGTCGGAAGGTTTGACCTCAGTAAGATGTTAATATTAGCGTTAAAAGCTTCTATATGTGTAGATAGTTAAATTGCTAGTCTTCTGATATTTCGACAATTTATTTTGAAGCAAATTTTCACCTTGCATTTTAGCCCTTTATGTTTAAAATGCAAACCTAATGCTAATCCTTATGCAAACCTAAATAAGCGATCACCGGCCAAGTTATCTTCCTCCTTGAAAAGAAATGAACATCTGCTCTTTTTAGAAATTCTATTAAACATTTCAAAAGGATGTGCCTTTTGTTGACCCCCTTATTTCCCTTCTTTACAGCTTACAGTTGAAACAAACATTCAGTGTACTTAATGACTTTAAAAGCTATTGCACATTATTAAACTCAAGTCTTTTTTATTGTTATTCTAACACTAAATATGTACCTCTGCTTATAACGATAAGTGCTGTATAATGACAATCTCATCGGCTGTTGTAAATTGTCGTTATACAGGACCTTTACTGTGGTAATGAATTCTGAATATAACATCACAAAAAACAAAGAACTGGTCGTATTACAAAATGTGCACATTTTTTTATTTAAGAAAATTGATATAACTTAGGACTTTTAACTAACCACATTTAACTTAATATCCAATTATTGATACAAGAAAGAATTAAATAATATTGCTAAACGCTGTTGTTCCCAAACATAATTATTTGTAACAAAAATCTTTTAATAAACTTAGTTTACTAGAACAAGATAATTTTAGGATGAAAAAAACAGCATTTTTTAACACAATAAGTTTTTTAAATTGTTATTGACTAATATTTTGGAAGCTGAGTGCAAAATTATCTTCCCTAACGTTGACTAAGGTTATTTTAATTAATATTTTCAATAACGTAAGATTATATTTTAATTCTTTTTTATAACTGAAAAAAATCGACTGCAAAATAAGAAATAAAATGGATAATTAATAAATTAAAACAAAAAATAAAATTATAAAACACTTACGTAAAATCTTTCACATTCGACATTTATGTAATATATTCATTTACTATTTCTAGGATTTAAAATAAAACTATTTATTAACATTTTAAATAAAAAAATGTTCTAAACAGTTTTCATTCTTCATCAGACATTTTTTAAAGCATAAATGCAGACAAAATTAATGTTGCCAGATCAAAGATCTCATTTCTTTAAAAAAAAAATATTTTGCTTAAATTTTTCAAAAGTATTAATTTTAATATTATTCATTAATCAATCATAAAGGTACATGCATATGAAGTATTATAGTTCGTGGCATCAATTAATTTTCAAATGCGTCATCACTAAAACTTGTTTAAAATAGGAGCCTTAGTTTAAAATAAAATCGTTTGCATATTTTGAGCATTTTTGATTCCATGATCTTTCTTTCCCTGAAGATATTTCAAGCCAGATCTCTAATAATGTAAAAAAATAATAATAATAATGATGATGACTTGCATTAAAATAACATAACACAAAGAAATTATTACGAATTACGAAAAATAAATATGGATTACAACAGCGTTAGTCTTTTAATTTTTGTAAACAAAATTTAGAAGATTCAGATTTTTAAATAATTATTAAAAATTATTTCTCACATTGAATTATCTTTGGTTAAACAAACTTTAGAATTCTGCGCTAAATTTTTTTAATTCGTTTAAGAAAGTCTGGAGATAGGGTAAAATACATAGTAGCTTAACTGTTGAGTCACAAATCCATGGGAGATAAAAAGTTTTATATTATGTTATGCTTTAAGGAGGCAAATTTTTACCCTATGAAATATTTTCAACCATGCTCTTTACTTTTAGCCTAATTTTGTTTTATATAAGAAAGTATACTTTATATATGAAAGTATACTTAACGGCAAAAATAATAGAAAATGTTTCGGTAAAAAGTTTCTGTCAGGATATTTCAGTCTCATTGTAGATAATTTAATTTACTTAATTTTAGAAAAATTAAAACTAAGACGCGGATCTCAAGGTTTTTATATATATATATAACTGTTATTGAACAGCCGACCCAGTTTTTATGGGTTTACGACTACTCCGTAGTTTTGAACGCAATCCAGAAGACAAGGGATTGATTTTTGGGAGAAATTTGCCTTCGTGGAGGACTTTTTGATGGAGCTAACCCGCATTTGCTTTACATGGATAGGAAGATCACGAGAACCTCCCACGGTTAGCCTGACGGCAAAGGGACTCTAACCCTTGATCCATCTACCACTGAGGATATTTCACGTCAGCACTGTGGTCGGTGCAAGCCGGATGCGGAATTCGTATCGACTGGGATTCAAACCCGGTTCGCCTCATTGAAAGGCGAACGCTTTATCCCCTGAGTCATCGCAGCTCTGTCTCAAGGGTTTGAAAATTTCGTGTGAAAGAATGAATTTGTGACAGTAATGGATTTACTGCTAACACAAACACTGGAACTAAAATATATTATTAATAGCCCAAAGATTAAGTTATAGGTTTGAATAGATCATAAATGAATTTCTGATCTTTATATATAATGCAGGTTTTCTAAAATTCAATAAAATGCCATTAAGGGTTTCCTGCAAACAGAAAATAGAATTAGCTTCCTTCATGTTGACTGACAGAGAATTATATGTCCGTAATTTCCTTTTATTTTTATCAGTGGCTAATTAATATTTGTGAATAATTTTTGTTTTATTTTATTCAGTGAAACAGGCTTGATTGATCTTATTTAAATTTTTTTTTTTTTTTAATTTTCAAGGTTGCAAATATTTTCATGAATAAAATTTTGAAAAACGTTTAAGTTTAAAGTTTTTTTAAATATATTTACAACATTAAAATCTTAATTTTGTTAACTCAGTTCAATATAACACATTTCACTGAATAAAATGAAACAAAAATATTAATTACTTACAAAATAAATAAGTAAATTCTGTACTTATAATTTTCTGTAGGTGGTGGAGGTAAAATATTCTTTCTCTTAAGGAAGGGAAACCTTAATGACAATTTATTGAATTTTAGATAATACCTAGAGAAATTTTCTACATCATTTACAACTTTGTAGAATAATTTTTGTGGGGTTATTCAAATATGTGGTTCGTATGATTTTGAAAAATTAAGTAATTTCCAAAAACCGCATGTTTTGGGTTTATTCAATTACTCTCAATTGGTATGCTTAGTGAATGATTGACTTAAATTATTGGGGGTCTGCGACCAATACTTTTAAAACACAGGAATTCGTAATTTTTATAAACAGTTACCTAAATAAACCATGTTAAATTCACTATCAAGGGTAATGTTTATGACTGACTCTTCTCTTTTTTTTTCTCAATAAATCAAGAGTAAAAATTTAATCTCAATTCCTTTATTGATAATATTAACCTATGTTTAATAATATTTTCTTTTTCTCATAGAAATACGCAAATTGAAAACTTGGAACCAAATTTTTTTGGCGGCATGCCGAAGTTACAAGTATTAATGTTAAACGGGAACCAATTTTCTACATTAGATGAATCCTTGTTTACACCTTTACAAAGTCATCTGAATCATCTGTTGGCAGAAAGTATGTATCTTTTATTTTAAAAAAATATATATATTTATATAAAATAAATATATATAAAAACGCTGAAATTCTATTAAAAAAATATTCCACACACTTAATTCATAGAAATAAATTCCTGTAAACTGCACAAAAATATTAATTTTCATCAAATACGCTTTTTTTCATTTTAATTTGATTCTTTGAAATTTTTCGAACTTATGAAAACTGTTAAAATTAATAAAGATGAGATATTTGGGTTTAAAAACTGTATCTTGAAAAGCAGAAAATAAAGAGATAATTTTGAATCATGTATATTCATTATTGTTATCATGCAAATAAAATAACATCATTTATAGTGATTTTTTTGAATTCGACTTTAAATGAAAATATCTTCCTAAGTCATTGGATTAAAAAATTGTGTTATAAGAATAATCAAGAGTTTCAAATGCTATAAAATCATTATTAATAATAAATAGTATAATAGAATGTTATTTACTGTGGATCCTGATTTGATGCTTAATTGAAAATATCATTAACATTTTGTTTGACATACAAAAACTAATCAAGCATTTTTAATCAGTTTTTTATTACATGCAAATGATATTTTCTTATAATTTATATTACTTTAGAAATCAGTGATCATGTAGGGTGAGATTTATATTTTGTAATTTGTTAAAATACATCTTTTATGTATTTCAACATAACAATGTATATGTATTTTAATATAACTTATCTGAAGCTTCATACATTTTGCAGAATAATGATGTACTACTAAATCACAAAACATAAATCAAAATATTATACATAGACATTAAAGAATATTATATTGCATTGGAAAATTAATTTATTTTTGTCTCGTATTATGATTTGTTTATGTATGACAATCACTTAAAACTAAAGCTTTAAGAACATTCCTTTTACAGGGTGCGTAGCAAAATTATTCCCCAAAAAAATAAGCACCTTTTAAGAACTTTTCAAGCACTCAAAAAATATTTTTAAGCACTTTAAAAAAATATCATAATTAGATATGGTTGGAAAGTTTTTTACAATTGACGTTTTTATCTTGTTTTAACCATCATGTCAAAAAAGAAAAAAACTTTTGGTATTGTTTTTTACGATTGTCAAAAATTATTAAATTTTGAATCATGTAAAATGAATGGCATTTTCATATACTACGGACTGACAATACGCCGAAACAGATTGGGGTTGAATTCATTGTGAAAACATTGAATAGGAACAATGTGATCTGTGTCTTTTTGCATAATTCGAAGTGAAAATGAACATGGTAAAGGAAAAATTTCATTTTGAAAAAGAGGAAAATTAAGCACTTTTTAAAAACACCCAATGAAAAAACCACCTTTAAGGGCTTTTAAAAAATGAAAATAAGTACCTTTAAGCACTTTTTAAAAATGCTGCGCACTCTGTTTTATTGTGAAATTAAAATGAGTTTCCAAACTTAAAAGCTATGACTGTTAAATAATTTTTTTTTAAAACTCAGTATGAGAAAAATGACATTTTTTTTTATAAATTAATGATTCAATAAATTAGGCTTTTTCAGAATTTGATGAACTGATAACTGATTTCATGAACAGATAACTGGTTTTTCTCCATTCCTGTTCTAAATAGTTAACTATGCAAGGAAATACTTGCCAGAATAGTGAGAGAGTTAAAGGGCTAATTCATAAATAGATAGAGGTTGGGCAGCTCTAAAGAAAAGGGTGCATCGACCACAGGTCTATTGTACCCAAACCATAAATCATGATTAACTAGAAAGCTTTACGGCTGAAATGAAATTCAGCAAACAACTATCAAGAACATCTTGCAGTTCTCAGGCCTAAATACAGTGTTGCCCTAAATGCTCAAATCTTTGAGCAGAATAGACCTCATAATCATAAAGTATATATCGTAAAGTTTCTTCTTCAAGATGACAACCTCTACAAAAAAGGTTAGAGGGCTAATTCATACAACCCAATAAAATCTAAAGCGAAAAAACCTCCTGACAAATTAATAGATATAGGAATGCTACTTAATCCCTTCCTTCTCGCTCCGTGAAAATGACAGGAGACTTTGCCCTCTATTTCTCGCTCCCATGATATTGACGGGCTGGAGTTTTCAGTACTAACATGCCAATAAGAATAAAACTAATTCACTTCTTTTGGCCAGAAAACATTTTATTTCTCATTTCACACATCAGATGGGAGAACCAGGATATTTTTAAGGTTTTTAGGAAGGAAACTCGGTATGTCCAGATTGTGATGTTGAAATTTATCACACAAGAAAAAATTACTAATCTTTATTTATATTATACATAAGTTTAATAAAATTCTTTTTTAATGTTTAAAACACATATTTTTAAAATTTTCCTTGCTTTCTGGAATACCAATATTAAGTTATAGCACATGTTGGGTTTTCCCAAAAATTTAATTTTTTAAAATTTCAAGCTAAAATCAAATTAAAAATGAATATATATATATATATATAGTGTTCATATACATATTTTTATATAATTTTCTGACCTTTTTCTTGAAAATTAACCAATTAGTAAAGGGTTAACTCTTCCGATCCACTGTTAAAAAAATAAATTTATCTTTTCACACTGTGTCTAGCTTATTTTCTAATGGGTTTTATTTAAATTTCTAGGAAATCCTCTCCAATGTGAATGCAGTTTGCTGTGGCTCAAGACATTCCAGAAAAAACGTTCCATAAATGTTTTTGCAACATGTTATGATGAACATACAGAACAAATCAAAGAAATTTTGGATTTACAAGATGAAATTTACTGTTCATAAACTTAGAACATGCACATAGATTTTTGAAGAATTCATCATTTGAAACAATATCAGACCAGGATATTAAGAATAGCTGCATTTAAGTTATGTTTTAACTGTTAAGTTGTGTATTACTGTTCATAAACTTAGAACATGCACAAAGATTTTTGAAGAATTCATCATTTAAAACAATATTAGACCAGGATATTAAGAATAGCTGCATTTAAGTTAGGTTTTAACTGTTAAGTTGTGTATTACTGTTCATAAACTTAGAACATGCACATAGATTTTTGAAGAATTCATCATTTGAAACAATATTAGGCCAGGATAATTAGAATAGCTGCATTCAAGTTATGTTTTAACACCCTGTAAAAATGTAAATAAATTGGTTGGACAAATTTGCAGCCAATTTTATTTAAGTTAATATAATTACAATATAATAGAAGGTAGATTTTAAAAGATACAGGCTGAACAGTGATGTGAGAAATAATGAAAGACAAAGAAATGCCTGTGAAACACCTTTTAGTGGTGGATAATAAATTGGATGAATAACTTGCAGTCAATTTTATTTAAACTAACATAATTACAAATTATATAAGACAATTCAAAAGATGCAAATAAAATAATATGAGAAATGAAATTAATTCTTAAAAAAAAACAAACTATTTAACTGGCATAATGAGATATAATTCATGGAAGACAGTACAAAGTTTAGTAATAAATAGTGCCACAAATATAAGATTCATACAATTGCATTTCAATACTTATAATAAAATTCATAAATTAGAATTATTTACATCCATTTAAAACAGAAAAATACAGCATCAGTTAGATGAGTTCATTTTATAAGTTCATCTTTTTTAATTGGAAGAATATTTCCAAATAAAACATGCTGGATAACTGGAAATTTTCCTAGTACCTACAAAAATAATAAAGAAATTAAGTTTTAAAAAAAGCATTAGAATATTATTATTTATTTGGATGTATAAACAGTTCAGTAAGTTCATAAATAAAATATAAAAATAGAGCACATAATACACAAAAAATAAATATTCTATTATATAAATATCTAAAAGTTTGTTTCAATAATATCACTACCTTTGTTTTGACACTATCAATATTTTTTTTTATATTAAAAGGCATTCATCTGGCGAATAAAATTTTTTTTTTACTAGTATCAATCCTTAAAACTTCATATTCAACAAAATTTTAGCTAAATTTATAGTGTATTTTTTTCCCGCTAGGCATTGTTCTTAAAAGCACGAGTGCATTAAGGGAAAAAAAGAGAAACATCGTTTTCTGTACTGAAACCATTATTTTATCTATTTTCAAATGCAAAATATACATTTTAAAAAGAAAAAAAATGCTTTACTTAAATTCTGTCCTTAGTTTTTATTCAATGTTTGAAACAGACAGTCTGAAATATAACCCTACAGTTCAATTAGTAAACAATAAAAACATTAATTCATAAGTAACAGTAACTCAAAAAAGTAATTAATAAGTACAAAAAAGCTAGTAATTACAAAACAAGCTAGTAATTACAAAAAAGTGATTTTTAGGCAATAATGAAACTAATTAATTTATAATTGTAATATTTTATCATTAAAAAAATTACAATTACTTAAAATTTTATTTATAACAAAGAAAAGTATTGTTACCCTGGTATTTTTAAAAAAATAGAAACTTCTAGTGAAGTCTAAATTTTTAAGACTGAATAAATAATTAAATTATTCAACTATTAACATTTTTCTTAAAAAAAAACTTATAAGACTGAAAAAACTTATCACACTTATATAAATTATAAAATTAAGAAACTTATAAGATTAAAAACAATTAAATAAAGAAAAGTCAAGCACTCTTGCAAGAACCAGTTGTCAGCCTAAGGTCAAGGAAAATAAAGCAACATTTTAGAGATCAAAGGCATGATGTTGCAACATCGCTAGCCACAATGAAGAATATAACCCAGCTCGTTCACAATATCCTTATCCTCTGCGCTATACTTCAGAGATATCAATAAAAAGAAAAAGGATTTTATGGATAACTCTTAATTTTTTAATCGTGCTCATTACTTTGTTATTCCAAATTAGAACCTATTAGAAGAACTTAACTATTTTACCTTTTTTTTTTTCGTTATCTTTTTAGTTTTAAAAAAACTTTATTAGCTGTTAACGTTTATAATTATATTAATTTTATGGCTGTTTATATTTATTATTTTAATAGTAGGGTCATGTTCTTTAAAAAAAAAAAAAAACAGTTAATGCTAAAATTGACATACCTCTTTTTTGTACATTTTTATCAGACCAGAATTGACTTTGTCCCATGTTGGAACTCCACTTATATTCCATAGCTGGTTAGAATGCTCTGAAAATGGCCCTGTTTTTACCTGCATGAATAAAAGATATTTATTTAAAACATAACACTTGATGAATGATTCTGATGGATAGTATTGTTTTCTAAAAAAAAAACATCTGTAACTCAAATTCATAAAATACAGACATTACAGAAACAAATGATCAACTAAATGATTTTAAAAAAAATTGAAATGACAAACATTTAAGCATATTAAAATGTGAATAACATTAATCTAAAGCTAGTTTTCCACACGATTTTATTATATGACCATTAACTAGAAACACATTTGGGGAAAAAATAAAGTCACTAGTCCAAAAGAAGGGCAACTAAAACATATTATGTACTAGTTTGTACGCATTTATTCTGATCTGTTTTCATCCCTTTGTTAGATTTTTTTAGGGGGTGAGGGGCAGGATAGCCTGTTTGGTAGAGTGTTGGGGCCATGTTCGAGAGGTTGGGAGTTCAATCCCCACCGACCAAAGACTCCCCGTGTAGTAAACGATGACTGGTGCATGTTAAATCTGCCAACTCACAGAGCACTCCATGTTCCCAGATCCAACTATTTTTAAAACTATATAAATGTAATAACTATTATACTTTTACCGATGACTATTTTTATTTTTATGCACAGTTATTAAGAAAAAAATGACAATCATGGAAGAGGTACTTTTTACCTGGCATTTGGTACCTTTTTCTTTGAGAATGAATAAGAAAAAACTATTTCAATTAGAGAGTTTTCATTAAAAAAATTGAATTGAAATAGAATTTAAAATAGAATTAAAATTGATAAAAATTCTAATTGTTTGTTCCAAGATGGGGCAGGGATATTTGTCACACAGAAAGCCTTTGAGTGCCACACATGTGTCATATAAGAACACATGTGTTGTGATCCTTTTCTTAGCTTCAATTTTGAACATTTTTAAACAAAGCATAGATTCCCTCCAGAATTTTAATCAACTATAATCAATGTAAATATAAAGAATAAGTAAAAAATCAATATGTATATAAAGAATAAAAAATTGCACTTGAAAAACTTTAAGGAATTAATATAATAGTATAAACCATTATCAACAAATAATTCAAACTAATTGTAAAATAAAGGCACAACAGAATAAAAGAAACTAAACAGAATATATAATATAATGAATATATATATAACAGAATATATATTATGAATTGAATTATAATGCATAATAATCAAGAATTATAATGCATAATAATCAATCTCTAGTCACATGGGTGTAAATTCAAAATCAACTGAAATCATATAAAATATATCTGCAGAAATATATACAAATTAAAATTAATAAGCATGTGGGAGGGTGGAGAAAAAAATATCTATTTCTTAAAAAAATTTTGATGATTGAGGAATGGAATGAATTTAGAAATAACATTCTTTCTGTTGAAACTTCTTAAAGGATGATATAAAAAACTTCTTTCAAAAGAAATGATCCAATTTTAAAAAATGGCTAAAAGAGAAAGGAAATAAGAAATTGTATAAACAATTTATTAATTCAAAAAAAAAATTAAAGTTATTAATAGTGTATTTTGAGACAAAAGTATACTGTAGAAACTTTAAACAATTGGGAAAAAGTCATAATTTTAAACTGATGACACATGCTAAATTAAGGAAATATATTAATACTAATTTCCTTATATTAAGGTTAACTAGTTAAAATTTAAATTTTATTGCACAAAAGTTAAAAGTAGCTAAATCTTCTCGTACACAAATATACGCAGTGCAACAATATAAAACAGTGAATTCATAAGAGTCTGACACACAACAAAAGGAGGAAAGAGTAATAATGTGTACTGGGATAATAAAATCTATGTTTACAAAAAGAAGGTAAACTTGCGAAAGGGAATATGGTGCATTAAGTATTAAAGTAAGATATACTACACTGCACCAAAAAAACTTACTTGATTAATAAACTTTATACATCCCATAAACATATAATCTTTAGCAAAAGATACAGCCATATCTTCATCTGTTAAAGATCGTGGCTCAAGACGTTTATGACCTACAAACCATCAGAGAAGAATCACACAAAAATATATCTATTGCTAAAATCATTTTTTTTTATGTATAATTAGTATATACTTTTTAGCAATAAAAGTTTCACTACATAATATTTTATAAAATATATATATATATATACAAGAAAACACGAAGAAAGTTAAGAAAAACAATAAGTTTCATTTATAGTGCTTAAGCTGCAAGTAAACAGAACTCATTAGATAAGTTCAAAATGAAGATAAAGCAAAGAAAAATTAGAGACATATGGAGAAAAAAAAAGGGGGGGGGGGAAATAATAAGTAAAAAAAATAACAAACAACAGTTTAAAAAAAAAAAATGAAATTTTATTTAAAAAAACCAGAAGAAAAAAAAGATATAATCTTTTCATCAGCCCACACGATTATATCCGCAAAACAGAGTGCTTTCTGATATTGTATCAATAAAGCCAAAGCATAATATATTAGTACAATAGTGTGAAGAGCACTCAAAAAATTTTTTTACAAAAATTACAACAAATAAAATAGAACACAAAAAGTAAAAATAAGTAAAAATAACATGTAAAAACAGAAAAGAAAGAGAAAAAACAGTATAAAAAATAGACTTTCCCGTCCATGTAAGTAGATCTGATTTCATTACTCGCTTTATAGTCCTTTTTTATACTGTTTTTTTCTTTTATTTTATTTTATTTTCTGTTTTTACATGCTATCTTTACTTATTTTTACTTTTTGTGTTCTATTTTATTTGTTGCAATTTTTGTAAAAAAAATTTTTGAGTGCTCCTCACACTTTTGTCTTAATATATTTTGATTCGGCTTTATTGATACAATATCAGAAAGCACTCTGTTTTGCGGATATAATCGTGTGGGCTGATGAAAAGATATCTTTTCCCCCCGGTTTTTTAAATAAAAATACTCTCTCTCTCTCTCTATATATATATATATCAGTGTTTTCACTACAGCGCGAGAAAGCGAGAATCTCGAAAATTTTATCTTTTCTCGCATTAAAAAATTATTACCACGAGAAATTCGCGCATTCTATAAATCAATTTCAAAATTCGCCAATTTCTCGCATTTTGGAAAAAGCTTCGAATTACGCCATTTACAATAAAATCTGTTTCACTTTTCTACCTGGATCTTTCATTATTTTCAACATCTGCCCCATTATCTAGCCTCCCTACTTACCAGTATTGTTCAGAAACTTTTCTATCAACAGAACACAACCACGAAACCCCTTTCAGAATACATTTCTCTGCAACCACGTGTTTACCGTAGGTAAGGTTTCTTCATGTAAGACCTTCAAATTTTTTATGCACTTATGTAAGATGGACAAATATCTTGTAAAGGCAAAATCTTCTATGATGATGCACCAAAAATATTCAATGCTTTAAAAAATTAAAGACGTTAAAAATGTATTATAATTAAAGAAATGATTTTTTTTCCAAGAGTTTTTGTGTTTTTTTAGTTTTCAGAAATCTCACTTAACTTTTTGAAATCTCACCCTGTTTTTGAGAAAGGGTTAGAAATTCTCACCCATTTTTTTTTCTATGATGAAAACACTGTATATATAATTTTAAGTCTGCTCAAAGTAAAAAATAATTATTTTGAATAACATATTTATACAAATAAAACATCATATCATTAGAAAAATAGAAAGAATTAGAATTAAGATAATGTACTAAAATAAGAAAGAAAAAAACAGATTATTCAGAATTTTTTTCTTAAAAAAGTAGTACAATAAATATTTTGTATTAAGTGTTCTCTATATTAATTATTAATACATCATAAGCACTTGAAATTAATTTGTTTGCAAAATTTTAGGTAAAATTAGCTTTCATCAAAAATTAATCTGATAACAATGCAATAATTAAAGAAGCCTCATAAAAATATAAAAACAAATGTGATTAAATTAAGAACTAGTTTCATTTTAAATTATTCAATAATCTGAGTTATGAAAAAAATTCCTACAACATTAGCCACGAAAGATAGAATGCTTATAAGATAATAATACAATGAATCAAGTGTTATGAATAAAGTGATATTGTTATTTTTAAAAATAAGCTTCAGAGTACATAAAAACATTAGATATCCAATGGTAACTAACTGTTTTTAAGATTAGCTAGAATAAATTAATGTTCTAGATAAACAATCAAAACATCAAACATAAAATTTTTTAGGCATGGCTTATAGCTTATTAAATATCTTTACAAACATGCTTGTAATAATTTCAATAGAGCCTCTGTACATTTAAAAAAAAAAAAAAAAAAAATATTAAAAGCAAAAGCATTATGTATTAATTATGAATATTTTTTTAAACTTATAAATAGATGTAACCAATATGTCACAATTAGATTTAAGGTTAAAAAAAAGTGATTCAAAAATGAAAAGCGTTGAATAGTATTTTTAAATTGATAAACAGTGGTAACTATTATGTCACTACTAGATTAAGGTAAAAAAAAAGTGCTTCAAAAATGGTTATACAATGAAGCGTTGTACTCTTTAGCGCTCAAGAAAACTATTCGAGGTACCAGATTCGTGTGTCGGGGGTTACTAAGGTTATAAAGACAATGAAAATAAGTCACTTTAAACAGGGATATGTATTAGGCCATTTCTCATTGGTTTAAGTTTGGAGAGTTTGTTATTTCTCTTGTTCTTCCCCACAAGAAATTATATTAATCTTGTTCCCATAACAACAGACTTTTAGTAGAGTGGAGTTCTCATGTAAATTGGACTATAGTGTAATTAATAAGTTTATCGAGCATAAGAATTAAAATATCAAATGTTTAATGAGCAAAAGAAATTATAAGAAGCTAATCTAAGCAATTGATCAATTATTACTATTGAACAACTCCTGAAATAAAAAAAAAACTCTATCCGGAAAATAGGACTGTCAATGGACTGAGAAGATCTATTAAATCTAAGTTTCTTTCTAGAAAAACAAAGCTCTTGTCTGGCCAGTCTTGACATACGCTTCTGAAGCTTAGACAATGACAAAACTGGAGGAAAATTGAATCGCAATATTTGAGAGAAAGATTTTGCGGAGTATACTTATTGGTGTAAATGAAAACAATGACTGGAGCAGGAGATTTAACTTTGAACTGTACAAGATTTATAAACAACCTGATATTATTAAATACATATAATGAAATAGAATGAATTGGATGGCCCGCATGATTCGAATGAGTGATGACAACACAATAAAAAAGATACTGCTGTTTAGATCCACTGGAACAAGAAAGCAGGGAAGGCCGCGGTTGAGATGGGCTGACTCAGTGGAGTCTGATTTTCTTGCAATTAATGAAAAGAATTGGAGAACAAAGATAAATCGGAAGTCGTTATGGAGAAATCTTCAGAGGAAGGCATTGGCTCATATTGAACTGTCTGGCCAACTATGATGATGATAATGAATCTAAGCAATTATAGCTTAACAAGAACAAATTAGTTGAGGAGCATTAGTAAGGAATATTGTAAAATTGAAATTGACAATGCTTGATTTTAGCTTTATCAATTTATAAGCCATAATTTTGCTGTTTTTTATACATTACATAAGAGAAAAACATCAACTGTACAAGCATTTCTTCATAATTAACACAATCTTTATTTACTATTGTGCTCTAAAGATTTTTTTTTTTTTTTGTATAAAAAAAAATGACATATACATTTAAACATTATTGCAAGACTTTAGAAGCTGGCAAGTATAACAAGTTCACATGTTATTAGGAAAATCAGCATAAATAGTTTTAAGAAAATATGTTTAAACTAGAGATTTTTTACCTATTAATTGAGAACTGCCCCAAATAAAAGGTAAAAACTGATAATCATCCAGACTCCATACACCATGACTACCAGCTGGTTCCATTCTATATGTTACTTGCAATTTTCTTGCTAAAGTTAAATACCTAAAAATGAATCCATTATTTAATAAAACAATAAATATATTCTGGACATAGAAATAATAGTATTAAAAAATACTAAATAACCTGTCAAAAATATGTAAAATTACTTGATCACCCTCATCTGTTTTAAACACTCCAAGTTTGAAAAGGCAGCAAAGAAACATGGCAAAAGACAACTCATGACCTAAAATAAATTGCCATGAGAAGTAGAAGAAATAACAATCAAAAAATTTGTGAGGCATAATCAAACTTAGCTTTAATAGTGTCTATTCAGTAAATTGTAATGAAGGATGCTGATAAATGTGAGATTGGTAGCATTATTATATGATTAACTATTTTTAATTATTAGCATTAATCATTTCAAAATATTTTTAAAGACCAAAAAACTAATGAAAATAAAGTAGTTAAAATGTGGTTTAATTTTGTAGACAGGTTATTATTTTTTTTAATCAATGAATAAAAATAATTTATAAATGCATGCTGCTTAAGATATTTTAAATCAAATAAAAGATTTGAAGTAGTAAATGATTTAAACTCAAGCAAATTGTTCAATAATAAATAAAATAATACAGATTAAATTTTCAATGCACATTAACATAAAAATTATAATTACACATAAAACTTTGTTACTAATCCTAAATGCCAGCTAAAAATAGGTATTTTAAAAATTGGTTCAAACTTTTCCTTAAAAGGAAAATAGTGTTTTAGGAGAAGAAAAAAACTTTCACAAATGAGAATTAAGTAAATTTGTTTTCAAATATTTCAGATGAAATTTCAGTTCCTAAGTGTCATTTCGAATTTTTCGATTCAAACAATTTTGTGTTCTGTCTAAAATATATAATTTTGAGTTGTGCAGCATACACCCAAATTCAATCAATAAAATGAAAATATGAACAAAGATAAACAAATTTATTAAACAAAAAAAATGTCAATAAATTTTACTGAGAAAAATAAGAAATCAAATTATTTTATATTTTAATAAAAGAAGAAATGCAAGACTTAGTTTAAATTACCGGTTCCATAATCGATTCTGGTGGAGTTACCGACACTTTCACTAAGATACACAGACAGCTCCACTATACTAGGATGTAGTGATTCAGGTAAAACATCTTTTAATAAAGGTTCAGCTTCCTGGGGAAATTTTTGTTAAAAAAATTGTTATTTTAAGAAGGAGGAAAATTTAAAATATAAAATTGGAATAATATTTTACCACTTTTATCTTTGCATAAAAATCCCGAAAGGCTTTGTTTCCAAATCTTTGAGGTTGCTCTACAGGAGGTATTTCATCAATGAATGTATCGACTTTTTCTAACAAATTGCACATTTTAGAAACAGCCTACAAAGAATTAAAAATTTTAAAAATTTATAACTTTTAGCAAAAATAAATTCTTGATTGTTTAAAGACAAAGGTCTAACTTTAACTATCCAAAACTGATTTTGAACAGGACACTGGATAAATATGATATTAGCCAACAAAATGTGATTTCAACTGTCCAAAAATGGTCAGAACTGTTTTAATTTTTTTACAATTAACAGTACATAAAATTTTTTAAAAAAATATTTAATTAAGTAGAAAAAGCAAAAATTACAAAATAACATTAACATGAACAAGTTTATTAGGTAAATTAATAAAATAAAATTATACTTATGCAATAAGAATGTTAAAAACTTAAAAATGGGCTATACCATAGTAAAATGTAAACAAGTTGCAGTTAAAAGTATAAAACAGGACTCAATTCAAAATTCAGCAAACTCCAGACAGGAATATCCTGTAGTTCCCAGGTCTTAACACAATGTCGTCTCAGATGCTCAAATCTTTGAGCAGAATAGAAATCACACTTACAAAGGATATGTCGTAAGTCTCCTCTTCAACATGACAACCACGACAAAGAGGATCAGGTGCAATACCAATAATGTAGAGGTATCTCCTGAGGGTGCAGTAAACAGTGAGAAGATGATCTTCTTCAAGCTATTCATGTTAAGTTTAAAAAGCTTTTTTTGACTCACACGAGTGCAGTCACTACAGTTCACTTACTAGTATTTTGTCCGTGCAAGATCTTAATAAGACAAAAAAATTTTGGGTGGATTTAATACTAATATAAATTACAATAACTTAAAACTTTTATTGAAGTACAGTACACTCTTAGATTATCTATAACTGACGAATGATTCATTTGCAGTCTAATTCCTAAATAATCATCTATATGCAAAGTGTTACAATAAGTACAAGTTAGTATGTTGTTCATACAAAATTTTATCAATATGAGGCAATATTTTGTTTGTGGGTATGATATACTGTGCTGTTATGTCTGAATCAAATTTGGTCTTACAATTTTATCTTCATAACACTAGATTCTGTTCTACAAGGTCTGGTCTTTTTTGGACAGTTTGAGCTAATGATCTATTTTTTTTTTTTCATTTTCTTTTATATAACGATAAATCTTTATTGAATTTAATTGTTCTCCATAACACTGAATATAAATAAAGAATAATTATTTTAACAAGAGAAACAAGCAGATGATAATTCAACTTCCTGCTATCAATTTAGCCACAAACATAGGCTTCATTAATGGAAATACAAAGCTAAAGCATAGAGCTCGGCACACGTTTTTACAATCTAAATACTTACCTCAGAACTTTTCGGAACATCAGATATCTTTTTTCCTTTAACAGCTTCACTCATTGCCAAAATAAAGCCCAAAGTGTCATGATAAGCCTAAACAATAATAAATCCGTTATGAAATGCAATTTTTAATAAAAAATTAAAAATAATTTTGGTATATTGGTAAGAAAATTGCTTCATGTAAATTACTAATTTCAACTGATGCGATATAGGCAACATGCCATGGCTTCAATAAGTGCTTCATGCCATCACTTCAGTAATCAATAATGATAAAAAAGTTTCTTTATCTGTTAAAAATTCAAACTGTTCTATGAAGCTTATTTCCATCAACCTTTTAGATTACTTTTAAAAACTGATTATAAATATTTTGCTTTAAACAAAAATCATCTGCACTTATATAATGTGCCTTCACAGGAATTGTTTTACGAACAATTAAAATTAATTCCCATTTCTTGGAAAGTTACATTATTTAGTAGCCACTCCGTAGTTTTTGACAAAGAACTCTTTTCAGGATTATATTAGCCACCATAATAACAATTCATGCACAATTTTAAATATAAGCAATATTGAGTGGCACTTTCTACTTTTTAAACTAATAATTACAATAAATATATTAAAAATTAATTTTAATTCAAAATTATAATTAGTTTAACTAGTAATTAAAAAGGTTATGAAGTGTATTTTTTAAAATCAAATACAAGTTATATATAAAAGCTTATTCAACAAAACATTAAAGAGATTCATAATAGTGATCATACTAAATTTATAAAAAGATATGTAAACAATTAAGCAACTAAGAATAAAAAATTCATATATGTTTAATGTAAATTAGCGAATAGCCCCTTTAAAATTTGCATTTAAACTTGCTACTTGGTTCAGTGTTTTTTAATAAAATGATTGAAAAAAATTTTCAATAATTTTGAAATGTAAATACAATGAGTATTGAAGCTAAACAATTTTGCCAGAAGTAAATTGTTAAATGGTCTTGACAGTCATAATATTTAACATATCTCAGATAATTGAATTTTTAAATCATTAAGAGATGAATAAAAGTTTTTTGGAATGAGAAATCTGAATATGATAAGATTTTTTGTTATATTTGAAGCAGTGAAAATCCCTCATTCATACTTTTAAATATCTTGCCTCTAAACATTTGAGTTTTTTCATAAAACAACTTAAGAGCACTGAAAATTTTAAGAGTAACAAAATAATAAAAAGCAAAAAACAAAGTAAAATAGTACAATAAAGGTTTAAAAAAATTTATTCAATAAGTGGACACTCTATTGCACTCAGGTAAAAAAAAAATTCTACAATTAAAAAATCTCAATTATTTCTTATCTTAATTAAATGAAAAGGAGATGGATTTTTTGAGGGGATGAAGTTTTGATGGTTGATTTCTCTGGATGCACATGAAAATATGTATTCAGTGAATGATCCCCAAGTCAACTTCAAGAATTATGGTACTGATATATAAATTGAAGAGTGCAAGAAGGCAATTGGCTTGCCAGTGATGAAGACTATGGCACTACACCAACAATGAAATTAACAAGAGAAATAACATTTTCTTTTGCTCTTAGCGAAAAAAATTGCAATATTTGGTTGGTATCTATGATCAGCAAAAATTTGAGAATTGATTGTTCGATTTCATAGGGTGGAAAATAAAGCTTGAAAATGAGAATTCACAGTGCCCAAAAAAGATTCAAAAACTTTTATTGTTTGAATTTTTTTTTTTTAAAGAAAATTTTGGGGAGAATTCTGTATCCTGATTTGTGGCAGAATAATTGCCAAGTCTTGGTAATTTCCGGGCAGTAACCTGCAAGAAACTAAAAAAAAAATATCACAGAGAGGGACCAACTCGTAATTTATAACCCTCCCCAAGCAAACATCTACATGTTTGTTTGTTTTAATTTGCAAGTTTAAAATCTATTTGGCACCATGGCAATTTTAGTTGGCGCAACAGATCACGATATGGAAATATCCCCAACATTTTCTATAGCTAAAAAGACGTTCAAAACAATTGTAGTTCAGGAAATAATTTTAAAAATTAAAATAGGTAGTTTATAGAGAGAAAAAATTAATTTTTCTACAGAAAAAGTAAAAAGCTTACTTTAATTTAATATTCTTAGAAAAGACAAATCCTACGATAAAGAATACAGTATGTAAACTTTAATTGACATATAAAAACCGAATTCATTACGGCCAAATTTTTCTTTTTATACAAATGCTCTCAATGGAAAAGGCTTCCGATTGGTTTCTTGCGGTCCGTAAGAAACTAAAACAAAAATCACAGAAAAGGACCAGCTCGAAAGATATAACTCTACATGTTATTTTTTTTTTCTCTTTGGCACTTTGGCGATTGTAGTTGGCGCAACAGATCACGATACGGAAATATCCCCGTTGTAATCTGTTACCATATTTTTTAAAAACTTTCTCGTTTAGATATTAACTAAGCTAATTGCTTTACCTCGGATTGTTCCCACTTTTTCATATCAGCCATAGTAAATACACCTTTAGATGGAAGCTGAAATTCTTTACACTCCTCCATACCTATGAAAAATAGAAGATTTTTCATAAATTCTAAGCAATACAGGAAAAAAATGAACAGAAACCTCTACATTAATCAAAATAATATGATCAATAGAATATTGCCCAGTAATAAGAAGAAAAAAAAATTAAATCTCAACTATATGGAAAAAAATTTTAAATTACTAGAATTTACTTTTATATAACACTAATCATTCCAATAGAAAATATAAAAAGTACAAACAATCTAATAAATTTTATACCTTTAAATTTAAGTTTCTTTTCCCGAAAACAAGCCGAAAGTGTCGAATTCGAAAATCAAAACAAACAACCTGACTACAAGTTACAGTTGCAGCCTGCAATTAAAACATTAACTCAAAATTTATATATTTAAAAATACAGCATTTTCAATAACATTTCAATTATTGAAAGTCATTATTTAAAACTTACTTTCAATCAGATTTAAATCATTAGTTTTAAGTTAAATCAATCTCTTTAAAATTAAGAGTAACCAGCTTTTACCTACAACCGTAACTCTCATTCTCGTGCGAAATAATTTTTGTTTACTTTCTAATACGACGAAAGCAGCCGATGCAAAATTTACCTCATACTGGATATTTAAATTTCTACTCTTAATATCACTGCAAAAAAAAATACTCTTAAATCTATTCTTTAAAATGTCTGGTTTACGTCAAACTGCACTTACGTGCAGTGGCCACACACGACCAGTAGTTGATTTAGCCTTCAGTTCTATTACTCCTTCTGGTTATTTTTTAATATCAGCTTGTAAAGGTAAGATGTTTTTTATTTCACTCACATATTTTTTTCAGTATCTGGTTGAAAATTTTTTTGGCATCGTATATGTATTTGTGTAAGCATTATTCTTAAATATGCAAAAATGAAATAAATTTCATGGCAGATTTTCTTAGCATTCCTAAAGCGTAATCAAAGTTTATACAGATCGATTATTATACAGATTCATTCAGATTTTGCAATCCTGTGCAATATGATGGATTATGTACAAATTGAAATCCACCGATTGACCGTTTGATTGTAGTTAAATGCATTGAATAAAATTTTGCAAACTTTTGATCGTTTTTCTTAGAACAACTTCATACATTTTTATTCGGTTTGATTAAACAGCATACATGTTATCCTAACGCCCAAAATTATAAAGTTTTTAAAGTGTTTAGGAAGATTTTTGTCCTAGCAATTAATTATATAAGAAATTAACAATATACCTGCTGTGAAAATAGATTTTTTTTCCATTGTAATATTTTTTCTGTGTTTTGCCATAAAAATGAAAGCTTTCCGAGGTCAAAGTTTGATTAGGACCTAGCAATTTTTAAAAAGCTTTGCTGCTCTCCAGCTAATAGATAAGTGTAATGCAATTATAGATAAAATGAAATCTCTTGGCAGCGATCATTCTCTGTTCTACAGTAAACTTGCCATTAATGGAGGTTAGTCGTTCTTAAGAATTACTGCCATTGACTTTGAAATCTTATCAAAGGTACACATTTTTTTGCAAAAAAATTTAAGTTTAGTCAATGCCATTTTCTAAGTTTGAAAATTTCATCTGTTGTCATCGTAAAAACCAAAAGGATGAATAAAATTTAGCATCAATAAAAATTATCTGTATTGATGTAATTATGTGTAAAAACAAAGTTAACCATTATGAATGATAGAATTAATTTTGAAACATTTCGCAGTTTCTTGTCTTTACTTGTTTTAAATATTAAGCACTTATATTGATTTCTAATTATTGATGAGATCATAGACCTACTGCCTTTTCCTTAGCCAATGACGTACATGCAATTCAGCAATCAAAGAAATCACTAATGATTAATTATAATAGTTAAATTAATTCTTTGGTATGAAGAGCATTTAATGTTCATTTTATGCAAACTATTTAAGTTATAGCTGAATTTATTTTATAGATGGGAAACCTATGTTAAGGCAAGGAGATACTGGAGATTGGATTGGAACATTTGTTGGTCACAAAGGTGCAGTTTGGGGTGTGGCTTTGAATAAAGATGCATCTAAAGCTGCTTCTGGGTCTGCAGATTTTGAAGCTAAGGTTGATACATCTTCCAAATTTTTTTCTTTTTTTATGATAACCCTGTAATATATATTACATTTTAAGATATTTTTAAGACTCTTTAGAAAATTTTCTTGACTCGTTTTTTCTTTTATCTCAGTCGGTATGATTTTTTAAAAATGTAATAGCTGCATATGTATTTATATAATCATTTAGGTTGCTTTTATGTTTTATTGTGTTTAGTTTTAGAATTTATTAGCATTTTTTAACTCTTGTTCAGTTTTAATTTGTATTACAAACAAATATCAGGTTTACAAATTTTGTAAACCTGAAAAGATATGCAGTCGTTTAAAGATTGTTTATGCAACAATTGTTTTGAATTGAATTAGTTCCTTTAAATTTATGTTACATATATGCAATACTCAGGGTTGGAGCTTTTGTCGGCAAAAAGGGGTTTTTGCCAGGACAGTGGCAAAAACCTGGTAAAAACCAAATTATCTAAATTGCTGATTAAATATTATTACAAAATACTTGAAACAAATTTAAATCAATCATAAGGAATAATAGTTTTGATACATTACATGAAAAAATTATTTTTAACGTATTAATAATTAATATAAGGGTAATAATTTTTAAAAGATTGAAAGTTTTTGATCTCTTTTCATTTTTGAATCCTAAAATAAATGTTTTTTTACAAATAAATAATTATTATTATTTGTATAATATTATTATTTATTATAAAAAATTATTATTTGTACAATAATTAACTGCACATGTTGATAGATATTTTATGCTTTAAATTATAGTAATATTAATTTAAAATAAGTTCATTTCACTGGAAAAAAGAGAATAATCACGAATTTTCCTATCAATAATGCTTTAAACTACTAAAATGATATATTATTACATTATCATTTAATTATGATTTAATAATAATTTTGTTAATTTTTCTGTAATTATTTATATTCATAGTATATATTTCAATTTTAGGAATAATTTTGTACAAAAAATGTGTTTTCGTCCTCTCATCTTGGAGAATATAGGTTTTTGCCAATTTGCTTGGCAAAAACCTGTTTTTGCCAGGACGGTTTTTACCGGTATTTACCATGGTTTTTTCCACCTGCGGCAAAATCTTGCCAACCCTGGCAATACTTATTAAATTGAGTTCATTGTTCGTTTGATTTTGATTCAAGATATTTAAATTTACTTCAACTTATTTGAAAATATTGTTTTAGTAAAGTTGAATTTGATAAATATTTTTATTTTAGCTTTGGGATGCTGTTAGTGGAGAAGAGCTACATACCTTCCCCCATCCTCATATTGTGAAAAGTGTTCACTTCAATTCTGATGAATCAAAATTGCTTACTTCATCAAATGACAAGAAAGCTCGCATTTTTAACTTAGTCAAGACTGAGAATAGTAATTTTATGAATTCCGTTTATACTATTTATTTTCCTTGACTTATACATGCGTAATTTTTATAATTAATTAAAATTTATAATTTTTTATTTAATATTTTTTTTTTGAAAGTAATGCATAACTTTTTATATAACTTGACTCCTTATTTTTGATTATGAGTTAGCAAATTTCTGGTATGTCAGGAGTATAAATTGACAGCTGTCGGTAAGTCTGTGATAGAATGTAATTGATATCTCATTGTTTATAATGCATCAATCATCATTACTCATTGTGTTTTAATGCATCAATATTTTATGATCAATGAATGTCTGACTGGGGTTTAAGTCAATATAAACATTCAACACATTTTCATAAAATTTTGGGGTGTGAACTGTGACCCTATACACCAGTATATACTTTTAAATTCTTAATTTTCTCAAACCTGAAACTAGCCAGATATACTTAAAATGTGTTCTAAGTGCTAAAAAAACTGTTCATTAATGAAATTTCTAATTTAAAAATAAAATAAGTAAATTTAAAGTGCACATTTTTATTAATTCTGAGAGTATTAATATTAGAAATATATTAGAATTAGTAATATTGTAAGAGAGTCTTGCTATGCATGTTTCTCAAACAGTAAATCCACTTCTATCGTATATTTGTAGCTTAAAGTTGTTTTAAGTTTTGATTATTATTTTTCTTTGTAATTGCTTCTTGGAATAAAGAATTTCATTCTTTTAAGGTATCAATTACAATTTTCACAAACCACGTATTTCTTCTAATGACAAAAAAGAAAATTCTTAGAGCAATGTATTGTGTAGGATGAAAATATAGTAATAATTAAACTACACATATTTTTTAATTGTGTTGCAATGAATTTTTTTTTTTTTTTTTAACTTTTTGTAACACAGAATAACTTGAATCAATTTTTATTTATTTCCATAAGAGTACCTGCTTTAAAACTGTTCAAAAATGTGTAGTGAAAGATTTCTGTTTGATAACCAGATCAAAACAGTATTTGTATATTTCATGAGTATTTTAATCGAGTTTACTTAAGAGTTTAATTTTTTTTTAAGGTGGTGATTGTCTTGTTGGCCATACTTCTGCTGTAAAAAAAGCCTTGTTTTTTAATGATGATAAGAGAGTTGTTAGTGCTGCTGATGACAGAACTGTCAGGTACTTTTGCTTCATTTAATTTTAACTGTAACTGTTAGATTGTTAAAAAATTTTTAATCCATTGTTTTATTGAAAGTGAGAACAATGTTTATAAATGTGTTGTATTTTAATAAATTCATTAAGTTGAACTTCAAAAAGTAAGACTTATCTTAGACAACTGAATGATTTTTTTTCCGATTCATGACTAGGAAGGAAAATGAGCTAGATCAATTTTAAATTACAAGGTTCATCTTCAAAAACTGACTTGTTGTGTTATTATTATAATAAAATATGAAAATTGTATAAACGTGTACAAATATGTAGGAATATCTGCCGAAAAAGCAGTCTGTAATATTTGAATGGTTATATGTCAGAAAGAGATTGCTTGAAGAGGCAATTAAAAATTAGTGTATTGTATCATCAGGATTTTAAAAATAGTTTGGAAATGCTTAGAATAACTCCTAAATAATGATCCAAATCTCATATGGATTAGTCATAAAATCAAACCATTTCTTTTAATATTTATATCGGGTCCTGTAACTTTGATATCTATTGGTTTTAATAAGATACCTATTGTTCTAAAGTTTTCAAATGTCCTGACCTTTCAAACTCCTGAACAGTACAAATTTCCCTGGTTTTATACTCTTCTTTTAACTCTCTTGATTGTAAATTTATATCTATATATATATATATATGTGTGTGAAAGTACAATGCTAGATTTGAGCAAGTGATGTTACAACAGCTTACTAGATGAACTATATTCGAAACAATATTAATATTATAAAGAAATATGTATTTTTAATGTGTGGATTATGGTTATGTGTTACAAGAGTATTCTTATACCTTAGGTTGCAATGAAATCATAGAATCTTTTTTAGTTTCATTACTAAGGAGAAATTCCTGTTTTTTAGAGAAATTCTTTGAAAGAAATTATAATTCAAATTATTATATACTTCACCTTTTTCTGTTACATCTGTTGAACAAAATGCATAAAAAATTTATTTTTCTTTTTATAAATAACAGGAATTATTTATACTATCTAAATAAATTTTTTACTTTACTGTTTAACACAAATTATTGCATAATATTCCAAATAGTAATTAATTATTATAGATTTTATGTAACTGCTGGGTTGCAAAAAACCCCAGTTTTTTTCTGAAAAACTCAACTCACTGGTTTTTTAGTTTTTTTCTTCTTCAAGATTTTGGATTTTTTTAAAAACTTAATTGCGAATTTCATCATTTTTTTAAAATTCTTTATAAACATGGAGTAAGCCTTGCTACTTAAGTACCATAAATTTATTAATAATTAAGCTATTAATAACCATAATTATTAATGCATATCATCAATGTCATTTACATTGATACTTTTAATGAGAGTAATAGAGTCCAATGACCTTTATAGGAATTACCTATTCTGTTTCAGAATTATGAGAAACTACTAAATGTTTAAGCACAGAAATAAATGATTTATTTTAATTCAATTGAAAGACATCAGTTTCAAAGTAAATTTTTAACATGAAAGTTGATTATTTTCGATTTCTATTAATTTGTGTTAATAGACTTAATGAAATAATTTAAAGCACAATATATTGAAGTAATGGAAGTATAAATTTTTCAATATCTATAGTTTGTGTTTTATATTATTATAAACTTAATATCTATAGCTCATTGGTTAATAATATAAAGGAATTATAAAACTACCGACTTGGGTTTTTTCGGGTTGCCTTCACTCTCCCTCTCTCTCACATTGCTTAGTAAATTAATTTGGCCTACATTTTGATAGATTTATTTATAATGACATAATTGTTTCAATTTTATTTTGTACTTACCATTGTTTTACTCCCTTTGTTTTAAGATTCTGGGATGTGACATCTCTAGAAGAAATAAAGAAGTTAGATCTAGAAACTCAACCAAGCAGTTTAGAAATATCTAACTCTGGAGAAATATTAGTAATTACTCATGGCCACTCTGTTAGCTTTTGGGATCTAAACAAGTAAGTCTGTTTGGGACCTTAATAAGTAATTTCATATGAAATAAAAAGTTACATCTTTAGCGCATGCAATTTTTTATATATGTTTTTTACATTTGTCTCATTCCTAGTTTTGAAAAACTGAAAGAGTACAGTGTGCCAACTCAAGTGAACAGTGCATCATTACATCCTGATCAATCAGTTTTTGTGTGCGGGGGTGATGATTTTAAGATGTATAAATTTGATTATGAAAATGGAGCAGAAATGGGTAAATATTATTTTGCTGTCCGATATATATAATACGAAAAATAAACAAAACAGTTAAGTTTTTTTTCTTCGTAATTTCCAATGTTATGACAAATTAATCAGGTCTAAAAGTTTTAAAAGGAAATAGCAAAAAGAGAAACTTTAATTTTGTTTTTTAAATATTAAATGAATTATTTAAAAAAAAAATTTAACATTTTTTGCAACAAATATTTGCTTTTAATTTTGTAACCTAACAAATTAATTAAAATGTTACTTTTTACTTGATTTCTTATGAAAATTATAGAATGCTTGTAGTTTTAAATACTATTAAAAAAATTGATTTATTATCTAAGTACGTAAATATTTATTTTGGTTGTTTTTTAAATTTATTCAATATTTATAATGCAGTTTTATGAAAAATATCCATATCTAAAAAAAAAATATCCATATATAATTTGAAAAAAATGAATTCTTAATACTTTGTATTATAAAAATCTCTATCTAAAATGGTGCAACGAAACTTAAAACTTTATTTTTATTTAATGCATATTTGTATAAATTTTTTGAAGTCTTTGTAAATATGCAGGCATGTGATTTATGAATTTCAGATTGGGTTTGAATGTTTTCTTTAAATAAGCATATATGAAGTTTCCTTCCATGCTTAGATTAGTTATTTATTTTTTCTGGATTGTGCTTAAAATATTAAAATTCGTGTATTGAAAATCACGACCAGGCATATTTTTGAAATACTCTAACTGACATTTCTGAAACTATATTTGATGTTTTCGTGTTATTTCAGGAAAATCCCAATTTTGTTCTTACAAAGATATAGCTCTCAGAATTTTTTTAACTTTCTTTTTTCTAATATACATTGCTATATCAATATCTCATTTTCAAAAGAAATTTTTTTTATAAACTATTCAAATTTATTTATGAATTCCAGAAATTTCTGACATTTTTTTATTATAATTACATAGATTGTTATTAAGAAAATACTTAAGACTTAACTACTCCAGGAATTACAATAGGATATTTAGTTTTTTTTTTATAAAAAAATTAATGTGTATTGTTAAGTACTACTTGCATATTTTTCCAGTTGTTATGGCCAAGTTATTTTAGATTTTTTTTCCCTATGAATTTTTAAATAAGGAAGGATAATAAACGTGATTTTTAGTTTTATTAGTTCTGTCCTTTCCAATCCCAGATGATGTACCTCTAAAGCCAAAAATCTCTAATAAGTTTAAAAACCGATATGGATCCCTTAAAATCTCAGGAACAGTAAAACCTAAACATTTGAAAATATGATTGGGGAAAGCCGGATCAGCTTTGCATCAATGACACTCTGGAAAAAGTCCCCCCTTCTGTTGAAAGTTAAGGGATTTAATGTGACCACCCAAAAAGTGTGAGAGAGACATCTTTCTCAAAATATTGCATTTATGACTCCATCAAAGTCTTTTTCAAAGGGCATTTAGTTACATCCTTTTGATTGAGAAGATTTCTGTTAAAGTTGGCTGGGATTGACATGCAGGATGTCAACAAAGGCATTCTTGACCAGGCTATTAGCAATGTTATTACAGATGATGCCAGGGTTTGTTGATTTAAATCAGCTTGATTTAAATCATGATTTAAATCAAATGATTTTTTTTAAAAAAATCATTGATTTAAATCAACTAATTTTTTTTATCTATATATATTGATTTTAAAAGTTAAAAAACAGTGTTTTAAATTTTTGATACTTTTATTATTTTCTTTTCTTAGTATTAAAATTTAATTTAAATAAATTGCTGCATTAATTAATTTTAGTTAACGAAATTACTTTCTCGGTGTGTGTTAAATTCCAACACATTTGAAATTACATTTTTAAAAATCTTTTGATTCTTGAGATTGAAAGTACAGATTAAAGTAAACATTTAATGCTGTCTTAATATAGACTTGCATAACTGTAGAAAGTAATTAATAAAGTGAATTTTTTTTCAAAAAATAATACAAATAATGTTAATTAAAATTCTACCTTTTGAATGAAAAAGCGTGAATTAAAATCTACATCATATTTTATTGGTGGAAAAAGTATATTTCTGAAGCTTGAGGTTATATTAAAAGAAATTACCCTAATATTCCAAAAGCAGAAAAAAAAGGGCTGATGAATTCAGATGTTTTTTTTTCTTCCTAATAAAGTGTCATTCTTCCCTTTCAAAATCTTTCGAAGTCTATTTGATGCAGTAGGGTTATTAACTGGTATTTTTTTCTCATAATATGTTTACAGTATCTTTGACGTTATCTGATTTTTCTCTAAAGAAATTTTGTGAAAAAAAATTCCAATGATTACATAGATTTTCTAATTTTTTTTTAGCTTAACTTATCTATTTTGATATAGAATTAAAAATAAATATTTTAATATAAAAATATATATATTAAATATTTATTTATTTTTTGATGAATGACTACATTTATAAACACAGTCTGCTACATTTATTTTGTCATTTTAAGAATCAAGGGAAAAAAAAAGAAATCACAATTTTAAATTAAAGTTATGGTTTGCTAACTGAAACTTTGTTTTAATAGTTAAAGCACAGGGGTCTGTCCAAGCCGGTACCTTTACACATTCAACTTTAGGAAAAATGATAGAATAATCACACAAAATACTTTTTCTTAAAATTTTAATTCTTGTGTCTCGTAAGAAACAATAAATCCATATTTTTACTATATTTGTGTTGATTTTTTAATATAATTTTTAATTTTCACAAAATAGGTACCTCTCAGAAAAACCCAAACAGACCGCTGAAGTATTCTTTAAATTCTCTATTTCATCTACTCTTTAAATTTTAATCATGCATTTGTTTCAAAATGGTTGCTATGCATTCAAAGCCATGTATTATAATGAAAAATTATTTTAGTAAGAGCTTCTAAAATATTGTTACAATATAGTTTTAATATTAAGTTAATTTGATTAAACATTTATAATTTTTTTAATCATAAATTAAAGTTCATACAGTGTATTTGAATAAAATCAAAAAAATCTGATTTAAATCAAAAAAATCCGATTTAAATCAAAAAAATCGCAAACCCTGGATGAGGCCAACATGAGAGGGGACACATTGAAAGTGAATAGAGTGCCTATCTGAAAGCCGAGCCACAAGATTGAGAATATTCAGGCTTGTCATATCCCCTACAGTTGTTCATTGAGAGAGATGCTGTATTGATTTATTATTTCTAAAACTAAGTTATTTTAATATAAGATTGTTTTTTTTTTTATTATATGCCAAGAGGATTAAAATAAAAGAGGAAAAAAATTATAATTCCTGATATGACAGAGGTATCATATAAATTTTTATTTATTTCCAATGGCAGAAATTGACAAACTCTTAACAAGAAGAATGTATGCAAATGAAATAGATAAGAGAAAAAAGTCAACGACTCATTAGCAGATGCCTAGCACTCCAGTATCTTTTCATCTCGGAGTCTCCTTGTACAGCCGAACATCCCATCAAGTGCATCCCATCACATCCATTACTTCAAATTTCCTACAGAGTGGGCAATTCGGACTCTTAAAAATACCAATGCAGTGGAGGTGGTGCCTAAGACAGTCATGACCCACCATAAGTCTAAATTCTGCCACAGCCTTTTCACAGGGTCTGACTGAAATGCCCCAGTCTAAAATGTTCCTCCAACTCAGGGATATACGAGAAGAAAGGGACACTTTCCAATTTTTCTCATTAAATTTTTGATATAAATAACTGTACTTATATATATATATTTTTTATAAATTTAAAAATATTATTTTTTTCTCTAAAATAAATCTTGAGTGTTACTTTAATGAATAAGAATATTTTATTGAGATTCGGGTACAATAGTTCCAAAAACTGGATTTTACATATTTCTTATAACTTGAAACCCTTAGTCATAACTGTTACTCACAATTTTCATGACTGCTTTATTTTTGAAACATGTATGACATGTGTGCAGCAGTAAACCTTGTGCAAATTGTTCAGGAATGCATCGTGGAAGAAGAAAAGGAAAAGTGTTTGTTTATGAAATTTCTCCGAGTTATGACCTTAAATTATAGTGTATGAAGATTTAATTTGTTTACTGTTGTTATTTGTTTACTGTTACTAATGAAAATTTTAAGTCACTAAATAATTATAGTTAAAAAAAAAACTTCTATTACTTAGATTTAATATTATTTCCTCTGATGCGATTTTCTAAAATGGTACATCTAGCGAGAAATATATATTCTTGCAGTTTGTTATAAATATAGTATTTGTTTAATATAATTTAAATGATTCATTCTTTTGCATAATTTTATTTTAGAATCCTTTAAAGGCCACTTTGGGCCAGTTCATTGTGTGCAATTTTCTCCTGATGGAGAACTGTATGCCAGTGGCAGTGAAGATGGCACCCTGCGCCTTTGGCAAACCATTGTTGGTAAAACTTATGGACTTTGGAAATGTGTGTTGCCTGGTGAATTAGCTGGTGGAGAGGTTGTAGATCTTGCAAGTACTGAAACAACTGCTGTAAAGGCTGAAGGATAACTGCCGTTTTCTTATGTGCATGTTTTAATACAATAGAATGAGAGGGACCATATAAGTGTTTTGCTTATGAGGGGAAACACTTTTAATCTCAACATACCAATGATGGATACTGCCAGTATTGTAATTAGTAGGAATTTGGAACAAAAATATTGCTATAATAAAATGCTCAAAAATTAATGTTTTGGCAAAATTGCTGTGTATTGAAATTGTATAATAAAAGCATAATTTATTAGTCTAATGTTTTCTTTAATGTTAATGTTTTCATGAAGTACAGGGTGTATCACATAATGTTGACAAACAATATCACTTAATCTAATTTTGTAGTTTGTGTTAAAACAACTGGTTGGTACTGTTTAAAAGAATGAGTATGAAATTGTATTATTATACAGTGAAAATCCATAACAAGTTCACAAACCAATTATATATTTACATTAGTTATTTCTCTTAAACTCCTGTAGCTGCAATCTGCTTTTCTGAACTTATGTAAACCTTTATACACAAATTAAAATATGTTGCATCTTCTGTAATAATTATTCATTTCATGGTTAAAAAAGAAAAAGAACTTGACTTGGAAAGTTGTTTTATAAAGAATTTCTTGGTTAATAACAAATTTAATTATTTAGCTGAATGTGCTATCTTTTGTGTTTCCAAATTTTACATAAACTTGAAATGCTTTCTCTGAAAAAGTTTCCTTTAAGTACTTAATAAAATTCTTCAACAGCAACCGTTTTAAACTTTTGCATAATGCGAACAATACCAAAATTAAATATCTGATTAACATATCTTTAAAAAATTTTATTTATCATTTATTTCATATCTAAGTAGTTTGATGATAAAACAAATCAAAAACCTTCTCATCAATCGGCAACTGAGGAGCAAAAATAATTTAATAGCATGTAAAATTATCTTTAAATGGAATTTTATGGTGATCATAATATCTAAATATATAATTTTTATTTTAAAAGGTTTAGTGAATAGAAGCTAACATTCATTAAGAATATTTTTCCTAAATATATCGTTTATGTGAAAAAAAGCATTTTTAATTAAAAAAAAAAAAAAAAACAACGAAAATAATAGCAAAGACTAGACTAGTACAAATGCTTATCGCGATGTTTTGAAAGATTAAATACCATTAAAGAAGCAATAGAATAGATAGGGCAAAGATGAGAAAATCATTAATTTTCTTTAAATTTTTTAGTATATTGACTTTCTAAGCTAATAAATATATTTTTAGTTTATTTACAAAATAGCTCACTTAGTATATAAATGCCTTTTTTTCTATCTTTTAATAACTTAGTTTTGTAAGAGTGGTTTTTAGTACTGGTTATTTTTTTATAAATTTTTTCCTTTTTATTAAAATAAGTGATTTATTTCTTCTCAAACATATGCAGACTTGTGGGTTCATTATAAATAACTAGTCAGAGTGATCTCTAAAGTTTCTTCAAACCAAACTTTAACTCCTTTGGTGATTTCAAATCTGAGAAGAAAAAAAATTTAAAGGGATAAAACTTTCAACTAAAGAAATTAAAAATATAAAAGTTAATTTTTAAATTTTTTTCTTCCTGAAATTGGAAATGATTTTACAAAAACAGAAAAAAATAGATTTTTAAATAAAAATTCAAATTGTTACAGCAAATGTATACTAAAAATAATTTTTACAAAGCTCTATACTTGTTAAGGGGGAAAACATTTTAATAAAAGCAGTAATTACCTGGATAAATAATTTTTGAAGGAATGAAAACCTTATGGAGCTATTTGCTGTGAATAGAGGGCGCTCTGTCATTCTGCACGGCGGCAGTGAGTAAGCTATAAGCGAATATCTAATTTACTTTCAACTCGCTGCTGTTTTCTGTTGGCAGTTGTCTGCTTGTCGACTGTTAAAAAATAAGTTTCTTTTTGTTACATGAAATAATTCTGTTGAGGTTTACAAGAACTAACAACAATGTCAAAGTTTGCCCGTCGGGTTGATCAGCTGGATGCAATTTGTCTCGATGAAGAACTATCTAATTTATTAAATACTCATTACCGTCAGGCTTTTAAATATTTACCGAATTCTTTCACAACTCGATTAGGTCCTGAATTTGATATACTCTTCAGATTTTGTTTCAAATACCTTCCACTAAGATATCTCGGAGGTACATTTGGTCAAAACCTTTTTCAACTTCAATATCGTAACACTAACAACAATAATCCAGCTACAAATAACGAACTTCGAATATTGGCATTTTTTAGTATTTGTGTTCCATGGCTTTGGGAAAGATTAGTACGAAAATCGCTACTTTCTTTGCCAAACACAGAATTTGGCATGTCAATCGTAGATGCTTCTTATAATTTTGAAAATAACTTTAACATCGTTTATAAAATGTTAACTCTTTTAAACTTCTGTATATTCCTTCAAAAATCTTATTATCCTTCTGTATTAGAGCGATTGCTGCGCTTACGTCCTCTTTATACTGTTCCTCAAGATATTCGCCGTGTCATGGACGATAATGTGCATCGAGAGATGTTATGGTATGGTTTGGCAGAGTTTCTAGGATTCATTATGCCTTTAATTAACATTCACAAAATAAAAGGTCATTTTAAACGTACGTTTTTGTCAAGATCTTCGAATCATGTATACAGAAGACTTCATATGCAGCTAAATGAATGTATGATATGTGGAGATATTCCAAATTTTCCACATACCATAGGTTGCTCCCATGTTTTTTGTTACTACTGTATTGCTAGTATTGTAATGGCAGATCCTTCATACTTATGTTTTGATTGTGATGTAAAAGCTAATGGTTTGGATAGTATTACTCCACTATCTGCTAATGAATCATTTAAATAAATTTCTAGCAAGAACTGTTGATGTTATTATCACTGAGTTTTCAGGGAGATTTTCGTATTGTGATCTGTGGCAGAGTAATTGCTAAGTTATGCCAGTTTTAACCACCCCCAAGCAAAGATCTACATGCTTTTTTTTTAAAAAAAAATTGCAAGTTTAAAATGCATTTGGCACCTTGGCGATTGTAGCTGGCATGGCAGATCACGATACGGAAATATCCCCGAATTTTCCAATTACCATAGGTTACTCCCATGTTTTTTGTTACTGTTCTATAGCTAATTATATTGCAACACTTATGTTTTAATTGTGATGTAAAAGCTAATGGTTTACATTATATTACTCCATTCTCTGCTAATTAATCCTTTGAAATAAAATTTATTTATTGCAGGAAATGTTACATGGATAGAATTTAAGAAAATTTAGTCGTTAGTTTGAAGGACTAGTTAACTAGAAAATATCACTGGTCTATTTATATGCCTTGGTTAGATTTTTTCTTAGAATAAAAAATTTAATAAAGTGAATTTAAATAAAAAATTATGAATTGTTGAAAGAACAAAATTATGAGGGATTATGATATTCTGTCACAAATGCTGACTGAAATACAAAACCAAAATCATAAAAATAAAGCAGCATATAATCTTTACATTGACTTTTGGTCCCGGGAACCTCTGATAATTATTTTGCGATAGGGTATCGGACAAAGAAACTGCTGCTAGTTTCGAGCTCTGCTGTTATTTTTAGGTAAAGTTAGTATTAAGCTTCTTAATTCAGTATGTCTAGAATTATTTAAACTAGTATATCTGCTGTATTTATTTATAGTAAGATTTGCTTTTTCTTACATCGTAAAAACACTCTTATAGTTTTTTTTTGTACTTATTGATCAGGATGACTAAATGATCTGGAAAAGTCAGGAAAAAAAAATTAGTAAAAGGTTTAATTTTCTAATTCAAAGAAATTTTAAATTCATTGCGAAAGATATAATTTTTTCGTAATAGTTTTAAATTTTCATTTCTTAATGTCAGGAAAAAATATATTTCATGTGCAATTACTTTTATCTATTCTTAATTTGTTTTTGTAACCATTCTTTTTTTTTTCCTTCGAATTTTTTCATATTTAGTAAAATAAGAATATTTTTCTATTATAAGTTGTATTTATACATGATGAAAAATAATGATTAATAGAATAACATTATATAAATACAATATCATGAACAAAATGTCACTTTACTATTAATTATCAAATTTTCTTATTTTGCTAGGTATGCTAAACCTAAATACAATTTTTTAAATGTCAATCATTGGTTTATATTTTAAACATTCTTTTTCACTTTAAGTGTTTTAAAAAAGTCAAATATTGTTTAAACATGTGTTTTTAATGTTTAATTTAAATTTCTGTGGTTTATTTTATAGTAATTAATATTTCATTAACTAGAAATTTAAAAAAATAAATATTTAAAAAAAGTAATTTTGGCATAAGTTAATTTAGGAGATCTAGATCTACAACTTTGCTAGTTGTCCTGAGTGGTTTAAAATTTCACTCTCAAAAAAAGGAAACGTAAATTTAGATTTTTGGTGACAAAATAGCTAGAATTTTCCCAGATCTGTAATTTGTCGATTTCCTGTATACTCTGGATAATCAAGCTTTTATTGTATGTATGGATATTCCAAAAATGTTTCAACAATTAGAAAAAAAATTATGCCTTTAAATAAAATTAAACCAAAAATAATACATCTCTGAATTAGTTTTTTTTTATTATTTATTTCAGAACATGTTTTCTTTTTAAAATTTTTTTTTATTGTTAGTCCTTACAGATGACACACTATTGTCCCTTTTCTATATTTTTTTCTAATTTTTATATTTTGCTTTAATAACAAGCAAAAATATATTTTGGTCTTTTCAATTTTAAAAATCATTCTAATAGTTACTAAAAAATATCTGTTAAATTATCGGAACTATATTTGTACTAAAATATAAAATTCAAAAAAGTAGTTAGAATTAAATTATTTTTCATTTACATTAAAAAAATAAGCAATAATTAATTTTGTATATTAAAAAAATTTCAATGAATAATTCTCTTAGATCTAAATGATTTCAAATTTGAAAAATTATTGTTAGGAAGATTTTATCTTCAATGCAGAAAAAGACACCAGTGTTTAAAGAGTGTTATTAAAAGTTCACTGTTCTTGTGATTTATTGTTAGAATTTTCAAAACTATTAATAAAAGAAACAGACCTACAGCTTGATTGCCTTCAGAATATAATTTAATCTTAAATCTCTTGATATTTTTCATACTGAAAAATGAGGCTAATTTTATTTCAGTTTTATAAAATATTAAATTAAAACTGTATAAATTTTTAGACATTCCACCTTATGTTTCATTTGTTTGTTGTTTCCACAAGATCAGGAAGATCTTTCCTATTGTATTTAATGCTATTCTATAAAAAATATTCTTTTTAAACTTCAAGTTATTAGATGTCACAAATTTGTTGAAAAACCTTAAAATTAGTTTGATTATTTTAATGTTATTTCTATAAATGTCTACAGAAATTTTATTTAATATATGTATAAGCAATATTGTACTCAAATTGCTTTTTAAGTTGTATGTAAGTGTAAATAAATAATAAAAACATTATAAGGAACAGTTTTTTTTACTTTTAAATACATAGACTAATATAATAAGTGCATGTCATATTGTAGTCAGTTTTTTTTTTTTTTTTGGAATCAAGGTATGTAATTGTAGTTGAATAATAAAAATGAATAGTTTTTGTGTTCATAAAAATTTTGTTAATTAATAAACTTAATTATTGAAGTTTCAATGACTTACTATTGGTGACCATTCTCTGCTATAAAATATCTAATCAATGCGACATTTTACCTGAAGTAAAGGTATTCTTTGCTATACATGCCATTTTTCTAAGGTTGGTTACCAAAATAAAATGTAATGTTTCTTAGTCCTAATTCTTCTGTTCAAATTATAAGTAGTACAGTTTCTTTAATCTTTTAATAATAAATTTCAAAACTATTTCTTATTGATTACTTCAATTTAATTTTAATTCAAATTTTGCAGAACTTTTTAGGTCCCTTTCCTCTTAAACATTGTTTGGCCACATACATAATTTTAAAATTCAAATTAGAACAAGTTGGCAAAGAAACTTAGCACTTTGTAAGAATACATAGATTATTAAAAGAGCTTTTGTTATTTAGCAAAGTTTATAAACTGTTACTTTTCACTTACAAAATTAAAATTATTTCAGAAAATTAACATATATATGCATACTATGATTTTGAAAAAAAATTCTTTAATTGTGTTGACGAGCCTTGAAAATGCACTTTGAAGTGCGCTGTGAGATCATCCCCAAGTGTGTGTGTGTTGGTGAACACCACGTGAAGAGCGCTAATAAAATGAGTGTTTTATGTATTACAGTCCACCGGAGTGTTTTTATTTCAGTGAAGTACGATTTCATACCAGGCGGGAAAAATTAAATTGGTATAATGAAAGAAAAAAAGAACAAGTAAACAAATTGAGCTAAGCTCTTTCCAAAGCTCTTCAGTCAGTTAACTTTTGCAATGAATGATAGAAACATTTAAATAATCTTTACTTAGTGAAACTTTCCCGAGCTGATATTTAAAATTTGGTTGTATTAACTGATTAATTGATTTTTAGCGTCAGCATATTGTTTGTAATTAAAAATAGATTCCATCATTTAGAATAAATTTTCTTCCACTTGGGAAATTCAATCAATCATGTTTTATTTCTAATTAAGAAATTCAACTCATTGCTCTTAAAATTTTGCTTAAAAAAGATTTGTGCTTATTTACTATTACTATAATTTAAAAGTATTATTAAAATTTTTTTTTTATATAAAAATAGATAGTGTTATTTTATTCATTACAGGATTCGCTCTCAATTTTCAAAAACAAATTCAAGAACTTGCTTTATGTTTCATGTAATTTAATTTACTTGTAACATATCACGATTTAAAAATTAGGCATAATGAATCGTATTCACAAAATTTAAAATAATCGCATTCTGCAATTCATGATCTATTTTAAAGAAAATATAGTTTGGTAAATTTTAGTTTATTATAAAGAATATTTAACTTGTAGATTATAATTATATAGCTATAGAGAATATTTTAACATGTAGTTTGTAATTGGCACACTACTAAGACCAAAAGCGAAACCAGCACAAATTTTTTAGGGACATATCTTACAATAGCTACAGAAAAAAAAAACATTACATAGCATTGATATTGATCTCTAAAATAGCTTTACAGGTACAAAATATAATTCAAATGCTAAACTGGTTATACTCATAGCTTCTAACATAGACAAGAAAAAAATCCAGTAGATTTTTCCAAATAATATAAATTTCATGTTAACAGTTGCATAATATACTAAATATTTTACATATGGGGAATTTTAGGGACTTTTACACTAATAAATATTCAATATTTTTCATTTATGTTCAACATTAAATTAACTTAAAATGTTTTTAATTATATTAACTAACTTTGCATGAAATAGACAAGTAATTTATTATTGATGGTTAAAAGATTTTTTAATTAAAAATTAAATTTTCTAAACAAAAATAAACTGAAAATTTTAGAACAAAAGAATGCTTTAAAATGATTACTATATGGTTCATTATGAATTAGTAATACTTATTTAAATATTAAAGCAACCAATAAATCGTGTAAAAAGTCTATTTCAATTTTCTTAAGAAGCTTACTAGATTCTATGGAATATTCTAAAATGTACAGAAAACAGGGGAATTTTTATTAAACCAGAAGACCAAAATCCAGTAGTCTACTGATAAATCCAGTAGATTTCGCAGTTATGTACAGCAAATGTAATCAGATGAAGATAAGTATTCTAAACAATAGCCTTGAACCGTGGTGGCTCAGGGGTAGAGCATTCACCTTCTAATATATATCGACAAAAAGAATCGAATTGTTGGGAATCAAACACAGTTCAATGAGGTAAACGGTGTTCAATTCCCAGCAATAGCCATTAGAGTTGAATTCTGCACATAGAGCGTAATGACCACTGTGCTGATGTAAGACATCCTCAGTGGTAGATGAATCATGGGTTAGTGTCCCCTTGACATCAGGATAACCATTGGAGATTTTCATGGTTTTCCTCTCCACATAATGTAAATGCGGGGTTAGTTCTATCATAGAGTCCTCCACAAAGGCAAATTTCTCCCAATACTTGATCTAGGAGTTCCCTTGTCTTCAGGATTGGGATCAAAATTACAAGGCTATAGAGTTGAACATTAATAGTTGTAAATCCAAAAATTGGGTTCGCCGTTTATGAAATAAAAACAATAGTCACTCTTGTCAAAGCAAGTAAAACTAATCATTTTTCTAATCATTAAATAGCAATTTTTGCTAGAAAATTACATTTTTTACTCATAATTTTTTTTAAAAAAAAGGTTAAAAGTCGAAATTTATTGTTTGAAATTTTTAATTGAAAGACTAATTTAAAACAGGTTTTAATTTAACTGAGTTTGATCACTGAGACTAAATGAAAATATTTTTTACTAAACATTCCACTTTTATCTGATTTTGGAATTGAATCATTAGGTAGCAGATTTATTTTCATTTAAATGGTGAGATAAAGTGGCTTCACTCATAATGACAAAGAGATATTCATATTATTCAGTTTTAATGAAATACAAATTAAAGCATTAAACATTTATCTACAATAATTTCACTCTTAGAATAATTCACTCTTCTGCAGGTTCAAAGCTGTAATGAACTTGACCGCTGTGTGGATATTGTTTATTGACCTGTAAAAATAAAAAACTAATTAATAATGCACAAAAATATATGTAACAAAAAATATGACCTAATTTAGGGCTGTAACTTTAAATGATAACTCAAACAAAGTTTATAGCGTAAAACTGCAATATGAGCATCGACACAGTGCCAGACACAGGACATCTTTGAAATATTGGGGGCAATGATGCTTCCAGAAAAACCACTTATTGCAAAGCTACTCGAATGCCTGTTGAGTTAATTAGAGATCAAAAAATTTAACTCCATATGATCACTAAAATAAAACTGATGACTGCTTAAATAAAGAAGAGCATCAGAATGATAACATTCTAAAATTATCCTATCTATCAATTTCTCATAGGAACAATATTAAAATAATTTCAAAAATAAATAAGTACGCAATTAAATATAATTATTTGACAAATTATAAATTTGGACAAATATGCAACATTCAGCCCATTATATTAAAAAAAAAAAAAATAGTTGATAAGTTATTTCTGTATCTGTGAAATTTTAAAATTTCTAGAATGCTGTTTCATGATTTTTATTTAAACTGAAAAAAAAATCACAGGTTAGGGAAAATGCTTTATTTAACTATATTTAATGTAAAATTTTCATGGAATTTTATTCTGAAACTTTAGAAAATTGAACCAACTGCAAATAAGATCAAAATGAATATGCTTTAGTTAGGAAACATTGAAAATTTGACTAATTTAACTAAACTAATTTAACTAACTAATTTAATCAGATAATAAATTTTAAAAATTGTAAAAGGTGTTTATAAATGGAAAAGAAAAGTTAAAAGATGAAAAAAACAATGGGCTAAGACGCAACAGTATAGAACATAAAAATAAGCAAACTTAAATGAAATTAGTCATAAAATAAAATTTGTATTATTTTAAAACTCTTACATAGCCTAAAAGAAAAATTAAAGAATCAACACCAACTATTTGATATCTTTACATACGTAATGAAGCACTAAAAACAAACATATTGAAAACAAAACCTTTTCAGTCAAAAAGTATCTGTAACAATTTGACTTTATGTTATTTTATTATGCCTGTGTCTGTTACATACATTTTTTCAACTGTGCATGTAACAATTTTACTTATTGAAATTTAAGACACTATTTTTGAATAATTCTGATTTTGATTTTTCAAGCCACAACTTGTAATGTTTTAAAAAACAACAATTTCTTACAATGTGTTGGTCTAAAGGATGTGTGATGTCCCAGTAGCCAATAGTCATCCACAAAGTCACACCAGTTGCTAAATAAATAAACTGTCTCCACCTATATCAAATAGACCACATTTATATCAATCAAATAGTAAGATAGCAAAAAAACTATAAATATTTTATGTAAATTTTCTCATTAACATAATTGAAGAACTTAATGGAATGACATGTTTAAACCCGAGTTTTCAATTAGAAAAAGGGTTATATTGAAACCAGGATGAGACGGAACACACATAAAAAAAAGTTTTAACATAATTTGCAGGCAATACAAATAATTTAAAAGCCATCTTCATGAATGTGCTAAGTTAGAAAACTATTGTACCAAATTAAGACAATCAATTGCAAAATTAGCTTTGATTAACTTTACATTTCTATTTTGAAACTAGAATTATGAAATGTCATTACCTTTTAACCATTTCTAGAAATATTTGTCAATAAAGAGAAAAACAGCTACTTAGCATGCAATTTTTTTAAATTTGTTAAAAGAAATGAAGTGCATTTGTTTTATTAATAATCAATTAATTATATGTAAGCCAATATACATTTTCAATTGATTTTAATCCACTGACGGTTCTACACGTAAAAAGTCGTATTAAAACCTGCAGTCTTCTCTGCATAGCAACAGCGATTTTTCCATATTATTAGATAGGGAAATAGTATATTGGGGAGAAATATTTTTCCAGTTTTGCCCATTTGCTAAATCGACAGAGGTGTAATGAAAACAAGTAAAAATAATTACTCTAATAAAAATATTTAGAATTATTTTTCAGTAAAAGGGAAGAAAAGTTAAAAAGGTTACAAAAAAACAAAAATAAAGTAACCTAACTAACAAAACTTTAGATGATTTATAAGCTGTTGAACAAAAATTATCCAAGATAATTCTAGATTCCTCCAACCCTCCCCACGAAGTTGTGAATTGCTTTCCATAAATAATTTTGTTTGCACTGCAACACTGTTAAGTACATTTTATTACAGCAATTTGAGTCTAATGGAATAACATGTTTTACACTAAGTTCTTTAATTAGAGGCATAGTTAACCTAGATTGATCACAACAATTATAGCTTAGTGGAAAAACATTCTCTGTTAAGCTACTCTTCTAGAGTTAGGTTTAGTATATGAATAGTTTTATCACAGCAGAAATAATCACCCTGAAAAAATAAAGTATTGGTTTTTAGAAGCTGGTGCTGTGTCTATTTTCAGAGGGATGGGATTTCGAAGTTATTTCGCCAGAAATTTAAGTTAAAAATTGAATTATTAAATGTTTTAAACACAATTTACTGAATAGTTATACATAAAATCTTTGTGAAATATAAATATTGCGATTAATGAATGATTAGTTGTTTAAGATTTTGCTCAAAAGCATGTTTAATCTTAAACTAAAATTACAGGAATGAAACATTAGTAGTAAAAAAAATGGAGGCTTTATTTTATATTTGAAAATAAACTTCTCTTCTCTAGTTAAAATAAAAAACCAATTCTTAATGAAGTTTTAAAAAAAAGAATTCTTCAATTTTATATAATTTTTAAATATGTATTATTTATGCTCATACATAATTTTTGTGTATAGAATGAAATGTTAACATATTGTTTTTCTTCATCTCGAACATAGAAAACTAAACATATTTTTCTAGCATATTGTGCGGAAATGGATCAACTTAGACAAACAGAAGTATTACAAGATATTTCACTCATTGTATACTTCATTATTAAAAACAAGATATATAAATTAATTGTTTATAAAATATGTATGCTTGTGTAATACTTGAAAGAAAATAGAGTTTTAAAATTTCGTTTAAGATTTCTTACTTTTATAACAAATTTAAGTTGACAAATATAAATACAACAAAAAATAAGGTGAAAGAAAACTAAATTGAAAACAAAATTAATATACTATTTCAAACTTTTATTCCAGAACTTATAGAAAATGTTAAAAAAAGAATAAATCAAAATCTTACCTAGACAGGTATGAAATAAACAATAAAAAGTTGCAATAAATTCTTATTAAAATATCTAAGTTGGTACAAAAATGTTTAAAGTCTAATTCTTGGCAATAGTAAAATTAAATTTGATCTAGGTAACAGTTCCCAACTTTTCCGGCTATGAACCCTAAATCAGTGTTCCCCAACCCCCGGTCCGTGGATCAAATGGTACCGGGCCGCCCATTTCATTGAAACTGAATTTATACCCCAAATTAAAAATATCTGTGTTCCATTAAAATTTTATTTATTTAACAAAAAGGGGCCCCCGAAGGTAGTGCCATAAATTTTTGTAATGTATCATTGTCTCCGATTACCCCCAGATGGAACCATCTCATTGCAAAGAAACAAGCTTAGGGTTCTCATTGATTTAACGTTCTAGTAAGTTAAAATGCTAAATCACTTTATATTTATTTTTTGGTGTAACAGTATTTTGTTTTGAAGGCATGTTTAAATACAATTAAATTAAAATTAATATATGTAATTAAAACATAATATGTAATTAAAAATTATCTAAAATATAAACAATCAACGTCGTCGCCCCCCTCTCCTGGGGGCCGTGGTAAAATTATCGAACGTTGACAGGTCTGCGGTGATAAAAAGGTTGGGGAACACTGCCCTAAATGATCAATCTTCATTTGGCGGTATCCTGATACTATATATATATCACCAAATAATATATATAAGCAAATAAACTACTAATTATTTTGAGAACATTGACTGTAGTGTATATGCATATAATGAAAAGAAATAAGATAATCTGAATTATGGTTTTCAAAACAAAACTGCTATTAACCTTGAGAATAGCAGTTAAAGAAAATATTTTTTTGTTCTTGATTTTTTATTTTGTTTTGAATTGAAAAGTTCAACGACAAATACATTTGGAATTTGTTAAAAATGGATCTTCTTTATTTTATTTATTTAACATTTCACTGTTTAAAAAACACTTTTTTTTAAATATTGGTTTTACTTTTTTAGTGGTATTTTACAAAAATAATTTCCTATAGACAACTGAAACATCAAATAAATTATGTATTATTGATGGAATATAAGAATTATAATTATTACTGGTTAAAAAAGTCCTAAATCTCAGAACCCAAGGTTCCGCAAAACCAATTTCTGGAACCGTTGATTTTACTAAACAAGAATTCACAATAAAAACTGTTGTGTTCAATCTCAGTTGTAGAAAAAGAATAAACAAATGTACACATTTCATCAACTTACTAGAAAGTAACTCCAAAGAATAAATTTAACATTTTTAAAAAATCCAGGTTACTTATGAACAATATTGACACTGTTTAGTAACATGGGACAGGGAGTTAATAAAAGAAGTTTACATTTTAGCATATTTTATTTATTCCTTTAACCTAACAACATGAGTTAGATTCTTTAAATTCACTGTAAAAGCGTTAATATTTACAATCAAAGATATGAATTCAGTCAATAGAATATATAATGTAATAGATATAGTAGTAATGTCTTTTGCAGCATGCAGAAAATTCCAAGAAAAAAGTTATTAATTCAGTTAGCTTGGAAATCTCCTACTGAAAGAAAACATATTCCCTGCTCTGTTGCAGTAGGAAAATCCCCTCCTGAACTGAACTTCCCCACTTTATTATTTAGATTGCATGTTTAAGAGTAGTATATATGTGTAAAAAGATTAAACAGTTTATGAACCCACATTGAAGTATCTGAATAAAAGCTCATCTGTGTATAAGTCAAAGAGTAAGCTTGTTATTTGGAAATTCACCCAAAATTAAACTTATATAAAAGAAGATGTAAAAAAAAAAGCTATTACGTTGGAAATAAAAATGTACACTCTCTCTACTCTGCAGGAATTTCAGATCAGCAACCCCGATTGGCATCATATTCTCAGCCCAACCTATTTTGTTTCCTCCTCCTCCAGGCTTTTCACTTACTATTAAGGATCGACATCAGCAGCTATTCAACTTGACAAAAAATTCAAGTAAAACATTAAAAAATACCGAAGAAAATATGTTGGGTGTAAAAAACTTGTTATGCTTGTAGTGCCTTGCAATTGAAAAATTAATGCAAGTTTTTCACGATTAATTCCGGGAATAGTGGCTTGACAACTTTTCTCATTCTATTACTAATGCTATAAACGCTAAAATAGAATTTAAAAAAACTGATAAAATAAAATTTATTTCTGATTTATTTATTTATTTGCGTAACTTACCATACAAAAATGCCACATATATAAAAATCTCAATTTAGAATTTTTTGTCACTTACGTTGATTTTTCAATTTCACAGCAGAGTAAGATACTCATTCTCAGCTTATAAAACTGAATTATTAAAAGATAAATGTAGTCTTTCTTTAATTTTTATATTTAGGAATTCCATTTTCAAATATCCTTTTCTGTATTCTCATGCTTTGTATGTACGTTTTGCGATATTAACTGGTTATTGCTAATGCTCGACAAAAGGAGAAGTGTTTCTGTTGGCGATGACCTCCTAGAAATTTTCACTGTTGATGGATCTGATTATAACTTCAGCTCTCGAAAATTTTTCAGCTTATATTTGAAAATATACAATATCATCTTCCACAAGTATCACTGTTATTTAGGTCTAACATAACATTAAATTAGAGCATAAAAGTTGGGTACCAGTCATATTAAGTCACATTTTTAATTAAATTGTGAATATTTTTCTTATGCCTTTATAAAATTTTTAAATTCAATTTAAAAGGATCACATCAAATAAAGTTTCACTAACTACATACAACAAATAAAAAGTACAAAAACATATATTCATTGCATTATATAACTGGGGTATATAAACAACATAAACTTATACTCACAAAGGTGTTTTGAATTTCTTATCAAAATTTATTTTATCCTCGACACACAGATCAAAATCAGGATGCATCTGTTAAAAAAAATTTTAGATCAATTTAAAAACAATTCATTAATAGCAAAAAATAAAAAATAAATAACAATTCATTCCATAAAAAAAAAGTTTTAAACTTCTGCTTAATCTCTAAAAAGCTAATAGAAATTCAAAAATTTATGTGCAAAAAACCTTTTTTAAAGAGTTGAAAAATATCTGCATTTAAACAAGAAAAAAGTGTTCAGAGGAAATATCCATCCACAGAATGTAATCAACGTTTTAATAAAAATATTGATGCAAAATTTTATTTCCTTTACATAAATTGTGTAAATATGAATCTCAATGTTTGGTTTTAAAAATGTATTCATACGAATCTCGATGCTTGATCTTAACATCCCGTACAACACACTGGAATGTTTGATCTTAAAATTGCATGAATATAAATATTAATGTTCGATTTTAAAATCGCATGAATACAAATATCAATGCTTCAATTTAAAATCGTGCGAAAACGAATATTGGTGTATAATTTATAAGTCACTTTAACACGGAACATAAAAGCGGTTTTCAAATTGTGATGGTCAAAATGCGATATTTGATATAAAATCATGAAAAAATGAAAAATGATGCGCTAATCTTAAAAACCATGTGAATGACATTTTAAATAAAAGTTGCCTTGGTATGAAAAAGTGTAAAAACGAAAAAAAATTTCTCGGTAATTTGAAAAAGACAAACCTTCTTTAAAGAAGTGGATTATTTCCTTTTTAGTAATAATTTTTTTTCCCCACACAAGAGGTTCGTGCGTTCCTGCATGTTATACAGGTCTGCCTCTTGTATATTGTTTCTACAACTAATATTAGTTTACCACCTGTGAAAAAATGAGGCAGAAATGAGATTTTTTCCAGGCATGACTGTCAAAATACCATTTCGTGAGTTTTGCATTGCTGAGCTAGTGGGGGTGCAATGCAAGTCGTTTTAACTTTCAAGTTTTGAATATTTATTCAACTGGATTTTTCTCAATAGGAAATTTGTAATTTCTACAAGACATCAGGATTCTTCAATCGGCAAAATTTTATTTTTAAATATATAAATTTGCTAGGAAAAAAAAACTAATTCTTAGAGTTTATATTAAAAAACTTAACAAACAATATCTCATTAAAACTTTTTAGAATCTTAAAGATCATTCTCCCCCCAGTCTACCTTAATTACACCAATCTGATTTTCAATATTTTTAATACATATTTAGCATGAACATTAATTTCAATTGAAAAATTACAATAAAAAAAGCCAATGCACAGTGCCAAACTTTTTCTATTAAAAATTAAAGTTTGTTAACATAATATTTTATTTAACACTGAATCCTTCAGGTATCCGCATATTTAAAAAAAAAAAAAAAAAAAAAAAATGGATGGGACTAACTTTTTTTTCTGGTGCTTAAATCCAATAATTCTGCTAGACATTGGAAATTACAGGTCTTTAAGACTCAAGACCTTTCAACTTCCTCATCCATCTATTATTATTCATATTTTATCTATTGATAAACAAAACAAGGAATTTTAAATCAGGAACAGTAATATTTGAACTATCTAGGCTTTTAATTAGAACTGGTCAAAAGCCTGATCAAGGAAAAGCAACAATGCAATTTAATACTTAGAATTATTCGAATTTTATTCTTCAGCTATTAACAACAAGGGGAAATAAATATTTTTACATATATTTAAAATCTAGTTCTACTTCTCACATAAATCTGTTGATGTACATGTCAAAGACATGTATGTAGAAGAATTACATACTACAAAAAATTCATCATAACTTATTTTTCACTTCACCTCAATGATTTTTTGTTTATTTGACAATGTATAGCAAGTAAGCGAAATCAATGAATTTAGACTTTTCTCTTTACACACAGCAACAATTTTATTAATTTGATATGTACTCCACAATCCTTATCCCATAGAACTCACAGAATATGCATCATAAAGTAGAAATTCCCATATATAATGGAATTGTCAGAATTTAGGCAAATCAGGAAAATAAATTTTTTTGGACAATAGGTCCTTAAGGTAAACAAACATTAAAACATGCCTTCTTAAAAAGATAACAAATCAACAATAATTACCATATCAAGGATGATAATTAATGACATTAAAATATATATATATATATACAAAAATAAAAGTGATCAGACAATAATTTCAACATCATTTACATAATTTAGTTTTAGTTAGTAGTTTTTAGTTTATTTTTTTCCTAGTTAAGGGAACAATTAGCAGCACAGATAATAAGATAACAATAACACTAAAAAATGAGTTTCAAATTTTAAAAGTAAATTGGTTTGATTTAATAATAAAAAAATATAAAGTAAGGAATGGAATTGAGTACATTTTTAATGAAAACATCAATTGTTTAAAGCAAAACAAAGCTTGCTTGTGTGTGTTCTTTTCAAACACTATTAATATTGAGCTTCATTAATATTCATAGTTTATTCTCCTCTAAGTTTGTTTTTCTTTAACTGCTTTTGTTTTCTCCTTTTCTCAAGGACTCTTTTAATGAGCTTATTCAGGCAAACCAAAATGTTTAGCTATTCTACAAATCAACAAGAATTTTTTTTTACCAATACTTTATTTAACAAATCACCAACAATATATATATATATAATTAATGAAAAAAGTTAAGTTTATTTTGATTATTAAAAAGTGTCCAGAAAATCATGTATTCTGTAAGGCATTTGGCATACAGGCATTTGGATGTGGGACTTCTCAAGTTTTAATCACTAAATAAAGACAGGGGTTTTTTAGAACACTAATTGCTAATAATTTATATGCTAATAATTTAAACAGCTACTATAATAAATATACAGATTTTCAATAAATTCAGATTTTTACATTTAGATTATTATTTTTAACAGTTACAATAAAAACTATGCAATTATTTCAGCCAATTAAATGAAAATAGAAACAATATGAATTGCGATGAAATAAAATTAAAACATGGCTTACTGGTTCACAGTAATTTCTCTTCAGGGATTCCCAATCATAAGGCTCATGAGGATTCCTATTTTCCATATGTACCATTTTAAACTTTGGATAATCACCAAAACCTTCTTCTTCAGGATATGGTTCATAATCCTCGGGTAGCATATAATACTTCTTAGCTGCAGCAATTCTTTCTTCTTTGGTTCGAGGATATGGACCTGGTTTCCAGTCTTTGTTCCATGCTAGAATAAAATTTTAAGATAATAAGAATTCCTAAAAATAATTAATATCACTTGTACCTGATATTAAAGCAAAAGAGATACAATATTCAAATAGTTACAGAAAAGAGTTCTTGATTAAAAGAAAAAGAAATAAACAGCTCAAAGTTTTATTATAGGTAATTATTGGTTATGCTAGAGACTGCTTTAACAAGATATCAGCAACGAAAACATTGGTCCCAATAACCGATAAGAACGAATAAGGGGTGACTGTATTCCGGGTTTTTTGTATCATTCTTCTGGGTCAAAAAACTAGAAACAGGGCATTGATTTTTCCACAAAAATCGCAAGTATGGCATCGTATTTCAAGACCATTGGTTTGCAAGCTTCCGGGAATCAAAAACTTGTTATCTGGTGAAATTTTGAATGTTTTCCTATTCCTATATCCTGCTAACGAGACATTTACGTGGACATGATTTTCCTACAATTAGATTCATTTCGTTGGGCTAATTTTAGCCAATTTGAATATTTGGAACTGCGTCGGAATCTGCCAATATCTCGATGCTTATTCACGCAATTTTAAATCTTCTTACATCACTTTCAAAACTCAAAGTGCCCTTTTCTGTGAGGAAGCATCCAGCCTTTCTTTTTTTTTATATCCCTATAGAGAACTTTGGTTAACCCCCTGATTTTTGTAAAATTTAGGGATTTGGAAAGTCAACTTACCTGGAATGTAACTTATACACTATACATTTATGGTAATTCATATTATTTTTACAAAGGCTAATTCTTTCACTACCCAAATAAAATTTATGATCATTCAAAATAATACTGTATTCAAAAATTATCAAAATGAATAATATTTAGGAAATTATTTTCTTCTATATGCTATATCATCTATAAAGATTAAATAATCTATATACCATATTGTTGTTTGATATTATCGTTTTTATCAATTATAGACAGCAAGAATGACTGTATTTGATAAGTATTGTAATCATAAATGATTGCGATACTGTCCAACTTTATACACATGAGTATGATCAATAGGTAGTGACCTTTCAAAACTAGAATCTGGAATTTTTTTGTGTTGGCGAACTTGCTTAATGGTTCCTATAAATGATAAATACTATAACATGTAAAAGCATAAGCCACCAGCTTCTCCAATCTTTAGGTAAACAAGTATCCCATAGGTTCACATTTTCTTTTTTACTTAAATTTACATAGTGACTGTTGCAGTTAGCCTTGTAGCTCAAGTTGTAGTTGATCTTAGAATTGGGTGTGTGAATGTGGGATGTTTTCTAATCAGCACGTTCCCACCAACAAATATCCTCAAGTAAAACTGCCCAGTTCTTAGCTGTGAAATAAATTTAAAAATAATACAAAATGGTATAGCGACTATGATTTTAACCTTTTGAGTTTACTCCATTCTTTAATGACTTCTCGCAGCTTCTCAGGTGCTTAGTGAGTTTTGTCCTGTTATTCCCAAAACTTGACAATTTAGGTGGATACTGATAGGAAATGTTCCCAACCTTATATTTGAATACCGCTCTACTACTATATTTTCAATTAGTGGTTCAGCGGTTTAAGAGACATGGCAGCTCTGAGTTAGCCAATGACCGTTAATTATAATAAAAAAATAGTATGTGAGACAATTATTATTGTTAGTTAAGAGCAAGTGATCCCGAAGTTTTTTTAAACCATTTGTAAATACTCAATACTACAGCAACAAATCTAATGAAATTTAGGATAACCTTTAATTTATCATACGGGTGTGCAATTATATCTAATCAATGAGAAACTTTTCTCGATAAAATTATAAATTTCTTAAAAACCACTATTCATATACACTAGTCATTTTTAATCATTCTGAAACTTTACTAAACCAATAATTTTACTTACTCGTAACACTACTCATAGATCGAGTTATGTTTCCATAATTAGCGAAAAATTTCTTTAAATCTCTATTTTTGTAGAGAATTTTAGCAAACTGTGATGTACGAAGCATCTTCTAATGTAAAATCTCAGATGTTAATAACAAAACAATAACATTAGAGGACATTAAGTCGGACTTTTTATTGGTATTACAAGCACGCTTTCCCCGAGACTTTAAATATTTCGTTCATAAATATCCTCAAAGATCCAATCTTATCGTGTCTCTCTCTTCTCATAGAGTTTATTCTGAATTTTCAGTTTTTTCAGACGCTTAATTTGCATACTCATTTCTCAATCTACTTTTTCTTTTCTTATCTCTTTAGATAAAACAATATATTTATCCTTGCTTTCTTAAATTAAACTATATTTATAATTCATAACTTTATTTATATGATCGCTAATTTCCAAGTAGTTTTTAAAAACATGGATAAAAATAAAAAGTTTTGTAAGCAGGAGATTGCAATTCAACTCAAAAATGTATCAACCAAATCCTAAGATGGCGGCATGTTGTCGGTGATGTGATTTGTCGAGGTTTGTAAATATTTGTGTGACTAATTTTTTATCCATTTCAAGTTTTTAAAATGTATTTCAGCTCATAAAATAAGTTCAAATATTATTTAACATTGTTTCCTTCTTCAAACTAGGCTTTTTTTTCTAGATAACAAGTGAGCCCAGAACAGTGTTTGCGACTTTAATTAAATGTATATGTACGACATATAACTTGTATAAACCTTTTGTTTACTTTTAATTATTGGTGTTTTACTTAAGCTATTTGTAATTTACAAATGTTTTATTCATGAAACTAATAAAATATAGTACATGTTTTAGTATTATTGGGTAATAAAAATGTTATTTGTTGTATTTTGTCATAAATATTCATGTTTTTTTCTCTTTATTTTAGCATGACATTTTAACTTGGACAAATTCATTCAAACAGCTCAGGAACAAAAGATCAAGTCAGCTCGAACACATCTACACTCACTGTTAAACATCTGAGGCACTTCCATCTGCTAAATTTCTACCCAAATATTTTGGCCTCCTTGAAATTAAGACCACCTTAAAAGAAAACAAAGTCTGCTGCCTTTCTCCCTTGGATATATCAAATTTATCGATTCTAAATGGCAAGCCCTCAGTGGAAGGTAATTTAAAGGATTTTGTTTATATTTTTATTAAATGCTTTTGCTTTTTTTAAATGTTATCTAAAATAATTTTTAATGTAATTGATTATATAAGGGTTTTTTATTGCCAGGGCCTACTGGGGTTCAGCACACTGCTTGAAAAGACACTAAATATGTTTTTTTTTGTTTTAATATTTGATATATTTTTGTTAATTGATAAAGTTTTGTGATACATTATTAATTTTAATGATGTACAAAAATTTAAAATAGTCCCTGTGCTTATTATGCTATGTTTTTATAAATAATATAATTAAAATTCCATGTTTTTACCTATTTTCAAAAAGGAAAAACTTCCTTATTGTGATCTTGCAATTTTGAAGACTTTCGTGTAGTAGCTAGCAAGAAACTAAAAAACAAATAATAATAAAAAAAGAAAGAAAAACACAAAGGGAAACAACAAATGTAATATTTTTTTAATCAAAAATTAAAATTACCAAATTTCGAAAGAGGGTACTAAATTGAAGTTCGGGTTATAGACCGTGTTTGCTCTAGTTGTGTCCTGGTATATCCTTGTTAAATTAGGTAATTTAAATGTTCACCTAAACAACTAAGATAAACCAAATTATATTTAAATAACTTTGATGTTTATTTTAGCAAATGTTGTGATGTTTGGAATTTTATGGAGTTCCCTCTTTATTTTGATTTTTAGTAACTTGTAGAAAATGTACCTTATGATTAAAATATTTTTCTTTTTGGAAATTTTTTAGAAGTTGACAAAACAATTATTACTTGATGAAAAATGTGATACAAAGGAATAATCTTATCTTAAATGAATCGTAATAAGTAATTTATGAATTTATATCCGAATAAAGAATAATATATTTGCGATTATGTTATTATTTGTATAGAATTTCATGTTTTTTGATAACTAATAATTCATAATTTTGAAAATTTAATTAATTTCATCTTTAATAGTTAAATATTTGTAAATAGTTGGAAAAGGCAATTTTGTGGTAATTTGAAAAATTCTGTAAAAAAGTGGTTTTTTTTTTTTTTTTTTTGGTTGCATGCATAATAAGCATAAATTATTCAGGAGTGTAGTACCTTTTGCTCTTAGTCTAGGCACTTTTTTGTTTACATATCTCTTATATTGTAATGTATTTTTTGTATGAGTACGAGATACACATATTTTTTGGCTCTATTATTTGTATTTCTTTTAATCATATTTAAGCTTGCTTCAATCAATGCATATAAGGAAAATTAGTATTATTCATTTTTAGAGACTAAATTATCACCATAATATTATTGACTTCTGTATTTCTTAATTAGTGGCCTTAATAGGTACCTAATATACTAATATAGGTGCTATAGTAATTTTTTTTATTTTATTCTTTAAATGGATAAGTGTTTACCGAAAATTTATTTAAAAAAATGAAAAGCAGAATGCTTAAGGTGATATGAGCAAATTGAAACAGGCTGGCTCGTTTTCTTACTATTGGTATTTTTTATTTATTATTATTATTTTTGCTGCAATTTTTGAGAGATCCATTCTGTAAAAATTATTCAAAGGCTAGGTTTGACCTTAGCTCGTGTACCCTAAATCAAAAGTATACAAATTATATCAACTTTCATTTTAAAGCGCATGTACGTCTTATTAAAAAATAACATGTATGAAATGCATGCAAAACTATTTTGATTATTCTATAATGTTACTATTACAGTATTAGTTTAATGTGATGTGTGTAGTTAGACTTTTAAAAATTATTTTGAATTATTTAAATTTTTTCATCTTTCTACCTTAATTTTGTCTTTTCTTCATTACATTATGCTGAGAATACCGAATTAGAAATGTAAAGAATATTCAGCCACTATTCAGTATGTGGCCTTTTTGCCGAATAATCGGTTGGCCGAAACTATTTTTTACTATACATTATTAGAAAGAAATAGTTTTTACACATATTTGTTATGTTAGTTTGAACTCTAGCAATGATCTTTGTTAGTGTTATAAATATTACACACCTTGTCTGACACCCCTTGGCGATTCAAGTTCAAATAATAATGTTGGCTGGTTGACTCTTATTGAAATGACCACAGTGCTAAAGTAAATTATCCTCAGTGGTAGATTGATCATCAGTTAGAATATCTTTGTTCTTAGCCGTACTGCAAGTGGTTTTTATGGTAATACAAATACTGGTTAGTTTTGTCAAAAAGTCTTCCGTGGTGACAAATTTGTCCCAATGCTTGATTTAGGAGTTTTATTGTTTTCTGGGCTTGGTTCAAAATTTCATGAAGTTGAATATCAATAGTTATAAATCGAATCTGCATCAGCTATTCAATGCTGATAATAATAGTGCATATAATTTGTCGTTGGGCAAACTAGACTCTCTTTGAAATTCAGAGTTAAAGAACATGATGAAAATGTCCATTACTAAGAAAATGTAAAATCATCAATTGCTGCACACTGTTGGAATCTTGGGCATAAATTGATTTTTACAATGCCAAAAATTATTTTCACCCCAGTCATATCAGATCATCCTGATATGACAGATCACCCTGATGCTCTGAAATCTTATTTTATTCATATAAATGTTGATTCCCTTGTTAACGACATTAGTTCCTAACCACCTCGCCCAAGTACACGAAAATTCATTTTACCATAACTTTCCCCTCTCGTCTTTCCTCACTGTGGGTTTTCTTGTTCCGTTTTCCTCTTTTGGTTACTGTAGTTTTTCTAGTTTTGTTTCTCAGATTTATTTTTCCGTTTTTCAATCCATGAAGTTTTTTAATCAAGTAATATCTTTGTTTCAGTTTCTTAGGATTATTTATTTAGCATAAAAATATTTGTATAAAATTTTTTACCGTATTATTCATTCAATAAACTTTGTATTTTTCTTTCTACAGAACTTCCAGCCGTCAGCTCAAGATTCTGCAATGCCCAGTTGTCACCGATCTCCATCTTTCAATAAAACAACGAACGACGATTGTCAAAACAGCAATAGTTCTAGTCCCAGTGGCATTACCAGAGAAACAGGCATTGTTGAAAAATTACTTGTAAGCATTTCGTAAGCACTATGTATGTAAATGTAGTTTTTTGTAGTAGCTCTATTTGTTTCTCCAATTCTATAATAAACTTTCTTTTTTTTTAAAAAAAAAAAAAGGTTTTAGGGCAAAGTTTTTATAAAAAATAAGCTATTTTGAACTTTTGGTATACAAGATTTAAACCAAAAAGTCATTGTTCATAGATTTTCTCTGAAATAATCTTTTTTGCCTTGTGTTAATGCATTTTTAGAAATTATTAGTTATGTTTATAAATATTTCATTAGACTATAAAACATTTTCTATATACAACATCTCTTACCATAACTGCCAAATTTGATAGTTAGTTAAACCATAAGCATTTTGTAATAAACCAGTAAAGGGTTTAGGAAGTTCGATAACTGATCCTTCATCAGGATCAGGGGTCTGTCTGGGTTTTTCTGAGAGGTACCGATTTTGTGAAAATTTAGACATATTTTGTGAAACTTAAAAATTATATTAAAAAATCGACACAAAAATATGGATTTACGGGTTACAAAAATAAAAGTTTACGAAAAAGTGTTTAGTGAAACTACCGTTTTTCCTAAAGTTGAATTTATGAAGGTACCGCTAAACGGTAGTAAATTTGGCCTGGACAGACCCTGAGATGTAACTTTATATCTCTACAGTGGAGAGGCAATTATCCGAACTCTGAATTGCTGGAGTGTCTAAATATCTAGATCATAGAGGTCATGTGTTATTCCCACCTTCTTCAAAATAAAAATTGTAAAGTTACTTTTTTATTTTCAGAATGTCTGAAAGTGGTCGAAAAACGGTTTCTTTTGTCCCTTGGTGATCTTGGAAAGAAACTCACATTCTTTCGGTACAGTTGCAATGTGGGTAGCAAGTAATTTCTAATGGGGGAACTGTCTTCTAGTAAAATTCTAAAACTTTTAAACGCGTCATTTGTAATATGCAATAATAGGCACTACTTTAATTGCCAATTCTAAGCCTGGAAAAAGTGTGAAAGGGTGTTACTTAAAAATATTCTAATAGCCATTTTTCAATATTGTCCAAATATCCGTATTTTTCTTTAATGGCGCTCTGCTGTGTGTATATACAATGAAACATCCAGGAAAGACCACCTCTGTGTAGTGACTTCCTCTATTTACTACCAATTTTGGGCGGCACAGACTTTGTGTTGAAGAAAACCTTTGGGGGAGACCATCAAAACCTTTCTCCCAGTGAATCTGGAAATCTCCGCATCAAATGTGGAAAAGGTAAAGTAAGGAAACACGCAAAAATATCGGAACAAAAAAATAATAACAAAACAAATAAGTAGATTTAAATATATTCAAAATATTTGTGGGTGGCTCTTGTTAAGAGAGCTCCTTTTGACGATTACTGAAAGAGATCGACAACCTCATGATAGGATCAGAATAAACTGAAGACTATGCAATCAACGATTAAATGTTAGATTTAAAAGTTAAATTCTAAAAAATTATTTTCGAAAAACCAAGCTTCTCAAGCAAACCTTATTTTTTTAAGTAAACTGCTTTTTCTGATATAAAATTAAATGCAAACTTAAATAGAAAAATATAATTGTTTATTTTAAATAGTTCTATCATTCATAATTAATAAATTTGATTTTACTCATAATTCTCTCAGTAGGGGTCTCATTGGGGTAAAATTTTATTCATCGATCCAGTTTTTATGACGCCAACACAAGTTGCATTTCCACAAAAAGAAAATGACACAGAGTAAAATTTAAATTGCTTACAAAAACTCATGTATGTTTGATAACATTTTGAAATAAAGTGGAAATAATCCCTAAGAAGGACCAACCTGTATTTATGACCATTTTACTGTGCAACAGAGATTGGTCACTCCTGAGAAGTCTCACTGTATATATAAACTGAAGAAAGTAAAGTTCCTTCTAGAGTTTGATTTAATTCTCTTAAAATAATAATTTATGTCCTATTTTTTTTTTTTTTTTTAAAGAAAATCAATTTTATTATTTTTTTTTTTAAAATTTGGTAATCATTTCATACCCATATAAATCGTAGACTATTTGATATAGACCTGTACATTTTTAATAAGTTTGTTAGCAGGTTTTTAATTTAGTCTGGGGGGGGAATATAGTGGAAGCTTAATTATCAAAAAAGGTGAATTTTTAGAAATCCCATTAGGAAAAAATTTTGTAATTTTAAATTTTAAAAAAATCACTAGTACTTTAGTTTTATATTTGTTTAGGCAGTTTAGTCACAGCCACAGAAGTGTAAGTTTTATCAAAAAGTAGTGTTGAACAAAATTTTGTTATGTATTTGTAATTAGGTAAATCATAATTGATAGTAACTTATAACCTACCTTAACACAAGAATGCTTTTTTTGTTTATTTCCAAATTAAATTTCTTTATTTTTTTTTTCTCATTCTGCTTTTATATTTTAGCATTCTTATGGATTTATACAGTGTTGTGAACGTCAAGCAAGGCTTTTTTTCCATTACAGTCAGTATTCAGATAATATTGAACACCTAAAACTTGGTGGTAAGATTTCATTTTTCTTATTATTAACATGTTTTATACATTCTGTCGAATGTATTGTTCTGACTTCTATGTTTAAAGATAAGTTTAATAGAAAAAGTTATTTTTATATAAGAGAAAGTTTTTAAATATGAAATGCTATCATGTAAATTTAGGTTTATCTTTATTTTTCTTTAAAAAAAATCAGTGTGAATCTTGAACAAAATAATTTTTAATAAACAAAATATTTAAAAAATTTTTTTTTAATTTTTTATCTTGTATAAGTTTAGTTAATAAGCAGGGTTCGTGATTTTTTTAAAAAAAATCAAAAGAATCAGATTTTTTTGATTTAAATCGGATTTTTTTGATTTAAATCAGATTTGTTTGATTTTTATTCAAATACACTGTAAGAACTTTAATTTATGATTAAAAAAATTATAAATGTTTAAACAAATTAACTTAATATTAAAACTATATTGTAACAATATTTTAGAAGCTCTAACTAAAACATGGCTTTGAATGCATAGCAACCATTTTGAAAGAAATGCATGATTAAAATTTAAAGACTAGATGAAATAGAGAATTTAAAGAATACTTCAGGGGTCTGTTTGGGTCTTTCTGAGAGGTACCTATTTTGTGAAAATTAAAAATTGTATTAAAAAATCAACACAAATATAGTAAAAATATGGATTTATTGTTTCTTACGAGACACAAAAATAAAATTTTAAGAATAAGTATTTTGTGTGATTATTCTATCATTTTTCCTAATGTTGAATTTGTAAAGGTACCGGCTTGGACAGACCCCTGTGCTTTAACTATTAAAACAAAGTTTCAGTTAACAAACCATAACTTTAATTCAAAATTGTGATTTCTTCTTTTTTCTCATGATTTTTAAAATGACAAAATAAATGTAGCAGATTGTGTTTATAAATGTTAAAAAACATCTGAAGTATTCATCAAAAAATAAATAAATATTTAATCTATATATTTTTATATTAAAATATTCACTTTTAATTCTATATCAAAATAGATAAGTTAAGCTAAAAAAAATTAGAAAATCTATGTATTCATTGGAATTTTTTTTCACAAAATTTCTTTATAGAAAATCAGATAATGTCAAAGATACTGTAAACATATTACGAGAAAAAAATACCAGTTAATAACCCTACTGCATCAAATAGACTTCGAAAGAGTTTGAAAGGGAAGAATGACACTACAATAGGAAAAAAAACATCTGAATTCATCAGCCCGTTTTTTTTTTCTTTTTCTGTTTTTGGCATATTACGGTAATTTCTTTTTAATATAACCTCAAGCTTCAGAAATATACATTTTCCACCAATAAAATATGATGTAGATTTTAATTAACGCTTTTTCATTCAAAAGGTAGAATTTTAATTAACATTACTTGTATTATTTTTTGAAAAAAATTCATGTTTATTAATTACTTTCTACAGCTATGCAAGTCTATATTAGGACAGCATTAAATGTTTACTTTAATCTGTACTTTCAATCTCAAGAATCAAAAGATTTTTAAAAATGTAATTTCAAATGTGTTGGAATTTAACACACACCAAGAAAGTAATTTCGTTAACTAAAATTAATTAATGCAGCAATTTATTTAAATTAAATTTTAATACTAAGAAAAGAAAATAATAGAAGTATCAAAAATTTAAAACACTGTCTTTTAACTTTTAAAATCAATATATATAGATAAAAAAAATTAGTTGATTTAAATCAATGATTTTTTTAAAAAAATCATTTGATTTAAATCATGATTTAAATCGTGATTTAAATCAAGCTGATTTAAATCAACGAACCCTGTTAATAAGTAATACTTTCTTCAAATTAAACTAAAATGTAATAATTATTAAAAAATACACATAATAAAGTTTGGACTAAATAAGGTAAACTACTTATCGATTTTATTCAGTTTTTTTTATGTTTAACTTTAAATAACTTAGGTACATTTTTTATAATGTGCATGAAGAGAAATTTTTCTCGCACTTTTTGATGAATTATTTACAAAATGAATATTAATATGCAGTGCTTAAAACATGGATTAAATTAATTATTGACAATCATCAAAAAAAAAATGTGTTTTTTCAAGTTTATTTTTAGAATAATTGAACATTTGCTGAACAGAAAAGCTTTTTTGTGCATTAACTTTCTTACAGTTTTTCCCCCCCTCTATAGCCTGGAGAATCTCTACTTACAGATTTTTAGTACCTTAAGGTTGATTGGATAGTTTATAAGTTAACCTGTAACAAGTATTACTTTTGTGACTTAACATTATTAAAACATTATCACATTTGAATTATAGTATTAATGTTAATGTAGTTTATTTATTTATTTATTTTTTAAATCTGAGGACCTGTGCACAGGTTGCCTACATCCCTAAAAAATTTTCTTCCACAAGTTGAAAATGGCAATTTCGACCCTTCCGCCTAGATGTGCGATTTTGGAGAGATTATTTAGCTGTATAACAAAAGTTCCGGCTTAATTCTGTTCTTTGTTAAAGCAAACTTTCAAGAATTAGTTGACTGGGCAGGCAAGCCAGGAAAAAGGTTTAAAAAAATTTTTCAATTTACATTTTTAAAAATTTCTAAAGCAATCTAATTTTTTTTTTTTTAATTTTAATTTATTTGTTTGTAATTTTTTAAGGTAAAAAGTAATTTTAAATATTAAAAATAATTTTATATTTTTATTTACACATTATGCTCCTTGTCGTGAAAAGTCACAGGCGTTTCTGAGGTTGGTAGGCCTAGTATTGATATTTTTTCATGATAAAAGTACATCATTTGCTTTATTTTAACTATTTGCTAGTCATATAATTGTTAGTGTTTAAAATGACACAGCCAGATTTTTGGAAGATAGTACTACATAGCTATACAGTTATTTTATTTTTGTGCAAAATTTTCAGATGCAGTTGAATTTGAAATGACATATGACCGACGTACTGGGAAGCCGATTGCAAGTTCAGTTTGCAAAATTACATCTGAAGTTCGAGGAGTAATGTGTGAGGAAAGAGTTTCAGGATTCATTACACCAGCAATAAAAGAAAATACTGAAGTAAGATCTTTACTAGTTTGTTCATTTTATGTTCAGATTTCTTGAAAATCTTATTCTATACTTTCATGTTTTTCCAAGTTTGAGGTTGAAAATGATATAATGTCCATATCAGATTTTTAAAATTTTAACTGGCGAAAAAAATAAAATTATGCTGAATGTAACCAAAATTAAATATTATGAATATTAAAAAATGTAATTGTTGTAATTGTTAATTCAAAAAATTTAACTTTCTTAAGAAATTATGCTTTCGAAAGATATAATATGTTATACCCTGAAGATAGTTGAATGTTGCTTTTTTTTTTTTTTTTTTTTTTTGTTTTTGGTTGAAAGATTTGGCTGCACACCCTGTAAAAGATACCTTCAACAATTTTTTCAATCAATTAAAAAAAATGATTAAGTGATTTAATTTGCAATGTGAATCAAGTTATTTAAATCGCGTCAACCTTTCTATCTTTATTGCTTAAGAACATGATTATAAAAGTTTCTGATTAGTTTGACTTGTGAATAAATAATGACTTTCTTTTTCAGATTAAATACAAAAAATAAATATTTTTTCATCTTGTCAAATTAACCCCCAAAATAATGTTTTTTTTTTCCTTTCCTTTTTTGTAGGGAAGAGTTGCATATGAAAACAGAGGTGAATGCTTTTTCCTGCCGTACTCCGCAGACGATATCGATGAAGCGGCAGAGTTGCAGCCTAGTGATCGAGTCACATTTCGAATTGCTACTGATAAAAATACAGGAAACCTTAGGGCTTTTGATATTCGTTTGGAGAAACCTCCTCCTGCACGTTATCAGGGTGTAATTTGTGCACTAAAGGAAACATTTGGTTTTATTGAACGAGCAGATGTAGTTAAAGAGGTGAGATATATTTTTTTATCCTTTAGAAAATGACTTTGTTGTTATACTAATTTCTTTCTTTTAAAAAACTATGTTTTCTTTTTAGATATTTTTTCATTCCAGTGAATGCAAAGCTTTTAAAAATCTTAACCTTGGAGATGATGTGGAATTTTCTGTACAGACAAGAAATGTAAATTTTTTTTTTATAATTTTATTTTTGTAAAAAAAACTTTCCTAAAAATTTTCTTTATATTTCCTAGGTTATGTTCACTTAAAATTGTTTCATTGTGGCAGTATGACTTATACTATTTAACATTGATTGCATAAGATTAATGAATGAAAACAAGTGCTTAAATTATTTTATTTGTTCAATACATATCTAAATGTTATCACATGTTTTAAATATTTATTAATAAAATTTTTTAATAAATATTTAATTGTGCTACATGGAAACCATAGTACTTTTATATGATATTTGCCCAATATCTTTAATTGTTTGTTCTCAGTTTAAATTTTAAACAGAGTTTCTTCATACTTTTTTTTTCCTTACAGAACAAAGAGGTTGCATGTAATGTTGTCAACCTACCTTTGGGGACTGTAGTTTTTGAAGATATAAGTCCAGATTTATTAATTGGAGAAGTGACTGAAGTTATAGAAAAAAGTAGATCTCGCTCCAATGATGCTTTGCCTGGAAAAATTCAAGTGCAGTTAAATAATGAGTAAGCATTGTAATGACGTCTTGCTAAATATTATTTATTTAAAAGTAACTAAAATGTGCAGATTTTTAATCTTGCTTACCAAAGATTTACTGCAAATATTTTTTGTGATATTTGGAGCAAATGTTATGATAGATTGAAATATAAGTAGTTAAACTTATTAGAGACTATTGAATACCTTTTATATTCACACTAAAACTGCACGTGAACTTAAACTGTACATGAGAATCAAATCTTTATCCTGTGAAAGTAACAGTCTAAATTATCTTGAATCCAGCCATTTATTTGTATGTCATTAACCTAACAATGGGTTAAAAATTTTATTCAAAAACATCACTTGATGAATGAATAAGAAATCAAGACAATAAAAATAAATACATGAGGAAATATATACCATAATTCAAACAAAAATAAAGTTTCTATAACTTAAGTGGGCGTAATCTTTAGAAATATTTTTTTCTATTAATCGACATTTAAAAATATTTCAGTTTGAATATAGTGCTGGTATCTTTCATGTTTTTTAATTTATAAGTGGAACCATTACAAAACTCTCTTAAAAATCAGATTCACTGGCATACATTTTTAACCTTTTGAGGCAAAATTTTTACTAAATATATTTTCATTTTTTATTATTAATTTAGGTCAAAATAGTGAAAACATTAGTACTATCATTTTAATAATTTATGGTTATAAAACACCTGTGTCTTTTTCTTGGTAAAGGAAAAGTCTTTTAAGTACGGCTCTTTTCTAAGCAATAGTTTTTCTAATTTGCACGTATTTAAAATTATTTAGATTTAAGGGAAACAGTTATTCATGATTGAAAATTCTTTAATTTACAAAATCAATTATTGATAAACTTATGAATATAAATTTTTAAAAAAAATATTTGTTTCTGAGTACTATTAACTTAATTTTTTAGTTACTATTAAATTGTTTTTGATAATTAAAAAATACATAATATATTTTTACCTGTGGAGTGTCAGAAAAAATATATTGAAGAGACGCCGGTGTCCCATCTGCGTCAAAGGATTAATTCATAATTTTAAAACTAAACCCTTTTTGAAAGACATGTTTGTAATTTCTACTGAAACAGGACCTTATTGTCACATATTTACAAAAACAAAAAATTAGCTGCAAAAACTCCATGCTATAGTAGACATATCCAGGAGTCTATCCAGGCCGAATTTACTACCGTTTAGCGGTACCTTCACAAATTCACTTTTAGTAAAAACAATAGTTTCACAAAATACTTTTTCTTAAAATTTTATTTTTGTATCCTTAAGAAACGATAAATCTATATTTTTACTATGTTTTTGTGTTGATTTTTTAATTTTTCACAAATTATGTCTAAATTTTCACTAAATAGGTACCTCTCAAAAAAACCTAGACAGACCCTTGATAGCTTCAGAAAATTGAGTGTTTTCACAAATTTACAAAAACTGAACTTTTTCAAAATGTCTGGTATAATCCCTATACAAAACTACAATCTGTATTACCATAACAGTTCAACTAAATCCTTAGCTCATTTAAAAATTGTGTTATCCATTTAATATTTTCCATTGTATAATCCCTTTTTTTTTCATTATATTTAATAAGACTAATGAGTATCTCTCCTTTTTCTTGTAGTGTGATTTATTATCCTTTTGGTGAACGTGATCCCAAAGCTGAATACACCCTTCAACTTGGTGATTGGGTGCAGTTTAATGTGGCCACCGATCGACGAGACAATCTTCAAAGAGCTACTAATATTGAACTTCTTATAAATGAATTTACTTTTTCTAAAGAAAAACGAGAGCAGGTATTTCCGAAATGCATAAATTATAAAAATGCTTCCAGCTTTGATGAGTGGTTTATGTATATGTTTTTGTAAAATCTCTTTACAGGGATTTGTGACTTCTTTAAAAGAGGCTTTTGGATTTATTTCTTACGGTGTGCGAGAAAATCGGGTATACTTTCGTTTGAGTGAGCTCCTTAACCCAGAAGATGGCATAAAACTTCAGGATGAAGTTGAATTTACTACTGCTCAGGTAATTTGTTTTAAATCAAGATTTTAGTTTTTGCTTCGAAAGCAAGATAACCAGTATAATTTTGAATAAGTAATATGTTACCTAACCAGTAAGTGGCAAACGATTTTAACAATTAATTATTTTTCCTCCTAACTGTTAAAAATTATGTATCGATAGAAATTAGGAGTTATTATATTGCTAGAAATTCTCTAATACAAATGTTATGCCTATTCAAAGTATTTTGTCGTCAAGCCCCTAAGTTAAAAGATAAAATGCTATTGAGCAATGAAAAGAGCAACTAATAAACTTAATTCTGGTGGGTGAGTATATAAACTCCCTTGTTAGTATTTCCCCGTCGTTATATGTTACAAACTGCACAAATATACTTTATTTTATACTTCGAACTTCTTTCATTTGCTGGCTGTTAATATTGACCAGGCTGTTGATAATTATTAAGAGATTAGATTAATTTTTATCACTAATGTGTTTTCAATCAATAAACTAAACTTAGTGGCATGAAAGCCCATAGAGGGACAAGGCCTCTGTGCTCATCTCATTTTTCTTGACCTTTGTGCTCGGAGGTACAAGAGCAGATGTTCTGGTTGAAAGGTCAGCCCAACGTGGAACCCTCAGTGTTTAGTTCCCAAGCATACTTGGTACTATTTTATTGACCCATTGAAGGGATGGAAGGCTGAATCAACCTTGCCCGGTCCAAGAATCAATTTATACTTCTTTCAATTAATAAGAAACTTAAGAACTGTGTTTTGATTGCTTTTGAGCAGCAGTTTTACCTTTTTTTTCTTAATTAAAAATAAAAACTAGATGATTCAATTTCCCCCCCCCCCCTAAATGCTTAATACCATTTTGTGCATTCCACAGCTCTAAATTCCAAACAAAAATTATGCTTCGAATCTATTGTATATCAAATTAAAATATATAAATGTGCATCAAATACTCTGTTTAGTAATAATTGATTGAGTTTTGCAACATTGTTAAATTTTTTTTAGAATACCTAAATTTAATTTTTAAAAGTGCAATATTTCCGCAATTTTGATGAATATTTTTTCTCTTCGTATTTTAGGATCCTGCTTCTCCTGGCAGAATCCATGCACTTCGTATCAAAGTGCTTCCACCAGGAACAATAGTTACTCCTCCAACCAATGGCTCTTCAAAACAGGACCAAAGAAACTCAGATGATTACTATATTGGAGTGGTTGAAAAAGAAGCTCCATCCCGTTGGTCTTTAGAAAGCCCACAACGAGGTAGTAAGAAATCTGCCCAAGAAGAAAATAGTGATGAATTGTCGGGGGAGGGCGTTATTACTCTCAACAAAAATGGGGCCAAAGAAAGTGTGTATTTCACTACACAAGATTGTGAGCATCGCTCCTTCCCCCGAGCCGGTGATAAAGTAAGTGATCGGGTGGAAGTTTTTATTATAGCTTCATTTTGTGTCCGGGAGGAGAAAAACTTAAAATCAAAATTTTGTTCTCTGATCCGACTAATTAAAACTCTTAAGTCTCTACTAGAGATCTGTATAATGTTAATATCAATTGCTTTCTCGTCATGTTTTCAAGTTGGTCTTTTTTTACCATATGAGAATTCTTAAACTAGATTTGTGTCATTTTAAAGTAGTTTTTTTTATTTTTCTAAAAGAATGTTCAAAATGTATTTCAAAATTTTTAATAGAATGAGTATTTATAATTTTTTCTCTTTAACTTGTCTTATAATATTCATCAAGGCTCCCACTGAAGACTTTGGATTGTCAGGGAATTTTATTTTGACTCCTAAATGCATGGAATTGTGTGGGAAAGTTGCTTTTTCTACAAAAACATGGAAAATTCAAACATTGTACCTGGAAAATAACCAGTCTTAAAATTTTCAATAATAAATAGTAATAGGTTATTGAGATTGGATTTATAAAATTCTGTCATCTATTAGAATTATTTGTAGTAAAAATTTTACATTTTAGTGAAACTATTCTCATTCAATGGTATTTTTTTCTCTCACAATATCTAATGTTTAACATTACAAATAAAAAACAAAATCAGTTTTGCAATGAAAAATTGTATGATATAGATAAAATATGGTCTGAATTTTCCTGAAATACCTGGCTGGAAAAGTCTGGCAGTTTTTTTTTTCTTCTGAAATTAAGTTGGAACCCTATTTTCTCATATTGTTTTGTTAGAAATTGTGTTTTAGTTTCATTTGACTAATAAACTGCCATTTCAGGTTGAATTTATGCTACTTACCAAAGATGACAAATTGTATGCTAAACATGTGAAAGTAATGTCAAAAATACGAAATGGTTTCCGTTACACTCATAGAGGATATGTTGCTGCCTTGAAAGATACCTTTGGATTTATTGAGACTGAAGATCATGACAAAGAAGTATTTTTTCATTATAGGTAATTGAAAAATTTTATTGATTAGTTAGATTTTTTAAAGTTGTATCAAACATTTTTCTCTTTCAAAGAATTGTTTGATTTTGCTATTCCTTGAATGATTTGATCTATATGTAACTATAAAATAATTTTGTAAGGTGAAATATTTATGAATATTAAAATATCATGAAATTATGTTGTGTATAAAAAACGCATCTACTCTTATCTTCTTGATTTCAGCTTACACTGAACCGCAAGAAGTTTTTCCAGAAATAGATGGGAGAAAATATGCATTATAATGATAAATAGTGTTATAAAGTTAAACTGCTTTAAGTGTAAATCTTAACAGTGTAAATTTAATCTTAATTAAAATGTAAAATTTATATTTTTTTTAATTTTATAGTTTTTTTATTGTAATATTTTTTAAAAAGTTAGTGAAACTTTGTTAGTAAGCAACTGTAATTAGTAAACAACTGTAATTAGTAAACAACTGAAATTAGTAAACAACTGTCATTAGTAAACAACTGTAAAAATGAACTTCAATAAAATTTTCAAACTTTTTGGGAATCATAATAAATTACTATGTTTTATATTTTTGCCTTACTTAATAAGAAATATTAATGGCTAAGCAACCATTAATATTTCTTATTAAGAAAACATGCTGGTGTGCAATTTATTAAGAATGCAGTGATGTATTCTTCAGATCCAAATTTTTTTATTCAATTATTCTCTCATGATTCTGTCTAAAAATTCATGCATTTTATATATTGGAAGTAGGCTTCAACTTCGTAACTTGTAAAGGCTAGAAAAATATTTATAGCTCAGAATGATATGTCTTATATTTTTAAATAATACTAATAAGAACAGTTCTGGAAGTATTTATAACTATATAATCAAAAGAAATAACTGTATATTTTATGCTTCAAACATTTATTTTGTTGGCTTTTTTTTGTTTATAATATATGTGATCTATGATTGTAAGTCTTAGACACTCTCCCAGTTTTTAATCTATTCTTGGAGTTTATACAAAGTTCATTTTCTAATTAAATTTAATCTATTTATTTTGTCATTCTTTTGTTTGTTAAAGTGTTTTTGATGGAAATGCATCGTCCCTTGAAATTGGACAAGAAGTGGAATATGGTGTTACTCACAAAGGTAACAAACTGAGCGCAGAATGTGTTCGTAAATTATCTTCAGGTACTCTGCAAAAGGAAGATATTCAACCTGAAATTTTGAATGGTGTTGTGGTTTGTCCTGTAAGATGCTTCAATCCGGATCAAGAACAGTATTCTGGAAAAATACGTTTGGCTTCTCATGGTAAGGAATGCTTACTGAAATTTCATTGTTTATAATTGTGCATTGTACCTTAATTATTATGGGTAGCTGCCACTTTCTCTGAAAACCGAAGAAAGCTAGGATTCTTAAGGAAATTCACGATCAGCTCTAAAAATTCCTTGAATATCATTAGTACAGGGACTGTTCCACACCTTATAAACGTTTAGCCAGTAGTGTTATCATTTGTCTTATTGTCATTACTACTTTTATAAATAGTTTAAATTAATTTAATGATTTTCTTTTATTGAAATCAGTTTCTTAAATCATTAAAATTATAAATCATTATTGGAAATTAATTTGTCTCAAACTTTTATTAAATACAAATTTTTTATTTAAGATAATAATGAGTAAATCTAGATAGCAAATAATTTAAAATTTTAGTTTTATAAATTTTTGTATTCATAGATAAATTTTAAAATGCTGTTAAAAATCAATCTTAATCTTGAAAATTGGTATAATCGTAGGAACCTTGGGTTTGTTATTAACTGTTATTTAATTGTGATTTATTTTTTTAAAAGGTGCAAGTCAAAATTAAATCACTCCTTATTTGCATGCACTAAGAATACTAAGATGCAATTTGACAATCAGCAAGCCTGCTTGAAATCATGTGAATTAGGCAGAAGGTGCATTTTCTGTTTTTTCAGTAGCCTCATCTATGGCCAACAATAAAACTTCAACCCCACACACACCGAAGCCCGTTTAATAAGGAGGACCCAATCATTTATTTCCAATTCATTACCCCAGAGGTATTGGATTTGTTATGGGAACTTTTTTTTTTTGTAACCCCGATAGATTTAACACGCACCAGTCACCATAAATACACTGGTATTTTTCAGCTGACTCAAACTCACATTCATAACTGATGTTTCAGCGATTATGCAGGTAAATGCAACACTATTGGAAAAACCAGTAAAAGCAAATTTTGTGAAATATTAATGATACATTTTATTTCTTGTCAATTATATGCCATTTTGTCTGCTCACATTGCTTTTGTTGTAGTTGCACTGTTTCACTTTTCCCAATGCACTTTTATATGTACAGTTTTCATAGTAAACTTCTTCTTTATTTATTTAATTTATTACAGGTATTATCTAAGTATTTACTTTGATGGAATACTATGTTTTATGCTCCAAATAAGTTGTTGCTAAAGTTCAGATTTTTTTGATAGTGCGAGGAAACCATTTTTTGGTTATCAGCATTGGCACGACAGCCCTTTGTGAGCCTGGGCCTTCCTCAGAAGCTTTTCCCATTCTGCCCTTCTCCCAGCAATTGTTTTCCAGTTCTTTACTTTTAGGATGGCAAAATCCTCATCCACACAGTCCTTCCATCTCTTTTTGGGCCTTCCTCTTGGCCTTTTATTGGAGGGGGTTGCATTAGAGACTCTCAATGCTGTTTGTTCTGGGCTCATTCTCACTACATGCCTGGCCCATCTCATTCTACTTAATATAATAGATAATTTTTGGTTATACCTTTAAAAAAAGTTGGGTAAAAAAAACTTAATTAGGTGTCTAAATATAACTATGACTAAATGTAATGATAATCTTCTAATCTAATAAAGTCTTAAATTATGTCTTTACGAAGATCCAATACAAGGATAAGGATGAAAACTTTTATAAATTTATTTTTGAAAATTATACAAATTATGTAATTAGTGTTTTAATACTGCCTTTTATGTTATTTTGAGATTGTTAAAATATACTTTTTTAAACTGATTTGGGTGGGAAAGAAAAAAAATATCATGCAATTTTCGCAGAAAATATTTAAAAAAAATCTAATAGCAAGCAAACATATGATAAATTTACTTCCTAGAAATGCTATCTGTGTAATTATATTGGTGTAGTTTGTCGGAAAAATTCACAGGAAATTCTAGAATGCTCGCTATCCCATTTAGATTGTGTAGCAACCTTCTCCGAGATGCTTCTAAAGATCTTGCAGATTAAAAAAAATATTAATTATCAGTGTATTTGTATAGATTTAATAATGATCATCACAAATATTTTTAATACTTCTCTCCCTCTGATTAAATTCATCAAAAATGGTTAAGATTAATTAATTGTTTCTGTTGTAATGTACACTAGGGAACCGATTATCCGGAACGATCGGGACCATCGTTATTCCGGATAACTGATTTTTCCGGTTTTCTGAATCACTACAAAAAGCCGTTTTTTTTATTGCTAAACCCAACTAAAAAAATATTTGGAAATAATCTTAAAAAGAAGAAAAAACGATGAAGTAATACACTGATGATTATTTTCAAAATGATGGTAAGGTAAACATCTTTTAAAAAAGAATGAAAAATCCTAAAATCTTATGAGGAAAAAAAAGTTTTTTTTAAAAAAAATGGCGGGAAAATTTATTGAAATTCATTCCGGTTTTTTGGTTTTCCGGTTTTCTGATTTCCGGATAACGGGTTCTGTACTGTAGTTCAATTTAGATTTTATCTTTTCCTTTTATTTCATACCATACTCTTAGCACTTCAGTATAATACATAACAGTGTTCTCGATGAATGTTTCAACTATTGTGTCTTTGTCTTAAATGACCTTAATCTTAAATGAATAATCTTTTTCTGATTTTAGCTGAAAATATGGATGAAAATTTAACAGAGTATGAATTTGGCATTACAAGCTTAGATGACAAACATGAATTTCTCCAGAAAGGGGATGTTGTCCAATTTCAGATCGGAATCACTAAGAAAGGAAAAGAGAGAGCTGTTAACATTAAAGCTATTCGAGCTAGGATACAGGTTAGTTTGATTTTTGGTATTTATTTTAAATTATATAGAATGATTAGGAATAAAGTAATCAATTTTAGTGTATTAATTAATGTGTAATCAATTGTCTTTTTATTATTACAAATGTAATACAAGGGTGTCACTATTCAGTCCTGGGGACTGAAATCAGTCTTGAGAAAAAATCAGCAGACTAAATTTCATGAATTAATATTTTTTTTTTTTTTAAATTTAAAATGTCCTTTTTTCCTTAAAAATTTTGTAAATATTTTCTGTTAAAAAGAAAATAATATATTTTATTGAAAACAAAGTTATTTTTCATAATTATTGCAAAATGATCAAGTAATGATGTTTCTGTTACACAAGTATTCAGAAATGTAAAAGGTATGCAAAAATTGGAGTTTATAAATGTTTCAGTGACTGCTTGCTAACACAAAATTTGTATTACTGTTGTGTCTAAATAAGCTTCAGATTTCATTTTACCTCAATGTTTTAAAATAGTTTTTTTTTTTTTTAAAAAAAAGATAGAAGACAAAAAATCACGGTGAAGCAAAAAATAAGTAGAGATATAAATAGCTTCATGAAAAAATAAGTGGTTTATTATTCAGTGATTAGTGTAAAAAGACATAAAGAGCTGTTATTTTTATCTTGATTGCTATAAAAAAAATAATAAAAGGAAAAAAATTTTGAGAAAAATAATCACATCCTTGATTTAATATAAGTGCCAGGTAGATTTTTGAGTCAGTGAGCTATAAATTTCTGAAAATTCTGGTGTGCAATTGGTCAAGAAATAAGTTTAGTCTTGAAATTTTTTTAGAGTTGCACCTGTGTGTAATATTAGAAAACATTAATCATAGTTATTGTATCAAATAAAAATGAGAAAAGTATTTTAAATAATGTATAAATCATTAGTTTTCACTGAAATATTTCTTCAGAAGGCATTGACAGGAAGCATCCTATTGAATTAATCATTTCAACTGTAGTTAAATTGTTTATTTATTATCATTATGAATTATAATTGTAACATTCAATGCAGTAAGGATAGATTTTGAATTTTTTATTCATTTTTAGTTTAGCTGCAGTTATTGTAAGGTAGTCTAAGGTGTTGATTTAAAAAAAAAAAAAAAACTAGAACGTAAGAAAACCTAAATGTATACAAAAGAAACCAGTGCTAATTATTAAAGATATGTAAACCAAGCTTTGAAATTTACCTGTTATCTCAATTTCTGCATTGAATTGTATAGCTGCCATTATAATAATAAAGCTAAACTGACCAAAAATTATTTTGAACAATGATAAGATACCTTAATTTGTTTATTTTGAATGTTTAGGCAGTTGTGGATACTATCAAAGGAAATTTCGGATTTCTCGCCTATGAGGCAGAGGAGGGTAAGAAGTTGTTCTTCCACATGTCTGAAGTGAAAGGTGACAGTAATATACAGGCTGGAGATAAAGTGGAGTTTGTTGTTGTTTACCATCAGAGGACTGGAAAATATTCTGCTTGCAGTGTTGTTAAAATAGGGTAATGCTTTCATTCAATAGTTTCACTCAGTTTTGAAAGTGTCTTCTTATATGTGTGAATTTTATGATACTTTTCATAACAGTATTAGTTTTAATTGAATTTACAGTGCTGTGTTTTTTAATATAATGATTCCCCACTTTTTGCTCTGTTCACCAGCCCTCGTACTGGTTTCTCATCATTCATCTTTTTTTCTTACTAGGGGGCTAGACCCACAATTCTTACCCTCTCATCAACCCTGATAATTGCTTTGCAATAATTGTTGTTTCTTAGCATAAAGTTTTTTCTACAGAAGTTGAAATTATTCACTTATATATGTGTTCTATATAGAACTCTGTTTCCTTATGCTTGTGCCCCCACTTCTCACATACGAAATTCATTTCTCCAAAATTCATCTTACATTACTTAAAACAAATTTTGAAAATTTACACTAATTTTAAATAATTTTTGAGAGAAATTTTCAAAATCAATTTGCCTTTTCATTTATTTTTCCTTTCCCTCTAACTCCTTGTTGCTTCCACCATTCTTAAACATTCATGTTCATGCCTGCTTTTTATCTGACAGTTAAACAATATCTTTCCAAATTAATATATTAAATATCGATGATAATTACATAGCTTCTTTATCTAACTTACCTATATTTTTATTTTTTTTTCTTCCTTTTTTAAGCTATTTTTGCTTTACCTTTTATTGTCATTTTAATGTGAGGGTTACAAAAATAGTTATTACTGATTTCTGCTGCTTGCTTGGTAATATTACTCACTAATTTACGATGTCGTATAAAATAATCCCAGCTCTTGTTGGGGTGCCAATAATTTATGACGAGTTTTAATAATTTCATTTTTCTGGGGGAAAAAACATTGGTTTAAATCTTTAAATCAAAAGAAATGCAATTACGATTTGTAGAGATTTAACGATTTTAAGAGAGCAATATCAAACGATGCTTCTTTATTGAAAGCATTTCCTTTAAAAAAAACACTTTTTCTCAGTTTAAAATATTTGTTTTCTGCCCTATTTACTTATCATTTGACTTGTTCTTAAAAGTAATTTTAGTTGGTATGCTAGTACTTACTGTTGAAATAAATACAGGATTTTAACATTAATAAAAATATGAATTAATATTTTTTTAAAAATTAATTTGGCTAAAGAAACTGTTAGTAGGACTGTAATTTGGGAGAAGAAACTGTTATCGTAACATCTCATATTTGGATGCTACTTATCCTGTGGGTATTAGGGGTAAGTTACAAATTAAAAATTGTTTATAAATACAGGTACCTATTGTCAATTTTATTTTTTAATGTTTCAGTAAAGTATCTGAAAAATTGAAGTAAATATTGCGAAGTTTAAATAATCCCTTGTTTAATTTTTTCTATCATAAATAACTATACTATGTTACAAGAAAAAATTATTTGATACAATCTCCTCTAACTCCCAGATGTTAGGTTCCCTGTCACAACATCTATTTGGTTGCAATAATAATGAATAAATAATAAACAATGGTTGCAATAATAACGAAGCATGCTTTGCAATGCTTTTTTTTAGGCATTTCAGAATAGCACAGTGGCATATGATTCAATCATTGTTTTACCATAGATAAATATTTATATATATATACTTACAGGGAAAGACAACCTCTGGAAAGACCAGAGCGACTGAATCGCATCCGCACTATTTCATCTGAAGGAGGAGGCCCCCGCCTCATTTTGGTTCGTCAACCTAAAGGCCCGGATGGTTCCAATGGATTCAAGCTCCTCCGCACTGTGAATGAAGATGAAGCCAGTTTGCCTCAACTGCAATCTAATGGAGTCATTAATGAAACATGCTCACTCCTCAACGAAATGCATTTAAATGTGGAGCCTAATACTCTTGTTTGCTCACAAGGATAACTTTCTTTTGTTCAAATCTGTTTCAGTAATCGCAGTGACTTTAAACCCTACATATATTACGTTTGGATTACAGCTAATAATGTAGACTTGCATTCATTCGGAAAAAAAAAGAAAAGAAAAAAAATTAGCTAATTATTCGGTTAAATTTTTTCTTTGTCCCTAGAACTTCCCTTCCTACTTTTATCATTTATAAGTTTCTCATATCTATATATTAAAAAAACGATTATAATTTATAATCTGAAAAAAATATATAAGGTATTTACTGTTGATATTCTGTCTTTAGACAAAATTTATGTTAGTTCATGTTTTAAAATAAAAAGTGAACAGTGATATAAATGCACCCCTGCCAATTCAGCTAGATTTAGAACTGACATCCAATTTCATCGGAGTAGATATCTACTTTCTATTCTCAGCTAAAATTCTCAATGATTAATTTTTAGGAAATTTTTCTATTTGGATTTTTATGATGAAAATCCCAATTAGATAATTTTTTTTACACTTGTCTTATTTTTAAATCATTTCCTGTTCTGTATGTGTAGGGCTTTTTTGATGCTCGTCTATTATGATTAAAATTTAAATTATTTCATTGTTTTGCACCTTCAATGTTTTTTGTAATGAAAATCCCTATTAGCTAATTTTTTACACTAGTTTCATTTTTTAAATCCCTCCTTTCACATTCTTTATATATAGGATTTTTTTTTATTACTATTTTTATTATGATTCAAATATAAATTGCACCATATTTTGCACCTTTGTTATTATTATTATTATCTTTATATGAAAAATATTCTGGTGAAATCTTTGTTAAATTATATGATTTTGATTGCTACTATACAAAAAACTTTAGAGTAAGGCAATTTTTTTATGAAATTATTTTATTATGAAATTCGTATCCCACCTTCTTTTTCTTTTATTTTTATAGAAAATAACATAAGTGTATTAATCATCAATCATGAGATCTAGCTGTAACTGCAACTAATTGGCAGGTGTGCAAGTGATACTCCCCATTGTTTGAATGATAATGGTTCCTTAAGTTCTTGAAACAGAAAGTGAGAGTAAACTAAGCATTGCAGATACCAGCACGCTTGAGCTTGACGCATGTTTACAGGCTTCTTGCCTATTCATACTTTGCTCTTCCATTTGAAATTGAAGGTTGTTTTTATATATTTTTATTATTTTAGATACCTTTTTTGGAAAATTTAACTTATGCGAGGAAGTGCATAGTGTGTATTTCTTTTCAGGCAGGCTCTCTAAAATAATTGATTGATAATATTAAGTACGCATCCATAAAAAGTTTAACGAAATTTTAAGGTTTTATGTTTTTATATCCTTTCTAAAAAAAATGATTTTAAAAAGTTAAGAAGCCGCTAAACATGTGCCTTATATTATGATGTAATTAAAACAAATACTTTGTAACGGTGAATAAACTTTTTGCAGAGAAATAAAAAGATCAAGTGCTGGCAAGTTTGTTGTTATTACTTTGTTCTTTCTTTTTTCTTTTCACTCCATGACACACTTAACTGGACTGTGCCCCGTCCGTGCACTGAGCCAAGACTTTAATGGTCTCTACTGATAGTTGCCTAAGGAATTTGAATGAAAAATAATTTGCTGAACCTCATAACAGCATACTTCTCTTTATGAGATTAAAAATGTACAGTCATAATTTTTTTTGAATATAAGTTACAGGAAATTTTTAAAAATTACGTAATTATACAATGAACGAAAAAGCTATTTATTTTTTCGAATAAATAGCTTTAGCTATAGCTTTTTAATAGGTTTTGAATTTATTTACGTAAGTGGGGATGAAGTTTTTTTTTTTCCTTTATTGTGAAACTAGCTGAAACAATTGTGAGAATTGAAAGGACAAAAAATCAATGAAATTTAATTGGGTTCATTAAGCACTGATTTAATTATTAATGAATTAATTATTATATGAGTCAATAAAAAGTTCTTGAGAAATAATTTAAAAGATATATAAGAAATGTAATTAATGGGATTATGTATTTTTTAATAACAGGAGATAAAACAATATATTTGTAGTGCAGTGGGTTTCAAAACCAGTTATAGATTTGGAGAGAAAAAAATTTTCTTTCCAAATTTAGTTCCGTTCAAATTCGGAAATTACATTTTCTTTTTCATTAGTGCTATTTTGAAGAGAAAAAAAAATATAGTTTACAAATTTAATAGAAATCATAATTAGCTTTTTTTTATCATTATATTTTTTCGTTTTCTCTTTTTTTAAAAAAACTTAAGAGGAATAAATTTAAATTAACGAAAATGAATCATTGGGTGTTGTGGTTGTATAATATTAAGGCTTGATTATAAATGAAAAAAAGTTTTTAGAAAGTTGTCGATTAAGATGGCCGATGAATATAATGATATAGCAAATTTTACTTAGCAACATTAAAGTTTCATTTGAACTTTTTTTATGAAACAAGCCTCTAATGGCTGCACATCTCATATTTTTTTCTAAAAACAAACTGTTGGTTTGACAACAATTACTGCCTGTTTGGGTAATCCCTTTTCTGCCTAGTTACCTTTCAGCAATTCTTTTTTTTATTCTCTTTATGTTTCATTATTGCTAGCTTCTTTCTCTGAAAATGTTCTTTACGAACTTTTTCTGTCTAATGCTGGTAGTGTAATTAAAATTGTAAAGTAAGAATAAATTTTTATGCATAATTATATTTAAATTTTGTAAAATATAAAATGTAGATCTATTAAAATAATAAATATAATATAGATCTATTTTGTAAAATATATGTTAGATAAAAAAGAATTTTTTTCTTTTTTGGTAAAAAGACCTAATTTACGAAGCAATAAATGCAATTCGCTTGATAACAAGTTCACTTTTTCGATTGGTTTGGTAATTAACATCAGCTATACTAATGACTATTAGCGACAGTTTTGGATTCATCCTTGATGGCATTTGTGCTCACTACACCAATTTAGATTGGAGGTCAAATGTGGTGATAACAATAAACCGGCCTAGACACCCTGTAATTTTTCTGCTTCAAAGTAATACTTCATGAGTAATTTTGAAACTATTTTTATTATTAATTAAAAAAATACTATTATATAATTTTTATAGGAAAGCAAAATTCTTCCTTTACTGTTGAAACCGCCGTAAAAGAATTTTTTTCTTCTGAAAAAATTTGTATCGCCCACACCTTTAACTTTACATTCATTTAAACTTTTGTGTGTTCAAAGTATTTATTTCTCAGATAAATTGTTTAATTTTTGAAATGTGTGCATTATTATTCACTACTGGCCATTAAGATATAGTATACCAATGCCTTGTGTAAGAAGGAGAAATGCCTGCCAGCACGTGTCTGAGTTTGATCGAGGTCGAATTGTGGCCTACCAGGATTGTGGTTTATCATGTGGTTGTCATTTGCAAGACTGCAAGCGTCTGAAAGAATAGTTTAATGAATGTGAAGCAGCAGGGACTGTCAACACGGCGATCATGCCTTCGGTTACCCTTGACGCTGCATCACAGGCAGGAGCGTCTCCTGCCTGTAGATCGGCATCATGAAAGCAATTGTGACTACTGAAAAATGACTTTTGATGTACCAAGTGAATGAAGAGAGAAAAAACAATGAATTAAGGAATCTAAATTAGAGAATAGTGATATAATTTTGGAACTGGCTGGGAATTATATTTTAATTTCGTGTTTTAAAAAAATTGATAGATAGTTGAGACGCGTTAAATCGTGAACGCAAAACTGTTAAATCATCGTGATGCAAACAAAGTGAGGAGAAAGAAAAATTGGGTCGCTTTCATTTCAGCGACAATTACTTCATTGACATGCCGTTTTATCGACATCACATCATCGACAGATAATCTCCTCGACTAGTTCATTTCGACGACAGGGCCATTTCATTGACAGGCCATTTCGTGGACAGAACCGTTTTGTCGACGGGCTTTTTTTGACTATAGGGTTGTTTCGACGACAAAGCCGTTTCTTTCGTCAACAGGATCAGTTTGCAGAGAAGGTCATTTCGTAGGCTAAGTCATGTGTAATTTTGAAACTATTTTTATGATTTTTCAGATTACGCTCTATGCCCCTCGCACTTCTTCGTAATTCAGTAAATTTAGGGTGACTACCTACTATTAATAGTCTCTATGTAATGTATTTTTTTTTTAAATTTTAATAATATAATATTTTATTAATTTGATGTAAAAAATAATTTTATTGTTAACGCCACAATAGGCTATTCTATTGACAACGTTCAGGTTTTGATGCTTAGTAATGATTTGAAGACAATCCTTACCTATTCTGAGAACAAGTGCTGCTCTACTACAATTTAGATATTTTTTTTTTTTATGGCGGGCACTTGGAGCTATTGTCCATTGGCCACAGATAGTACCAGAACTGCTAATTCTCTTTTCGTTACCCAGTGGGCACCTGTGGCGAAGCCACGGTGGTGGAACAGCGTCGCCCACGTCACACTACCACAACCCGTTTATAGGGCGGGTCACATTCACACAGAAAGGAGAAAGGACATAGAACACAGATAGAGGGAAAGAAACATCCATGCCTTGCCCGGGATTCGAACCCAGAACCTTTCTGATGCAAGGACAGTTCCCTGCCCCCTACACAGACTGGTCGGCACAATTTAGATATAGAAAAGTAAATTTTGATTCGTGATAGTACTGTTTGATCACCGTTTGCGTTTAACTGTGTAACATAGACAACTCAATTAAAATTAAATTTTTTTTTAATGATTCAATAACTTCTAATATAAAAAAATGAAAATACATGTTAATATGTCGCTGTTGCATTACTTTAATTGAATCCCCCAATTATTTATCTAAGGGCGAAACCATTAAACGCGAGTGTAGGTTATGAGGTAGGTAGATACTTTATTTGCGTCGTACTAGAACTGCGCAATGGGCTATTGGCGATGGTCTGGGAAACATTCCTGATGATGATCCGAAGACATGCCATCACAATTTTGATTATCTGCAGAAGGGATGGCTCCTCTACTTTCGTATTCCGACCACCTGCACGTGAAGTCGAGCACTTTATGGTAGAACAGTTTAAATAGGATCGATGCCTCGCACCATCAGTCAATACGCAGGCTGATTAAAGTAGTCACCCACCCTTTTACTGACCACAGCCAGTGATGCTTAACTTCGGTGTTCTACTGGGAAGTGGGTAATAAGGAGCGCGCGCGCGTTGACTGAATGCAGCGAGAATGGTTCTTAAGAAAGCATGCGATTATCGCATTTCTGATCACAGAAAAAAAAAGATTCGCCAAGGAAAATTTTATTTATTATTTAGATTCCCTCATTCTTACTTCGCTAATAAAAGGTGTATGAAACCCTTAAATCTACATCAAGGTTAATTAGCAAATGGGATTTAGCACGCACAGAAATGGGCAGCATAAAATTTAGTCATGGAAAAAAACAAAATAAATAAATTAAATTTCAAAAATGGATGCAGAGGAAAACGGCGGAAGTTTTGAATCGCTAACAACTATTCAACCAAGTGTTCGCCGATTAGGTATGATATTAAGAGATAATTTTGTATTCTAGACAAGTAAGCTATTTTAAGATTTTTAATTCTAAATTACCCTTGAGTTTGATCAATTGTTCTTTTTAAGTAACGGTTTTATTTATGTCAATCAATGTCATTAATTTTTTTAATTTGTAAATAACATAAATCCCCTCGGAAAAAAAATTTATGCTAATTTTTTTTGAAGAAAAAAAAACATTCTTTTATTAGTATTAATTATTGATTTTGTTTGAAGATCCATTTTGGGCTACTCGTCTGTGGCAAAAGCTCTCCAAAGAAGCAATAACTAAAGTGCGAGTTTGCCGTCAGAGACACTTTTTGAAGAATTATGATGAAGTTTTCAATGGTGAAGATTTAGTCAATGTCGTTATTCTCTTTCTTAAGGAATGTACTGAGGAGCTGGATGTAAATCGAATTGAAAGACCAAATGCTGTTAAAGTAAGATTTGAAGTTTATTTTTAAAAATAGATATCCTACTATGTAGGGTGACCCGGGGTAATTCACGATCACTCTGTTTCTGGGGTAAATAATGATCACCTAAGTTTTATTTTAAAAAAATGATTTTTTTTTTAATTTGAGACATGGACAAGAATGCTTGTACACTTTACTAAAGTATAACTACATTTAGTTAATAATAGTTTTTTGTTTAATCTAACAAAATAAGTATCTTTTAAACTGCTCTCTGTATTTTCCATTTCAAAGATGGGTTTCAAAGTATGCACATTTCTGCAAAGATCCCCCTCCTTCTCTTAATAATAAATATTTTGAGTTACTTTCTTTTTCTTTGATATAAAAATAGTGTAAGCTTTTGTTTAATTGTTTCACATCTACTGTAAACATTATACAGTGTTTTCACTACAGAGCGAGAACGGGAGAATCTCGCATATTTTTTTCTTTTCTCGCATTAAAAAATTATTACCGCGAGAAATTTGCGCATTCTATAAATCAATTTCAAAAATCGCGAATTTCTCGCATTTTCGAACAAAGCTTAGAATTACGCCATTTAGAATAACATCGTTTCACTTTTCTGCCTGTATCTTTCATTATTTTCAACATCTGCCCCGTTATCTAGCTTCCCTATTTACCAGTATTGTTAAAAACCTTTTCGAACAACAGAACACAACCACAGAACCCCTTTCAGAACACATTTCTCTGCAACCACGTGTTTACTGTAGGTTAGGTTTCTTCATGTAAGACGTTCAAATTTTTTATGTGTTAAAGGCAAAATCTTCTATGATGATGCACCAAAAATATTCAATGCTTTAAAAAATAGAAGACGTTAGAAATGTATTATAATTAAAAAAATTTTTTTTCCTAGAGTTTGTGTTTTTTTAGTTTTTAGAAATCTCACTTAAGTTTTTGAAATCTCACCCTGTTTTTGAGAAAGGGTGAGAAATTCTCACCCATTTTTTTTCTATGATGAAAACACTGTTATAATTAATTATAGGAAACTATATCAAATGTTGCCCCCTACAGATGGGGTAATTATTGATCACTGGGATAATTCCTGATCATTGTCATTTCTTCTTATAAATAGTTTAAAAAATAGCTAATAAATAGTTCATTTTCTTTTCTAGAATAACAGTTCATATATTTATTAAGTGGAACAATTATAAAATATATTTTAACTATAATCACAAAATTTGTTTTTAACTGTATACAAGACCAATGTGCTCTGATATGCACTATTTCTAGCTTGTCTTACCTTGCTTCTATCTTAATTTTATGTGTGTACGTTGCTAGAATAATTTTTAAGTTGATAAATTAACCTAATATAAATATGGTGAGAAATTATAAGCCTAAAAAGGATACTAAGCTTCTAGGCAAAAATAGTGAATTTCTTTTAATGATTGAAAATGAAAATTTCAGTGTGAGAGCTGCTGCCAGAGCTGAAGAGTTAATCTTTATTCCTGCTTTTAAATAAAACGTTTTATTAGCAGTTTAAACATATATTTTTGGTTTATTTGTTTGATCTTAATGTCTTATTTGTTAATTACCATTGTATAATTATTTTTAAACAGCCCATTTACTGTAAAAACTGGTGATCAGTAATTACCCCAGAAATGATCAAGAATTACCCCGGAAATGATCAAGAGAAGGGGCAATTCCTGATCACTAAAAATTTAAGATCTTTTAAATTCTAATTAGATTTTCAAACAAAAGAAGGTAGAATAGGAATCATCTCATATAGCTTCAAACTTCCAGTAAATATTAAAATACTATCTTGAATAGTTTTTTCACAAAATAGATGTTTGCATTTTTTGATCAATAATTACCCCAGGTCACCCTATGTGTTAAAAATACGACTTGAAATGAAACTAATATTTAGTCTTTGTTATGACATCATGTTTCAGAAACGTTTACACTGAAATTTGCTGTCTTATTGATAGTAATTGTTTAGTTATTCTTAAGTTTTTTTTATTTATTCAATGTTTGATGAATTATAGTTGGGTGTACGAGTTGTAGATCAGGTGTAAAATACACTCATTGAATGTTCAAAGTAAATTAAAGTAACTGAAACTACATAACTGAAAAAAAGGGCAGTTTTTCCAACAAATTTCGATAAACTTAGTAAAACACCAAACTTAAAATTCTGAAATGAGGAGGTTTAAGTTCAAGGTCTTTCTACATTTTATTTTTCATATAATTTTTTTGGGGGGCAGAAGAAAGGCTAAGTCTTAGCAACTTTCGGGTAAAAGCCAACGAGAAACTAAGAAAAATGTCACAGAAAGGACCTACTCAGGGGTTGTAACTCATAGCCACCCTCTGGTAAACCTCTAGTTAGCGTGGCAGATCATGATATGGAAATATTCCCTTTTCTTTTACCAAATCATGCTTAAAACAAAATTGTAAGCTTTATATAAAAATTAAAACTCTAGTTAACAAAATATGTAAAAAGCAAGAGGAAATGGAAGGACTAAGCTAGAACTTTATATTACGCCAAAAAAAAGGTAACATGTTGAAAAGTCTTTTCATGTCTTTTCATTATTAAACTGAATTCATTGATTGAGTTATCATCATTTAATTTAAAAGAATTTTTTTTCAATATATGTATGCATATTCTGTGTAAAAGGGTGTTGCACTTTATAATTAAAGAAATAAAAAAAAGATTTGTAATTTAAATGTGGATTTGTGTAAGTACGCTAATACATATTTTAAATACTCTTAAAATATAGCTGCCTAAAGGAATGGTAAGCAATAGCAAGTGAAATTAGTTATAATGAATTATAATATTTGACTTTTTGAAAGTTGCTGCTAAATATAGAAATTAAGAGAATATATAAATTTCTTCAATTTTTACGGTGTTTTTCTTGCCAGCCTGTGATGATCATTTAGATAATATCATAACACTTAAAATATATTTCAAAATCTCTCATGTTTCAATTATTGCTGTTATATTAATAATTTTAAGCCTTATCTGAATGAAGTAGTTCTGACATTATCAAATTTCAATTTTGTATGAGTATGACACTTTTCCAATGGTTTGGCACCTGCCAAAAAAATGTACTGCACCATATGCAAAGATGATCACCAAGTTTTGATGACAAGGAAGTGATGCATAAGAATTAAAATTAAAATAATTGTGAGAGGCAAACATGATGGATAAACTTCGTAGCTACACTTGATCAAACAACTATTTACTACTTTCAGGCAGTTTTACTTTGTCACCTTATCAATTACAGAATCTAATGAAGGGAAATCTGCAACTAAGAGTTCACCGTTGTTAAATTTTCTGGTATCCAGCAAAAGGAAACGATTTGTGCCCACAGTCTGTCTATGGAAGGAACTCTCCTCACTATTTGCCTGGAGCAGTGGCAGTCAGTATGGTTATAAGAAGGTTTAACTATTCAAGTATAGGCCAATATTTAAGACATGTTTTGGCTCATGACAGTGATAGAAAGGTAATCAGGGGAGAGAGAAGCTCCTTTCTTTCTTCTTTGCATTATTCATTATTTCTTGTTACCATTGAAGCAGATAGCCTTAGACTTTGTGTTGAGGGGAGTTCTTTCTAAAGACACACTATGTTGATTTTGTTCTGTTGTTTCAGTCAAATTACCAGTCACAGTTAAAATTTTATAATAATTTATAGTTCTAGTGAAATTATTGACTTTTATCTAGAACATATTATAATTTTATTTTAACCAATTTGATTTTTCAAAAAAATATTTCTCTCTATAAAAGGTATGCCAGGTTTTAATGGATAAGAAATTTTTCGAGTGTGTGTCTCCTAAAGGTAATTTGAAGTTTGAAGATAGTTCACATCGATTCTACAGATTTATCGATGATAAGATTACTCAAGATAGTCATAAAGACTTAAATACTGGTGTGGAAAACCTTGGTTTTGTGAAGTAAGAATTTATTATTATTTTTTTTTTAATTTTTAAAGACTTTTCTATTTCATCTGAGTTTAGTCTTAAGAAGAATATCAAATATAAAAATTTTCTTATTAATACTTTTTGGAAAAACCAGCTATAGCAGAAACTAAGTAATTTTTTGTACTAAAAGTTTGAAACTTTATCTCTTTTGTCTGCATAATTTAAAATTGTTCTTTGTTTCGAAAATAATAGTGTTAAGAATTACTTTTATTCTTTCAATTCTAATATTTGATAAATTTATCACTTATCTTTATATCTTTTACTTCATTAAATTGTTATTTTTGCACTTAATGAGTACAATTATATTGTCAATGATATTTTATGATATATGAAGTAACTAAATGTCATAATTGCAAAAAATTTAGAAATTAATGAATAGAAGAAAAATAACTTTTGAACCTGAAATGTGAAAATATTTTTTTTAGCTCGCCTGTAGCAGATGAGAATAAAGAAAATGTTAGAAATTCTTCTTTTGGTCATAACTCAAGCTCTTTGACTCCAAATTTCATAAGATCTGCCAAAAGACATTCAATCCGTTTAAGGACACCGCTTTTAAAAGTGAGGGACACCAAACCTAGCCCTGTGCGTTTGTCGAAAAGAAATTCAAGATGTTCCGGCTCAGACCAAGAAGGTAAGAATTTTTGCTCACTTTTTCAGTTATAAAGAAATTGTATAAAAAAGTTAGCTTTAAAATAAAAATTAATTGAGAAAATATACTTATTCGTTACTGGGAAGTGCAAAAAGTTGGCATACTATTATTGACACTACTGACACTTAATTTTAGTAATGGGTGTAATTTTAATAAATACCAAACATAGCTTTATATAGTTACAAAGAATTTTATAACTAAATTTGGTGCCGATTATAGCTGCACCAAGATTGTAAATTTTTCTGATAATTTTTTTACGGTCCCATTAAAGATAAAAGTACAAGAGAAACTTGTTTGATTTTGAATTTTAAATATCATGAGTTGCCTCCAGGCATTATGCCAAATGATACTGAATACAGTTAATCTTTTCTTTTTTTGTTGCTGGGATGAACTACTGAATGCGTGTTTTGCTTTATCTTATAACGTAATGCCGCTCAGAAGGGTTACGGATAATAATAGGAAATAAATAATAAGCATTGGAGTTATTTTAGCTTTTTTATTTGTCTTAAAGTTTTGTGCAGTGCTGTTGTTCAGTGCTGCTTATTTTTCATCCCAAACGAAAAATGGATAACTATGTGTAAATGGATAGAATGCTAGTGAAATTATGAAACAAAAATTTAAATTTCCACCAGTGTTTTCATTACAGAAAAAAATGGGAGAGAATTTCTCACCCTTTCTCAAAAACAGGGTGAGATTTCAAAGAGTTAAGTGAGATTTCTAAAAGTTAAAAAAACACGAGTAGACTTGGAAAAAAATTATTTCTTTAATTATAATACATTTTTAACATCTTCTAATTGAATATTTTTGCTGCATCATCATTTGGAAAATGTTCTATATCTCCTTTTTCATCAGCTATTATATTTATTTGACTGAAAAATATCCGTATTTGTTTCGTTTTGACCGTTTCACCCGACATTTGTTTAATTTTCATTTGTCCGCTACGGAGTAAAAGATGCCGCCTTAACAAGGTATTTGTCCATCTTACATTCATGCACAAAAAATGTAAACATCTTACATGAATAAACCTTACCTACGGTGAAAACGTGACTGCAGAGAAATGTGTTCTGAAAAGGGTTCGGGGGAGGGGGGATTCTGCTGTTCGCACTGGTTCTGATCAATACTGGTAAATAGGGAAGCTATATAACAAGGACCAATGTTCAAAATAATGAAAGATCAAGGAAGAAAAGTGAAACGGATTTTATTCAAAATGGTTAAAGACGAAATTTTTTCCAAAATTCGCGCATTTTGAAATTGATTAATAGAGTGCGCGAACTTCTCGCGTTTATAATTTTTTATTGCAAGAAAAGAAAAAAATATGCGAGATTCTCGCGTTCTCGCACTGTAATGAAAACACTGCACCATCAAAATTTAAATCACAACCATCAGTGAATCAAGAAAAATGCGAACCCAAATGAAACAAAGAATACAAGGGGAAATAAACTATTTTTATCATGTTTCTACCAGTTGGACTCTACTATTTTCTATAGGCAAAGCTTTTAATTATGTTTTACACACAAGGAGTGTACTTTGTATAAACTTTAAGCATTACAAACAGCAACTGTGTTAAGTAAGAAATTTATCAAAAACTTTAAAGCTAAAACTGAACTAAAACTGAACTAAACTGAACTGAACTAAAACTTAAGCTAAAACTGAAAAAATAAGAACTTAAATATGTTATTAAAGTTATGATTTTATTAAAGTTGTATGTATTATTTTATACTTTTAATATGTTTGTTCACGGATAAACATCTTAATCACTCCTTCTTTTTAGATGTCCATTACCTGAGAGAAACTGCTTTGACTCTTTTACTGCAACTCATTGATGTCCCCATGTTAGAAAGCATTTTGTCTGTCCCTTACGATTTACCAGAGCTACCAGAAGCGCCTCAGCCTTTTGTGCTGGAGAATGATTTTACTCCTCGTAAAGTTAAACCTGCCAAAGTTGATTTCAGAGGTCCGGTTGCTGACATCCCATGGGTGAAGACTGCTTCTGCTTGCCTAGATGGCTTGCATCCTGCGGGTATTGCAGGTCTGTGGTCTCTGCAGGCCTGCAAAGTACTTTGTTATCGATCTGTTGTTGACAGATTTTCATGTTCTGCTGAATCTCTAATTCCTGGGGAATATTTTTCTATCTGCATTCCTATTGTTAATATGCTGAAGAATGACTCTAGGTCAAGAGCTTTATATGCATTGCAGCTCCTGGTTTATATTCTTCCATGGAAAAGGCAAAAGCAGCTGCAGAATCTTCTTAGATTTTTGCATCTAGTTGTAAATGACATTTTTGTCAGCATTGATAAGAAGGTAATGCTTTCTTATAATAATTATCTTTGATCAGGTATTTTTATTTATCTACATTATCTCAATTTTATGTTTTCTAATAATTATTGTTCAAAATTGCATTAAAATTATTGTCAAAATTTGTATTGAAATAGGCTTAGGAATGCAGGGCTAAAGAGAATAGAAGGGCTGGTTCACTCCTTTGAAGTATCTCTTGCCGCGCCGATCCTCCGACGTCACTCTAGTGACGTCACTTTGGCGCAAAGCTCGCGCTTTTACTTCAAGAACGGAGCGTTTGGCCTTACTAGCTCTAACTAATATAGGATCATTTCTTTTTGCGAGATATTCTAAGACATTTGTTATTTTCTATAATGACTTTCCTCAGTTTTTGCAGTGAATTTACAAGAATTTAAAACTATTATCGAAATGCCAGTTTGCGCGATTGCAACTTGCAAAAATTCTGATATAAAAACAAAAGGAAAAAGTATAATTTTTCGCGTGTTCCCTAAAGTAAATGAACAACTATGTAAAGAATGGATTCCGAAATGACACAGTTAATATAAAACCGCAATACGTTTATTCTGTCGTAAAGAACTTTTATAAAAATTCATTATCTAAATAGAAACCGCCTCGCTACTTCATAAAGAAAGGCAGGTGAAAAGAATTAAAAAATAGATAAAGTCAAAGAAAATTAAAATGTAAGTAAAAAGTATAAATAAAATATATAGTATATAGTTGAAATTCTCCTAATTTCATAACATATTTTTTAATGTAGTTATTCTAAATATTTATGATTTTTTTTAAAAATTATATTCTCTTCAATTTAAATATCTATATATTATATCATCGTAAATTTAAATGTCTATAAACAATTGTAAAATTTCTGATGTCATTATGAACCTAAATTATTATTTTGTTTCAGTAATTAGCGTTTAAGGTTGATGTTTCCTAATGATTAAGTATGAACAAATTGCTATTAACGACATATTTTAAAATCAGGGATTCTAAATTTAACTTAACTTATCTTTATAAAAGAATATGTAGATAAAAAAAGTGTCGATATATGCCTTCATTTTTCTTAATAGTTAAAGTTAAAACTGAACTTTTTAAAATAAAGTATTTATCGTGTCATTTTCACCAACCAGCAAAACATTTTTATAAGTTTAAAATGGTATTTTTTTAATATAATAACCAAGAAAGTTTTTTTTGAACTATGTTTATGAACGGAAATAATGTGTTAATTACGTAAAGTTTGAAGGCTAATAACCATAAAAAGTCTAACTTATTTTAACAAGAGAAAGATGCAAAGTTATCATATCTTTGCTTGCGATCTCCGAGATCTGTAGACACAGTGACGTCATGAGGAGGGAAATCGTAGCTTCAGCTCTAAGAGCGGAGTGAACTAGCCCTTGTATTCTCTTTAGCCCTGTTAGGAATGTATGTTTTATCTTAATTTATTGATTTGGTTAGCTTACCAGTTAGACCCCAAAGTCTTACAGCAAGATACTGCACCTATATGAATGCAATTTTTGACAATAATTATTAGAAAACATTAAATTAAAATATTTTAGATAAATAAAAGAACATATTCAAAGACACATAAAATAACATATATTTCTCTGCATAAGCTTAATAAGGCTTTTTGATTTCAAATTCACCCAACATTAGAAACTTCTGTATAAGCTATTTTTAAAAAAAGAAACACTACTCTTGGAAATAGAAATGTACCCCTTCTCTTTTAGTAACTGTTGCATTGTAGGTAAAGAAGCATAGACCTTCGGAATTGGTGATTAAAAGATTAAAAAATAATAGTATTTCTTTTAAATTGTTTATTTTTCAATTTTTATATTTAGGCATGCCATTATCAATTATCATTTTATTTATTTTTATGTTTTGTATGTTGTACGTTCCGTTATATTTGCAGATTATCGCTTATCTTCTGGAATTTTTCAAAGTTAGAGGATCTGATTAAAAGCTGACCACCAAAAAATTTAAACTTTTAAAAATTTCCTAAAAGTTCTCAACTTATATTCGGAAATATTCTGTAAATGTTCATAACAGAGAAGCTCGCCTAGGTTCCTATGCAGTTCTTAATCCCGATGGTGTACCATACCTCCCTAAAATTATGTTTAAATATTTGCTGAACACCCTAATAAAGCTTTGCAATGTTACTTTCTATGATATTTATTTTATTTATGAATCACAGGACATATGTCCTGAAATTTTCTTAGTTAAGAATATAAATTAAATTAATTTTCATTAAATTAGAGAGAGCGAGAGAAAGTTGTAGAACTTGAGTGTCAATGTCAGATCATTAAAATTATAATTTTAATAATTTAACTTTTTATTAAAAATCATTGTTTTCATCATTAATTTAAGAAATAATTAAGGTAATTCAGCATGTTTTTTAAAGGGATTTTCAGTAATAAGAATAAATAATAGAAATTAGTGTTGTAAAATTATTAAAATATTTTTAGGCAAGCTTATGCTACATTGTATATACAACTATAAAAAATAAATTTATTGAAGAGTATTTCTAAAAATTCTCAGCTTATTTTTGGAAATATATTGTTTATGTTCATAGTAGAGAAGCACTACTAGCAGTATATCATGAGATTTTTGGCCACGGGTTCCTATGCTGTTCATAATCCTGATGACATGCCCTACTTTCTTTAGAAGCATATTTCAATATTTAAGAAAAATACCCTGTATAAAGTTTTACAATGTTACTTTCGATGATATTTTTTTTGTATCAATTATAGGACAAATGCACAAGTGAAACTATTTAATGTTTAAAAAAAAAATAATGAGACACACAGAAATACCATGATAAAATGTATTAAATGATAAATTTGGTTAGTTAAGAACATTATATTTATTTTCATTAAATTAGAGAAAGCGAGAGAACACTGTAGAATTTGAATGTTGATGATTTAGTTCAGAACATTGAAATCATGTATTTAGCTTGACTTTTCTTAAAAAAAATTATTGTTTTATTTATCAATAATGTAAGTAATGATTAAGGTAATGTGTCATGTTTTCAAAGAGGTTTTCAGTACTAAGGCCTTCTATAAAAATGTTTTGTTTTAAAGTATGGATGAAGAGTATAAATTTAGTAAAATACTTTTTTGTTATTAAATTGTTAATGAATCTAAATTTTTGTGAGGTATTATTTATACTTTATTTAACTGGTTCCTTTAATAGAAAAGCAGCTGTAAAACAAAGGATTAAAAAGCTTTACAGCAAGTTGTTTTTGTTACAAGTGAACTGGTTTTTAGCTATGTAAGTTTATTATGCTTATGAAAATAACCTATGCATCTAAAAGCATTTTCTATAAAAGAATTTAACTAATTCCGCTTTAATTTTTTTAAAGTAAAACAGTGCATTTTTTGTCTATAGAGTCAATAAATAATAATAATGTTTTTAAAAATATTTTGTGCAGTTACCCTCAAGAAGGAAAGTAAAAAAAAAAGAAAAAAAGATTCAATGGCTATTTTTTAGTACTAAATCTAGCAACAACAGTACAATATTGTTTTTATATTACTTATCTGTTTATTCTAGGTTACAAATTATGGGGCAGTTTTCATTCTGTAGTTTTTAAACATCCATTAGTCTCAGACGAGACACCAAAAATACTTCATGATTTCCTATTGTTTAAAGCTGATGTATTTTCTCAAGTGTCAGTAAATTTGCAATTTTATATATTTTTTTATGTTGCTTATCTGCTTATTCTAGGTAACAAATTATGAAGCAGTTTTGAGAGATTTTCTTTCGGTAGTTTTTAAACATCCATTAGTGTCAGACGAGACACAAAAAATACTTTTTGACTTCTTATTGTTGAAAGCTAATGTGGTTCCTCGAGTGTCAGTAAATTTGCAAGCTATACAAAAATCTGGTATGTATTTCAACTCTATGAATGTTCTCGAATGTCTTACTAAGTATTTCTTGAGTAAATTAGTTTTATCTTGATTAATTAATTTATTGATTTAATATTTAAATTATTTCTTGATTAATTTGATTTTGTATTAATTTCAGATTATTTAGTTATTTTATATTAATTTCACTTTTATGAGAAAAGTTTTAAAGGTTGTTAAAAAAAATGTGGAATTTCATTTAGCATGTTCGCTAGTTTGCCTAATTGCTATGCTTGCAACAAATTTCTTACTTAAATTGTTTTGATTTAAATTGCATCGTTCTACAAGAAAATGTTAAGTGTTTATAAAAATATATTGTGAACTTTAAATTTTGTTGGTTTGCCAATTGCACTTAATGTTTCACTAAATATTTTTCTTTTACTCATTTTTTTCCTGAAGATAATAAGATCTTACGGAAAAATATATTTCAAATTTTTTCATATGGCAAGTTCAAAAATTGAATTTTTTTTGCCTGAATTTAACCATAATGATTCAATGATCCCATATTATGTTTGATAACTGTATATCTTTGTGTGTAAGGCGGCATCCTATTTTTTATTTCGAAAAAGAAAATTTCAAGTATATGGGTGTATAAGTCGACCACTAAAAAAAACGAATTAAAAAAGTTTATAAAATTTAAAAACTTAAAAAAATTATTAGTGTCTTGATATATACATTTGTCTGCAAATAAAGATGCATAATATTGATGAATCTGACACAGATGATTTTCTGGAATCTTTAAATTTGCAGCTTTCATATCTTTAAAAGGTTTTCACTGTTTTATATATTTCGAAATACTTTTTAATTGTATTTATGACATATTAAAAATAGTTTTTGAAAGGGGCAAATTGATACATAGTTATTCATATCAATCTCATAGTTTATAAGGTATCTATATTTGACAATCAATGAATGTCTGACTTTATTACACCCCTGGAGTTTAGTAAAATTTTGGTGCTTAAATAAAAAGTCGACTTATACATGGTAAATGTCATATGATGTAAATGTTATATGTGGTAAATGTCTCTTGCTTCCATCAAATTCATAAAAAAAATCTTTGAATAGTCTAATACTTGTGTGTGTTATTTTATTTATTTATTATGTTTACACTGGTGACAGGGCTGCTACTGTACATTTTTTCTGTTGCTTACTGAACCCCATGATTGCTTTGCAATTGTGTTTTTCCTAAAAATGAAATTAGTCACTTAAAATGTACGCCATAGAAATATTCTTTTGTTCTATTAAACTCAAGTGATCAAGTGCTTACCTCTTAAAATTTACTTTGTGATTTTATCGAGAACCATATGTGGTCCCAAATCATTTTTCATAAATAATATTTAAAAACATTACTATCAGCTTTGCATACTTAGTAAATTCGAAGGTGAAATACAGCTTTTATTCTAATAAAAGTAAATTTTATAATTTAATAATTTTTAATTACTCCAGAAGAAAAGAACTTCTTTTTGAACTTTACTGTTGTATTGTTTATATCAAATGTAATAAAAGTTATTTATTATTAGATTATTACATGAATAGCATTTAAGCAAATTTAATTCATCTAAAGATTGTTTATCATTTGGTAACTGAAATCAGTTATTATGAAATGTATTTACACATTATTTAATATTCCAAATGTGAATTAATTTTGCTAAATTAGCTAATTTAGCTTTTAATATTCTACATTAAATGAAATGAAAAATGTAATAATACCAGGAGAAAATAATAGCAGTTTAAATTAATGAATAGTTTGTTATCAGGGATGAGATTTTTCCGCTTTTTAGCGGATTTCCGCTTTTTTCACATTTATCTCTTAAATTTCAGCCTTTTTATCAAAAATTCAGATTTTCTAAAAATTTAATTTTTTTTTATAAGTATTCCGCTTTTTCAGAAAATTCATCGATTTTCAAAGAGAAACAGAACATTTAAACTACATAGCTACCAATCCTTTCTCATTTTTACTTATTTTACCTATTTTCTCCCCTTTTACACGCAGCAGATAAGATTTTCCGAATTTTTTACCCGCCCTCCAGATAGATCCGAATTTCATAGTTCAAACGACGCTGCTTCTGACAAGCCTTTTAGAGGTCCCAAGCCTGGAATCTGCTAATATCTTGATTCTTATTCACACGATTTTAATATCAAACATAGCTTTTCATATTTGCGTGTTGCGATTCTTATTCACGCGATTTGAATATTGTACGTTGCGATTCTTATTTACGAGATTTAAAAATCCGATATTGTGATTCGTATTTACGTCTTTTTAAAAACCTATGTAGCGATTCGTATTCACGCAAGTTTAAAATTCAATGTGTTGATTTGCTCATGCGGTTTATAATATCAAACATTGATTTTCGTATTTATACGTGATTTTTAAATAAGGCATTGGGATTCGCATTCACGCATTCTAAAAGTTATGCATCACAATTCTTATTTATGCAATCTAAAAATTACGCATCATGATTCGTATTTACCCTATCTAAAAATTGTGAAGCGTGATTTGTATTTACGCGTTTAAAAAATTCTATATCCCAGTTTGTATTTTTTCATTTTCAAAATCGTATATCTAGTTTCATATTCATGTGATTTCAAAATCCATAATTGTTATTCATATTCACGCAATTTTAAGATCAACTATCGCGATTCTTGTTAGAAGTAAATTTTTTTTTAATTAGTTACTATAAAGGTGACTGTTTTTCTAACGACGATTATTAGTATATGTAAGTGTTACAACATCAGAGAAACTGGAAGGGAATATATTCAAAACTTACATTCTGTGCTTGCAAAGAAGAAAAAATAGGGTTTGTCACAAGATGTTTGAAGATGGACTAACGACTAAATATAGCAAACATAAAAGATATAGTAAACAAAAGCAATCACTTAAAAAGGGATTTAATTAAAAAAAATTTTGGGGGGAAAAAGAGTTAATTAACTCATCATCAAAATTTTATTTATAATTGCTGTTATTTATGCTATAAAATGCAAAATTCTTATCAAATAAAAAACAATTATCTAAACAGTTGCTGATTGTCATGTAATTTTTCAAACTAAAATAGCAATTTTTGTATGTTAAGGAATTACTATATATTTCTACTTTACTGTTATTGATATGTTTCAGAGGGCTGTAGTTAGATTAGACTATAATGTGAACATAATGATTCGGTCCATTGTTAAAGTTTTTTTTCCCCAATATAATTAAAAAAGTAATATTACTGATATATTTGCTATAAATCACATAACAGTATTTATTAAAAGAAATGAAATATTAATGTATATTCTTAGTAGTTTTAATTTGCTGAACCAGGTAGTTTCTCAAGTAGTAATTGTCTCTTATGTGAACTGAGGAAAAATATAACTTCCAGCTTTATTTTTTCAATTGGTAATTTTTTTTCCACTAAATGTTAAGTATCAATGTAATCGTTTTTATAATAAGAGATTAGTACACAATTGTATGTCAACACATTATTTATTACCTTAAACTGTCTGGAATTTATTATTAAAGGGTTGCGCTTGCGTAAAATTTACTATCATGGAAATTCAGCTTTTTTGCGTTTTGGCTAATCTCATCCCTGTGTTATGGAATAGTGCCCTTTTATTAATTTCAGATTTTGCTTTCTAATTAATTTCATATTAATCATGACTGTAACTTTTTGATTTCGTTTTTTATTTGGAATCGGATCACGTGACTTGCTTGTCCATGAAAATAAATTGAAATATTATAACCTCATTTAGTTTTGTGCTTTAGTAAGAAAGATAATTTTTTATATATAATTCTTTGTTTAAATAATTTTTCTTTAAAAATTAATAGTAATGAAAATACAATGTGAAATTGTTTAGTAAAAACTGAGACTATCTTAAAAAAATTTAAATCTGGATATTTTATGTTTATTTATTATTTTTTTTTTAAGGATTTAAGTTTTGTGACAGAATTCCAGAAGAAGATCTGGCAGCCTCATCTGCAAAATTCACTGAACAGAGTCTGTATGACTTGGCTATGCATGTTGTTGATAGCACTCACATAAAACTTGCCGACAAGAAAACTTGGATAAAAAAACTTAAAAAACACCACCACAAAACTTATGAAGCTTTCAATTTCACTGAATGAATATTTAATTAAGATTTTTAAAATTTTTTTTTATTTTTGTGGTTGTTGAAATATTTGAATTTGAGTATAACATCATTTTAGTGTTCAGTTTTTGGAAATTATTTTATATTCAGTCTTCTGTGCTAAATTTAATTATAGATAGTATTGCTTTTATTAAGGATTTAGAAAAACAATTTTGGAGCATGCTTAAAAAAGAGTTTTAATACCTAACCACAAGTATGTATGTGGTTCTAATTTGAAGTTTTATACAAATGTTTATTTCTTTGATGGTGTAGCTGAGCTGAATCATCTGAGATTAGAAACAACATTTCTTTGAATTTTTTATAATATTTTGAAACGAAGTAAATTTGATTTTTTTTTAAAGTTTATTTCATTAATTTATTCAAACATTTTGGTCAATTTGGATTTTTAATTTGGAAGTCAGTTTGGATTTTTTTAAAAAAGTTTATTCCTTTGATTTATTTATAACATTTAATAGTAAATATGGATTTTTTTAACTGTTAGGCTATATAATTTGTAACCAGTGGAGAATGGCCTTAAAATTCAGAACAGTGATTTGCTGTGAAGTAATATGGATATATGTACTTGTGATAATAAAAATTATTAATTTTTAAAGGTCTGTTGTAAAAATTAAAGTCTATATTTCATTTGGAGTGAAAGTGACCATTGTCACATCTCAGTTTTTTTTTTTTTTTTATACAGAGTTGATATTATTATTTTTTTTTTTAAAAAAAGAGATAATATATATTTAATGTTAATAATGTACATTCAATTCTTGAAAATTTTGTCTTATGTTTGATTAAAGCATTGTATTCAACTTTAAGAAGTTATTACTAAAAAAGGAAATAAATGTATTGTAATTATTGAAAGGGGAATTTATTTTAAACTTAAATGCTATTTTCCTTTTTTTTAAATATATATTTTTTTATTTTCTGTGAGCTTTAAGTGTTTTAATAAATTTTTACTACCAGTTGAATTTTACTTAAAATAATTGGGGATAAAAGGGAGAAATAAATTATTATGTAGTATCAGAATTTGAGAAATTTATTTAATTTAAATTCTTAAAAAATATGAACTGTGTAAATAATGGAAGCATTATATCAACTGACACTTAAAAAAAAATGGGCCAAAATATTTAATTCTTAAGGAACTAAGTATTTTAGTCAAATTTTAAATTTAAAAAAAGTTTTAATATTATTGTTATCAATTATTTAATCACAGTTATATGATTTAAAATTAAATTAATTACTCTTCTTTTAACCGACAATAAATCATGTTGGATGTAGAAGTTAGATGTTTTTTTGTACTCCTTTTCGAGTTATCATTGATTTGTCTATGAAGCCTGACAGCATATAGAATGAATGTAATATATTTGCATGAGTTGAAATTCAAAATTCCATATGTATTAATTGGAATCCATATTTATTGTACAGTGCGCCAAAAGAAAGACCATCCTGAATAACTTTTTATCGAATGATCAGATCTTCATGTTTTAGGATTCAATCTTAATAGTTTCAGAGATGACCTCAAATATGAAAATTAATTTGTACAGTCGATATTTTAAGTTACAAAATTAGACACAAAAACATATTTTCTGTGAATAAACATACCTTTTTTGGTTCGAGGGATTTGGATTTCTCACAATCTGGGAAAGCCTCAATCTGGGAAATATGGTCCCAATAGTTTGTCCAGGAGAGCGGTCAAAAATTTGAACCCCTGAATGTTAATTTTACTTTTTGTGTACTTCCCCATATCTCGAAAACTTTTTAAACAAATTTAAAAATGTTTACACAATTATGAAATTTGTTTATCCAAAGATAATTCCATGCAGAAATAATTTTTAGGAAGTATATTTTTTATTTTATTTAGTAATAGTATTGTTAAGCATATGAGCATTTTTACACATAAAGAATGAAATTTTACATAACAAAATTTGAGCAAAATTACACCAATAGCTCCTGAGAAATTGAATTTTAAAAACACAATTTTTTTCATATTTTGTCTTGTAAAATTACATTTTTTAAAATTACATAAAAAACTATGTATTTTGCAATTCAGAAATTTATTGACTATTTTCAATATAATAATAAAAATTTTATGAAGTTTATATTTTGCAAGGAATTATCTTTGGACAAACGAATTTGCTAATTAATTATGTGCAAAAAGTTTTCAATTTTCTTAAAAAGTTTTCGAAATATGGTGAATTACGCTAAAAGTAAAAATAAAATTAAGTGGTCTAACATTGGGACAGTTCTCCTGACCAAACTATTAAGTTCATATTTCCCAGACTGCAAGTAGTGGTCATAAGTCCAAATCCGTCAAAAAAATGCTTGTTTATTTAGAGAAAGTAAGTTTTTGAGTATGATTTTGTAACTTATAATATCGTCTGCACTAATTAATTAGCATATTTGAGGTTACTTCCTGGAGCCATTAAGATTGATTTCTAAAACGTGAAGATCTGATCGTTAGATCAAAAGTCCCTTTGAGTGGTTCTTTTTTTTTTTTAGCTCATTGTGTAATGTACCGATTTTGATAAATCACAAATGAGAAAAATGTTTTTCTCTGGAATGGGATTATCTACTTTACATATATTTATTTCAAATATCAAAATGTATTTTGCATTTACTTTATGAAATAAATATGAATATAATTTTTGTTTGCTTTTATTTATTGAATCTACAGTTTTTCTTTTTAATCTACAGTTTAAAGTAAATATTTAATATGAATAAAAATTTCCTCCTATAAAGTGTTGTAATTTAGGTTAAGGCTTGTATAATATGTATTTATCCAAATTTTGTGCAGCTAACTCAATTCTATCCGTATCAAATCTAAACTCAATTATAATCCGTATATTTGATAATTTGTGACTTTTCTTCAGTTTTGTTGACAACAATGATTTGGGATTACCCACAAAATAGATTTTCCGGATTTAAACTCATCCTCTTTCTCCATCAAAACTTTCCTCCTTATAAAATATTTTGTTTTATGAAAATACTGAACCATGATCCGCCAAAAAATCCAAAGGTTTATTTATTATAATTTATGCCTACTGTAATCCACATGTTCGTTAAATTTCAATTACCATATTTTAATAATCATTAAATAAAAATGTTTGCATGTGTTATTTTTATTATACAGAATTATTAAAAAAACATGCACTGTGCTTTTATATCTGAATATAAATAGAAAAATGAAGAAATTTATTGTTTTAATTTAATTTATAATATTTTCATTAAATTTCAGTGTATCTTTAAATATTAAAATATATCATAATGTATCATAATTTTAAAATCTAATAATTAACCTTTGCTTTATCAATATTTATTGTACTTTTTTTGAAAAAAAAATCTATTTATTAATACTCCATCATTCAATTCAATTGGAGAATCGAAGGAAAAAAATTTCTCAATTATAAGTCTTAACTGGGAAGTTATTAAAAACCATGTGTAAAAAACTTCACTCCTAATAATGTATTAAATTGTCGTGATGAGTTTTGTTAGAATGATAAAACTAAAGATTAAACAAAAAAGTGTCTGATGCTATTTGGATGACAAGTTATCACAGACATTTTTTATTGCTTGCTCAGAAATCAGTCTAAATGTCTTATAATAAAAAATAAATTTTTTTTCTAAATATTACACCTTTATTTGTATTCAGCCAGTATAGATTAAAACGGTCTTGAGTGAATCACTCAAACATATAATTACTTTATATGTTCATGTTTTGAAGACTCCTCTTATATTTCTTTATTATTCATTTTTATATCATTCTTGAATCTTGAATTTTACTCTTCTTTTTCCCCAGTGTAATCTGTATTAGACAATACACCAAGCTATTTATTCACATCTAGGTTGGGTTATTAATTGAGTGGCTATTTGGGTCATTGTTATCGAATGTGTACGATTATAATATACGAGGAATAAAAAAAAAAGTATCTTATGCTGTTAAAAAATTAAATAAAAATCGTTTTAACATCGCAAGTTATTTAATTCAACATGTGGATGTGTTATGTCGCTTCAAGGTGTAATTTATTCAAGCGCAAAACAGAACTATGGCAGACATTTTCTTTCAAACTAAATACTAAATTGAGTAAAAATACTATCTGAATAGATAACTCTAAGTGAGAACATAAAAAATCAAAACAAAATGTATAATCAAACCTTTGCAATTTGACATAATGTATGTAAACTTTTTTTTAATTATTTATTTTTTTGTTATGTGTAAGCTTCCAGACATCAATGTTAATAGCCGATTAATTTTTTGGAATGATAGTTGTAAAAAAGCACAATTATGGCCTGAAGTTCTTGAGGGATGGAAAATTGAAGAAATAAGGAAAGGAATACTGTAGTCACTGTTCAATGCCATCACAGTTTATATGTTATCAATTGCTTATTGTTATCACTTATTTCGTCTTTTCTCTACTCATTTGTATGTTATCCTTCTCTGTGATTATTACATCGATTAATGGTATCAATGTTTCTATTTATTTTTTTTTTCCAAAAATCATCTCGACTACCTGAGAAATATTCACTGTTCAAGAAAGTGATGCTCCTGTCAACGAACCATTTATAAGAGATGATTGTGCTCTGGAAAAAATCCGGGTTTCCGGATTTTTTGCTAATTGCAAACCAAGGTCCTGAAGTTTCAAGAAATCATCTATTACATTTATTTTTTTAAAAATTCTTGTATATTTTATTTAGAAATATTAGAGCTAGAATTTATACTTGGCATATTTTTCATTTGTAAATATTTTTCTGGTAGAATAATAAATGTGATTAGAGATAAAAGTAAACTTATACATAAATATTCATTTAAATTATGCTGTATATAATTTATTTAGAATTTCATGTTTTGAAAATATCAATGACTTAAATTTATAAAGACATATTTTGAAATGCATCATTAATGATTTTATTCAAGAAATTTTCAGGATTTTTGAGTTGGGCTCACAATTACCCCTGATTTATGCAATGAATTTAAAATTGATGATTTTTTTTAATTATGTACAATTTTTATATTTCCAAGGAAATATGCAGTGTATAAATAGTACTGCATGAGTTAGCTTTTTTTCTTACATTTTATTTTCAAATTCAATATTTGTGGCTTAAATAGATAAATTCATCTAATTATGTGATTGGTTTATTGTTATCATCCGGTTAATGTTAGCAGAAGTGTCCCTAAGCGATCACATTAAGCTTTGACTACTATCAGGGATAATGTAAATGAAATAAATATATATACAGACACTTTTTGGATTACAAATTATATTGTAGTAAAAATTGCTAACTTTGGATAGCCAGTAAACTATACAAAATTTAGATTTTTAATTTTTTTTATTAAAAAAATTATGACTGCAGACTTAATTTTAACACATTTTCCTTAAAATCATTTCACTTAGTGTTGTTTCCCTTCTCCAGAACTTTGGTGGAAAAATAATCTTTTTGATTTAAGAAAGATTTTGTCTTACCACGCCACCACTGTTTTTCTGTTAACTCATTTTTTTTTCATTATTAGCAAGAATATTTTATTTTATAGTCGTCGTTGAACAGCCAACGCAATTTTTGGGCTTGTAACTACTAACGTTCAACTTCTTCCTTGATCAAGTATTGGGAGAAATTTGCGTTACACGAAGAGGAAAACCACAAGAACCTACCACGGTTAGCCTGGTGGCAAGGAGACTTTAACTCATGATCCGTCTACTAATGAGGATATTTCACGTCAGCATTGTGGTCGGTGCCAACCATCGCCGGGATACGAACTCGGTTCTCATTGGAAAACGAACGCTTTATCCTATGGGCCATCGCGTCTCCTAAAAATATTTAAGAAATATTTTCTATTTAAATAGCATTTTATAAATACAAAATATGGCTGATCATTAACTAATAATAATAAAAAAAAACAACAGGGATGATTAAGAATGAACCCAATGATACACCTATGCATCGGATATTTATCTAAACATGTATATAATATTTGCAAGAAACTGATTTCCGATGTTGGCAAAATTTATAACTGGATTGAAAAACAGCAAGAGAACAAAACAAAAACAATTTATTCGACCTTTGATTCTCAACGGGTAGAACAAAATATCGAAGAAATGTCAACTTGTCCTTTCTATTCTAGGAGAAAAACGAATTCATGATCTGAAGCTTTCACAAGGAGTTGTTTATGTTTGTGAAGTTTTTTTTCTTCTTTCACTTCAAAGACTGGAGCTTCTGGTTTTATTAGATTTTAACTTATTCTATTTGAAATATTAGTACTAGTAGAATTTTTGTCAAAAAATAAACAAAGAATTTTAAAATATAAAGAAAATTGAATCGTATCTTACCCAATTTCAAAGTGTTTTTTTTTCTTCATGTATTTAAGAATACTTTATTAAATGTTTGAATTAAATATAATTTGAGAGTGAATTTGTAATCGTTCCTCATTCCATAATTGTCTGAATTTTCGAATTGCACCGTCTTTGAATTTTCGAATTCACTATTAACCTGCACATAATGCATAGTTAATTATTCATTAAAAGTATTAGTAAAAAAAAAAAAAAAAAACGTTCATATGTTTTAATTTTATCATTTAGTGCAAAGGGGAAACTGAATAACTAAACAGTAAATTTGTAGTTATTTATTGCTATATAACTGTAACCGCTTATATATTAAATTAATGAATTGTTTATAAACTTTCGGGGTACAACAAGATTCGATTTGTTTAGTTCTTAATATAATTTCTGTTTCCCACACAATGGAACAATCGTAAGATTCGGTTTCTAGTAGATTATCGAAGTCAAGCATTACAAAAAGTAATTCTTGACCGTGATGATCACGGTCAGTGTGCGGGTGGGCGACTACTTCGATCAGCCTGCAAAGGGACCGAGGGTACGCAGTATCGGTCTTTGTTAAACTGTTCGACCTTAAAATGCCCAACTTCGCACAGGTCGTCAGGCCTGCCAAAGCGGGAAAGACTTTTCCTCTGTAGAGGATCAAAAGTGTGATGGCAAGTCTTCGGATTATCCTCATAGACGTTTCCCAGACCGTCACCATTGTGCAACTCTAGTGCGACGTAAATAAAGTACTGGTACTACTCAAATAATGTATGACATTATGTTATATTTACTTTTATTATAGATCGCATGTCTAGTTCGTGCTCTGTTGTTAGTTCTAGTATAGTTCTGTTCTAGCTGAAATGTTCCAATTTATAAGTTATTAAGATTAGAACATATTTAGCTTTGCATTTAACTTAACCAAAAATCGTTTGATCTTCTTTCATCTTTCTGAAAATAAAAGTACTGGTAGTATAATTACACAATGATGATTAAGCCAAAGTCATCACCAAGACTATGAAAGGACAGTACAACTAGTAGGTAAAGGAGAATTACTAAACAGTGAAACTCTTATCATTAGTCTTCAAAAAGAAGTTTTTAGAATCTTTTATTTCGATGATAATGATTGTTAATATTATTCTTAAAAAGGAATGATTAAAATATACCAATGAAAAATAAATTTTCGGTTGTTAAATAGCGCTACAGATGTTTTTCATTATGCTCAGTTTAATTATAAGCACCTTATAGTTGCCTTGCAGCAAGTCATGGAATTCATTTTCAAAAATTAGTTTTTTTTCCAACCACAATTTGATTATTTTTTGCACGCTTTAGCCTACTCTTCCGAATAAGAAATATTCAAATTTAAGTCTGCAGGAATAGGATACTTTGGTCAGATTATTTCTTTAGAGCGGATTTGTATTGAACAAAATGATGCGAATTGAAATCTGAAGATAGAGTCTTGCAATAAATTTTAGCTCAATAATGCCCTGTTGTTTGGATATGTAGACATTTATAGCGATAAAGAAAATACCCAAACCCAATACCTTTTTGTTTATCCAATCCAATTTACTCGGCGATCTAAAACTTTGCAGCCCTTGGAATGTTGAGAACGATTTTTCTCTCTCTCTCTAAGTCTAAAGTGATATTTGAAAAGAACACTGGGTTTTTATAACCTTTCTCAATGTCGTTTGCTTAAGTAGTTTACCTTTTTTGTTCTTCAATATATATTTTATTTGGAAAAGAACATCGACTTCTGGAATATCTTTTAGAGTTATAATATTCAGAACAGAATATTTTCAAGTGAGTCATTTTTGAATTTCAACAAGACTTAACACCTTGTTTGAAGCTGAATGAAATGTGCGTTAAGATATTCTTGAAAATTGTCTCATGCTCAACCTCTTAAGACACAGGTCTATTACGTTGGACAACATTTGGTTAAATTTTCTCTCTTTAAAATAATATTTTATCATTTTTATTGTTGAATTTGAGTCCCTGTACTGAGCGACTGTCTATGTAAAAATATTCTTTGATCTAATTATAATAAAATTATCAGAGAGTTCAGAAATTCGATTCAAATAATCTTTTACGTTGTTTTAAGACGTAACAAATATCTTGATTTGAGTCTAGTGGATTTTGTTTTATTACCAAAATGTAAGAAATGCGCTATAAAATATCCTTTAGCAAGCAAAAAGAGTTAAAAATTAAAATTTATCATTATTTTAAGCAATAATTAAAACATTTAATTCAGTTTGATTATTTAAATTTTTTTAACGATAACGCATTTATGAGTTAATTTTTTCTGAACTACATATTTCTAAATAAATATCGTGTTTTCTGCCATTCTTTAAAGCTTGATAAGAAGAGAAATATGTTTGAAATAAATTCTTCAAAAAAAAAAAAAAAAAAAAAAACAGAATTTTAAATTTTTTAAATTTATTTTATGTTTGATGGTTGTATATATACGTCTATCACGAATAAAGGAAATAATAAGCAAATTTATTCCAAACGCAGAATAAACTCCTTTTATTGGTGATTTTATCATGAGTTTTGAAGTATATTAAAAAAAAATTACTGATCGATTAATGCAGTTATATAATCGATTTTCTTATCACTTATCTGGACAATAAGTTTTATCTCGGGGAAAGAGATATTTCTTCAGCCTGTTACTTTCGGTTTTGTTTTGTTATTGAAAGAAATTCTGTTTCTCGAAGGTGAATCGGTTTATTATTTCATTTGAATAAAACTTAAACATTATGGTTTTTGAAAGTTTTTTTTAAAATTTTCTTTAGTGTAGAAATAGAGTGTTATATGGTAAATTCTCGTGATTTTGTTCCTTTGTATAAAAAAGTTCTTCCGAATGAAACTAAAAATTATACAATTATACTTTATTCATTTAACCCTATCAAGACTATTTTCGAATTTTTTTAAAGTTTTTCTTTCGGCAGAACATTGCCTTTTTCTTTCTTTTTTTAACTATTGCTAATATTACCAATAAGTTTTTTTAAAAATCTTGACTCACTCCTTGAAGTTAGATTCTGGGACATATGTTGTTCCACCAGTGATAATTCATCGGGAGCACAATTTAATTCAGGTTGTTTGCAATGAGCACAGATAACTTTAGGACAGAGGTCTACGAATTCCGTTCGCCACCGCATGTTCGTCGTAGCTATAATTGGTTGCGCGCAATTTGTCGTGAGCCAAATTCGTCGCAGCCAAAATTCATATTGAGCACAGTTTATTTCAGGCTATTTTCAATGAGCTCATATAACTTAACCGTTTGAGAGCGGCGAAGCGCTATCGCGCTTTTCTTGTTTTGTACCGAACATACGGAGAGGCTGCTGTTGGTTAGTAGTGTTGTACGCATTTCATTCCGCACTATTAGCATTTATATAAGAAAACTCTTCTGCACTCAAACGGTTAAGGACAGCGGTTCACAAATTGTGTTCGCCACGGCACGTTCGTTGCAGCTATAATTGATTGCGCACAATTCATCTTGGGACAATTTGTCGTGAGCACAATTCGTCTCAGCACAATTTATTTAAGACTGACACCAGCTGATATGATACAAGCTGATGATGACTGATACTTCAACAAGTCCAAATAACTTTAGGACAGAGGTCTACGAATTCCGTTCGCCATGGCACGATCGTCGTAGCTATGATTGATTGCGCACAATTTGTCGTGAGCACAATTCGTCGCAACGACAATTCATCGCAAGCACAGTTATTTTCAGGCTGTTTTCAATGAGCTCAAATAACTTAAGGGCAGCTGTCCACAAATTGCGTTCACCGCAGCACGCTTGCTGTAGCTATAATTCGTCGCGCACAATTTGTCGTGGGACAATAAGTTGTTAGCATAATTCATCCTGTTCACAATCTATTTCCGGTTGTTTTCAATGAGCCCAAATAACTTTAGGACAGATGGAATACCGTTTGCCACGGAATCTAAAAAGTCGTTACTGGTATCCAAAAATATTTTTTAGTAAAATTCAACATAACAAAAAGCTATTTATTCTAAGTATTATTTCATAAGATGCTGGTTCTTAAAAACTGGTGTTGCTTTTGAAATTTTACATTTTCTTAGACTTCTATTTTAAGTTAATTAGAAAATATGTCTGAACTATCTAATTGCCCATCGATTTAATTATTTTTGATTAGGCTTAATCTTAATCAGTCACTATATTTCTCCATTCAAAGCGTCTCCATAATATAAGGTTCTAAGTAAATTCTGTCAGCGAGAGTAAATCTTTGCTAATTTTTTTAATCAGCCTCAAAGCACACTGACTAACTGTTATCGCTTGAAAAATATCAGTTTGAATAGAATATTCCGAAGACTTTTTCAATTAGCTTGGTACATTGCAAAAGAAAAAATAACATTTGTGTAAAACCTGTTTTTTTTTCAACTAGAAAATTGCAAATCTATATTTGTATAAATCTAGAATTATAAGACAAAAATACGTAGGACTTTTTTTTATTTCTAAGGGATGCATTTGTCCTAAAATTCTGTCTATGATAAATTATCCCAGAAAACTGGGGTATAAATAAATACATATCTGAAAAAATAATTAAGAAAATGTAAAATAAATAATACATGCTATTCTACATTTTAGACTATTTGCAGTTGTATAATAAAACATCAACTAGAAAAATAAATAACATTTAATAATATTAAAATGTTGCTGATCAATTATTAACCATGAAAAAAAGTTATCGATTGAACTTTTATGCATGATTTTTTCTTCTTTTTTGAAGGGAATAAATTTTCTGCCTTCACATATTTTCAAAATAACTAGATTAAGATTTAAAAAAAAAATAATAAAAACTATTGCAAAAAGAAACAATTTATTTTTCGACTTTCAATTCTCGACGGAGAGAGCAAAATACAGAAGAAATGTCAACTTGTCCTTTTTATTTCGTTAAAAAATAATAAAATAAAAAATTAAATGAATAAAAAAAAAGAATTCATGATCTGATCCTTTTTCTAGGAATTGCTTGCTTTTTTAAACTTGTTCGTTTTTTCTTTGAATTTAATTAGCAGGACTTCAGAGGTTGCTTTGGTTCTTACTTATTACAGTAACTGTAGTGATAGAAGATTAGAATTTTTATTAAAAAATATCAATAATATGTAAAATATAAAGAAAAAGGTACTTATTGGTCTTAGGGACCATGAAGTCCAAAAATAATACTAATTTCTGGTTTGCATAGGTCAGTGCTTGGCGAACAATGAACACGTTCTCAGGTATTCTTCGGCCAAGGGTCAGTGTTTCCCAAACTTACGACTTTTGTGTACCCTTTCCAAACTTTTCGTAACGCTGTATACCACTAATAAAAAAATTAATGTATTTTTTACTATAAAAAAATTGCACAAAAGTTACAAATCACAACTGGTTGTTGACATCACTAATTATTAACTGTTAACTCTGGAAAAAATAGCCAATAGAAAAATACGTTATCGTAAATTTTCATGGCTAGCTTTGATTTTGAATAACATTTTTTTAAAGTTTCGTTTGTTGCAAGATATTTCGCATAAGAATGCGTACCCCCGCTAAACTGTTCCCGTACCCCTGGGGGTGCGCGTACCACACTTTGGGAAACACTGTATGGCATAGGTTATCAGCAACCGATAATAAGCCTAGATGTCTCAAATACGACCGCGATCTTTAGTAATAAATATCGAATACGAAATTATCACTATCATTATTGATAATGTAACAATAATTACAGGATACCGTACTGTTGTGAGTGTGGATAAATTTTCTTTAATTCAATGTAAAAATTATCAAATGTTGCGATGTATTGTTAAATATTGATATTTTTTGGCGATACATCGTGATATTAAAATTGATACTTATAGATTACAAGGACCAATGTTTGAGTTGGGGATAATTAGAAAAAACAGTTGCTAACACGTGTTTCTATGACCAATAAGTACAAAGAAAACTTATTCATATTTTATAAATATTATAAGTCTCTATGCCATTATTAATCGATAACTCAGTCCTGCAGTCAAAGAAGTGCGGCGGATATAATCTATTGAGCTGATGACTAGATTCTTTCTTTTCGCTGCAAATTTTCATAATTAATTATCTTTTGTTTTAAGTTTTTAAGAATTTTTTTTGAGCCGTAGTGGCTCAGGGGATAAAGCGCTCGCTTCCAAATGAGGTGACTCGGGTTTGAATCCCAGCTATGCTTGGTCCATACGAATGTCGCACCCGGCTCGCATCGACCACGGTGCTGACGTAAAATATCCTCAGTGGAAAAAGGATTATGGATTAGAGTCGCTTTGCAGTCAGGCTAACCATGGGAGGTTTTCATGGTTTTCCTCTCCACGCGACGCAAATATGGGTTAGTTCCATCAAAAAGTCCTCCACGAAGGAAAATTCCTCCCAATACTTGATCCAGGAGTTCTCTTGTTTTCTAGATTGGGTTCAAAATTACAAGACTACGGAGTTGACAATGGTAGTCGTCAACTCAAAATTGGATCGTCTGTTAAACGACGGTTATAAAATTAAAATAAAATAATTTTAATTTTAAATGTTTTATAGTTTTTTCTTCTTTTACTTATAATTCTTTTTTTTTTCGTTGTGTTTTTCATCCTTCATTATACACCCCAAAACTAATTTAAAATTTAAACAAAATGAGTCATTTTACTCTTTTTTAGTCATAAGAGTACGTGACTGCTGAAAATCATAATTCCTCTGAGTCATTTTACTCCTTTTTAATCATAAGAGTACGTGACTGCTAAAGATCATAATTCCTCTGCATAATTAAATTAAGAATTACTAAAATAGATGACTCGGTGAAAGAAACAACAACCTTCAACTTAAAATAACTGAAAAAAGTACAACGACAGTAACTTTTTTCAATATATAGAGTTAACAGCAATTTTATTGTTATTCTTTCTTTTTCTCGCTTAGCATGAACCTTCTTCCTCAAAAAAGAAACATATTTGAATATAAATTTGTAGGAATAATATGGATACTTTGATCAGATTATTTCTTTAAAGTGGTATCGTAACAATCACTTTCTCTGAAGGAATCGTGACCAATTGAAATCTGAAGAGACCAAGAATTACAATAAATTGTAGCTCAATATTCCTCTGTTCACAGCATAAGTAGACAACTATGGCGATAGAGAAAAAAACACACCAATGCCTTTTCTGTTATCCAATCCAATTTTCTCGGAGATCAAGAACTTTGCAGCCTCTGGAATGTTGAGAGTTATTTTGCTCTCTAAGTTTAAAGTGATATTTGAAAAGAGCATTGGGTCTTGACGTTTTCTCAATGACGTTTGCCTAAGTAGTTAACTTTTTTTTCTGTTCAATATATTTTTTAACTTAAAGAGATTTTTATTTTAACGAAGTAGTTTCAAACATTTATTTGGAATTTAAATAAATTTTCGCCAATACAAGAATGGAATAATATATGTTGCAGTTTTTCTTCCTTTCTTTATTTTTTTATTTAAAAGAAAAGAAAAGCACTAGGAGACTTCGACCCCTGTTCGCTCCGCTCGCCAACCCCCGTGGTTGGTACTCATTCCCGCCTTTAAATAGGATAAAAGCTAATTTTATTTATAAAATATACAGTGAAACCTTCATGAAAGATCGCGTGGCGAGCGACCTCCTCTATTTACGACCACTTTTGGCAGGCAAGGAATTTTTTCTTGGACTTCACATTGAAGAAAAAATTTAGGAGAGACCATCAAAACCTCCTCACCAAAAGCGAAAAAGGTCAAGTAAGGAAACACGAACAAATATCAGAACAAAGAGTATTAACTAAAGAAATAAATAGTTTCCAATGTATTCAAAATATTTGTGAGTGACTCTTGTTTAGAGAGCTCTTTTTAAAGATCTCTGAAAGAGATCGATAACCTCATGTTGCAGTTAAAAGTGCGCTAAAGACGATGACTTATTTTTAGGGTTGAAAGTTGAATTAGAAAAAAAAAATTATTTTAGAAAAAACTAAGCATCTCAAACAAACAAATCTCTTCTCATTTTTTAAAGCAAAAAATCTTTTATGATATAAAAATAAATGTGAACTTAATAAAAAAAAACAATATTTATTTATTTAAAATAGTTCTATGATTCATAATTGGTAAATTTGTTCTTTACTCAGTAGTTTGTAGTACTAGGGGTCATTTTTATTGGCGCTAAATTTTATTCAACGATCCGGTTTTCATGACGCCAACACTTTCTGCACCAAGAAAACGACACAGAGTAAAATTAAAATCGCTTGTGAAAAATCAAGTACCTTCGACGTCATTTTGAAGTCAATTTTTAATAATCAATTGGGTATAATATAGCCTACGTCACAGGTTGTGTTGTTCCTACTAAATTTAACCCATGAACGGCATTTTCTGCGAGCCTAACTTCAAGCCACAAATAAACAAACGAAGTGTTCGATCGTTTAAATAGCTGCTCGCCAGATTTTATTGCATTATAAAGAAAAGTTATTGAAACTAAATACAACTAAAAAAACAACAACAACTAACACAAATAACAACAACTACTAATAACAATAACTAAATAAACAACAACTAAATTCCATTCGTTTAGCATTGCGTCATATGTTGTTCCTACTAAATCGAAGTAGTTGTGTTTTTTTCATATTATACCCAATTGTGAAATTTTTTTAATAGTCAATTGTGAATTTCATTCAACGATCCGGTTTTCATGACGCCAACACTTTCGGCACCAAGAAAACGACACAGAGTAAAATTAAAATCGCTTGCGAAAAATCAAGTACCTTCGACGTCATTTTAAAGTCAATGGCGGCAATTCTTAAAAACGACCAACCTCCATTAATGACATATTAACTGTGAAACAAAAAGTCGCTCCAGAGAGGTAGGTTTCACTGTATTTAATTATTATAATTTAATGTGGGCGCAATTTACTAATATGTTAATCGCAACTAAATGAAAGGATACCTTGATTTGAAAAATAATCAACTGCAATTGAAAAGAAAAATTTAGTAATAAGGAGTCATCAATATAATAAGGAGTAATAAATGAGATAACAATACAATGAAATAAGATTTACAATAAGGAGTAATAAATGAGAAGTAATTTTTATTAGCAACATGTAATGATAATCTTATTTCATATAACAGTGTTTGCAATGGAAATATCATGCATCTCTTCAATCTCTATATATTTAAAAATTTCGATATAAATGTTAAGATTTATATCTGGAAATGCCTAATCTTTACATTGTTTTTTTAATTTACTTTTAATATTAAGTCAAACACGGGCTTATAAAATGAAAATCTCGAGAAAGATGAATTTTTCTACAGCAAATGGATAAATAACAGGGATGTAATGAATAGTGATTTGGATGAATAATGAATATTTGGCAATCGAATAGCAACACTTTTTTTAAATTTTTTTTTTGTGAATAAATAATCAGGAACAAGTATGTGTATAATGTATAATGAGGAACATGTATAATGAGGAAACTTGGGTGGGGGTTTAACCTATGGTTTAACACTCTCATTGCTAGCCGAGTGTAAGTGGTTATACTCTATTTATCATTGAAAATTGGTAATCTTTCAAGATAAAATCAAAATTAAATTTTTCTTTTTTGGCAACTATTTTAGTTTTTAAATTTTACAATAAGTTTATTTTAATAAACAATATACTATTCTCATGAGAAAAAATAATTTTTTTGCAAAAGTAATTAGATGATAATTTGCATCTAGTTACTGCTGCTTTATTGGTTTAATCTGCTTTATTGGGGCAAACTGCAGGGAAGAATTTCGTCGTATGATACAGCGTGATCCCGCAACAAACGTGTCTATCTGTATTTAACGTTTTTCTTCTTCTTTTTTTTATGATTGTATAATCTTTCTTGTTGCTTATATTATCTAGACTTAATATAATTCTAATTAGTTATGCGACGTATACAATGGAAATAGTGACGTAATTTTCAGGATCAAAGGGAATCTATATTTTTCTTTTATGTAGAAAAAAAACATCATTCGCCAATATTTTCGCCAAAACACAATTTGTTTGCCTTATCTTCGATTTTATCGCGTTAGGCGAGGATGCGAATGCTTAGCTCAGGCTCTGAATAAGTTAAGCAAACAATCAAACAACAATAAAAACTTAGCTATATTATTGATATAGGCCGGGATAGCCTGGTTGGTAGGGCTGTGGGCCAATGTTCAAGAGTTCGTGGGTTCGATCCCCGCGGCCGAAGACTCCCCGTGTAGTATAAATGGTGACTGATGTACGTTAAATCTGTTGAGTCGCAAAGTACTCCATGTTCCTATAGCAAATTAATACCTCTGGGGGTACTGGTACAGGAGTTTCCTTGTCTTCTGTATTGGTTGAAAATTACAAGACTAAGGAGTTGAACATTAGTAGTCGTAAACCCAAACTTGGGCCGGCTGTTCAACAACGGATATATATATTATTGGTATGGGGTAAAGGAGAAAAAAACTATAATAGTTGTTTGTAGAGTCGCGGTGGCTCTGGAGATAGAGCGTTCGCCTCCCAATGAGGTAAATCGTGTTCGAATTCCTTCGTTGACTGGTCAATACGAATTTCGCACACGGCTCGCACCGACTACAGTGCTGACGTAAAAATATCCTCAGTGGTACTGGATTATGGCTCATGGGTTCCGTCAAACTAACTGTATGAGATTTTTGTGGTTTTCCTCTCCTTAGACCTCCAATGCGGGTTAGTTTTATCAAAAAGTCCTCCAGGAAGGCAAAATTTCACTTAATACTTAATCTAGGAGTTCTCTTGTTTGAATCTTGTTGAAAATTACAACATTGTAAATCATAAACTCAAAATTGGTTCGGCAGTTTAACGATATAAAATAAAATGACTGTTATAAAATGAAATAGTTGTTCATAAGAAATATTTAAAATTAAAAACCTTACTAACAGCTAAAATAAATTAAGTATTAAAAATGAAAAAGAGAAATAGAAAAAAAAACCCCCATCTAAATTCTCAAAACAAACCTTTAATGCTAAAAATCATTATATAATATTTTCTGGAAAAAGTATCCTTTAAACAACGTTAAAAAAATCGTCTATGAGGCATTTAAAAATTCCGAGCTATCATAAAAACAAAAGATTATATAGAATAGCGAACTAAAAAAATAAATAAAAGTCGATCTTAATTTTCCAAAGGAAATTTTTTAGCTGAACATCTCAGTTTTTCGATTACCTTATTTTTGAAGTCTAATAGAAACCCTCTTTATTGCCGCGTCATGACAAAAACTAAAAAACTTCAATAAAAAGAAAAGTTTATTTATTTATTTTCTTTTTAAAAAGAAAAAGTTAGATAGAAACCAAAACAAAAAACCGTTCTAAATTTTTAAAAGAAAAATTGAATGCTAAAAATCTCAATTTAATTTTTTCAGGTTGCCTTATTTTTAGAAAAAAAGTTACGATAAAAGAATAAAGTTTAATAGAAACGCTCTTTTAAAAAATGCTGTGCCATAATAAAAAGAAAGGTTAATAAAAAAAAATGTGTTAAATTCCTAAAACATAACTTAATGTAGAAAATCGCAATTTTCCATGTTACTAGTTATTTATATTACCGTACGGGAAAAAAGGGAAAGTAAAAGAATGAAGTCTAAAAGAAAAAAAAAATGCCACACTAAAAAAAAAAAAAAAAAAAAAAAAAAACAGAAGAACATCAAAAACGAGAAAAAATGTTCTCAATTCTTGAAATAAAAAGTGCAAAAAAAAAAAAAAAAAAAAAAAAAACCCGACGAAATTGACTTGCTCGAATATAATTTAAAAATCTCAGCAGTACATAACTCGTGGTTCAGCATAAAGTAAACTAGCATCAATTCTTCGAATTTTGCTTTTTTCTTCGTCTTCCAGAACACAAATTTGCAAGCGATGTGCAATTTTTAGAACCTAGCAAATGAGTGCAGAAACTATTTCTAATAACGAATAGTAAAAAATATGATTGTAGAATATTCTTTATTAAATCTATTAAAATTAAAAGAAAAAATGTCTAAATATGATTCTTTTGAAAAAGACTTAACCGACAATACGGCCAACCGCAGCAAAAGGGCTGACTAGTGGACAAACACCGAATAGTTTCCGAATGTTCGTTACATCGCCAATAAAAAATAATTATTATTTTGGAACAAAATTTTTTAAAAAAAGCACTTGCAATAACTTTCGAACGAATTAGAAAATACTTTTATACATAATATAAAAATACTTTTTTGCAAAACACTTTGCCTAACATACGACCAACCGCATATTCAGCAAAAGGAAAGACTAGTGGACAAGTACCGAATAGTGACCGAATATTCATTACATCCCCAATAAATAATTATTATTATTAAATAATAATTGTTATTAATTATATATATGTAATTATTATATTATAATAAATCCACCTTTTGTTTCAGGAAAAAAATTTGTTTTATGCTTTTAAGCAAGATAAGAGCAAACAGTATTTTACAGAAAATGTTTTCGCAGACGAAACAATTCCTTCTTTTCTAAATGTTAGAGTTATTAAAGAAAACAAATTAGTTTATAATAATTATACACACAAAAGGAAGAAGACTGAATTAAAGATTTCGATTTTACGTGATAAAAAGACATTTAAAATATTTTTTAAGAAAAACTCCAGAAATTAAAAACATGGGGAAACTAAAATTTAAACTAAATATAGCGTGTTTCACATCAAAAGTTTACAGGCCGTAGTTTGCTAATGAAGCTTATTACAGATCCATAAAAAAGCAACGCAAAATTAAATGAAAAAGCTCTTTGTGATTTTCAGGAATTTCTTTCGCTGCACTTCTACAATTTTTTTTATTTACTTTTTATTGCTACACTTAAGGGGACAGTGGACGTTGGAATATGATGAAAATGGCAAAAATATCGATTTTGAGATTTTTAGAGAAATTCCATATTTGCTTCATTATCTTTCAAATAAAAAAAAATTATTGATTTACGATAATTTTTTACGACGTTATTGACAATTTTCGAAACCGAAACCAATATTTGAGCTTGAAGGTTGAACGCTTCTAAAGCGAAACTAACTTTTCATCCAACCATATCTGTTGGAATTGTCTGTTATATCCGCCATTACTGAATTTAATGTTGGCTGCTTGAGCACACTAGTACTTGAGAATAAAACACTAAATGAAATATCAGTGAACATAGCTGAAACACGTGACAAAAGAAGAATTTCGGATAGCAAAAGACGGGCTTCTGCGGTTTGGAAGGAAAAGCGGAATAGCAAAAAGTTTCACAAAATCAGAAAAAATCAACAGAATGAAAGATTAGAGGGTCCAAGTTATGCTGCCGGATCATTTTAAATTAGTGAACTTTCCCTGCAAAAATATTTCAGTGACTTTTCTTTGGTCTAACTATAATTTATTGATTTCAATTATTTACCGTTTTATTTTATGATAATTGTCTAAACTTATATATTTTGATAGATAATGTAATTTTTTTTACAATCTTAGAAAATACATATTTTTATTCTCACATAGTAAACGTATAAGTTGCTTTATCATCTTTGTCGTCTTTATAAAAAGAATAAAATCTCAAAATTTTTTGTCACGCTGCAATCATTGATGAATTATAGATATTTTTTATTTTTTATATCTTTATTATTTTTCTATACTATACTAAACTAACAAACTACATATTTTTATGGTTAATAATGTTTTATTTTAATTTTTATTACTTATGTCTACTTGTTAAAGTCAATGAAACCACAGAATTCCCTAACTATTATCTGACAATTGTTAATCGTTGTATCGTGATAAATAGGCATAATTTTCTCTATTTTAAATATTATACTGATTTTCTAGTTCTTAAATGCTTAGAAACATTAGTGTTTGTCTATTATTATGTTTAATAGAAATCTGTTGTATTGTTTTTTTATTTATTTCTCATAAATAGTTTTCTTTTGGTTTTTTCTCAAAATGAAGTTTTTACGTAGTACACGACATTAAAAATGTACCTCGCGCCTGAGTTTTTCTCAAAACTTGATGAAATTTGATACACTTGTTAAAAATATGTTAACGAACATTTTCAAGCATGGATTATTATATCTAAACACTATAAGTTTCAGAACAAGCTCATAAAGCCGTCGTACTGGAAAAATGTTTAAAAAAAATTATGAAAAACACATAAAAAATTCTAAAAAAAATGTTTTCCCCTTTATCTTATATTCCATGCTTGATATTGTTACATTGATAGTGTTTGTCATTTTAGAACTTAAATTTTGAATCTAAGTTCAAAATTCAGGCGCGAGTAGTATTTTCAAGAATTTTAAAAAAATACATTATTATTATAAAAATTCCAATTTTTAGGCCCCAATTTAATTTTTATTGCACTTAAATGCAGTAATTAAGATGATTTTTGTCTAAAATTATTAACATTTTCCATGTATGTTAAAAATTTCAAATTTAAAAAAATTATGATTTCAACATCCACTGTCCCCTTAATTTTCAATAAAAAATTTGAGCCGTGGTGGTTCAGGGGTTACAGCGTTCGCCTTCCAATGTGGTGAACCGGGGTCGAATCTCAGCCATTGCTGGACCATACGAATTCCGTACCCATCTCGCACCTACCATAGAGCTGACGTAAAATATCCTCAGTGGTAGACGGATCATGGGTCCCCTTGTCATCAGGTAAACCATGAGAGATTTTCGTGGTTTCCCTCTGAATGTAAAGCAAATGCGGGTTAGTTCCATCAAAAAGTCTTCCACGAAGGCAAATTTCCCCCAATACTTGATCCAGGTATTCCCTTCTCTTCTGGATTGGGATCAAAATTAGAAGGCTATGGAGTTGAACCTTAGTAGTTGTAAATCTAAAATTGGAACCGGCTGTTCAATGACGGTTATATTATAAAATAAAAAAATTATTGCCGCGATGGCTCAGGGGATAGAGCGTTTGCCTTCCAATATGGTGAACCGGGTTCGAATCTCAGCGACAGCTGGTCTATGCAAATTCCGCACTCAGTTTGCACCTACCACAGTGTTGAAGTAAAATATTCTCAGTGGTAGACGGATCATGGGTTGGAGTCCCCTTGCCGTCAGGCTAACCGTGGAGGTTTTCACGGTTTTCCTCTCCATGTAACGCAAACGAGTTTTAGTTCCATCAAAAAGTCCTCCACGAAGGTAAATTTCTCCCTATACTTGATCCAGGAGCTCCCTTGTCTTCCGGATTGGGTTCAAAATTACAGGGCTACGGAGTTTAAAATTAGTTCTCTTAGCCCGAATTTGGTCGGTTGTCCAAAGACCGTTACATTTAAAAAAAAAAAATGAGATTCTGAGTTGTTTTTTTTGTGTTTAAAGCTCAAGCAGTAGACGTAGATAAAATGAGAAACTCACTGCGATCTGAAAATAGCAATTAAAGAATTTTCTGCAAGCATTTCATTACAACTCTTATAGCTTGTTTTTATCATTTTACGCCACCTTTTTTCGGCGAAATTTAATGTTACTGAACTGATTGAAAGTGTTATATTTTTTAAATAGGTTTGCATCGGGCTAGAGTATATTTCATTTTATGGACCAAAACACTATCGTAATTTTATTTTAAGAAAAAAAAATCAATCCTTTAATAAACTACATAATTGAAACTTTAAAAACGAGCCTTTCCATTATTAATCTTTCACACGTTTGTAACAGAACATTAAAAATAATCAGTAAAATTTTTTCGCATAGTAATGTATATTTGTTTTACACTTATCTAATCAAATTCGCTGTCGTTGCTTATCGGTCAAATTTATATTTACTTTTTTTTTAATCAGGATATAAAATATCACGTGCTTCGACTGAAAAGATGTATTACTGTTTCAAAATAATAAAAAATCTCGTTTTTTTATACATGATTTCGCTTGCTTCTCTTCTTTTTTCTAGTTGGTCTAGATACCTTTTCTAAGTTGTTCTTTTTTAATTGTAGAAACAGAATGTGAAAGTTGACAAATAACATTAAGCCATGCTCAGTCCTCGTGATTACGTAGTTTTATACCAAAATGTTCGTTCGAAAGAAGCTAAAAATTATTATGTATCACCTGACGCTTTCAAGTTAGCTACGCGGAGCTTGGTAGAAACATACAGGAGAAATGCATCGGCTTGGAATGCGAACACAAGTCGTAATGCTGATTACAACGATGCAGCCCATAGATGTGCATATTTACATAAATATGCTCCCATACACTCTTGTATGGTTCAAGATATGCTATGCAGAGCTTTTGAAGAGGGTAGTGACATTTTCAAGAAAACGTTTTTGGATAATGTGTCCCGCATAAATATTTGTAGCCTTGGGGGAGGACCAGGAGTTGATGCTATAGGAGTAATGTCCGCTCTGTGCAAAAAATTCGGAGTGCTACAATGTTCTGTTCAAGTTGTAGATTCTATGATTGGATGGAAAAGTTTGTTTGATTCCGTCTTAGAGGAATATGGAGATGTCTCAATAAATTTCGATCCGGATTACTTTCAGCACTCTTTTATTGCTGCAAACTTGCTAGGAGAAATGAAGACTTCTGCTGCAGAGGCTATAAGGTCAGCTAATTTGATTACTATGATCAAATTTTTGTCTGGTTCTACTTGTAAGAATACTGAACAGATGGTTAGGGTAAGTCATAAGTTATGCAATTTTATATTAAGTCCATCGATAGCTTTCGATGAAATAAAATACTACCAGCGAACTCAAAATCTTAATTAAGAAACTTTCCGCAAGAAATTTATTTACTCTTGTAACCAGTTTCAACATTTTCATCGCTAACTAATTTTGACGAAATTTTTTCGAAAAACACTTTTAAAAGTATTTTAATTAAAAAAAAAACTACATTGATTATAATACATATCAGCATATTTTTCTTTAAAATTAGCAGTTTTATGAAAATATAAACCGAGTAACTGATTTATTTTGTTTTCTTTTATCCATAACTTTCTTTGTTTATAGAAAAGCTCTCTTAGAAATATTTCAATGAAACGTTAAATATTTTTTATGAGTATCGCTTTTTGTTTCTTCTACACTTTCTTGCTTTCTTCTACACTTTCTTGCTTTCTTATTGCGTGACTCATTTTACAATATTTAATAGGATCAAAATAAAGAGAATTGCTACAATATATTTTATCACTGAAAATAGTAGAATCGAATTACACACTTGATGTTACTAAACAATGTACATAGGGGATGAAGGCTAGATTCTATAGACATAATGTAAACCGGTCCCCCTTAACCTGCGTGCGGTACCTGTGTATTAAAAAAGCAACATTTAGAGGTTCATTAGTAGAGGTTTTTGAAACAGGTTTACACCTTCTTCCCTTTTATCTTCTTCTTCTCTTCTCGTCTATTCGTTTAAGGACAAAAAATATTGACTATTGTATTGCAAACAGTAAATCGAAACCATCTTTTATATTACTAATGAATAGGGAAAAAAATCGTGGAGTTAGTATTATAATTTGATAATTATACTTTTTGATTTGAGCTAAGCCTTTTTTTTATAATAAGGTTATCTTGTTATACCTTTTATATCTTTGAGTTGGGTTTCGAGTTATAGATTTGAAAGAAAAGTTAGGCAAACCTTTTCACATGTATTCAATGTATAAGAATACTTACCAGCTTTTAGTTTTTTAACACCAGTATTTGTTATCTCATAGTTCTGACAGCTTTTAACTAGATAATTCTATTCGTAAAGGTGTTTACAAAAATATTTTTCTTATTTAAATTTCTTTCACAACTCCTCATCCTCTATGAAGTATAACATGAGGCTTAGAGATGTAAGTGTGCAAAGTAAAATTGTTAATTAAAAAGACGCAGAACAAAATTAAAAGTTTAAGTTATAGGTAGATAGGTATTTTATTTACGTCGTACTAGAGCTATTGACCGAAAACATCCCTGAAGATAATCCGAAGACATGCCATCGCAATTTTGATCCTCTGAAGAGGAGTTGGATCCACTGCTTTGGAAGCCAGACGACCTGCGTGTGAAGTCGAGCAGTCTACGATAGAACAGGTCAACGAAGGCCGATACCACGCACTATTGGTCCCTTCGCAGGTCGATCAAATTGGTCACCCACCCGCTTACTGACCTCAGTCAGTGATGCTTGACTTTGGTGTTCAACTGGGATCCACGTCTTAACGATCAGTCCACAAGTTTAGGTTGTAAAAAAATGCGTAAAATATTTAGGTTTACGGTGCATGTAACAAACAAGGACAAACCTGGTGGCCAAGAAAGTCCAAGAGGTAGATAAGGTCCTTTTCTAAGCATTCTCTTTGACTTTTTAATTGTTGTAGAGGAATTTATTTATCTTCCGAAATATTTGTTATATGTTGTACAAATCCAATTAATAATTAATATTTTTGTATTATTTTAGAGAATTTTCAAGTTAATGAATCATGGTGCACTTTTACTCTTAATTGATAATGCAAGTGGGGGATTTGTTGAACTTGTATCACGTATTGGTGAAGAATGTAAACTGCAGCCTGTATTTGGCCCTCTGAAAGAAGTATATTCTAATAAAGTGTTTAGATTGAACAGGTGGGGTTCACGTAGTTGTTCTTCAATTCGAGTTGCTGTATACTTACTCAGAAAATGTGATGGACAGTTTAAAGATAGAAATTTTCGGAATCACCCATTAAATCGATGTAAAGAAAACGAAGACGACGTTTATGATAATTTTGATGAACAATGTGAGTATTGCGGTGATGATCGTTTTAACTGTGACTGTTTTAGCCGTTATGAAGATAACGATTATGATAACTTTGATGACCAATGTGAGTATTGTGGTGATGAGCGTTTGAACTGTGACTGTCTTAGCCGTTATGATGACAACGATTACGATAACTTTGATGAAAGGTGTGAGAGTTGTGGTGAAGACCGTGATAACTGTGACTGTTTTAATTGTTATGAAGACGATGATAACTTTGATGAAAGATGTGCAGGTTGCGGTGAAGACCGTGATAACTGTGACTGTTTTAATTGTTATGAAGACGATGATAACTTTGATGAAAGATGTGCAGGTTGCGGTGAAGACCGCAGTAACTGTGACTGTTTTAATTGTTATGAAGACGATGATAACTTTGATGAAAGATGTGCAGGTTGCGGTGAAGACCGTGATAACTGTGACTGTTTTAATTGTTACGAAGACGATGATAACTTTGATGAAAGATGTGCAGGTTGCGGTGAAGACCGCAGTAACTGTGACTGTTTTAATTGTTATGAAGACGCTGATAACTTTGATGAAAGATGTGCAGGTTGCGGTGAAGACCGTGATAACTGTGACTGTTTTAATTGTCATGAAGACGATGATAATTTTGATGAAAGATGTGCAGGCTGCGGTGAAGACCGCAGTAACTGTGACTGTTTTAATTGTTATGAAGACGATGATAACTTTGATGAAAGATGTGCAGGTTGCGGTGAAGACCGCGGTAACTGTGACTGTTTTAATCGTTATGAAGACGATGATAACTTTGATGAAAGATGTGCAGGTTGCGGTGAAGACCGCAGTAACTGTGACTGTTTTAATTGTTATGAAGACGATGATAACTTTGATGAAAGATGTGCAGGTTGCGGTGAAGACCGTGATAACTGTGACTGTATTAATTGTCATGAAGACGATGATAACTTTGATGAAAGATGTGCAGGCTGCGGTGAAGACCGCAGTAACTGTGACTGTTTTAATTGTTATGAAGACGATGATAACTTTGATGAAAGATGTGCAGGTTGCGGTGAAGACCGCGGTAACTGTGACTGTTTTAATCGTTATGAAGACGATGATAACTTTGATGAAAGATGTGCTGGTTGCGGTGAAGACCGTGATAACTGTGACTGTTTTAATTGTTATGCAGACGATGATAACTTTGATGAAAGATGTGCAGGTTGCGGTAAAGACCGCTGTGACTGTGACTGTTTTAATCGTTATGGAGACGATGATAACTTTGATGAAAGATGTGGAGGTTGTGGTGAAGACCGTGATAACTGTGACTGTTTTAATCGTTATGAAGACGATGATAACTTTGATGAAAGATGTGGAGGTTGTGGTGAAGACCGTGATAACTGTGACTGTTTTAATCGTTATGAAGACGATGATAACTTTGATGAAAGATGTGCAGGTTGCGGTGAAGACCGCAGTAACTGTGACTGTTTTACTCGTTATGAAGACGATGATAACTTTGATGAAAGATGTGCAGGTTGCGGTGAAGACCGTAATAACTGTGACTGTTTTAATTGTTATGAAGACGATGATAACTTTGATGAAAGATGTGCAGGTTGCGGTGAAGACAGCAGTAACTGTGACTGTTTTAATCGTTATGAAGACGATGAAAACTTTGATGAAAGATGTGAATTTTGCGGTGAAGAACGTTATAATTGTGATTGTTTTAACTGTTATTAAGACAAAGATGATTTTTTCAATGAACATGCGAGAGTTGTGGTGCAGACCGTCGCAACTGTGACGGTTTTAACTTTTCGAGATTAATAAATTTATTCTAAATATTATATTTTTGTTTAATTTTGCAGTTTGATTCGTAAAATAACAAGTACTACAGCTTTAAAAAACGTCTACTAACTGCGCATTCCTTTACCTTTAAAGATGTCATGATCTAACAATTATAAGTTCATCATGAGTAACACACGATTAATATAAAGCGTTGAAAATAAGTTCTTACTAAAACTGTTTATAACTTTTATTTACAAGTTTTGTTCCAAAGTAATAGCTGTATGCACATAGAAAATAATTACTGCTATAACTGAAAACTATTAGCTGTACCAGTATTAACTGTTTGAATGAATGCTTATTTGGCCCGTGTATGGTGACTGGTGCACGTTAAATCTGTCGGGGCTACAAAGTCTTTCAAGCTCCCATAATAAATCAATACCTCTGGGGGTACTGAATTGGAGCTTGATTGTTCTCTGGTTTAGGTTGAAATCACGATCTGTGGATTATGATAGGGTCCTCCCTGTGAAACGGGCTGTGTGTGGTTGAAGTTGGATTCTTTGCCATAGATGACTCCACTAAAAAATCAAAAAACACACTTTCTACCTTAACATTCGCGTGATTTCATGCAAGCTTACTGATCGGTAAGTAGCATAATTAACAAAAAGGTTTAAAAGTAAATAATTGTGTTTTAAATGTTAAAAAAAGTCGTTAGGCAACGATAGTTCACCTTTTTTTGTGATAGATTACTTTTTTCTCTACTAATAGATTTTAGATATTTTAAAACGTTTCGCATAAGTTAATAAGCATTCTAAGTGCAAAAAAATATGCTGTATACTTCTTGGATTTGATTGTTATTATTTTCAAAAGTTTATAATATTTTAACTCAAATTTCTAATTATTTTCGTGCAAAATCCTATAAAATTTAGGTCTAAAAACTTTTCTTATACAGTTCTCAAAATAATAATAAGAATAAAAAAAAAATCACCTTGAATAATTTTTGACCTAATGATTGAACTTTAACATATTAGGTCTCAATTTTAAAGGTTCGCGTGCATAATCTTTGCTTTTCAAGTAAAAAACTTATCTAGGAACTTTTTGAAGATTCGATCAGTAGATCAAAAGTTGTGTAGGATTGTCCGTTTTATATTTTTTGCTCAGTGCAAACTGGGATTCTTATTTATCATGCATTTAAATTTTGGGTATAAAAGAGCCATATTTTCAAAATATGGTTTCTCAGGGACTATTTGACCGATTTCCCTCAAATTTTGCATTTGTCATTTAAAATTGTATTCTTTAAAATTATGTGCAAACTGTGTACCTTACAGTTCAAATATGTTTCGACTTTATTACATAAAATAATAAAAAGCAATAAATATTTACTAAAAGTTATTTTTGCATGGAATTAATAAACAAATGGAATTAAAGCGTGTGCAAAACTTTTTAAATCCGCTTAAAAAGTTCTCGATGTATTATGAAATACGCAAAATGTAAAATTAACATTAAGGAGTCCAAACTTTGAACCGCTCTCTTTATCAAACTATTCGGACCATATTTCTCAGGATGCCTTTTTCTGTCTATACACTCATTCCAATTCCTATAAACTTTAAAAAATAAAGCAACGAAATAGAAAAATAAATAAAGAAGTAAATTGAAGAATTTTGTTTTCGATTTCTTGAAAAACGTAAGCTACTTAATATTTTGTAATAATAAATAATTATTAAAAGCTATTTTTTGCATGGAATTATCTTTGGATAGACAAATTTTATAATTGTATGCCGAAATTCTTCTATTCGTTTAAAAAAAATTCTCGAGAGGGGGAAATACTCAAAAAGTAAAATTAATATTAAGGGATCCAAACTTTGCACCTCCCTTCTGACCGCACTATGGGGACCATATTTTCAAGAGTGCGGATAACCCCTATATTTTGGGGGTTAGCAAATAACTAATGCGTTGAAATGTACGTTTTTGTGTCTGATTTCTTAACTTAAAATATCGTATACATTAATTAATTAACATATTTAAGGTCATCCCTTTCCAGCCATTAAGATTAAGTTCTAGAACGGTCGTCAAGATTCGATCATTAAATCAAAAGCTATTGATGTTTTTTTTTTGAGTATTGTACGTTACAAATTCCGGTGTTTATGATGTAAGAATCACTCTACAAATAGAAAAGGATTTTAATAAACTAATTATTAAAAATATTTAACAGATAGCAAATTTTCAAGACCTATTTTTCTTTAAAAAAAAAAAGAACTTCATGTAGGGGAGAGTCGGGTAGCCCCGCCCACCTAAGGAGTTTTGCTTATATTTCTGTATAATATTGAGTAATAATCAATATTTTTTGTATGTTTCTATTGTTTTACCATCTAGTTAAATAATGCAAAAAGAATAAACCAAAAAAAGAATAGTTTAACTTAAAAAAATAGAAATTTAAAAAAACATGTTTTTTAGCTCCTTTCAAGATGTGTCGGGTAGCCCCGCCCAGTTACAAAAATTGGGTTTTTTGGCTATTTTTTCAGGTGTAAATGAGAATGACCAATGTATCGACAATAGATAAACCTCATTTATCATTTTTATCACAAAATTATTTTATTTATTACATATTTATATACTTTTAGTGAATTCTATCATTTAATAACAACAAATGTCATACTTTTTATCATTATTAATATATTATAATATTAATATATATTTATATTAAATATTTAACGAAAATAATTTAATTTAAATAACAATAATTAATAACAATAGTTGTTTTTCGATATAAACTTATTTGGTTGATCTCTTCTTATAAACTTAATATAAAATACTTTTTATAAAATTACAAATTCACTTTGTATTTTAATTGCATTCAAATGCTTCTGTAGATTGATTCGTTCACAAATAAGTAAGCAAATAGCTTATCATAATATTTATGATTTCTTGATATTAAATTTAATTAGGATATATCAATTACATTTTAAAAATATTTAATTTGCATTTTTAAATATATAAAATTTTTGCATTTTTAAATAGATAAATTTATGTTTCATATAATATTAAAACATATTGGTAATTGATATATCCAAATTAAATTTAATATCAAGAAATCATAAATATTATGATAAGCTATTTGCTTACTTATTTATTTTCACTCATTTGTTAACGAATCAATCTACAGAAGCATTTGAATGCAATCAAAATACAAAGTGAATTTGTAATTTTATAAGAAGTATTTTATATTATGTTTATAAGAAGAGATCAACCAAATAAGTTTATATTGAAAAACAACTATTGTTATTAATTATTGTTACTTAAATTAAATTATTTTCATTAAATATTTAACATAAATATATATTAATATTATAATATATTAATATACATTAATAATGATAAAAGGTATGACATTTGTTGTTATTAAATGATAGAATTCAATAATAAATAAGATAATTTTGTGATAAAAATGATAAATAAGGTTTATCTATTGTCAATACATTGGTCATTCTCATTTACACCTGAAAAAATAGCCAAAAAACACAATTTTTGTAACTGGGCGGGGCTACCCGAAATCCAATTTTTTTGTAAATTTGTAATTACTAGAACAATTTTTTACATACAAACTTCTTTCTTTGTGCAAATTAAACTTAAGACTACATACTTTAATGCTGTATGTATAAAAAAAATTATTTTTTTAGTATTAAAATGAAGTTTAATCGAAACATTCAATCAATTTTTCTTAATTTCATGACTTCTGTATTCAACATATTTTCAAAACTATTGCTTACCATGTTACCAGCTGCATAAATACTTGAAACTTTGAAAATAATCTTTTTTTAATATAACAATTAATGTCCGATGGCCCATTGACTTGAAAAAATATTCTATACACATGAAATTGACTGTGGGCGGGGGTACCCGCTGGGCGGTGCTACCCGACTCTCCCCTAAGTATTTTAAGTATGCATCTTGCTCTAAATGCTGACTACGTTTTGGTTGAAATATCGTAGAGGAAATGCAAGAGTAGGAAAACTGCCTTTTCTATTAATAAAAAAACTAAAGAAAATAACTTAGTTTCTAATAATTGCACGAAATTTCACGTGATAAGAAGACATTTGAAATATATTTTTTTTAGAAAAACTTCAGATTTCTCAAGAGAAGGATCAAACAAGAGAAATCAGAAAATTTCAAACTAGATAAATATTGCATGTTTTATATTTAAGAATTACATTCCATACTTAGAGTTAGTTTAATGAAGCTAGTTAAAAAGCTCGTCAATATGCTTTTTTTTGGAAGTCTTTTTGTTTCAATTTTATAAATTTTTTTATAATTTTAAAGAATATTTCCAATTGCTTTTACATAATTTTTAATAGAAATCTCTTGAGTTTGGTTTTAAGGTCAGTACATAATGATTAACGTAACTTTTACATATTTTTTGACGTGTTTATTTATTAAAATATAAATAAATAAGAATAATTTTGTTCTATTGTTGATTATTTTTGATGCAAACAGTAATTATTATGTGCCCAACGGAAACAAAAATTTGCTGTTCCTTAGCAATTATTACTAATTAAATACAATAATTATTACTAATATTGTACAATACATTACAATAATCATTACAATACATTACAATAATTACAGTACAATAATTATTACAATACAATAATTACACATACAATAATTATTACTAATTAAATATTGCATTGATATAATATAATTGTAGTTACTTTGTTAAAAAAATGATTATTAATCAAATAGTGCCAATTTATTTTTAGAAGGCATAAATAACAAACATAAATTAACAAACATAAATAACAAACATAAATTACTGTTGAAAATCGTATCATAGTTTTGGATTTCAATACCGAAATTGCTTTATATATCTAATAAGTAATTTGAAAGATTTGTATCTCTTCATTAGAAACTAATATACCCCTGATAAACCAGACTATTACATAAAATTGTCACGGAGTATTCGTAACCTATAATCTGCATATTATATACCTGCAAGCGATATTACGCGTGTATTTTGAACCTGATTGTCTGCCAAATCATAGCATAAACAAATGCAACGATTAAACCAAGCTTGACATTGCTTGAAGGTATCCAATTGATGAGGTTTGCATTGTGTCATAGTACACCTAAACTAATAAAAAGTTAGAGTTTCATAGTTTCTTATGAGATCAATATTTCCTACATGATTAACGTCCATTATTATCGAGATCAATATTCCTACATGATAACGTCAAAAATTGTATATATTTCCTTTAATACTTTAAACCATTATCAAAATTTTTTTCGAATTATTACTTAAGTTTCTATATAATTTTCTCTAATAAAATTTACGTCAGATTAGCATGCATTGTTAAATTTACAATTAAAGTATTTATGAACAACACCCTAAATCAGTGTATGAGTATATTACGTGTAACTGACGTAAGTATGTGTAATTTTCTCTAATGAAATTTATATCAGATAAAAATCCATTAATAATTTTATTATGTGAATTATTTCTGAACAACATCAACATATGAATTTCTCACGTGAAACTGATGTAGTATGTGTAATTTGTAAAAAGTAACTTATGTAATATTCTCTAATGAAATTTATGTCAGATAAACATCCATTAATAAATTTATTATGCAAGGTATTTATGAACAACACCCTAGGATCAATATATGAGTTTCTCATCTGCAACTGATGTAGCATATTTGTAATTTTATCTAATGAAATTTATTTCAAAAATATAAATGAGGGTCTTTCAAATGGCTTGAAGTTGTTCACAAGTTCGACGGTCGCCTGAATGCAGCATCTTATCAAGACCTGCTGGAGCACGTCATGAAATTTGATGTGTTGGATAACCCTTTCAACGACGGTTACTTTTTCCTCAGTATGATAATGCTGCTATTCATCGTGGAGAAATCGTAAAGAAAAGTACTCTGTCATGGCCAAGAGAATCTCCAGACTTCAACCCAATCGAAAATGTCTGGTTTGCTTTGACGGGTAGCATTTGTCTAAGGTCACATTTAGCAAACTGTTTATGGGAAAAAGTTCACCATACGTGGATTTTTTTTAATCGTCAAACAACACAATGATCAGGAACTTCTTTCACATCAATCCGAATAGAATGTCTAAAGCAGGGGTCCCCAACCTTTTTGTTCCTAAGAGCAAATACCAGAATATCGGTCGAATAGCTGGCACCATTTATTTTTTCAAGATAAATTTATAGTTGATAGACATAGGTAATAATATACACTAAATATAATGCACAAAAAATTTAATTGAAAAAAATAATTTAACACATGAATATTAGTATTAATATTCTTGTGTAAAATAAATGACTACTTCAATTGCTTTCAAAACTTACGAAGTATAAAAACTATTTATAAAATATAATTTGTGATTGCCTTTCACTGGTCAGAGGTTCATAATTGGGAGAATATGATGAAATTTCTGCACGAGCAATCGCTAAGGTGTTCATCTGTAAGTCGGGATCAATATTTTGATTTTATGATATTCATTGTCAGAAACAATGATTCACACAAGTATGTGGTACCAAGAAACGACTTTATTTTATGTCTTTTTAAGGAAGGAATTTATTCCTTCAACTATATTCCAGAATTTCTCATCTGATATAACAGTTTTGAGGATAATGTCATTCTGAAGATCCACAAATTCTATCTCCTCTTCTTCTCGCGTTGCTTGAAGAAATTCTGAAATGTATGTTGCTATTACGGCTACGTTTATTTGGTCGGTGAAAGGATTAACAAAAAAAGGTGATCAAAGGCTTGATGATATTAAGTTGTTGAAAGCGCTTTTCAAATTGATCTGTAAGCAATTGGAGGTTGATGACAATTGCTGATAAGTCAATTTCTCTGTCACCTATCATTTTTTTCATGCTTGGAAAATGCACAAGAGACTTCATTTTCAAATGTGATATCCACGAAAGCTCTGAACGAGTTTATAGCCTCTATCATTTTTGCTATACCTTTGTCCTTTCCCTGCAGCTCCTAGCTTAAATTATTTAGTTTTTCCATTATGTCCGTTATGAAAGACAAATCTACGAGCCAAAGAGGACCTCCTAGTTCTAAAAACGTTTGATTTTTGACTGCAAGATATTTTTTTATTTCTTCGATTAAATGTAGAAATCTATCTGGTACTTTGCCTTCACTGAGCTAGAGTACTTCAGCATGTATTTGCATAGCATTTAATAGGAAAATGGAAAACTGAAATATTTTATCTTTGGGCACAAGCAGCGGGTGCACCTAGACCGACCGACGGGCGTCATGGTGCCCGCGGGCATAGGGTTGGGGACCCCTGCTCTAAAGTGACAGGAGTTGGCGGACGAATGACCAGCTATTGATATAAGAAGTATTTTAGCACGTCCTAACCGGACTTTGTAGTGGTGAGGGAACTGACTTCACATCAGAAATGTCCTCAGTTCGAATCCTGGTCAAGACAAGGATGTTCTCTCATTCTTTGTACTCTCTGTTCTTACTGTGGGAGCTACGTTTGTCCACGCCCATGGCCACAAATCTGTTCTACTGACCGCTGAATGACGAGTGTCAATCGGGTGGGCATTGGTAAAATATGTATTCGAATTTAAAATAATATTTAAAAGTTTCATCATGTTCTAAAATTGTCTTTAGCATCATTATTTCCTCGGCCATTCATAGTATCATGTCTTCATTTATATGAAAAATTGAAAAAAATGTGAAATAAAATAAAAAATAAGTTTCTATTTTTTTAATTTTCTTAAAGACTTTCTAATGTATTGCAATAGGAATATAATAAAACTTATGAAATGCGAAAAAATGATATAATGAAAATAAAAAAAAATTCAGTAATGAAATCAAAATATAAAATGAAAAAAAAGAAAATAATAAAATTTTTTCAAACTAAAAGCAAAAACATCATGAGCTTTACTTTTGTACTATACTTTTATCATCACCAAAAATTCAACCCACGTCTTTCGATTGTTCGTTTTTCATTTTTCAGTCTGACAATACGTTAAATTATTTTCTCTATTTTAAGCTACTTGAGAACATGTTTTTAAAAGGTTTATTTTATTTTAACTTTTTTCCCCATGTTAATTTTGTGCACGTCATTTTGCTATTGAAATTGACTAATTAATTGTATTTTATTATAGAGTCAAAAAACTTAAAACTTTGTAATGAGAAGGAACAATTTAATGAATCGAAATGTATTAACCGCTCACTATAGGCTGATATTGGCTATAATCGGATACAGCAGTTCTCATCCTTAAAAAAGGTTCTAAATTTAAATTGATGACGCATTTCACAGAGCGAATAATTTTACCTGTCGCAGTCAGACGATGATGGAATATTGTTTTGTCCTCAGGCTTAGGTTAAAATTTGAGTATCCCATCTAGTCTGAATACGCTTTATTCTATTTTATAAACGTCGTTGAACAGCCGACCCAATTTTGAATTTACAACTAAAAATGTTCAACTGCGTTGTTGTTGATTTACGTCACACTAGAGCTGCACAATGGGCTATTGGCGACGGTCTGGGAAACATCCCTGAGGATGATCTGAAGATATGTCGTCACAATTGTTTAACTCCGTATCCTTGTAAATTTGAGCCCTATCCAGAAGACAAGAGAACTCAAGGAAGAAATTTTGTGAAAAAGTTTGCCTTTGTGGAGTACTTATTTGATGGAGCTAACCCACATTTGCGTTACAAGAAGGGGTAAACCACGAAAACCTTCCACGGTTAGACTGACAACACACTTATGGCAGGCTGTTCTGCTTTTTTTTGCACTGTTCATTATTATTCTATGTAAGAAAATATTTTAATCGGTATTTCGGCATCAGTTTTGTTACTATTGAACTATTCATATTTTTTACAGTCTGATTTTTGAGTAGTCTAATACCATTTTTAAATATTAATTTCATGCTGATTTATTTAATATTTCAATCTGAAAGCAACCAAACCATAAAAGAAATACCATGTCCTCATACCATATAAATTTCTGGAGCTAAAAAATTATCGCTGATTTATATCTTGCATATATCGTAACATGCATGTATACTCTTGCAGGTATATTTCATATTCATGTGTAATATTCCAAATATAAAAAACTTACTTATTTTATTTTTATTCATATTTGAAACATAAAACAAGAATCACAGGCACTTTTACTGAAAAAAAAATCTTGCATTTGCTAAAAATGTTAGAATATTTTCTTTCTTATTGAAGTTGAAATGTTTGTTTTATTCGAAACACTTTATTGAAGCCATTCATTCTTATTTACAATTTTCTTTTTATCTAAAGTGAAAAATAGAGTGGAAATTGTTGGATTAAATTGCACGAAACAAAGTTTTATCACGCGGAATGTTTCGATATTTTGTGAAAGAGCAATCCAGTATCACGCAAAGAACTAAAATTCGAAGAGTTGCAGTGACAATGGTTATTTTTATGAACTGGGAGTGTCGAAACTGAACCAGAAAGATAAATTTTTCGACCAGAAACTGAAGTTGTAACAATGCGAATAGAAAAACGTGAGTTTATTATTCAATTTAGTTGAAAAAGGTATAATTTAGTGCAAATAGAACTTTGAGTTAATGATCGCAAATGATTTTTTTCCGACTCTTTTTAAATAGAAACATAGCGAGTGATTTATAAGCATAGGACCTGTCAAAACAAAACTTCAAAAATAACGTTACATTCTAAAAATGCACTAGTTTTTATCGAATTGAGTTATGAAGAGAATTTAAAGCATATGAAACAAATAATTTCTAATACTTCCCAATCAATGAAGATATATGTTGCATTGAATATTTTTTCGAAAATATTTGGACATAGATTTTGCACTTAGGTTGTCTTCATTTTTGCTACTCTAAAACAAAATTTTTTGAAATGTGATCTAACTTTGGCTTATGTGCAAACTTGAATGTGCATGACATTTTATTTAATAATAGTCGAAAAATGTTGAATTGTAAGGTATGAAATTTTTTTGCATCATTTAAAAGTATGTAATTTTGCATGGACAATTACAAAATTTGAGAGAAATCGGTAGAATAATTCCTGAGAAATCAAATTTTAAAATGTCTTATACTTAAAATTCGATTTCTCAGTAACTGATCAACCAATTTCGCTCGAATTTCGTATTTTGCATTTAAAATGTTATACTTTTAAACGAAGTAAAAAATTGTACACCTTACAATTCAGAATCAAAAAAAAATATTTATTATATTTATTTTTGCATGGAAATGTCTTTGGGCAAACGAATTTTATAACTGTGGGCAAATTTTTTTTCAATTTGCTTATAAAGTTCTCGAGATGTAGCGAAATATACAAAATACTTTTTGAAATATTTAATTAAAAAAAACGTCTAATATTTAACCAAAATCTGTGAGATTATCGGAATTATGCTTGTACTAAAATATAAAATCCAAAAAAAAAAGTAGTTTGAAAAACCTTTTTCATTGATATTAAAATATTAATAATTGATTTTGGAAAAGTATTGTTTAGAAGTGAGTCGTGTTTCAAAGATTTTACCTTTAACGCAAAAACAAACACAGATGTTTCATGTCGCTTTTCATAATTATAAATTATTAAGATGCGAAATATAGGATTTTTCATTTATTTTGACCTAAATTAATACGAAATGATTAAAAAAAGTATAAAAAAACATGTCTAATGAAAATTCTGCGTTAAAGGGTTAATGTACCATATATAATAATTTGAATTATGTTTATTTAAAATATGAAATAAATTTTATGCAAAAATATAAGGTTAATTTTATATCACAATAATATTCTTTTGCATCATACCATATGCACTATTTTTACTATTTTAAATTATTTTTTATCAATATAATTTTTATCAAACATATGAAATAAACTTTATGTGAAAACGTGAAGTTAGTTTTAAATTATGAAAATAGTCTTTTGCACCATACCATACGTACTATTATGAATTATGTTTACTTAAAATATGAAAGAAATTTTATAAGAAAATGTTAGGTTAATTTAATATTACAAAAATATTCTTCTGCACCATATCGCGTGTACTATTTTGAATAACGTTTATTTAAAACATAAAATAAATTTTAAGAGAAAATGTACTGTTAATTTTACGCAACGCAAATATTTTTTGCACCATACCATATGCACTATTTTGAATTATGTTTATCTATTATATGAAATAAATTTTATGTGAAAATGTGAAGTTAGTTTTATATTACGAAAATAGTCCTTTCAGTAAAACCATTTGTACTATTGTGAATTATTTTTATTTAAAGCATGAAATAAATGTTAAGGGAAATGTAAGGTTATTTTTATATTACTAAAATATTCTTTTGCACCACATCACATGTACTATTTTGAATTATGTTTATTTAAAACATGAAATGAATTTTATCTAAAAGTGTGAGGTTAATTTCACAGGCATCATAATTTAATATTTGAATTGCGAGCCTCGTTAAATATATCACCTCATTAAAAGGGGGGGGGGAAGGGATTATGCCTGAATTACTATCTGTCGTTTGCAAGGAGACATTTTGAAATCGTATTTGGATTATAATTATGACGCTTATATTAATGATAATCCTTTATATCACCTCATCATTATTGTCTTCGAATATACTAACTACTTGAATGGATCTGACTAGGGATCATAAGTATACATACATCTTCGTAAAACTGATTATATGCTGTAATGTATGATGTGAAGGAAATATACACTCTAAAATGAAAAAGTATTTTTAGCATTTTTCCATGAAATAAAATTATACGAAAAAACGTTTTTGATGTAGTGTAATTAAGAAGACGCAGTTAATTTTATTGGATCTAATTAATCATATGAGAAAACGCGTGAAAGGATGTCCCAAGTATTGATTATTACTAAGGCCCGGATTTTGATGGCATTTGCATTTTTTTTGCATTTTTGGACATTTTTTGTCTTTTAGAGCATTTTTTTAGATTTATAGGGCATTTTTCTTTAAATTTTGGGGCGTATTTTGCATTTTAATGCATTTTTTAAAGTTTTCTGTTAATTTTTTCCAATTTTTATTATTTTTTTTATCACTTTTCATTATTACACTGGCTTTCAAACAATGAAGAAAATCTATAGGATATTAACAGGTGAAGCAAAATCTTTTCAAATTGAAGAAGAATTGTCAGTAAGTGAGACCGTCTTTTTCAAGTACACACCTATAACATCAGTAGACGTTGAAAGAAGCTTCTGCAGGAATGAAAATTTACTTTCAGACAAGAGACGCTCGTTTACATTTCAAATTATCAAAAAACATTTAATAATCCAATGCAATTCTGATATTTAGTAATATTATGTTACTAATATTTTGGTGCTATATCCATCAAAGTTTCTATACAAAAGAAAAATATTTTGGTGTCAATATATTTTCCTTTTTTTGTTATTTTAGGATATAAAACATATTTTTCAAACTTTAGTGAACGTAGAACAAGTATTGCATTGCTTTATATTTTTTAAATGACTCATAATAATTTTAAAGAGCAAAACTTTTCTTTAATTCAATATTTTTACTTTATTTAAGGCATTTTTTGCGCAATTTTTGCATTTTTAAGGACATTTTTTGCCCTTTTTAAGGGCATTTTTTGCACTTTTTAAGGGCATTAGTTGAGATTTTTTAGGTCATCAAAATCCGGGCTCTAATTATTACCTTTAGGACTAAGGCTTTACGTAGTCGGCAGTATCGTCTTCTATCGGAGGTATATTAAAAATGTTAAAGGTTGTCACAATGATATATCATCATCAACGGTACTCATATAGGTTTTAATAAAAATTTCATCATTTGTGATTTTAGTTCTTATGAATTGATTTCTTATAAATTTTAATGAATTTCATTCATTTTCAAATTAAATAAAAATAAGTAAAAAAATTGTTTTCGAAGTTTGCATTCAATTAATGAATATTTTTATTCAAAATAAATTAAAATTAGCGAAAAAAGATATATTTTGTTAAAAAGAAAAAAAAATATTTTTAGTTACATCGAAACTGGAGATATTATTTTATATACATAAATACTTTACAGATGATTTGAGAACATTACCAGGGACCGATTAAGACTAATTCAGGCCCAAGGGCTACCAAATTTTCCGGGTTCCTTACAAAATATTTTGAAATTAAATTACTTAAGAGAAGCCCTAAAAATAAAAAAATCAATCTATTGAATTGCATTATTCAAGAGAAGCATTCTAAGAAATTTTGAAAGCAGACAATTGAAGATTATTTTTCTAAGATAAATTTTACGTATCTATCAAACGCATTAATCTATTACACATAAAAGTAAAATATAAAACAACAAAACAATGTTAAGTCAATATAAAAATAGTTCAGTGATCACAAGCAATTGAAATCAGTGATTTTTGCAATAAAAGTCATTGATTAGTTGAATTATTTTTTATTGTAAGATGTAATTATTTTTTATTTACTAATTAAACCAACACAAAGCTAGCCCACCTTTCATTAGAGTTAACGATACGTTCAGCATGTATACTAAGATTTGAAGAAAAATTGAAATGGAAAAAAATAGCATTTTTTGAGAAAAACTGTTTCTTTCGTCATTTAAAAAAGTAAGTAATATTGAGAACTATTTATTAATTTTGTGGGGGTCTCAATTGTGCAGATGCCTAAGGGGCCTAGGCGATAATCAGACCCTGAGCATTAATAATATACTTAAAAAATGTGAAGAGCTATAAATTCAAAAGAGTACAAACATTATATTGCATATGACATCAAAATTATATTCTAGTTTTTATCAATTTTTTATTTATTTTGCCTAAGAGAAATAAACAAATAAGAAGGAATGCGTATAAACGCGATTACGAAGAAATAAGTTTATCTAAGCGGAAAAATGTCGCTAAATTGGCGATTTTTACAAAGTTTAATAACTTTTAAAATATTGAAGTTTTATATTCGATCTAAAGCCCAGATAATTCTTCACGGCAAAATTATTTACTTAGTTTAAAATTATGGCATTGCTTCAAGTGTAAGGTACTTAATGACTTTTATTTAGCTTGGCGACAGAGCTTCGAAAGACAGTGTTAGAGAAAATCCTACTTTATGCCTCTTTCAAGCAGATCATAATAATTTTTTTCTCTAATAAAGCTCGCTTAAACAGAGAGTTTTTATAGAGTTTTTTTCTTCTATTTTTCATTTTTTTTAATGATGAGTTTTGTTATTAGCTGTCTGTAGCTTTTCTGACATCTCTATATATATTTCTCTTACACGGCGACAAAAGAAAAACTCATTACAACTCCCCGAATGGCAACGCTAGAAAATCGACCAATGATTGCCGCTAAAAATGTCACATGCCAAATCTCTCAACATATAGCGCTTTTAAAAACGGAAACTGAAATAACCAGAGAGAGCATTCTCACCAAATGTGATCACTACCGAAATTCACCCTATCAGCTGCGGCAATCTCATACTATTAAGCTAGGCAGAAGTGAGTAGTCTTTGTCGATAGATCCATATTTCTAATAGGCTTAACGAATTACGTGTCATTAATTTGAATTCAAAATTATTTTAATGACTTAGTATTTACTAAAAAGATGTAATATTTTTAAAAAAAAGTTGTTATATGGATTTGAGTGATTGTTTTGAATTCTTAGAATTTTATCTATTCTCTCTTATTGTCCTTTTGTCGGTGAGTCAAAATCAGATAGGTGGTGGGATGAGCAAAGCACAGGAGGGGTGGTTAAGGGAAGTATGAGAGTTACTTAAATTGTAAAATTTTCGAGAGGAATTTTTTCTAGCAAACTTCGACATTTGAATCTTGGAATTATTTAATCATTTAAAGAGGATTACACTTAACTACTGCTTAGATAATAAATTCTTTTTCTTTATCCAGGTGACCTACGAGATGATTCTAAAGTAAAATTTAATAATTCGGTAGCTATGAGTTCTATTTCTTTAGCGTTTAATAATGTCCATTAAAATGCGATATAAATGGGTTTAATATGACTTCGCAGGATTGATTTTTCCTCGGTATCTCACGGAAACATTGGCGATTCGGAATAAAATTGCGCGATTGATTATCTTCCGAAATCGATGACGCCTATATCGATTGCAACACCCGACACATCTCATTACATTTCAGTTACTTCATTATCTGGTTTAATGTCTACTCCCGATAATAGTAATGAAAATGGTAAAAGTGATCCCAAAGTATCGGAGAATATGCCCACAATTGATAAAGAGTTTGGAAGCATGAAAACTCTGAGACATTTGCGAACTCAAAACCGAACATTGTTGAAATTGTATTTAAAAACAAAAATATTGCATTTTTTTCTGTTAATTCATCTCATAAGTGTCAATTTTTGTTAAAAAATAGGCTTAGATTTTCTTTACCCCGATTTTGCGTTATCCGTACTTTTTTTAACGGTAGTCCGACGGAAAACGTTAAATGGGGGTTCCACTGCATGTAATAATTTATCAATAAACTTTCCACAAAGAATAATAATTGTAAAATGGCTAATAAGATTAGACACTGATTTAAATAACTAAAATGTAGCCTAAAATTAAGCTATAATAATAATAATAAAAAAATAATTTTCTTAGTTTTAAACACATAATTTAGAAAAGAATCATCACAAGAACGTAATAATAGTACTTTTAAATTATGGGTACAATATTTATAGGAAAACTAATTTTATGCTGATGACAAAAGATGGAAATCAATGTAGGAAAACTGGATCTTATCATGTGATTTTCCGGTCAATAAAAATGTCCCATCAACAATGTAAATCTCGTAGAAAAAAAAAAGTTCTCCATATTGTTTGCGCTCTGCAGATTGAGATTGTAGTAGATTTGGTGTTACTCAGGGAGCACCACGAGGAGGCCTACTACATTATATCCCAATCATATGTTTTATCTTTAATGTTTATTTTCTTAGTACTTATATTTTTACTTAGTACTTATAGTACTAAGTATAGTACTTAGTACTTATTATTTTCTTAGTACTTAGTACCATATATGTATTAAGTACTGCTCAAAAAACAATGTAAAGCTGTGTTAGACTCTTATGCTTTTATGTTACGTAGAGATATTAGAAAAAATATAGATTAAATAATAAAATGATAAGCAATATATTATATAGCATTAGTTTGTAGATTGTGAGAGAATTATGTATAAAAAATGGTTTAGATAGTATGTTTTAATAGATTTTTTTTTAAAAATAATTACATACCAAGTTATGTATTTCTTTAATTAGTAAATTTAGCGAAAGGATATGACAAAAAAATTATTTGATAATGGAGAAAATATTTTCTCTGGGTTATGAAAAAATTGATTAAATATTAAACTACATATCGCATTAGTTTATTGATTGAGCATTAAGTTATAATGAAAGAAAAGTAACTCACAAAGCGCATAACATGAAGAAAAAAAAATACAAAACATACAATCAGGAAATAATACACATACAAAAAATGCATTAAGTACTTTCTCTGAATCATCAAAAAATATCTCTACAATCGGTTTTCTATGAATAACTTTTTTCTATGCTAAACTTAGATGGAAGAAAATGTGAGAAGAGAAAAATGATAAATTTTTAGTTTCAATTGAAAGAAACTTAATAAAAGATTTAGAACTTGAATTTTTTCAACAAAAGAAAGTTTGACGATTTTTCTATAATATTTCTAGAATATTTTGCAAATCTCTTTTAAAAAAAACTCAAACTCTGAATAATTTAGATTTACTTGTTTTGCATCTTTTTCTTCAAACTATATAGTAATAACTAAAGAACTTAAAAACAATAAAAAAATTATTTAAATTAAAGAGATAGAAATTTTTTTCTTATTTAAATTAAAGCGATATAATTTTTTTAAAATTCTGTTATGAAAAGCTTTATATGATGTTTTTTCTTTAATAAAATATTTTCGCATTTATATTTCTTTAAAAAATACAAAAAGCATTTCAATTTATGAGTTCATTCGAATTGATTATACTTTCAAATAAGAATTATTTACATAATTTCATATCTTTTCAATAAATTTTGTTATTAAAGTAAAATTTGATTTATAGTCTCTATATATTTTCCATTTTATATATTTAAAAATTTGTCGCATTAAATTTGCATCAATCTCTCCATCAAAGTTTTAGACTGCTGCGTAGTAAGAAATCTGAAAAACGAGATAATAACATTGTTGAAGTTTTTGGAGTGTAATGAACCTAACTCTCGAGAAAATTTGTTGCAACTTTTATATGATGCGAATTGTGTCAATTAAATCATCCTAGATACTGTAATAACTGCGGTGTGCTATCTCTCCAAATATGATATTGAACAACCCAAAAAATTGAGTGAAGGAACACGTTATACAGGTTAACGCCGAATCAAGATTTAAAAAACAATTTGAAGGACGTAATTTAAATCTAACTATAAATAATTCTCGTGCGTTGACATCATACTTAAATTATTTTCCGAAAACACCAAAATTGGCTCACATAAGATTTCTTCAGCAGTTTTTCTCCAAAAAAGAATGATTTGGCGTAAGTTTGATGTTGTGCTCTACGCTTCTATACATCAATTTCTCCCAATACTTTATTCAGCAAATCTTTTGTCTTCCAGAATGAGTTCACAATTACAAAGCAATATGAGTGTGGAAGCAAAATATGTTTTTTAGAGCAATCAATTAAGGCTTAAAATTAAAAACGTTCTTTTGAAAGTGAGTTTAAAACTTAATAATTTTTACATTAATGGAATATATATTCTGCTTCGTAAAGTTACTTTTTAAAAACTGATGAATTTTAATTCAATAACTTGTTAATAAATTCTCTTAATTAGTTCTTATTAACCAGCATTCATTAAAATAAGTAGTACTTTATCTGTTTTTACCTTCAAGTGTAACTATGTTTTTTGCATTATTGTTCTTAACGCTCAGTTAAATATAAATGCTTTTTGAAAACCGCATTTAATATTAATAAAACGAAAATGCAATTATGTGCAAAGAAGCAACTAAGTTAGCAGGAGGTATTTAGTTTGTAATTAGAGTATATTGTGTTTTTCTCATAAGTGGAAAATGAAATTATGGTGCTCGCGTAATTAAAAAAGCGGAGTTCAAAGAAAACTGTTTTTGTTTTACTTGCTAACAATTAATATTAAAATGCAGACAATTTTTGCTCTTTCCAGAAAACAATGCAATTTAAAACTTCCTCACATTGCTTTAAATGTATAGTATATCTAGAATTGCTTTGTCATTATGAAAGATGTTTGATTTTTAAATTCATAACCAATTTGCTGCTATAATTATTTTCCTTTTATAATATTTTTTTTTATTCTATTGCAGTAACTTTTGTCGAATTTCTCTTGTAGTTTACTATTTTCCGATTACAGCAAAATATTGATTATTCAGCATTATAAAATTTTAAAATTAGTTGTATTTATTTATTTACGTCGCACTAGAGCTGCAGAATGGGCAATTGGCGATGGTCTGGGAAACATCCCTCGGGATGATTCGAAGACCAGTCATCACAATTTTGATCCAACAAGGTGGGGATCGCTCCCCCGCTTTATTAGCCCAATGACCTGCGAGCAGCGGTTGTTGTTGTTTTTATTGCTACTTGCCATGCCAACTCGTCTGCTTGGGAAACCAAGCGAAATTTAAGGCAGAGTGTGCGTTTCTTCTTTTTCAGTAGCGCCATCTATGGCCAAGAATACAGTTTCAGCCACATACACAATCACAGCTTGTTTTATAGGGCGAACTCATTCGTACATTCATTCATACACGGATTGTAATTTTCTCCTGAACCAGACAACGATTAATCTCCGATTCAGTACCCCCAAAGGTTTTGATTTGTTATGGGAATTAGGAGGACTTGACCTCGACAGATTTAATATGCACCAGTCACAATTTAATACAGGGGTTACTTCAACCGGTTGGATTCGGACTCCCTTTTTCACGAACACGAGTCCAACGTCCTACTAACCAAGGCACTTTAGGGTAGAAAAGTTTAACGAAGACCGATACCATCCATCCTCGGTAGCCTGATTAAAATGGTTGCAAACCCACGCAATAGCTGCAGCCAGTGACGCTTGACTTCGGTGTTCTACTGGGAACTGTGTCTCACGACCAGTAGACTGCAAAATTAAATTTCAATATCAGTTTTAAAATGAAAGTAGTACTTTTAGAGTACATGATATCGAAGCTTATTTGTCCAATTTGAATTTAATAAATAAAAAAAGACCTCGAGAATAACAGGACTAATTAATATAATATAGTGTTTTAAATTTTTTTTATATATAGTCTCATTTTTACAATGACATTTGCTTCGGAACTAATACTTGTGGAATTCATGAATTACTTTTTTAAGAATTTATGTGCGGTGAATTTAATTATAAAAATTGTTTTAATAGTAAAAATTGTGGAATACCTCTCCGAATTTGGTGTTGAAACTGAAAAAATCAATGCTGAATTGCATGCCATTGCAATTTTAATCCTCTGCAGAGGGGATACCCAACCAGGGTTTCGTAGCCCGAAGATCTCGCGCGAAGGTGAGCACTTTACATTAGAACAATTTAACGAAGACCGACACCGCACACCCTCGGTTCTTTCACTGGCTGATCAAAGTGGTCTCCCACCCGTTCACTGGCTGATGCAGGGATGCTTGATTTTCCTGAGGTGCTCAACTGTGTCTGACGATCACTTCAACTGTGGGAATTTATTCATTTTGTTTTATTTATTATATTATTTTTTAAATTCTCACTAGATTTACATTAAAAAAAGCTATTTGCGTGAAAATACCATAATCAGCCTCGACAGCTTTATTTTGATTTTATATAATTTTAAGAGTTTTGGGAAAGTTTTAAGTGGTGCATCTAGTTTATTCACTTGATGAAGTGGCACTCTTCGCAAAATGTTTGACTACCTTTTAAAAATTCACAAGGAAGACGTTAGAGTTATTTGTCAATTGAAGTGATTTTTTATATAAACTAACTAGTCATGGTGTACCCAAAGTTATATACTATATTTATAAATTTAGAAACAAACAAAATTAAAAGAAAAAATATTATTTTGTTTATCAAAAATTATGCGTTATTTTTTTTAAAAAAAAGCGCATGAGGTTTCTCTTAAAATAAAAAATAGTAATTTATTTAACATAATTTTCTTCAACTTTGAGAACAAAAATTAGAATTTGCACAAGATTTAAAAATAAAAGCTATATTTTATTGTAATAATAATTCGTTTCACTACATGTGCGCTTGTATACATATAAAATTAAATGTCTTAAAGTTTTCGCTTCCTTAAGCAAAATTTGAAAAATATTTTGCCTGCACAATTTTTCCCTTTTCAGTTATAGGGATATTTGAATAAGTTTTTTAAAGTGTGTCATTAAAAAGATTTTTAAAGAATATTCGATTTTGATTTATAAAATATTTAACATTTCTTTACCTATCCAGGTAAAAAAATGTTGCATACTTTTATAAGCAACATTAAATTAGATGCTTTCAAAAGTAAAATCCAAGAATGTTCAAAAAATATACCAAACTTTAAATATAACTATAGACTAAGCACTGATTAAACAAGAATATACTCTGTATATGGGACTTTAATAGGTTCTGTATATGTATATAAGACTTTTTTACGTATTTCTAAGTATTTAATCACCTGGTAATATAAGTATCTAACTTTGACATACTTGCAAGTTATTAGGTTTGACTTCATTGAACGTTGTTGAAAAGTTTTAGTGGGATTATCAACTTTTCAGAGAATCAAATGCAAGATTGCAATAATGATTCGAAAAATAAGAATATTTTGAATTTTAGGAAAGTAAATGAAAATATTTCAAAAATGTTTTAAATGTTAGAAAGGAGATAAATATTTCATCCAAATAATGATTCGATAAGTAAGGATATTTTAAATTTTAAGAAAGTAAACAGAAACATTTATAAAATGTTTTAAATGTAAAAAGGAAATAAATATTTCCTCTAAAATATTTTTCAAACAGTTGTTCTGTTTGTGTTGCACTTGATTATGATGTAATGCTTGCGCTATAAAAAGATTCCTACAAAGCAACATCCTATTAATTTCAAAGCAGTTCTGAAATAGATATGTCAATATGCGTTGTTGTACCTTAATAATTACACGATATTGTTACTCGTAGCTTTGTTGTCAAAGACTCGCGGTTGATGAAGATAAATGTTCTACGTCTATTGAATCATAACAGTGTTATTCACTGTTGGCTATCAGGGAAAATGAATCAGGAGAATGAAAATGATGCGAATAGAAATGGCTAATATTTTAAGAAACATATACTTTAGATCTGTTACAGAATCGTACCGAATATGTTCTTTAGATTCTAATATCTGTTTTTAATTATCAATAGAGATTTTCACTTTGATTGTTTTACAAAACCTTTTTTTCTCTATTTCTTTTTAAAAATGAGTTTCATTAAAATTTAAGTCTACCGTAAAAAAATCCGGATCAAATTTCGGCACTTTGAATGCATTATCCATTTTACGGTAAAATCCATTTTTACCGTGAAAAATAAAAATAATAACACATAAAAACGCCGTGTTATAATCGTAGTTTTTACATTAGTGTTCACTTAATTATTTATTCAGTCATTTTACGGTGTTTATTGCTGTAAAAATTTCTGTATATCAGATTCTTTTGTTCCGTAACATGTTCCGGTAAAAATAAATTTTACGGTAAAAGGTACCGGCACCCTAACTGCCGGTGCTTTTAACCGTAATTGGAACCAGAATTTTTTGCAGGGCAGTTTTAAATGAAAACAAACGGACTTTTGAAGAAACCCCACTCTTGTCATGAAATTCTTCTTAAAAATCAAATTTCAGTATATTTGTAGCTTATAGCGTCAAAAATAAAGTATTAGAATGGTTTTCTAAAGTTTTAACTTTAAAAAGAATGACAGGATTGATAATTATAAAAAAGTTGTTTAGCATGCAAAAAATATGAATTCTAAAATTCCAATTGTTCTTTCCAAAACACCCATTTTTCAACCGGTTCCCATTTATATGAATTCCGTTGAAGTTCAGCAATATTACTCACTGCTGGTGTTGGGGAAAAATGAATACAATGGTTATGATATGAATAAAGATAGCTAATCCTTTAAGTAACATATACTTTGGATCTGACATAGAATCTTAACTAGCAAGTTCTCTCCTTTTTGATAAGTTCAGTATATTAAAATCTGTTTTAAAAACATAATCAGTGAATTTAAATTCCATTGCGATCTAAAAATCTTTTTTTTTCTACATTTTTAAAACTGCATGTTTTCAAAATTTGTAATTTCTTTCAAACCGAGTTCTGGTTTTAAAGGTTTTTGAAAGCTCATAGAGTAAAAAAAAACAGCATAGTATTAATTTTTTTACTGTTATTTAAATTTATTAAAAAAGTTATTAAAAAAATGCAAAATTTTTAAATATTAGCTAGCCGCGTTTGGCTACTAGCTCGGTCACCTTTCAAATATATCTTGTTCAACATATAAACTTTAATGGAAACCAAGTCGAATGCGCAGCAAAACTGTCTTTAAGTATACAAATTCATCAGCCCTTCCTCCAATCTAACACCTAAATTAGTTTTAAACAATTAACTAAATTTTTTCACCGTCTAGCTATTCCCCGCTGTATTTCTCGCGCGGAAATACTTTGATTTCAATTTTAACCATTTTCAAGAGATGAGCGCGATTTTGGCAGTTCTTTACGTGTTGAATTTTGGTAACAATTTAAAACCTGTCCAGAAGATTATACTATATCATAATCAAGTGCTGTACTACTTCCTCACACACCTCTCTCTTTCTTTATATGTATGTATATTTGATATTGCAAGACGATATCGAAAAAGCATGCTGAGTCTCAAGTAATTGGTATGACAGAATGTTGTACCATAGCATTGCATAATAAATTACTACTTTAATCGTTTCAGAAAAGATCAAAAATAAATCTAAATAATTACTTAAAAATTAATTTTTATTTCTATACAAAACTATTCTAAATATATAGATACTAACGCCTAACTTATTTTGCACTACTTTAATTAATACTTAAAACAATCTAACAAAATGAGTAATAACTATAGGGTTGACAATAAACAGAGAAATTGCCGAGTTTATGCTGCCGTATGAAAGAAATATATTTATAGATTATAAAAAAAGTTATGTAACTGCAGAAAAGAGAGGAATCTGCAGGTTCCATTAACGGTAAAAAGGTACTTGCACTGTAAATATTCTCAGTTTACCTCAACACCAAAAATGGTGGTAAATTATACACCAACATTTTTTACAGTGTTGAATATGATTTCTGACATCCTTATCAAAATTTTTATAAAATTTCAACACTGATTTTTCATACAAAAATGAAGAAAAATATCAACAAGAAAGATCAAACTTTAATCAAATCAAAGCGCTCTTTTTAAGTGATGAAATTTAACAATTTAAAAATCCAAAAACAAATGAACTGTAACAAAACTCATCAATCCGTGTAATGCAAGCAATACAAATCGAAGCATGAATTAATGATTCCTTTTAAACTAAACATTCCAAAAATTTCTCTTTTATCTTTAATTCGAACTATAATTTCATAAATGAGGAACTTCATAAGTAGTTTGTATTGATTTCTTCCACATTTTTCAGTGAGAAACGGAAGGAAATGTATTCAGTTTCGTTAATGGCTCTTCATATTTTACCAACCTTAGATTCTATCTGGTAACATAACGCAGAAAGACCTTTAAATCCTTTCAAATTCAAATATTTACTTAAACTTTTTAAACTTACACGGATTGCATCGTAAATGAAAGAGTGGGTTAAACTCGTTTAGAATTCATTTGGGAAAATATGCTATCCATTATTGGATAAGTTAAAGTTAGTGAAAACTAGCTTTCTAACTTTTTCCCTTTGCCCTCGAGATCCTGTTTAGGCTGTAAACATGATTAAATAATGGGGCTTTAAATAAGAGTAAACAAATTATTACTCACTTTTCAGTCCTATATTTTGTTTTATACTATTCAAAAATGTAATATTGACAAAACTGTTTCTGTAAAACGATAGTTTTTTTTTATTTATAGTAATGACAAAGATGCACAACAGTATAATTACAAATAAAATAAACAAAAATAACTGTTGCTTCTCAAAAAAATACTTATAAACCCTCCCGAGATTTCCGGTTGGACCTGCTGGAAAAAAGCAGTTTTTTTTCTCAAAATTTACTGAATTAGATCAATAGATTTTACTTACCCAATCGATACGAATTCCGTATCCGGCTTGCACCGACCACAGTGCTGACGTGAAATATCCTTAGTGGTAAGATCATGGGTTCATCCGTGTAAGATCATGGGTTATCCCTTGCCGCCAGGATAACCGTGGAAGGTTCTAGTGGTCTCCCACTCCATGTAACGCAAATGCTGATTAGCTCCATCAAAAAGTCCTTCATGAAGGCAGATTTCTCTCAAAGCTCGATCCAGGAGTTCCCTTGTCTTCTGGATTGGGTTCAAAATTGCAAGGTTAGGGAGTAGAACATTAGTAATCGTAAACCCATAAAATTGGGTTAGCTGTTCAATGACGGTTATAAAATGAAATAAAATAGAGTTTACTTCAAAAATAAAATAATTATACATTATTGTAATTAAAAAAAATTTCCAAACAACTAAAGATAAAGTGTCGTTATAATTTAGTTTTAATTATTATACATATTGGCTAAATTAATCTGATAATTTATATAAATGTATTATTATGTTTTTGATAATCAAAACTTCATTACAATTTCTTAACTTTTGATATGCTATAAATTTTGCATTTTTTGAATATATAGACATTTATTAGTCATTCACCACCTATGAAAAACTATCGGTTTTTAGAAAATAAAATTATTTATTTAGCTCGATAAATTTACTGATTTTTCTTAAGCAAAGTGTAACGTATAATTTATAACTTCAGTTTACATATTATTATAAAAATTTATTATTCTTTTTACATTTTAATTATGAAAAATATATTGAAAACGGTAAATAAGTTATATTTATTTATATAATAAATTTCACATAACACATTTTTCTGTCAAAATTTGCAATGAAAATAATGAATACAAAAATGTTATTAGGAATTAACTTGGCGCAACATTATTAAACAATATGCTTCGCGAAAAACATTTAAATAATTTTATAGTAACAAAAACTTAAATTGGAATTTAAAAAACAAAATTGTGTATTAAGTTGTAATAGTAACTGAATAAAAATTTGAATTTTATTCCAATAGACTCTGAAACTAAATCTGTATAAATGTAGTAAAAATTTTGCTATATTTAAATTTAATAGTTTTCAATTTTTATGTAACATGTTTGTTGTTAAGAAATAAAAATAATTATCTGCCAATCAAAAATTTCCCAAAAGAAAATTGTTACATTGTAACAATAATCTGATAAATAGTTTTATAGTAATGATAGTTCAAATATTTAACTTTCACGTTAGAAGTAAATTCTACTATCTGATTAAGAACCAAGGAATAAAAATTTAAAGTGTTCCCGAGGCATTTCTGAAACAATATTTGGAAAAAAAGCAAACCTAACAACAATGGAAGATTCGTGGTGACTCAGGGGATAGAGAGCTCACCTCCCAATGAGGAGACCCAGGTTCGAATCCCAGTGATGGTTGGTCACCATGAATTCTGTCCCCGGCTCGTATTGACCTAAGTGCTGACGTAAAATATCTTCAGTGGTAGACGGATCATCGGTTCTAATTCCTTTGCTGTCGAGTTAACCATGGATGGTTTTTATGGCTTTCATCACCATGTAACTCAAATGCAGGTTAGTTTCATCAAAAAAGTGTTGTATGAAGGCTAGTTTGTCCCAATGCTTGATCAAGTAATTCCCTAGTCTTCTGGGTTGAGTTATACGGAGTTGAACATTGACAGTCGCAAACTTAGAATTAGATCGGTTGTTCAACACCGGTTATATAAATAAAAAAAATAGAATGTCAAATAAAAAAGAGAAGATGGAAAGGAATGGGACACATACTTAGAATGCCAAAAGAAAAATTAGCTCAAGTTTGTCTTTCTTGAGTCCCAAATGGCAAAAGATAAAGAGGAAGATCAAGAAGGAATTGATGAGACAAATGCTGGCAGATTTTAAAAAGAGCAATATTTAAAGGATTAGAGGAAGTCAGATCATGGAGATTGGATGTCTTACGCACACTCTTAGTAATACTCTCACACTTAAAAAATTGTCACTTTTGACGTTTCACCAATCATTTGAGCTACATTTCGTCAATTTCGATATTATTTTGCCACAAAATCACGCGAAATGTGACGAAACCCGATCTCTCAAATATTTTACTAAAATGTTTCCTCGACTCGAAACCTCATCGCAGTGCATTGTTGGAGATTGTTAACCAGAATGGCGTAACTGGAATAAAGACTAGATAATAGAAAATATAGTGATGAATCACGCCGACGCCTGTATGATGGTCAAAGAGTTGGTATCGTACTAACTTCTTCCTCTAGGGTTCGATTCACGTCTCGGGCATCGGTGTAATTTATCTCTTTGCTCTAATTGTCCTTATTTTGTTGTGCCCTCGATGTAGTAAATAATCGAAAAATTAGATACAGTATGCATTTTTAGTTTTTATTTTGATTTTTTTATTTTAATAACAAATTTTAATTTTGGCGAAATTCGTTTCCTCGAAGAAGAATTTTTCCTCGCAGCATTTACAAGGAAACAGATTCGTCAAAAAACGAGGAAAATTTCGTGAAATTTGATTATCCACTTTTTACAGTGTGCCAAATGGCGAGAAGAGTTTAAGCTAAAGCTTTTAATAAAGTAAATTCTAATAAAGTAAAATGTTCAATTAATAAATTGATTTTCTTTACATACACAGATTTTTATCTTTTTTATGATTTCTTTCATACTTTCTCCTAAAAACATAGCTAAAATAAAACGTTGCATATTTTAAAACGCTCTAGGTAATAATAACAGAAAATCATAATCTAATTCCTCTTTTAATTCCACTGGATAGAAAAACAGGAAAAGAGAATCTGTTCTCTTTTGTCGTAAATCTCATTATGCAGAATTTTTAACCTAAGAGCGCATTTATAAAAGAGAAGTATAATTTATTTTCCTGTGGTATATGAGCAACAATTTATCATTCCTTGTGGTGTGCCAACTTTTTCATAAAAATACTTTAATTTAACGCCTAAAAGAAGTGTACAGAAACTTTATAATAATCAATTATGCGAAAAAATTAAAAATTTTATATTTAAGGTTTTAGAAGGATCACTCCAAAGCGTAAATAAATCTTTTTTCCAAATAAATGTTAATGGAAAAAATGTGTGGCATTTACATTAAATGCGTATGCTTTATGCTGTGTTGATTCAGTATGCTATATAAATACATTATTTGTCCATCCGAGTAATTTGAATGAACTGTTTGCAATTTTAGAGCACGTTTAACTATAATATGATGCAAGTTTACCATCCCATTAATCGTGTTCTACAGTAGGCATTAAAAAAAAAGAAAAAAAAAGTGAAAAAAAAACGGATTATCTTGAATAATTTTTGAACTAGGATCTTCATGCTTCAGGACTCAATCTTAATCAAGAGGGTGACCTCAAATATGCTAATTAATAAGTGCAGACTGTATTTTAAGTTACGAAATCAGACACAAAAACTTACTTTTTCTGAATAAAATATCCTTTTCCGATAGATTCTGATTTTTGGCCTCCATCCCAAATATAGGCGTAGCCGCAATCTGGGAAATACGGTTCCCATAGTTTTTTCAAGAGAGCGATCCAAAGTTTAGACCCTTTAATGTTAATTTTACTTTTTGTGTATTAAACTACATCTCGAGAACTTTACAAGCAATTTGAAAAAAATTTTGCCCTCATTCGTTTGTCCAAAGATATTTCCAAGCAAAAATAAATTTTAGTAAATATTTTTTTAATTTTAAATTGTAAGGTATAGAATTTTTTACGTCATTTAAAACTATAGAATTTAAAATGCAAAATACAAAATTAGAGCGAAATTGGTTGATTAGTTCCTGAGAAATTAAATTTTAAATATACGCAAAAAAGTTGGCAAAAAAAAAAAGAAAAGCGGATTACCTTGAATAACTTTTGAACTAGGATCCTCATGTTCCAGGACTCAATTTGAATCAAGAGGGTGACCACAAGTATGCTAATTAATAAGTGTATACGATATTTTAAGTTATGAAATCAGACACAAAAAACGCACTTTCTCTGAACGCACTTTTTTTTGCTGGATTCTGATCCCCCAAAGTAGCCGCAATCTGGGAAATATAGTAGTTATAATAATTTGAATTTGGTAATAGTAATAGTTTTAGTTAAGAGAGCACTACAAAGTTTCGACCCCTTAATTTCAATTTTATTTTTTGCATATTTCGCTATATCTCGAGAGCTTTGAAAATTTTTCGCACAAATTGAAACATTTTTGCACACAATGATTAAATTCGTTTATCCAAGGATAATTCCTTATGAAAAATAACTTTTAGTATATGTTTATTATTTTTTTTAATGATGGTTGAGAAATATTTTGAATTGTAAGGTATAGAATATTTGCATCATTTTAAACAATATAATTTAACATGACAAAATGCAATATTTGATCAAAATCTGTCGAATAATTCATGAGAAATGAAATTTTAAATAAGTGACTTTTTTGAAATTCAATTTTCTAAGGAATTTTTTAACCGATTTTGCCATGCGTAATTATGTTGTTTAAAATGATGCAAAAAATTGTGCACCTTGCAATTCAAAATTTTTTTGACCATTATTGAATAAAATAGTAAATATTCACTATAAGTTATTTTTTGTATGGAATTTTATTCCGATAGGAGAATTCTATAATTGTATGAAATTCTTTTTTCTCCATTAATTTAAAAAGTTCTAGAGTTATAGAGAAGTCGGCAAAAAGTGAAATTAACATTAACGGGTCTAAATTTTGGAAACGCTCTTCTTACCAAACTATAGAGACCATATATACCAGATGGTGGTTACAGGAGGGTGGCTACAGACCATATATACCAGATGGCGACGTGCCATTCAGATAGAGTTATAGAACGTGAAGATCCGATCATCAGATCAAAAGTTATTCAGGGTGGATCTTTTTTTAGCGCATTGTATTTAGCGCAAAATTAAAAAAAACATACCATTTTTAATAACTTTTCGCTAATGATTAGATTTTCGCAAACTAAGTACTAATTATAATAGTTATAAAGGGTGATTTAAAAATTCTCATTAATCAGTGCTAATTAATTTTTAAAATACAAAAATAGATACAAAAATGTAGTTTCTTTTAATAACTTTTCTTCTTTTTCAACTGCTTTAGATATTAGACCACCAAAATGTCAGAATAGCTTCAATCTTGAAGATATGGCATAACAAATGCTTTTGGACAATTTCATTAAACGTTTAAAGGTGAATAATTGTCCAATTTCAAGTTACTGACGATATGACAGCTAAGATGACAGTTTCCTTAACTGAAGTGTGCTGATGAAATACGAATTCTTCGTGTCGGATTTTGTGGACAAACTGATCATAGCTTATTGAATACCAATTAAGTTTTAATCCTCTTTACTGATAGAGAAAAAAATATTGATCGTGATAAATTATTTGCCAAGTAGTTTCAACAATTTTTTTGTCGGTTTGATTTATCAAACTCTTCATATAAACTGCTATGAAATAAATGCATTAGTTGTATATTAAAGATATTTGTGTTCTCATAAGATTTACATAAATCTGTCAATGGAATTTTTTTGTTGATATTTAAACTCTGTTCACTTCGTTTTTTTTTTTTTTTTTTGAATTCATATTAATATTCAGATTGTTTCGCGTGTATGCTAGAATAATAAACTAATTTTATACTAAGAAATGTTGTACACGTCCTAAATTTATGATTCTTGCTTTAGATTGTATCGTAAAAGTAACTTAAAATTAGTGTTATCCTTACGTGTATGATATCTTACTGTAATTACAACTTTTTGTGCTACCGAATAAATGCACAGTGGCTGTTACTTTACACTAAGTAGCGTAGAACATTCTAGGTGTTTTACTACACCAGGAAATATCCTTGAATTTGATTTAGTTGAATACTTAGTGAGACACCACTTTAGTATAAAGTTTTTGCCACTATTTTTGGTGCTTCGTTGCTCTACAGTCTCATACAGTGTTAATTATGGCGCTATAACACTTAAAAAATTAAAATTTTCATTTGTTTTTTTGCCAAAACTTATCTTTTTCTTACAAAATGTTATTAAAGTTGACTACTATCGACGTTTACCCAATTTCGTTTCAAATTTACGAATTGTAATAAAGCAATTGCTAAAATAGAGCATTTATAATAAACATATATTTTATCACCTTTTTATGTGGGGTGAATTTGTTATTCATTCTTAATTGAAAACGAAAATAAAATTTATATTTGAATATAAAATTTTTATGAATAACTAAAAGCACAAAATTCTTCTGCCTTGTTTCAATTTTTTTCAAACTGTTTTTATCATTTTAAATTATTTTTAGGAAATTACTTTTAGTATGGAAGGCAAAAATTCACCTTTTCACCTGCGGTCTGTATTTCAGGACTTTATTAACACAGACGGTTTTTAAGTTGGAAAAAAGACACGTGCGTACTCCGTTTAACTCTTTCTTTTTAATATTATAAATTGATTTTTGTTCAACATAACGAAAGAATGTTTCTTAGTCCTGCCATTCATAGATAATTGAAAATCATATTATTAACTACCTCCGTATCATTAAATATCTTTACAATATTCATCTTATATAAGTCTTTATTATGTACTGAATTACTATTCAAATCATTAAAAAAATGAATTATCCTTTTAAAATAGTCTTTTGAATACTAAAAAAAAGTTTCGATCATTTTAACGAATTATTTTCATAATTTTACTACTATTTCGGTGAAAAACAAAATTTTCCCTTCAATGTTTTCAGAAGTAAGGAATCCAATTTAATTTCAAATATTCAAATATGGAGATATAATTAAATCTATAAACTTCATGTAAAAGGACAATAGAAAAATGGCGTAAAAGTGAATTTGATAAATGAGCAAGTGCTCGATTCAAATGGAAAATGAGAATTTCGAACAATGCATTCGATTTTTCATCCATTCAATACAACAAAGAAAGATTTTTTTTTGAAGAAAATTAAACTGATTGAAATAAGATTTCTATAATTAGAATAGGAATTAGTATTGAAAAAGATTTTTAACTTCCAATTTGAAGCTAAAAATAAAACTGAAGCAATTATATATTAAAAGTAAATTTTTAGGAAAGGAAATAATTTCTGTCTCTCTCTGTTATATATACAGTGAAACCCCGCTATAGTGAACCTTCAAGGGACCGAAATTTTGGTTCACTATAACCGGGAGTTCACTATATCCGTTGCGTAGGCAATTTAACTAATGGTTCCCAAACTCCTCCCTTTTATTACGCATTATTCAAATAAATGACTGAAAAATATTATGTAGTAGCAAAAAATGTATTACTCTTCGTCCTGCGTACAAAAAAAAAGTTAGTAATCTTTAGCTGATGAGCAATCCTCAGCATCAGATATGGAAACACTTCCCGACTCTCAGATAATTTTTCCTGAGTTTCTGTTATTCCGCTTTTTAAACCTGTCTAACCTGTCATACGAGCACATAAAGGTAGTCTCATAAAATCGCTTAGCAAATTCATCGACATTTGTCCAGATACTGAAAAATTGCGGCTTCTTCGAATGGTGAACCACTTCAGTAATGCTTCTTCAACATTCTTGTGATCTGCTTTTCTCAACTTTTTTCTGCCATCCAAATTTTTTTTAGGAGCAGAAATTATTAATTGCCTATTTTTCCATATGTTACAAACTGCATATCATTATAGTTTATATTCCCCTTCAAATATCAACTTGATTGCACCCATTTTCAATTTTTCTGATTATGCCCATTTTACTTTTTCTCCAAATCGGAAAGTTTGCTTTCTGCTTTCTTTTGCCTCAAACTCATTTACAGTTGCATTTTTTTAGCTATGTTGACGCATTGAAAAGAGTAATTTCGTTTTACGATAATTATTCTTTATTTGGAAATATTGCATTAGTCATCGTAAAGGAATGCTTTCTGAGGAAAACCTTTACGTTTTCCCATTAAAATTTATTTTATTTTAGTTTCTTCTTCTTCCTTGTGTTTATAGCTTATGTTTGCGTAAATAGCAAAGGCTAACAATAATTATACAATCTTCTGTAAAAAACTCTATGTTGAACTTTTAAATAAGGAGTTAAAAATAGTAAAAATTGTAGCGAGCGACCAGTACGTAAAAGTAACGACTGCAAAGACGAGGCGAATGTTAAACAACAGGTTTTCATCCAAGGATGGAATTTTTCAACAAAACATGGCTCTTTGTCATACTTCAATTTCATAAAATGCAAAGCAGTTGTTTCAGAATGGCCAGAAAATTCACCCTGTCTTAATGCAATAAAAAATCTATGAGTTATTTGCAAGCAAGGACTAGCAAAAATATATTACAAAGTGATTCAAATACACTGTTGGAAATTTCTCGTAAAAAACAGCTAATTAACAATCTATTTAATTGTTATTTTACCATATTTAAACAAAACAGTCAAATAACCATATGAAAGATTGTAATAAAACTATTAACAGTGAAAAAAATCGTTTATTAACTATTTTAACCTAAAACGGTTAAACAACAAGATTTTTATTGCACCAACTAAGCCCACCTAATGAAGCAACTTAGTTCCTTGCAAATGCTTACATATTATAGCCGAGAGAGCTAATCTGTCAATCTCATGACCGACAGAACGGGGGTTCGAATCCCAGCATTGAAACACCTCTATTCCCTTTAATACACATGAAGAATTTCCATTGTCCTGCACTCTCCAATGCACTCTAACGAGAAGCCTAGCTCCTATGTCCAGTAGAATTTCTTTTTTTGCGGTGTTGAAACCATGGTAGCTGTAAAAGGTTAAAAAACCGAATAGTTTTGTATTCAGGATACCAGACCATACTAGTTGTACACGGTTTCAAAACCGTAAATGTGAAAAATGTTCTTTACCGTAAAATTTACGGTTAATCGGATGGACAGACTGCTACCGGTTGTTTTACCATAATTTTAGAATAAAAATTCTAACAGTGTATGTTATATCTATGAAGTTAAAATTGTTCTGAAATTTAAACAGTGAGCTCATAAATTATTAATTAAGAAGTATAATAAATCGTTGTTTTTTTGAAATACGTGTTTGATTCAATTAATAAGCTCCCTGTTGTATCTGCTTATTATTTTACTTATTGTTTTAATCTTACTCTAATTGAAGTTAGCCGCACTCCAAAAAAAAGTATGGTCTAAACTATCATAAAGTGGTAAAATTTTCCGTGTCTCTGGCTCTTTGGTAACACCGAAAATCTCTGCAATTTTTACTGATGTGCTTTGGTAATGTTTTTTGTAAAATTAACAATGCAATATGGTTTTGCAATATGCGATAAAATTAAGTAAATGTGGTGAAATTTGATAAATTTTTATGATACTTTAGTGCATGACATAAAAGCAATTTATTCAGTTCAATTAACTTTTTAGTTCTGTATTTTTTACTAAATGTGTGGTAATAAGAAATATAATTTTCTGCAAACCAATGAACCGTTATCACATAAACGGAAAAATTACGAAATAAATTGCCGTATATTTCTGTTTTATTAACCAGATCTGATTTCTTCAGTTTCGTGAAGAGCTTATGATTTTTTTTTACTGGAAGCGTCATTATTACACACTACGGTAATTACACCATATCTTTTTTTTCTCCGTATACAAAGGCTTTTATTGACATTCGATGTTTTGTTCTGTTAGTCAAATTTTTAGTTTAAGAAGCAAAAAAAGTCTATGCCACATTTATCCAAAATATGTAGAGTAAAAGGCGCTAAAAAGAATTTTTTCTTACAGGAGATAATGAATTCTCGGTATTTGATGATATATAGGATACTAATTTTCATTCTAGTTCAGGCAAATTTAATGTACTTATCGATTTGGCAATTTTTCTTGAGTTAGAAGAGTCAAGACCATTAATACGAGAGAAAATCAATGGACTCAAGTGCCTTTTTTAGGATAACAAATTGCTTTCTTTCTAAGGCAATGCTTCATTAACCAAATTAATTTTCAATTAAAATTATTGAGATAATAGTTATATAGTTAGCATTTTCCCTTACTGGTGTATTATAATATGGCACAAAGTTATAGAAATGATGAATAAAATTCTGAACTTGCATAAAGACAAATTATTTATTTAAATTATTTGAATAAAATTTGCATTATTAGGAAATGAAATAAAAAAATTAGAAATTTTAAAATTTTAAGAACCATTCCTCTTAGCAATAAATTGTGATCGCCGTTAATAAAAATTCCTTTATTTTGAGCATCTGAATATATACTAAAAAAGAAAAAAATTAGAATTCATCTAGCTTGGAAATTGTTCTGTTAGTTTAAGAAAGTCAAGTTGAAAAAAAAATTTCTTTAGTTTCGTGAAGAGCTTCCAAATTGTGACAAGTATGATTTCATAAGCTTTGTTGTTGTTGTTGTTGTTCATTTACGTCACACTAGAGCTACACAACAAGGCTATTGGCGACTGTCTGGGAAACATCCCTGAGGATGATCCGAAGACATGCCATCACAATTTTGATCCTCTGCAGAGGGGATGGCACCCCCGCTTCGGCAGCCCGACGACTTGCACGCGAAGTCGAGCACTTTACGGTAAAACAGTTTAACGAGGACCAATATCGCACAACTTCGGTCCCTACGCAGGCTGATCCAAGTGGTCACCCACCCGCACACTGACCGCAGCCAGTGATGCTTGACTTCTGTGATCTGCTGGGAACCGTGTCTTAACGATCAGTCCACTGCCGGAGCATAAGTTTTACACGCTGGTGAACTGAAATTGGATTAATATCCTTTAATCTCTAAAACAACCATAATAAGCTTTTATAATCCTCTTCTTTCTGTAAAAAAACGGATTAGCTATCCACAAAAAATTTTCTTCAAGAGATTATCCTAATATTTCGTGCAGTGATCGGAAAAACTACTCTTGTTTTGGAGTTACCTATAGTTCGTTCACCAGGAGTTGGCACTTGGCTCCGCCTCCATCGCGTGGTATCCGACTATACTATTTCGCTATTTTTGGGAGAATGATGTGAACAATCCTGAACAAGGTTGTTATTTGGCTATCGTATGACAAAAATATTTATTTCGCATTTTTTATGTGCATTTTTTAAACATTACATACTTAACATATTCGAGGATATTTCTGGCTTTTGAGTGAATAGTTTGTTCTTTTTGAGGCATTCTGCTGGGAAAACAGCAGTTTTTAAATTTAAAATAAATTTAATTAGCTAGAGTAGCGAAAGGTATAACAGCAGATTTATAAAACGTAGTAAGTGACTGAAAAAGAATTCACTGTTTGCGTTTGGTGCGCATTAAGGGTTGTCTCAATTTCAAGCGTGGAGACGCTTCTCCTCTTACTCCCGCGCTGAAATGAACTCTTCGTCCGAGAAGGTGGAGCCAAGTGCCATCTCCTGGTGAACTAACTATACACATATTTACAAATGTAGCTAACGACTGCTACAACTATTTTTTTAATACAATTATTCAAATTATATTCGAAATGTGACAACTACTTTACTTATTTAAGGAGATGGATTTTTCTGGAAGATTTAATTTACACCCATGTTCGAAATTAAAGAAAAATAGTTGAATATTAAATATTTTTTTAATTACAGTCATTCAGTAATTTTGTATATTATATGCAATTCATTTATTATTTTTATTTCGCAGTTGATTTATAAATTATTCATGCAATAGAGTCATGAAATTTTAAAGTTCACGCAAATTTAACCGTAAGCTAAAGTATAAGATTTTATGGAAACATAGCTCAGAGTTATATTGTGCTATTGTATGAGAATAAAAGCACTAAAATTGCTACAAAAGAATCATGGATTTATGAAAAGTTTTAATTACAAAAGTATAGAAAATACAATAGTATTTTGAATTATATATTTAGAAATCTGTGTTATTTCGAATGTTTATATAGCCTAAATAATGAATGATGTTAAAGCTTTTGTGAAGCAAAATCATATTTTACATTCAAAATCAATGCATATATTTAAGACAATAGATAAATTTATTTAAAATTATGTACTTATTTTTTTACTACAAGAACATTAAATATATTCTTAAAATAATATTTATTTTAGTTTATTTTAAGTGTTTTACTTTGATATCAATTAAAAATAATTTACTTTTTGGAATTCTTTTCTACTAAGATTATCAATAATTTTTATTTATAATTGAAAATGCTAGTTATTAAATTAAAACTATTATAAGAAAGTTAATGTTTTAAAAATATAACTTATTATAAATTTTTATTTACATGAAAATGTTAGTAAAAATAAATATCTCACTCGAGTACTAAGTTGAAAAGTTCCATCTGTGATTTTGAGTAATATTTGTGATAAAAAAAGAAAAAATAATAACCCAGCTTATTATTGATTATATAAATTCAAATACTTAAAACTACTAATAATTACTTATCTACTGAATGCGAAATGTTTTCTTTTAGTAAAGTCACAGTAATAAGCAATCAATAGAATTCTAAAGAGATTATTTTGTAAACATTTGAACGCCCTCTTTCTGAAGTATTGAAATAAAATTACATTGAATTTGACAATTCAAGCATAATTTAAGCATATTATATCTCAGTTGAAGAAATAAAATAAAATGTAAAAAAAAATAGCGTTGAAAGTGCTAAATGAAATAAAAAACTCAAAACATGTTATATATAAAAGTGCCCTCTTTCCCTCTTAAATCAAAAACAAATTTTAAATTTATTATTATATTATTAGTACTTTCTTATTTTTAATGAATTTTCTTATTTTTATTACTATTTCATAAAAATAATATTGATATATTGAGTGTGTTGTATTATAGATTGTGTGAAAACCTAAACTGCTTAAATATTTCTAAAAAAATAACATTTGCTTTTTATTGCTAAACTATGTTATTATTCCCAGTAAAACATATTTGCAAGCAAAGCTGTGGTTTCTCAGCTGAACGCTGGTAGCGTACACTGTTAAAAATTTCTCGGAAAAAATGGTTAAATAACAATTTATTGAATGGTAATTTTGCCATATTTTATCAAAACAGTCAAATAACCATAAATAAAATGGAAATCAAACTGTTAAGTTTGAGAAAAACTGTTTAACTGCTTTCACCTATTACGGTTAAACAACCAGAATTTTATCGCACTAACTAGAACCACCTTATGAAGCTACTTAGTTCTTTGCAACTGCGTACATATCATAGCCGAGCTGGCTTATCTGTCAATCTCATGACCGGCAGAACTGGAGTTCGAGTCCTAGTGTTGACACCACAATATTTCCTCCATTCCCTTCAACACATGAAGAATTTCCAGTATCCGGAACTCTCGAATTCCCATTACCTTACGAAAAGCGTAGCTCCTATAATTAACTGTTTTTACGTTTTTGAAAAATGCTAACAGTAAATGGTTAAAAAACCGTATAGTTTTGTATTCATCGTTTTATGAATATACTTTTTCTAAATGGTTTCAAAACCATTGTGGAAAAAAATGTTCTTTTACCATATTTAAGCAAAACATTCAAATAAACATAAGTAAGATTGTAATAAAACAGTGATAAAAATCGTTTATTAACTATTCTTACCTAAAGCAGTCAAATAATAAGAACTTTATTGCATCAACTAAGCTAATGAAGCAACTTAGTTCCTTGCAACTGCGTACATATTATAGCCGAGAGAGCTGATCTGTCAATCTCATGACCGATAGAACAGGGGTTCGAATCCCAGAATTGACACCTCTATTTCCTTTAGCAGGCATGAAGAATTTCCATTGTCCTCGACTCTGCGATGCGTATTATCTAACGAGAAGCCTAGCTCCTAGGTCCAGTTAAATTTCTTTTTTTTTTTTTTTTTTTTTTTTTTACGGTGAAACCTATAAATGGTTAAAAAACCTTATAGTTTCGTATTCAGGATACTAGACCATACTAGTTGTACACGGTTTCAAAACCGTAAATGTGAAAAATGTTCCTTACCGTAAACTTTACGGTTAATCGGATGGACAGACAGCTGCCAGTTATTTTATCATAGTTTTAGAATGAAAATTTTAAAGTGTAGCAATACCGAATACGAATACACACCGATTCGTCACCAAGTACGAATTAAAAAAAATGCATAAATTCATTTCATTGAAGTTAGAGAGGTGATAAATTAACAAAACAGAATCAAGTAGTTTTTTTAAAAAAAATACTTCAAAGAAGTTAATATCTTATTTCTATCGTCATTTTTATTTTTATTTTATAACTGAAAAGTAGTATACCACGTGTCCCGAAGGAGAAAAATAAATAAATAAAATATAAGAAGGAAAAATGGTATATTGTATAACTTAACTATTTTTATTAAAAATATCTTAAACAAATTGAAATTTTCTTTTTATAGTTAAGCAAAAATTTTTTTCCCCTACTAAACACAATTTTGGTTTATTTTTCATTTTTTTTTGCCTAGTTTTATTTATTTCAGTTTCTGTTTGCATCCTGTTGCTCTGTTATCTGGTTTTTACGTTTATCTCCTACCGCCTAATGTCATTTCATATGCGCAAATGTAACATTATATATAATGATTCGATTTACTATAAAAACATTTAACTAGTTTAAACTAAAATCCCCATATGTCTGAAATATTTCTCGCTTGTTTTTTTAAAAAATCTTTTCATATCAGCAGAAGAATATAGACAGGAAAAGTTTTATCATTAATTTAAATATTTTCACCATCAGAGCTCAAACTATTTCCCCATTTTAAAGTTACTCTTATGAGAATTGAAATACAAATGAGAAAAAAATTTAAATTTTCAGGCACTCTTTTTTATATTTTTTATAAGCTATCAGCGAATATAGAAAAATAAAAATAAGTAACCTTAAGTATGATATTTTTAAATGCAAAAAAACCTCATAAATTAATTAGAAAATAAAAAGAACTCTTATAATAATCACGAATTAAAATTTAAAATAAAGAATTTTAATTTTGTAGACTACATTTCTTACAATTTTTGTGATTTTTTGAATAATGTTTCAAAAAATCACTAAAATTCAAATGTTTTCTAAGTTAACCATTTTTTTTTGTTTTAAAACAATGTACGAAGAAATATTTATAGTGAAATTTCCGTGCCATATGGTAATGACATTTCTGGTAAAAAAAACAACATAATTCCGGTTAACAAAAGCAAAATATACGGTAATTAAATCATTTATTTGGAAATTATTACGTTTACACGGTAACGGTTTACGGAAATTCTGGTCCCGCAGTGGACTGATCGTTAAGACACGATTCCCAGCAGATCACCGAAGTCAAGCATCACTGGCTGCGTTCAGTGTGCGGGTGGGTGACCACTTGGATCAGTCTGCGTAGGGACCGAGGGTGTGCGGTATTGGTCCTCGTTAAACTGTTCTACCGTAAAGTGCTCGACTTCGCGCGCAGGTCGTCGGGCTACCGAAGCGGGGCTGCCATCCCCTCCGCAGAGGATCAAAATTGTGATGGCATGTCTTCGGATCATCCTCCGGGATGTTTCCCAGACCGTCGCCAATAGCCCATTGTGCAGCTCTAGTGCGACGTAAATTAACAAGAACAACAACAACGGAAATTCTGATTTTCAAAATTATAGCTCACGTTTCCACACATTTCATGAATACAAAACTGAGAAGTAATAAATGTTTTTTTTGTGCCATTTTCTAAGATATCATGATAAAATTATTAAATATCAGCTCATTTAGAATATTTTATCACAGATTATAAAACCATATTTTATTGTCAATTTTACCATAATCATTGCAGAAGTACGTCGGTTAAAATTACCAAGTGGTCTCATAAAGCCACAAAATCGAAGATACGAAAGTTAGGCTAAATCAAATAGTGAACATTGAATTGTAAAAGGGGACAAGTAAAAATTAAAAAAAAAATTTCTACAGGAAAGTTTTAAAAAGAAATTGAAAATTATCGATCAATTAACGTGATATTTCATTTCAGCATTCTACATAAAAGAAAATAATTTTCATGGTAGCAACAAATTTAAATTCTATCACAGGTAAAAATTTTGAGGCAAGTTTAAGATATTAAATACCAAGCATTGAAAATTCTATTTTTCAGTTATCGTATTCCCGTTCAAATTTTAAACATTATTCTATTATTTATGCGTTAAAAATATATTTTAATCAATGGCTTTTAAAAGTTAGGATCCGAACTATCAAATGAAGAAAAATATTTCCCTTAACAGAAAAATGAAGCTTACGAAAACTAATTGTTTAATCTAATGGAGAACAAAAAATTAAAATTGTTTGCGATAGACAGTTTAAAGAGCAATTATAAAACTTTTTTTGAAGCATTATAAGTGTAGAGAATGATTTATTGATTTAGTGGTTTGCCTAATCCCTTACCATTATATAAGAAAATAAGAGTAAATTGGTTACTTCTTTGATAGCCGAAGTTTAAGTATAAATCAACCAGTTCAAAGAAAAAATCGAAATGCTTAATTAATTTTCGATAAAAGTTTTCCGGTAAAATAAATCAACTTAAAATAAGTTGTTAAACTTTTAAAGTTAAGGTCGTAGCTGATATTTTAATATATACTCATTTCGTTACGGCTAATTGATTTCTGTAAATTTTTTTGTTTAAGGAAAATTTATTAATAAAATAATGAGAAGTTCAATAAACAAAGAATATTTCAGGTGTCAAAAATATTGGACTTTTCATAATCGCTAGCCTTAAAATTTATAAAAATTATTTAGGCTTATCAATCAATAATTTATTTCATGGAACAAGCAAAACTTTTGCGATGATTAGTTGGAAAAAATGCTCGTAGTACTTTTAAAGACAGCATGTATAAAATTTAAAAATATTCTCGCTTGTAAAGATTAATTGCAGACGTTCGTTTAGTAGAGAATAACTAAGAAAATATGAATAACGGTTATTTGGTATGCATAATGGTTATTTTTCTGAATTGCATTTGAATAGTTTTATTTTATTCGATCCGTTTTCCGAGTTTTCAATTATTTTGATACATGACTTACTCTGTAAGAATTTTTTCCCCTCTAAAATTATTATAAAATGACTGGTAGTTGTCTGTGAATCCGATAAACCGTAAATTTTACGGTAAAGAACATTCCTTTACGGTTTTGAAACCGTTTACAACTAGTATGGCTATAGAACCATGAATACAAAACGGTGTTTTAACCATTTACAACTTGCATGACTTCAAATCCGTAAAAAAGAAATGTAACTGAACATAGAAGCTTTTTGTTTGATAAGGGGGGATTGGAGAGTGCAGGGCACAAATTGGGTAGTGCAGAACACTATAAACTCTTAATGAGCTAAAGGGAACGGAGGAAATATTGTGATTGATTACCATCTTATATATGGTTATTTGGTTGCTTTGTTTGAATATGGTAAAATAACAACTAAATAAATTGTTATTTAATTATTTTTTGCGAGACATTTTCAACGGTGTAAGTGATTTGTTGCAAGTAATTTAAGTGGCAGTTGTTTTTTAGTCAAAATATTTTCATGCTTCACTATTTTTATTTTGTAAACCAGATTGTACCATGTATTATGAAGTGATTTATCATTATCAAAGAATGATAACCCTGAAGTTTTCCAGAAAATAGCGTTTATTATTCTTTTACTGTTTAGCTGCCAAAATAAGTTTGCAAGGATTAAATAAAGCTAGGGAAAAAGTGTAATTGTTTTCTAGTTCTCTGAAAGTTCTGAGACAATATTCGATTGTTCTATAAATTTTGACAACAAGTACTAACCGTGCATTGCTAAGAAATATTATTTTATAATGAATTTCCTCACGGAATTTCAAAAAAAAAAGTGAACAAATTTCTTAGAATAAATATTGCAGTTGTATTCAAATATCTTACACGAAGAAATAAATTTTGGTAAAATTACCATACTGTTTGGTAATTATATATCTGGTAATTACAAAACTATAATTCTGGGTAATAAAATCAAAATATACGGTATTTGAACCATTCATTTGATTATTTTTCTCTTCGTATTTTAACGGTTTACCAGAAATTCTAGTTTTTATTATCACAGATTTAGTGAAAAAATTGAAACTGAAAGTAAATTTAATCGAATTAATAGTTTGTGTACCATGCTCTAAGGTATCGTGATAAAATAACCAAATGTCACCACATTTACCAAATTTTATAACGGATCATAAAACCATATCTTTTTGTTTATTTTTCAAAAATCCTTACCAAATGGATTGGTAAAAATTACCGACCTTTTTGACGTTATCTTAGAACTAGAAACGTGGTAAATTTTACTTTATTCTGGTGGTTTTGACCATGATTTTTTTCGTAGTAAAAAGCGTTTTAGATTTAAAGTTGATCCTCAAAAGCAAGTTTCTTAACTAAATAAAAATACGTTCATTAACTAAATAAGCATTAAACAACGCATAAACCAGACATAATGAATAGACATAAAAAGATTATTATTTAAAGGAAATTAAAAAACAAATGCTTTTCTTTTGAAATCTTATCAGGTTCTTTAATTTATTCATAATCACTGTTGCTCTGCAACCCTCAAAGTTGGACAATATTTTAATTTTTGATCTATCTTTAAGACTTCCTTTAATTTATTTCATTACGATTAGCTTACGAATTTATCACGAACCCGAATTTAAATTATGGTTTGTAAGAATAATTTATGCCACAAGTATAGTAATCTGAATCTAAGAGAAATAATTATGTTATTGTATCGAGAACAGGGGTTCGTTTCGATTGGAGATGAATGAAACAGTCCTTAAGGATATAATTTTTTTTTAGCAGAATCTTCCAGAAAATACAGCTATTTCTACCACTCAATTATAGTCCAAATAACAGCATAATTCAGCAAAATACAGGTTATGAAACCTTAGACTCTTCAATGAACTCCCAAATCAGAACACTACTGTAGTCACAATTAGACTGTACTCCTCTGCGAGGCACCCTACTATTTATAAAAAACTTGGCCACGAAACCCTTTAATTTTCAACACGATTCTGGACGATTCTCGCATTCCTCCGTAAATATTGGCTCTATCAATTTCAAACTCGAAGTTTCCAGACCTATCATTTTGTTGCCGAAATAGTCGCCAAGCATTGCCGAATCGCCAAGTCAAGTCGTCAAAAATCTCCCCAAACTGATTATTCCATAAGGCGTTTTTTTTCCCCTCTCTAAATTGCGTTCGAATTATGTGATTCTCTTAAGAATTTTCCTATTACGAATTCATAAATAATATACAGTAATAAATTTGATTACGAATTTATTACGAACCCGTATTGAAATTTTCAATTGTAATGCTATTTTATCCAGCAATCACATTTATCTAAATTTAAGAGAAGTAATAAAGTTATACCAGTGTGTGATTTTTAAACTACGTTTTAAGTTACAAAGGCGTAATTATATTAGCACTAAAGTGTAAAGTGTGTTTTTTTTTAAAAAACCCGTACGATAACTTTTAAGTCATTGTTTCTATTAATTCCAAAATTTGATTTGAATATGAGAATTTATAAGTACTATTGGGATAATGAGCCATTGACGAATCACAAGTTATTGCTAATTTGCTTTTTTGCTCTCATACAAAAAGTTTAAAATTTCTATCTAAAAGTATAAATCAAAATAAAATTATATACAGAAAGCAACTTATTTTTTCTGAGAGTAAAAAAAAAACATGACGAGTAACCTATATACGGGTGATTCTACTAAGTGCAAAGCATTTGTGCTTAATTATATCGGGTAAAAAGCATAAATAGTCACCGAGGTACTTTAGGTACGAAAAACGTGAGAAACAAAGTTAAGCAAAAGGACTGGACTATAAAGATTTTATAGGCCTGAACAACGCATTAACTATTCCGAGTCAAGTAATTCAGGATACGGAATCTTAACTTTATTACTTTACCTTGCGTAATTCCAAAAGCTAGCTTTATAGAGTTGCAGTAAATGGCGCTGAGCTCACAAACGGAGCTTTATTGAAAATATTTCTTCAACTTTCTTCTCGCAACATGGATTACATCAGACAAATATTGTCCATAATTCAGAATATTGTGTCTAGCCATGTCTTTTTAACTACATTTCTTATTTTTTTATGTAGGATAAGAGTAACTTATTTCTTGCTACTTGGGACATAGGAATTAAGAACAGGTGTCAAATTTTAATCAAATGGTGAAAATAAGGTTTCTTATTTTGGGAAGTGGACTTTTAGACAAAAAAGCGATGAAATTAAGCATTTGTAAAAAGGTTTAAAAAAAATAGATTGGAAAAATTATAATATTAGAAACATTGAAGACATTTATCAGTATTTGGGTGCAAAAAGAACCTATATATAATATATATTGTATTGTAGGGTATCTACCACTACAAAAATACAGTTCCAATTCACTAGTATATAAGACGTGTTAACTCGTTTCTATGATGGGGTACTTTATTATAGATGAAGGTTGACATTGTCGATAACTACTGATCCCCACAGTATAGTAGAAGGGCCTCCCAGGCATTGAAGGTTCGGTTGGACCACTTTGAAACATAATCGGGGGTCTGCCTGAATTTCCATTTGATTAGTAAAGTTTAATTTTTGCGGAGTTAAAAATAAATCTCATCTATATCTTTAAATCTTTCATTTAAAGATAGATTTTTGTTCTCCATCTTTGCACACAAACTAATTTAATACTTGAAGCTACAACCTTTGAATCTTTTTCGAAAGATCTCATCCAAAATAACTTCTGTTTTCGATTGTTGAGATCACGGTGTATATTTTTCATCTTGGCTAAAGTTTGGTTCCTTTTTGTCTTTTTCGGGGCAGTCGGGCAGTTACCGCCGACCACAAAAACTGCTCCCACACTAACTACATGGGACCTCTGATGAAGCTACCGTGTGTGTCAGTGCCTCTACTTCCATTTCTATTTAAGTCTTTTTTTTTTTTTTTTCTTTTTTTTTTTTTACATTTAGGATCTTATTATATGTCACTGGTTTTTCGGATTTTTTTGTTGTGGTAATCCTTTTAGTTTCATGTGTTGCAATAATTGTTTGCAATAATGTTGCAATAATGTGTTGCAATAATGTTGCATAAATAATTTTATGTTTAAATTTTTCTTCAAAATTTCTCCCAGTAATGACGTTAGCAATTTGGCACTGTTGTAACTTGGAAATATATATTTTATACTTTTTCTCTTCAATTTCTATTCGTATTGTATTTGTATCTAAAATTGTATTGTTTATGAGATAGATAGATTGAAGAAAAAGCAAAGTGTGTTTGGATTCGAAGTAATAATATTTAATAATCTTCATATTATAATGGTAAATAAAGATATATAAGTATATTAGATAGGTAGATTGAAGAAAAAACAAAATGTTTTTTTGAGTTCGAAATAATAATTTTTAATAATCCTCATATTATAATGGTAAATAAAAATATATAAGTTTATAATAATTAAAGTTAAACACTCAATTTTTAGTGAATTAGTGAAATTGAACATTTCATTTGGCATCTGGTTTATGGTTGTATATTATATATATATATATATATATATATATATATATATATATATATATATATATATATATATATATATATATATATATATATATATATATATATATATATATATATATATATATATATATATATATATATGTATATATATATATATATATATATATATAAATATTAGCTGACCCGGCAAACGTTTTTTTGCCATATGAATTATTTCTAGAGTATGGAAATATATCTTATTTATTGTAAGTGTGTGCATATGTGGTATATGAGTGGATGGAGTGCTGTATGGCATGGAGTGCTGTGCATGGAGTGCTGTGAACGATGACGGAATGTGAAAATAACAACACACCAAATAATAATTTTTTTTAATTTATTGTAACTTCTTTTATAAATTATATATACAACGAATTCTGAAAATATTAGTCAACAATATTAATCTCTTAGTGCAATGTAGTGTACAATATTTTTTGTCATTCCATCTTTAGCTAGCACAAATAAAATGGATGGTTCGCCCACTCGAGAGCATGCCACGTATAATTGTCCGTGTGAAAAACATGGTGTGTTCAAATCAAAGCCAGAAACAGACATTGTTTGGCCTTGAAATTTATTAATAGTCATTGCAAATGCCAAACTAATGGGGAAGTGAATGCGTTTAAATTGAATTGGCACATCTGCGGTAAAAATAGGGATTCGTGGAAGCAATATACTTTCACCCATTTAAAATAATGACTTCGATAACGTTGTTCATTAATTTTTTAACGACTAATCGCGTGTCGTTGCACAGCCGTGGTGGGTTCAAATTACGAAGCAAAATAGCCGGAGATCAAACTTTCCCCTGGCGGGGATTGTTGATCAAGTGTTAATTGATCAGCTATCGACCGGGGTTAAAAAATATAAAATATTATTAAAAAGTAGGGGCTGATGGTAGGAGGGTGAAAATTAAGGACTGAATGAATTTTTTACTAAAGTACTTTATGCATTGTAAATACAGTAGAGCTCCGATTAACCCCGGAAACGGGTGGGAATTGTGGCTTTGAACAAAACTCACGGGTAATCCGAAAAAATAAACTCAAAAAGGTGGAAGCAAAGAAAATGATTTTAAAATTTATTCTTTCATATGTATATATTTTAAGCATACAGCAGAAATCTTCGTTTTACGTCTAAAACAATGGAACAACGAAACTCTCACTCTATTGATTTTTTTAGGTCTCATTAAAAAAATCAATAATCTATCACGTACAATATAATTTTTAATCTTAAACGCGAATTATCCCCTCGCAGATAATCAGGGCTCGACTGTATGTTTAAAAAATAATCATATGAAAACTTTTTTGGGAAAGTTACCTCAACACACACGCACACAAACGTAATTTTATTTATTTCTAAAAAATAAATTGTACTCTGAAAATACCAATTTAATAACACACTTGTCAGTTTAAAAACTTTATTTAATATAAGTTTTTTCAAAGAAACCTTTTAAAAATTCAATATTTAAATTTTCGGTTTATTTTTAATAAATTAAAAATTTATTTTTTATTAAATAAAAAAAAAATTGATGTAAATAAAGTTGTAGATTTATGTCGATATTATTTTAACTCTTGCTAAATATTGTTTAACTCTAAAATACAAAGTACCCCATTTTACGGTAATATATTGTTTAAGAATTAAATACGTCAATTGACTTTAGTATTATTCCCTTTTTCTATTAAAAAAATAAGCTTTTTTTTTTAAAGTTTAGTTTTGAAATTTTTTTTTTTAAAGTAATTCTATTTTTTACATGAGAAACATTGGTTAAATGCATTAATTTGTTTGAAATTCCGGGATTCAATAAGAACAATAAGATTCCGCCTCCTTTTAGAAGTGAGAAAAATCTAATTTGTTCCTTGTTTCTTCAAAACCGCTTCTTACTCTTTATTTGCTTAATTTTCTTTGTTTCTCCTCTTTACATTAGAAGCTTTAGTGCTCATTAAGTGTTTAACTTAATTATTGGAGGCTCTTTTAGTGGTTACTTAGATCATTTGCATTCAAACGTAACATAAGAAACTCCATTCTAACAACCAATTTGGAGCTTTTGCTATTATTTTGCAACTAGAGATTTAAATTTTGGTTACTATACGCACAGCGCGTAAAATAAGAACGAACGAACCTTAACTTTTATTGTGTGTTTCATATATTTTTATTAGGAAATCAATCCAAATGAAACTTTTATTGTAATGGCCAAACTTTAACGTCATAAGTTGCGATCATAATGGTTTGAGGGCTTTACTTTATATTTGCTAATTATTTGGTGCAAACGATATTTAAAGCTACTAAATCAGACCTCAAAAAACGTAAATGAACCTTAAAAACGTCTGACTAAAAATACCTTTCAGGTTTCCAATGATTTGAATTGGATACCTGCGAGCGACGTCATCGTGGGTAAATCGTGGAATTTGTTTATGCTTTTATCGAAAGCCAATCAGGTTCGACAAACACGCTTGACGTCAATGAAATTCCAATGACGTCAAGAAATTTCAATGACGTCAAGAAATTTCAACGATGAACAACAGTTTCTCATAGATCTACATAACTGCAAATTTGAAAAAATATTGTTTGCTAGTGTGTCGTGTTTGGAAGGTTTTTCCTTTAACGCAGAAGAAAACACGGGTGTTTCTTGCCGTATTTCATAACTATAAATCATTAAATAGCTAAATTTTATACTTTTCTCTTTTTAATTTCTATTTTATCTTTTTATTTTAAAACAGTTTACCCTCATTTTGACCTAAATAAATGCAAAAATAATGAAAAAAGTATGGGAAATATGTTTAAAATTTTTGCGCCAAAGGGTGAAGCGAGTCACTAAATTTCTGCACACAATTGTAAAACTCGTTAATCGAAGGTAATTTCTTGTAAAACATTATTTTTTAAACTTGGGAGAAAGTAGGGTAAGACTCGGTATCTAAGATTCGAAAGCTCATAGAAGTTGAACTGTTCGATCCAGAAATTGTCAAATTTAATCAATCAAATTTAATTGTCAAATTTAATTTTTAATTTAATTGTCAAATTTAATTTTGTGTAGATATATAGAGTATATTATTCTTGAAAAAGTCATAGATGCGCAAACTGTTTTAATAATTTTTTTTTTCTCTAGAAAAACAAATAAAATCAATTGATCTTACCCCACTAGGGGCGTAAAACCGGATACATATGTAAACTCAATAGGAAGCACACTACAGACATAGAAATATTTATATTTTCATTACTTCCTTATTATGTGCTTCAAAATTTTTAATCAACCTTTTTTAAAATACGTATTATTAGAAATTGCAAATAATGTACTAAGGCATTCTCACAAAAATTTTGAGAAAATAATTCACAATATAATTGAAATTATTGTTACAAATTATAATAAATAATATTTTTAGAATCAAAATTCAATGAAATGGAAAAATAATTTCTCGATAAAAATACGTTTTAAATACTATTTTTCCGACCTATGAGTCTGATTACACACAGTTTCAAATGATACTTTTAAAATATAGCATTTTGTGATGAAATACTTGTTCTAGAATTTCTCATTCTGATGTATTCCTTGTTGAAATACTAGAGTTGAGTCTAGAAGCTCTCTTTCACTGTAGGACACAATAATAAAGTTGGAAAATTAATCCAATGCACCATTGCATAATACAACAACGATTTACTTTAAAAACCGATGTTTTGAATTTAAACTGAAAATAATAATTTCTTTCCTTCTTTTAAGCATTTAGTGTTTTTTATATTTCTAAAACAGAATAGGTATACTCTATCAAAGTTGTTGGGTCCTATTACTGTCATAGAAAGTATTTTTGCTAATTTATCAATGTAAATGGCATTGTGATAATAAAATAATTATGGCATTCATAATTATTGTTATAAATGGCTTAGTCATTGATTAAATGAATGGTATTTCTTAACTCAACAAGGCTTATCCTAATAATTTAAAGAATAAGAAAATGAAAAACTCAATTTAGATATAAAAATTAAAAAAAACCCGATTAAACTCTGAAAAAAAAAAATCTGATAGCCCTCCCCAAAACTCAAAAAAATTCGAAAACCCTGTTATAACCCTGCCGAGAGCAGAGGTCAACGAAGGATATCAGAACAGTGCTATTACTGGACTAAATTAATTATTGTTTGTTAAAGTACGAGTTCTTAGTGATCGTATAATTAGCTCAGCTAAAAAGTTTTTTTTCACAACTGTAATGACAAATAAATAAAAATAGCTTTAAAACAAAAGAACATTAGAAACTTGACACTGTGAAACCAACTTATCAACACAGATGCTATGAATTTAACTGCAAGTCAGTACGGCTGCAATTTTTTCTTACCTAATAAAATGCAATTCAAAGTCTGTTGTTAATTTTGCCTTTTTAAAAGTTATTTGACTAATTTCATGGCATTTTTGTTTTCGTCTTGCTTGAGTATTAAGAATTTTAAAAATGTATATTGAAGGCGGTGATTACAGAAAATTCTGCATTACTTGCATGTAAGAGAATATGAATGAATTCAATGTTTCCAAATAAATATCAAATTTTCATTTTATACCTAATAAGTTTTAGATTCAATCGCTAGTAAATACATCGCAAAATATTTTGGATCAAATTTCGGTACAAAGTACAGCCACTGTGGGAGTATATTTCATACCATCTATTTTACCGTAAATCCATTTTTATCGTAAAATATTATACTGTAGTTATTTCACACTATATTTATTTAATTAGAGTGATTCAGTGAGTTTACGGTAATTATCACTGTAAAAATTATGGTATATAAGATTTTTGTCCCGTATCATGTTCCACTATATAAAACGATATTAATAAATTTAATGTTTCTGAATCAATATTGCAATTTTCATTTTATACCTAATATGTTTTAGATATAAAAATACATAAATGAATACTTCGTAAAAAATTCCGGATTAAATTACGACATAAAATACCGGAACTTTAGGTGCAGCTTCCGAAAAATTCATTTGACATTAAAATCAATTTTTCGGCAAAGTATTATACCCTGTTACATTTATTTAATTAGAGTGAATCAGTGGTTTTATGATAAATATTACTGTAAACATCACGTTTTTGTTTTTGTTCGCTGCAAATTCTGGGAAAAATGGATTTCACGTTGAAAAGTACCGGCACCCTAAGTCTCGGTAGTTCTTACCGTAATTTTATGCGGAATACTTTACAGTGTTCTTGCACGATGATGATATTTTTGGCAAAAAAACTCATAATTCTGGAGATGGAACCAAAATATACGGTATATAACCCATTCATTTCGTAATTTTACCGTTCGTATGATAACGGTTCACCGGAAATTCTGGTTTTTAGAATTATAGTTCTTATTGCCACGCACTTAGTAAAATTACAAAACTGAAAAGTAAATTTCACAGAATAAATAGTTTTCATACCATGCTTTAAGGTATAATGATAAAATTATCAAATTTTACCACATTTATTAAGAACAACATGATAATAAAATCAATTTTTTTTGTTCATTTTATTTAAAGTCATAGCTAAAGTGCTTCGTTAGTTAAAGTCAAAGCGCTTCGGTAAAAATTATAGTATTTTTTTGATGTTCCAATAGACCCCAAAATCCGGTAGACTTCATTACACACATTATGGTACTGAAACACATTATAGTATTTGACAGATATGTATACATATATGGTTTTAAGCATGATGGTGAGATGGTTTAAAAATATGATATACCAATAGCATCTGTTCCAAATCCAGTTGTTTGATCCAGTTCCAGTAATTTTTATATTTACAATAAATCCGAAGCAAGCACAAAAACATATATTCTTCATTCTACAGTAAATAATTAAAAGATCTTTTCTGAGAAAGGTTCTTAAACTACTAAACCTTTATGTCCCTAGGGGAAAATTGCAAAAGAAATAAAAAACAATAAAGCGTAACAAAAATTGACACTCAACATTTATTATATTTTATCTGATGTTTGATCAAAAAAAGAAAATATTGTTTGGATATAACCATCGCGGTAAATTCCTTGCAACTAAATATATTTGACCATATTTTTATCTTAGAAGAAACGACTTCTGGGAATACGCTGAAGTTCTTGTTTAACGTACTTTAGAGTTCTAAAATGTCGTTTGCGAAGGCTCAAATACATATTTTTATGGAAAAAGCTTGAGAAAATGCTTTTACTTTTTATACTTTAGAAAGACGAAGCTGCTTATTAAATAAAGACAAATTTTGCTTGGTTGTCAGTTTTTATATTCCATGCAACAATTATAGATAGATTTATAATTATGTTGATCAAAGATGTAACTTAATTTGAAATGTACTTTAAAATATTTAAATGATAAAACCTAATATTTTAAAAAAGTTTCGGCAACATTTGCTTCTAATTAATTTATTAAACGCCTTTTCGCCTTTTGAAATTTTATAAAAGGCGTCAAACTCTATTTAGTTTGTTAGTGATCTAAAATATTAAATTAAGTGGTATTTCCTCAAATATTTACTAACAACAGACGTTCATAAATTTTTCTAGAAGCAAAACTGGAAAAATATGCAGATCGCTTTTTACAAAATTGAAATTTCGTAGTAAGCATCAAACTCTATTTAATTTGTTTTAGTGCTCTAAGATATTAAATTAAATTGTATTTCCCCAGATATTTACTAAAAACACGTATTCATAAATTTTCTAGTGGCAACACTAGAAAAATATACAGTATTTAAATATTTTTACCTAGTTTAAATTAATAACTAAAAAGACAAGAACTTGTATTTAAACATTTTGTTTTTACTCTTGAAAAATCCGTATACCAGTTATAATGCTTGAGTTTATTAGGTCACTCGTTATTTTTTATTTAAATAAAAATAATTATTAAGAGTTTAACAGCTTTGATAAATTGAAATAGTCTATAGTTCGCTTTATATAAACATTTGTGTGTACATAACACTTAATAACGTTTTATAAGTTACAAAAATGCCTAAACAAGTATTTAGAGCCTTAATTCATGAGATAAATCAAATTGATGATCATTATTTAAATGGAAATTGGGACATAAAGCCAAATATATGGTTATTGTTAGAGGGGGATTGGCTGATATTACTGGATTTAAGCTTGACATTGCTCTTAAATCACATAAAGTAACAAAACCTGTAATTTTAGCTTTTTTCTCTCTCCATAAAACGCATTATTTATTCTTAAATAATACCAGATAAGTAATTTAAGCATGTATTTTATATTGTTATATATATCATACATAAGTTATTCATATTTGATGGCATAAAAATTCATAGAATACAATATCGATTTGATCTAATTACAAATAAGCTCTTAATAATAGAATGTGCTAGATTTTTTTAATTAAAAGAATTTTTTACTCCCCTGATTTCAAAGACATGTTCTTTTATTTAACAGAATTGCTTTATTTTAGAATTTGAACAACTATTTTGTAGATCTTCATACTTCAAAAGTGTACAAATTTCTTTCATATTATAGAATCTCTTTATTTAGAATTTTTAAAATTATTTAGTAAATCTTCATGCTTTAAAAGTGTACAAATTTCTTTCATATAACAGAATCGTTTCTTTAGGAATAACGCACATTAACACTACAGTTATATCTCAGATTTTGTTTTAAATGCATAATACGTATAGAGCTAAAAAAGATCACGCTTTTCGTAATCAAGTAAGCGTGAAGTTTATTAACATTACAGTTGAATCCCTGAGTGATTTAAGACAACTTTGTTTCAAGAACTAGGTTTACAATAGCTTTAAAAGCATGCATCATTAACAAATATTAGTTAGTATCAAACATTTTTGTGTGCTTTTTCTCTAAATCACTTTAGCTTTAAGTGCTTCTGATAACTTTTCTCAACATTGTGCATTAGAATTATAATAAATAAATCAATTATATACTTTTTGTATCGTATAAACTGAAAATACTACTTTTACTGAGTTTAACAACCAACAACAAAGACGTCTTCTAAATTATCGCTAATAAAACACCTTTGATCGTGAGATGCATTATTCATTGCTAATTATTTCTTAATAGGAAATATTGAGCAACAAGCGGAATGAAAATGGAAACCGTTTGGTAATAGCGAAAAGATGAGCAAAAACTACGTATATGGTGTTATTTAACATTTAATAAATTATATTTATGTCTTTTCAGTATTGAAAGCAGAAATAATGTAAGTAAAACAGAGATATAATATTTTCAGTCTTTTTGGAATTTTATTTAAGTCCTAATTGGGTACTTGCTACTCGAGGAGAAGAACGCCGTTGAAATAACATGATTGGGCTTGATCACGTGGTTGTGCTTGGTGTGTTAATGTTACAGCTATTTTTTGGATCAGAGTTAATTGGATACCAGCATGTAACGTCACGCACGTGTGTCGAACCTGATTGGTTGCTGAATCGCAGCACACACAATTAATTTCATGCGGGATCCGTTTTTGGATCAGAATTGGTTGCATGCCTGCAAGCGACATGATTTGCTACTGAATCGTGGCATTAAAAGATGCCGCGAATTTCCCTCGCATGACGTCATTTGCATGTATCCAATTGTAGTCGAAGTCTGTTTAATAATGTTTAAAAACTCGTTTGCTGAGCTAAAATGTATTCTAATAATATTGGTTAATTATTTCTTTTATGTTGTTGTAGTTGCTAAATTCCATGTCTAGCAGAGTTGGAGATGGGACGTTCCATGACGTTGTTCACTCTCAAAAAATCAATAAGTGTGCTAATGAAGATCACATATCCTGGGTATCAAGAATGTGTTCTTAACTGTTCACCAGGTTTGACATACACATACAGGTATCAAATTAAATATCATTTAAATCTCATTTAACTCATGAATAGGCATAAGAAAACTTAGCTTTTTCTCGAATTGCAAGTACCTAATTGCCACAAAAATTCGAATACATTTTATTTTACAGTAAATTTGTCTATACGTTTGAAACTTGTCTGTATATTTGATTTCCCCACTGTAACTTTACCATCCGCCATTTTCAAAAAGAGCATAGATGGCGCTGGCAAAACTTGTTCTAACAGTCAGGGATAGCTGTTACAAATATAAATAGAATATTATTTGTGAAAAAGTGATGTGCATGTGATGACAGAGCCTTCAAAAACCAGCCATAAATTAAAAATCTAAAAAATCTAAAACTGTCTAATTTATAAAGCCTAATTTAAACTTAAAAATTTTCCTTTCCTCTATTTTTGAACTTTGCTCTATAGATTCTGTTATTCTATGTATAATTTATTCCTAAATATTTTGAGTGAGAAAATGATAGTATTTAAAGTTTGGCTATATTTTTGACTTCTAAATAATGAGTTCAATAGTTAATGAGTAAATAATTCTGTAGTTATATTCTATAGTTAAGGAGTAAATTCTATGGTTAATGAGTAAAAGGAATCAGTAACCTAAAACCGAGAGAAATTTTTCAATTAAATAACACTGGGGAAAAAATTCTTTTCGCTGCATTTGCATTTATACAAGTACATTATTTTACCTAATTCCGGTGTGGGAATTTTAAATTATTTTTGTTCAGAAAGCTTCAAATTGTTTTTCAAAAAAATATTTTTAGTTCAGTTTAATTTTTGTTAGAATGTGCAATTTTACAAAGAACGATAGTGCTTATATACATTTTCATACACTTGTCTGATTCTTTGAAAATACGACTTAAGACAAAAAACATACGACTTTAACTTAAATGTATTATCGCGTACTTCCTACTATGCCTTACGTAGCTGAGAAGTAGGGGAACTTAGTATTCACTAGTAGAATTTAAGAAAAAATCCTGGCTAGAAATTTATTAGCAAAATGAATAAAAATTATAGGTTGTAAGGAGAAACTGATTCAAGATTTGAAATCTGGGATATAACAATGTATAAGTTCTGTTCGAAAATTTTATATAACAGAAAAAAGACCCCCATTGTAATTTATATACAGGTAGAAAATTTTTAGATGATTTTCAATTAAGTTTAGGATTATTTTCCCCCTGATTTAAATGTAAAATATTAAATGTTAAACTACTTTAGACGCATACTTTTTTAATTACAGACAATTAAACCCTTATTTTTATAAACAACTTATTCGATGTGTAAAAATTATTCACATTAATTTCTTTTTAGTTAATGATTACTTTGACCTTTATGCTATATTGAAAAATTCACGTTAAATTTTTTCAAAAAAAGAAGAAGCTAAAATGAGTTTTTGTTAAGCAGTTTCTTGCAAAAATGTGTTCAGATGCTTCTTACTTCCTTAAAAATAATAATACACAAGACTTTAGAAGTATGAAATATAATGGTTCTTTTAGTACACAATTTTGAAAATGCCTCACTTTCAGAAACAATTTCTTGCGAACAGTTTCAAATTTTTGCTGTAAAATAGAAGGAGTCGTGTACAGCTTTAAATTGCATATCATATGGCATATAATTTTACCGAGTGTCTAAAAAAGCAGCCAACGTTTTAAAAAATTAAATAAAGCAGAGTGGTTTGTTACGTTCTGCTTAAGAAGCTTGTATTTTCCTCCCACTGAATTTCAAAATTAACTTCAAAGTTCCTTCAGAGATGGGGCTGCTGACTAAAAAAATTTTAAAAGAAGGTAAATTGAACTAACAGCGTATTGCAGCTTGAAAGTAAAATCAACATAACAGCGAGGTAATATTTTCAGTTAGTGCGGTCTGCAAAGCATCAGAATTTATGTTTTACAATTTTTTTCAATCATCAGCATCAAACGTTGACAGGTTTGTAACTAATTTCGAAAGTTGCCAGGAATAAATTTCTAGTTTCATATGAAGAATCACAACAAGCAGCAAACCGCTTATTTCTCTCTTAGCTTCCCGTTTTCTGTAATTGAGTTTGTAAGTCATCGGCGATTTTTTTAAACACTAGGTATTATGTTTTTATTTATAATATTTATGGTTATATGTTTTTTTATATACTTAAAAATTTTGTATCAACAGCTTTAATATTTTTTTACAAAACTTAATTAAATATAAGAAGACAAATTTTTTTCTTCTAAACTCTCTTAAAGATAACAAGAATGTACATTACTTCCACAATAAATCTTTATTTTGTAGCATGGTGCTTTTATTATAGCCTAATTAATTTTTAACGATTATGCTTTTTCTAACAGAATTCTTCTTTTAAAATTATTTTTATGGTTTCATAAAAAATGAAGTATGTTCAATTGTTTATAGCAAGTTGTAAGGAAAACAATTAACTCAAAAATGCTCTTTTAGTTCAAACGTATGTTGAACCTAAAAGTACTATTTTGAAAAACGCTTTATAGCTATAATAATTTATGTAACAGGATCCCTTTATAAAAAAAAAATTCTTCAGTAATTCTTTAAAAATAGTAACTATGAGGTTATGTTTAATGACTCATAATTAGTTTTTTCTCTGCTTTATATTGCTTTGCGTAAAATACGAAGAAGAAAAAAAATGATTGTTACATTTTCAATGAACGTACCGTAAAGAAAGTCACAAAAAGAGATATTTAAACTAAAGAAAACCCACTTTTTTGTTGTATTTTATAAAAAGTTTATTAGTCAGTGTTGTTCATTCTTCAAATAAAATATGAGTTTGAATTTAATCTACTTTTGATGCCTATTTTATTATGCGGATAAAAGGTAAATGTGATTTGTTAATAATCTAAAAATGAATAAAGATATCTGGCTTTTAATTTTCAGTGTTTACTTCTGAAAGTGGATTATCTAAATATTTAAAAATTACTTGGTAACACTCTAACATTCCACTTCTATTATGAACTTCAGAAGTATGATGTCGAAAAGATATATTTTCTCAACTTAAAAACATACTCATTTTTGCCTATACACTGAAAAAATAACTGTAAATTCTACAGACGAAAAACTTATTTTTCACACTAAAAAACGCTAACTATTTAATGAAAAATATAGATTTGTTTTCTTTTTTCTCCGTAATCCATGCACTGTAAAAAAATGTCCGTTCTTTTTACAGATTTTCTCTCTATATTTGTTTTGTTGATGAAAACGGATTAAAACCGTTAATTAAAATTCTATTCGTTAATTAAAATTCTGACGTGAAATATCATCAATCGTACTCCGATCCGGAGGGATTGGGGTTCGATCCTCGACTCCACTTAGACCCACCAAATACATGCGGTATACGTACTCATAAAATGTGTGGAATTGAAACTCCTGTGGTCGGTTGCTGAGCAGTAACATGGGTACAGGGATCTGAAGAAAATCTCCTTCCCTTTCTGATCCATGTCTAAATTGAGGAAGTGGCCTCACAAATCAAATCCTCTCAGCAGAGAGGATCAAAATTGTGATGGCATGTCATCGGATCATCCTCGGGCATGTTTCACAGACCGTCGCCTATAGCCCATTGTGTAGCTCTAATGCGATGTAAATAAAGTACCTACCTATTGCTCTCTAACATATAATTTGTTCGCTATTAACGGAAAAAATGTAGCATATTAACAAACATCTGAAACAATTCGTAACTTATTTCATCGTCTTTTAGATGTTTTAAATACATAAACGAAATTTATTTAATTACATTGCTGTAAGTGTTATTATTTAATTCTTTTTAAATATACCTGGTGACCAATAATAACGTTAGATTTCCTACTTATATCGCAAATAATTTCCTATCTTCTTTTTAGCAGTTCTCCTATAAAAGTACGTTAAAAAGTATCAAATTGTTTTTTCTGACTCTCTTAAAAATATATTTACTTAGTATCTGTAGGAATTATTCCCTTTTTCGTTCGCTTTAAATCAAATACTTTTCTGTTTGAGAGTATTTTATTGAATTTCTATTCAAATCTTTACTATTGAAAAAAACATAAATACCCAAGAAGCCAAAAAATAAATTTTGATTTTTCTCTTTTAAGTGTTTTCTCCAGATAAATTTTGTGGGCATCCATTTTATTTTTGTTTTATTAAAGAATAAAAAAAAGTGTTAAAATCGAATTGATTTTTTTGATACATTATTCACTATTCTCTTTTTTATTTTCCTCAGTTTTTGACTGGTTTGAAAATAAAATTCGCAATAGTTTTATTATTAGAAAAAATATCCTTATAAAAGAGAAATATTGCTTATAGACAACCTTCTTTCTTTAAGCAGTGTATAAGTGAATATTTATGATTGCAATACATTACAGTTTATCCCAAACGAGTTATATTGCAGAAGAAGAAAAACGCTAAAAATGCAATGAATAATAAAAAAAAAGAGTAGCTGTTTGTATACCTTAACTCTTTGAAGCAGAACTTTTTAAAACATATTTTTCATACTATTTTCATTACTTTGTATAAATTTAGATACAAATAAGTGAAAAATATTATGTTTAGCATTTTGATAATTTATGTTTATGAAATATAGCATGAAACTCAGGTGTCTTCTAAAATCCTCCAAACACTGATAACTTTTTTCACGCAATGATTTTTCAAATTTACAGTTATTTAGATTTAAGTTAAAAGGTGATTCCTCTGCGAAATTTCTAAAATTTATCAAAACAATCAAATTTATCAAATATAAAATAAGTATCAAATTTATCAAAATAAATTGTTGATAATTTTTTAAACGAGGACTGAAAACAAATTTTTTTTTCAGACCAACTTCTTTTGGATTTTATATCTTAGTAGAAATATAATTCTGGAAATTTAAAAGAGGCTTTAGTAACTATCAGACTGATTTTCTATAGTTAAAAATACGGAAATTTAGCAATACTAGAATAATAATAGAATATACTAGCAATTAGAGCGTCAAAAAATATATAAAGGGACGCGGTGTTCCATCAGCGTCGAAGGATTAAACTGGATGCAAAAATTTATTTTCAAACTGTACATATTATCTTTCTAAAAATAAATAGTATAGAACTTAAAGCAAACGAATAGCCAAACTAACTAAAATATTTTTAAAACTTTTGAGAAGTCGCCAAGTGGGTGAGATTTTTTCGCCGAAATAAAAATCATCAAAATCAATGAATAATTCGGAATTTTTGCAAAATTTTTCCATACATGGTAGAGTAAGAGTACTTGTAGAATATTACAAAATTAAATAAAAAATACTTTCCTTTTTCAGTTGCCTTTTCACCAGTATCGTTTTTAGCATAGAGGTTGCTGTCTAACTATAAGCAAAATTTAACCTAATTAGTCAAGAAAACTTGTTACAAACTCAGAACATTTACAAAAATAGCATATTATACACTATGAAATGTTATTTTAGATGACAACAAAGTTTCTGAAAAAGGACTTTAATGTTTCAGAGAATCTCAAAAGAACAGGGTCAGTAAAACTCCAATGTAAACCACCAATTACGAGAAGAAAAGTAAATGTGATAGATATTTATAGAATATTTATAGAAAACGGGTCATTTTATTGTTTCTTGTTCCCTATTATTTTATGTATTTATAACTTAATTAATTTCTCCAATTTCATAAGGGTTTTTCAGGGTTCTTTAAAATAATTAAAAAATAATCTAAACCAGCATATCATTCCTGAAAAGTTATAGATGTACTACTATAATACATTCTTTTATAAATGTTTTTTTTTTAGAAAAGGTCAAAACACCCAGTTTTACCCCGCTAGTGGGGTCAAACTACATGACAGACGTCGTGAATTAATCACTAACAACGCGCCAATATGGTTGGTACTTATTTTTCTTAACTTGTAAAGTGTAATTCAGAAATTGTCCGCTGGAAAAAACTTATTTTGATATAATCGAGGTATCCGGTCTCGCCGCACTACCCAGTCCTACCCTGCTCTACCCTATTTTATTTTATAAATAAGTAATAAATGAGTAGTAATCATGGGGCTTGGTGAGAGAAGTGAGTAGAGAGCCTTTAACTCTACTTATGATTTTTTTCTTTTGGAATTTTGGACTGCAACAGCAAACTATTTTTCTTTAGCTATTTAAGTTATATTTAGAAGCCGGGATAGACTGGTCGGTAGGGTGCTGGGCCCACGCCCGAGAGTTCGTGGGACCGAACCCCGCCGGCCTGTGTAGTAAAGTGACTGATGCACGTTAAATCTGTCGAGTCGAGAAAGTCCTCCATGTTCCCATAACAAATCAATACCTCTGGGGGTACTGGATTGGAGATCGATCGTTCTCTGATTCAGGTTAAAGTTACAATCGTTTGATGAATGGATGTATGAATGGGTTCACCCTATAAACGAGTGTGACGTATGGTGTGGCAGAAGTCGAATTCTTGGCCATAGATGGCGCCACTGGAAAACAGGAACAATCGCCCCCCCTCTGCCTAAACAGGCATAAGTCAACAACAACAAGTTATATTTCCTTAAAATGATAAATGAAAGAAAAAAAAGTAACTTTTAAGTGAATAAAAATGAATTTTATATTGAATAAAAATTTGTTTTGTGAAGCAATAAGTACTTATATTTTATTTTATTTGCTATCATAGTTGTGTACTATTGTGGTTATTAATGACAAAAAAATCAGGGTTATTCGTTTATTTGTACGTATATATTTATTTATTGTATAATATAAACGACAAAATAGAATTAAAAAGTGCGAATCCTTTTTTATTACTCTATTTAAAGCCGATTACTCACACCTGTTTATAGCCTAAACAAAATCTCTTGGGTAAAGCGGGGGGGGGGGGTAGAGATTAGAAAAGCAAGGTTTGACAAACTTAAACTTACCCAATAACGGATAACATAATGTCCCAGAAGAATTTTAAAGGAATTTAAGCCACCCTTTCATTAACGATTCGATCCACGTGCATTTAAAAGTTTGAGTAAATATTTGAATTTGAAAAGCTTTGAAGGTAGGTTTCTGCCTCTGGAGAGAGAATCTATGGTAGGAAGATATGAAACAGCCATTAGGAGAAATCGAATACACTTACTTTCTGGAATATTCGTTTCTCACTGAATAGTGGAAAATGCAACAAACTACTTATGGATTTCCATATTTATGAAGTTTTAGTTTGAATAATAAAAGGTAAAAGAGGAAATTTCAGAGTGTTTGGTTTAAAGTGCACGACTAATTTGTGCGTCGATTTGTACTTCGAACGAAATATTCTTCTGATTCATCCTTTTTCTCTGAAAGTTTCTGTAGCTTGTGATAGTATACTTATTGGTTTTTTTAATGAATCCGAATGGTGACGACATAATTTCATTGAAAAAAAGCCTGAAATAAAATTTTTATTTTTATGTTTCAAGCAGGTTTCTTAAAATTCGAAGCCTGAAGTAAAGTTTAAAAATTCAGCCGTCCGACTTGTGTAAGGGTCAGGGAACAGGCCTTGCATCAGAAAGGTTCTGGGTTCGATTCCCGTGCAAGGCATGGATGATCCTTTTTCTCTGTACTATCTGCGTGAGCAACGTTGATCCACGTAATATGGTGCCCCTGAAAGAGTGGCTGACAAATCTGCCTTTAAGATGCCTGTATGACATAGGTCATTCTCCAGGTGGGCATTGAAAAAAAATGTTCGAAAATTAATGAAATATTTTTAAACGCGAAGCGCGGATTTGGGCAACTACAACTACAATTACAACTTTTTCAAGATCCGATAACAGCTCTAGTACAAATTGCAATGTATATATTTTAAAGCAATTTTTTTATAGATCAAAAATGTGATTATCTGTGTTTTGGATTAGAACCTTAAAAAAATTTAAAAAAGACAACGAAATAAAATTAAATGTATATTTTAATATTGAATTTTTAAAGAAAAATTTAGAGAACCTGCATAGACAAAATAATTAAAATCCAGCAGATGAGAGGCCTGATAATAACTATAGGTATGACGACAGTTACTTTTTAAAAAATAAATGAATCAATTAAAAAAATATTAAATAAATAAATTTGTTCAAGGTTGAGGGTAAAAGTTCGACAGTGTGAAATGGCCTAGCTGTGTAGTAGTAAATCGAAGGAAATTATTGGCATGGGATAGATTGATATGGAATAAGGTACTTGAGACAGCCAAGCATGGCTGTCTCGAATACCTTATGCCACTGATAAAAAAAGAAGGATAATAGAATAAAAAATAAACTAGAAATTTAGTGCATAAATTTGGGGAAATTGAAGGAAACAGATTTGCTAGAAGATCTGAATTGGGATTTGGAGATACGTTGCTGTTGTCTTACGTCACTTGTCAATATTGACAAGCCAGTTTTAAGGCAAAGGGGTACCCTTTTTTGTGTTTTCCAGTGGCGCCATTTATGACCGAGAATTCAACTTTTACTACGCACATACGTCACAGTCCGTTTTACAGGGAGGACACATTCACAAACCACCCATTCATCCTCACAGCGTAATTTTGACCCGAACCAGAGCACAATCAATCTCCGATTCAGTACCTTTAGAGGTATTGATTTGGAATGGGAACTGGGAGAACTTTGCAACCCCTACAAATTTTATCGCGCAGTAGCTACAATTTTGTACGCGGGGAGTCTTCTGTCGGCGAGGATCGAACTCACGATCTCTTACACTAAGGCCCAACCCCCTACCAACCAGACTATTCCTGTCAATGTAGATTTGTATGCATTGTATATTACGCTGCATACGTCACTATAATCATCTGAAATTTTGAATTTTAGAAAATGACTTTAATGCATTTTCTACCAGCTGTAAGTTTTCAAAACAGAAAAGTTTATTTTTTTCAAATAAATCTGGCGTTGTAGCCAGATTTATTTGAAAAAAATAAACTTTTCTATTATTTTTGTATATATATATATATATATATATCTGTATATATATATATATATATATATATATATATATATATATATATATATATATATATATATATATATATATATATATATATATATATATATATATATATATATATATATCTGTATATATATATATATATATATATCTGTATATATATATATATATATATCTGTATATATATATATATATATATATATATATATATATATATATATATATATATATATATATATATATATATATATATATATATATATATATATATATATATACATATTGAATTTTGAATCAATAATTTTGTAAATTAAATAATTTTCAATGAGGAATAACTGTTTTCCTTACATCTAAATAAGTGCAAATTATTTGAAAAATCATTTTTCGGAAGTGAGCCTTGTTTGGAAGATTTTACCTTTAACGCAGAAAAAGACAACGAAGTTTCATGCTGTATTTCCTAACCGTAATTAAATATAATTTTTTCCACTTATTTTCACCTAAATTAATGCTAAATAATGAAAACAATATGAAAAATGTGCTTAAAAAAGTAAATAATTAGGGTAGAAAAATATATTTCTGGAAATATCTATTTTAATATATAGATTCCATCTTCTCACTGTTGCATAAAAACTTTTTAAGTCTCTCCTCTTTTCATCTTTAAGTTCTAAAATTTTATATATTTATAAGATATTTTAAAGCATTATTTTTTACACTATAGTTTTTTAAAGTTTCAAAAAGGAAGATTTTCGGTAAAAATCAAGGTAGGGTATCGTAAGTTTCAATTATAAGTATTTGAAACTCGAAACACAGTCTTAAAAATGTTGAAAAGTTTTTTTTCCTTTAATATATACAATTGATTTGAAATTCTCAAAGGATATTTTGAAGCCGACGTTTGAATGTATAGCAAATATTAGAAGCAAGAGTGTTTGATACATGTGTGAAGTACAACGAGAATGAGAATATGTATTCTAGAAGTCCCGATTTGAATTTTGAGATTCTAACTTTTTGCATATTATAATACAATGTAATGTCTCTTGATAGGTTCCCGCAATTATCTTACAGTTTAAATTTTAGAGAATCATTTCAATATGTTACTTTTAAAACTCGAAAAGTAGGAATTCCTTTTTGGAAAAATGTTAGGGTTTTTGTTACTTCTTTTCATTGTAAATATAATTACTTAAATTTGAAGAAATGTTGGAAAGGAAAGGTTTTTATAATACGATCAAATTGAAATTCTTTGGTAATTTAGAGACGATCTTTGAAAGAAGAGAGCCTATCAGACACAGAAAAGTATATCAAATATTCTCTAACAGATTTAAAATATATGTTACTTAAAATATTAGCCATCTTTATTCACATTTATAGTATTCATTTTCTCTGATAGGCAGCAGTGTACGATACTGTTGTGATTCAACAGACATACAACATTTATCTTCATCAACCGAGCTTTTGACAACAAAGCTTCGTGTAACAATGTGGTGTAATTATTGTGGAACAACCCAATGACGTGTTTATTTCAGAACTCCTTTGAAATTAATAAGATGTTGTTTTAAATGTGAAGGGTACTTTTTTAGTGCATTCACAACATCTTAATCAAGCGTAACACAAACAGCTCTACTGATTTCAAGCTTTAAGCTGCAATATTTGCTTTATTTTGGGCATTTAAAATATTTTCTAGATGTTTTAATTTATTTTCTTAAAAAAAATGTGTTTTCGCACATCATATTACAATCTTTATATTTTTTCTGAAAAGATAACTAAAATTCAATGAAATTCGATCTCCGACGGCCTGCAGTAAATGGTGACTGGTGTATGTTAAATCTGTCTGGTCACAAGGTCCTCCATGTTCCCTCAGAAAATCATGTCTCTGGGGGTACTGAATTGGAGATTGATCGTTCTCTGGCATTGGTCAAAATTAAGATCTGTGGGTGAATGAATAAATGTATGAATGGGTCCGCTCTAGAAAATGGGCTGTGACGTGTGTGTAACTAAAGTCGCACTCTTGGCCATATATGGAGCTACTGAAAAACAAGCAACGCACCCTCTTCGATGAAAATGCTTTTTTTCCCTAGCAGGCCTGCTAGATTAGAAAATGGTATTAGGAACAATAATAATAACAACAACACTAAAACAATATAATACAATTCAGTAAATTTGAATATTAGTTAAAAATGCTGTATAAATTAATATAATTTATTTTTTACACCAAGATGTTGGGAAACTGTAAGGAGAAAAAAAGTACAGTCAAAATTACCCTGATATAGTAAAGTTACGTGTTTCTTGCTCTATGGGAACACCAAATTCTCGATAATTTTTGCCGAAGCGCATTGCTAATGATTTTGGCAAAAATAACAATAAAATGTGTTTTTTTTTATCATATAAATGTTTTTTTTGCCATATGTTTGGCAGTAAGTAAAGTAGAATTTGGTAATTTTATCATGATACCTTGGAGAGTGGTCTAAAAACCATTTATTTGGTTAAATTTATTTTTCAGTTTTGTAGTTATTACAAAATGAGCCATAATGTGTCACGGTGGTGCCAATTCTTGGAAGAGTTACAAAAATCACTTAATTCGAATTACTTTTTTCCTGATTTCCTTTTTTCCTTCTTTCAAGAAATTGAACGAAGACACAGAGTTGAAAATAAATAAATTGAAGTATCCAACTCAATACTTTCGTATTTTAATTACTTTTTATTGTGATAAATTGTTGGCCCTGAAAGAGATACAGAGCTATAATTTTTAAAACAAGAATTTTCGGTAAACTGTTGCCAAATGCATGGTTCAAAAACCGTAAATTTTACCAGACCAAAAACAGAATTGGGTATAGTTCGTTCACCAGAAATTGAGACTTGGCTCCGCCTCCTGGGACGCAGAGTTCATTTCCGCGCGGGAGTTAGAAGAGAAGCATCTCCGTTGTTGAAATTGAGACAACCCTTAATTTGCGCCAAACACAAAAAGTGAATTCTTTTTCAGTCACTTACTTTGCTTTATCATCTGTTATTATACCTTTTGTTACACTTGCTAATTAAATAAAGTTTAAAGTTAAAAACTGCTGTTCTCCCAGCGAAATGTCTCATAAAGGACAAACTATTCATTCAAAAGAAAGACATATCATAAAAAATGGTGCAAAATATCATCAAATTAATGAAATATTTATTGTTAAAAAAATTCACATAAAGTTTGCGAAATAAATATTTTTGCCAAACGATCGCCAAATAGCAACATTGTTCAGGATTGCTCATAACCTTCTCCCAAAAATAGCGAAATGGTATCGTCGTATACCACGTGATGAAGGCGGAGCCAAGTGCCAACTCCTGGTGAACGAGCTATACTTACACTTCAAGAAGAAGAAAATAGCTTATAGTTACACACGTGACCTTTGACGTCAGGGTCAGCTGATCGTTTGTAAGAAAACTGGCATGTCAGAGTTGAGCAAAGTTTCTCCACAAAAATTAGAATGTTAATTAACGTGAAGTTAATTAAATACAGCTCCATCGAATTTATTGAAATATGATTCTATTTCGTCTACGTCTTTTATTTAACTTATTTATTATTTGTTTTTGCATTTTACAACAGAAATGTCATTACTAACAGTACGGTAATTGTTTTTACTAGAATTCTTTTCGTGTGTTCGAATTTCCTCATGATATTTAAGAATGTTTGCGTTTCTTTAAATGGTAGGTTTAAATATTTTCTACTCTCTTAGTCATTTATTGAAAAAAAAAAAGATAATTCGAAAGGAATTTATGCGCAACGAAATGGCAATAAACATTAATTTTTAAGGAAAAGATTTTTCGAGTTTACTCTGCATTGAATAGAGAAGAATATTTTACATCATTAATACATTACCATTAGACATATCGCGATGTTTGCTTATGTTTTTAAACGTACATTAATATTCCAGAGAACAGATGCTAAACACATGCAATCGGAAGTATCTCGTACTTAGCATTAAGAGAAGTAAGAGATGTAAGTTAATGGAGCTTAAACAAGCTAATGGGCTTTCAAGAATAATAAATGCTCAATAAACACATTTTTCTCATTTCCATTTTATGACTATTCCTTTGTAGGAGGCCTTATCCTTTTTATGTGTTTTCTGACTAACAAAATTTGTTTTTCGTCTTGTTTCCTCAATCAATATTGAATTTTATAAGAAATTAAATAAAGAAGCGGAGGATTTTATTTGCTTATTCAGAACTTTGTTGCTCATTGTGGCGACTTAAAGAAACAGTAACTTAAATAGCGACTTGAAAAAAAATCAAAACGTCTAACACAAAAGAAACAATAAATAGAAAAAAAAAACAATAACAGGCAAAGGACATCTAACCATCAGTTACCGAAATCCATTTTTACTCAATATTACTTCTTTATTACTATTATAGGGCAATAGGGGATCAAGAGAGGCATAATGTTACTTGTAATAGTCATAGGTGTTGCGAAACACCTAGAATGTTCTTTTACACTATTTGGAGAAAAGTAGTTGCCACCAACCACATTTTTGTTAGTTAGTAACACTAAAATTTATAATGATCGTAAGATATACACATAAGAATTAGTAAATCTATTTTTACGAGACAATAAAGTAAGAATCAGAAATTCAGGTTGCGTACATACACTAATTCCTAAAATAAAATGAGTTTGTGAATCAAACATGCGAATTGCGGGAAGAATATTAAGACGAAATAGAACTAGACTTAAAAAGAGCAAGAGTGGATAGAAATTATACAGTATAAAATTATTTAACACAGTTTATAGAGGTGAGAAAATTAATATATAAATATTTCTGTTACAGCACTAAAAACATACATACATGTAGTTCCTGCAGATGAAAAGCATCATTGAAGAAAACCGTCAACACTCGCGCCAACTCGCTATCAACTGTAAAAAAATATTACAGATGAATTTAAAGCGCGCCAAGATAGCAGTTTTAGGAAGCGAAAATATTTTGAGTATGGTATGGAGGAGAGTGATCTCAGCTTAAACTTACTGCATTTTCCATGTATCGAGCTTATTTAAACCCTCTTAATCATATATGATTGCGCGATTTAGTGCTAAGTTGAAAAAAAAAATGTTCCTTTACATTGCTCAACATCAAATTCGGAGAACTATTACACCACAGGTTTTACAGAAATGCTGTTGACTCAATTTTTAGGTCTATTATAATGAGTCCTATAGGCGAAATGTAAAGTGATTTCGGAAATTTGCGATGAGCTGGATTTTTTCACTTAGTCTGCGACACCTACACGGGAAGGATCTAGAAGCATAGTATTAGACATTTCGCGTTCTTATTAGTTATATCTTGTCTTAACTACGAAACTTAAAACATCCTAATCAGAATTTAAAATATTTACTGAAATTTTAAGCGACAAAACGTTCTTATTTGACGCACAGCAGTAATTAATCTAAAAATTGATTTCTAGATGTTGAATAAAAAGAATTAAACGAATCAATGCAAAATATAGTAAATGAATGAGTAATTTAATAAATCTGCTGACCGATGAATCAGCAAATCAGCAGTTAAAAAAAATTACCAATTCATCGTCTTGTTGTTCAAGTTTTTCATGCATTAACTGATTTATTGTTGATTCACTGATCATTTTCGCATTTATTGATAAGATGATTAATTAATACATAAATTCATCAATTTTGTAATTTTTTTAGTCACTGGTCATTGAAAAAAATCTAGCATTTTTCAAACCTTATCATTCGGGCATCTTATCATTACTGTTGCTACTATTTATCGTTTTTTTATTATTTAGTTTTTATTGTTTACGATAACTTATTCTTCTTATCTTTTTCCTATTACTTATTTTATATTGCAAAACATTTTGATAGACGAAATATGAGGACTCTAAAAAGTAAATCCCATAAAATTTGTAATGCAGAAATCCTTAGAAAAGCAAAACAGAAACAGATTGATCTGGAAATTAATAAAAGTAAATGGAAAGCATTGGGCATCTTTTACGTAAAACCTGAAAAATTTAAAGTAAAACAAGCTTTTGATTGGAACCTTCAGAGCAATAGAAAAGAGGAAGACCTAAGAATACTTAGTGAAGCGACGATTGCAAGCGAATTGAAAACAATAAAAGAAACATGGATAGAGGCAAAATATCTGACCACAAATAGAAAGTGAGATGGAAAGCTATGATAGAAACCTTTTGTTTCAATTCGGAGTAGAGAGGAATATGTTATGTTATATTTAAAAGTCACATTTAGTGAGGCTGAAAAAAAACAAGAAAAATAATGAAATATTAAAACATGCAAAGCCGATATCAAAAACGTGAAAATAAAAAAAAACATCAATAGTAAAACAGAATGAGGCTTGCTTTTGTGTGAAGAAAATGTAAATTGTTTTAGAAGCACATGAACATGTGGTTAAATAAATAAATGTGGTTCTAGTATAGAATCAGGGGTCCCTTGGTTTGGTTACTAACCAAGGGGCCCCCGATTCGATTTTAGCAAAAATCGTAAGCTTTTGCTGAAACCGAGTCTCTGATTACAAAGACATTCTTTACTTTCATTGAGGTCATTTTCGGGTTATCGCAATTTTTGTGCGATTGGTTCTTAGTTTGGCAAAATCCTATAATAACTCGACCCTTGGCGACTTTTTTAAATCTCGTCAAGTTGGCGATTATAACTTGGATTCATGCTGTTTCTTCTAATTAAAAAACAATCTAAATTATTACAAATTTATTAAAATATTATTAATAAAATAAAATAAAAAATAGCTTGCAATAAGGTTGCAACATATTTCCCCGAAATATCTTCCAGAAACCTAGTTTGGCGAGATTTAAAAAAGACGCCACGTGGTGGCTGATCTTGGATCCACCCCTTAGTTTATATTCATATAATTAATTTAATTTTAAGTTTCAACCTTCGTTATTATTTTACCATTAGTTGCACACGGGTTATCGTTGCTATATGTTTGTCTCTCATCTCTACAAAGAATGTTTGGAAAAATAAATATGCATTTCTTTGCCTGCTTGTACACTCATTATTTCTGTCCTGTTTGTATAAAAAAATTTGGCGTTTTTTGAACGAAAGAAAGGAACAGATGGTTACGAATGGGTTTGTCGAGAGAAAGATGAAAATTCACGTCGATGTAAATATCATTGATGAACCAGGGCTCAAAAAAACTCAGAAATTTTACCCGTCCCCGAGGACGGCTTGTCCAACAATGTACCCGTTCTCCTTTGAAACTAACTCGTCGCTTCTAAATAAATAAAAATATAATTTTCTCTTATTTATTACAAACATTTATATAAATTGCGCAATGAATTAGTAGTTACTAGGATTACATTATACAGTTATAAAAGAAATACTAGGTTACTAATAGTAAAACCTAGTATTTCTATTATGAAATAATTTATTTCTTTGATGAAACAATTTAAATAACAAAGGTTAAGTTATCTGTCAATTATAATGTCAATTTATCCGATGGTACTGCGTGTTTTAAATGAATCAAATATGACGTTTGCCAGTTCCACAATCAAGCCAATGATTTACAGAAGTTTCTGCACAGAAATCTGAAAGGGGTTTTCCAATTAGGTAGATGTTCATAAATGCGTTTAACGCTTCTTGTTTAAGACCAGTAAGTACTGTGTTTTTTTGTAAGTTCATTGTTGAAAAGCCCCTTTCAACCGCTGCAGTACTCCCAGACAGAGAAAACATCAATTCCACCGTGCGCAGTATGTTGCTGTATTTCGAGATTAGAGTGTAATTTTAGAAGTGAGGCGCTAGACTCTTGTAAGATAACAAAAATTGAAACTGCATAACGAACATTAACGGGAAAATGGCCGTCCAAGCGGACGCTGGATTCGAGAAATTTGTTGTCCGCGGGGAATTTTTGACCGCCGAGGACGGGCGGACCGGCGGTTTTTCGAGCCCTGTGATGAACCATACATGATTTGAAGGAAGTAAAATGAATGTCATTGAGATTTTAATATTTTTCTATTTTTAGGTGTATGAAGCTAGTACAAATCTTCTTATGAAAGAGGTGAATGTGAAATCAAAAGAAACTCTGGTTGATTACCGTAATTTTTGTTGAGAAATGTGTATTGATGTATGAATTACAAATCGGTGTTTGATGGTATATAAAGAGTGTTGATGTTTCCGTATCATGAACAACCACACCAACTGCAATCGCCAGGGCTCCAAATTGATCTTAAGCTGGAAAGTTGGGAGAAAAAAACCACCGCTCGGTGGCTACGAGTTATACCCTTCGAGTTGGTCCCTTTCTGTGATTTCGTATAGTTTTTCACGGGCTACTGCCTGTAAGTTGCCTAAACTTGGCGATTAATCCTCAAACATAAATCACGATACGGAAATCTCTCTGAAAGAGTGAGAGGTAAATATTTTTTGAATTCGAAGAATATCGCACGAAAGAGACTGCTTGAAGTTATTACCCAAAAAAATATCACCTGAGACAACTATCTCCTCAGATTTTTGGAAAATTCTACGATTTCCTGAAAAATGACGGGTTTCTGCATCTATCTGTCTTATTTTTTTATGCATTTTGTTGATTCCGAATCTGGAAATGTGCATGTAATTACAATAAAGGGCATGTGGAGTCAGAAAAAGTGAAAATTTTGCAAGTAAAATGTTGGCCCGTCACCCGAAGAAATCTTCAATTCTTAATTTGATGAATTTTTATGGAGACGTCGATATCGGGATCAGATGAAAGCTGATCCACCCAGGAACTTAATGCAATGCAAAAAAGATTTCTACCCTACACACTTTCCTGACGATGCCGAAAAGAACTTTTCATGATGTTCACGAATCAGAGCTATTTTTGTTGTTTTGAAATGCATTTGATTTATATTTGTGTCACAAAAACAAAATTACAATTTTCATAACTATATTATGTCGATGTTAAATTAATGTCTATATTAAATTTTATAAAAATTACTTGTTCTAATGTGTTTTTATATGTTAAATGTTTTAATGTTTTTCAGTTGTTTTAAAAATGGTTATAAAAAGCATAGCGAAAATCTATTACTTATTGTTGCCGACCTTATCGTCAAAAAATCTCCAAACATAGGAGGGGTTTCCTATTATAAGCAATTACTATTATTATGTACAAAAATTGGCAATATTACTATATTGTGTAATGATGAAACTTCTGGTGGAAACGTAGCTCTGATTAATACGGTATTTAAATCATTCTTTAGTAATTTTTCTGTTCATATTCTGGCTTTCAAAATTCTGGTTCTTAATATCACACATTTAAAAAAAAATTAAAACTGAAAAGTAAATTTAACCAAATAAATGGCTCCTGTGCCATGTTCTACGGTATCGTGTTTAAGCTACAAAATTTTATCGAACCATATTTTATTGTTGATTTTACCAAAATCATGACCAAAGAAACACAGTAAATTTTACCATATACTGGTAGATTTGACCATACTTTTTTTCAATATGATAATAATTTTAGATCAAAAATATTAATTATTTAGTTTCATGTTCTTAAGAAGCTGGTATAAACTATATTTATATCTTATAAAAAGAAATCGAACTCAAAGAATTTTATCTAATTGAAATAATGCTACTAACACTTGTTCTTCTAAATAGCATAGCAATTTGGAATCTTATAATATTTACTTTATTTTGATTGATAGTTCGTAAATGAATGACTTATAATAAAATAATGAATTAATATTGATATAATCTAATGCACTTTATTCGATAGTATTATAATTGCATTAACTAAATGAGTATTTTATAGAAAAGGCAATTTGATAGAGAGCAAGTTCCTTTTTGCTTTTTATCAAAATACCATTCATGACATTTGTATCATATCATTTCGTTATTTTATCTTTCCCAAAATTTCCTTTTCACTCTTTGCAGTGAGAGTAATCAATCATTTCTTCAATAATCAACCATTGAACATTATCGCTCAAAATAAATGGCTTTTTTTCATTCATTCATATCTCTTTAAAAAAAATTCTTATTGTGTCAGATAACGCTGGTTGTAAAAGCTTTTTGTTACTTAATGAAAACCAAAAATACTGTGGGCAGTAATTGAATGCATTGCATAAAAGGCGGACCCCAATCTAATTACTATGAGCTTGTAGCATATCCAGAAAATGGTCATTTTATTATGTATGCTTTTTATTCAGTAGTACAATATGCCAACTAGAGATTAGTTATTGTTACACAGATATATTCTACTATTCGGTATGTTGTAATCTGTAAACTAAATATTGTATTATATACTTCGAATATAATTAATATATACATATACATATCAAAATCTAAATAGTTATTTATTTTAAAACTTTATATATATATATATATATATATATATATATATATATATATATATATATATATATATATATATATATATATATATATATATATATATATATATATATATATATATATATATATATATATATATATATATATTATATATATATATATATTTGAGTATGTGGAACTTCATCATTTACATTTGCCTTTTGAACCAGGTTATGATATCTCTTCAGATCAATTTCGTGGTACTATTGCTCATTTTGTACAGAAATAGGACTCATTTAGACATTTTATTAAGGTTGAGACAAGCTTGCACCGTATTATGGTTAAGGGCACGGAATACTATGATTTAACATTAAACCGATTTTTTAAAGCTTATTACGGAATTCAAAATGCTTGATTAATATTGGTCATCAAAACCTTATTCAGTAAACATGTAAATAATCAGAGTACTTGTAACTAATCATATGGTTGCGTCTAATTACTTGGTTGTGCATGGCGTATTAACACTATGGCCTTGAGGCTTGGGTTTATTATAAAGCTAAATTTTTTTGGATTAAATTTAATTGCATACTTGCAATCGACGTTACACGTGTGTGTCAAATTTGATTGGCTGATTCACGTGTGATGCCGCTCTCAGGTAACTAATTGGAAATTTTGACAAAATCTTGTTTTGTACATACATTTTTACGTTCTTGTTCTGTTCATAAATTACAAGAATATTCTCTAAACATGTAAATAAATTTTTTAAGTATAATTCTTGCATCTATAAGTATTATTTACAAGCATTAAATTATTATTTTCACGCAAATTAAATATGAAATTGCAAGAAAAGAAATTATATTAATTTGGCCAGGCACTGTTATTTGTTATTTTGCTTGGGTTAGAAACTTAGAACCTTTTTATGGAAATTATTTTTTTAAAATTATTTTTTAATTACACTTTTTTTTAGAATTTAGTAAGCTTCAATGGCATCATGAGTCTTCAAAACGAAAACTATTTTCTTTTGCATAATTTTTAAAGTTGATGTAAAACTCAATATTGCCGAATTTTCATTTTTTTTTTATCAAAGAACAAATAGTTAAGAGAACATGTTTGAAAGTAAACTATAGAAATAATGTTATGCAACAATAGAGAAATGTAATAATAATAGTTAAAGCATTGCTAGACTGACTAGTTAGTTGCAGTAAACGCAAGGTGCACGGAAATTTTTAATAACCAAGTTTTCAGGAAAGAGAAAATTGCCTGCATTTTAACGTTAATTGCTAGCAAGGCAAAACAAAAACAGTTTTCTTTGAAAGCTCTCTCATTCTTTTTAATTACATGAGTACCTCAAGATATTTCACTTTCATTTATGAGAAGAACACAATATACTCTAATTACAAACTAAATACCTCCTGCTTACTTAGTTTCGCTTTTGCACATAATTGCATTTTCGTTTCATTAAGATTAAATGCGGCTTACGAAAAGCATTTGTATTGTATACTAAATGCTAAAAACATCAATGAAAAACATTACAAACAAATAAATACTAAGCAAAAATTGAGAAATGACACGGAGAAATTAAGTCTGGTAAAAGTACCCTACTGTATGGTAATGGAAAAAAAACTGGTAAAAAAACATAATACTGGTTAATATAACTTATTGATACTATTTTAAAGTCATTTTTAATTTCGTTCATATGATAACGGGGTACCGGAAATTATGGTTTTCAAAATTATAGCTTTTATTACCACACATTTATTAAAGAATACAACACTGAAACGAAAATTTTATCGAAAAAAAAGGACTTTTATGCTATGCTCTAAGGCAGGGGTCCCCAACCTTTTTGTACCTATGATTAAATACCAGAATATCGGTCGAATGGCGGGCACCATTTATTTTCTTAAGATAAATTTATAGTTGATAGACATAGGTAATAATACACACTACATATAATGCACAAAAAATTTAATTTTAAGAATTAATTTAACTTAAGAATATAATTAGTATTAATATTCTTGTGTAAAATAAATTATTACTAAATTGCTTTTTCAAACCATGCAAAGCATAAAAATTATATATAAAATACAGTCAATGTGATCTTTGGCATGGCATTTCACTGAATACGGTGAAATTCCTGCTCGCAAGCAATCGTCAAGGTGTTCATCTGAAAGTCGGGATCTATATTTTAATTTTATGATATTTATTGTCGAAAGCAGTGATTCACGCAAGTATGTGGAACCAAAGAACGACTTTATTTTATATGCTGCTCTTTTTAAGAATGAAATTCATTTCTGACAACTATATTCCAGAATTTCTCATCTGATATAATAGTTTTGAGGATAATGTCATTCTGAAGATCCAAAATTTCTATCTCCACTTCTCGCCTTACTTGAAGAAATTCTGAAATGTGTGTTGCTATTACGGTTACGTTTATTTGGTTGGTGAAAGGATTTACAAAATATGTGATCAAATATTTCGATGATACTAAACTGTTGAAAGCGCTTTTCAAATTGATCATGCTTGGAAAATGCACAAGAGACTTCATTTTCAAATGTGATATCCACAAAACTAGCTTAGCTCTGAACGAGTTTATAGCCCCTATCATTCTTGCTATATGTTTGTCCATTCCCTTCAGCTCCAAGTTTTAATTATTTAATTTTTCCGTTATGTCTGTTATGAAAGACAAATTTGTTAGCCAAAGAGGATCTCTTAGATCTAAAAATATTTGATTTTTGGCTGCAAGATAATTTTTTATTTCTTCAATTAAATGTAGAAATCTATCAAGTATCTTTCAAGTACCTTTACTGAGCTAGAGTATTTATGTATGTATTTGCATAGAATTTTATGGGGAAATGGAAAACTGAAATATTTTATCGTTGGGCTCAAGCAGCGGGCTCACCCAGACCGATCGACGGGCGCCATGGTGCCCGCGGACATAGGGTTGGGGACCTCTGCGTCTAAGGTATCATGATGAAATTACCAAATTTCACCACATTTATTAAATTTTATCTCGTGTTATAACTATATTTTATAATTAATTTATTGTTAATTTCGCTGAAACAATCAATTTTTGAAAGCGTTTTGGTAAAAATTATTAAACTTTTAGTGTTCCCATAGAGCCAGAAACGCAGTAAATTTTACCCTATTCTGGTAGTTTTGATCATATTATTTTCTCGGTCTGCTGTTTAAGTTAATTAATACTGGTTAATAAGAATTAAATTAGAAACTACAGTCACTGAATTAAAAAGTGTTTAAAAGAGAACTAACGTTGTCAAGCAGAATTGATAATTAAATAATGTGCTTTGTTTTTTAAATACTTATGCAAAAAATCATCTAATATTTTGATCTGAATTCGTTTTTCTAGTGATTCTATACATAGTTATTATACACATTTTTATAACAAGATTTTTAATTTTATCCCTGAATAATTAGTTCAAGGTTGAACCTAAATATCTCTTGAACCAAAATACGGTGTACATTTGTTGCAGTCTTAATAAGGTGAGAAATTGAACCATGTTTTATTTCAAATTTAGCCATAGTATCACGTTATCAAGACATGAAGTACTGCTATACGATTCAATTGAACACTATATGAGAATTCTGAAGCATTTTTAGATATTACTTCAAAATT